>NW_028141948.1:0-1421666 GCF_025532165.1 Camponotus vicinus
CGGCCAGGGCGTCTTCCTTCGCTCTCTCTCCCGCGTTGCGTGGAAGCCGGGAGAGCGTACGCCGGGCCTGGACGGAGGAGCGCCGCAGCTCGGCGATTTCCTCCGTCCACCAATAAACGGCCCGTCTTGGGCGGGATGTGGCCCGGGGCATAGATGCGTCGCACACCTGGTGCATGACACCCCGGAGCCATTCTACTTCCTCATGGATATCCCGCCCCGCTGCTCCCTCCGGCATCCCCCACGTTACCGCTCGTAAGGCGGTCTCCAGCTCCTCTTCGTCAAGCTTAGTGAGGGCCCATCTCACTTCGTTGCCCCCCCCTTGGGGTGGGCGAGGAAATGGCCGACGCGCAGTGCCTAGGACCACCTCTATGTACAGGTGGTCCGACAGGGTTTCTCCCCTCATGTCCTGCACCACGCGCCAGCCACTTACCATGCGTGCCGCATATGGGGAGCCCATCGTGATATCCACGATGGACTTGCCCTGCGGCCGCACACAGGTGCTTGCACGACCCCTGTTTAGTATGCAGAGGCCGTGCTCACTCGCCCACCCAACCAGGGTATTGCCCCTTCGATCCCGGCGAGTTTCGCCCCAGGCCGGGGATTTGGCGTTAAAGTCCCCGGCCACGATTATAGGGGCGTCGGGGGTGTCGCGCAGAATGCCCTGCACGACCGCCCCCAGTTGTTCCAAAAACGCCTCAAACTCGCCGGGTGTCCATCTGGGGGGGGCGTAGCACGAAGCTACATAAATGGGCCCCCACTTCACCGCAACGAACCCCCCTCCCCTTTCTACTAGTCTGAGGGAGGGGGAGTTCGCGCCGGCCCTCACTACCGCCACCGAGCCTCCGACATCCCCGATCCAATTATCATTGCGATCGGGGACCGTATATGGCTCGGAGACGATCCCCAATCCCACTTCACGCTCGACCAGGCTCTGCATAAACAGTTGTTGCGCCTGGCCGGCGTGATTAAGATTGGCTTGAAGGAGTCTGGTGGTCATATTTATTTCTGTTCACCAGGCTCCTCCAGCACCACTTCCATCTGCTCACCATCTCCACCTTCTGCCCTCACCTCGGGCTCCAGTGGGTGATGATCTACGGACGCTTTGTCCGGTCTTGCCCGTAGCCTCCTCTGCGGCAGAGGCTCACATTCCATAGCCCCCTCTTCTTGTACAGAGGGGGTGGAACTCTTCTCCTCATCTTTCTTTCCCCCATCTATGGGGGAGGAGGAGGTTGATGCAACGGGCTTAGTTGCCCGCCCGCTCGCTTTCCTCCTTGGTGCAGTACAGGTGCGGGAGCCTGCACGATGATCAGCCGGACGGCCGAGATCCGCGCACACCGGGCATCTCGCCGGGGCTGTGCAATCCCGAGCCGCATGTCCAGGTCTCCCACACCTGTAGCAGTCGCCTCCTCTATCCTTGGGGCTCGTGCATTGGGACTTCGTATGTCCCTTCCCCATGCATTTGAAGCACTGGAGAGGTCGTCTCTCCAGTGCCTCCACTCTAGAGTTGGTCCACCCTATTCTAATTTTCTTGGCTGCAGCCAGCTTGTTGGCCACAGCCAGAGGGCAACGGACCCACACCGTGCCGAGTCCTCTACCGACGAATCGGATCGGCCCGACCTTTACTAAGTCAGGGGCACATCCCCCAACCGAAGCCACCGCCCTTCTGACGTCCTCCTCCTCCGTCGACTCGCACAGGTCCCGGATTCGGAGCTCTGCCGTAGTGATGGGGCAGGCAACTCTTACCCCATCCTTTCCAGCAAACACCTCCCTGATTTTTTCAGCGAGCGCCTCCGCCTTGCGCCGGTTGTCCGGGCCGCCCACCTCAAATATTTGTGCGCCCGTGACCGCCCTCCTGGCCGTCATCCCTTCGATCTCTAGGCTGGCCAGGTCTATTTTCTCCGTGGCCAGCTTGATCGTCTCCTTGTACTGGCCGGGTGGACAGGTGATGACCACCGCGGCCGTCCTCGGAGTCCTTCTCCTCTTCTTCTTATTACCCCCTCCACTCCCCTGGGTAGTGGGAGGTGAGGAGGCTTGTCCAGGGGGCCGGGGTTGGCTCACGCCTTTACCGGTTCCCCCGGGTTTGGCCGCTGGAGCGGGAGTGCTCTTGGCGCGACCCTCCGCGACTTTGCCCTGGCGGGCCTTCCTGCCGACCACCGTCCTCCATTCCCCGTCGTTCCCCTTAGTGGGGGGCTGGGAGGCATGCCCATCAATGGTGGCCTCTTCCTTCCTCTGCTTCCCGGGGGCTTTTGGGGGCCCCTGTCCATTTCCGGCCGTGTTTCTTGAGGGTTGAGGGGCCACAGGCTCCCTCTTCCCCCTCGGAGCCGGCCGTGGAGCGGATGGGGGAGAGGTTGTATCCTCGCTCCCCTTCTTCTTTCCTTTATTTTTCTTTTTCTTTTTCCTCTTCTCCCCTTGTATCTCTGCCCTGGGTGCAGAGGTCGCAGGGGGAGGAGTCTCCCTTGGAAGCTCCACGTCTCCGCCTCTCCGAGAGTCGGAGGCTTTGGTCTCCTTCTCGATGACCGAGGCGGAGACATAGGACTCCAGCGTCAGCGTCGGAGGTGACTTTATCTTCCGGGGTTGAGGCGTGGGGGTGGGCATCGGGCTGGACTTCACTGTCCTAGAACCCTCGCCGTAGAGCTCGTTGAGCCTTTGGAGCATTTGGTTTCGCTCCCTCAGTGCCCTTTCTCTTCTCGCCTCATCTTCCGCATCCACGTCTATCGCCACCCGGCTGAGGCCTTCTACGACCTCGTCGAATTCCCCGCGTTTTTCCGCGGGGAGGCCAGGCGGGTAGACGTCTATGCATCTGGCCCCTCCTTTAAGCGCTGGACCCCTAATGTAGGGGCTCGGTTCCTCCTGGAGGGGTTGCGATGCATTCCTTCTCTCCTCTTCTTTCTCCTTCCTCTCTTCACGAGAGGGGTAGGAGTGGGTTGGGAGGGGTGGAAAGGCCTTCCTGTCGTCTAGCCGGAGGGGGGTTGTCCCCTCCTCCTCCGAACTAGTCTCAATTGTAACGGCCCTCCTCCTCTTCACTCCTCTGTTCCTCTTCTGACCTGGTGGAGGGGACTCGGGAGCCGGAGCCGTTGGTTTTCGGGCCTCCTTCATCTCCCGTATTTCTTCCCTGAGCTGTTCGACCTCCTTCCTGTAACGTTCCAGCTCCTTCCTACTGCCCATTTCTTCGTTCTCGCGCGCCCTCTCGGCAAGAACAGTGGTGGCCGCCCTCACCATCGCAACCACCTTTCGCATCTCCCCGACCAGGCTGCCCTTCATCCCGTTGGAACAGTCCGCTATTTTATATATGGTGGCAGACTGCTCCACCATCCTCGCGACAACGTCCTCCAGAGGAGCGTGGGATAGCTCCTCCTCCATGTCCTCTTCCTGCCTGAGGACCTCGTTCCATCTGGCCCCCTTAGGGGGAACGAGTGGGTCGAGGGCCTTCCGGGCACTTTCCTCCCGCGCATCCTCCTTCTTCTGTCTGGCCCGTTCCTCATCCTTTTCTCTTTTTCCCACGTACAGGCCGCAGCCTGGCTTCGGGTACCTTCCTCTTCCTTTCTTCTTCCGTAGTGCCTCCTCTTCCGTGATGTCCACGACGTCCACCTCCTCGTCTATCTCTGTGGCACTTCCGTCGAGCGAGTCTACCTCCATGCCTGCCTGTGCCCATCTCGGTTGGTCGATGGGATTTGGTTGTGGTTGAGACGGGGTTACCCCGCTCTCCCCACCACTTCTCTCGCCACCCGTTGTAGGAGTGGAGCCAAGCTCCACTTCGTTGGGTGCAATAGGCGGAGGTGGCACCTCCTTCCCGGTTCCCGAAAGGGGTATTCTGGGCCCTAGCGTGACCCTCAATGCCCTGTCCAAGGACATTTTGGCGGCGACGTGTTCCACCTTGGTGACAAGAGGTTTGGATCCCTTGTCGGTGGTCTCGTACGGCGCATAGCGCTCCCCGCCATGCGATCGATCGCTCGCCCTACTCGCGGATCTTGTCCGCCCAGAGTATTGGGAGGTTGACTGTAAGGCCATCACCTCCTCAATACTTTCCTCCTCTCCGCTCCTTAGAGCCGTACCCTTCGTTTTGTTTTTATTTTTATTTTGTTGTTGGGTTTCTTTGTTTGTGGTATTCATTTTAAAAATCATCCCACGGTCCCGCTGCGGCTCCGCCATCCAGGGTATACCCTCACCGGCCACGGAATGTTCCGTGACCGGGCCCCAAGTTCCCCCGGGGAGATGGCATATGGCGCAGGTCGGGGGATGGGCATCCCCGACACGGGCCTCCAGCCCCCTACTAGCCCGTGGAGGTTTTGACGCCTCCACGGGTCTTCAGGGGTTCCGAGCCTCCGACCTCTCGGACACCGCAGCGGGTGGCGCCACCCGGGGGGCCCCACGGACGGTTGGGACGGGGCAGCCGCTCCCCTACCCCGCCTTGCCCGCCGTGGCGACCAGCTAAAGTCCCGCCCCGGGTCCTCTAGACCCGGGGCCATGCGCCGTCCCGGTGGTTGCCGCTTCGGAAGAGGAAACGGTCGCGGACAACCACCGGGTACCCAACATCTGCGCCGTCGGACCCCGACCTCCGAATACGTCGGAGCGGCTCCGGCGGCAGGCGGCGACCAGGGACCGACGAGGGGGAGATTTCCCCCACGCCGGGAGACCCGATCACCGTCATCCCCGTCGCACCGACCCCGCCTCGGAAACGTCCGAGCGGCTCGGCGCGACCCGGGCCGGCAGTCCGGAAGATTCCGGTCACCTGGATATCTCCAGGTGAGTCAACCTGCCGACCCGTCCCCTCCTCCTACTCGGCGCGTATCCCGGGGTCACACCCCGGGCCGTTTGCCGAGCGGTGGGAGGCGACTACCCCCTTGCGGGACGCCGCTTCCACCCCTCCCCGGAGGGACACCCATACGTGGGTGACACCCCGGCTCGGAGTGGACCGGCCACCGCATCCCCCCCAGGAGTCACGGGCTAGCCCCGAGACCCCTATACTGTGGGACGCCGGAAGCACCCCATGCCAGGACGCGCGCCCACCCCGCAAGATCGCGAGGAAGACGCCGCCCCCAGACACAAGGCACCCCGGCACCCACATCCCCCCCGAGGGACACTACGTGGCAGGAGCACCCACCACGCAGCACCCACCAACCACCCGCGGGAGCACCCGCAATGTGCACGGAGGGAGGATAGAAATCCTCCCCTATCGGCTCCGTGCAGCCGGGGTTTGTAGTCGGGGTCTCCTTCCCCTACCGACATCGGGTCTCAATGACCCTTTGGGGACAGACTGTCCCCTGGGCAAAGCCGGGTGCCCTGGTACACTCTTAGCGAGTGATCCTCCCCGCCGGCCCTCCCGAAGGTTGAACCCTCGGTACTGTCTCAGCGGATCGTAGGATCACCCGAGCCCCTCCACCACGACAAGGTGGTGTACCACGGAGGGGAACCTAACCTAACCTAACCTTTTTTTTTTTTTTTTTTTTTTATTGACAGGGGAAATGCATTACGCACACCCCCCAACGCTCCGGCGCGTTGGAGGGTAGTGTTGGACTCCCCGACCCTTGGAAGAGAGCTAGTCCCTCTTCCAAGGAGTGCAATGTCGGGTATACCAACTAAAACCCCTGTCACTCAGCCATCGCTTGCTGCTGCAAGGCGCTCGTACTCCCCCAGGTACCTGTTCTCACATTACCCTGGGGGCGAGTCGTGGCCCGGGCCATTTAAGGCCCCCTCTCCACGGGGCTCCGGTACCCCGCTATCCACTCTGGAGGGAGCGGAGAAGGCGATTCAACGTGTTTTGAATCGCCCTCTCCGGTCCCTCCTCTTCTTCATCACAGGAGGGGGGGGTGGAGGTGACTCCTCCTTCTCCTTCCCATCGTCATCCCTCCTATCCTCCGTCCGCCGCTGGATGGCAGGAGACCGATCCGAGGCCGTCCTCTTCAATGAGGACTTGGCCGGACGGTCTCCCCCACCCTCGGTGGAGCCCTTTTCCGAAGCGCGGGAGAGGGGACCCTCGTCCTCTACCGGACGGGTCCCCCGCTCCCCCTCCGCGGGCCCTGCTGGGGCGGGGGTTTCGGGGGGTTTCGCCCTACGCGGGCCCCCCTTACTCCCCCCACCAGGGACGGCTGAGGTCGCATCCGCACCTCCGGATCGCGCACCCCCCTTGTCCCTCGCCTTCTCATTGGCCGCTTCAGCGGCCAATTTCCGCCGTTGGGCGACTCGCCCGCTGGGAACGCAGGCGGCCGCCCCCAGCGAGTGTCCGGCAGGGATGCCAAAGTCCGCGCAAAGCGGACATTTCGGCACCCCCGCCGAACACTGCTGCGATCGATGGGAGCGGTCGCCGCACCTATGGCAGCGACCGCTCCGATCGGGGCCATTACACCCCGCTCTCCCGTGCCCCACCTCCAGGCACCGGTAGCACCGCATCCGGCGGGCCGGCAGCGGTTTCACCGTCGCCATGGCCCACCCGACGCGGAGCCTACCGCCCTCCAACAACTTGTTGGACACCGCCACGGGGCAACGCAGCCACACGGAGCCCAACCGATATGGGAGAAATCTGATTTCTCCCACGGTCAGGTCCTCCGCGCGGCAGTCCGTCGCCCCCGTGACGGCGCCAACCACCTCTTCGCGGGTGACGGAGTCATCCAGCCCCTGGAGGCGCAACTCTGCGCGCTTCAGGGGCCGGCGGACCCCGACACCCGGCACTTTCGACGCCGCTTCCCGCATTACTGCGGCAAGCTCGTCGGCCAGGCGGTGGCCATCCCCTCCAGGTATCTGGATGAGGGTGCCCCCCGCCTGGGCCCTCTTCAGGGAGAGTTGGACTCCCTTGCCCACGAGGAACTCCATCGCCGCAGGCCGCACCGCCTTCAAGGCCCCCGCCATGGTGATCCCCTTGTCCGGGTCGGCGGTCACAAGGACCGCCCCCGACCTCGGCTCGCGGACCACCCCGGCGGGGGTCTTGGCCTTCTTCTTCTGGGGAGGAGCCCTGTCACCAGGCTTCTCCCCAGCACCCCGCTGTTTGGGGCCCTTCTTCTTCTTCTTCTTCCTCCTCTTCCTGCTCCCAGTTACGGGAGCAGTAGGAGGAGGAATCTCCTTCTCCGAGGCCTTGGCCTCCTTCTTCTTCCGGGCCCGACGCCCCACCACCTTACTCCACTTCTCCCCCCCAGACACGGGGGGGGGTCGTGAAGGGGCGGGGGGCTGGCCCGGAGTCTCCCTAAGGGGACTCAGCCTCGCGAGGACCCGACCCACGATCCTCTCGACTAAGTCGAGAGACGGGTCGGGAACCGTCGCGAGGTCCCCGACGATGGAGGCAGAGGCCCGCCTCTCCGGAGGGTCAACCCTCACGGGCGAGTCCTCCACCTCCATCGGAATCCCCTCGACCTCCGCACCGAGGTACGAGGATCGACGGGGAGGAGGCGAGGCCCTTCCCGCCCCGGAGGCCCTAAGGGTCTCCTTGGCCTTCAGGACCTCCACCTCCCCCTCCAGACGCCGCACCTTCTCCTGCGACTCCTCGAGCAAACTCTTCGCGGCTTGTAGCTCGCGTCGAGTCCGCTCGGGGACGCAGGCCTCCCCATCCTCTCTCACGCGGGTGATCGCGCGTGTAAAGAGGAGCTTGGAGGCCGCGACCGCACGACGCGAAGCCGCCCGGAGCCTTCCCTTGAAGGTGCCCTTCAAGGACCCCGAGCGCTCCGCGACGCGCTCCACGGCCTCCATCTCCTCCAGCACGATATTCAAGAGGGAGTCCACTGTTTCATCAGTGAGCCCCCTCATGATATCGCCGGCGGAGGGGATCTTCCCCGCGGTCGGTCCGAAGTCGACTTCGAACTTTCCCGCGAGGACATCCCGTTCCGCCAACACCCGCTCGTGCTCCCTCTTTAGGAGCGCGAGTTCTTGGCGCACCGCCTCCACCCCGACCCACTCGCCGGTGGTGGCAGGGCGGCCACGCCCCCTCTTCTTCGCGCCAAGCGCGCGATTCGTATCCGACGACATGTCGGAGAACGCCGTCAAATCGCCGTCGCTCCCCGACACATCGTCGGACGAATCGTCCTCGCCGGTGAGGTCCATGGCCTCCACGGGCCTCACCTCCCTCTTCTTCTTTGAGGACAGCGGACCGGGACGCTTAAAAGCAGCATCCCCGGCCGCTGCCCTCGACGTCGAGGGACCTGGGGTGGCAGGCGCTGGACGTGCCTGCGCCCCAGAATCCGACTCCGGGCTCTTGCGCTCAGAGCCGCCAGCACTCCGCCGATCAGCGGAGAGGGCTTTCGCGAAGCCCTTGGCCATCAGGGAGATAGCCGATTCTCCCCCAGGGCTCTCCCGAGACCCTGGGGGTAGCCCGACGCTGGATGACGACGGGGGAGGAGCCGGGACAAGACTCCCCGCACCCGCCGGGCCCTGGGGGTCCGAAACCCCTGGGCCGGTACGTTTCTTCTCTTTACTTTCCATATTTCATAAAGTTAAAGAGGTGGTTTTCTGTCGGGGTTTTCCTTCCCTTAGGACACGCCGTCCAGAGGCTAACGGGCTGTCCAGACCGGGTTTTTTATCGAGGTTTTCCTTCCTCTAGTCTCGCTCTTAGACCCCTCCCGATTGGGAGGGGAGCTCCCCCACCACGACAAGGTGGCGAGACGACGGGGGAGAACCTAACCTAACCTAACCTAACCTAACCTAACCTAACCTAACCTAACCTAACCTTTTTTTTTTTTTTTTTTTTTTTTTTTTTTTGCGGAGGAGGGGAAAATGCATTATGCATACTCAACCACCCGTGTGGCTGAGTTATGCGGGACTCGCACCCGCTAAAAACCCCTCCTCTATCGCGAACACCGCGGACCTAACCCGCCACCCCCTGGGGAACTGCTGGCGCATGACGTCCCAGAGGATGACAATCCTAATTAACATCCTCCGTAATCCCGCTGTAGTTATTATTGCTCTCCCTCGCCCCCCCTGGGGACGGAAATGGAAATAATTAAAAATAATTAAAAGTTAAGCACATATGAATAATAAAAGATATATATGTATACTAGCCTAGTTAGTTAGAGTTATGTAATGATGTAATTACTTATATATATATACCCCCCTTTTATAATAATAATCAATCAATAATCAATCAATCAACCAATTACCCTTCCCCTTTACCCCTTCCCCTTCCCCCTTGCCCCCCTCCCTCCCCTTCCCCCCCCTTCCCCCCTCCCCCTCCCCCTCCCCCCTCCCCCCCCCCCTTTTTTTTTTTTTTTTTTTTTTTTTTTTTTTTTTTTTTTTTTTTTTTTTTTTTTTTTTTTTTCCTCCTGCAGCATGCATTTGCAGAACAAATCCAGCCCAGACGAAACATAAAAAGAAAGAAAAATAGGACAAAATAATTAGAATAATTAATTAATTAATAAGTACTGATAACGGTGGGACAAGCTCCAATGAATCTCGTTACATTTAATAACGCCATGGAGCCCGCTCAACTACCAAAGGGGGGGCGAGAGAGAGCATTTGGTACCGAATCGACCAACGTAATAAAACGCCGCGCGTGTAAGCGGACACATAAATTATAACGAGTTATAATATTTACTAAGTGACCATACAAACACAAGCACAGCACATCCCGGAACGTGAGCCCATGGCAGCAGCCAATTGGACCCTAAACCAAAACACATCGCGGGCAGATCCCCGGCACTCTTTCCCGTACGCATATTAGATTATAGGAATGGGACAAGGATAGCATGATAACAGGATATTAAGGTAATAAAATGTGTGATTTGTTTATGATTAGTGTAATGCATGAAATGAATGAATGAACGAAAAAAGTGCATGCATGAGTGAAGGTGAAAGTAGGTGAAAGTAAGTGAATGAATGAGTGAATAAATGAATGTAAATAAATAATGCGTGAGTGTGTAAATCCAAATAATGAATAGATACATATGTGTCGTACGTGGCACATGTCAGCGTTACAACTCTCTGACACGTCATCCCGGACTGGAGGAAAGAGGGGAAGGGTGAGGAGAATTCCTCACCATTTCTCGACGCCTTTCCTCCTCCTCTTTTTTGCGCATGACATCTTCCGCAAACGCTGAGAAGGCTGTCCACGCTTCTTTCCCGACGATTATAGCGTCGACTATCTCACCAAGACTGAAGTCTGCGTTAAGTCCAAGCTTCTCCCTCAATCGCTCTCTTTGTATGTTCCACATGCTGCAAAACTTGAGTGTGTGCGTTGCATCATCCTCTCCGTCGTCACAAAAATCGCAAGCCGCCGAATCTCTTTTTCCAATACGCCAAAGAAATCTGCTAAAGCATCCATGCCCAGTCATTATCTGGGTTATGTGGAAAGACATACTCCCACTATCGTGCGCTAACCAGGCATCCATCTGAGGTACGATCGCCAGCTTTGTGTACTCCCCAGGCGTGTTTGGCCTTTCCAGCTGGGCACGCCACAGGTCACACAATCTGAAGAATTCCTCTTCTTTGATCATATTTTTAGCTCTGACCGTATATTCTCCTCGATCCTTATATTCCTTACAGCGTTCATATATGCGTTTTCGCGTAGGAGCTAACAAACGCAATGGAGGCATTCTGGCAAGTAATAATGCCGCGTTGCTAGATACGGTCCTATATGCCGATATAACTCGTTGTGCAACAGAACGTTCAAGCCTTCTCAACGCAAACCGTGCACGACTCGTCAGAAGTACATCTCCCCAGAACGGGGCACCGTACAAAATTACCGAGTATACTACGTTCGCGAAAAGTCTCCTACGCCTTTCGTCGGGACCTCTTAAATTAGGCATTAGCCTATTTAGTGCTCTGACAACTCCATCTGCTTTATTCTCAGCGTATCTGAGATGCTCTTTAAAAGCCCAATTCGAGTCTATCATTATGCCTAAGTACTTTATACTCGCTGCAAACTTAATTGAGACATTATTTACCACAATGGAATCGGAAATCATATTTAATTTATTCGCGCGGAAAACAATGGCCTCTGTTTTTTCCATGGCTACAGATAATCCTAACCTATTAATATGGTTAACTACGCGAGTTAAAAATACACTAGCTCTCAACAGTGTTTGCTCTACATCTTTTCCATCGATTATAACAAGAGTATCGTCCGCATAACAAATAATTTCGCAGAACTCCTCGTCATCCGCAATTCTCAACACACTGTCAAACGCGATATTCCAGAGCACAGGGCCCAACACAGAGCCCTGAGGAACACCAGCCTCCATAGGCCTAACATGTTGACGACCATCATTACCGACGTAGCAGATATTTCTATCCGCCAAGTAAGAATCTAGAATCCTCTGCAAATACACGGGATAGCCTCTGTGCCTCAGGGCCCTGCGTATCCTAGACCATGGGATGCTATTGAAGGCATTGCGTATGTCCAGGCTTACAACAATCGCAAGGCCACCCCCACTCATTACTTGTGCGGTAATGTCCTTAAGTGTCTTCAATGCGTCGCACGTGGATCTAAACTTGCGAAATCCAAACTGATTTGGTGCTAAGCTCGACTCCGGATTATTTTCCTGCCACTCGTAGATGCGCTCAGCCAAAATTCGCTCAAAGGCCTTTCCGATTTCATCCAGAAGACAGATCGGCCTAACCTTTGGGACTCTAGGTTCACTGGTACCTGATTTATTGGCTTTAGGGATTAACACAAGTCCGGCCATTTTCCATCTCTTCGGAAACACACCATCTATCAGACACCTATCATAAATGTGTCTCATTCTCTCGAGAATTTCATGTGTGACCAGCTTCCAGGTGACGGCCTTAAATCCATCTGGTCCAGGGGCCTTTGATGACGGTACTGTTCTCTTCTTAACGACCCTTGCAACCTCAGCAGGTGAGACAGACCAATCTTCGCACCACTCAAAATCTCTCCTATCTGCGAGCATTTCCCTTCCGACACACTTAGGGAACAGGGAATCCAGCAGTTCCGAGAGAATTTCAGGCTCCAAAATTTCAGTTAAAGTCGACGTCGCCGACTTCAGTTTCCTAAGGACTAACTTATACGGAAGTCCCCAAGGATCCTCTTCTATAGTATTAATCAGCTCTTGCCATGCTGATGACTTGGCATTATTAATCTCGTTGCGCAATTTCTTCCTCGTGGACTTGTATATCTCTCCCAATTCTTGCACCTGATTCTCCGGGCGCCTTCTTCTCTTTGCTCTCTGCCACGTTCTTCGAGCTCGAATGCAATCATGGCGTAGAGAGGCCGCATTTGCATTCCACCAGTATGCCTGGCGCTTCGGCTTCTTAGGGCCTACTCTCGGGGCAGCAGCATCACAGGCTTCCTCCATAATTTTATCCAGCCATGACATCATTCCTTCTAAATTGAACTGTTGCTCCTCAATGGTATCTCTTTCGTGCCAATAAAGTGTGGCCAAGAAATGATCCGTGCTAAATCTCCTGAGATTCCATCTTCTCGTCTTATTTCTAGAAAGAGGAGGAACCTGTCGAGCTGTTTCCACAGAAAAGGATATATAACAATGATCCGAGAGTGTTTCCGTGTCATCCATCACATGCCACTTTCTTATGAACGGTATTAAGTCCGGAGACGACCAGGTCAAATCAACAATAGAGGATCCCTGAGGCCTAACGCAAGTAGGGATATTGCCTTCATTTACTATTCGGACATCCCTTTCTGCTGCCCAACTGGACAGCAGAAAACCCCTAGCATCGGTCATGCCGGATCCCCAAAGACGAGACTTAGCATTAAAGTCGCCACATAAAATAACTTTATCGAGTCGACTTGCTAACGTAGCAGAGAGCTCATCTAAAAGAGCATTATACTCTCGAAGTCCTACGTTCGGAGAAATATAAAGCGACACCACTAAGTATGGTCCACAGTTAACTGCGACATATTTGTCGCCTTTGTGAGCCAGTGTGCATCTTAACTTAATGAGATTTGAATCTACAAAAACTGCAGCACCACGATCTAAGCTCGAAAACCAATTCGGAGCATCTGGAACATTATTAGGCTCCGAAATTGCAAGCAAACCAACTCTCAGCTCTTTTGCCTGCTGTAGTAATAGATCTAACGCTGGCCTACTTCTATTTATATTGGCTTGTATAACATTAATTTTGATCATTTACTACTTCCATACTTCCGGTCCCCCGATCCGGATCCATCTGCTGGGCAGGAGTCATCTTACGAGGAGTCCTATAAAATATCCTAGTACCATGCTTTGACCTATCGACCGTGCATTGTATCGATCCCAATCGGTGATTTGCATCTTTTCCGTCGTCAGCACAGACCATACACTTAGCAGACAAGCTGCATGTTCCAACCTTATGATCCGATCCACCGCAATTAAAACAGGATCCACTATGGTCGAAGTTAGAAGTACATGAATTTTTTAAATGACCAAAACGCCAACACTTAAAACACTGGGTTGGTCTGGATTCTAACAGATTCACTCTGACGAGCGTCCAACCCAGTCTAATTTTCTTATAATTGGCCGTTTTTATGGCCGCATTGAGAGGGCACCGGATCCATACAGTAAACAAACCGTTGTTCATGGGCCTTATAGATCCAACCCGAACTTCCGTTTCAGTGCACTCTCCGTGTTTAACGATAGCACGCAGCACTTCTTCCGCCGTAACCGACTCGTCCAGACCGACGAGTCTGATTTCTCCTTTGGTAACAGGTCTAGTTACTCTCGCTGTATCCTGCAGTACAACTTGAAGCTGTTCCGCTAATGCATTAGCCTTACCTGAACCATCCGGGCCTAAAACCTCAACTATCAAGCCGCCATTAGCCGCCTTCCTAACCCTGCTACTTTCTATTCTTAAATCGTCTAATGAAATTTTAGCTCGAGCCTGCTTCAGCGCGTCGGCGTATGAAAAATCTTTGCTTTTACCAACAATCATAACTGCTGCAGTTCTAGAAGGTTTTCGAGTCGGAGCAGCTCTTTTAATATTCCGCTTTTCAATGGCTGGGTCTTCATTTCCAGGATACACCTCTTTTCGCGGCGTCTGATAGCCACGATATTCTCGCCTCGTCTGTCCAGGTCTTTCATATCCTTTTCTCTTCCTTGTGTCCATCCTTTTCCAGCTCCTGTTATCCTCTGATCCGGTAAATCCTATACTTCCATCTCTGTTCAACTCCTCTGTCATATCCCTATTCAGTTCCCCGAATTTTCTTTCAGGATGAGCTGCAGATCTGGGAGGAGCGAGCTGCACATTGGTCAGGACTCTTGGCTTCGCCCTGGGCGTTCGCTGTGGAAGAGGTTTTTCCTCTCTGGCTTTAGAGTTATTACTATTATCGCTATAATCCTTCTTCCTCTTAATTTCAACTTTCTTCTTAACTAAATCTTTGATCTGTCTTTGTATATCTTTTAATTCTTCACTCCTTCTATCCTGTCCTTTTTCTTTGTCATTTCTGTCTTTTCTCAATGCATCCTCTGACCTAAAGTCAGAGAGCACTTCTGAGTCACCAGCATAAACATCATCCTTATTTATATCCATCTTTATGTCATTTTCATTAGTATTTCTTCCGCCGATATTCTCTTTCCTAGTAAGATCACCTTCTTCTTCTATGTTACCAGGAACACTTTCTTCGAACTCTTTACCTTCAGCCGCAGCGATCGCTCTCCTCATTTTCCATTCTGCGATCCTCTGGCTGTTTCTAGCCTTGTTTCTGTCCACTTCCATCTCATCAAATTTATCTTTGAATTCTTCCAATTCCTTCTTTAGCTCATTCATCATGACTCTCATCTCATCCATCTCCTTTTTTCTGAGAATTTCCTCGAGTTTTAACTTCTCGATCTCGTCCTTGAGTGCTTTATTGTCTATTTTAAGTTTGGCAGGATCTCCTGTTGATGCTACTTTGAAAATCAATGTGTTAATAACATCTGTAGCTTTCTGCAAATTGCTGCGCATTTTGCCGCTGATGCCTCCTTGAATATTTCGGCTTTTAGCACGCATACGGTCTACATCTTTTAAATAGTCGATGCCAAGGGCTCCAACCGATGTAACGTCCATCCTGCGTAACTCATCTGGGGCAAACTCTCCGAGATTATCCTCCTCTTCAGAAGAGACAGTTAAATGCTCTTTCTTACCTTTGGGAGTCCCTCTCTTATCTGCGCTTTTCCTCTTGTCCTTTTCTCTCTTCTCCTTCTTTTCCTTATCTTTAACGCCAACATTCCTGTCTGAATCAGACATCGAGTCAATCGATATTACCTCATCTGTAAGTTCGAGAGATGTGTCTGTTCCTATTCTGGCTTTCTTCTTCCTATCCTTTCTTTTTCTAAGCATAACTTTGTTTGTTTCTTCTTTCGTAACGTCTAACTCCTGTTCACCTTCACTGAATGCAGGGACTCCTGGAGAAAGACGTGCTTTTCTTTTTGCTCTTGGTGTCTGAAGAGTCTCCATTTGAGTCTCCTCTTCCGCTCTCACATTCATCTCAGATGGACATTCTATGAATGTGATTGGTAATGATAGCGGATCCTCACTATCCTTATTCCTATCATACGTCTCGTCGACGGTAACCATATCATCCTCCCCGCCCATCGACAAACGGAGAGTGGGCCCTTTGCAGGATGAAGACGTGCCTGCCCCAGGGACCGTAGGGCTTGCACGCCTGTCGCTGAGGCTCCGTAACCTCTGCGGCACTAACAACGATTCTGTATCTTTGTCCATCATATTTGTATGTATTTGGTTTGTTATTCGGGGTATCCTTCCCCTAGGACGGCTGGCTTCACTACGCCTGTGAGCCCGTCCTGCCCAGTAATCGTTGTCCTGTAGCTCGCCAAGGTCGTCTATTATGTGTCCAGTCTCGTCAGATTTTCTCCTATGTGTTTTATCCAGATCCACCACTGTCGCTGTCCTCATAATGATCTCCTTCATTAAAAATGCTACTGCATCCTCTCTCTGGGAAATCTCCGCGGCTAGGATTTCATCTGTATGAACCTCTTCCATCCGTAAACTAGAGGCTACCGTTGAGATTGAACCTTCCAGGATGGACAGCGCGGAGATCCCTTCGTCACTCTCCGCACGATCACCACGAATCACACTAGGTGAACGAACAATAGAGAAGGAGAGCCTAGATGTTGATGCCTCTCTTTCTAGGAAGTCCAAAGGGTCCTGGGTATTCTTGAAGATTCCCCAGGCATCATCATTCATTCTCAGAACCGGAGACTCACGACCGGATGGAAGGAGAAGTCTAAGGGCTTTGATTTCCGCGTCAAGATCTCGCATGCGACTGCCCTGGCATTCGATGCGGTCCAAAAGGTAATCGCGGGCTAACTCCATCCTAACAGCCATCAAATATAATTCTCTTGTACGCTCTGATATTGTCTCGATCACGTACTGTGTCCTTCTGGATGCCTGCAAGGATAACTCCTCCAACGAAGACAACGCAGTCCTGGCATCCTCAAAAATCCTAGTGGATGATAGATTACACAGGAATAACTTGTTTGCGATCTTATTGTCCAAACTCTTCCTAACAAAACTTATTTTCTTAGGCCCATCGCATGATGACGACGCGGCGGGGTCAGGGACCACAACCCCCCTCGCGCCGAACCCTGGGGTATCCGAGGTCCCCTGCGCTCGTAAGTTCCTTACTTGTATCTTATCCATTCATACTAAATTAAGTTGACCGGGAATATTGGGCTCGGTCTGCCCAATGAAAATGGGCCGCAGTTAATAAGGCCACTAATCTACTTTTGTATTCGCTCTCACTTACTTTATCGCGTAACTTTAATTATTTATTCTAGTCATTTTAAAGAACTTAAAGTACAATGATAGCACTTCTCGCAGCAACTTATATAACATTATCGACGAAATTTATAATTAAGCCGCCTCAACAATCAACTTCATTCTCATTCTCAAACAATTATACTTTCATCTTAAAGAATGAATTTACACCCTCAATATGACTTTATTCATATTAATAATTACCAGTTTCTCCCCGTATGGAAACTACTATAATTTTCGAATGTTCAAAATATCCTGATAATTTCTGGACATACTTTCGTCTTAGGTGTTAAATTCACATTAGCGGCATACAATTATTCATAATAAAGATGCCAGTCTCTTCCAAGACTGAAGTTACTATAATTTCCGAATACTTATGATATCCGGACAACTTCCGAACATATTGTCATTTTAGAACAAAATTCACCTTTCTGTATGCAATTAGTAATATTAAGAAGTACCAATCTCTTCCAGAAAAAGAATTACTATAATTTCCAATTACATAGAATATCCGAGTAATACGCAAGAGTAACGGATCTATTGCGTTGAAATGACAGAGGAGGATCTCTAAATACATCTACATATAATGCGCATTCATTATTGACCTCAATTATTTACTGCGCAACACTAAACAATTTTAACCCTCTGGTAGGGTGGGGGGGATCAACGAGATGTAATCCCACCCAACGCGCATCCCCTACAACGCACGCAAGTCTACTGCGCATCAATTAAAAATTGCACCACTGCTCATCAGATTCAGAATGCGCTCTGGTTGGTGAACACCACCGTGCACTCCTTACCTCGCTAACTGAGTTAATTTACCTTTCAGGATAGAAGTTACTATAAACTACAGATACTCAAGATATCCAGACAATTTCCGAACATACTATCGATTTAGGATCAATTCACATTTCCCATATGCAATTATTCATATTAGGAGATATCGATCTCTTCCAAAAGGAATTACTATACTTTTTCCCCGAATATTCAAAATATCCGGGTAATTTCCGAACATACCTCCATCTTGAAAGCCAAATTCACATTCTCAGTGTATAAATGTTTATTTCAAGAAGTACCAATCTCATTTAGAATAAGAGTTACTAAAATTTTTCAAGTACTTAAAATATCCGGATAATTTCCGAACATACCTTCATCCTGAAAGTCAAATTCACACCCTCAGTGTATGAATGTTCGTTTCAAGAAGTACCAGTCTCATTTAGAACAAAGTTACTATAGTCTTCGGATACTCAGCGTATCCGGATAATTTCCGAACATACTTTCATCTTAAGAGATGATTCACGCTATCAATATGCATTTATTCATATTACGAGATACTAGTCTCTTTCCAGATAGAAATTACTATAATTTTAGCATGCTCAGAATATCTAATGAATTTCCGAACATACTTTCATCTTAAGAGTCGAATACACTCTTTCGGTATATAATTATTCATATTAAGAAGCACAAACCTCTTTCAGGATAGGGATACTTCAATTTCAAAGTTTCCCGTCTATATTACTTACTGCCCATGACTATAGTCGCCAGTGAAAGGGCGCCTTACTGCTGCACCAGTTCATTAAAGTGCAACTCCTTGTCGTTCGCGTTGACAGGAGACAGTTCAGCGCCTGTCAAGCTTATTTATTAATAATTTCACTCGCAGTGACAGCCATAGGCTCAGTAATTAATGAATTTTTGTTATTTCAGATGCCCGTGCTATCTACAAGAGAGAAATATCATGTGCAGAGCCGGGCCTTCCACCTATTGCAGTAATAATTTTGTGTTGTTCAAGGAGTTAAGAACAACAACAACCGTCAATCCATGCTTAGTCAACATAAAAATTATACTCAACACACATAATTATACCAGGTTAGTCCACAAACGTGTTAGCATATATATAAATATACTCAATATATATGATAACCTTACTTCATTTTATTATATTTGTATTAAAGAAAATCAAGTCCGTATTATGTTATATTTTATTTCCAGATATATTTCCAAGGACAAAATAACCTATCTGTCAGATTGTGGTAAATGTCACATAGTATTTATGATATCTATGAGATAAATTATCATATATAGAGGGTAAGTACTACCACTTTCATCCTATTATATTTATAAACTAAACTAAGCCTTTATTCTACTATATCTGTTTCCAAGTAACTTCTGCTGTAACAAACAGCCAATCTGTCTAATTGTGGTGAAAAGTCACCCAACATCTATAATATTTATAGATTAAATAATCGTGTGTGGAAAGCGAGCAACGCTTGTTACAATAGTGTATAATTTAAGCTTATACTCGCTAGATGTATAACTACATCATAAATCACAGGCATATATAGGTATATATTTAAAAATATGTTTAATACCTATAATTACCTTACTTTCATTCTAATATATTTATAGACTAAGTTTATATTATGCCGTTTTATTTTCAGGCAATGTTTCCTGTAACAATAGTCTATCTATCAGATTGTGGTGAAATCACGCATCATCGTATATAAGAGCTATATTAACGCTTGTTTATATAGTATATATCATAAAGTTATGCCAGTTACATGTGTAATTAAATCAAAAAATCATATTCATGTATAAACATATATTTAAAATAAGCTTAATACAAATATTAGCCTTGCTTTCATTCTAATATATTTATAGACTAACTAAGTTTACACTGTTATTCTATTTTCAGGTAACATTTCCTATAACAGGTAGCCCATCTATCCAATTGTAGTGAAAGACAACATCAATAATTTCCGCGAGTTGAACTCCTATAACAAGCGGCACTAACGTTAATTTCTGCAATACATAACAGTTATACTAGCTCAATGTGTAATCAAATCACAAATCACAGGCATGTATAAACATATTTTCAAAATATGCTCAATACATATAGTAATCTTACTTTCATTCTATTATATATATAAACTAAGTTTATATTGTTACTCTGTTTTCAGGTAACATTTCCTACAACAAATAACGTATCTATCCGATTGTGATAAAGAAGTCACACATCATCAATATTTGGAATTAAACTATCCTATGTGAAAAGCGGTGCTAACGCCTGTTTCAACGATACATAACTTAAGGTTATACTAACTGAAAATGTAATTAAATCAAGAATCACAGGCATGTATAAACATATATTTAGGATGTATTTAATACATGTAGACACCTTACTTTCATTCTATTATTTCAGAAGCAAGTTACATCTATCAGTGTGGTGTAAGGTCACACAGCAACTTCATAATCCTGGATTAAACACGCGTAAAAGACAAGATATCACTCTATTTATGAATTTAAACTAAATCCATATTCTATTGCTTTATTCTATTGTATTTATAAATTGAAATAAGTACATTATACTATTCTATTTTCAGGTAATATTTCCAGGAGAGTTAATCCTATTAGAGTTTAGTGTAGAGTTACACGGCAGCTTTATGTTCCCAAATTAAATTTATATCAAGATATTGGCATTAGCCATTGCAAAATTATACACAATAGATGCATAATCACACTAAAGTGTATTATTAATATACGAATATACATATGCAGAAACACATTCAGTATTTATTCTATTATATTTGCTTAGTGAAAGACAACATCAATAATTTCCGCGATTTGAACTCCTATAACAAGCGGTACTAACGTTAATTTCTGCAATACATAATAGTTATACCAGCTAAATGTGTAATCAGATCACAAATCACAGGCATGTATAGACATATATTTAAAATATGCTCAATACATATAGTAATCTTACTTTCATTCTATTATATATATAAACTAAGTTTATATTGTTACTCTGTTTTCAGGTAACATTTCCTACAACAAATAACGTATCTATCCGATTGTGATAAAGAAGTCACACATCATCAATATTTTGAATTATACTATCCTATGTGAAAAGCGGTGCTAACGCTTGTTTCAACGATACATAACTTAAGGTTATACTAACTGAAAATGTAATTAAATCAAGAATCACAGGCATGTATAAACATATATTTAGAATGTATCTAATACATATAGTCACCTTACTTTCATTCTATTATTTCAGAGACAAATTACATCTATCAGTGTGGTGTAGGGTCACACAACAACTTCATAATCCTGGATTAAACACGTGTAAAAGATAAGATATCACTCTATTTATGAATTTAAACTAAATCCATATTCTATTGCTTTATTCTATTATATTTATAAATTGAAATAAGTACATTATACTATTCTATTTTCAGGTAATATTTCCAGGAGAGTTAATCTACCTATTAGAGTTTAATGTAGAGTTACACGACAGCTTATGTTTCCAAATTAAACTATCATGTATAGAAAGCAAACACTATCATTTATTCAACAATGTATTTATATTAAGCCTCTTATTGGCATCAGCCATTGCAAAATTATACACAATAAATGCATAATCACACTAAAGTGTATTATTAATATACGAATATACATGTGCAGAAACACATTCAGTATTTATTATATTCATTCCATTATATTTGCTTAATTAATGATACTCTAAACAGATTTAAATTAAATCTACGCCACATTAACTATCATAGTTATCTTCCTATAAGTTATATTATCAGTTACAATCAATATCACAGTAATAACAGTAATAATTGTTACTTCATTCAAACATTATTATTCATGTTCGCGTACAATTTCCAATATATATACGCAGAACTCCCCCACATATAAAATCATTTACAAGCAATATTAGTCTGAATAATGCATATCATCATCGGGCTTACATAAATGTTATTTCTAGTCCAGCCTTATCGCATGTTTGCCAATGCGTTTAACGCAACCAATCAATTTTTAATAACACGTTCATCAGGTCATGTCAAGTACATCCTATCCAGCACGCAGTTGTATCCTATGATATTACGCGCTATCAAATCTACGGAGTTGCTATTTCTATCTCAATTATCATCATGTACTTATTTGCTAAATGTGTTTCGCCTAATTACGCATAACTCAGCACATTCATCAATCGCATATGTAAGTAAACATTTTACCGTGAATAATCACTCTTCGCACTCACAAATTTGTATTATTGTTGATTCTAAAGCATCATCACATCAATACAGATGCGATCTTATGTTGTCGCGTGTCATACTTCATCCTACCTATTTGTATAGATTACCACAGAATCCTCCAGTAATCTAATACTTCATTTAACATGAAGTAACAGAGGCCATCCTTCCTTTAATTATACTCGCGAGCTTGCAGTATATAATATATATCTCAATTACAGCGTTAATATGCCCTCAATGCATATACTGCATTTTACATACAGTAGATAGAGCTCAGCTCTCAATAGGGCAGTATAGATAGTATATGTTCCTACAATACACAACAATGTCGTTTAGCATGTAAGTAGCACAACCAGATTGAATAATTTAATGCATTTATAATGCAGTAAGATCACTCCATCATTAATTATACATAACAATAATTCAAGCGCCTCAGCACTGTTTAGTCAGTTACTTGTCACAGGTATTATAACAATACAACAATCTTTTGTAACATAAATAATCCTACCTTATGTAGTAGAATCATACTGATTGAATGTTTATACTCCTTACAAGTAAAAATTATCATCCAGGAATTGTTCATAATTATTGAGTGTGCTTGAACTACACTGAAATGTCTAGGTGCAGATGTCCCGCACACGTCACAAATGCAGGTTGTCCACTACAGTCCTGAACGCGCGCGCACCGCGCAGAAGCTCAAATCCAATAATTGCGCAGACACGTGACTACAGGTACAGGCGTGCCACCCTATACTTGAGCACGCGCGCACTGCGCGTCAAGACCAAATACATGCACCGCGCAGATGCCCGGAGAACTGCACTTTACCTGTCACAGAGACCTTATATTGTTAATTATAGACTTAATGTAAGTCTATCCATACCCGAATTGATTATTCATCAAATAATATGATTGATTTACACCATTTAATAGTTAAGGGGGTACTTATAAACACTTCTAAGTACGCCGTGTCACAATAGACATTTCCCTCCTGAGAGAGAGAGAGATAGCATTATAAAATGTTTTACGCAGAATTTAACACAATTCTGAGCACTTAACAACAAAGAATTATTTATCCAATCACTATTTGAATAACAACAATTAGTCATAAGATGATATTAATCACCATATCACCATTATGAGCGTGATTTCACGTTTTCAAGTGCCACGTGGCAGTATCCCTAGGAAAGTAACCTAACCTAACCTAACCTAACCTAACCTAACCTAACCTAACCTAACCTAACCTAACCTTTTTTTTTTTTTTTTTTTTTTGACGATGTGGAATCCAATCTTTACGGACACCCTTCGCCCCCTCTCAAAGAGAGGGTTCCGGGTAGTGCGGGACTCCAGGCTGGGTGCATCCATCCAGACCTGACTACCCGCTAAACCACACCGGTGGCATCCTGACCGCGACTGGGTGACTCCCCCGGGAACCGCTCTCGCATTACATCCAGGGGAGCCACCACACGCGCGTCTGCGGCAAAACCGCACATCCTATAAGTTTCTACGTTATAATTGACCGAGTATGGCAAAACTCTGGTCGCGACAAGCAGTAAGAGAGGACATTCTAGCGCCACGGTGCAATGCTAGAATGCCCTGCCCGCCATATATGGTCAGAATGAGAAAACTCCCATTCGTCTCCATTATGACGGGGTTCCACTCTATAGGAAGAGGGGGAGGAGGGGAAAGGAATAATAATAATAATAATAATAATAATAATAGTAATAAGGGGAAAGGGGAAAAATAAAATAATATAATAATAATAAAGGAAAGGATAAAGGATAAAGGAAGGGAAAGGAAGGAAAGAGAAGGGAATAAAACGAATTTCTATTATCCGTCTACTACTCTAATTTCGTTGACTCTCTCTGGTTTCTGTATCGATACAGAAATACTATTACTACTCGAGTCACAACATGCGTTAACGTTAGTTTCTACTGTGTCTAACTCATGTAAACTATTTCCTCTAAATGTCCCACGGTCAACTTGGACCATCGACCCTTTAAGAATAGAAAACGACGGACAAATACAAGATGGATCGCCCAAACGATGGTTGGACTTCTCCGCAATATCCATACAAAGTGGGCACCTCAACGCATTCCTACACTCTGCAGATATGTGTTCGGTATTGCCACAACTAAAACAACGGAAACTACGATCCGCTTCATCTTTACATCGAGCACGTGTATGTCCCGTTCGGAGACAACGTAAGCATCGCAAAATTGGTGAGACGAAAGGTCTAGCGAAAGCTCCCGTCCACCCTATCTGTAATCGACCTATTTTGCAAATCGCTAAGCCTATCGCAATCGGGCATATCACTCGCATAGACCAGCGACTATACGATTTTCTACTAAAATTACGCACATATACGTCTTCCGTTTTACAATTTCCAATGGCTGCTACAGCCAGAATCACTTCGTTCTCATCAATATATTCACTGTTGCCGCTAATAATTACTTCCATCTTCTTACGTGGACGTATTATTCTTACATCGCCATTGTGTTTCTCGAACAACTTATTCATTTGTTCCGCCAGCAAGTCCGCTTTTTTCGCCGCGTCTTGGCCAGAAATCAAAAATAGGCTACCGCCCGAAGCAGCACTACGTATACGCAAGGCTTTAATGCCTATATCCGTCTGTAAATTAATCTGACTTTTTAGCTCTAATATCAACGTTTTATAATTTAATTTACTATCCTTTCCTATTTTAAGTAAAATCGCTTCCTCTTTAAATCGCTTCAACAATTTCTCGTCCCCATCCACTACACGCATTGGAGTAAGACGGGGAGGGAGAGGAGGGCGTACAACCTTCCTCTTACGGGGTGTAGAGGATCTAAGTCCTGTGTTACCATTGTGTGTCCTCTCTGGAAGAAAAGGAAACGAACGCGAGTCATCTAATTGCAAGTTTGCAGGGAGGGGGTCTGAAATACTCCGCTTTAATTCCCTTTCGCACAATGCATTCATACGATCTAACGGCGCATTAACACACGAATGCTCAATTACTTTATCTTTTCCGCTAATCTTCCGTATCTCTTTTTCGATGAGTAACGGAATCTTCTTTGATAGATCTGATAAAGCAGAGTCAATTCTTGATGCTATGAGATCAGCAAGCTTTACTTCTAACTGTTCACTATTTACCACTGCTATTTGACTACAGTCTTCATCTTCATTTTTTAACATTTTCTCAGAGTTAGTTTCTGATTTAAATCCGTCCTTATCCATCGCTTGTAAATGCTTTTTCACATTCTCGATATCCGTTTCCACAGACATGAGCCGCTTCTGCAGCTTCGCATTGGTTTTCCGCAAACCTTTAACCTCACCTTCAAATTTACATGCACGCGAAGCAAGTGCAGATATTACTACTCTAGCTTTATTTATAGTTTCTTTAGGAAATATATCTCGATTCTCTTCCGAACTTTTCACAGTGTCCACCGTAAACGAGAGCAAGTTTTGAGCAAACGAACCAAGCCTAACTGTGGACCACTGTTTAACTTCTCTTGCGTACTGTTGATCACCTTTATAGCTCCATGGTAGATTTGAGGAGTCAGAGTCAAATTCATAATCATAATCCGTTTCACTTGATGAAGAATAATGACTGCTATCAGACATCCGCCTACTACCTTCTATGTTGCTGTCAGCTTCGTCCTTAATTGTCCTATTCACTACTAACGCTTGATTGCTTAGCCCTACGCCGGATTTCGACAAGGATTGGGCAGGGACTAGACCCTCTCCTCGCCGCCCTCTGGGGATCCGACCACCCTGAGGAGGTAAGTTTTTTCTATTATTTCGTTCCATAATCCATTAGAGATGGTTTAATATCGGAGTATCCGTCTCCTAGTTCCTAGTTATCTTAACGCAAACTAATCGGGGAAAGGAACGAATCCACCGAAGACGCGCTCCAAATACACGCAACGATGTTACAGTAACTACAATGCTTGGTTTTCTACGTAAAGGTGACAAACCTCCTTACGTTGCGGTAATAGAGAAACCTCTAAGTACGCCTGCACGAAGCGCGCATCAACTGTTAACGCCAGATGAATACTGCGCAACAGAGGCAGTTTCTATCTCTATAATAAGGTGGGGGGGACCATCGGATGTAGACCCACCCAATGCGCATCCCCCACCACACACGTAAGTCTACTGCGCATCGAGTTAACTTGCACAATAATTTACCTAATTATACTAGTGTCTAACTAACAAAAACATGTACCTATGCTACAGTCATGTAACTTATCTAATTAATAATGCATATTATCTTACACTAATTCGTCTAAAGACAAGCGATATTACAACCTTATGTTGAGGTGATAGAGAGGGACCTCTAAATACGCTTGCACGCAACGCGCATCCAATGATAACATCGGGAATTTACTGCGCAGCACAAGACAGTTTCTAACCCTATGATAGGGTAGAGGGGGATAACCGAGTGTGGACCCACCCAATGCGCATCCTCTATAACGCTCGTAAATCTACTGCGCAACGAGTTTAACTTGCACCACTGCTCTTCAGTTTCAGAGAGCGCTCTGATTGGTGAACACCACAGCACACTTTTTACCTCTCTAACTACCTTAATTTACCTTCTAGATAAGATATTTAGTTCCGGTAAGTTTTATATCTTAGACTACTATAATATACTGATTTTACTAATAATAATAGTATCTGACTATCACAAACATATGTTTATGGTACAGTCGTGCCACTTATCTAATTAATATTACGTATTGTTTAAACTAATTCATCTTAGAGAACAGCGATATTACAACGTGCGTGTGATTACATAGTTTCATGTGTACGGAACTTGCTTCCCTCTAGAGACTCATTCCTGGGGAAATCTTGTAGATGTAGTTTCGCATCTAGACTACCGTTAGTCTTAGTCCACCTGTCATTTTCAAGCACCACGTGCAGACTGATATATTGAATAATCAATTACCAGCCACTCATTTAACATAGTTAATAACAAATGATCATCCGACAGACATTCAAAAACTCTCCGTAAGGATATAACATACCAAACGTAAGTATCATAATGTTTATACACATTCGATATATCGATTATAATCCACGCATAATTTCCGCATTTTAGCAGTAAATAAACACTCAGCATATACTTCATACACACCGCAGTCACTCAAAAAGCGAGGAAAGTGAGCCACATAACTGAGGACAGTCAATAATTATAAAAATCAACTACTGACCACCTATTCCGTTTATGCAATTATCTGCATATAGGAAGTTAAAAACAATCTAATCAGTGTTTACAAATCAAGATTTGATAGAATAAAGACATACTATTTTATATATAATGTACCAGTGTTTGATTATTTAATCCATACTACAATATAACCTCAATAATGAGAACGTCTTATTGCAGCTCACCCCGTCGCAAGTTTGAGGCCAATTTTACATTGGTAATCCAGATGACCGCATATAACATCAACAACAATAGCGTTGATAATTTAACATATTTGGGAGCATCCACAAACCATGCATACATACATTCACTCAAGGAGGAACTGTCAACTGACATTCCATAGCAATATAATTCCTATAGCGCGTATCTAGCATTAAATATAATTAATTAGACCGCGTTATTTTAGACAATAATGTTACATTCAATAACCACACAATTTAGTAATATAAAACTAACTTACTCTAGTCTAATACTATAATACATAGAGAGAAAGATTCTTCAATCAATTCTCTAATAGATATTATTTCGCTCACATCATGAGATTTTCAATCATAAAACGATACTATTACTATACATATACTCTAATCTGTGAAAGAATTTAACGTCTTATACTCATATTTATAGTACTTCTATAAATTACTTAACAATATGTCAAACGCATATGATTACATAGAGTTAATCGCATAATACAAATATCTGTACTTTAACATTAGAGCGTTACTTCTTAGCGTATCATCAGTATTCTAAATGTTAATATAAATTAACATACCTATACCGTTAAATTTTATAAGTAATATAAAATTTTATAAGCAAACAATATCAGCTTAATAGTACACTCCCAATTAATACTTCTGTGAATTACTTGACAAATATGTCAATAACATATAACTATACAAAGTTAACACATTAATTCGAAAATCTATACTTTAGTATTAAAGCGTTACTTCTAGTGTATCTAAATGTTAATATAAATTAACATACCTAAACCGTTAAGTTTTATTTTTATAAGTAATATAAAATCTTATAAGCTAACAATATCAACTTAATAGTATTAGTTATCATCCAATTATATTTATATTGCGTTCTCTTATTAAGAAGAAAGAGAGCAATCAAATTCTCTAATAGATATTAATTTCACTCACATCATGAGATTTTCGATCATTGTCATTTTTAATAATACGATTACTATACTTATACTGTAATATATGAAAGAATTTAACGTCTTATACTCATTATTATAAGACTTCTGTAAATTACTTGACAAGTATGTCAACCACATATAATTATACAGAATTATTCACATTAGTTCGAATATCTGTGCTTAGCATTAGGTAAGTTAATATTGTATGAGTCTATTAATAATTATTAATTATTTACAAACTTAATATGTAATTTCCACTTAATATTCAGCTTCATTTCAGAAGCATAGACCATCCCATTAAATCGAGCAACTATTCAGCTACTCAGTATTTAACACATACCGTTTAAACGAACTTATCGAAGCACCAACTAATATCTTATTATTAATATTTCTTTATGTCATATAGTTAACTAACTGTAAAGATTACTTGTATCAATATAATTCTTATGTAGCAGTAGTAAACACCGAAATATCTATCAACCTTGGATAATATAATCCAGGTAGCATCATTATATATTATTATAACGTCCATTAATGCAGTTAAATTAATAACCAACAGAAGTATAAACCGAAAACAAACGGAGGAATACTAGATGAGAAATCCTATATGAACAGCTGTAGACACACTCGCTGATCAGCTACCAATGTCTTATAATGTTATTATCATTCCTGACTCCACACTGCAGATGATTTATGGAGCTATGAAGCTATGACAGCAGTGAAATGCTAGCGTATGCATTAATCATACGCAGCTCACCACACACAACTCTCTTCTCTGCAGGGTTCCTTGTTCTACTAGAGGATGCGTCGCATCTCCGTTGAAAGATCCTTACGATGTTCAGCTGCGGGATGAGAACATCATCATATAAACGTTTAAAAATAAACGTATGCGATGCCTTTCCGTTGTCAGCTAATGTCTCCTCTCACAGCAAACCACTTGAGACAATTTCCAAATGATTTGCATCAGTCATCCAGTACTCTCAGGTTCCTATGTGCAAGCACATTTACCGTACAAAAATATTATGTATCTGAAATTTAACATAATATAAGCTACAGTCTAATAAATACTAAAGTAAATTATAATAAATAAATGTCATAAACGTCAAATGATGTGTTATTATCACATTCTCATCACACTATCAGTATGTGAATAATAACTGCAACTTTCCATAATAATTCTATTAATAATAACTGTACAAGGAGCTCTCCACTATTATAAATAACAGTAATGAGATTAATACTGATGTTAACAATATCACTCTAAGGTGTAATAATTCCAGAGCAAGTGCATCCAGCACACGTACAAGTGTACCAACCCACTTTTGCACACGCGCGCGTTGCGCATATCTCCAAAACGATTTACCGCGCACACCACGTGTCCACGAGTAATAGTCGGAACAGGAGTACCATCCCAGAGTTGAGCGCTCGCGCACTGCGCAGTAAAAGAAAAAGGTGTGCACCGCGCAGCTACACTCACTACTGCACCGATAATGAATATCAACAATTTAATGTTAATTAAGCCATATAATCCACATAGGGCATCACTAATTATCTAATATTGCTTGCTAAATTACACTATGACCTATGATAACCACGACAATCTACATATGAGCCTGCTGTCAGCAAATGTCGTCCTCCAGGAGTGTGAGAGAGACAGAGCTATCATATGTTTAATACTTAATTATAATAACTCCGAGCACAATTCCACAAAAATATTCATCATAAACGATTTAAAAACACCCTCGCACTTAATGGAAAGGAACTCCTTTGAATATTTTCCACTCACGGCAAAAATTTCACTGCCACGTCAGATGCCACATGGATTCCCCAGGAGGAGTGGAGCCGGACGACAATTTATTGTTAATATTTAATATTAACAACCTTCCCGGGTAAAATCCACATAGTATATAACTCACTAAACATCACTTTTTACACAAGTGGGTTTCAAATGACTACCCATGGCGTAAAACGCCGAAAAAACCGGTTTTCAAATTTTCTCCCACTAAATCGATGTTTAGTGGGAGATAGTCTCTGGCCGACTCCAACCTAACCTAACCTAACCTAACCTAACCTAACCTAACCTAACCTAACCTAACCTAACCTAACCTAACCTAACCTAACCTAACCTAACCTAACCTAACCTAACCTAACCTAACCTAACCTAACCTAACCTAACCTAACCTAACCTAACCTAACCTAACCTAACCTAACCTCAGGTTAGGATTGGGAAATTTTGAGAATTTCGCGGTCAGGACTGGTAAACTAGCGGGTACTTGTTGTATTCTACTCGAATCTCCCGGTCAGGACTGGAACTTTTTGTTTTCATTCTTCTACCAAGGTCAGGAGTGGAAAATTTTGAGAATTTCGCGGTCAGGACTGATAAACTAGCGGGTACTTGTTGTATACTAGTAGAATCTCCCGGTCAGGACTGGATATTTTTTTTTTTTTTTATTTTCATTCTTCTACCGCGGTCAGGAGTGGGAAATTATGTAAATTCCGCGGTCAGGACTGGTAAACTAGCGGGTACTTGTTGTAGTCTACTCGAGTCTCCCGGTCAGGACTGGAAATTTCAATTTTCATTCTTCTACCGAGGTCAGGAGTGGGAAATTTTGAGAATTTCGCGGTCAGGACTTTGGCGTCTGCGTAGAAGTTCGCGTTGGCACGAAATGACTCCCGCGCATGCGCAGTAGCTCGCGTATGTTCGAAAAGACTCCCGCGCGTGCGCCGAAGGTAGCGCATGCGCCAAAAGATTCATGCGCGTGCGCCGAAGGTCGCGCATGCGCGGCAAGTCTCCCGCGAGTGCGCAGTAGCTCGCGCATGTTCGAAAAAGACTTTCGCGCCTGCGCAGAAGTTCGCGTTGGCACGAAATGACTCCCGCGCATGCGCAGTAGCTCGCGTATGTTCGAAAAGACTCCCGCGCGTGCGCCGAATGTCGCGCATGCGCCAAAAGATTCATGCGCGTGCGCCGAATGTCGCGCATGCGCGGCAAGTCTCCCGCGAGTGCGCAGTAGCTCGCGCATGTTCGAAAAAGACTTTCGCGCCTGCGCAGAAGTTCGCGTTGGCACGAAATGACTCCCGCGCGTGCGCAGTAGCTCGCGTATGTTCGAAAAGACTCCCGCGCGTGCGCCGAATGTCGCGCATGCGCCAAAAGATTCATGCGCGTGCGCCGAAGGTCGCGCATGATCGAAAAGACTTTCGCGCGTGCGCAGAAGATCGCGTTGGCACGAAATGACACGGGCGCTTGCGCAAAAGGTCGCGCATGCGCGGCAAGTCTCCCGCGCGTGCGCAGTAGCTCGCGTATGTTCGAAAAGACTACCGCGTGTGCGCAGCAGCTTGCGTATGTTCGAAAAGACTCCCGCGCGTGCGCCGAAGGTTGCGCAGGCGCCAAAAGATTCATGCGCGTGCGTCGAAGGTCGCGCATGCGCGGCAAGTCTCCCGCGCGTGCGCAGTAGCTCGCGCATGTTCGAAAAGACTTTCGCGCGTGCGCAGAAGTTCGCGTTGGCACGAAATGACTCCCGCGCGTGCGCAGTAGCTCGCGCATGTTCGAAAAGACTTTCGCGCGTGCGCAGAAGTTCGCGTTGGCACGAAATGACTCGTGCGCTTGCGCAGAAGGTCGCGCATGCGCGGCAAGTCTCCCGAGCGTGCGCTGTAGATCGCGTATGTTCGAAAAGACTCTCGCACGTGCATCGAAGGTCTCGCATGCGCCAAAAGATTCATGCGCGTGCGTCGAAGGTCGCGCATGCGCGGCAAGTCTCCCGCGAGTGCGCAGTAGCTCGCGCATGTTCGAAAAGACTTTCGCGCCTGCGCAGAAGTTCGCGTTGGCACGAAATGACTCCCGCGCGTGCGCAGTAGCTCGCGTATGTTCGAAAAGACTCCCGCGCGTGCGCCGAAGTTCGCGCATGCGCCAAAAGATTCATTCGCGTGCGTCGAAGGTCGCGCATGAGCGGCAAGTCTCCCGCGCGTGCGCAGTAGCTCGCGCATGTTCGAAAGGACTTTCGCGCCTGCACAGAAGTTCGCGTTGGCACGAAATGACTCCCGAGCGTGCGCAGTATCTCGCGCATGTTCGAAAAGACTTTCGCGCGTGCGCAGAAGTTCGCGTTGGCACGAAATGACTAGCGCGCTTGCGCAGAAGGTCGCGCATGCGCGGCAAGTCTCGCGCGCGTGCGCAGTAGCTCGCGTATGTTCGAAAAGACCCCCGCGCGTGCGCCGAAGGTCGCGCATGCGCCAAAAGATTCATGCGCGTGCGTCGAAGGTCGCGCATGCTCGGCAAGTCTCCCGCGCATGCGCAGTAGCTCGCGTATGTTCGAAAAGACTCCCGCGAGTGCGCCGAAGGTCGCGCATGCGCCAAAAGATTCATGCGCGTGCGTCGAAGGTCGTGCATGCGCGGCAAGTCTCCCGCGCATGCGCAGTAGCTCGCGTATGTTCGAAAAGACTCCCGCGCGTGCGTAGAAGGTCGCGCATGCGCCAGAAGATTCATGCGCGTGCGTCGAAGGTCGCGCATGCGCGGCAAGTCTCCCGCGAGTGCGCAGTAGCTCGCGCATGTTCGAAAAGACTTTCGTGCCTGCGCAGAAGTTCGCGTTGGCACGAAATGACTCCCGCGCGTGCGCAGTAGCTCGCGTATGTTCGAAAAGGCTCCCGCGCGTGCGCCGAAGGTCGCGCATGCGCCAAAAGATTCATGCGCGTGCGCCGAAGGTCGCGCATGATCGAAAAGACTTTCGCGCGTGCGCAGAAGATCGCGTTTGCACGAAATGACACGGGCGCTTGCGCAGAAGGTCGCGCATGCGCGGCAAGTCTCCCGCGCGTGCGCAGTAGCTCGCGTATGTTCGAAAAGACTCACGCGCGTGCGCCGAAGGTCGCGCATGCGCCAAAAGATTCATGCGCGTGCGTCGAAGGTCGCGCATGCGCGGCAAGTCTCCCGCGCGTGCGCAGTAGCTCGCGTATGTTCGAAAAGTCTCCCGCGTGTGCGCAGCAGCTCGCGTATGTTCGAAAAGACTCCCGCGCGTGCGCCGAAGTTTGCGCATGCGCCAGAAGATTCATGCGCGTGCGTCGAAGTTCGCGCATGCGCGGCAAGTCTCCTGCGAGTGCGCAGTAGCTCGCGCATGTTCGAAAAGACTTTCGCGCCTGCGCAGAAGTTCGCGTTGGCACGAAATGACTTCCGCGCGTGCGCAGTAGCTCGCGTATGTTCGAAAAGACTCCCGCGCGTGCGCCGAAGGTCGCGCATGCGCCAAAAGATTCATGCGCGTGCGTCGAAGGTCGTGCATGCGCGGCAAGTCTCCCGCGCATGCGCAGTAGCCGCGTATGTTCGAAAAGACTCCCGCACGTGCATCGAAGGTCTCGCATGCGCCAAAAGATTCATGCGCGTGCGTCGAAGGTCGCGCATGCGCGGCAAGTCTCCCGCGAGTGCGCAGTAGCTCGCGCATGTTCGAAAAGACTTTCGCGCCTGCGCAGAAGTTCGCGTTGGCACGAAATGACTCCCGCGCGTGCGCAGTAGCTCGCGTATGTTCGAAAAGACTCCCGCGCGTGCGCCGAAGTACGCGCATGAGCCAAAAGATTCATGCGCGTGCGTCGAAGGTCGCGCATGCGCGGCAAGTCTCCCGCGCGTGCGCAGTAGCTCGCGCATGTTCGAAAGGACTTTCGCGCCTGCACAGAAGTTCGCGTTGGCACGAAATGACTCCCGCGCGTGCGCAGTATCTCGCGCATGTTCGAAAAGACTTTCGCGCGTGCGCAGAAGTTCGCGTTGGCACGAAATGACTAGCGCGCTTGCGCAGAAGGTCGCGCATGCTCGGCAAGTCTCCCGCGCGTGCGCAGTAGCTCGCGTATGTTCGAAAAGACTCCCGCGAGTGCGCCGAAGGTCGCGCATGCGCCAAAAGATTCATGCGCGTGCGTCGAAGGTCGTGAATGCGCGGCAAGTCTCCCGCGCATGAGCAGTAGCTCGCGTATGTTCGAAAAGACTCCCGCGCGTGCGTAGAAGGTCGCGCATGCGCCAGAAGATTCATTCGCGTGCGTCGAAGGTCGCGCATGCGCGGCAAGTCTCCCGCGAGTGCGCAGTAGCTCGCGCATGTTCGAAAAGACTTTCGTGCCTGCGCAGAAGTTCGCGTTGGCACGAAATGACTCCCGCGCGTGCGCAGTAGCTCGCGTATGTTCGAAAAGGCTCCCGCGCGTGCGCCGAAGGTCGCGCATGCGCCAAAAGATTCATGCGCGTGCGCCGAAGGTCGCGCATGATCGAAAAGACTTTCGCGCGTGCGCAGAAGATCGCGTTGGCACGAAATGACACGGGCGCTTGCGCAGAAGGTCGCGCATGCGCGGCAAGTCTCCCGCGCGTGCGCAGTAGCTCGCGTATGTTCGAAAAGACTCACGCGCGTGCGCCGAAGGTCGCGCATGCGCCAAAAGATTCATGCGCGTGCGTCGAAGGTCGCGCATGCGCGGCAAGTCTCCCGCGCGTGCGCAGTAGCTCGCGTATGTTCGAAAAGTCTCCCGCGTGTGCGCAGCAGCTCGCGTATGTTCGAAAAGACTCCTGCGCGTGCGCCGAAGGTTGCGCATGCGCCAGAAGATACATGCGCGTGCGTCGAAGGTCGCGCATGCGCGGCAAGTCTCCCGCGAGTGCGCAGTAGCTCGCGCATGTTCGAAAAGACTTTCGCTCCTGCGCAGAAGTTCGCGTTGGCACGAAATGACTCCCGCGCGTGCGCAGTAGCTCGCGTATGTTCGAAAAGACTCCCGCGCGTGCGCCGAAGGTCGCGCATGCGCCAAAAGATTCATGCGCGTGCGTCGAAGGTCGTGCATGCGCGGCAAGTCTCCCGCGCATGCGCAGTAGCCGCGTATGTTCGAAAAGTCTCCCGCGCGTGCGCCGAAGGTCGCGCATGCGCCAGAAGATTCATGCGCGTGCGTCGAAGGTCGCGCATGCGCGGCAAGTCTCCCGCGCGTGCGCAGTAGCTCGCGTATGTTCGAAAAGACTCCCGCGCGTGCGCAGCAGCTCGCGTATGTTCGAAAAGACTCCCGCGCTTGCGCAGCAGCTCGCGTATGTTCGAAAAGACTTTCGCGCCTGCGCAGAAGTTCGCGTTGGCACGAAATGACTCCCGCGCGTGCGCAGTAGCTCGCGCATGTTCGAAAAGACTTTCGCGCGTGCGCAGAAGTTCGCGTTGGCACGAAATGACTCGCGCGCTTGCGCAGAAGGTCGCGCATGCGCGGCAAGTCACACGCGCGTGCGCAGTAGCTCGCGTATGTTCGAAAAGACCCCCGCGCGTGCGCCGAAGGTCGCGCATGCGCCAAAAGATTCATGCGCGTGCGTCGAAGGTCGCGCATGCTCGGCAAGTCTCCCGCGCATGCGCAGTAGCTCGCGTATGTTCGAAAAGACTCCCGCGTGTGCGCCGAAGGTCGCGCATGCGCCAAAAGATTCATGCGTGTGCGTCGAAGGTCGTGCATGCGCGGCAAGTCTCCCGCGCATGCGCAGTAGCTCGCGTATGTTCGAAAAGACTTTCGCGCCTGCGCAGAAGTTCGCGTTGGCACGAAATGACTCCCGCGCGTGCGCAGTAGCTCGCGCATGTTCGAAAAGACTTTCGCGCCTGCGCAGAAGTTCGCGTTGGCACGAAATGACTCCCGCGCGTGCGCAGTAGCTCGCGTATGTTCGAAAAGACTCCCGCGCGTGCGCCGAAGGTCGCGCATGCGCCAAAAGTTTCATGCGCGTGCGTCGAAGGTCGTGCATGCGCGGCAAGTCTCCCGCGCATGCGCAGTAGCTCGCGTATGTTCGAAAAGACTCCCGCGTGTGCGCCGAAGGTCGCGCATGCGCCAAAAGATTCATGCGTGTGCGTCGAAGGTCGTGCATGCGCGGCAAGTCTCCCGCGCATGCGCAGTAGCTCGCGTATGTTCGAAAAGACTCCCGCGAGTGCGCCGAAGGTCGCGCATGCGCCAAAATATTCATGCGCGTGCGTCGAAGGTCGTGCATGCGCGGCAAGTCTCCCGCGCATGCGCAGTAGCCGCGTATGTTCGAAAAGACTCCCGCGCGTGCGCCGAAGGTCGCGCATGCGCCAGAAGATTCATGCGCGTGCGTCGAAGGTCGCGCATGCGCGGCAAGTCTCCCGCGCGTGCGCAGTAGCTCGCGCATGTTCGAAAAGACTTTCGCGCCTGCGCAGAAGTTCGCGTTGGCACGAAATGACTCCCGCGCGTGCGCAGTAGCTCGCGTATGTTCGAAAAGACTCCCGCGCGTGCGTCGAAGGTCGCGCATGCGCGGCAAGTCTCCCGCGCGTGCGCAGTAGCTCGCGTATGTTCGAAAAGACTCCCGCGCGTGCGCAGCAGCTCGCGTATGTTCGAAAAGACTCCCGCGCATGCGCAGTAGCCGCGTATGTTCGAAAAGACTCCCGCGCGTGCGCCGAAGTTTGCGCATGCGCCAAAAGATTCATGCGCGTGCGTCGAAGGTCGCGCATGCGCGGCAAGTCTTCCGCGCGTGCGCAGTAGCTCGCGTATGTTCGAAAAGACTCCCGCGCGTGAACAGCAGCTCGCGTATGTTCGAAAAGACTCCCGCGCGTGCGCCGAAGTTTGCGCATGCGCCAAAAGATTCATGCGCGTGCGTCGAAGGTCGCGCATGCGCGGCAAGTCTCCCGCGCGTGCGCAGTAGCTCGCGTATGTTCGAAAAGACTCCCGCGCATGCGCAGTAGCTCGCGTATGTTCGAAAAGACTCCCGCGCGTGCGCCGAAGGTCGCGCATGCGCCAGAAGATTCATGCGCGACCTTCGACGCACGCGCATGAGCGGCATGTCTCCCGCGCGTGCGCAGTATCTCGCGCATGTTCGAAAAGACTTTCGCGCGTGCGCAGAAGTTCGCGTTGGCACGAAATGACTAGCGCGCTTGCGCAGAAGGTCGCGCATGCTCGGCAAGTCTCCCGCCCATGCGCAGTAGCTCGCGTATGTTCGAAAAGACTCCCGCGAGTGCGCCGAAGGTCGCGCATGCGCCAAAAGATTCATGCGCGTGCGTCGAAGGTCGTGCATGCGCGGCAAGTCTCCCGCGCATGCGCAGTAGCTCGCGTATGTTCGAAAAGACCCCCGCGCGTGCGTCGAAGGTCGCGCATGCGCCAGAAGATTAATGCGCGTGCGTCGAAAGTCGCGCATGCGCGGCAAGTCTCCCGCGAGTGCGCAGTAGCTCGCGCATGTTCGAAAAGACTTTCGCGCCTGCGCAGAAGTTCGCGTTGGCACGAAATGACTCCCGCGCGTGCGCAGTAGCTCGCGTATGTTCGAAAAGACTCCCGCGCGTGCGCCGAAGGTCGCGCATGCGCCAAAAGATTCATGCGCGTGCGCCGAAGGTCGCGCATGATCGAAAAGACTTTCGCGCGTGCGCAGAAGATCGCGTTGGCACGAAATGACACGGGCGCTTGCGCAGAAGGTCGCGCATGCGCGGCAAGTCTCCCGCGCGTGCGCAGTAGCTCGCGCATGTTCGAAAAGACTTTCGCGCGTGCGCAGAAGTTCGCGTTGGCACGAAATGACTCCCGCGCGTGCGCAGTAGCTCGCGCATGTTCGAAAAGACTTTCGCGCGTGCGCAGAAGTTCGCGTTGGCACGAAATGACTCGCGCGCTTGCAAAGAATGTCGCGCATGCGCGGCAAGACACCCGCGCTTGCGCAGTAGCTCGCGTATGTTCGAAAAGACTCCCGCGCGTGCGCCGAAGGTCGCGCATGCGCCAAAAGATTCATGCGCGTGCGTCAAAGGTCGCGCATGCTCGGCAAGTCTCCCGCGCATGCGCAGTAGCTCGCGTATGTTCGAAAAGACTCCCGCGAGTGCGCCGAAGGTCGCGCATGCGCCAAAAGATTCATGCGCGTGCGTCGAAGGTCGCGCATGCGCAGTAGCTCGCGTATGTTCGAAAAGACTCCCGCGCGTGCTCCGAAGGTCGCGCATGCGCCAGAAGATTCATGCGCGTGCGTCGAAGGTCGCGCATGAGCGGCAAGTCTCCCGCGCGTGCGCAGTAGCTCGCGCATGTTCGAAAAGACTTTCGCGCCTGCACAGAAGTTCGCGTTGGCACGAAATGACTCCCGCGCGTGCGCAGTATATCGCGCATGTTCGAAAAGACTTTCGCGCGTGCGCAGAAGTTCGCGTTGGCACGAAATGACTAGCGCGCTTGCGCAGAAGGTCGCGCATGCGCGGCAAGTCTCGCGCGCGTGCGCAGTAGCTCGCGTATGTTCGAAAAGACTCCCGCACGTGCGCCGAAGGTCGCGCATGCGCCAAAAGATTCATGCGCGTGCGCCGAAGGTCGCGCATGATCGAAAAGACTTTCGCGCGTGCGCAGAAGATCGCGTTGGCACGAAATGACACGGGCGCTTGCGCAGAAGGTCGCGCATGCGCGGCAAGTCTCCCGCGCGTGCGCAGTAGCTCGCGTATGTTCGAAAAGACTTTCGCGCGTGCGCAGAAGATCGCGTTGGCACGAAATGACACGGGCGCTTGCGCAGAAGGTCGCGCATGCGCGGCAAGTCTCGCGCGCGTGCGCAGTAGCTCGCGTATGTTCGAAAAGACCCCCGCGCGTGCGCCGAAGGTCGCGCATGCGCCAAAAGATTCATGCGCGTGCGTCGAAGGTCGCGCATGCGCAGTAGCTCGCGTATGTTCGAAAAGACTCCCGCGCGTGCGCCGAAGGTCGCGCATGCGCCAGAAGATTCATGCGCGTGCGTCGAAGGTCGCGCATGAGCGGCATGCCTCCCGCGCGTGCGCAGTAGCTCGCGCATGTTCGAAAAGACTTTCGCGCGTGCGCAGAAGTTCGCGTTGGCACGAAATGACTCGTGCGCTTGCGCAGAAGGTCGCGCATGCGCGGCAAGTCTCCCGCGCGTGCGCATTAGCTCGCGTATGTTCGAAAAAACTCCCGCGCGTGCGCCGAAGGTCTCGCATGCGCCAAAAGATTCATGCGCGTGTGTCGAAGGTCGCGCATGCGCGGCAAGTCTCCCGCGGGTGCGCAGTAGCTCGCGCATGTTCGAAAAGACTTTCGCGCCTGCGCAGAAGTTCGCGTTGGCACGAAATGACTCCCGCGCGTGCGCAGTAGCTCGCGTATGTTCGAAAAGACTCCCGCGCGTGCGCCGAATGTCGCGCATGCGCCAAAAGATTCATGCGCGTGCGCCGAAGGTCGCGCATGCGCGGCAAGTCTCCCGCGAGTGCGCAGTAGCTCGCGCATGTTCGAAAAGACTTTCGCGCCTGCGCAGAAGTTCGCGTTGGCACGAAATGACTCCCGCGCGTGCGCAGTAGCTCGCGTATGTTCGAAAAGACTCCCGCGCGTGCGCCGAATGTCGCGCATGCGCCAAAAGATTCATGCGCGTGCGCCGAAGGTCGCGCATGATCGAAAAGACTTTCGCGCGTGCGCAGAAGATCGCGTTGGCACGAAATGACACGGGCGCTTGCGCAAAAGGTCGCGCATTCGCGGCAAGTCTCCCGCGCGTGCGCAGTAGCTCGCGTATGTTCGAAAAGACTCCCGCGTGTGCGCAGCAGCTCGCGTATGTTCGAAAAGACTCACGCGCGTGCGCCGAAGGTTGCGCAGGCGCCAAAAGATTCATGCGCGTGCGTCGAAAGTCGCGCATGCGCGGCAAGTCTCCCGCGCGTGCGCAGTAGCTCGCGCATGTTCGAAAAGACTTTCGCGCGTGCGCAGAAGTTCGCGTTGGCACGAAATGACTCCCGCGCGTGCGCAGTAGTTCGCGCATGTTCGAAAAGACTTTCGCGCGTGCGCAGAAGTTCGCGTTGGCACAAAATGACTCGCGCGCTTGCAAAGAATGTCGCGCATGCGCGGCAAGACTCCCGCGCTTGCGCAGTAGCTCGCGTATGTTCGAAAAGACTCCCGCGCGTGCGCCGAAAGTCGCGAATGCGCCAAAAGATTCATGCGCGTGCGTCGAAGGTCGCGCATGCGCCAAAAGATTCATGCGCGTGCGCCGAAGGTCGCGCATGATCGAAAAGACTTTCGCGCGTGCGAAGAAGATCGCGTTGGCACGAAATGACACGGGCGCTTGCGCAGAAGGTCGCGCATGCGCGGCAAGTCTCCCGCGCGTGCGCAGTAGCTCGCGTATGTTCGAAAAGACTTTCGCGCGTGCGCAGAAGATCGCGTTGGCACGAAATGACACGGGCGCTTGCGCAGAAGGTCGCGCATGCGCGGCAAGTCTCCCGCGCGTGCGCAGTAGCTCGCGTATGTTCGAAAAGACTCACGCGCGTGCGCCGAAGTTCGCGTTGGCACGAAATGACTCCCGCGCGTGCGCAGTATCTCGCGCATGTTCGAAAAGACTTTCGCGCGTGCGCAGAAGTTCGCGTTGGCACGAAATGACTCGCGCGCTTGCGCAGAAGGTCGCGCATGCGCGGCAAGTCTCGCGCGCGTGCGCAGTAGCTCGCGTATGTTCGAAAAGACCCCCGCGCGTGCGCCGAAGGTCGCGCATGCGCCAAAAGATTCATGCGCGTGCGTCAAAGGTCGCGCATGCTCGGCAAGTCTCTTGCGCATGCGCAGTAGCTCGCGTATGTTCGAAAAGACTCCCGCGAGTGCGCCGAAGGTCGCGCATGCGCCAAAAGATTCATGCGTGTGCGTCGAAGGTCGTGCATGCGCGGCAAGTCTCCCGCGCATGCGCAGTAGCTCGCGTATGTTCGAAAAGACTCCCGCGCGTGCGCCGAAGGTCGCGCATGCGCCAGAAGATTCATGCGCGTGCGTCGAAGGTCGCGCATGCGCGGCAAGTCTCCCGCGCGTGCGCAGTAGCTCGCGCATGTTCGAAAAGATTTTCGCGCCTGCGCAGAAGTTCGCGTTGGCACTAAATGACTCCCGCCCGTGCGCAGTAGCTCGTGCATGTTTGAAGAGACTTTCGCGCTTACGCAAAAGTTCGCGTTGGCACGAAATGACTCGCGCGCTTGCGCAGTAGCTCGCGCATTTTCGAAAAGACTTTCGCGCGTGCGCAGAAGTTCGCGTTGGCACGAAATGACTCGCGCGCTTGCGCAGAAGGTCGCGCATGCGCGGCAAGTCTCCCGCGCGTGCGCAGTAGCTCGCGAATGTTCGAAAAGACTCCCGCGAGTGCGCCGAAGGTCGCGCATGCGCCAAAAGATTCATGCGCGTGCGCCGAAGGTCGCGCATTTTCGAAAAGACTTTCGCGCGTGCGCAGAAGTTCGCGTTGGCACGAAATGACTCGCGCGCTTGCGCAGAAGGTCGCGCATGCGCGGCAAGTCTCCCGCGCGTGCGCAGTAGCTCGCGTATGTTCGAAAAGACTTTCGCGCGTGCGCAGAAGATCGCGTTGGCACGAAATGACACGGGCGCTTGCGCAGAAGTTCGCGTTGGCACGAAATGACTCCCGCGCGTGCGCAGTAGCTCGCGCATGTTCGAAAAGACTATCGCGCGTGCGCAGAAGTTCGCGTTGGCACGAAATGACTCCCGCGAGTGCGCAGTAGCTCGCGCATGATCGAAAAGACTTTCGCGCCTGCGCAGAAGTTCGCGTTGGCACGAAATGACTCCCGCGCGTGCGCAGTAGCTCGCGTATGTTCGAAAAGTCACCCGCGCGTGCGCCGAAGGTCGCGCATGCGCCAAAAGACTCCTGCGCGTGCGTCGATGGTCGCGCATGCGCGGCAAGTCTCCCGCGCGTGCGCAGTAGCTCGCGTATGTTCGAAAAGATTTTCGCGCGTGCGCAGAAGGTCGCGTTGAATTAATCATTCTATCGTGTAGGAAAGGTCGCGAATCGGATTCTATTGGAGGTCCGAGGTCGAAGTAGGACTAGATTTCTGAGATAATCGATATTTTCGGTTATCTCTCGAACCGTTGAAGATACAACTTCGGGATCCAAAGCGGGATTATAGTACTTTAGGAGTCCTACAGGAGGTCCTACAAAATAGCTCCTATGACCCGAGGACGTATGTCATTTCATTTCGGAGATAGCCTCTAAACGTGACACGTCATCATGGTTTTTCGGGCAAACGGTGGGTGCTAGAGAAAGGGGTGTAGGACCTCATAGACGGCATTTAGGAACAACAAAACAGGTCCCATACCTCGACGCGATAGGTCTTATAGTATCGGAGATACAGCGATTCGAAAGTTTAAATCTCGTTTCCCTGGCGAACGGTAGGTGCTAGAGGGAAAGAGTGTAGGAACTCATAGACGGCATTGAGGAACGGCAACAAGAAAGGGCCTATACCTCGTCGCGATAGGACTTATAGTTTCGGAGATACGGCAATTCGAAAGATTAAATCTCATTTCCCTGGCGAACGGTGGGTGCTAGAGGGAAAGAGAGTAGGACCTCGTAGACGGCATTGAGGAACGGCAACAAGAAAGGTCCTATACCTCGTCGCGATAGGACTTATAGTTTCGGAGATACGGCGATTCGAATGTTTAAATCTCGTTTCCCTGGCGAACGGTATGTGCTAGAGGGAAAGGGTATAGGACCTTATAGACGGCATTGAGGAACGGCAACAAGAAAGTTCCTACACCTCGTCGCGATAGGACTTATAGTTTCGGAGATACGGCGATTCGAATGTTTAAATCTCGTTTCCCTGGCGAACGGTATGTGCTAGAGGGAAAGGGTATAGGACCTTATAGACGGCATTGAGGAACGGCAACAAGAAAGTTCCTATACCTCTTCGCGATTGGACTTATAGTTTCGGAGATATGGCGATACAAATGTTTAAATCTCGTTTCCTTGGCGAACGGCGGGTGCTAGAGCGAAAGGGTATACCACGTTTTTTAATGACCATTAGATGTCCTATAAAATCGGTCCTATGGACTTTAGCTCTAGGACCGATGGTTTCAGAGATAAGGATTTTACGCGAAAATTTTCTGTCCCTCATTAAGAAAGTAAAAGAATCGACCAAAATTGGTATACACCAATCGATAGAGAATCGTCCGAAAAGTATTTCTGGATTATAAGTTTTGGTTCGAATTTCTTTTTTCATTATTCTCTCGCGGTAAGGACTGGGAAATTTTGGGCATATCGCGGTCAGGACTGGTAATCTGGCGTGCACCCGCTGTAAGCTATTCGAATCTTCCGGGTAGGATTGAAAATTTTTATTTTCATTCTTCTACCGAGTTCAGGAGTTGGAAATTTTAAGAATTTCGCGGTCACGACTGGTAAACTGACGGGCACTCGGGGCAATCTATTCGTATCTCTCGGTCAGGACTGGAAATTGTAATTTTCATTATTCTACCGCGGTCAGGAGTTGGAAATTTTGAGAATATCGCGGTCAGGACTGGTAAACTATCTGGTACTTGTTGTATTCTACTCGAATCTCCCGGTCAGGACTGGAAATTTTAATTTTCATTATTCTACCGCGGTCAGGAGTGAGAAATTTTGTGAATTTCGCGGTCAGGACTGGTAAACTCGCGGGTACTTGTTGTATTCTACTCGAATCTCCCGGTCAGGACTGGAACTTTATATTTTCATTCTTCTACCGAGGTCAGGAGTGGGAAATTTTGAGAATTTCGCGGTCAGGACTGATAAACTAGCGGGTACTTGTTGTATACCAATAGAATCTCCCGGTCAGGACTGGATATTTTTATTTTCAATATTCTACCGCGGTCAGGAGTGAGAAATTTTGTGAATTTCGCGGTCAGGACTGGCAAACTACCGGTTACTTGTTGTATTCTACTCGATTCTCCCGGTCAGGACTGGAAATTTTTATTTTCATTCTTCTACCGAGGTCAGGAGTGGGAAATTTTGAGAATTTCGCGGTCACGACTGGTAAACTGACGGGCACTCGGGGCAATCTATTCGTATCTCTAGGTCAGGACTGGAAATTGTAATTTTCATTATTCTACCGCGGTCAGGAGTTGGAAATTTTGAGAATATCGCGGTCAGGACTGGTAAACTATCGGCTACTTGTTGTATTCTACTCGAATCTCCCGGTCAGGACTGGAAATTTTTATTTTCATTGTTCTACCGAGGTCAGGAGTGGGAAATTTTGAGAATTTCGCGGTCAGGACTGATAAACTAGCGGGTACTTGTTGTATACTAACAGAATCTCCCGGTCAGGACTGGATATTTTTATTTTCATTCTTCTACCGAGGTCAGGAGTGGAAAATTTTGTGAATTTCGCGGTCAGGACTGGTAAACTAGCGGGTACTTGTTGTATACTACTCGAATCTCCCGGTCAGGACTGGAAATTTTTATTTTCATTCTTCTACCGAGGTCAGGAGTGGGAAATTTTGAGAACTTCGCGGTCAGGACTGGTAAACTAGCGGGTACTTGTTGTATTCTACTCGAATCTCCCGGTCAGGACTGGAACTTTTAATTTTCATTCTTCTACCAAGGTCAGGAGTGGGAAATTTTGAGAATTTCGCGGTCAGGACTGATAAACTAGCGGGTACTTGTTGTATACTAATAGAATCTCCCGGTCAGGACTGGATATTTTTATTTTCATCCTTCTACCGCGGTCAGGAGTGGGAAATTTTGTGAATTTCGCGGTCAGGACTGGCAAACTAGCGGGTACTTGTTGTAGTCTACTCGATTCTCCCGGTCAGGACTGGAAATTTTTATTTTCATTCTTCTACCGAGGTCAGGAGTGGAAAATTTTGTGAATTTCGCGGTCAGGACTGGTAAACTAGCGGGTACATGTTGTATACTACTCGAATCTCCCGGTCAGGACTGTAAATTTTTATTTTCATTCTTCTACCGAGGTCAGAAGTGGGAAATTTTGAGAACTTCGCGGTCAGGACTGGTAAACTAGCGGGTACTTGTTGTATTCTACTCGAATCTCCCGGTCAGGACTGGAACTTTTAATTTTCATTTTTCTACCAAGGTCAGGAGTGGAAAATTTTGAGAATTTCGCGGTCAGAACTGATAAACTAGCGGGTACTTGTTGTATACTAGTAGAATCTCCCGGTCAGGACTGGATATTTTTATTTTCATTCTTCTACCGCGGTCAGGAGTGGGAAATTGTGTGAATTTCGCGGTCAGGACTGGTAAACTAGCGGGTACTTGTTGTAGTCTACTCGAGTCTCCCGGTCAGGACTGGAAATTTTTATTTTCATTCTTCTACCGAGGTTAGGAGTGGGAAATTTTGAGAATTTCGCGGTCAGGACTTTGGCGTCTGCGCAGAAGTTCGCGTTGGCACGAAATGACTCCCGCGCGTGCGCAGTAGCTCGCGTATGTTCGAAAAGACTCCCGCGCGTGCGCCGAAGGTCGCGCATGCGCCAGAAGATTCATGCGCGTGCGTCGAAGGTCGCGCATCCGCGACAAGTCTCCCGCGCGTGCGCAGTAGCTCGCGCATGTTCGAAAAGACTTTCGCGCCTGCGCAGAAGTTCGCGTTGGCACGAAATGACTCCCGCGCGTGCGCAGTAGCTCGCGTATGTTCGAAAAGACTCCCGCGCGTGCGCCGAAGTTCGCGCATGCGCCAAAAGATTCATGCGCGTGCGTCGAAGGTCGCGCATGCGCGGCCAGACTCCCTCGCGTGCGCCGTAGCTCGCGTATGTTCGAAAAGACTCCCGCGCGTGCGCCGAAAGTCGCGCATGCGCCAGAAGATTCATGCGCGTACGTCGAAGGTCGCGCATGCGCGGCAAGTCTCACGCGCGTGAGCAGTAGCTCGCGCATGTTCGAAAAGACTTTCGCGCCTGCGCAGAAGTTCGCGTTGGCACGAAATGACTCCCGCGCGTGCGCAGTAGCTTGCGCATGTTCGAAAAGACTTTCGCGCGTGCGCAGAAGTTCGCGTTGGCACGAAATGACTAGCGCGCTTGCGCAGAAGGTCGCGCATGCGCGGCAAGTCTCGCGCGCGTGCGCAGTAGCTCGCGTATGTTCGAAAAGACCCCCGCGCGTGCGCCGAAGGTCGCGCATGCGCCAAAAGATTCATGCGCGTGCGTCGAAGGTCGCGCATGCTCGGCAAGTCTCCCGCCCATGCGCAGTAGCTCGCGTATGTTCGAAAAGACTCCCGCGAGTGCGCCGAAGGTCGCGCATGCGCCAAAAGATTCATGCGTGTGCGTCGAAGGTCGTGCATGCGCGGCAAGTCTCCCGCGCATGCGCAGTAGCTCGCGTATGTTCGAAAAGACTCCCGCGCGTGCGTCGAAGGTCGCGCATGCGCCAGAAGATTAATGCGCGTGCGTCGAAAGTCGCGCATGCGCGGCAAGTCTCCCGCGAGTGCGCAGTAGCTCGCGCATGTTCGAAAAGACTTTCGCGCCTGCGCAGAAGTTCGCGTTGGCACGAAATGACTCCCGCGCGTGCGCAGTAGCTCGCGTATGTTCGAAAAGACTCCCGCGCGTGCGCCGAAGGTCGCGCATGCGCCAAAAGATTCATGCGCGTGCGCCGAAGGTCGCGCATGATCGAAAAGACTTTCGCGCGTGCGCAGAAGATCGCGTTGGCACGAAATGACACGGGCGCTTGCGCAGAAGGTCGCGCATGCGCGGCAAGTCTCCCGCGCGTGCGCAGTAGCTCGCGTATGTTCGAAAAGACTTTCGCGCGTGCGCAGAAGATCGCGTTGGCACGAAATGACACGGGCGCTTGCGCAGAAGGTCGCGCATGCGCGGCAAGTCTCCCGCGCGTGCGCAGTAGCTCGCGTATGTTCGAAAAGACTCACGCGCGTGCGCCGAAGGTCGCGCATGCGCCAAAAGATTCATGCGCGTGCATCGAACGTCGCGCATGCGCGGCAAGTCTCCCGCGCGTGCGCAGTAGCTCGCGTATGTTCGAAAAGACTCCCGCGTGTGCGCAGCAGCTCGCGTATGTTCGAAAAGACTCCCGCGCGTGCGCCGAAGTTTGCGCATGCGCCAAAAGATTCATGCGCGTGCGTCGAAGGTCGCGCATGCGCGGCAAGTCTCCCGCGCGTGCGCAGTAGCTCGCGCATGTTCGAAAAGACTTTCGCGCGTGCGCAGAAGTTCGCGTTGGCACGAAATGACTCCCGCGCGTGCGCAGTAGTTCGCGCATGTTCGAAAAGACTTTCGCGCGTGCGCAGAAGTTCGCGTTGGCACAAAATGACTCGCGCGCTTGCAAAGAATGTCGCGCATGCGCGGCAAGACTCCCGCGCTTGCGCAGTAGCTCGCGTATGTTCGAAAAGACTCCCGCGCGTGCGCCGAAAGTCGCGAATGCGCCAAAAGATTCATGCGCGTGCGTCGAAGGTCGCGCATGCGCCAAAAGATTCATGCGCGTGCGCCGAAGGTCGCGCATGATCGAAAAGACTTTCGCGCGTGCGCAGAAGATCGCGTATGTTCGAAAAGACTCCCGCGTGTGCGCAGCAGTTCGCGTATGTTCGAAAAGACTCCCGCGCGTGCGCCGAAGGTTGCGCAGGCGCCAAAAGATTCATGCGCGTGCGTCGAAGGTCGCGCATGCGCGGCAAGTCTCCCGCGCGTGCGCAGTAGCTCGCGCATGTTCGAAAAGACTTTCGCGCGTGCGCAGAAGTTCGCGTTGGCACGAAATGACTCCCGCGCGTGCGCAGTAGCTCGCGCATGTTCGAAAAGACTTTCGCGCGTGCGCAGAAGTTCGCGTTGGCACGAAATGACTCGCGCGCTTGCAAAGAATGTCGCGCATGCGCGGCAAGACACCCGCGCTTGCGCAGTAGCTCGCGTATGTTCGAAAAGACTCCCGCGCGTGCGCCGAAAGTCGCGCATGCGCCAAAAGATTCATGCGCGTGCGTCGAAGGTCGCGCATGCGCGGCAAGTCTCCCGCGCGTGCGCAGTAGCTCGCGTATGTTCGAAAAGCCTCCCGCGCGTGCGCCGAAGACCGCGCATGCGCCAGAAGATTCATGCGCGTGCGTCGAATGTCGCGCATGCGCGGCAAGTCTCCCGCGCGTGCGCAGTAGCTCGCGCATGTTCGAAAAGACTTTCGCGCGTGCGCAGAAGTTCGCGTTGGCACGAAATGACTCGTGCGCTTGCGCAGAAGGTCGCGCATGCGCGGCAAGTCTCCCGCGCGTGCGCTGTAGATGGCGTATGTTCGAAAAGACTCCCGCGCGTGCGCCGAATGTCTCGCATGCGCCAAAAGATTCATGCGCGTGCGTCGAAGGTCGCGCATGCGCGGCAAGTCTCCCGCGAGTGCGCAGTAGCTCGCGCATGTTTGAAAAGACTTTCGCGCCTGCGCAGAAGTTCGCGTTGGCACGAAATGACTCCCGCGCGTGCGCAGTAGCTCGCGTATGTTCGAAAAGACTCCCGCGCGTGCGCCGAAGTTCGCGCATGCGCCAAAAGATTCATGCGCGTACGTCGAAGGTCGCGCATGCGCGGCAAGTCTCGCGCGCGTGCGCAGTAGCTCGCGTATGTTCGAAAAGACTCCCGCGCGTGCGCCGAAGGTCGCGCATGCGCCAAAAGATTCATGCGCGTGCGCCGAAGGTCGCGCATGATCGAAAAGACTTTCGCGCGTGCGCAGAAGATCGCGTTGGCACGAAATGACACGGGCGCTTGCGCAGTAGTTCGCGCATGTTCGAAAAGACTTTCGCGCCTGCGCAGAAGTTCGCGTTGGCACGAAATGACTCCCGCGCGTGCGCAGAATCTCGCGCATGTTCGAAAAGACTTTCGCGCGTGCGCAGAAGTTCGCGTTGGCACGAAATGACTCGCGCGCTTGCGCAGAAGGTCGCGCATGCGCGGCAAGTCTCGCGCGTGCGCAGAAGTTCGCGTTGGCACGAAATGACTCGTGCGCTTGCGCAGAAGGTCGCGCATGCGCGGCAAGTCTCCCGCCCGTGCGCAGTAGCTCGCGTATGTTCGAAAAGAATCCCGCGCGTTCGCCGAAGGTCTCGCATGCGCCAAAAGATTCATGCGCGTGCGTCGAAGGTCGCGCATGCGCGGCAAGTCTCCCGCGAGTGCGCAGTAGTTCGCGCATGTTCGAAAAGACTTTCGCGCCTGCGCAGAAGTTCGCGTTGGCACGAAATGACTCCCGCGCGTGCGCAGTAGCTCGCGTATGTTCGAAAAGACTCCCGCGCGTGCGCCGAAGGTCGCGCATGCGCCAAAAGATTCATGCGCGAGCGCCGAAGTTCGCGCATGATCGAAAAGACTTTAGCGCGTGCGCAGAAGATCGCGTTGGCACGAAATGACACGGGCGCTTGCGCAGAAGGTCGCGCATGCGCGGCAAGTCTCCCGCGCGTGCGCAGTAGCTCGCGTATGTTCGAAAAGACTCCCGCGCGTGCGCCGAAGGTCGCGCATGCGCCAAAAGATTCATGCGCGTGCGCCGAAGATCGCGCATGATCGAAAAGACTTTCGCGCGTGCGCAGAAGATCGCGTTGGCACGAAATGACACGGGCGCTTGCGCAGAAGGTCGCGCATGCGCGGCAAGTCTCCCGCGAGTGCGCAGTAGCTCGCGCATGTTCGAAAAGACTTTCGCGCCTGCGCAGAAGTTCGCGTTGGCACGAAATGACTCCCGCGCGTGCGCAGTAGCTCGCGTATGTTCGAAAAGACTCCCGCGCGTGCGCCGAAGGTCGCGCATGCGCGGCATGTCTCCCGCGCGTGCGCAGTAGCTCGCGCATGTTCGAAAAGACTTTCGCGCGTGCGCAGAAGTTCGCGTTGGCACGAAATGACTCGTGCGCTTGCGCAGAAGGTCGCGCATGCGCGGCAAGTCTCCCGCGCGTGCGCTGTAGATCGCGTATGTTCGAAAAGACTCCCGCGCGTGCGCCGAAGGTCTCGCATTCGCCAAAAGATTCATGCGCGTGCGTCGAAGGTCGCGCATGCGCGGCAAGTCTCCCGCGAGTGCGCAGTAGCTCGCGCATGTTCGAAAAGACTTTCGCGCCTGCGTAGAAGTTCGCGTTGGCACGAAATGATTCCCGCGCGTGCGCAGTAGCTTGCGTATGTTCGAAAAGACTCCCGCGCGTGCGCCGAAGGTCGCGCATGCGCCAAAAGATTCATGCGCGTGCGCCGAAGGTCGCGCATGCGCGGCAAGTCTCCCGCGCGTGCGCAGTAGCTCGCGCATGTTCGAAAAGACTTTCGCGCGTGCGCAGAATTTCGCGTTGGCACGAAATGACTCCCGCGCGTGCGCAGTAGCTCGCGCATGTTCGAAAAGACTTTCGCGCGTGCGCAGAAGTTCGCGTTGGCACGAAATGACTCGTGCGCTTGCGCAGAAGGTCGCGCATGCGCGGCAAGTCTCCCGCGCGTGCGCTGTAGATCGCGTATGTTCGAAAAGACTCCCGCGCGTGCGCCGAAGGTCTCGCATTCGCCAAAAGATTCATGCGCGTGCGTCGAAGGTCGCGCATGCGCGGCAAGTCTCCCGCGAGTGCGCAGTAGCTCGCGCATGTTCGAAAAGACTTTCGCGCCTGCGTAGAAGTTCGCGTTGGCACGAAATGATTCCCGCGCGTGCGCAGTAGCTTGCGTATGTTCGAAAAGACTCCCGCGCGTGCGCCGAAGGTCGCGCATGCGCCAAAAGATTCATGCGCGTGCGCCGAAGGTCGCGCATGCGCGGCAAGTCTCCCGCGCGTGCGCAGTAGCTCGCGAATGTTCGAAAAGACTTTCGCGCGTGCGCAGAAGTTCGCGTTGGCACGAAATGACTCCCGCGCGTGCGCAGTAGCTCGCGCATGTTCGAAAAGACTTTCGCGCGTGCGCAGAAGTTCGCGTTGGCACGAAATGACTCGCGCGCTTGCAAAGAATGTCGCGCATGCGCGGCAAGACTCCCGCGCTTGCGCAGTAGCTCGCGTATGTTCGAAAAGCCTCCCGCGCGTGCGCCGAAGATCGCGCATGCGCCAGAAGATTCATGCGCGTGCGTCGAATGTCGCGCATGCGCGGCAAGTCTCCCGCGCGTGCGCAGTAGCTCGCGTATGTTCGAAAAGACTTTCGCGCGTGCGCAGAAGTTCGCGTTGATACGAAATGACTCCCGCGCGTGCGCAGTAGCTCGCGCATGTTCGAAAAGACTTTCGCGCGTGCGCAGAAGTTCGCGTTGGCACGAAATGACTCGCGCGCTTGCAAAGAATGTCGCGCATGCGCGGCAAGACTCCCGCGCTTGCGCAGTAGCTCGCGTATGTTCGAAAAGACTCCCGCGCGTGCGCCGAAAGTCGCGCATGCGCCAAAAGATTCATGCGCGTGCGTCGAAGGTCGCGCATGCGCGGCAAGTCTCCCGCGCGTGCGCAGTAGCTCGCGTATGTTCGAAAAGCCTCCCGCGCGTGCGCCGAAGATCGCGCATGCGCCAGAAGATTCATGCGCGTGCGTCGAATGTCGCGCATGCGCGGCAAGTTTCCCGCGCGTGCGCAGTAGCTCGCGCATGTTCGAAAAGACTTTCGCGCGTGCGCAGAAGTTCGCGTTGGCACGAAATGACTCGTGCGCTTGCGCAGAAGGTCGCGCATGCGCGGCAAGTCTCCCGCGCGTGCGCTGTAGATCGCGTATGTTCGAAAAGACTCCCGCGCGTGCGCCGAAGGTCTCGCATGCGCCAAAAGATTCATGCGCGTGCGTCGAAGGTCGCGCATGCGCGGCAAGTCTCCCGCGCGTGCGCAGTAGCTCGCGTATGTTCGAAAAGCCTCCCGCGCGTGCGCCGAAGTTCGCGCATGCGCCAGAAGATTCATGCGCGTGCGTCGAATGTCGCGCATGCGCGGCAAGTCTCCCGCGCGTGCGCAGTAGCTCGCGTATGTTCGAAAAGCCTCCCGCGCGTGCGCCGAAGTTCGCGCATGCGCCAGAAGATTCATGCGCGTGCGTCGAATGTCGCGCATGCGCGGCAAGTCTCCCGCGCGTGCACAGTAGCCTGCGCATGTTCGAAAAGACTTTCGCGCGTGCGCAGAAGTTCGCGTTGGCACGAAATGACTCGTGCGCTTGCGCAGAAGGTCGCACATGCGCGGCAAGTCTCCCGCGCGTGCGCTGTAGATCGCGTATGTTCGAAAAGACTTCCGCGCGTGCACCGAAGGTCGCGCATGCGCGGCAAGTCTCCCGCGAGTGCGCAGTAGCTCGCGCATCTTCGAAAAGGCTTTCGCGCCTGCGCAGAAGTTCGCGTTGGCACGAAATGACTCCCGCGCGTGCGCAGTAGCTCGCGCATGTTCGAAAAGACTTTCGCGCGTGCGCAGAAGTTCGCGTTGGCACGAAATGACTCGCGCGCTTGCGCAGAAGGTCGCGCATTCGCCAAAAGACTCCTGCGCGTGCTTTGATGGTCGCGCATGCGCGGCAAGACTCCCGCGCGTGCGCAGTAGCTCGCGCATGTTCGAAAAGACTTTCGCGCGTGCGCAGAAGTCGCGTTGGCACGAAATAACTCCCGCGCGTGCGCAGTAGCTCGCGTATGTTCGAAAAGACTCCCGCGCGTGCGCCGAAGGTTGCGCATGCGCGGCAAGTCTCCCGCGCGTGCGCAGTAGCTTGCGCATGTTCGAAATGACTTTCGCGCCTGCGCAGAAGTTCGCGTTGGCACGAAATGACTCCCGCGCGTGCGCAGTAGCTCGCGTATGTTCGAAATGACTCCCGCGCGTGCGCAGTAGCTCGCGCATGTTCGAAAAGACTTTCGCGCCTGCGCAGAAGTTCGCGTTGGCACGAAATGACTCCCGAGCGTGCGCAGAAGTTCGCGTTGGCACGAAATGACTCGCGCGCTTGCGCAGAAGGTCGCGCATTCGCCAAAAGACTCCTGCGCGTGCGTTGATGGTCGCGCATGCGCGGCAAGACTCCCGCGCGTGCGCAGTAGCTCGCTCATGTTCGAAAAGACTTTCGCGCGTGCGCAGAAGTCGCGTTGGCACGAAATGACTCGCGCGCTTGCGCAGAAGGTCGCGCATAAAGACATGTCTTTACGTTTACGATTTTTTCTGTGCGTTAACTGAAGTTTAATTTTACGTACGGAGTTAAATTTACGATCTATACTTAACGTAACGTAATGCGATACGGAACACCTTGTGCGGAGGCCCTTATGCTATGCATATGCAGCTATGCATTTTTGTGTGATGGCCTTTATCTCGACCATTTGAACACACCATTATATTACGTGCGTGTTCACTTCCGTTTGCTAGATATAAATTGAGTTTTTTATGTTACACAAAATTTTATTTGAATTGTGAATGTAAACGCGTATATATTCTTGCTTTCATTTATTTTATGTGTTATACATAGAAGTTTTTGATACTTAACCTCAAGTTATTGTCAAATTATTCGATAATAATTACAGGTAGATTATTTAACTTATGAATATTATAATACTTAAAATGCATTATTTATCTTCATATTAATTATTAAAAACTTGACTAGCGTCTAAAATTACATTATATCGAATGATGTATCTTCTCTATCATACTATATCTTAATACACCCACAGATATTAAATATTCTATGTAATATAGAATCTACAAAAAACTAACCTAAAATATACATGATATACTACATCGATTCTTTTATATATAGTATTATATAGATTATATGCTCTGTAACATCAATACACATAAGAAAAAAAGAAAGGAAAGAAAAAACAGAATATGTATATATTTTATAAAGAATATGTTTATATTTCTTGGATTTTGTTGTTTTGTCATAACGGTAATTTATATTATTATTAGTGAGCTTGTTACATATATTTTGCTATATTTGTCTCATAATAGATTAAAGCTGGTGATGGGAGAGAAAAATTGGAAAGATTGGAAACCTTTTATATATGGAGGTTTAGCTTCTATAGTCGCTGAACTTTGTAAGTGAATAATTAAATTGTAATGTTTGTGGATTAAATAAATGTATGATAGATCTGCATAATTCTTACAGGTACTTTTCCTCTAGACACAACAAAAACACGCTTGCAAATACAAGGTCAAAAATATGATCCAAAATTTGCACGTTTAAGATATTCTGGTATGACGGATGCTTTATTACAAATATCCAAGCAAGAAGGAATTAGAGGATTATATTCGGGGTAAATATTTTTGCATAAAAATTAATGTTATTTAATAAATAAGATTTTATTATTATTCTGTTTTTAAATATCATTATTATTCAGTTTTAAATGATTTATTTGTCAAAAATATGTTTTATAGTTTAATTTAGAAGGAATAGCAAAGCTTTGAAATAATGTAATTTTTTTAACTTATGTGATATGTCATTCTTATAAAATATTGAATATATTAGCAATTTTAATGGCAATTTTTTTTTTTTATTTAGGATTAGTTCTGCAATCTTACGTCAAGCAACATATGGGACAATAAAATTTGGCACTTATTATTCTCTTAAAAAGGCTGTGATTGACATTTGGGCAATGAATGACTTATTCATGGTAAATATTGTTTGTGCAGCATTAGCTGGAGCTATTTCAAGTGCAATTGCCAATCCTACTGATGTGGTAAAAGTTCGTATGCAAGTTACTGGTGGTACTACAAACATATCATTGTTTACTTGCTTCCAAGATGTATACAAACATGAAGGTATTCGTGGGCTTTGGAGGGTAATTTATATTTTTTTTATATATTGTCATCTACACATACTTGTATATTCTAAATATTATGTATTTTAAAGTAAAAATGGTCAAGTACATATATAGATACTTTAAAGTATATAATTATTTCAATGTTGCGGTATAATAGTACAAGTAATTTTTAAATTGCAAAAGAAATATAAAACACTAATTACATATTGCAATATTTTATAATTTTTACAATGATAAATCGTAATCTCCTGTTGCTTTAATATACGTACGACATATAAGTTTTAAGAGAAAAGTATTTACAAACATGTGAATACCATATTAATTATCTCTATTGATTAAATCGAAAATTATAATTAGGAACGTACTTATGGCACAAAATTGCTAATAAAAAATTTTATTTTGAAAGCATTTTTTGCATATACTACTTTTTTTTATCGATAACTAATTTTATCAACTGCATTTTATATACATAAATATCTTTATAAAATGCAGTTGATAAAACTAGTTGTTGATAAATAAAAAAAAATAGTATATGTAAAAAATGCTTTCAAAATAAAATTTTTTACTAGCAATTTTGTGCCATAAGTACGTTCCTAATTATAATTAATACATATATATATATATATTAATTAATACATATATATATATATATATGTATATATGTATGTATGTATGTATACATATATGTATATATACAGTGTCAAGGCAATCTCTTCCCAAAAAAAAAAAATCTTGTAGCTTACCTCCAGAGCTTTTCAAAACACTATAATATTTTTTCATCGAGTACTTTTCGAGTTATTAGGCTTGAAATAATTTCTTAATATTTACATAAACCATAAAATATCTAGTAAAATATTCATTTTTCGATTATCTTACCTTAATACTTTTATGTACAAAATAATGAGAGGAATCAATTGATGTAAAGAAAACACAATTGTTTCGAAAAAAAAGTATGTAATTGTTAATTGCATATTTTTCCTTCGATACAATTATGTGTTTTCTTTACACCAATTGATTCCTTTCATTGTTTTATACGTAAAAGTATTAAGGTTAAATAATCGAAAAATGAATATTTTACTAGATATTTTATGGTTTATGCATAATTAAGAGATTATTTCAAGCCTCATAACTCGAAAAGTACACGGTGAAAAAATACTTTATTATAGTGTTTTGAAAATCTCTCGAGGTAAGCTACAAGAGCTTTCTTTGGGAAGAGATTGCCTTGATATCCGGTATACACATGTGTGTACACACACACACACACACACACATATTTGTTTACATATATATATAAATCATAAAAAATAATAGAATACAGAAAGGAAGCAATCAGAGCCAGTACATGGAATTTCATCTCTCTTATTACCGTTCATTTATTATCAATTAATTCTTGTGAATATATAAAACATGAAGTACTAATAAAGTACTTTATTATCAATATGATGCGCACATATGTAAATCTCTATGTTCATGTCTATACTTGTTTTTTTCTCTTCGATTTCCTGGTCAGCTAACTTTGGAAGAGAATATTATTAGAGATAACGAATATGCTGAAACTTTTCAATTTTTCAGTTTAGAACAACATAAGAGATACGATTTTAATTTGGCAGCCATTTAGAGACAATTTAAAAAGACAGAATTTAATGTAATGGTTTCCTAAATCCGATTTATATTTAAATCTGCTATTGACTTTTTTTATTCATTTTAATTTAATTTTGTTATGTGCTGAGTTTGGTCTAAAGAAAGGATCAAAATGTTTACCGATTGTTTGAATCGATAAAGATATATGCTTCTTTTCTTTATCTTATTTAATTAAATCTTATCTTATTAAGGTAAGATTCTTTAGAGTTTTTATTTGTAATATTTTACATTCTTTAATATTTATAATATTTTATAATATTTATCTTTTATCTCAGATAAATAAAATTTTTTTCTTTTTTTTTAGGGTGTTGGGCCGACTGCTCAACGAGCGGCCGTTATCGCGGCTGTAGAGTTACCTATATATGACTACACCAAGAATAAATGTATGAGTGTATTGGGAAACAGCATTAGTAATCATTTCGTGTAAGTTTTCTTGTCACTAAATGTGGATATTACTTCTACACAAAGTATTTGAAATATATATATATATATATATATATATATATATATATATATGTATTGATTATTGTGATATAAACTAATTTTAAATTTACGATAATCATGCTAAATTATATACGTTTTAAAAGAAACATTATTTACAGGGACAAAAGTTTCTATCTTTATATATGTGTGTGTGTGTGTGTGTGTGTGTGTGTGTGTATGTGTATACACACACACATACATACATACATACATAACTTCTAAATTACATATTTTTATTGATATAAATATTATTTATTACATTGTTAATTATATTATTGTCAATTAACCCTTATCCGGACAGCTAATATATCTATTTCTTTTAACAGAGCTGTCTTAATTTATAATAAGAAATTTATCCATATGATTTAATATTTGCAATTTATTTGACAATTTTTTTATGTGTGTGCGTGGGCGCGCGCGCGATTGTGTGTGTGTAAAATAGTAATAATTATTATGAAATATACTATATATATGTATCTATAGAGAAAACTTTTGATTAATTGCATAAAGGACTAAAGGATTTAATAATAAAAATTAAAACCACAACGTATGTATCACATAAAAATTTTTTATTTATTTGGGATATGATGTGTTACCTTGAATTGGTATCTAAAAAATTTAACGTTATCATTATGAAAGATTGATTGAATATTGAAAAGACAAAGGAAAAAAGAGAGAGATTTGTATTTAAATTCTTTTTAATAGTTCTTAATTTATTTATTTTGTTTTTTTTTAACATACCCTACAAAGATACATATTATGTATCATTCGCACTGAGTATGAATTTCTCACATGAAATGAATTTTAGAAACAGTTTTTCATAAACATAAATATAATTCTCATCTCCATTTTACAAATATATATATATATATATGTATGTATGTATATATATAATTTTCCCAACTTCTAATAGTTTAGCAAATAAACTCCAAATACGAACTTTTTTCTTTTTTTCCTTTTCTCGCTCTGTCTCTTTTCCTCCTTTTTTTAACCATATGTTAAAACGTCAATAACTTTTATATTTTTTTTACATATCATACACGTTTTCACTTGTGTATAGCACATATATATTTCAACCTATATTATATTTTTGAGAAAATTAAACGTTTATCTTTTTGTGTAATTTTTTAAAATCTGTATATCTATTTATATATCAAATACATCAACGAGATGTAACAGATCTTATATTTGTTTAAATAATAACAGTTTACTACTTATTTCCGATATATTCGAAAAATGATATATGTCGAAGTTTTTCAATTTTAAATTAATTATATTTATTAATATATACTGTATCAAATTCTTTCTGATTCAAAAATTAATATTTTCATTTTTAGATAACTGCAGGTTTAATTCAATTGTTAATGTTTGTGATTCAAAGAATACAGTAATTTAAAAATTATAGTCCATATATTGTGCGTTATTATAAAAAAGGAGTAAAACTCCTAAAATTTAAATTTTATTTCCAGATTCTTTGGACATTGTCATGCGTATGGGCACATGCGATAGACGGATTTTGAGATGACCAGAGAAGCTTGACACGTGCGCGGAAGCTGTGTTCAGCACTCTGTGTTTAATTCAAGAATTGTTATGATAATCGTCCATGCAGATGATTATACATGTTAATCTACTTTGAAAGCTTGATGAGACTTATTGGTTAGCGTTTATGCATTTTAAAGCTTTGAGAATGTTTAAGTTACTAACGAACCGTCACATAATTTCTTAATTTTTCTATTGTAGACAAAATTCTCTTTTGTTGACGCTTTTATTTCTATTCGTATTTGGAAATGTATTTTATCGAAATATTAAGTATCATCTCGCGCACGAATATGATATTTTATATTTTTTCTATAATATCTGGATAAGGGTTAATTTTTCACTATAATCTAAAACCTAAAATTATAGTATAAAAAATTTTTAAACTAATCAAATTGAAAGTCCACTAATTGAAGGGCTACGCAATTAGATTAAAAGAGAAAGATATTTTTTTGTAAAATGTAATTTAAAATGTTACATTTTTAGGTATATGACATATTATGTAATCTGTATAATATATATAATATAATTGTATGTGAATGCCATTGCATCTTTTAGGTCGAGTTTTGCAGCTAGTATGGGAAGTGCTATAGCTTCAACGCCTATAGATGTTATTCGCGTAAGTAAATTATTTTATATTTGTGCAACATAATTGATACATATTTTTTTCTCTTTTATATATATATATATATATGACTGGCTCAGATGTCAAGTCGTACATGTTCGCCCAAACTCGATTTCGAGTTATTAGTAAATTTGAGGTGCAGATAATGCGATCACATCAATCAATATAACTCTATACTGAAATCATCTATCTTCAATGTCATACAGACATTGAATCATTTTTATGTGTACTTATGATGGAACGTCAAATTCTTCATTTCCCAGACTTGTACCACTTGATTGATACCATTTGAGTCTTTACACACACATACACACACACACTCATGTTCTATATATATATATATAAATAAACATGTTTTCTATTCTTTAGACCCGATTGATGAATCAAAGGAGAGTGCACGTCGATGGCAAACTCTCATCACACATTTACAATGGCAGTATAGATTGCTTGATTCAGGTATAAAACTTTAATTATCCAAGATATTTATATATACATTTTTATATATACATATATGTTTGTCTCAATCATGGAAATTAGAATAAAGAGTCAGTTTTGAAATTATTTTGAATGATTTTTAAATGATATTATTTAGGAGTCAATTTTTTGAGATCTATCTACATAACGATAATGTTTTTTAAATGATAATTTTGTTGTATAAATTTTCTGTATAAAGTACTGGTGACAGTTTTACAGTATATTTAGAGCTTTATTCCATTTTCCATATTTTTATAACGTTTATATTACTTTTTCAAAATGTATTACATATCTAATATACCCATTTGTAAGAAGAATAATTTTGTTTCATATAGACGATTAAATATGAAGGAATTTTAGCACTGTACAAAGGTTTCATCCCGACGTTGTTTAGAATGGGACCATGGAATATTATATTTTTTATTACTTACGAGCAGTTGAAATGTTTGTGATGTATCATCAAATATTATATCGAAATGTTTAGAATTTTTCGTCAAACTAAGATTTGAAAGAATTTAATGTAAACGTCATTATGTATAACGTTTACTATTTCAATCGTAATCTCAATCGTAATTTGTTAAACATAAAAGTAATGTATTAATTATTTTAATGTGAGTATAAGATAGGTATATACATTTATATAAAGTACACAAAAACACAAATTACCTTTCAATCTTCCATTGGTATAATATTATAATTAATATAATTTTATAGAGAGAGTGAGAGAAATAGATGTATGGAAAGAAAGAAAGTAATTGGAAATATTTAAGAGCTTCCCAAAGTACAAGCTTCCAAAATCTATTTAATTGAATTATGCAAAAGAAAACTGTATAGAATTTATTACAAATTTATTTTGTCAATGTTCTTACAAGTAGAGTTATTCTGATTCAATCTCGAAATTTTTGTACGTAATGTTTCAGGATCCATAAGATAATCTTCAGTGATAGATCTCACTTTAAGAGACTCAAGTTTTATTAAAAAATTCATGTTCTTCAATGCGTCTTTAAGGAGCTACATGATGTCTCTGTTTAAGCTGCCCAGCTGAGATTGGTTGCAGGATAATATTGCGCATAATGTCTAACAATATTAGTCAATATTCTTTAATTTTTACTTTTTTTAAATTTTATTCAAAAGACGTGGAATATTGTAAAGTGTAATGCTGTTGCGCGAGCGATTGCCTACCTTATAGATGATGAGAATAGGAACGTGTAGCTTCTATAGAGAGTATGGCTTTCTTGACAAAAATTGATTCTCTTGGTGAAATCTACTTATCCCTTGAAATTTGTCCTGAAACCTTATATATCCTTGTAAATTCGATTCTGTGTATATCAAATTCTTATTAAGTGTATCGATGAATATTGATGAACCCAAATGTTAAGTGCTGCATGTAGAAACAAAAATTTAAGATTTATCGTAATGTTTTTTTCTAATACTAGTCAATATTATTTATCATGAATACATGTTGAATCAATTTACTTTCAGTATTTTTCCATAGCATTTATTGTTATACTTCTAGTACATATGCTAGTCATTCTAAGAGATTCTTATAAAATCAATATATTAAATTATATGATCTACATAAAGATCTACTATTGTTAATGTTATAAGTAGTATTGATATTGAAATGTAGAATGGTTAATTTAATTTTACAAAATTTTAATTCGCATATCATATAAATTAAATTTATATCTGTAAACATACAGATGATATACAGATCATATGATATAATTTTTATGTCATACTGTGAACATGGTTTTTTTTCCATTAATTATAGGAACACATGTCATGTTACATGTATAAATATGACTTTATTGTTGTTTAGTATTCTCTATTTTAAAATAAATTATATATATATTATTTATTTATTTATATTTATAATAGAGTACAAATGTACATATTATGTATTTAATATTTATTATTCTTAATTTATAACACACAATGCTTATTTTGCAATATTTAAGAGTTAATCAATCTGTATCAAACAATGATATAGTAATTTATTTATTCGCAATGTGAAATCATTTATCTTTTTGTTAGAAAGACCGATATATATAGAAACACGTTATTTCATGAAGGAAAATTATAAAATGTAATATATTATACAACACCGTATGCACGCACGTATACATATACATACATATCTACGCGCGCGCGCGTTTACATAATATTTTACAATATATAAATTACATTAGAATTTTAATGTCAATGTAAAAACTTATTTTGTCAAAATAATATACATTAGAAATTCAATATATTCAACTATACTTTTTCTTCTTACATTCAAACAAAAGAAAGTTTAAATAATTATGTATATTGAACTTATTTTCTTTAAAAAAAGGAATCCTAGAAAATATAAAATATATGGTATACAATTTTACATGAATTTGCTTTTCTTGAATAAATTATACATATATATTTTTCAGAATAAAAATTATACACAAATCAAAAATTGCGATATATATATTTTATATATATATATATATATATACGTATATTTTATATATATATATATATATATATTTATATATATATATATATATATATATATATATATATATATATATATATATATATATACGTATGTATGTATGTATGTATAATCTTCGTAGTATATATCACAATTTATGATTTGTGTATAATTTATATTCTGAAAAATATGTATAGTTTTATATATTTTTTTTTATACACGATATTTTTCATAAGGATAGGAAGGAAGTCACTGGAAGTAAGCTGTATAAAGAGAGTCCTGATATACAATAGATAATTTAAGCGCTGAAAGGCGCCTTTTTTCATGTTGATGCTCGACGCTCATTTTCAGCGTCGGAAGACATTATGGCCCGTATTCAGAACGCGCTTATAAAGATGTTAGTGCGTTGTTATCCAATAGAAGTATCTGTTTTATGTAAAACAGATACTTAATTCTATTGGATAACAACGCACTAACATCTTTATAAGCGCGTTCTGAATACGGGCCTACGTGATTAAAAATAAAGATATCAATTCGTCATTTTTTATCACGTGATATCTTTTGACGCTGAAAATGAATGTCCCATGAATTTGTACCTTTAATTAATTGAACAATCACATTGCGTTTTCGAGTGGTCGGGTCAAATCCGACCATTCGAAAACGCCATAAGGTCTGTTCTTTATAGCTGTGCTGGGCTGCACTAGTTCAGAGGTTATCCTTTTTACTCTACATTGGGAGGAAATAGTGCCCAATACAGCTAGTTCAGCTATAAAGAACAGACCTAATCGACTCGAATGTGATTGGTGAATTCAAAGATAGAAACCAATCACATTCAATTGCTACTTAGCCGCTCAGTGAGCGGTTGTGCTTCTGGATGCACCAAATGTATCGCTTCACCCTGTTTACCAGCGCGAGTTCTGATTGGCTTCTGCTTTTCTGCCAAAAGTGTGAATGGCCGCATTCAGCAGTTGGGCAACATTACTAGATTTTCCGATGTAATTCGACGCTGATTGGTCGGACCTGAAAGTAGAAACCAATCATGTTCGATTGCTACATAGCGGTTGAGTCCGCTGAATGCGGCCAATGTGCCCTTATAATATGAATCGCACTTCTCATTTTTTTATAGTCTTATATCGTCAGAAATACAATTGGACACACTGAATTATTTTGTCAATTATGTTGGCAACCCTTTAATCAACGATTGAGTTAAAGGGAGTTTGGTCGAAGCGGCCCTTAGGCTTTTAAAATTTTCTTTTTTATTCTTTTATTTTCATATATGTATAATATTTACATTTGTCTACATAGTGAAATAGTAAATTTTTTTAAATTTAATTTAATTATAAAGATAAAATATATACTTTAACTTTATTTAATAATTTTTACCAAAAATAGTGCATACTTATTTATAAGGTGTTTTTTTGTAAATGAATTTTTTCTTCCTTTATTCCTCTCGTTACTCCATACACATATAATATTTAAATCAGTGCATTTAAATAATTTTTATCAAAATTTAAAATGCAAACTTAAAAACTAAACATTTAAGCAATTTTATTATTATAATTATGTTATGTTCTTATAGATTGTACATTGAATCGTGAATAATTACATAATTAAATATTTATGTAAACACTTGTATCGCAATTTGTGATATGGATGCAGATACATTAAGAACAATATTAAAAAGTTATAGTGATGGAGAAAATGTTGCTCAATCTGAGAATTGCAAAAGTGTATCAAGAGAAGCTTTGCTAGTCTCACAGTCTGATACAGTGTTGAGTACTTTGTGTACATCGCTGAGCAATCTCTTGTGTTATAAGGTATCGAAACAAGTTTATCAGCGCTATTCAGTTCGACTGTTGATAATTGTACGTTAATTTCTTTTATAATTAAAATATATCTTCTTTAACTTCTTTTTAAGTTTTTTAATTAATTTATATTTTAGTATAATTACATTCCAGGATAACCTGCGGAAATGGTGTAGAACAACAAGTAATTTTGAACATTTACCAATATTTACATCCAAAGAAAATAGTTTGAGCTTTGTGAACATTCTGTTGGAGAAGCATCTCACAGATGACATTTTGAATGAATGCTGCTCGGAAGATGCCTTGATTTCTCTAACCACTGCTATAATGCACCTGTCGTTGGAGAATTCGTCCTTCATACATCACATGGATAGATTACTTATAAGACTTTCACAATTAGAAACAAATAATAAAATTGAAAGATTGTTACATAATTCTCTATGTTCGAATTTGCATCTTAAACTATCTACAAAGGAAGAAATATATATTGTGCAAAAATTTAAATTAATAGAAAAACCATTGCTCGACAGTTTTGAATGCACATTTTCTGAATCGAAGAAAGAAAATTGCATAGATAATCAGAATAATGAACAGACATTGAATCAATTATTAGAATTTAGCGTTGAGTCTGTGTGTGTTTTTCAATTAATATTTAATTTTTTAAAGGAACTGTTTGTTCAGTTGCATTATTCTCCTACAGTTCTACAGTTTATAGATTTAATATTAAAGCGGATATCTGTTTGTTGTGAAAGCCAAGATAAAGATATATTAGAACTTTATCCCAGAAAGCTACATTCTTGTATAATCTTATTAAGGATAAAGCCTGAGCACCATACAGTGCAGACACGAAAATATACATTACAAGCTATGAAACAAATCTGCAATGAAAATAATGATGTTTTATTAATTATAATGTCCCATTTTCCTGAATGGCTTGAATATTTTGCAAATTATATTACGAATGATGCACGAAATTAATTGTGGAAAAAATCTGCAAATTTATAAAAGTACGTAATAATTTTATCATCGCCTTAATGTAACAAGTATATAACATTAATATAATTTTTTATTAATTATGAAAAAGTTTATATCTATATTTATTGCATATTTTAAAATAAGTATTACTTTTTGAAGAAAAACTATAAGATATGTATATCAAAAACAGATCTTTTTATTGTTATTGTTTGGCCACAAAATAAACGCTGGAATGTTCTCCAAGAAAATCCAATATAATAAAAGATCGATAGTTTCTAAAGTCTCGAATCGTAACGCGTTCATTTTCATGTTTCTAAAATACATCTTACATTTATCTTATATAAATTGAATTGAGATAATGAAATGTATCATAATATATTTTTCAAATCAAATATTTTTCTAACTCGAAGAAAAAAAAGCTAACATTTTTTAATACGTAAAAATAATGTTCATTTTAGATTCCAAATGAAAAGAAATGTTTCCCGGCATGATTCACCGCATTAAACTATAATAAATGTTAACTTTTAATTATGTCACTTAAAAAATCGTAGAAAACATTTACTATAATAATAAACTAACGTAATAAGCATATTGCTGAATATAAGAACAAAATACAATTTCCTAATGAATTGATAAATTGATATATCTATCATAGGATTAACGTTCTTTTCTTTTTTTTCTAATCAAAGAAATTTCGGAAAATTATTTTAATCGCCATATTTGTGAGTAAAAATCATTATTTCTATCGTTATATAAAATCGTTTTCACTAACATTATGTAATCAAATGATAGTAATGCTTCTTTGCTAATACGTTACATTTGAAATTTAACTTAAATATCTTTGTATATTTGATATATTTTTTCCAGGAGTATATTATTAGTTCTGCTGTTGTAAGCATTTAATTACTATTCAATTCTCAAACTCATAATTTAATTTGGCGCCTCTTTTGTTCGAAACGTCTTAAAATTTTGCGTATATTTCATAAGTAACTCGCAAATTGATAGCTCGTGCGAATTTCTACACATGCACGCATTATTCAAGTTCAAATTGGGGAATAATTGTTTCAATTGTTCAATTATCGAAATAATCTAAATTTTTCAAGGTTTTCTGAAAATAGCTAAAAATGATTCGTTCTTGAAAATGAATGATTCTTTTGTAAAATTGAAAATAGTGACACGGAGCAGGATAAGCGGCGTACACAAGAGAAAAAAATTGCAGGATTGATACGTAATTTATGATTTCGTGTTGGAAGCAATGAACATTTTGCGTTTTCGAATGGAAAATCCAAGAGAGTATCTCGTGATTCCCCGGTGAAGCGAAATCAATATAATTTCAATTTCGCGTTTGATTTTCGACATAATCACAGTTAAAGAAAAAAAATACATGCTTCCAGAGGTAAATGTCGAAATCGAATTTCACGGTCAATCGAAATTCATGGTTGGAATTTTATATCGCTTTTAATATATATACGTTAGATCCTATTTCTTTCCTCTCGTTACGCGCTATATATATACGTTAGATCCTATTTCTTTCCTCTTGTTACGCGCATTCCGCGCGTTACTGCGCGTCCGCATTTAAACACGGATCACCTCCAGTTGCGGGCTCGCTTGCTGGACCTCCCGAGATACTCTGGAACTGCTAGAGGTTGTTTCCTCGGACATTGTGCTTTTGCTGGACACAGTCATTGCGGAGTAGGACGGGGATGCGGCGGCGATAGGAGCGGAAATGGACTTTACAGGATCGATAGAGGACGATAGCTCCGTTTGACGCGACAAGGATCTTCGTCTCTTCAGGAATTCACGCTGCCGCTGATCGACGTTTTGAACCTTCTCCGTTTTGCTCTTGCCGCCGGTGGATTTGGATCGCGCGACCTGCCGGATCAAGGTAGCGATTATAACGAAAAATCGCTACATGAATAATACGATGCTGCGGCAGAGATCTTGCAGAGTATAAGAGAAATTACTGTGCGCGCAATAATAGAAATATCTATAATATGAAATATTTATATTAACCCGAATAGTCTTGCACCGCTTTGTTTAGACAGTCGACATTATATGGATTTATTACAGTGATTATTCAAAGTCCATTTAATGCTAATATACCTGTAATATATTTCTCAATGTACAAATTCGAAGCAAATCGACGCAAAGCTACGAAAAGAACAAATATGGGAAATAATCATACAAGGATGCGAGAAATATTCTTCTTCGAACTTGCATAAAAAATATATTTCAGACAATAACGTTAGATGGACGGCTTTATGTTAAGAAAAAAAAGATTTCAAATAGAAATGGAATTAAAATACATTAAAATGTGATGGATAAAGAACTGAGATATCGTCCGATAATTTTTCTCTATAAAATGCAAGAAATTGAAAGTTTAAAAATCCAGATTTCACACAAAATTCATGGAGCTGAATATATCTAAAAGATCATGGTTTAAAATCTGTATCTGAGAAGAACATATAAAGAAGGCACCAAAAACGCATAGATATACACACAAGATTCTCTTATTGCAATCATGTTAGATTATGACGTTAGAAACGAAAACTATACAAATCCTTCTTGCATTACAGATGAAAATAAATTTTTTTTTCGTATGCCAATATTAATATTCGATAAAATAAATATTCGATAAGTATTTTTTTTTTATTCATAAATGAAATTATTTGTATCAATTATTTTCATATAAAAAGAAAACAAAATGCACACATATATTTCGCAGATCTATTCTTAATGTACACACACACACACACATATATATATATATATATATATATATATATATATATATATATAAAACGGCATATCAAGAAATTACTTTATTTCAATGTATACTGTAAGAATATATCATGATTTATTTTTACTTCTAACGTCAAAATCGATTGCATAGTAGACTATGAACGAAACGAATCAATATAATAATAAATCAAGAATGTAACACGAATTTTAGCATTAAAAATTTCTGAGAGAGATTCTCAAGTTTCATAATCGAAATAATGCAACTCTTTTTTTACGTACAGTTGCATATCATTATTTAACCAAGTAATTTTCAGCACGAACAAACTTTTTGATAGCCTTATGTGATCTATTTAACTCTTTCAAAACTCTCTCAAAAGTTTCTCAAAAAATCTTTATACAGTCCGACACTTGCTGTTATACATGCGTGCGTTGCACATATTTGACGCAAAATCGATTAATTGTTTTTACAACAAAAGAATATTTCGTCGTTTGTCACGCCTGTTGTATGCGATTTATTCGAAATGGTCTATGTATCATAATTTAAGAGGGAGATAGAGAGATGTACTCGTACAGTGCTCGTTTGTGTGCACTTTTGACTTCAGAGGAAAGAGGATTTGTCGATTTAAAGTTCTGTCCCAGTGAGAAATGATAAATCGAATAGACGTCTAAAGCGTTTAATAGACATCTACTAAACGTCTTAGATTAGATGTCTATCCGACTTGTCATTTCTCACTGGGGTTTTACACGATTCGTAATTCACGACGCAATTTTCGCAATTTACGCACTCCATAATACAACAAAAATCGAACAAATTGATATTGACGATTTTAAGAGAGAAATATTGCTTGAAAAAAATTCTAGTTTATGTCACAATTTAATTTTGAAATTTTAATTTTGAAACACACTATAAAAGTTTGATTATAGAGAATATTGATTTTTAAGTGTATTCAGATACTGAATAATGTATAATCTTAATAAGTATGAGCGAGAAAGTATTTTCTGCATACATTTTGTTATAAATAGAATTTTGTCGTAAATTTTATCATTTTGCATCGTGCAAAACGAACTTGATGCACCCTCAGGATCGTATCGATTTTAAAGGGAATGCTGGAGAGTATCGGGACAGATTTTCTTTACAATTTTTTCATTCGATAAGAATATCCGGGTAAAAGTATAGACAGTAGAAATGTTATAAAATGAAATGCTCTGTTACCTTGTAAAACGTGTTACATTCAACATCGATGCGATGAATCTTTTTTTTTTTTTTAATTTTCTTTTCGTTCGAACGTGTGAGCCGTAGAGTATTGTATATTTCTATTTTTGTTTTTCTTTTCATCGTTCATTTATCTGTCATGTATATTTTTTTTCATCTCGAGAACGCAACGTCGAGTAGACAGCGATTTTTCTGCGTGATTATTTCCTTTTTCCTTTTTCATTCTTTCCTGATTCGGTTATCCTTCTGCTGCTTATCCTGCTGTTTAAGCGCTTTTCTGTCAACCACATTACAATACATACATTACACGATCATTCGCGTTATATGCACGTAGTACGCGCGTTAAAGACGATTTTTTTTAGCAACTATGATTTCTATTTTGCAGCATGGGCGAAAGGTCGTGACTGATCCCAGAGACGTGCATTTTCTGAATTAGAATCCCTCGGATACGTTGGACCATTCAGAATCCTTAAATAATAATTGGATCTTTGAAAAATCCTCAGAATTTTAGAAAATCTTGAACCGAGAATCCGCGGATCTGATCCGATTATATGGGATATTACAGATCCTTTGACATGTCATGGAATCTAAGAGTTTCGAAATCTTGCGATCTTGGTTCCTCGGATGCACTTGGGAAAGAGGGATTCCTCAGAATTCTCAGGTTCTCGGACATTTATTTAAGATGCGTGAAATTCTCCTTGTGCCTATCCCCGGTTATCGTGCCAGTGAACCGATCTTTCGCCCCCGACGTCCTTTTTTTCGTGTGTTTATTTTTTAATAGTTAATATTGAAGTATGTTACAAACTATGTGGCGGAAAAACGTTTATCCGAAGAAACAATTGGTACGAATTTGTGTCCGACAAAACCTTCGAGCATGTAACATTTCGAAAACTCGACTCGCGCGGTAAGTATTTATATAACAATTAATATTATGCTGATATATCAATCTTCCTCGAGAGAGAAATGAGTAACGTTTGCGCGCTGCGTTAAACATTTTTTAGCGTCGCATCTACCTTTACACGATGCCTATCTTATATCAAGGACGATGCACCACGAAATCATATATAATATATACGTAATCATATATAACATACACGTTGTCCAAACGTTTCTGTGTTTATATGTGGCAAAAATATATCATTCGGATGTAGACCATAAATTTCCTTCGCGATGTCGTACAGAAATGTCTCGCAAATGTCTTACGCAAAGCAAAATACCTCCGACGATGATATCCTTGAGATGATTTTATATATATATATATATATATATATATATATATACATATGTATAAATTGATTACAATTAAGTGCTATACGTGTGATGCGAGAGAAGGATACTTGTACTATGTGCATATGGGAAGATGAAAAACATTGAAAGTTGCAACAGACTGTTATCTTTAATAAATCAAATGACATACAAAGGCCAATCGCAGTACTTCTCACTGTTTTCTGCAACAACAAACTTTGATTTTCGTTACGCTATTGATATAATGTAGTAGTTCAAGGACACGTATATAATTCCTGCGTATATAACTCTCTCTGAAAATCGCGGTGTTAACATAATTCGACGGCGCATCGTCCTCGCAATCTCGGCAATTTTCTCATCTCAATTTCTTCTCTCGCCTTACAAAGAGTACGCACGCTCGCTCGCTCGCTTCGATTGTCGAGCCTCTACACGTACACAAATTAACATTCACGCACGCATGCACACACGCGAGAGCGCGCCAGGAGAAAAAAAAAGGAAAACGCAACGCACCGAAGGATAATTACTCTTACTTGATCCGCTAGATCACGAATCTACATAATGTTCAATTTAACACCGTCGATCCAAGTTTTGATGGTATTAATCGACCTCTCATCGAATCTCTCCATCTCTCTCTTTTTGGCTCGCATCTGTCTCTCATTGCCTCGCTTCTCCATGTCTCTTTCGTGAAACCGCACTCTCTACATCAGACCTGAATGGACCGATTAGAAAATACGGAAACACAAATCTGAGAAGAGAAGAAAATGTGTTTACTTATGTAAGTAGAGACGCGAGGAAAGAGAGAGAGAGAAAGAGAAGGAAGGACTCGGCTAAAATCGAGATTGATTGGGATGAGAGGAATAAAAGGATGGAGAACGGAAAAGCCATTAAATTCGCAAGCTCGACTGATCGTTGTCGTGTGATGCATGCTAAAAAGAAAACGAAAGAAATCAGCCCGTTCGAGACTGGTTTCGTTATTAGCAATCTCAGTACACAACAGCGCTCCGATAATATAATAGATACTAATAGTTAATCATAGCGTAATAAAAAGAATAATCGTAATAGTAATAATAATGACAATATAATCGTAATCGTAATAATAATAATAATAATAATAATAATAATAATAATAATAATAATAATAATAATAATAATAATAATAATAATAATAATAATAATAATAATAATAATAATAATAATAATAATAATGATGATGATAATAATAAAAATATTCGCAGCAACGAGACAGGATTTCCATACTAGATCAAGTTCAGCTTGATGAAGCTTCGCTTCTTTTTATGAGCCACGATTTCGCGCAGCGAGAGATTATGTTGCGATCGCGACGACTCGTCTTGCAATGAAAGACGTGAGCCGTGTTTAGAAACGAATGCGTTTTTTTTTTTTACAGTGCAAACGCCGATATCATATCGCTACGCGCAACTGTCGCTCGCGATTCGCCTACACGTATGAAAATCCTACGTGATAAGAATTAGCGCGTGACAATGGATAACAGTAGCTCCGGTGTTCAACTCCACCGAATATATAAAAACACAGGTATATGGAACACCGGCACCCTTTTGTAGACATTATAACATTTAGCAAAAAGGTCCGCCGTTCAACCAACCGCGCAACGTTTGTTCATAAAACAGTAAACAAAACACCAAAAGCTATTTCTCTAACAGCCACCTTTTCTCACCTCGCTATATTATGTATATTATGAAAAAAGAAAAGAAAAGAACATTCGCGCGCGAGATAGAGACAACTAATCAATGGTCATATAAACTGCATTAATTCATGTGTGGCGATAGTAATATTATTATTTTTTCTGTGTTGCTTTTTTTATTTCGATAGTACTTCTCTCACTAGACACGATTCAACATATAGAAAGTTTATCGTTATTATTTAATAATTATTATTTTATCATTTATAATTATTATCTTAAAGCTGTCTAAAGACTCACTGCGTGGCAGGAGCGTCATGTTTTTTTCATTCATTTTTATATTACTTTGCTTATTCTTACGCGTGTGTCAGACGGTATCTCTTCATTATTTTTGTTTTCTTTATATCTGTTTCTCTCTTTCTCTCACCCTTTCTCTTGCGTCTTTTTTTTAGTTAGGTACGTTTGTAGTCGTCCTCGCTTTTTAATAACGTGTTAAAATGCACGCTATCGCGCGTACATTTCAGTAACACAGTATCTCCTCCCTTTTTCTCTAGTCGCCATAGACGTGTTTTCTCTTTACGTGTATTTATATCTTAAATATCTACTACTTGTGGCTGCTTTGTGATTTGTAATTTGCATAGATCACAATGTCATACCATCTGCGCCAGTGAACAATTTTTTTTCTATGTTTCTTCCCCTTGCAATTGCCGTCTACAACGCTCCATCCGAACAATATACAATGCCTGTTGCACAGATTGTAGGTTTCTTTCTGATCCTCTTCTCCCTTGAACAACTCAACAAAAAGGTTTTTCGATAATAAATTTAGAAATATGCAAAAAAATACAGACATGTGAAAGTTCGTAAAGAATCTGTTGAAATAGATTTCGTTCGTCGTTTTCGTTAGTTAATAGAATAATTAATAGACTTATATATACATATATATATATATATATATATATATATATATATATATATATATATATATCGATATATCGATATTATGAAACAATCGCGCAAATTTAAATATGTGTTTAAAGAACAGCAAAATGTCAGAAAGATTATTTCGAAGAAAATTATACTTTAGAATCGAAGAGGATCTAGATTTCTCAATGTGTTTCACCTACTTGTGCGTACTTGAAATTGTTATTGTGATTTATTTCATATTTATATTCGTCAAAACGACCTACGTGCTAAGTAAATTCAGACCAGCCGAAATTGTAAATTTTAGAAGAAAATGCAACTGAAAAATAATTATTTTTTTTATCGAAATATGTTAGCAATAAAAGTTTATCGCTAGAAAAAAATAAAATTTTCTTCATTTTATATACCATTGAAAATGCAAACGCGCCGATCGCGCATTCAATCGAACGCGTCCCAATTAAATAGCATTTTTTTGATATCTACGTGTCTTTCTTCCACTATACGAGTCTCTCGTTTCATATTCGCACCAGTGCGAAATATAGATTTATGTCAGTTTGCCGTTTCAATCACAGAAGAAACACAAAAGAGAACGGATAGATATTTATCATTGTGTTGATATTAGCACAGCGTTGTAGAATCGAAGCGTATTTAGATTTCCTTTCTCCTCGGAAAAATAACACAATTGCGTGTTATTCTCCCGCTTCTCTCTTTCTTTCTTTCTTTCTCTTTTATCACCCGTCTTGAAATATTACTTTTCCCTTTCTGTGCCATTCGTTTTGTCTCATCCTTCTTCCTGTGTCCGGCAAGAGGGACCTAAGCAACTGCAACGTCCAACAACATTTTCAATTCGATTGATTGTACGTTGTCGGATTTGTCACAATTGCCTGGGTCCGCGGACATTGGCATTTCGTTACAATTATACAGTTATATAGATTCTATATAAATACCTATTATGCATTTGTATAATACATACCTAATATGCAATTGTGTTAGAACTCGACCATCGTTCAAACTTATGTAACTTAATTACATACACCGTCTCTTGTACCGTGTCTCTTGCGGCGGAATATGTTTTTTTTACGGTGGAATATACGTCGTGCGCGTGTCATTATTTATTTTGTGTGAATTCAATGTGGAGAGTATCGAAATTGCGTGTTTGGTGTTTTTTTTTCCAAGTGTATATTGCATGTTTTTACGTGCATAAGTTCATGCATGTATATGTATATAGTATTGTGTGTGTGTGTGTGTGTGTGTGTTGCATTTTGTAAAAGCGCGTTTCTCTTACGCGTCTTTTCCATACATATGATCGCGTGCACACCTTTCGTATGAATCGACGAAACAAAACATATAATTAACTTTGTATAATATACATATTAATATGTATTAATATATGGTTTCATATTCTCTTGGACTACCATCCCTTTTTTTCTCTCTCCCTCACCTATGCTATATATATTATCTCATTACTTTTAATAAAGACGTCGTTCAGTTTTTAAACGAGTGTACGATGTCGCGGTGCAGACAGTAATACATAAATATTCGGATATTTACGATAATACGCGAATATTTCCTCATTCTTATTCTTGGTTTCTTTTTCTCTTATGTTTCGTTCAACTTAACCACGGTAGTAAATCGCACTCTCTTACCGCCGAGAAAACGACAATGGAGTCGCAAGAGGCGCTCAGCAATATTTTATCTACATCTTCACACTATCTGCTCGATGAGTGCTCACCGAAAATACAGCGACTTGATTCGAGAATTTCTTTTCCGGTTAAATCGAAGAGAGACATACTACCTACGTAGACACGATAGATCTTTTTCTTTATTTTCTCTTTCTCTCGCGACAAACCACACGTTTTTTCCCCTTTCTACTTCGTCGTGATATAATCGTTAATATAACAACTATTTATTCATAAATTCTGAACGATCAAATTCAATTGTAACGTGATACACACTACAGTCCATTTCCCGTTCAAAGATTCTTGTTCGTTCAACGCACACACGTGACAAGTAAAACGCGTACTCTGAATGTCTGAGAATGAAAAATTAGTACAAGAAGCTCAGTGAAACCAAATAGACGTGCGTTTGCAGAAAGCCAGGAAATGAACGGTAGTACTCATAACGTTAATCGATGGCAACTCGTGTTCGCCTAAAAAGATATCGCGCAATAATTATACTCTCGATTCTCCGTCGTTGCGTGTCTCTTTTTTTCTTGTTATCTATTCTGTGTTAGTCGCACGAGCGGCAGTGACTCGTTTTCCCTCCATGCAAACACACACGCTCACACTCGCTTGCACGCACGCACGCACGCATACACACACACATACATACATACACATACACACACACACACACACACACACGCAATACATTCACCATCTATCTATCCCTTTTCCACCTTCTATCTTTTTCACCTTCGCGAGACGCGCCAATCATTAATAACCATGTACCGTCGTGCACCCCGTCTTTTTTCTTTTTTTTTTTTTATCAAATCTGTGATTAAATGAATATATATTCAACAATCGACTGATACTCTTTGCGATATAATAGCCATATTTCAGGCGAGTTTTGGTGTTCGCGCTTGATGGCAAGTATGACGGTGGCGATGACGATGATGGTGTCGATGACGGTATCTCGGTGACAGGCGACGGTGACAGTAATGTGATGTCAATGGCGGTGCGACAATGACGATGATCATGCCGATGATCATGTCGATGTCATAGCCAATGAATAATAATGACGATGACCGACGATGGCATAGACTCTGACAAGTTCCTTTACTTCGCTTAATGACTTGAAAACAAGTTATAATTCCCAAATGTTCGAGTTAAGTTAAAGCCTTTTTCACTTGATTAAGGGAGAGTCTAAATTTGGATTGGGGTTAGGCTGTGTGTTCGAGGATGGCGATGGTACCTGTGCCACCACCGAGCCCTTCCCCTCGGACAATACATTCCCTCCGCCGCTGCTGCTGACGCCGCCGCCCTCTTTCATCTTTTCGCAATAATCTGCAAAGATGTCACGGAAACGCGCCCAGGACTTTTCCGGTACGGTGATGGCTGTCCTGAAGTTTGTCTTCACCTATAAAAATGCGTTTCGTCCTGCATTATTATTATCTGTATTGAATTAAAGCGTAATTTTGGATAGATTATATTCATTTTGTGCTTTATTTAGGACTACATGTTTAGGAAAAAAATAAATTTTATTAATTAATTTAACACAACCCCGTAAATATTTTATATATAGAGAGAAAGGATGCCTTTTATATCATATAATATTATTATTAGATTTCTTAGTTAATTTGGAGTAATCTTTTCTCGGCGAAATAAATATTTTGACGTCAGTTTCGACTTTTTTTTCTCCCTCGTACCTCATAGCACGTACCTCAGAAATTCTCATGTAGATACCACGGTTGTTTTGGCCGATATCAAAATAGAAATTCTTACTATCCACGCGCATATAGCGGCCCTCCGGCAAGTCACCTTTAAAGCCACCGTCGTCCGTCCCGAATTCCTCGAGAAGGTCCGTTAACGCATCGCGAAACTCTATCATACCTTGCGCTGGTATTGCAATCTGTGTTCTAGGTCCTCCCCGTGTTATCGTCTGCGACACCTGCGAAGAGTAACATAGAGATATATTATACTTGAGGTATTCCATGTCAATTCGCTGTACAGTTTGTATCTATAACGCATGAATCATTATATCGGATTCCACATATTCCTTCTTCATCAATGACTCTAGAAGAGCTTTATTCATCTTTGTCGTCCTTCGAAAAGAGCATATCTCTTGAGACGAAAGCCAACAGATTCTCTTCTTATGACTTAGCGTAGAAAGTAAATATATTGGCTGGTACATACAGGGTGACTCACCCGCAGGAAACGGCCGCGAGAATTCTCCTTGAGGTCCAAGTAATATCGCCTATTATCCTTCACCATCATTTCTGACTTGAGTTTGCCGTCATCTGGTACGTTTTCCGGATTTGGTGGACCTGATTATCCAGTATCATAAACAAAAATGAATTAAGTATCTCTTTCTATTAAAATAAAGACAAGTATCAATCATTAACGAGATAATTATTATAAGTTAAAACGAATTTTTTAGATCACATTATAAAATATTGAGATTTTATCGATAGACTTCAAATAAAGATTACAATGTTTCATTATATATGTATATAAGTTTCATTACATATTAAGTATATTAACTATAATTACGATGTTATTAAAATTATACTCCTTCCGGAATTAATAAATATTAAAATGTACCTAGAGATGCGTAAAAATCGCTAAACGTCGACAGATGGTCCCGAAATTCAGATGCTGTACTGAGTGCCAAATAGATTTGGCTTCTTCTTCCATCCGCTCCAATCTGGAACAAAAAAAAACAATTATGTAAAAAGATAAATTATTGCATTAGAAAGATTAGATGAGTTCTCATGTATCGATAGATAAAATTTTATATTCGTAATAAAATGTGTTTCTATATAATTTTAATAAAATGAGTTTGTCAAAAAATATCTGGAAGCATTTTGCAGATATACATCGGTTTAATCGTGTAATTTTTTTTACTTTTATAGTGCCACAAAATCTATATACATACATACACACACACACACACACACACACACACAAATCAATAAATAATTATTAAAAGCAAAAAATTTTTAAGAAACTTATTTTAATCACATATTATCGCCATGTAAAAGCTCATTCTTTAATATTTGATTATTAATTATTTAATTAATTAGTAATAGATTCCATAATTTTTTTCTGTCTTAGAATCTAAATCTATATGGTACATGCGTCGAGAGTTAAGTTAAAGGATAAAATAATACCTCAGCGACTTTGATAAACCTTCCACGTCTGTTTTGTTTTACGTCAAGATAGAATCTTTTGCTTTGAATTTGCAGCATTTTTGTCGCCAATTCCTGCTCGCTCTGTTGGCCTTGCTGACCTACAATACACACAAACACAGTTTATTAATATTATTAATATATTAACAAATATTTATTCATTAATATTAGCAATTATAATACAGCAGTTTGAAATTATTGGGTGCAAAATAATAGATTCGAACTTTAGAATAGACTGATGAACATCTCATTCGTTTCATCGAACACAATTTTGTTTCAGAATGCTTGTATTTCATCAGTATCTTTTCTGCGATATTCTACTTAATAAATAATGTTTGAATAATGATTCAATGGATCATATATATAATTAAGTTTAAGTCAATACAAGTCCTTCACAAAAATATAAAATACAGTTATCGAGACAAATTAAACAACATTAGCAAAATATAAGAAAGCTTAGAAAAATAAGATATAGAAAATAAAAAGACAACATAAATAAAAATATTATTCAAATTTTACATTTGTTAATCATTTAGAAAATATGCATTTTTATTCTATCAGTTAATATCAAGAAAATCAATTTGCATAATAACACACGACATTATTCTGTTAATCTATTAATAACTGTTAAATACTTGATTAATCTGATTCAAATAATTTTTTTCTGTTCATATCTTTTTATAGAGAAAAATGATTGATTTCAGGTACAATCATTAAATTCTTAAATTTTGAACATTTATTATTAAATCTGCGAAAAGAAAATGAGGTCAATATTACACAACGCATATAACTTTCTATATAACTTTCTATATACTACATCGAGTAATCAAAAGTTATTCTAATGTTATCAAATTTGTACAGCACAACATTATTAAATTAATTATTCCTAGAAAAACTTTTGTAAATATTTAATATTGTCATATTAATAAGATATAAAAAAATCAATAAAGAGGTTTCTTAAATTTAATATCGACATGATCCAAGTTAGCGAAAAAATACAAAAGAGTTCTTCTTTTGATTAAAATTCATTTTAAAAAGATTCAGATTATTAAGAATTGAAACATATTTTTAAATACTCACAAATATGTACGTCACAAATACGTACATATTTTTTAATTGATTTTTTTTTTTATGTTACTCAATTATACGCGCGACGGTTTCATAGAGACGAGCGGCATAAGCATAAGAACGAATCGACAGGAACAAAAAGAGGGAGGGACACCCGACGGGGACAGTAGGTTGGTAAAGAGGTGACCCAGTGTTTATTGGGTCACTCTGCGCTCAATCCCCTCCGTCGGATTTTCTCGGGTCACGTCTCTCTCTCTCTCTCCCTCTCTCCTTCTCGTTCTTTTCTGTCCGGCTTAGCAAAGCGATCTTGAAATTACAGTCCAGGAAGAAACTGAGAATACTTGACGGCCGTTACAACTGGGCCCAAGCAAACGATTTATCCTGTCCGAGATAAAACAAGCGGCTCGCTATAACACGTGCCAGAGCGATGTTGCTAGTCTTCATCGATCAATAACAGCTGCACCAGAAGAGAGGTCAACGACCTCTTTGGTGCCCCACTATCACGACCAAATATACTCCTACTGCTTTTGATGCTACCTCTGCTTCTTCTTCCTTCTTATCCTGAAAACTATTGTTATTTGTCATCCGAACAGACACGATTCATTCTCCAACTCGCGTTCACCGCACGACAACCTGGAGCAATGTGATGTAAATATATAACAACAATATATATCGACGAAAAATAGAAACAAATAAATCTCTTTTAGAAATATTTGCCCCCTTGAATAGTTCCAACTTCTCCTTAAATTGCGTTTGTTAAAATTTTCATATATCTTTTTCCATCCTGTTAATTAAACATGAAGCGTTACCTTAGATGATTATAGAACGAATTATATGCTTTAACAGAAACGTCGCAATTAATTTGATATAACAGAGACTGTTAATCCTTCTATCAAGAATATATTAATTATTCACAAATTTTTATAATCACAAATTTTTCACTGTCAAAAGAAAACATGAGAGACTAAAATCGTATTTCTATTCTATATTTAATCTGAAAGTAATTAATACTTCTATTGTCATCTCTTGTTTTGCTTTCACGCGTATATTTTAAGACAAAGCGAAATATTCATCTCTGGAATCATTTTCTGCGATAACTCTTTTTACTAGAAATACTTTACAACAACGTTAATTCCTCTATCTCAGAGTTTGAAAATAAATTTTTGAAATTGTGGGGGTATAATGAAAACTATACATATGTATAGTACAATATAATAAAAATAAAAATAAAAATAAAAATAAATACACTCAAAAAAATTAAAAAAGATAACAATATATGATAGGAGGAAAAAATATTTTTTAATTGTATTATCAAAAGTAGAAAAATTAAATAATTCTAATCCGACTAGAATTTTCTGCAAAAATCATCCAGAGAAAAGTGTTCGATTGATAAATTCCGCAGAGAAAATGATTGATAATTAATTAGTTTAAACGTCAATCATTCTCATCAATCATACATGTTGCCAAATATCAAGATCATTACAATAGCGAAAATTGTTATCGGACAATCTGATTGTGTATATATATATATATATATATATATTGTATCTCAAAAAGGCAATAATTGAGGATCGAGAATTCGTATGAAAGGTATTGGAGAGATCTCCTGCGCAAAGGAGCCGCGCTCGAGAGCGATCGATCGATAGTAACGCGGCTTAGCTGCACATTACTACGTACTGGATTGTTGCAGGCTGCCTGGAATTGGGACGGGGCTGAGATCGCCCTGGAAAATCCTGCTCTTGAACATCCTATCGATACTACGGTAGTCCGTGCACCTGTGCATAATACGTCCTTCTCCTACGAGGCGCGCTACGTCGCGCTAAAGTCTCACAGAATTCAAGGAAGCCGCATTAATTGACCAATGCCCGCTCGTTAATTCCGCTTGTTCCTCTTTCCCTCTCTCTCTCTCTCTCCCTCCCTCCCTCGTTTGTCGCAAATTTTCCCTTATTTCAAGCGCAATGAATCCTTTGTGCAAGATCCCTCGTTGCGAAGGGATGTCTCTTTCTCAAGGTAACATTTATATCTTGAGATGAGTAATTCCCATATCCGTATCTCCGCATCTTTCTTCTCCAATCTCAGTTTCACAAGCTTCTCGTCTACAAGCTCTCTTGTGAATCGTTGGCGCATAACTCTCGTCGGGATAACTTGGCGAAAGAGGTCGTTGGTCCTACGTCTCCGGAATAACGTCTCGGTCGTTATGAGTATCTTACTCAACTCCATCCGTCCTAAGTCTTCGATCTATCATTGCGACGATACTCGCAAGCGGACTTTCATCCACCGTTCTCTCTCGCGAAGGACGATTCGCGGGGTCAATCGATGAACACATCGCCGCATCAGTCTCAAGAGGATACCTCGCGTTCTTAATCGTCTACCACTTGACAGCCACCTTGACCGAGTCGTCGCTTTCCGTAATACTCCGATCTATCGATACTTCTTGCTCGTCCTCTCGCGATACTCACGGAGGATGAAACGGATCGCGCACGTCCGCGAACATGCACTTTCACCATTGCTCTATTTTCCAGAGGCGTCTCCTCCGCTCGGTCGATGACTGTTGCATCACCATCGCAGTTCCCCTCCCTGCGTACACCTTCGCACGCGTAAGGTGCCTCTCGTCAACTTGCTTTTCCGGCTCGTAATCGCCATCCACCGACGTCAGCCTAGTGTGTCACATCGATCCGCGTCAAATCTGACCCCTCCTGACACCTTTCAACTCGCTCGCGATTCAGTTCGATGCGATTTCACTTCTCCTATGTTTCCTTCTTTGTCGAGTAAGTATTTAACGACGACGTTTTTTCACGCCTTTCTCTCTTTCGTTGAAGGGATAACTAGTTTCTAGAATTATACACCATGATTCGCGAATACATTTTTCCTTTCTAAGTAATTCAAGATTTTGTCGAAAGCGATCCTATTTATATGGCATAATAACGAGATTGAACGGCGAGGTGATTAGCAGCATCTCGTGTCACTATGCTATTTTCTTCCTCTAAACTTCTCCTTATTTCTCTCTAGTATCTTGATGGACATCTTTCTTTTTCTTTTCCTTTCTCACTGTCATCTTCTCTCTCTTTCTTTCTCTCTTCTAGACTCCACCCTCGGGGTTCTTGTTTCTTCTAGGTCACCATTTATTACTCGGAGACTGGCTCATCGAAGCTCTTGATTATTCTTTCCAGCCTCGAGAAACGTGGAGGAAACCACCACCGTTTCTGTGGCATTCATGGACACAGTTTCCGGCAAAAACTCTAGAATAATATAAGCATGATACATTTATGAGATGCTTCTTGATCAATCATGAATGACATTGTCAATTTACTGAAGAATATACCTTTATCACTCCCGTTTCGACAGCCGATATTTGAAAAATTCTCCTTCTCGCTTGTTCGTGAGTATAGCGAGCGAAAACGTCAGACTCATCACCATGAATCACTTGAAAGCATCCAAGTTTTCGATCTTAACTATCGATCCGAAGAGACGATAAAACATTGGAAAATGCCACTCTTAGCATCCCTTCTCTCTCGCTCTCGCTTCTTTTCTCCAAGGGTCATCCGAGGTACGCCGCCTGCGTTACATCGATTAGTCACAAACTCGAGTGTGGGAGGGATCTCTATAATGCTCGATCAATGTAATTCTGCGATGTAAATCGGTTCCCGTTTAATCCATTATCCGACTGACGCGACACGTAAAAGCGGAATCCTCCTCGTTGAGGTTTCAAATTCCAATAAGGGCCTTCCTCGATCGATTCCTCTCGTCGAAAGTAGATCACGCCGACGATTATCCAACAACTCGTCCGGACGACTCTTTCGGAAACACACTCGCGGATGATCCTCCACGCTAAATTCCGCTCTTCGTATTCCTCCTTCGGAGCGTCGATAAATGATTCCTCCGGCTAACGATTGGCGCGTGTCCGTGCAGAGACGCCCACTTCTCATCCGCCGGCGTGCATCGATGTTATATACTTGCATTTCACTGTACAGTTGCACAGGGCGCGAGTGTTGTCGAGCGCACCACCATTTCGCGAGCGGGACGTGGCGTCGTCGTCGTCGTCGTCGTCGTCGTCGTCGTCTTCGTCTTGGATGGCCGATAATGCGCCTCCGTCGTTCTATCGCTTCTTCTTTCGCGATCCTTCTCCTCGTCCATGTTCATCGTACCCATCGTCGACGGGACGTTTCCTTGGTCGGGACCGTCGCGCGTTCCGGTTCCGTCTCGACGTTACGTTCACGCATCTGGACGTCTATCATGGGAACTTGGTTTCTGTCGAGGATCCGTCTGTCCAGGCTCGAACGGGAGCGACGACGACGACAATGACAACGGCGAATGGAGATGATTGCGGGTGCATTGATCTCTGCGCCTCGTAGCGCGGCTCGTAGCGCTCCGACCTGCCTCAATGCGAATCTCAACGCCGACTCTTTGCCGTGCCGTGCCCTCTCCTCCTCTAACCACCCACCCATCCACCCACTCATCCCTTCTATCCCCCCTCCCCTCCCCTCCCCTCAGCGGAATGCGTCTCGCTGCCCCACTAGCATCCAGTGCTTCCGGCACGAATCGGAACGGAGAAAATTAGGGGGATGGCTGATTACTTATTAAAAAATAATACAAGATTCCAAGTTCAAAGTGTAAATTTAAATCGATCGATTTCTGGAAATTAACGATAATTATCGATGCGATTGATAATTTTCTCTACGATCACGTTATAATTGATTATTTTAATTGTAACATTCTTTACGTTTCGTTTATTTTTTCATCAACTAGGACAGTTGTTTTTAAAAATTATTAATTAATTAATTAAGTATTAATTTTTCTCTTGTGTGATGAATATATTAAACAAATAATAAAATTCATGACATATTTAATTTGGGCATCTAAAATTAAAATTCATATTAGATTGAAAACGATCGAAACGATAAATATTAATTCGTTTAGTGTAAAAAAAACGACGTATGAACGATCTCATTGTTATATTATCCAGTCTTGCCACCCTATCCTATTTGCCGATGCGAAACAAGATCCGTACAAGAATCCTGAATAAACAGTCAAGTTTATGTTACAGCCAAGTAATGTGCGACCGCGGAAATGTTTAATTTCATAAAACAGAACGTTTATAAAATATTTCGTCGAATAGTATTTTCGAATTTATACATAAATTACATTGTCATATAATTACTAATTACTATTTTTCAATTTTTATCTTTCAAGAAGAAAAACATTTTTCCATTGACTAAATTTTCTTTATTGCTTATTCCTTTTTTTTTGTTGTGTCTTGCTAATTTCAATGATAACAAGTAATTTAAGCATATTAGCAACGCATATGATTTATGTTAGCCGATTCATTCATAATCCTTAAGTCATTAAAATTACGCGTCTCCTTTTTACGAGATTGTGTTCTAACGGTATTTTGCACTGTATATAGCAGTATTTGTCGACGTCGTAATTATTTAAAAACTAGCGACACGAAGAACAGCAATAAAAATTACACACACACACAATTAGTCATAATATATAAAATTATTAACGTTTTTTTTGCTATTATCATACTCTCTCTCTCTCTCTCTCTCTCTCTCTCTCTCTCTCTCTCTCTCTCTCTCTCTCTCTCTCTCTCAATTCAACGATATATTAAATTTCGTTACATATTAAATTGAAAAATGTATTTTTAACAGTTACATAATAAGTAATATATTATCGTTATAAGGAATTTAAATTTTATGTTGATTTTAAATTGATTTATTTTGTATAACGAAAATCAACAGATTTAGAAGCACAAGTACAAAGAACGATAACCTTCGATTTCTAATGCAATTCAAATACATATCGCCTTAACAAGAAATTTAAAATTTGTGATGATTTCTGTATAATTAAATCTTATTATATAATTAAAATAAAGAAATAGTAAAAAATGATCTAGAGTGGATGATTTCTTATCGCCCTGTGACTAGTAAAACTTAATTCCAAACAAGTTTTTATTATCATCTTTCATATCTTATTTTTTCAGATACGTTTAAAATAAAACATTTACGATAATATAGATATATTATATTTATAGATTAATTTATAGATTAATATGAATATTTATAGATTATGAAAACTTTATTTGCATTTAAATCACCTACATTTTGTAGAGACACTGCGAAATTCGAGTCACTGCAAAATCCGCCAACATAATAAAATCATAATAGTGTTTTCAGAAGCAGTCAATTTTTTTAAGCACACGAAATTTTCCAATGAATTTATTTCCTCATAACGCAATATGATGATTTAATTCGAGGTTTATATCATCCAGAGCTTTTACATGCTTATGCGATATTTTAGGATTACATGCAATCTGCATACTATCGAGAGAAAGGGAGAGAGAGATAACTGTAGAATTTATTAAATAAATATTTTAAAATACAAGCAATTTTTTAACGCGAAACTATAGCAGATTTAAAATTAATCGAAAGAACTTGTCCGTCTATGGAAGAATACTCTCTCTTTTCTCATCTAATCTATTTTTGCAAAAATGTAAGACGTATTTCCGTTATGTGGGTGAGTTATCCTCTCTCGTGAGAGGATATTCTATCTCCTTTAAAAATATTCTATTTTTACAAAAATATGAAACGTTTAGATATATATTTCCGTGGAAAAATATTTACGTTCACACACATTGTTGGTAAAATCGAAATACATTTTATTGAGAAACGTACTTTATCTATCTATGGGTATCGTAATATGAAATGATTATTATCACGTCAAATTACGAATGAACATTAAGCTCGCCGTACCTGAATCAGAAATGATTCTCGGAAGGAACGCGTCAATGAATCACGAGTGATTCAAGTCTAGCGTCTGTCTTAATTTGATACGCATGGAATGTGCAAATAACAAAGAACGTATCCCGATATCTCCGCAATCCATATACTTAAGAATGTTAAAATGAGTTTTTCTAGGATGTCTACTAAAATCTTGTAAAAAAATTGCCTGCTCATCCAGGTTTTTTTGTTCCAAATCCCAGATAAAGAGAGCATTTGTTAAAGATCTTTTGAATGCAATTTTCTAAAATAAGTTTTTTTTATTGCGTGCGCTTTCCAATGCTTTTTATTCGTACAAAGGAAGAATAAAGAGTCACTTATCTTTTAAATGCTAGATTTAAAAATGTATTGAATGAGCTTTCACGAAATAAACATTTTTCATCTGCATAACATTTATATATATATATATATATATATATATATATATATATATATATATATATATATTATTAGAAATTACAATATGTACTGCATATTCAATATTTTGTTAGATGTGTTGAATACGTAAAAAACAGAGATAGAGATATATATTTACAATACATTTCAAACACATAATTCACAATTTAAACCAATCAATTATTATCGATTGCTTATGATAAAAGAGCCAAATTCTTTTTTAATTTCTCGTGTCTCAATAAAATTCCATAAAATTTCCTGATTTTTTCAGATAGAGTAAAAAATCTGAGAATTTCAGTTCCTCGTATTTTTTTCAGGGAATAGATATCTTGTTTACAGAGAAAAATCTATCCCTTTCGCGAGTCTCTAAGTATATTTAAGCAAGACACATACCTTCCGGATACCAATGCTGTATCCTCTCCATAGTGTCGCCCCAGTTTTTCGAATTCTCGTGAACGTCATTCGGTGATTCCACGATCTTTTCCATTGTCGAACGATTTGGCGCGAAATCGAACTCGATTTAAGAGCGTTTCCCCGGATGCTCGTGAGCGCCACTTTCTACGCTGCACTTGAATAATTTCCGTCTCGCGGAATATGCAAAAATATCGTAGCTGTTCTCAAGATAAACGTATGCTTCTCGCCTCTAACACTCTGCATGCTTTCGGTAAAACGTTCGCGTGTACATGTACGTAAACTATAGTTGACTTTGTTTAGAAATTGCGTCGCATATAAGCCCAAAGAGAACAGAATTATATATGCATATAATAAAAATGATTAAGTTTTGCGAAATATTTTTCTCTATTAAAGTTCCCAGTATATTGACGCAGGCTTCTCTTTACTTTTCAACGATTCAAGTTTCACGCGAATCCCGTTCAATCAAGTCTCAATATATTGTAATCAAAGCAAGCGAGATATGGATATACGATTTTATGGAAAAATTGCAATTTTCCCACGGAAAAAAGGTGAAGCGATCAATGACCGGAGCTTTTGATATAAATCTCGCATCATCATCCTGTATACGATCATAGATAATAATAGCGATGCGAGATTATTTTTAACGAAAGACCGCAGAGTTCTCGATACAGGCTTATCACTATCCTCTCCACATCCACACAGATCGACAGGAACTGTATCGTACATAACTAGCCGACTCGATTCAAAGTGTTAGCGGGACATCGCGTTTGGCAGACTGTTCCGCACACTCGCGAGAAACCCGGGAGCGGTTTTCCCGGCAAAATTCTGGCGAATTCATTCCTCGATATCAGGCGGTAAAATACACTCTTGTCTTCGATATTCGCAAAATTTTTGATATTTTTTTCGCACTTTCTCTCTAGCGCGTCAAACGCTTCAAGTTGCAATGAGGAGAAGCAGATTGAAGATGTCGTAGCGCGAGACGAGCTTTACCCGACGATCGTTGCGTCTCCATGGTCACGACTAAGCGTGGAGATTGCTTTCGCGCGCGCAATTAACAACCGGATCTAAAATACTTATCGAAATGTACTAGTCGTGTCGTAAGTAAAATTGAAAATCGGACGCGTTTTCGCACGCTTGACGTTTTCAACGGCGTCGACGATTGTCGGACGACTTTTGCCACGCTTCGGAATGGCGCGCCACGAGGAAAGATCTCTCGTGAAAGTGTTCGCGGAAACGGATACGCGGCGTGCACTGAGAACGATGAGGAAAAAGCGCCGGCATGCCCGGTATAGTCATCGTGCAATGACACATCGAGCCGTTTCGCACGTGGGGAAGGGGAGAGAGGAAAGAGGAAAGGGGGGGAGGGGAGCGCGGGCCAGATGATTATTCGGCGTCGCCGTCATGTATCTTCCGGCGAAAATCGTTGACGAAAGCCGACTCGCCAGCGATTAACGAGACGAAAATGGTCGGCGACGACGACGTACATCCGTCGAACGTGAAATCGTAACGCGAATGACGTGCCGGTCATTCATGGAGCTCACCGTCATGCCAATGGTATGCGCGAACCATGGTGGCGACGAGCCAATCCGCGACCGTCCAAGCGCCGGCTCTCACGAGCGATACGCCGCCACGTGACTCCGCGTTTTAAATCACGGCGCGCGGCAGCCGAGAGGCGATCTCTCCCCACCACCGTCTCGCGCGCCTACCGACGACATGGCGCGTGACGTCACGACCAGCTGACTGCGCTCTAGTACCGGCGCCCCATTGCCGCGCGTCTCACCGCGTCGCGTCGCGTCGCGTCGCGTCGCATCGGATCGCATCGCGTCGCGTCGCGTCGCGTCGCCTTGCGTCCCGCTTCCGGCCGCCGCACTCTGTCCGCTTCGTATTAAAGTCTGCAAAAATTTGTCTCTCAGCTTCGTCTTTCTCTCCCCCACCTGTTCTATTCTGCTCCGTCTTTCGAGAAGGCGGACGCTGACAAGTGAGATTATCGGATCATTATGGCGACGACATTCGCATTAAGTAATGTACCCGTCATCGAGTATAATCTGAGAGAAATATTCTCGGACTACAAACACATTGAAAGGTGATACGCGAAAAATAGGATCCGTGTATCTGATTATGCATCTCAATTGTAATTGAATTGTATGTAATTAATTGCATCGATTGTATCATTTAATGTTACTTTTCTCAATGTACACGAGTTATAATTTCTAGAGCTTTCGAATTATCGATGGTTTTTGATTCAGAGAGAAATTCCTTTTGATTAGTTTACTAAATCATTAAGAAAATAGATTCGACAGTTTTAAATTTAATTTATATTCACATGTAAAATACGTATATATAATTTTTTTTTTTTTTATTTAAATTCCATATTCTTTCTCAAACTTGTCGCAAATTTTACATGTATTGAAATATAAAACAAGATAAATTAATATAATTTATGTAGTTCATTAATGAAACTAGTGAATAAAACTCGTACTTACGTAATATTAAAGAAAAATGTCGAATTTAATCGCGAATGAAATATTATAGTATAACTTAATTATACTATAACATTTCATTCGATTAAATTCGACATTTCTTAAATATTACGTAAATACGCATCGCTCCTAATCACTTTAATTACTCGGTAAAGTACTCACCGGGATCAAAGTCAGCACCTCCAGTATCCATACCGCCTGGGTTCCCATATTCTAGTAAGATAAACAAAAATGTAATTAATTAACAGATAATACAATAACATCAGTTATAGTGCTTACAGTTGCTGCTTATAACTGATTAAATCATACAGATTGTTTAAAAAAAAGCCATTGCCACTAGCGAGACTTTATACTTCATGAAATATAGTATAACGAAAAATAGATAAATCGGAACTTTGCTCTTTCGACTGCCACATTCTTTTGGAATTTAATCGATCGAAATATTTATTGTAAAATTTAATTATTAATAATTTTGGTCGTTTCATTGTAAAAATCAAAATCTCCCTGTTGGCGCATACTCTATGAATATAATTAAAACGTGCAATTTTTTTGTAATATAATTATATTCACGCGAAATAAGAATAGCGCGCTCTGATCGTAAAATTATTGCTTTCAAAGTGCAAATGCAGCGAATGTCGTTGTAATAAAATACAAGGGATACACAATTATAATTTTCATTGTAATAGAATATGAATAAATTTTCAGCGCATATAATCTCGAAGCAGCATATGGAATAGAATTACACAGTTTGTAAGGCCGGTTACAACGATATTTCGCCACAATTTACAGAAACACGATAGTTATTAATATTGATTTCTCGTTGTATACTAGGTTACATAATTTCGGAGAGTTTTAACGATACAGACACACAGGAACATGTATCTCCTGCTAACCCACATTTATTATTGATAAAGAAAACACGAGATTTATTAATCTCCTTGTGCTTTTTCTTTATATACAATCTCTAGAGCTTTATCTCTTCGTTTCGAGAGAGAGGCCAGAAAATACGTTACACATTCGCATTCTATTTTTAAACACCTTATACGTTCATTAGCGAAATATTACAAGCTAAAATCTAGACAAATTATCTCCGTGTGTGTCTACGGTCTCGAGATCCAAATATTCTACTCCTTCATCGATATTAATTTCCGGTTAAACGCGAAACTTTTTCCGCAAACGTTATCGAGATTTTTGCGAGCGTCCCGTGCCAGGACACGAATAATTCTCGCTCTAGCTTCGAGAAGCGTCAAGTCTAATTTAATCGGTGAGAAACGAGACGGAGGAAGGACGGAGAAAGAGAGTGTCAATGTCGCGCGACACGAGGTGCGAAAGAAAGAGGTTAGGAGCGAACAAGGTGCGCGCGGGAAAAGAAGGAGAACGAGGGAGAGGGAGAGGGGGGGAGAGAGAGAGAGAGAGAGAGAGAGAGAGAGAGAGAGAGAAAGCTTCGTCGGACACGCGAGAGGAGGGCTTCTCGCGTGCTCTCGATCGTCAATCTATCTATCTATCTATCTATCTATCTATCTATCTATCTATCTGTCTATATTCAGACACATTTTTCGTCGTGGCCGTTTGATTTCGAGATTAAAAGCCGCCGCGTTACGCGACACACAAGAAAGAGAGAGAGAAAGAAGAGGGGAAGATGGAGGAGGGGAAACGAGGGATCGCTCGTGTACGTGAATACGTGTGAAATTTATACGGCTTGGTTTCCGTTGCTTACGTGCGTGCGCGCCGTCGACTAGATAGATAGATAGATAGATAGATAGATAGATAGATAGATAGGTAGATAGATAGATAGATAGATAGATCGATCGATGGATGGATGGATGGATGGATGGATGTAGAGATCAAAGCCAAATATTACATCACACTTTCTCGCGACCGAGGCGATTCCGTCGTTTCCACTCGCGCGACCAGCTCCGTGAAAAGAAAAAGGAGCGAGAGGAAAAAAGACGAGCGCCGCATAGAGAGAGAACCGGCATTGCGACGCACGGCAACGTCGGAAGTTGCGAATATTCGACTCGCGAGAGGCAGAGATGGATATATATATATATATAGAGAGAGAGAGAGAGAGACATGTAAAGGAGAGCAAGAGTTGGGGAAGGAAGGGGAGGCGGGCAAAGGAGCAAGAGAGCGAAACACGGAGGAGGGAATGAGAGAGAATATCTATCCTCTCTCGACCGACATGCACCCGGCCATCTTGAATCCTGGGTGCCGTTGAAAAATAGCGATTCTCCTCGACGAAGAGAACCAGGATCCCGCTGAAAGCCCCGCGACGACGCGGCCATTGTGCATGCAAGAGGTGTCGTTTCGGCGCGCGTCGGACATTCTCTCGCGGTAGGATACCATTCCCGGGATCCGGGCGAGCGATCGCCTGGACGGCGGGATGGATGCGGAGAAGGAGAGAGGGGGGTAGGAAATTCGTCGCGTTCTCGGTCTTCGAAGGCGGGCGCGGGCGCGGGCGCGAGCGCGAGCGCTCGTCCTCCAGTTTTAACGCGCGCACAGATACACGCCACGCTACACAAAAAGCATCCGAGGAGAGGGATATCACGACGAGGGAAAGAGAAAGAGAGAGAAAAAAAAGATGTCGGTTAGCGGTGTGATCCGTACACGTTTCGTCCGTTTGACACGCGACGCCGTCAGGGTATAGCGACTGAGCGACCGCGAGACCGATGAAAAGAAAGAGAGAGAGAGAGAGAGGGACAGGGGATAGGGGACAGGTAGGAGAGAGACGGAGCCACGGTAACACACAGAAAGAGAGAGAGAGAGAGAGAGAGAGAATGATCAGGCGCCTTTCGCTCCGGCTGTTCTTACTTTGCGGCTGATCGTCCAAGCTCTCCCGGTCGGACATTGCGCTTCTCGCGGCAGCACGCTCCTCTTCTTTCGGTTGTTAAACTTCCACGTCGTCGTCCCTTGACGTCTTCTCAGCGGCGGGCCCCCCCGGCGATCGGAGAGCGCGAGAAAAGGAGAGATAGAGAGAAAGGGAGAGACACAGACAAAATGTACACGAACGAGGATAGAGAGAAAGAGAAGGAGATCCCTCTCGACGCACTAACTGCTCCTCGTGGAGGCGCGCGCGAGATCCCAACCGACGAGTAGACGTCGGCGACGTCGTTCGATCTATCTCCTCCTTCGGAGCCACCAAGCACGAGCCGGGCCACAAGACGAGCTTCGAGCTTCGAGCCTCCGGCACACAACCAACAACCCGGAGCCGTAATATATTCCTCTCTTTCGGCCGGCACGGCGCACTGCGAATTTTGCACTTCCTCCTCGGCGTTTTTCTCCTCTTCCTTTTCTCCTTTTCGTCCTTCCAACACACTCACGGCCCCGACCGCCGACCGACCCACCGACCGACCGACCGAACGACCGTCCGTCCGTCGTCCGTCCACGGCACACCAGTCGTCACCACCACCACCACCGCACGCGCTCTCGCCTAGCTCGCTCACTCGCGCTCGCGCTCGGTCTCGGTCTCGGTCTCTAACGCCGACACACACCGCCGACTCTTCCGCACGCTCGCGCTGCTTCCCGACTTGCGCTCGCACTCGCTCGCACGCTCGTTCGCTCGCTCGTCTTTCGCTCCTTCGCTCCTCCGCCTTCTCTCCGATCCTCCCGCCCTCTCCACGCGCGCAATCACTGAGAGAGTGAGAGGGAGGAAGCGAGAAAGCAGGAGAGAGAGAGAGAGAGATGTGTAGCAGAGTGTTGCAACGCGCGCGCGTGTGGTGCGTAAGGGCGCTACTACAGCTCCATCAGAATGATGCATGCATGCACGTGCACATATGCATGTATACGTACGCAACCGCATCGGTCACTCGCAGCTTTACCGAGCGCGCGATGCGCGTATCAAATGTGTATGTGTATGCGTGTATGACTGTCAAAGTCCGCTCGTGTGCACGTCGTATCTTTCCATTTCCCTGTAATTCGATGTCTATCCCTTTCATGCTGGCAAGCTCGCCATATGATGGCTTTCCACGGCTCTTGAGATATATGGTGGCGATGCGATATGTCGATTATTAGTCTGTATCGTATCGTATCGAATTCTCGTACGTAATCTCGAGTAACGTTGCGATCATTGGCCGCATTCGGCGGACTCAACCGCTAAGTAGCAATCGAACATGATTGGTTTCTCCTTTCAGATCCGACCAATCAGCGTCGAATTACGGAAAATCTAGTAATGTTGCCCAACTGTTGAGTCCGCTGAATGCGGTCATTGCACACAGAGGGAGCCTTCTAACGAGGAACACACTGTCGTACGATTGGCTGTCAAATAGAGAAATTTTCCAAACTTTAAAAGTTCTCTATTCGAGAACCAATTGCATGGCAGAGTCTACCTATGTTTCTCACCGGAAAGTTCCTAAAGATAGCGCGATTGGACACAACCATTCATATCGACCGTTATCTAGAGTAACTAATAGCGTTTTCGACTGCTCGGGTTCAATCGCTCCGGGGTAGTTTACTAGACGTTATTGACCAATCACAGTCATTCTTCTGAAAAATATATGGTTACATTATTCAGAAGAATGGCTGTGACCAAATGGATAAGTATCCAATTGAAATCACTCGAGAAAAGGTTGCAGGTTTGGTTGCGATTGAAATTGACCAATCAGAGCAAAGTAATTTCCTCGACTCTGTGAACCAAGTAGTGTGCAACCCGTAGTGTGATTACGGCTTTATGTTCTTCGAACTTGGAGCATCGCGTTTCATCTATTTTTATTACATCTATGTTACAAACAAACGCATAACCTTTAGTATAACGTAAATTGTGTTTATATCATTACTTTTTTGAGTCTGATCGAGAAATTAATATACAAATATTTTAACATGTAAGATCACTTATATGTGTATATTTCCTTTTTAGCTACATTTACACTTTATTAGCACTTTACTAAGTATATGTGTGTGATGTGTGTGTGTGTGTGCACATATTTCCTGTCAAGTAATTCAAACTCGGCGTGTTTTTATTTATCCTGCGCATTATTTTTGTTCACAGAAGATATATAACAATTTCTAGCAAAAATGGATATTCGTCCAAATAACACCATTTATATCAACAATTTAAATGAAAAAATAAAAAAGGATGAACTAAAAAAATCACTATATGCCATCTTTTCACAATTTGGCCAAATTTTGGATATCGTGGCTTTAAAAACACTCAAGATGCGTGGACAGGCTTTTGTTATCTTCAAGGAAATAGCGAGCGCATCAAATGCTTTGAGATCTATGCAAGGATTTCCATTTTATGATAAACCAATGGTAAGAATCAGAATTCTTGCTGTATTGAGTGTTTTTTATCTATATTATGTTATTTCTGTATTTTCATAAGAATGTATAAGTTGTCGTTTAATTATATACTAGAAATCAATGTTTCTATTAAATATGTACTTAAATATATAAAAATAATTTTTTAATTTTGTAGAGGATACAGTATGCTAAAACTGACAGCGATGTAATAGCCAAAATGAAGGGTACCTTTGCAGAACGTCCAAAGAAACCAAAACGAATTATTCCAGCAGCAGATGAGGAAGCTAAACGTGCCAAAAAGCGTGCAAAAGAGCAAGCAAAGCATTCACAGCAAGTTGGATATCATCCTAATGTACCTCAGCATCCAGGACTTGTCAATACGGCTGTTCCTGAACAACCACCAAATCAAATATTATTTTTAACAAATTTACCAGATGAAACGAGTGAAATGATGTTATCGATGCTATTTAACCAATTTCCAGGCTTTAAAGAAGTACGATTGGTACCTAATCGGCATGATATTGCTTTTGTCGAATTTGAAAATGAAGTTCAATCTGGAGCAGCGAAAGATGCTCTCCAAGGTTTCAAAATCACACCTTCACATGCAATGAAAATATCATTTGCAAAAAAATAAATTTGCTGGTTTTTTTCTATTGTTTGTGTGATAGAATATTGGAATGTAAGTAAAATATATAAACCAAATTGTGCATTTGTATAAAGCGAATGTATTGATAGCTATTGATGACTATTAATATGAACTTTGATCATCTCATTCGTGATATTGTACAATGGAAAGTATTTTGTTTGACAATGGTTATTTTACAATCAAATTTTCAATAAGTGAATTAAACATGTATATGTGCGACAGATTCTGCCATGATAGAGACATTGCAATTATAAAAAATATGTGTAAGAAGTTAAATAAATTTTTGAAATTTTGTACATGGTAATGATTGGAATATTTTTTCATTAAATATTTGTACTTCATTTGAATTAAATATATAAAATATATATATGTGAAAATAGGCAAATTATTAAAACAAGATATAATTATTTCTTCCTTCTTTATTCCTATTTATAATGCATTGTATTTTTAAAATAATTATTTAAAGAAATGCAAATTTAATTTTGACCAAAGATAATAATTTTAAAATAAGTTTCAATTTGTGTAAGATGTAACTTATAACACATGTGTTGTTATTAAAAATATACATAATAAAAATTATAATTGTTGGACTTGTAAAAACAATTTATCTATTACAACAATCTAATATTTTTAATTCAATTCTTACGTATTTTCCATATTAATTTGATTACGATACAAAAACTTCATATTTGCTACTTTTAAATTACTGATTTACTGATCTACTTTTATAAAAATTTATTTAAATTTTCAAATGAAAATAACATGAAATAATATGACAGTATAATATAGAAATTATTTAATATAATTGATTTATTTATATTATTTTACAATACCGATAAATATCACGTACATATGCATATATATTATATAGTATGAAAAAGATCGAAATTATATGAATATATAATTTTTACAAGCGAGAATTGTCATATAATCTTAAGCTTAAGTTTTGAAGAAAAGAAATATCTTCAAAGAATGGAGGAATATCTCGGAGATTTATTTGTATTTTGATATTGTATATATTTTATTGCTTTATATATATAGTTTCGATGTGTGCAATAATCTTTTATTTTGTCCCTTGTAAAACTTAGATTTGCCACTCGTAAGGATAATATAGTTAGACTGAAGTGGCACGTTGATCAAGAGTGTCGAAAATATATTTCTTTCATAAAAATATATACGTTTATATTGTTAATTGCACACATTTTCTTTTTTCTTCTCCTTCTCCCTCTCTCTCTCTTTCCTTCTGTAAGTACACGATATACAATAACACTGTATAATTTGAAAGTAAAAATGAGAAAGAATATGTGTGTACAAATATTTGTTTTTTCTTTCGACTAAAAGACAAGAGTAGCTATTTTCGTTTAGATATCGATAAAAAATTAGAAAAAAGCGTGATAAAATTCGCCATTCAATATCCATTGGAGAAGAATTATTTAGGAATTTACCATGTAAATTATACTAGAGGAAATGCGCGATTTTTGTCGAAAATGGGGAGTATCGCTTATATATTATATATACATATATATATATATATATATATATATATATATATATATATATATATATATATAAGCATAACGAATTTTCCGACCTCGAGTATGCACAAAATATAAATATATATAAATGATTTTTTCGTCCGCGATAAATTCATATTTGATTTGTCATCATTCTTACAATGCCTGCATATTTGAACTATCAAATAGCGCGTTATTAAATATATAAATAATGATAAATAATATATATGCGCTTGTCTCCATTATCAGTACATATGTATGTATATGTACTAATCATTGGAAGACATTATAGGTTTTGAGTTACAATTGTGTATGTGTGTGTGTATACATAACGAATATGTATGATAGCCGATGAATGATTAATATTTATTATACGGCATTTTTTTAAAGAGGAATGCGCGAGAAATGGTAAGACGCGAACGGTTATGCCCAGTGATAAAAAGCAACGTGAATGAGAGCGCTGAGGAACGACAGAAGCGTATAAAATATTTCAGGAGATATAGCTGTCATGCCGTTGCAGGCATCCTTGAGACAGAGCGCGCATTGCTCCATCTTGCCCAGTTGATTGTCCCATATTTTTTTCTCCATCGTGATACAAGGATCAAAGCTCTCCGTTTTGGCCGTTTGGCACATTCTTACGGTCACTTCTTGATTGTGGACTGTAAATAAAAGTACCTGACACCTAACATTAATTGTTCTAGAGACATCTCCACATATGCATTTCCGCAAACACACAGATACTTGCCGTTAATGACCGTTTTGGCACAAGCCATGTTCGAGGAAGTGACATGAAGATGCTGTAGCGTTTCGTCGACCTCGAAAATCCTCGCGATTGATTTGAGGATTCTGTGCTGCTGAATGCTCCTCTGCCACTCCACCATCTTGCGACCGGTGCACTCCACCGGTTGTAATGAAGTCGTTGTCAAAGTGGAATTGCAACCTTCATTCGTCAGCGAGGTGCACATGTAGCATTTTAGCACGTCTGCCGATAAGGAAAAAAAAATACATATATATTATAGATATAATATAATATGTGTAAATGTGTGTTAAGCAAGAGTCAAACTGATCGCCTCTATCGCGCGTGCACAGGTTTTAATATCGATAAATTATTACACTCTACCCTTTTACAGAGAAAGAAGGAAAAGATATAAATGAATTTCTGCGAGAGAAAGAAGAAAAGTATACAAATAAATCTCAATTTTTCCCTCTTAATGCTTTAACAAAAAAAGAAAAAGTTTTTCTCGCACATATGGGTCTATATATGTATACAACTCCCCAATTTCTTTCAAACATATACATATAACAATTTTGTTTTATTACTTTGACTTTTATGTTCTCCTAATACCAATTTGACGTCATATTGATACAAATACGTCTATTTTGGTCAATTTGATGTTAATATGACATGTCAAAAAAGTTTTTCTCGTACATATGAGTCTATATAAACAGCTCCCTATTTTCTTTGAAACATACAATTTTTTTTATTATTTGCTTCTGAAAGAAAAGTTGTTCGACTTTTGCTCGAACAGTTTCTTTTAGATCACTAATAATTTCGGAAAAATAAAGCAAGTGAAAAGATTGAAATGAATAAAAGATGTGTAAATATGTGTGTGTGTGTGTGTGTGTGTGTGTGTGTGTGCGTGTGCGCGTGCGTGTGCGCGTGCGTGTGCGCGTGCGTGTGCGTGTGCGCGTGCGCGTGCGTGTGCGTGTGCGTGTGCGTATGCGTACGCGCGCGCATAAACGTATTTCTATATACTATCGTGTTGTAGTTGTTATTATTTAGGTCGCAAAGTGGCGAAGTGACGCCAAAACGTCGCGACGTTTTATCCCTTAACTGTACATGTATAGGGCAATGTACATACAGTTTTCTTCCTCGTGCGCGCAATCTTTCTTTCTTTCTCCTATGATTTTTCGTCAAATACGAGAACAAAGAAAATGACATTGATAGATAAACAAATAAAATTGTAAAGTATGTAATCTATAAATGCATTGATTTGCGTGTATTTAATAATAAAAAATATAATTTTAATGGGATTAGTAGAAATTAATATTTCTTTTATATATGTTATATGTGTTTTCTTTTGTTTATGTAAACGAATATTTCGGATATTTCAAATTCTGATATTATAATTAATTTTAATCTTTCAGTCCGTCAATTAACATCTTGTATAAAACTCATAGATTACATACAAGCGTAAATAACGTTGTAAACTTATGAAATAATCTTCACAATGGTATCTCGACATTATAAATTAATATTTAACAGCTATTTATTTTTTTATGTTCGATTATATTATGTTATTTATATAGATTACGATAATATTTTCTTTTAGAATCTCTTTTTTCATATACATATATATAGACACTTTCAAAAAAGTTTTCTAAAACAACTTTCTATTAAATTAAAGTTTTGCATTCTATTTTAAAATAAAAAACATTTCTTTCTTTCGCGTAAATAGAATTTTCCGATAGATTACAATATATAATATTATCTTTGTTTATTTGTCATGTTGCTTGTTGTTCGAAAAAATAAAAATAAAAATATTTCTAAATACACTACAAACTGAACAAAAATTAATTTAATTAATTAACGCACGAGCGCTTACTTTATTTAACCAAAAATTTGATTCTTGAATGTATTTTCGGCAACGTATTATTATAGATAAATTAACAAAAAGATGCGTCACCTGAATGAACCGCCACAACGAATGCTGAAACGATGAGCAATATCGTGATTCTTCGGAGCATCTCGTGGTAACTATTGCTTACACAATGATAGAAATGTAAACTGTACGCTCAAAAGGGGGTAGCACCCTTCGAAAGAGAGAACCTTGTCGTCGTGTAGACAGACTGATCGCGAGTACGACCCCGCGAGCTTTTCGTTCTCCACTCTGCGTTACTCGCCTCCCTCTATTTCTCTCTCCTACCCCACGTCTTACTTCCACGACATTTTGTTTTCCACCGTTCGCCAAGCTTTCCCGTAACGCGCACGACGCGTAGATTTTGCCCGCTCTTTCCCTTTGTCTGGATCTCTCCCTCTTGCAGGGCGTGGGACTTTCTTCTACGCAACATATTATACATACGCGCGTTTAATGATATTTGTCATTGTTGCTATAATGTTTTTCTCTTAGTTTTCCTAGAGATTTCATAATAGTAAGAAAGAAAAAGTTTAACGCATCACGCTTAATAACATTATTCTTTTCCGATTATGTTTTATATTCGAGTAACACTTTATTAGGTCGATGGCTCATGTGTATGCGTATTATAGGAGAAAATCGTGTGAGCTTTCAGAAGAATAGAGTTTTTTATCGAGCATACGAGTCGAGACGAAATTATTATTCTTCATAAAGTTCTTAAAAATAAAATGTTTATTTTTGCGAAACAATATTATTCGAGATAAAAGTTTTGGAAAAAATCCAAATTTTGTGAAATATAAGATGTATCGATATGAATTTGAATATTGCTTCAGATCAGGATTGGACATTTACCCGTAAGCTGTAATAGTCTATGTCTATGCGTAAACAATGTAAGCTATGTTTAACGTGTCATCTATGTCAACAATTAATAATCTATAAAGTATGGCTCATCAAAGATATATCGTTTATTGTATGTTGTATTGTATGTTGTAGTTTAAACATAACGACATAATTTTAATTTTGATAGTGCCACAAAAGTCAATAAAGGATTCAACAAACTGGATTTTATCCTAATAAAAAAAGAAAATAAATATTACACATATTATATATTATATAGATATTATATATATATATATATATATATATATATATATATATATATATTAATATTATATTAATATTATTTTATAACATAATTTTTTTATATTCTGACATTTCTAATTTATAATAAATTACATAGTTTACATGTATACGTGAAAGAAATCCGTGTATATAAATCTTCATGTAAACAATACGTAAACGTTATTTTGAATTAATGTAAACGTAAATTTTGAAATTTACAACCCTACTTCGGATCCTCAAAAGTTCCTGTTTATCACAATCGATATATACACTAGTTCAATGTGGGGGCATACGAAATAAGGCGAGGGTTATTACAAGAGTAAGTCGGACAGGACAAAGAGATGCCCGCCATTGTGGCGCCCATCACCCCATCAGAGTCGCCGTCGCCGTTGGCGTTGGCGTCGCCACGACGACGCCGCTGACGCCGTCTGTCTATTCCGCAGTTTTCACTTTACTTGGCGATCGCAAAGAAAATCTCATGCCGAGGAGGCGTATATATATTTCTTTTTCGCGGCATATATTTTCTTTTTTTCCTGGCACGCAAACCAAAACTCTCGCTTTCTATTGTCCCTCGCGACCTTATTACTCTCGATGTTATTTTGCCATCTTTGTCTCTCTTTCTCTCTCTCTCTCTCTCTCTCTCTCTCTCTCTCTTTCTTCTCGTTGTTATATAATCTATCTTGTTACGTCTATATATCGTGATTGACAAAACGGAAGCTACTGCGTCACGCTCGTACATCCCGAGTTACTTGTTACTTCTTGAAACAATGCTCGATCGAATTATCGAACGATACGAAAAGACGATGCGGACTCTTTTTTTTTTTCAATAAAACAGTGATACTGTATCGATTATTATTCTTATAATATTAGTAATCCAAGTAACGTAATGGAATATGAAATGCGCAGATTTGTCATCTTTTTATTTTATTTTACTTACTTTTATATTATATTTTATTAACAGTTTTATGATGAATCTTCAACAATTATATGAACGCATATTATACTATATTATACTATATTTCGCGAGTATATTTATCAATATCTTTTTCTATTAATATTATATGAGATTAATTATAATGTGATTTACATATTGTAGACTTACGCGCATACACACACACACACACACACACACACACACACACACACACACAACGTATGCACGGCCACAGGTATGGCGCAAGAAGAACGTAATATAACTTATCGCGATTCATCTCGATAAGAATGTATTTTGGAACATTTTATAATCAATTTGGATCATCCTGATTATAAAACCTGATAATAAAGTAATCGACAATCATGGGGAGCGTACATAGAAAGTAGATCGCGAGACCGGGTGAATACCGTCGAGATCGATTACAGCCGTAACCCACGCATTCGCAGACAAGCTGATAACTATCCCGACTATAGCGTCCTTGATAACACTCTTTCTTGCTATTTCGCGACTTCGCGCATTCGCGCATTGTTAGATCGTTATGCGTATCCTTGAAATAGTCTGGAATTTTTAAGGAGTATTATTCCAAGTATTATTATATTCAGCGCGTACCCGAAGAAAATATTGTGTCAGTATGTTCCACAATTACAAAAATTATATTATAAAGTTACAATATAATTTTTGTAATTGTAGAACATACTACATATAAGAGAAATCGTGATATTTTTACTCAATAATTATATATATATATATATATATATATATATATATATATATATATATATATATATATCTGTTTGCCATTTGCATCAAAATATTTGAATAATTACAATATTCCTTAATGATATTAGGATATATATATATATATATATATATATATATATATATATATATATCCTAATATCATTACATTCCAGCTTCACAATAAATATTGTAAAAAGAAATATATTTTGTACTGTAAAATATATATATATATATTTTTTTTTTCTCGTATAATTCGTCGATTAGGGTAAGGATATAGAACTCGCATGCACGCATTTACTGCTCTACCACGATTAAATAATTACAGTGTCGAGACTACTCACATACGTAAACGGCTTTACGACAATAGGGATGACTCGACGGGCACAACTTCAGATATTTAAAATGTACTTTGTTAATGGTGCAATCTTCATCCTTTTTACTGCTGCACTGATAACATTCGATCGCGGTGCATTCTTCTATTTTCGTATTATCGTCGATCGTTATAAAGTAGCAATTACAAAAATGAAAAAAAGACGCTACATTAGCGAAGGACGTCTCTATCGTTTATTATATATATATATATATATATATATATATATATATATATATAATTATCGATTAATCGATAATTTGTTTATATGATTTTATTTTTTACTAAAATTAGTATTGGAATATTGTTATCATTTGAAATTTCTATTTCGAGACGAACTCTATAACTACAATTATTGAACTATTATTGATTTTAAAAGTCAATTATTTTCTTGATTAAGGAAAATTTACCTTTCTGAAAAATACATAAAATTAATAATATTTGCAATATACGTAATCTTGTTTGCATTGTAACCTATGTTTCTTCATACGAACTATACAATATCTAAAGTATGTAACATCTGTAAAAAACAAAATCTGCATCTTACAATTCATGATTTTTACTGTGATGTATAATTGCTTATCATAATTCTAATAAAAATAAAATTTCCGTACATAAATTATAAAATAATTCTATAATTGATTCACATAGTGTATAATCGCTCTCTGATAGATATATATTAAGTAGTTTCATAGTTTAGTGTCTTAATAGAATGCATTACGCAATCACTGCAAGATATTTCTTACCAAATGATTCACCCACACATTGCGTTCGAATATATATAAATTACAGGTAACTAAAAAACTATTAGAAAATTAAATCCTGTGCTGGGTTAGATTTCACAAAACAACCAACATTTTATCAATTATATTTAATATTTCGATATGAAGTTGGCAATAAATCGATCTTATCCTTTTAAAATCGATAATAATATAATTTATTATTATTAATTTATTATTTAATAGTAATAATAATAATAAATTTATTATTTAAAATTAAGTTATTTATTCAATGTATATTTTGAAATTAAGATATATTTTTTGAGATTCGCTTTTTTTTCTCCACATGCAGCCGATAATACAAGACTTATTTTCTAGGAATAATTAGGAAAAAATGTAAATTTTTTATCATATATCAAATGAGTTTTAAGAATAAAAAAATCTTAATCATCTTGATATGTATATTGTGTAATATGTAATTGATTATCACATATTATATGTTCAATTTCATATTATTACATTTATATTTTCAGTTTTATATTAGATGCAAATTATTTATACATTTTGCTTCCTTGTCGTTGATGTTCAGATGAATTAACATATCAAGTAACATAGCAAAGCAAAATATTGGCAGTATGAATTATAAATATGTCAGGGACTCATGGCGAATCGCTAAGATGCTAAATATGTTAATGCTGGCCATATGAAACATCTATTTAATATTAATTTACATGTATGATATATATTTGCGAATAGGTATGGTACGATCACGTAATGAGTAACGTAATGTAAACGGAACTGAAGACAGTCGTGATTATACGTTTTTGAAGAACATGTCGCGTTCGTTCTGCTGACTTTTCGATAAATCTATTCATCTTGCCGAATTATTTTGCTTGTGATGTTTTTTTTTGTTTTGATGTTTATTTTCCAATAATTACAATCTTGCACTTGAAACAAGGATTAGGAAAGTAGATATCAAACATTTACACCTGAGATACGCAGATAAAAAAAGTTAAACTCGCTATCACTACCAACTTGTCTTATTTATTCCGTTTAAAGAAAAAAGTCAGTTAAATTTTACTTAAGATCAAACTTAATTGAAGAATTAGCAAATTAAAAAAAAAACACAATTAGCAGAGCATGAGATAGAAAGGTATTTTCCATAAAATTGTGGAAATAAATCGAAAGAGATTGTCGAGGTTGTGTAACTCGTGTTATCATTCACTTTAATTTTATTTAAATCACACAAAAATTGATAATCAAAAGAAATGATTGAAAAATTTTACAAGAATAGAGAAAAGAGTGAGAAAAAGGAAAGTTGAAAAAATTGAAAAAGTTACGAGTAGAAATATCTGATCGTTCGATCGATCGTGCAGGTTAATTAGTAGAAAAGCAGGTGTAATCATTCAATTTACATTACGAGCATCGGAAAGTCGAAGACGAAGATTGGAAAAAATTATATTATTTATATCACTTTAACGGGAATTTTTGTGGGAATACGTGATGCGCAAATACATGAGTAGTGTGACAGTTTCGTGACGTTGAACGTGTCACAGGAAGATGGACATTATCCACTCAACGTGCTCCAAACTACCACTTTACTCTTCATTTGAACGTAAAGCTGCTCGTATCATTCGCAGCCTTACCTATTTAACCCATATGTTTGTGCCAATTCTTTGTAAAACATTTCACATTCTTTTTCAGTTGGTTAAATATTTTATTTTATTTATTACTAAATGGGTAAAATTCTATTATTTGCATCACACACACACACTATATAAATATATGTGTGTGTGTGTGCGCGCGCGCGCGTGTATGTGTGATAACGCATGCACTTTATTTTAAAATGATCAGAACATTTTCTCATAAATTTTCCAGCTTTTTTTTCTCTCTCTCTCTCTCTTTCTCTTTTTCTTTCTTTCACTTTCGTAAAACTTTTCAATCGTTTTCTTTGATATATCTAGCAGCACGTATCCCTAAAAGACGTTTATAAAATTATTTAAAAACGCCTTATTAGCCTTTAAATATTTTTAATGACATTTTTTGACCTTTTTGTGCTATTTGGGATGTTATTAATTTTTTGTATCTTCTCTAGACTAATTTCACACGGATAAATGGAACAAGTCGATCTTATGTAATAGTCTTGAGATATAATGTAAAACGGATTATGTAAGCATGCATAAATCGACACAGTACGAGACTCTAGTTTCATTATGTAAATTCAATTAATATTGATGAGAATCGATAAATAAAATTATTAGTCCCGCTTGAATTTTATTTGTCATTCATCATTGTCATCAATATTCCTTATAAAAGGTTTCGGTAACATAATTTTCAAGCAATGTAACATTCCTTATTTACACACACACACACACACACACACACACATATATATATATATATATATATATATATATGTATCCTTGTAATATATACATACATTACGTAATATGTATTTTATCAGTACTCTCTCATTTCCTCGGATATATCGATTTTTTTAAAGCGATTTTATATCTTGCAAAATAATTATATGTATTTATAATAATTATAATAATTATTATAATTATTATAAATGATAAGTATTGTTGAGCGCGTAAATTTTTATCATCTAAAAGATATCGATTATACAAAACGCTACACTGGATTTAATAGCGGAGAATTACAGATCCAGGGGAAAGATTTCGCACAGCGATAGGAAGATCGATCGATCCTGGGGTTATTCGTAGATGAGCCATATATATTCGTCATGGTTTCTCCTTCCACCGTCAACTACCTCACCTTACTTGCTCTCCCTTCCTCGGCCGTACTGGTCGTAGTCGTGTGTTCAGCGCTGCTCGCTGATACTGTATACATCGATGCTAGAGTTAGTGAGCTTGCGCCACGCTAGCGCCGTACATTAACAGTGCTTTCTCAGTTCTCCGAGTCTCAAATGATACTTTCAGGCGTTTTCAATTCTTGATTCTCTTCTCCCTCTCTCTCTCTTTCTCTTTCTCTCTCTTTCCTTCTCCTTCTCTTTCTTCCCGTTTCTATTTCTCCTTCTCCTTTTCCGCCTTTTAATTCCCCTTATCTCTCTTTTCCCCTACTTTTGTGTATATCATCATTTTTGCATTTATCTTTTTTGTGATTAACGTTACGATAGCTCTAAACAATTAGTGAGGCTTCTCGACGAACAGTATTTCTTCGATCGTTCCAAGAGGAGGGAAGAAAAGAAAAATGAAGAGAATCCTTAGAGCGAGATCTATCGTTATCACTCTATGCAGTATTCTTCTGTTCTTGTGCTGTAGCGGTAAGTGATAAAATATATTTAGGAGTGTATAATTTTCCAAATCGATTTTCCAATTAGATGCATTGCGGATTAACACCTCGATGTGCTATAAATATATGCTATAATTCTAACATGCGTATATGTAAATGTACCGTGTACGTATTTTTTTGTAAAATGTACCGCGGCAATTTAAATAACAGTTTCTCCGTTAAACATAATTTAATCCAAGCGAGATTAAAACGCAATCATAATTGACATTAGATGTTGATAATAATGAAATGTAGAGTGCAACAAAATCGCATAATTGCGCTACCGAAATATTTTACTCCAAGTTATGAAATAAATTTTAATTATTGTTCTCCGAATTAGCGAAACGGAAAAAAAAATCTTAATAGCAGACAGATAAATTATAAGTCGCGAAATTATTCCTATCAGATTTGCAAATTGATTACTTAATGTGATCGCACATCGCTCTCTTGTTTACTACACGAGGATCGCAAATAATGCAAGTTTATTGACGTCGTATTATAAATTTATAAAAAATGATGATTTTTTGCGGATATTTTTGTAACTTTGCGGTGAAAAAAAAATTGGAATACGCGTTTGCACGAAGACAGTCTGATTGTACGAATATATCTTTCCGGGGCATGTAGCTGGCGTGGCTGCATTGATTTTTCTACAGAGTAACCGTATCAAGGGTTCGATGAACTATATTCGTATATGGAATGACGCATGCAATAATCGATTAACAAAAGTAGTGCGCCCTTTTTGGAATGTTTACACTTTCCGTATATATATATATATATATATATATATATATATATATATATATATAAATGTTACAATTTCTTTCAACTCCTTTCGTGTACAATCAATAACATTTTATGCTACGTGTGCGATGAATGAGAAATGTAAACGAGAAACTAAAGGGAATATATAGCATATCGCTAGATTTTTATTATATAGTTGTCAACATCGTTGTATGTAAATGATTTTAGCCAAGATTTTACAAAATTGATATGCCTCTCGATCTAGTTATCTCTTCTTTCCATTGTGAACTTTAACCTTGTTATCGCATTATGTTGAGTATGACTTTATAAGGAAATAACATTACAAGCAAGTTAAATTAAAGAAGCAATTGACTATTATTGGATAGTTTAAGTAATATAGGACATTGAATAAAATAATTATATTAAATAACATAAAAAATTTAATGATAAATTCTATTCGCGTATGATGAAAAGATTTTGAAACACATTAAATTTTATTCGCGTATGATGAAAAGATTTTGAAACTTCTTATTTTCCATCTGCACGTTTTTAAAATAATTCGCCTATAATTACAATATACTATATAATAACTGCAATTAAGTATAATCTTCATAAATAAATAAAAAATATATCGCGAGATTATACGAAATAAGATATAAGTTTACATTTTTCAACGAGTAACATAAAGCTGTATTCGTATGATGCATGTGCGCGCGTTTGTGTGCGCGCTTATGATGAAAAAATAAGAGATACAAATAAATCGATCGTAATATTTTACAGGTGTTGATGCTATACAATGTTATCAGTGCAACAGTCGCAATAATAGCCAATGCGCCGATTTTGTTCCTCCAGACTCCATGAAGATGGATTGTTCGGATCTCAGGGATGGCGCAAAGTATACAATGTGCCGCAAAATTACACAAGTCATCGAGTTTAGCGTCAACGGTCGTATGTGTTAAGATTGCATTGCATTAAGTATCGCTAAATTTTAATTTATTGAATATATTTATTGAATATGTTTAGCATGATTTGTTTCTAAATTGAAAAGAATCCATTGATCTTACAGAAATGCGTTATATAAAATTCCATAAGATTTATATTTGCCCAACAAACGTTTATAATTGATATAGAAGTGTTCCCATCTTTTTTTTAATTGTATATAGAATTGTTTATAGAATCCATATCTAGAATAAAACTTGTCCTTTTTTTATACAGTACCACCTGATAGGCGAGTTATTCGTGGATGCGGATGGGACGAATCAAATTATAAGGGCAAGTGTTATCAACGAAGTGGATTTGGGGGTAGACAAGAAGTTTGCTCTTGTTTAAATGATTTCTGTAATGCGGCAACGCCTGGACCCGGGATCTTGCCGCCCCAAAGCCTCATTCTTTCATGCGCTCTAATCAGTATGCTACTAGCATTTTTACGAAATTAATTGTTGTTAAAAGATATCAAAATTCTCCTCATAGAATATGTGAGACGATGATAAGCGGAAACTGGAAATTAGGGGAAAAATAGGAAGATTTAATATATCAAGCGTGCTTTTTTTCCTGACACGAGTTTGTGTTCGAAGATAAGTTACTGAAAATAACGCATAGTAAAGCGCATAGTAAATAAAAGATCAAAAAAATAATTTCACATCATATATAAGTGGCAGAGAATATACAATAAGATGAAAGATTTTTCACCTATCGAGAGGAATTAAAAAAAATACCTTCGGGATTTATATACATATTAAATACATATATATACGAAATATTTTGCGAGTTGTTCATGTAGTCTTAGCAAATTGCATTAAGTCTAATTACTAATAAATTATGTACATTGATAATTATCTAGATCATAATACATAAAAATAGATGTTGAATATTCTATAAATCTATAAAATAGTAGAATTTAGAAAGAATGAAATTTATGTTATATTTATATATAGTCTCTCTCCCTTCAAAATGTATTTTCGTTAAAAAATTATAACTTATATTTCAAAACTTCTCTTTTTTCTTTTTTTAAGGAATTTATTGATCAAAAATTTACATATTTTTAATGAAGAAGAAGTAAATATTATATTTATTATATCTGCATTGATAAAATGTTGAACAAAAAATAGAATTTAATGCTTTATATCCAATAATGTTTGCATGTTTTTAGACGTATAAATATAATAAGATCTTGATTTTAAATTCGTAAATACGAATAAAAAACTGTTTAAACGGAATTTCATGTATTGTAAATGACAATTATTATAATCATCAAATAATGATATTGATTAAAGAGAAATGAACTTTTAAAAATAAAACTCCTTTAAAGACATTTTATAGAATTGTATTGAGAGATCCACCCATATTTCATAATTTTTCATACACTGACAATTCCGTGTGCACAACAATTGTATATCTGTAAATGTATTTACATCAGATATTTAACATCTGATATCTCAATATTAATAATTTTGTGCCTGCTATTATATAATGACAAGAAATGTTTAATCGTGTATTCAGAAAAAAATCTTATTTTTAATATTTTAATCACACGACACATTGTTATTGTCAATAAAATACTAATATACACATGACAAAATGTTATCATTTTATTAAACTTTAAAATTATATTATGAAAAGACGTACATCCTGTTTTTTACTAAATGTATCTTTAAAAAGTATCTACAATTCGTATCTTATTTCGTTTATCAATTTATAGGCAAATTATATGATTTGTTTGTGTAAACTGGAAATATATTTTCGATACTATCACGTATGAGCACGCACGCACGCACGCACGCACACGCACGCACGCACGCACACACACACACACACACACACACACACACACACACACACACACACACACACACACACACACACACACATACATAAGCACATTATAAACAAAAATTTTCACTATTTATTTAATATTTTCAATATAAGTAAAAGAGAATTAATTATATATACGAAATATTTTTGTCGAGTTGTTCATGTAGTTCCATATATAATTAAAGTAGTTGTTTCATATATAATTAAATATAATTATATTTGATTGTACACATGATCTTCTTCCTTTTTTTACATATTCCTTCCTTATCGGAGATAATTAAATATATTGCCAATGTAATATCTTATGTTATACCTAATATTTGAAAATTAATTAGTACCTTCTATTTTGTTCTCCGTAACTATATTTTGAAGTAAATATTATTCCTTAGCAGATTCGAATAAATTGAAACTCTCTTCTTATTATGCGTTACTTTCCATTATAATTATAATAATCACGTGATCACATACCAAGTAAATTGTGTTTAGAAGAGAGACAATAGGCACTGAACATGTCTTGCGCAAGCGCCGCTAAAATAAAGCGGGAAATGTAGACAATTTTGAATCTTCCATTAGAGAAGGTTAATTTAAAGAAGGTTCCTAATTAAAAAATTAAGCCTGTCACTTCTGTCAATTGTATTTTAATTAACATCGATCACAGTGAGTGAAATAATCAAAAAGCATACAGGACAGTGGTGTGATTCAAATCGCTGGAATAGGAAAAATAGGAACAGAACTATATGAAAAAGAAAGATTCCGTTCTAGGAACTTAGTAACATATTTTAGCCTATGGAACAAATTTCTCTAGTGAACGTCGCTGATGGAGTTTTCGAATGGTCGGGTTTGATCCGGCCTGGGGTACTTTACTAGACGTCATTGACCAATCACAGCTATTCTTCTGAAGAATGTATGGTTACATTCTTCAGAAGAATGACTGTTATTGGTCAATGACGTCTAGTAAAGTACCCTGGGTTCGATCAAACCCGACCATTCGAAAACGCCATGAATTGGAGTATAATGTGTATGTATGTCCTACCATACACAACTATGCTTTGACGCAATACGTACTCACGCACGAGTGAGAAAGAGAGAGAAAGAGAGAGAGAGAGAGAGGAGTGAATTGTGTCAAGTTGCCGAATGCTGTCATTTGGCGGTGCTTCGTTATATCCCGTTCTACATCGATAGTGATTTGTAGAAGCGAAACACTCTCGCACGCGAATATTTTAATTGAAAATAGGAAATGGCGGACACAACCGTAGACGCTACACGACGCTTAAACGTTAAAAAACAGACGCTGGACGATGCTTACGCGGCGCCTGCGAATTTCCTTGAAATCGACGTGATTAATCCAATAACACACGGAGTCGGCAAGAAGCGATATACCGATTATGAAGTTCGTATGAGGGTAAGTGATGTCAATTTCGCTTTGAATATTTTCCATAGCAATACTTAATATGTTACGAGGCTCAGGCTCGGCTGTTGAGCGTGCGATAAACTTTTGCTCGCATAATTTTTTTCATCCGAGACAACGAGACGGACGCATTTTCACGTCAAACAGCTGTAATTCAATTACATTCAACCATTAGGTATATTATGGGCTGTGCCTGTTATCATATTGATAAAAACCGAAATACGCTTGTCGTTATGCGTCAAAGCAGATGCAGTATTCTTTACATTGTATCCTTATTTTAATTTTTATATTCATAAAGGTGTATGTAATATTCAGCGCAATAGAAAACAGGAAAATGTAAAAGATGTGCAAAGATATTTGATGAATATGATTAATAATCCACATAAATAATCCATTTATTTTTTATACTATATATATTATATCACTATATTATTTATTACATACACACACACACACACATATATATATATATATATATATATATAAAATATACATTGATCTTCCAACTCTTGATTTTGTTTTTTAGACAAACTTGCCAGTCTTTAAAGTGAAAGATTCAACCGTAAGAAGAAGATATAGTGATTTTGAATGGCTGAGAAATGAATTAGAAAGAGATAGTAAGGTTAGTTAAAGTTAGATAGTATAAATGAGACATTGTAAAAATTATTACTAATTGTTAAAGATAACTATTGCTAAGATTATGATTCTAAAATTCTTATTAAGACTTTATAATTTAATAAAATCACATATGATTATTTATTAAACAGATATTGTTTAAAAAGTAATACAATTGTATTTAAGAGTTGCTATTTACATATTTTTATAAAATTGTAGATTGTAGTTCCACCATTACCAGGAAAAGCATGGAAACGTCAAATGCCTTTTCGTGGTGACGATGGCATATTTGAAGAAGATTTTATTGAAGATCGAAGAAAAGGCTTGGAAGTTTTTGTTAATAAGTGAGTATATTGTTTTGCACACATATTGTGGAATATGACACAACTAATATATATATATATATATATATATATATATATATATATATATATATATCCTGATTTATTTATTTATTTATCCTGATTAATTTCAGAAACGAATTTATTAGAAAAATCAGTAGTTGTTTCAATTGTGTACATGTTTGTGTGCGGGTATGTGATGGTTATTTAGAATTTTATCTTTAGTGAGAGAGAGAGAGAGAGAGAGAGAGATGCAATATACATTATATACAGTATAAATCTTCATTTTATTTATTAAACATTTATTTTTAATATTAAAGAAAAGGATATTAGAAAAAAGAAACCAAGATTTTTATCAGTTATTTCTTTCAAACAAATGAAAACCAATGTCTTCAATTAATAGTTTGTTTTAATTTGATTGTACTTTGATTAAACTTGCATTGCTTATTTATGTTTCATTTTAATGAAAATAATACTGCACGCATTATTTTTAAATTGTACATTCTAACAAGATCAATCAAAGAATATTTTAATTATAATACTCTATTGCATCTGTAATATATTCCAACAACGCATCTACAATGCTATCAGTTCTGCCTGTGTAGACAGATATATAACTGATTGTATTGTGTAACTATATTTCAGAATAGCCGGACATCCTTTGGCACAGAATGAACGATGTTTACATATGTTTCTGCAAGAACCCGTAATAGACAAGAACTATGTACCTGGGAAAATACGTAATACATAAGTCAAAATAAGAAATTATCACAAATATCTTTTCCATCAAGCCTTCTACATTCAAAGTTTTCATTATATTGACATCTTATTTGAAAGTCATGAACATTCTTCTATACTTTTGCTAAAGCTAATCAAGTTTCCAGTACTGTGCGATATCAAATCAGGTCGCTTATGTGGAAACATCCACTATATCTATAATTTACACTCTTTGAATATTGCTATTCTCTTACATAAAAAGTATAGTTAAGCATCTCTTTATAAGGAAATAAATAAATAGTAAATTGGCAAAATCATTCTTGTTACTATAGGTTGATTCTGTCTATTGTTATAATAATACTGTTTATAACAAAGGAGATAACTAAAATAAAAAAAAAAATGTTATTATTCGTAAAATTATGTTCTATGAAATGTACCCTTTACAGCACTATTGTTTTAACATATAAATAGAGCATATTTTTTTAATATAATTAAACATTTTATGTGCGTTTGTGTGTGTGAATTATCAGCTAGAATAATGATAGCTTTTGAGTCAAGAAATAATATTTTTATATACAGTTATTACATATCAAAGGGGAGGCAATACTAGAAGATATCAGCCAAGGAGATAATTTTAAATGAAAAAAAGAATAAATAATTTAGAATAAATTTTTTTTTATAGTTTTAAAAAAATCAAACTTTGGAATTGGAAAATTAGTAATTTCTGCTTCATAAGTATACTTATTTATTATATTATTATTGTTATTATTATTATTATTATATTGGTGATATTATCTTTTAGACTAAAATATCTAATATTTATATCATCATATCAAAAAGAGCAAATTTGATATATCCTTTAATTTTGTATAAGTTTAAATAATATTAGAACTGGATTAATATTATTATCGTTTTTAAACATGTGTGGTTTATAAAAAAGAACAAAAATGTCAGTTTCTTTCTCTTTCTGCTATGCAACACTTTCTATTGCATATAAAAGAGTCGTCTCAAATCTACAAATTAGATAATAAGATATATGTTATAAAATCATATTATATATGATATATATGTCATAAAACGATATCAGAGATTTTTAAATCGATATATAAGTATTATGTGTTAGGAATATATACTTCTTTTGGATTTTGAATTCTTTAGCCAATTTTGAGTATAATTACAGTTTTGTTCAAAACAAAATTTATCGTGTAAAAGTCATCGTATATCGCAATTTTTTATGACATATACCTTTGTAACTAAAAAAAAAAGGTACAAATTTAAATTTTTGTACAAATACAAAGTCTACTTTACATTAATTGAAGAAAGATTTTTATATTTTCTTGTTTCTTTAAAGTTTAATTTTTCATAACACCATTTTTAATTTAACTCAACATTTTTTTGTAAAAGAAAAATAAATACGAAATTAACCAAAGAATTCATAATTGAAAAGAAATATATATAGTTGTAAAAATACTCTGTATTAATTATTCGATCATTACTATTTACTTCATTCATCATAACTCTGTATTCATACACAAAATGGAAAGATTATTATTAGTTTTATATCCATCTCGATATGTCGAATAGGAACTTGTTTGATATATTTTGAATCTCTTTGTGTGATTTTTTATGTGTGTGATTTAATATGCAAAATAATTAGTGTATTATTATTGATTAATATTACACATTACTACAATTATCATCACTTTCATTGTCATTTTTACCACTCTTTCAATATTTTTATTATTTTATCATTATTGTACCTATTATTAAAATTGACAGTAAAATTATATTAACTGTATTAATGTTTTTATTTTTTTCATTGTAACTTTATTATTTGTGTTAGACACTTTACTTGGCAATATCAGGTCTACAATTAAAAAAGAAAAAAAAAAATTTAAGCTAAATAGAAAAATATCAATTTTTTAAAATAAAGTTCTAATGGAACATATCACTGGTTTGTTTCAAGATTGAGATATCTTTAAATATTAGTTTTTTCACATTGTTATTTTTTTTTAGATTTCTAAACAATAACCAATTTTATCAATTCTCATGTATAAAAAATGAATTCTTAAAATTTAAATAAAAAACATGAAAAAAAATGTTCAATGACAAAAATATAATTCGCAGAATAAATAGCGTTTCTCATTAAAAAAAAATCTTCGATGTATTACAATACTTTTGTTTGGGATTTTGTTTCTTATTACTTTTAATATTTTTTTCTGTCTCTATTTGATGGTCTCATTATAGTATACAATATTACTTATCGTAAATAAAACACTATTAATGATTCGAGTAATACTATCACTTATTTTTTATGAGATTAATAATTCTGGAGTTAATTTGAAATCAACTGTTTCATGACAATATTTCACACACACACACATATATATATATATATATATATATATATATATATATATATATATATTTATTTATTTATTTATTTATTTATTTATTTATTTCTCAAAATACAATTTCTAGTTTTTAGAATTTACATCTTATTTATAAGTATTTACATATAATTTTCTCATGTTTAATGCACAAATGAAAAATTTGAATAGTATTCTAAAATATAACAATAGTATTACAAAAGAATTTATATGGAAGGAAAATTGTATATATGTTAGAATATAAATTTTCTAAATTAACATATTGCATAATAGAATTGATAACGTCATGCACCTTCAGTCTTATAGATATATATCCTGTTTAGTTCTAATAAATTTCTTGTTCTTGAAATAACTTTCTATATATTTGCCGACACATTCTTGCTCTGAAATATATAAAACAAAAGAATAGGAATTTTGTTATTAAAAAATAATGTCCTACTGTACCATATCTACAGTATCTCTATTTTCTCCTTGAAATGTATGAAAAACAACATCGCGCATCATCTAGTATGTCGTAGAAATTTTCAAATTAGAAATGGAATGAAATAAAATTTATGTAGTAATATACGCATTGTATTGTAAAATCAATTTCAAAAACCATTCTTTTTTTTATTTTTGCAACTGCAACTGTCAACAAAATTTTGCCTTAGTAATATGCCAAAAAACTCATTTATTACACATCACACATTCACACGCGCGCGCATACACAATACACATACACAACATAATCATCCAAAATAATAACGCGTTATATATTAATTAGATTCATATTCTTAGACATATGTGTAAAGAAATATAATTAATTGCAAGAACATGACAGATTGATTACCTGGAAATGTATTTTCTATAATGAGCATGTCCGCGATATATTTCGCAACAGTTTTGAAAAGCTGTCGATCTTTAATTCTTCTCTTTTTGTAAAATGGCATTAGATATTTAACAATCCAAGGCGCTATTCTTTCTTTGCAAGCCGGTAAATAATCTTCTATACAGATTGGTGATTCTGGCATCATTTCTTCGTCTTCACATTCCCCAAACAATTCAAGGAATTGCTCTTTTATTTTTCCATGTTTACGATAATTTGTCAATGATAATTCAGTCATTTTGGCTTTTAGTTGTGTAACTTGATGCACTCGTTCAACAAACCAAATAGCATTTATCCTCTGTTTCTGTTTACTTTCATCAATCTCATTTCCATTGGTTTCTTTTGCTTTTCTACTTTGCAATTCCTTGTAACGACTAAAACTAACTTTTCTTTCACTTGTACTTACTTTTGCTATTTTAGGTTTTGGTATATTATCATTTTGTGGTATACCAAAGAGATTTGAATCTGCTTCTAAACATATCTTATTAATCTCCTTATCAATATTAGCCTTTGTAACACCAGAATGTTTCTCAATCAATTTTGTAATATCAGTACTATCGTCACTCTCGCAAAACATATCTTCCATATGTTGTAATAATGAATCTTGTGAATTGTCATCTTCCTTTCTAATAGCAATTACATCATCCATCATTTGGAAATCACTCTGATCCTCAAGTTCCTGACTAGTATCGTTAGATTCTTCTTTTATAGTCTCTTGTAACATTTGTGTATCCATCTCGTCATCGATATTTTTCAAAATATTTTCACTTATGTGAGAATTGTCAGAATTTACTGTTTCTAATGCTTCCTCACAGTTGGGTGTAATATATTGTATATTATCATTTTGTGTATTATCTACTTCGTGCAAGTCTGACCACATGTCATCTGTTTGTACAGCAACATCAATTTTATCTTTAGATGTTTCTAAAAATATTACTAATTTTTTATATGCTTTCTTTTTGACAGTATGTGACTTTATATCTTCAATCTACAAGAATAAACAAATTATAGTATCTATTAACATATCAACTGAACCTCTAACATTTCTTTTTTTCTTATTGTTAATATTAAACTTTCTTACCATTCTTAACATATTTTGTCTGTACAAAGTAGCTTCTAATGCCAATCGAACTGCATGTAGTTCCATTTCATCTGCACATTTTTTTACTTCAACGTTTAGTGTATCAGCATCTCTTTGTTTATAGCAAGTTATATAATTACCAAGTAAACATTTATGAAGGTAAGACAAGTATACAGCACGGACCTGTGCAAACAATATATATAATACAATATATAATATAATAATTATAATATAAATAATGATGAAATCAATGATATGTATACACTTGAATATTTTAATAAAATTCTACTTATAAAATAGTTTGATTTTATAATTAAACTATCTCTACATTGTACGTTGCATCAATGAATATTAATTACTTTGTTGTAATCAAAATTTTTTTCCTTTATGTTATAAATAATATATAATGACTATAATAAAATTATAAATTCTTCTTAGATCGATATATATTTTAAATAAACTAGCATCATATAAAAAAAAGCATATACAAACATTAAAAAAGTTTCTTCGAGTTATAAATTTACAATGTACAGTTTGTCAGAATTATGCTTACACCTGTTACATAAGACAGAATATAATTATATCTTTGTGATCGAGAAATCAAAGTCAATTTTTTAAGATTTTTTTTTTAAATTTAAGATCTTTCGAAAAGAAATGAGCACAGTTATTTAAATTAGTTACATATAAAAAGAAACGTGCCATTGCAGTGAGACGTAAGAACTCATTGTTGGATTCGTCGACAAAAACAGAATTGTTCATTGAAGGCGGTGGCACGGGCATGGATAAGAAATCGTCAATATCATCCAGATTAATATCATCATCGCTGTCATTGCAGACATTCTGACCTTTTTTTAGCGCAAACGGTAGAGAGACATCGATACGATCCGTTGTCATCATTGTAGCGAATGTCTCGCGATCATTATATCACGAGTTAAATTAGGAAATTGGTTGCAACGAATAACTAATAATAACGTGATCGCAAATCATCGTCGGTATTGTTACACACATTATTTAATTGTTAATTTTTAGCGATTACTATAAATTTGACTGACATAAATTGCCGCTACGGAACCGCTAACCGCGAACTATTAAAGATTAGCCGGATGCCGGATTAGCGTCCCTCACTAGTGTTACCAATATCAGAGATACACCGCGGGATATTGGCTGCGTTCGGGAGAAAAAGGTGTTTTGCAACTGTTGTAAAATTCGTGAATCTGATTGGTGCATGCTCTTAGATTCAGTCAAAATTAAGGGCATACACCAATCAGGCTCACGAATTTTACAACAGTTGCAAAGCAGCTTTTCCTGCTGAACGCAGCCATTGGTTAGTTTTTACCCTCGTTCATCAATTTTCCTCTCGCCCTGCCGTCTAACATCAATATTTTATTGGTCGTTCTATGAGTCGATCGAATGCGTCGATTGGCTACCGGAGAGAGAATTCCTAGGCTCCCGAAAGTTCCCTATAACAACAGCCAATCAGAAATATCACCGTAATACGAAGTCTAGTGCTAGTAACAGACACCGGTCCAGTGATGCCAGAATGGATACGCTGGCAACAGCAAATTATTTCGCATAGAGTATAGCTCGGCGTTCCTGTGGAACAGTCGTGGTCGAGAGTCGAGGGGCGTCGAGGAACGTCGAGCTATACTCTATGTGAAATAATTTGTTGTTGCAAGCGTATCCATTCTGGCATCACTGCACGGGCCTGATATTTTCGGGCCGTCCAAATGGTGAGCCTTTTTGTCCTGGAAATGTCGGATACGTAAGTAGTTTCGTTCATTTGAATTCGACAATTTTAGCGATTATATAACTTAGAATCGCGGAATGTTAAACTTTTACAACGCAAACCTTTCATCGTCCAAGTTGATGGCGGAGAATTTAGCGATCGCTAAAGTTGTCTCGCGTTGTTTTCGCAAAGAGCGAAAAGTTTCACGCAAACTCGACAAGCTTTAGCAATCTCTATCAATCTCAATCAATCAAATTTTTTATATAGAGACAAAAATAATCCTTAAATTTTAATATTATATATATATATATATATATATATATTTTTTTTTTTTCTTTTAATATTGTATATGAATAAAAGTATAATGATAAAATAACAATTACTCAGATAAAATACATAACTAATAGATACAGGTGTCTCTGACAGCTTTCATAAACAGCTTATTTTTATTTTACGTACGCCATAAGTTAACGTTACTTTAGCGGAATATTCAGTATGTTTTATGTGTATACAAAAGAATATAACATTGCATCTCAATTTCATTTGCCAAGTTTCGAGATATGATAAAGAATATTAATTCTGACTCATAAATTTAATTTCCTTGAATTAAAAATCTCGAATAATAATATCGTATTTTTATATATCGTATTTTTTCGACTTGTTTTCTTACATGCAATAATATCATTTATCGATTACGTTATCAAATCATAAACGCTCGCATTACATGTGAGACATATACTTATTAGATATTTGTATAACAATTCTCCCTATTTATAGATTAGAAAAATCTATATAAGATACTATGGTAAATAAATCCATTTGTAAGTCGGCCATGTGTAATAATGATATATTTCTTTTTACGAGAAGACATATTATATTAGATACACGTAAGATGGTGTTTTATTAGTATAGTTAATATTTGACGGAGATAAAAGCCTGGCGTGACCGTGATAAAATATGTATGTCGCTCGTAAACGGCGTATAATACTAGAGCGAATTGTGTGTTACAAGATAATGTGCGTATTAAATTAGTGATTTCTTAACAGGAGTCGAGATCGGTATGATTTCACGAAGGCACGATTTAAACTCAATTTTCATGTCACCAAATGTGAAGATCTCGCGATAATCGTTGCGTTCTCATCGCCGTGAAGAATATGAGGATTATTTTTGTGCAATTACTAAACCGAAATTATATCTCATCGAAATTTCGGGTTCTTCTGCATTACAAATCATCGACGATTTAAAATTTTTGTTTTTTAACAAGCTCTAAACAAAGCGCATTTTTTCTACACTCAATTTATTATATATACAGCGTAAGTCACACAATTATTATAAACGGATCATATCCCTGTTACGATTGATAATATAAAAAAATTGATGAAGAAGAAAATTGAACTCAGTTTATATAATGATATTGAATTTATATTGTAACTTTACTTTTTTCCGTTAATGTAATGACACATACGTAAACTGCAAATTTTAATTTCTCTTTTAAGTAAAATATTATGATCTTACATAAAAATGGATTCTCTTTTTATTATTTTTTGTATAAAAATAAATATTGGGATAAGCTTTTCGGAAAATGAATGCTTTACGATTTATTTTATATTTTTATTATATGTATATTAGATACTGACGTAAAATATTAAATATCTCATAAAGTTTAGTTTATTTCGCATTAATATTTTATACAAAGTAATAAAAAAAATTCTATTTTTAGAATGTATGCGCCTGCAAGCTATAAATAAATGTTTCTCCTTTAAATGTCATTTATATATGATTCTAAAAGAAGAGAACGTATCTTTAATGATCAAAGCGATTTATAGAAAATATAAAAAAAAATAGGAGATACAGAAAAAAGAAAAAGTACAGATGCACAGAAAAGGAACAGAGCTATTTACAATATACTTAAAGCATATATACGCGCGTCAAAGGCAGGGAGATCTGATTGGTTGATTGACAATGAGTGTTAGAGCGCGCGCGAATTGCTGGTCAATCGACGATGTCAATTTTCCGTTTGAAATTTGCAGTTCCTCGCAGTCCGCGCCGCGTTGTGCCACGAATGGGGGGCACCTTGCCCTTTTTTACCAGTTTTCAACGATCTTCCCTACGGTTCGATCGATGCTGTGTCAATTTATGATGGTGTTCAAAAAACTGTGTGTGATCTTCGCTCATCGATAAATCATCGCGGGTGCTAAAGTGGTGAAGAAAATCCGGTACGGCGATTGCAGAGGAAAACAATTTTAATAGGTGAGTGATGAGGAAAGGATCTATCTCGAAATCTCCTTAAAAGCGATGTCAATTTAAATTTAGAAATTTGCAAATTTAAAAATTTATTGTAATTTATTGAACTTTATGATTACAATGCAGAACGTACGGAACATAAAAAGAAAGTAGAGAATCGTCTTCATAACTCTGCCAAGGTCGATATTTCAATTCATATTGATTAAAGTAGAAGTGCTCTTTGTTTCTCTAATTCTTCAAAGAATATAAAAATTGCTGAATAATTTTACTTTCTTCTCGAATTTCTTTATTTAATTTTATTTTAAGAGTTAGATATATATTATATCTAATCAGAATAATACATTTTGCAAGAGAATTATTTTTATTTTACTACATATTTAACATTTGATTATAATTTGTCATATTAAAAATTGTTCACTATTAATAGATTAAAATTAATGTATCACTTCATTTACTATTAATAGATTAAAATTTATGTATGACTTCATTATACATTTACATTTTACATTTTACATTATACATTTTTTATATTTTATTGAAATTTGTAATATTTAAGAAAACGTCTGTTTTCTTAAAAAGTACATCTTAATCTATATATATATATATAATCTATATATAATATAATATACCTTAACATAATATACCTTACATATAATATATCATATAAACTGTTAATCATACAATGTACAAACATTATAAACAAGAGTATATATTCTGTTTGCTCGTTACCGAGCATGCGAGGGTTATCGAACATGCATATAAGGTTATCGAGATGAAATAATTTATCTCGTTATTTGACAGAAATTAAATAATTTCACATAATGCATGAACAAGACATGGTATTTTAGCATAATTTACTCATTCTTTTAAATTATTTTAATAATTAATCATACATCCGTTTAATCTCAATAGTTGCTGAGATAACAAAACTTTCTCATCGATAGTGATAGCTTCTTGTAAACTGTTCCAGCAGGTGTATCGCAAGGTCATCTTGTTGCTGAACATATATAGTTCATAATACCACATATTTGTGGTTCCAATTGAGATTGTTGAGAATTATATACAAAAATAAAAAAATAATTACATAAATCGAAAAAATTTTTTTTTACAATAAAAGAAATTATTTAAACGAGATTATATATATTGATTAAAAATAAAGAAAAGAGAGTTTGCACATATAGAATTCTATTCGAGCAAAACTGCGCACGCGTTCAAGTTTATAATAAATATATAATAAAGTTTATAATCAAGTTTATATTAACATATATATATTGAAAACATATAACGAGGAAAAGCTTTCATTTCAAGCTTTTGTTCTATGTATCATTCTGAATCTGATTTGAAAACATATATATTAATAAAAAAATTGTTTTTATATATTTTTATTATTTATATATATTTTCATTATTTATATATGTAATAAAATATTATTTTCATTATTTTTTACATATATATAAAATAAATTTGTAAAAAATAATAAAAATAATATTAAAATAATTAGTGAATTAAAACAATTTAGTGAAAATTAAAATAAAGGTAACTTGTATGCCTTCATTTAAAAGATAAATAGTAATAATAGTAATAATCTAACAGATTTTTCAGTAATAAATTAAATACGAATCTAACATTAATATATATATATATGTGAATATGTGCATGACAAAAAAATTTAATATTATACGAGACAGTTTGATGACATTGGAAGAAAAGGTAAAAGTTATAATTGTTTTTATCCCGGAGGTCATTCGCGGGATAACTTTCTCATATTCTTTGATACTTCGATATTTTCTTCGATATTTCCTACGTATGTTTTTGTGGATCTTCGATAGATTGAGAAGATAAAAAGTTCATCATGTTGCCAGTTAAAAAAACCTATTAAAGCCCGGAAATGTGCATTGATTCACTCGTCGCTTTATTCATTCGCATTCTTGTCCATACATGTATATGTATGTATGTATGTATGTATGTATGTATGTATGTATGTATGTATGTATGTATGTATGTATGTATGTATGTATGTATGTATGTATGTATGTATGCATGCATGCATATATATATATATATATATATATAACAAATTCAATCGGTCGTTTTCTTTCACTATTGGACAAGCTACGATGGAAAATTGACGCGAAATGAAACGTATCGTGAATACTAAACGCGAATAGTCGATAAGAGAAACTCGCTGCGTTTTCCATTTACGCTTTTATTTGGAGTTAAAATAATATTTCTGCGAAAAAATAATAAGTACATGAATAAATACAGCAGATTTCTTGTTTACGAGTTAATCAGAAATAAAGTCCGATTTATATACGAAAATCTGGCCTTTACAACTTATGTATATATTCGCAGAATACGTACGGTGACGATTTTTACAAAATGCCGAATGTTTTAAATAATATTCTCATATACAAGATGTTTTAATTAATATTCTTTTTACTGAAACTTTTTATTTGTATGTATAACATTAGAAAAAGAATATTGTAAATGGCATATTTTTTTGCTTTAAATGAGACTTTAAATTATGCTCCCTTTTCATGAATTTACTTTGACGTGAAAAGAATCGAATTATTGATATTAAATAGAATAATTTAAAATCACAATTATTCATATATATATATATATAAGACATTAATAAAAGAAGAAAATGCTTCCAAATCGCTAAACATTCATCGTCGCAATTTCTTCCAAGGAAAGAAAGAATTATATTTCAATAAGCCTGTGAAAAGATCATCAATCGTTCTTTTTATGAACATCTTTAAAAATCTATTGGTTTCTCATTTATCTCCCTTATCTTTCAAATGTTACGGCCGTATCTAAAGAAAGTACTCGGAAAAACTCTTTTATGAATATTATCGTTCTTTTGCAAAAAAAAGAGTACCTATATATCGATGAATAACCAATCACTAACAAATATGATCTAATTGATCGTATATAAAGTATATATGTTTCTCAAATTTAATAAACGGAATTGTGCTAATAAATAGTCTATTACTTAAAAATAGATAAAAAATGTCATATACGAAAATATGGATTCAACAATATGCTTTATTAAATGATTAATTAAAGAATATAAAGAAAAGAAGGCGCGATAATTTCATTTGACTTTCAGTTTTAAAATGCATTAAATAATTCTCTCTCTCTCTCTCTTTCATTTTTTTATAATTAAAACTTTTATTCTTTTTATTATATATATTAATACTAGTACTTTGAAATTAAAATAATAATGCAACTTCAAATATATAAAAATAATTTATATATTTGAAATTAAATTATAATTTTTACATTAATTATAATCATATATAATGTCTGTACATAATCTCTCTATAATTATAATAATCATATATAATCTTACATTCGTATATTGTTTAATATAGGCACAATCAACGATCAGGAACTTTAATCTCACATACATTCTTATTTAAAGTAATTCGATTAAAGTTGCATATCTTGCAATCGTGCGTAATTAGTCTGTAATAAATTGGCGCTTAATTTTATTCACGTATGCATATGCCTTCCTCCACATACGTGCACGTGGCATTTCATGGGAGATGAATATTTCGAAATAATGCCGGAGGCTCGATCGAGTCGACGGACAGATATTGACGGTGAATCCAACAAAGGGTTGACGGTGAATATCTCGAGCGAACGAATATAAATAACGAACCATCAAACACATATTCATATATATGTATATATACACCTGTATAATATCGATTCAAATTTTTGGTGCCGAAATTTCGTAGGCGCGCCAAGCATGATATCGTCAATAATATCAACAATCTTTTCATTTCTTCTTTATAAGAAATTTTTCTTGCAAATAGCGACTGCATTGTTTTGAGCATTGTTTTTTAATTAAGGCAAATCTTAGAGATCAAGGAAAGATGATAAAATTTTTCAATTCATGTCTTTTAAAAATTGCCACAGTTATATTTTACAATAAAACTTGTACTGTTATAAATATATCTTTGAGTAAACAAAAGACACATTCAAGCACCATTTTATTAAATTTAATTTAATTTGTGTCGAGTACATTTCTAAACATTTTAATGCAACATTTTAAAAAATATTTTAAAAAGATTGCGTGATAGTATAATAATTTCAAATATAAATTGTAAATATAATTTAGAAATATTAATCCAAAAGAGATTTTAACCCTAATAATTTGTTTACAATAAAACTATATATACAATATACATATATATATATATACAGGGTGAGTCAAAAGTATGTTTTAAAAATTTGTGAGCGTGTTCCTGGATAAAAAGGAAGAACAAATGTTCATATGAACATATGGTCGCAAATGCTTTGTTGTCGAGATAATGGACATAAATCAGCAGTATCAAATAATGCTTTATTTGAACGTTTACAATTTTGTTATTGTTGTTTGTTTTTTTTTTGTTTTTTTTTTGTTGATAGTGTGGTTTGGCTTGGTTTTGGTCATGCGGACGTCGTGCTCAAGCATGTGTTGAAAATGATGGAGGACATGTAGAACATCTCTTATAAACAACAATAACAAAATTGTAAACGTTAAAATAAAGCATTATTTGATACTGCTGATTTATGTCCATTATCTCAACAACAAAGCATTTGCGACCATATGTTCATATGAACATTTGTTCTTCCTTTTTATCCACGAACACGCTCACAAATTTTTAAAACATACTTTTGACTCACCCTGTATATATATATATATATATATATATATATATATACACACATATACAACGTTAAAAATAATATAATTTTGAAAATATCATTAAATGTTAGGAATTATTTACAAAAACTCATATAACTTGAAATCATTGCAATTTCCACATATATTAATGTCGCATATGCATTTTAAAATATGACATTTTAAAATATTATACAATAATTTTTTCACCTAATTTAAGAACTATATATTCCACGTATAATATATGTGAAAATCAAATTAAAATGTAAATTTTCAGAAATAATTAACGAATTTCGTTGTAATGAAATTGTGTTAACAAGTTTTGCTTAATGGGATATCATATGTATCGTATTTTTTTAAATATATTTTTTACCTATTAAGTTGACATAAATAAGACTGTTACAATTTGTAAAAAAGAAATTGGAAAGTTTTTTCTACATGAAACAAAATAAAATTGAAAAAAAATAAAAATTGAAATTTATGAAAGAAAAAGAGAGAAGGGGGGAAAGAGAGAAAGGGAGAGAGAGAAAGAGAAGTTCATAATTATTTTAATTAATGCAAATTAGTTGATTAAGTAAAATTCAAAACTGTAAATTTAAACTTTGTTTTCAATTTTACATATATTTGCGCATATTATTGCGCATTGATCTAAATATATAAATATCTTTTGCAATTTGTATTGTAAATAATTAAATAATTATATTAATACATGTAATATCTTCACATTATATTATAATCTAATTAATTACACTATTTTGATTAGTATATTAAATAATTAAACTTAATGATGAGATAAATTATTTCATTATTTATTATTAATAATACTAGTTATACTTGATATTGAATTATTTATATTTTTAATACTGATAGTTGATTTAAATATCATCTAAATATTATAATTGTTTATTTAATTAGGCTATTCAAAATATACAGTTAAAAGATTACTTTTTCAAATATTTGATTAGCATAGCAAATCATTATTTAAGTATCTGCGAATAAAAATCTGCGGTATACAAAAGAAATCTATAAATAAATATATTTCTATTCCTACTTTTACTCCTTTTATTCATAAACAGAGATTCCAGATTTAACGAAAACGTGTATTTAATTGTAGACAGATAAAAAGATTTTACAATCACGGTTAATTGTTCTTCAAATATATGTTACAAATATACACATATATATTGTATATTAGGACTTTTTTAAATAAAATTATGATTTTACATATATAAATTACATATATAAATTTACATATATATACATATATATGTAAATTTATATATGTAATTTATATATGTAAAATCATAATTTTATTTAAAAAAGTCCTAATATACAATATATATGTGTATATTTGTAACATATATTTGAAGAACAATTAACCGTGATTGTAAAATCTTTTTATCTGTCTACAATTAAATACACGTTTTCGTTAAATCTGGAATATATATATATATATATATATATATATATATATATATATATGTATGTAAATTTATAATTTTTTGTAAATATATATTGATATATTGACATTCTTTTCCCTTTGTCATATTTTATCCGGACATCTTTTTCAATAACAGAATTAACATTAACATTAACATTAACATTCTTTTCTAAATCTCAACATTTAAATAAAACAATAGTATCAACAAACGTAATTCTTTAATCGTGTATCGCAAACAAAAAAAAATTAAAATAAACTTTGAATAAATTTACAAAAATATCTAAAAAAAGATAATTCTCGGAAAACCGAGACATTTAAAACTGAATTTACTCATTTATCTCGACAATTGATCATTGTTGGTTCTGCGGCTTTAATCTGTGTTATATTTCGATGGAGATTACCTCGAACTTGAGATTGTTCGTGTCTATACGAAAATCGCGCCGCAAGTAATTCGTCATTGTCGAAAAAGCGGAGATATACAGAATTACGATTTTATCGATAAACTAATAAAAGACTTTACCGTTAAATAATAATTAATTAAATGTATAAAATAAAATTTAGCGTAATTATATTTTTCTGTCTTGAAATGTAGTTTTTTAATAGATGTTTTTTTATATTAAATATGTTAAAAAATAAGTAAATATTTATTTTAGATGCATATATATATTTGTAAACCAAATCCCTTTTTATAGAGCTTATTTTTCTGAACAAAATAGTTTTCGAACTCTGGTAATGTAGATCTGCTATTGAATAAAGGCGGTTTCTCTAAAGATAAAAGCTGAAGCGCACACTATTTCCTTTAAGGTTTCCATCCAGTCGCTTTCAACGTCGCGTGTGTGCAGAACTAGGTTAATTCAAAAGCGACGAGAGGAAAATACCTGCCAACGTAAAGCTCGATAGAAAGAGGAAAAGTTGTGTGGATTAATGTTGACCAAAATATATATTCACGAATAATAATTTCAAATATCCAAAAATGTCCAGGCCAGTATGAACTATTAGCTACATAGCTGTCTGCTATTCAATACTTAAAGAAGACTTCTCGTGCTTTTGTTCAATTATTTTCTGTGACAATATTAGTTTATTAAATCTTCCTCAACTAAGAACAGCATAATTTAGTTGACGAAGATTTGAGCAAAGGACGAAACAGTTTCGCCAGAGAGAATAATTGAATAAAATTACGAAGAAATGTATTACTGTATAACATAGACACCTGTATTGAGTGCTCGTACTGATTTATGGATAACTTCTTGCTCGACTTGCTTTAACGTTTCCAAGAGAAAACCATCTCTACGAATCAGAGAACCAAAAATTATATACTTTCTATCTTTTATCTTCAATTTCTAATGTATACACACAAACGTATTCTATTGATGTATTATTCATAATTTGCTTACATTTAATACATTTGATTTTAAATAGACATACGAATGCTTAATTATATATATATATATATTTGTAACGCACTATATTTTACATATGATACTGAATATGTTTTAAATAATTTATACCTAATATAAAAATAAGATAAAAGATAAAGTATCGTATAATGTTTTTAAATATAATTAAGTAGAGAAGAGAAAAAAAAAGAAAATTAGATATAAAGTGATCATTTAAAAAAAATACTATTTTTCAATCTTAGAACATAAATTTTATAAGACTTTTAATTTTATTTTAATTCTATTAAACAATTCTTCTAATTTTTCGTATTTAGGGTAATATATCTTAAAATATCGTATTTGATAATTCTTAATTATTTTAGTTCAATCTGTCATGCTGTCGCGCGCAACAATATAGCTGTCAATTAACGCAGAAATAATTTTCAGCATTTTTCCAACCAAGTGTTTTACACAAACTTGACCATAAATATAAACATTTTTCACTCTTTATGATTTTATTTTGTTATTTATTCGTATATTATTACTATTTTTGATTGATTTGTTTTACTTTGTATTACAGAATATTCGTTATAAAATTCTTTACAGTGATATGAGAAGCATTTTTCATTTTTATTGACATTCTCTGAAATAGAATATTTTAATATATATATGTGAAGCAATTGAATATATTTTCAATTCTAGAACATTTCTATTTAAAAAAGGAATAAAGCGTGGGACAAAAATTTTAAAAGAGTATAAATATTACTATAAAGAGAAATAAAATAAAAAAAAAACTATTTACATGTATGTAATAAAATATATGATGAAATAAATTTTAACAAATATAGATACTGTTTAAAAGTAAAATTTTAGTTCATTTTATTCATAAGAGCAGTGTGGGACGCATGTAAAGAATGCAGAATATTCTTATTATCAAATTATTTTTTACGTTCACATAGTATCGAAACAAAGATAAATAAAATTTATTCGTAAAAGTGATATTGTTTTCAATTTCTAATTTTATAACGAAATCTTTACTTTAGAATCTTCAGCTTGGATTTTAAATCATAATTTAATTTAATTTTTCATTATTTTTAACACATACGCGCTATTTTTCTCATATATTAATTAGAGATCCAAACTATCTTATCAATTTATTAAAAAAGTTAGTTTAGTTAGTTTAGTTTCACTGAATTTTACATCCCTCAAGTCGTCCTTTAATAATGTATTCTAACCGTTCTATTCGTCTCTAGCACATCTTCATGAATTTTTCTGCATTATATTTTTGTCACGTTACGACTAAAGTGCGAAGATGGTCATATTTGTCGGCAGATGTAAAGATTTAATCCGTTATGATTTTCGCTTTATGTGCAGCGAGCTAACTCAAGATAGTGCAATAGGGTTATAAATTTAAAGTCTCGAGTACGTTACATAAACAAGATAGGCTGTAAATTGGAGGAACAATTTGGAGGGATCGCCAATATATCGTTTACTACAACTTGTCAATTTAGTTAGAATCAGTTGCACTAACACTCTTTACTTTAGTTAGCTTTGGTTAAGTATTTATATAACTACCGTTCTTGATAATAGGTTTGATATCTCGCGTAAAATGTAAAATGATGTCGTTTGTCGAAGAATATGAAACTGTCTTTCTATCAAAACTTTATCGAATGCCATACATTCTGCATTTTTTCTAATTAAATTTTCTAATTAAATTCTTCCAACCTGATATTTGAATAAAAAATATATTAAAGTAGAGTAATGCAGTAATGATTTTTAATGGGCAATGAATCTAACTCTTCTCTATTTAAAAAAATGGTAGTTCTTTATTCGATAAATTAAAAAGAATCATTATCCGAAAAACTGCTTACTCTTTTCTTCGCCCGTAAATCTGTATTTGTATCTAATATTTAATTTAATTACAAAATAAAGAATCATGTCTTGTAAAATTCATATCTATTATTTTGATTTTATATCGCATCGGTCTCAGAACGATCAACGTGAATAGAATAGCTGATGGACGAGGACTCTGTTACTAATCCATAGATATTACTCGCGATAAAGAGGAAATTAATCTTCCTGCTGTGACGAAAACGTGATATGAACGAATATCGAGGGGATATGCAATTGGGAAGAGATTTTTTTCAAATAGTGCGAGCTGCTAATTGAAGTTTCAGACATTGAGATTCATATTTTTTTCTCTTGAATTTGGCGACATAATCTCAAGTCTGTTCGAGTCAGCTTGCGTCTCTCTTTTTTTTGCAGAGCTTCCTTTTTATATTCAACATTTTGCATTTTTTAGCTCGTTATTCGTGAGATACAAACGGAATAAAGTCATGATTTTGACGCGAGAAAATAAGTCGAGAACGAAAAATAAAAATTTTTTTATGCGATCACAGTGTTTGTGTATATAGGGATCTTTGTCAGTTGCTACTTCTCTCGACTCGAGGGAGTGGGAGGTTTTACGACAACCCCTTTGATGATGGTATCGCGGATACAATGTCCAGAGCGGCGGAGAGAAACCGCGAACGCGGTAGCGCATGCCCATCATATCCGCACCTTGTTTAGTACTCGCGCCTGCTAGTAGCAGCTCAGTCGTCATCGTCGGCTCTAGGCTACCAGCCTAGAAAATCCATATTAGAGTCACCAAGTCGCGAACGCAAAGTATTGCCAGAATTATATCCCGCTTACTTAATACTTTGGCAAATGACGACGAAATTCGGTCGTTTTATACGAGATTCTCATATTCTACGCATATATATTCATCATTTGCGATAACGAGTTCGATACAAATGATAATCTCTTACTTATAATACTCCCCTTCGCTACGGGCAAATTCAACCCCTCAAAGTATCGGAGCGTCCTGACGTCCTATATACATATAAATATATATATAAAATATAAAGAATTATGGGGTCGTATTAACTGGTCTGACAATACTGCGCGGACGCGGCCGCCGCAAAGTCGACTTCGCCGTCGGCGTCGTCGCGTAGAACCAGCCGCGGAGGTGGCCGGTAGTGGTCCTCGTCCTGGAGCACGTGCCGCCGGCTGGCAGTCGCGTGTCATCGCTGGCCGGTAGACGGTACGAAATTAGAAGCATTTTGTCCTGCATAAATTAAAAAATTAAAAGAAAAGAGAACGAGCTAACGTATAGAGGAAGATAGATGGAGTAAAATCTAAAGATAAAGAGCATAACGTTTCTCTTTCCGATGAAAAGCTCTCTGTAGCTTAATTCGCGGTCGCGTTGTTGATACAACCAGTTGATAGATCGCGGTATTAATAGTGCGATGAGATTGTGTCGCGATATAGCTACGAATTGAACGAGCATTCCGTGAAACACGTTTCATGAAGAATCCAGGCTTTATGAGATTATCGCCGAGAGTTATAGTCGGCTAAAGAAAACGATATTGGAAGCAATTAAATTTGCAAATGTGAGGGATTTGCAATATAAAATGCAATATAAATAGCTTATATAGTGCCGTTTTAACCGCAACATTTAGCGCGGTTGTGCGATTGTATCGGCATAGTGAAGCTACATTTCACGATTATCGCCGAGCGAAAACCGTTTGCCGGAAGGATTAAGGTGTTCATCATCGCGCTGATGTAACGGTAGGATATTGGAAGCGTCTCGGTATCGATGAAAAGTATTAGATGATTGCAAAACTGTATGGGAGCAGCAACGTGCAGTTTTCCCATCTGATAAAATGATATTTTTTATAAAATAAGCGCACACGCGCAAAACTACATTTTCAAGGAATTATTTATATATAATGTTGAAATGAGATGTATTTGTTGCACGCCTATAATCGGCTTCGGACAAAAAATATCATAAAATATTTTTCCCAGAAAAATGCAACTGCAATACCTTTCATTGATGTCGATTAGTTTTCGCAAGGGGACTCGACTCCTAGTATAATATATAATACAATTCGCATGAAACTATTATATTACAATATGCGTTGTTGTATCATAGTTTAACTATTGTAGCAACTGCATTTCACGCTCATGCAATTTCATCCTTCTGCCAGAAGATTAGCTCTTTCCTCGAAATGTTGATTCAGTATAATAAACTCGCGAGATTCTCTACACAATATTCGCGATAATAAATAATTACGTTTATTAAGATATTATATTCTTTTTATAATGTTTATATAATTTCAGATTGATAAAATTTCAAAGCTAAAGAGAGAAAAACTGGAAATAATCCGAATCGCAAAGAATTAACGCGGCTCTAAAGTATATGTATCGTTCTCAAGTATAAGGCTTTTACTATCATCGAATCGTGCGATTCCAACGCGATTATCGTAATGCGATTACTTCGCGTTACGCTGCTGGTATAAATAAATTTTTTCGCGATTCTACAGTTCCTGAGATTAAATTCAACGCACGATGATTTGCAAATGTTAATTCTCCGCATAGTTCTTCATATATTGACGCAAGGAGATTTGATCTCAATTGTATTCAAGATTAATGTGCAGCTAGATGCATTGTAATTACATCAGCTATTATACTTGACATTAGCTTGAAATTTAATTTATTCGGGCCGCTTGGTTCAATGAATTAATATGTAGGCGCGTGCGCAAATGAAAATTATCGAGCCCATCAATTCGCCAATCATTTTTTTCAACGCCATAATCTCTTTCTTTCCTTCCGCCTCAAATAATAATCCGCCCATGTACACTTTTATAGACCCTTTCGAGGGCAACATCGAAAGGGTTAAATTGCCGATAAATCCCTTGCTGACTGCGCCGCGCAGTAATCGCTTTTAAATTAGCGATCCGGAACTCATTCCCAGAGTACGAAGTAACGCGTCTTTCGCGAAGATTAAGGAAGCCGAGAGACTGGTTATATCTCGAGGATTAGGAGAGAATGTGCACCTTCGTCGTAGATAAAACTATAAGATAGGGGGGACGCGGTCTTCCGCATATAAGAGAGTTACAGTTTCTAATGCAATTTAAGCCGCGCAAAACTTGTTTACAGAAACAAATTTACTTATTCGAAAATTTGATTAAAACGAGTTGTTTTTTATTAATTTCTGTGAGACACGTTATCTTTGTAATTTTAAGAAAGTTAAATTGAAGAGAGAGTGTGAGAGAGAGAGAGAGAGAGAAAAGACTAGCGGAAACAAAGAAATTAATAAGTACATTTATAAAAAGTATAAAATTATAACGTGATGATTTAATAAAGTTGATAGTATTAATATATTTTACTTACATTGTATATATGTTTTAATATCTTCTATTATTAATACAATTAATATATATTTTATAATTTTATTAATTATTATATTATACGTTTATACAAATTACAAAATTATAGCATTATGATTTAATAAATTTGATAACAATTCTTACTTCTTTTTTTGTTTGTATTTCAATATTTTTTAAAAATATTACTCTTGAAAATAAAAATATAAAGGGCAGTATAGACAAATTCGTGTTTATTTAATTTTATTATTAATATTTTCTATCTATATATGAATATTTAAAAACAAAATTGTTATCACAAAAAATTTATATCGCAATAAAACATTTGATTCGTATATAAATTTTTTATATTTTTAAAAATAAAAATGTCAAAGACTTATGCTGTTTCATCTGAAATTTTTAAGCTGAGCTCTCTCTTTTTCTTTCTTCATTCGTATTTATATATTTAATTTATTTCAAAATTGTGCGTCTATGATATCCTGAAATTTCCTGTGACGATCTTTTATGAAGAGATTTAGTACTATGTTTCTCAGTTATGAATATATATTATAATATTTTAAATTAAATTGAATAATCGAATAATATTTTTTTGTTGGATATATTTTCTGCCGAGAAACTTCTTGTAACTCTTTTGAAACTCGCTACGAGTTTCATGAAAACAAATAAGTTTCTTCTCGATAAGATCTTATCATCGCTTTTGCGTTATAAATTTGTCGTGCCAGTTAACTGATATTTCTCAAAAAACAAAAATTCATTTGCATTTGTTTTTGAGATTTTCGTCAATTTTATTTAGAGCAAAAATAGAATGTTGGGTTTTTATTGAAAACTGAAATGACTTTATTTACCAAAATTTAATTGAACGTTATATCTTTTTACTATTTTTATAAAGAGTTCTCTAATTAGAGTTACGGAAATATTATTGATCGATTGATTCGTTTAAGAATAGGTTGGTTTTATCGAAAAGGATACCTGCGCCAGTTAAAGGCGAATAGTATACTCGTTTTGTGCGGTTTCCCGAGGGAGGAAGGTCAAACGACGAAGATCGGAAAAAAGAGGAAAAGTGAACGAGTTCAATACTGATTCGTTCGGTAAACGAAATTTTCTCGAGGCCTTGCCGAGAGAGAATTGAGCTTTCGTGAATTATATGTAAACGTTTGTTAACTTTTTGCGACATCGTTCCGTTGCTGATTCTGCCAGTATCGTAAAAAATATTAGTTTTATATCTTATATACATATATATTTACACCAATATATATATATATATATATATATATATATATATATATATATTGTCGCAAAATTATAAATTATATTATTGTTATCATATTGAGCTTTTCAACACTTTTCATATATGATAAAATGTAGTCACAATAATCGCGAAAAATAATTAATTTAGGACATTCGATCGCTCTATAGGAGCTATCTTTGCCCTATATATCTCTAGAATCACTATCCTGGAGTACTGTAAGAGAGGTACATCCCGGATAATGGGAGAACGCATTGCCGCAGCTTCCTCAACACATAGTGAGTTGCGTTTGTAGGAGTACTACTGACTGATCGATATTATTGATTTCGACCCAAGAGCTTCGTCTAACTGTTCCGTTCCAAAGTGGCGTCTTCGTGGACTAAGGGCTCCATGCATAGTGGATGATCGTAACCGTTTGACAGTCTGATCTGAACCGTTTGTCATTCTGAGCGTCTCGTACTTCAACACGGACGCGAGTTAAGAAATTACGGAGAAACTAAATCGCTCGATAAATCTCTTTCTTATAAAAAGTATATCGAAAAACATGACAGTTTCTTTTCAAACTGCGCATCAATACTTAAATGTTTTTATTTATTATCTTTAAAAATTATTTTATATAAAATAGTAGAGAGAGTATGATGATGTATATTTAGTAATTTATAAATATACTTAATAATTGCACGTTATAAAAATGAATATAAAATGTGTAATTTAAAAATTTTGTGTATGTTAAGATATATTAAATGAGCTAAATGTGTGTGTGTGTGTGATTAGTAAGATTTAAATTTTTGATCATAAGAATTACATGCCAAGGAAAAAGCTATATAGAATGCATTTCATGGTCGCTTATTGTATTTGAATGTCGCTTGTCACGTTCAGAATTTCCACAAAAAGAAAGGCAAAGAAAGACTCGAGGGATCAACATGACCTAGTTTAAGAAAGCGATTCAATGATCTTGAGAAAACGTCAAGAGGTTGACGAATTACGTTATTATTTCGAGCTTTTTTCAAAGAAAAAATGATATTTCGAGAAATTCTAAGAAAATTTTCCACGCATGGAGATCATAGTCTTTTTTAAGAGCGTAGAAGATTTACTTTTCTTAAAAGGGATAATTACATGTCAGAAAAAGGAAAATGCCTTTTGAATCTCGGTTCATCTTTCAAGAAATAAGCATACGTCGGCGGATAAAGACGTCGAGGATTAACAAGGATTAATCTTTTAATAAATCAACATGACACACCGAATTCGCAACCGATAAATAGAGAGAATGTGACATCGAAACATCGACACACACACACACAACACACACACACACACACACACACACACACACACATTGAGATATATAGTAATAGTATGCACACGTATCTTTCTTTAATTAAACATAATATACATTTTAATATAAAAATAATCTTATTTTGCTTAATGAAAACTTTCATTGTTTCGTGAATCTAGCGAGAATTTTCATCTTTATTAATATCATTAATATGACAAGTTTATTAATACATAAATTCAAATACGAGAAAATTTAATTAATTTTTTTGATTAATATTATTTGAGCCAATTTTTATTTTAATATAAAATGCTTGAAGACAAACGTAATTTGAAATATTGAAAAAATCAAGTCAAAATTTTAACATATATTTCTATATCCATTCAATAATCTTGTATGTATTCTTGTATGTATTCGAAAATTCTCTCTAGAATTTTATATTATTCAAGACAACAAAATTGATTATACTTTATAAAAGTTTTTATATTCAAAGTGGTTGAATTATTATACAGTTTACTTTGTATAATGAACTAATTTGCAAAAAAGTTTCTTTATCATCCGTTTGTCTTATACTACAAAAACAGTTTCAGCAATAGTGAAGTCTGAGTAAACTTAACGCAAAAGAATTTATTATTATTTTTGTTAGATATTACACGAACATTACTGGGAATGTCTGAACTGACAATGAGTGTTCTTATGCGGAAACTTTCTTGCGTGGAAAGTTCAACAAATATATGCATAATCTCGAAAATCCGCGACAATTTATAGAGCGCTTCCGTTTGTGAAAGGATGACATTCGAGAAAATATAGCGAATTTTCCTTGCCTTCTCACAGTAATTTTTCGTACTAAAAGACGATAGCGACTATATACTAAGTCGTCGATGTAAAGGCTATAAAATCGGACGTGTCAAAATTTCTAGAAGAAAATTCTTAGCATACCTTCCTTGGATATTGCGTGGAAAAGAGTGACAGAAACCTACAGAGTATACAACGCGTTTTGTATAACGCGTATAATGAGAATGTAAAGAAATTTTGACAGTTTGTCACATTTTGATTAACTATATACATATATTATAAGGGCATGTTTTTTACCCTAAAAGTGATATAAATTTAAATTAGAATACATATATATTAATAATATAAATTAAAAAAAAAAAAAATATATATATATATATATATATATATATATATAAATAAGTATACATATTGATAATCGAAATTTTTCGAAAGTATGCCTTAATCGCAATTATTGAGATTTTGGGAGTGTCCTAATTGTAATTTACGAATGCATCGGAATTCTTGATGCCATTATATATAGATAAAATGGGAAATGCGAATATTTATTCTTTAGATATTTTAAATACGTCTTATTACGCCTTTTGACCAGTATTGGTCACTTATCTTGCTTATTCTTCGGACCACTATTAGAGCTACCTTTTGTTGATTCTGGTCGTATTCATCTGATTACATCTAGTCAATTGATCTATTAGTTGATCTATTAGAGATCGAAGGGGAAGGGAAACTCCTTCTGTTACCAGTTAATTATCATTGCCGATAGATACACAAACGTAAACATTTTACACTCATGTAACATGCGAATTTATATATACATGTTTGTTAGAAATTTATTTTCATATAACTTTATTTCAACCGATGAAGAATCAAGTTATCAAAATTGATTGATTAAAAACTTTTTAAAATATAATATATAATATAATTTATAATATATGTAGAATTAATATGTAAAATTAATTTGTACTAATTTTATATCAATAATGTATATTAGTAGTAGAATCAATATTTGTGATTTATTATCATCACATGTAACATGACATTATATTATATTAATTCAATTAATTAATAACTTGGCTTTACATTAGTTAAAACAAAATTTTTTGATGTTATATCTTCTGATTCTGCTAACGGATTGATTGTAAAAAAATAACATAGAATCAACTCGCATATTATAAGAATAGATTATATTCAGAACATAGAATAAGTTATATTTGCGTAAATTAATTTAATATTATTATTTTACGCCAAATTTTCCTATTCTGAGATTTTTTAAAAAAATTTTAATTGCAGTTTATTAAATATTATAAGCGTGAAGAAATAAATGGTGCGCGTGTTGTAATATTCTAATATAACAAAAACGCTGTAAAAAAATAAATTCAATATATATATAAATAAAAATATAGAGATACATCAAGCGTTTTCTCTGTAACTTTATGTTCGAGTCAAGTTTCGTTGCCATGATGAAAGCATTTGAAAATGTAAAGGGGATTTCTTCTTTTTTTCTTTTTAGATTTATCCCGAACTGAGAAAGGGATCTCCGTGGAAAAATAGCGCGACAGGGTTGGACTCGATGATTACGGCGGGCACCAGATATGGCCTGGTTCCTTGCAAACGAGACAGAACCATTGGTCGACGGCAATTACGTGTTGAACGTATTGAACTACATTAACGAACTAAACGAGTCGCTTAGCAGCGAGCAGTTTAAGTGTCTCGAACGCGAGCATCAGGATCAAAACAGGAAACAGGATCGGTTGGAATGTGAAGTGAACTGGGACACTATATTGTGCTGGCCCCGAACGCCTCCCGGCACTCTGGCTACCATCCCTTGTTTCGACGAGCTCAATGGAATACTCTATGATAACACTCGTGAGTACATGTGTCACTTTCACGTATAATCGATATCGGAATGTTTGAAGATATTTTTCAATAGCAAAAAGATTCTGGGAAAAAATATAATTCAAAAGTAAATAAAATTTCACATTTCTTAGAAATAAAACATGAATAAAATGAAATATTTCTTAAAAATAAGCGATCTGTGGCTTCTCTTTAAGACAAGTCGTGCATATTTTCAATTCGTTCTCAGATAAAAAGTTTACAATACATTTGATATGCGCTACTCGAATCAAGATGAGATCTCTCATGTTTTTAGGGTGAATCGTGATCGCATTTTTATTTTAACCTAAAATGTACAACGCCAAATAGAAATAACGTTTGCGTAGTTGTATTACCATATAAGGTGTTTCAATAACTTTCCGTCGCATATAGTCTTGGGAAACATGTAATCAAAAATATGTACAAATGTCTCCGAATAATATTGAACAGAATGTTTCAACCTATAGTACAACATATAATATGTAAATACATCTTTCTTGATATATTTTTATCAACATTTTTTTAAAGTTATTTTTTTAAATAAAATTGTGTGTAAATATTATGTTAGAAGCAATAATCTTGGAATTAATAATTTTCTGCTTCTTTTATATATATATATATATATATATATATATAGATTTCTTATCAAATGTAGTTATATTGATTGATTTTGCACGTGGAGTTCTACGTTTAAAATTATCGTTGATTGATCTTCAGCTTAGTTGGCTGGGATTAAGATCTTATTTCGATGCAGACGCAAGCTTCCTTCATTTGATCGAAGTTCGTCAGTAAGTCAACTGATATTACCTGTTCAAAGTAGGACCTACAAATCGAGTTTCAACCCAGATTTGATTAAAGCGAACTCCTATTTGGGGAGGGGGGGGGGGGACGAAGTTCAATTAAAGTTTTCTAAAAAAAAAATATTTTTATTTAGTAACGCGTAAATATTTAATGTTATGTAACGGAGATATAGTCAAACTTTCTTTTCGTAATGTGTAAAATTTAGGAAGACAAAGATTATGCAATAATATTTTGCATTTTTTCTTCTGACTGTATGATGGTATCTCTGTGTGCTTTTTCAAGATTATTTTATTTAAATAGATTAACTCTTTTAGAATTTAAACATAAAAATTGATTTGACTTTTAATTAAATAGTAAATATTCATAACTTTCAAAATCAGGGGGAGTTTTACGCATTTTTTCGTAATGAACTATATAAATTCAAATACCCTTACTATCTTTTGACTTTAAAGAGCACATTATTTCGGGAGTTCCAGACATTTTTTTAAATACTCGTTTGGTCATGATAGACGTCTGGAAATAGAATGGCCGAATACTTGTATAAAAGAAAGACGAGTCAAGATGGTACGAAACTCATAAGATTTGTTCAATTTGGGGGAACAGAATGTTCTACAGATTGTTCTGGTTGTGTAATAAAAATATTTTGCATTTTTTCTTACTGTTGATATGATATATCTTTGTAATATTGTAATGTTTTTTAAAGAGAAATTATTTCTTTAAATAGATTAATTTCTTTATAATTTAGACTTGGAAATTTCAGACACTTTATTATTCATTTGGCCATGATAGATCTGGAAATAGAATGGCCGGAAATAAAGGGAAGGAGGGTTAGGGCGGTACGAAACTCGTAAAATATAAAAATCTTCTCTTCATTCTCGAGTTGGATGCAACGACTGGAAACAGAGAATTAAGGCCAGTAACGGCGACCAAGACTTGACGACGTAATACAAACTTTTAATTTGGCTCTGATTTCAAATAAAATCCGTTCAACTGTGTCATGCGTTTATCCGATTTAAAGCGAAAGCGATTTGAAGTTCTCTTTTTTTTGCGTTGTAAGTAAGAAGTTGCGTGCTTAAACTTTAAACGATTTGTTCCTCTTGATGTTGCGATCCTTTTATATCGAGAAGGAAGATAACACTTTCCACACAAGTCGAGAAATTATTTTCTTACTTTTTAAATAATATAATTGTCTGATTAAATAATTTCAATTAAAAACAATATGATCATACAATCGTCTATTAAGCTATTTTCTACTAAATTATCCCCGAGAAAAGAAATTAGATTACCTTCCATTAATGTGAGCTAGAAACAATCAAGGATTAAGTTGTGCGGTTTATCCTCTACGTAATGCAGATCGTAACAATCAAATAAAATGTTGTGCCAAATCGCGGAGAAGATCGAGCGATAAAACGAAGGCTTTGGAAATATCAGTTTTAATTAAAGCGTTAGTCCACAAGCATGTTGTTTGTTTTTTCTTTAGATATAAACTTTGATAGTTGTATCCATCTGAATCGATCTATTCGCCATACACAATGTAGTTGATATTATATGATTTTCACTTAATTTTCCATCTCTATCTCGTAGCGCCTCGAATTTAAACAAGGATGGCATGATTTGATATAGAATATCAAAATAAGCGCAGACCGGAAATGCATTTTGATTTGAGAAAAATGCATTTATTTAGACTTTGTTGAAATCCTACAAATCGTACACAGGGTGTTGTGTAACAAATGTATTTGCGTAGTGCAGTATTTTTTATCCAATTCTAAAACAAATCTCTCTCCATAACATGTAAGATTGCAATCATTTTTTATTTCTTAAAAATTAGAAAATAACATATTGTTATTAGAATTATTATGTGTGTGTCATAATTAATAATTTAGGCAAAATTTTTATTTTTTTCAATGTAACTATAAAAAAAAAATTTTAAATAAATTATTCATGAACACGTTATATTTGCAATATTACTTTTGCTTTAAAAATAGAACGCTAATCATTAACGTATGAAAATAAAGACAACGTATACTAATAGCTGGATAATAACAAAGTGTTCACGTTCATAAAATGACTAACTAAATACAGCCCTGATTAAAGCAAATAATAGCTTTTGAGCACGAGGGGATAAAGCTTATCGCGAGTATCGAAGAAGTCCGAGTAACATCTCGCGGCTAAAAAGGGGAGTCTTTGACATGGCTAATACATAACGAGGTGCAGGAAAAGGAAATGCATAAAATGAGGGTGAATGCTTACGTATTTCATAGGGATATTGAATGTTAATTCATGCTAGATTAGGCATCGATGTATACATGGCTGTATTTCGATACATTAAACGAATATTATGGCACCCCAGTGACAGATTCATTGGATTTATCAGTCTAAACGATTATTTATAATATCGATCTTAACGAAGAATTTGAATCTAATTATGAATTAATTCTCAAATGAAATATTTGTTTTAAATTTATTTTGACCTAATACTTCTCTCTGTTTCTCTCTTCATTTATATATATATAATCGAATTAGAAGATATTTTTAAAAGTCACTTTCGCTAATTGCCGTATTACATTTCTGATTTTTTAAAAATTACTGTAGGAAATTTTATAAGAATGTTTCTGGAACAATCACAATTTTAATCCAATTAAAGCAGAGAAGCTTTCTCTTCCCTTTCACGGTAAAAGCGGAGCAATTAGATGCACTATAGGGTGTTTCGTATTGTCCTGTAAAATTTCTAGAATGGAAATAGCAATTATATACTCTTTCAGCACAGATTTTTCCTCAAAATTTCCACCAATGTGATATGCGTATGGGAATAAATATCGCTTTTCAAAGATATTAATAATACAGAACAAATAAAACGGAAAAATAAACAATATAAAAAATATCGAAGAAAGCGTAATAAAGAAAGGAAGGAGTAACGAAAGAGAAAAAGGAAAAAAGGTAAGAAATGAAAAATAAAAATAGAACCATAAAGTAAAAAAAAAAACAGGAAGAGAAATGGAAAGAAAAATATCAAGGCAAGAAAAAAGAGATAAGAAAGATAGAAAACAACAACATGTAAACAAGTATGAAACAAGTTAAAGATAAAAAATTATAAAATAGGAAAAAAGATATAAAATTTGTTCACTTTCATTTAATTATAGAAATATTAATTGAATCAAAATTGATCATCATTATAAATATTGTTAATAAATATCATGTTAATAAACAGCATTTACTAATGATTAACTCCAAGCAACAAATGTTTTAATATTTGTGAAAAGATTTGTAAAACATTTTAATAAAACAATATAATAACACACAAGAATATATTTTTACTATATATTCAAAAAAATATATATATGTATATATACATTATATTATTTTTATTTTGTTTTATAATCCTATTTATGTCGTTTTATATTTGTCTATTTTATATTTATGTGACTAAATAATTTCTAGAAGTAAAATTTTTATTTCTGATATAAATCGAATAGCGCTGTTAAATCAGATATCACTGACATATAATTTCCTCATAAAATAGAAACCTACATAATTCTTACTAGAGAGTGAAAAATTATGATTGAAATTTCTCAAGGTTTTATCAATTAACTCGCGAAATTCAAGGAGTTGAGGAAGAAAAGAAATTGTACATATAAATTATCTGTAATAAATGATTCATCCGAGCAAGATAGATAAAACTTCACAAGTTTAAAGAAGATCGAATAATTTGATATTTTTAATTGTTCTTTTCTTCTTTTTTATAAAAAAATTTTCCACATCCTAGTTAAATGTTTTCAATCCGAATAGCCGGAAGAGTAACTTCCGCTGAAACTACATCGTGGCGCGTTTTTGCACTCTCGATCAATGTATAGGTTTCGTCAATATTCATCGACAAATATTTGTTTGTAAATATTCTCTTGAATAATTATAACAGCGAAGATGATCCGCGTGAAAATGTTCCATGATGGCGTTTAAGAATTTTGTAAGAAAAAAAAACTAAAAGTAAACTTTGTAAATTTTCAATTTTTTTTTTTTAAACTGATTAAATACAATATTATTGACGCAAAAAAAAGTATCTGTTAATTTAATGTCAATAAATTACATTAAGATCCTACTTTGATATCAATATATCATATCTCAATATGATATGTCAGAATTGATATAAACTGCAGATTCTTTATTCACAATGTAAAAAATGTACACAAATATGCAATGTAATGTTCAAGGAAATATTCATGTACAGAGAGATACGTATACCTTTATTAGCTGATTTTTTGGTTGATTTTTCATGCAAATTAATTTCTCTTTTCTGGGTTGGCTTTGAAACGCAATTCGTTATCGCTTTGTAAATGCTAACCGAGAACGAAATTAAGAAATACCAAAAATTTAGAAATAGCATAGACAATTAACATTTGTATAATATCTGCGTCTCTTTTTTCGTATTACCTTTCAGGCACTTTTATTAATTTTAATAAGTAATTTATTCAATTCACACATAAAAGCAATTTTAAGATTATGAGCAGCTAGAAGTATAAAATATATCAATATTTAGTATAGAATATATCAATATTTTAGATTAATATTTCTTGATAATTAAAAATACTACATATTCAATTTAAAGAATAAAATATTCTAAATATATATAAGATATGAATGTAATTAACTTACAATTAGTGTTAGGATAACTTTTATAATAATTTTCTATGAATAAATATTGTAAAATGCTTAGTGTGTGTACGTGCTAGAAGAATAATATTATTAATTCATAACTTCTGGGAAATTAAATTCTATTCCCATGATCTTTCTCATATCGTAGAATAGTTTTCTTGCTTTCAACTACTTTAAAATTTCATGTCTCATATATATATATATATATATATATATATATATATATATACATATATATATATACATATATTTTAATAAGTTATTATTTATACAAAAACTAATTATTTTTTTATGATTTAAAATATTAAAACATAATCAAAGTTTTTTATTTTAGCAAAAGATATGTTTAAAATATTATGTTTTGAATTGTATAATAGAAAAAAGTTTCAGTTTTCTCTCTAAGTACACTTTGATTGATACAAACATCTTTCGATGTGATAAATGAATATTTTTTATACAAGGATTATAAGTTTTTTTGAAAAAATTAGAATGTAAACTAAAATCTTTTTCTACTATGTAATTCAGAATATAAAATATTTTAAGCAGACCTTTTGCTAAAATAAAAAATTTTGATTATTTTAATAAATTTTTCTTTTATAAAGTAAAAAATTATAAAAGTTATTCGAGATCATAAAGTTAGATCAAGATCAATTAAGATATCATTACGTGTTTGCAATTGTTAAAAATAAATCTTCATTTCGACGCAAGCAGATTTTTCGCCGTAATCTGTTATAAATGCAAATCGGTGAATGGTCAAGTTTCTGATATCGAAGAAACTCTTTAGAGAAACTGCGATAACCGGATTTCATTGGCATTATCGATATACTCTTTCGAATATTTACCGTTTTTATATTGGACATACTTTCGTTTCCTACAATAGTCCATTATTTTAAAGTATTTTCGAAAGAATAGATATAGATCGCTATTTTAGTTGGGCGATATTAATGAGAATACTTGAATAAATTTTATTGGGACAAGAAAATAATGACACGCAATGATAACTGAACATATTGAGCAAATCAGGGAAGTGATTCAATATAGATGTTGATGGTTTCGCGATTACGTCAAAACGGAATATGATTTCAAAATATCGAACAAAAAGTAAATTCGCAGTAGCATGCTGTTCACGTTTTCACCAAGAGAAATGAATAGAAATTGCAACTCAGTGTTTATACAAAAGCTGAATTAAGGATTTCTTTGCAAAATGTTTTTACATAAAAACGAAATTAAATAAACATACACAAATAAACTTGTCGAAGAAACCCGCGCGCGATTAATTAACTTTAAATACACACACATGTACTGACACAAGTCATTACACATTTAGTTAATTAATTAATATTAATGATAAATAACCCAAGTTGTCATCCAAACTTTTTTATTGCTTTCTATAAAAAAATTAAAATTAATAGAAATTAGTAGAAATTAAAATGTATATAAAGGGATTATTGTTACGTGAAACATATTTCAAATTTTATTACAAATAAAATTGTTAAAGTTTTTGATTTGTTTTATGATTTATTATATGAGATTCAGAAAATTATATATAATATAATGTAAATTATGTATTTTATGTAGAATTACATAGATCTTTTTTAATCATTTATTTAATTTTTTGTTTTTCACATAATTTAAAATTAGTTTATAATTATAAAAAGGATCTGTAGAATTTAAAATTATATGGATTATTTTTAAAAAGATTTCAATTCGATAATAATAATTTATAATTTGTGAAATTCATTCGCGCGTTGTTTCGTTGTGTCAGATTCTCAAGATATACTCGGACCGATAAATTTGCCCATTAGAACATCCGCCATTGTATTTTTGCCGAAATCGAGAATATTGTGGGTCGACAATCGTAAATGGATTTGCGTCTTATCGTGAGTAAGCCGTCAAACAAAAATCGATTCGACGCGACGCCGAAGGACTAACATTGAGGAAATCCAGGGCGAAAACGTGTAGAGTATATATAACTTCGATAGAATTTAAAAATTCTAAATCGTAACTCAATTTGTTCCGACAAGCCTAATAAAAGCGGAACTAGAGAAGGAGTGTTGATTTCCACGTCGTGCTCGACGAAGCGCGAATATGCCGCTTGAGATAGCATTAATACAGTTGTTTCGCTTCGCATGCGTTTTCCGTCGACGATATATGTGCGCGCACCATCAATTTACATATTCATGCCTAAAGTTATATATACACTTGTAGCACTCATAAATTCACCATTATATTTAAATATATTTCTCTATCACATCATTTTGTAAATTAAAGAAATAATCCAAAAAAAATCTCTCTTTCTCAGTAAAATGAGATGAGTAAGTGAATGTCATGTAATCTATTACTGATTTCTTAATCTTGTATTTAATTTTTCACGCGTGTTCGACACTTACAGCGTGAAGCAAGTACTTAGTACATATATTTAGTTAAAAATTAATTTATTTAAAATAAAATTTGTACGATCCATAAAAAAAGATACTATTGTTGACTACGTTAATGGAATGAAATTAATTTTCAATTCCTATAACGAATCATAAATTATTGCAGTTTTTGTTAAAATTCTACAGCATATAATCAAAAGTGATATTACAATGAAAAAATGTATTTTCAATCGAATTTACGAGCGTCCCCATGATAAAAGATTGAATATCTCTATGTCTCTCTGTGGTTCTATGAATCGACAGGGGCGATAATTGGTTTACGTGAATTGAGAGCTTGGTCTACCATTGCCGTCGCCTGAGGTCGCTCTGAAAAGAGCTCCGAGAACCATTGGGGGTTGTTTTAGAAGCATTCTCGATGCCGATATAGAAAGAGCGACGCGCGCTCAAACCTCTGCCTCGAGTTAAATTAATTAAAACATTACGCTTTCTCGCGCTTACGAAGTTGTCCGTGATACGCGGGATCGTAGCTGTCCTGTTATAAGGCTTGAAAAGGCGTAGGAGGCCGTGAGGATATTTTTTCTTTTTATATCCGGATTTAAAATAAATGATCACAGAACAGTATTTATTCACACACACATATACACAGAGATTTAGTTCGAGTATCGATATAGAACGGTAATGTACTTTACTATGTCTATCGATATGGCTTTTTGCTTCTGTCAGGCAATTTACGCTAGAAATCGAATTACAGATAAAAAAAGCTCGGAAACGTTTATTCAGAGATATATTTTTTCAGTATTGGAAAAAGCAAAGATCTTGCATTAAGATTTTTTTATGATATAAAATTTTCTGATAATATAAGTATCAATAATTGGTTTTGAATTGATTTTATAACGATTATTAAATGAATTGTCACTGTAATATTACTAATAATTAAAGAATCAATCATCATTCTTTCTCACCTTTACGCTGACCATTGAATGAATTGTCAATGTGCACTGTTTTTACACAGAGTTAATAACTATTATCTTGTTTGATAATTTCGCAATAATTATTATCTTTTACTAAATGAAAAATTATCATCATTTTCAAAGATTTTAGAGACGAATCAAGAATAATATAACTGTTATCTTTAGGAAAATAAAATCTGCATGTGCCCCATTTTTTTCAAAAAAACATTATATAGAATAATCCATTTAGATTCATATTTTCGTGTAGTATTAGTCGTACTAGTTAGTCATGCTTTAATTTCTAATTAATTAACTTTGATTACTTAATAATTATTGTTATATGTATGTATGTGGATACGATATGGATATCGTCGTGTAACACAAACACATACAACCTATATATACGAATACTTCAGCGCTTACATTAAAGGTCTTGTTTGTAAAAAAAGATTTACAATCATATACTGATATTTACACATTTCAGTTACTCTATATCGATCGTTACTCTATTCGATTAGCGATATTCGAAAGCTCACAAAGTGCACATATATATACATATGTGCAAGATTGTATGATATTAATATATTTTAAAATTTAGAATAATGTTACAACTAATATTAATTTAAAATAAATATCAATTTTTGAAAAGTTCACGCATGTAGAGTATTTTGTAACTGTAGCAACACAATCAAGAGAGGAAAGTGAAACATGAAATAAATGAAAAATAAATGTAAAATAAATGAAAAATAATAAATATTTTTTATAAAGTTTTATTTCTGAAAAGTTATTTTGGAAATTGTGGATTTTTTTTTTTTTTTTTTTCTTTAAATTAATAATATGCTATATTAGTGGATATCTTTATTAGTGGTTGATATTTAAGAATTTTATATCATTGAATCTTTTAGCTTGACAATGACTTTTAATTAAAATTCAAAAAAAATTTTTATATTCGACAATCCACATCTTTGCAATATCTTGAGTAGATCGTTACGCTCTATCAATTAACGTATTTGTCATTCGCGTGTATCACCCGTGCGGGTCCACGCATATTGTAATTTATTATCAACAACTGCGCGATCAAATTAACGATATCCCGATCGGTAGTCCATTCATCGATAATTATTCAACGGCCCTTAATTGGCTGTACGCGCAGTCACGTGCACTTGTATTTATATCCCGGATCTAACGCGTATAATTACATTATCATGCGCCGATAGATCTACGATTAATAATTCGCCGTATTCTTTAAACTCAATTCTTTGTGACCTGAATTCTCAATTCGCATTACGAGATGTAAATTAGATTATGAAAAAAATAAAATATGATAATTTATGTAGAAGTAATTTAGAAAATGAATAGAATAGATTCTTTTTGTTTGTTTTTCGGACATTTTATATTCTATTTTGAAAATAATGAGAAGTTATTATATTATTAATATATTGATATTATTAATATTTAATATTTATTAATATTTTCTATAAAATCGGTGATGATTTTTAATGATTTTATGCGATATGTCAGCACTTCTCGAAATATGATTATAAAAGAGTATAAAAGTTTAGAAACACAGTAAAAAATAAGTTTTTACCAAAAAAATTTTATAGGAAAAGGAAAATTTATTCTACTTTTGATCCTATTTTCCAGTCTTTCTCTTCAAAGTTCATTCAACTCCTTATAATTTTTTCATCTTTGTAACTTTTATTTGACTAGAGATCATTGAGTATTCTAATTAACACACTTTGCTGCATCTCTCTTCATTTGCGATATTTATTCACGTATGATTAGATAAGATGTGACAGAGTGTGTTACATTATCTAAAGCAATCTTGCTAAAATTGAAATGCTCGAAAGTTGTTAGATTGATAAGACTACGAATTATTTATGCTCTTACCGCGAGGTTTAAAATCATCTCGCAGAATTAATAGAGAGAACATTAATGAATAAATGTGAAGTTTGTCTAAAACGAACGTTTAAAGGAAAGAAAACGTTTTACTTAGTTGTATACAATTATAATTCCGCGCGCAAAACAATTAAATAAAAATTAGATAAAATGTTTCCTTTTAATATGTACAGGAAGAAAAAGTTATTTGTAGGAGGTCAATGTAGAATTTGAAAACAACAAAACGTTTAGAAACATTTTGACATTATCATATAGCATAATTCCATTATCATAGCATAATTTAAGATAATAAAGAATTAAGTTATAAAGCTTATACGAAGCAATTAATTTCAATTACTATTAAATTTTATTATTAATATAGAATAAGACAATACTTTTCTTACATCACAAAAATGCAATTTTCTTTTTTTTATTATTAACAATTCTCCATTAAAATAAATAAATAAATAATTTTTCATATTAATATATATATCAAAATGAAAAAAATTTAATAATAAAAACGGAAAAAAGTTATAACATTATATTTATATTATAATTATAATTATAGTATAATTATAGCACTAAATATTATATTTGTTCAAATATGTATAATTCAAATATATATATATATATATATATATATATATATATATTTGATTTAATATTATATATTTAAACAGATACAATATTTTATAACAGGTACAACGAATGTCTTTGCGTTCTTATGTTAGATAAATGAATTATGTTAGATGATTTTGCCATTATGATACAGACGAATTAACTTTCTGAAATCAATAATAATTTTTATTTAATTGTCGATCCATCCAAGTTTATTACTTTCGCTGTTATTACCGTAAAATGGAAATGATATTTCCGCTAATAATGCAAATGGTGCTTTGTATCCCATTCGCAAACAAATAACAAAGCGCGTCCTTTGATCCTGTCATCGAGCTCTCGATACTATGACTTAATTATAAAATAATTAAAATGCAGTGGCTCTTTAAAATAGCACATGTTTAATGAAAAATGTGTTGTGTTATAAATGTTTCACCGTTAACTTAATTTTTTTTACGGCGCGAAATTTGCCTAATTTGGGAAGAGAAAAATATTCTTTTTATGTAAATTTAAGAATAATGTTTAATATATGTGTAATATACATTTACGGGTGTATATATATATATATATATATATATATATATATATATATATAGTTTAAATTAATTCCGAGAGACAAGAAGCATGTGCTCATTTAATGTTCTTACAAACTGTATTAATATCTCAAGGAAAGAACATAAAAAAAATAAAACAAAGAGAATAATTAATGTTGTATATGTTTAAGGATGATAAAGCAGAGTTTTTTAAAGAGACATAAGGTTCTCAAATGAAAATAAGCAAAATGATAAATATACAATTTCACAATGTAAATGCATATTTTTAGATTAGATTAATATAATTTATATTATATTTTTTATTTTAATATTAGAAGCGTGAGAATGATTTCTATGTGTTATTGAAATTTATTTTTTCTTGTCAATTTTCGAAAAAAAGAAGATAAAAGAAGTGAACCACCATGTGAAGTACATAGTATATTTTGTCGCCAATTTTACGCAACATTTGGCATGAAATATGACCGTAACTGTCAATTTATGAACAAATGACAATTTCACGGAAATGCCCATGATAGAGAATTTTGGAACAAAAATCGTTTTAAGTCAAATACAATATATCAATTTAATTAGCATTTTCTCGTAAACAACAATGTTTAACCTCGAAGGAAATAATAAATAGCATGTTATGATGATCGAGCTAATCGAAAAAATATGCAATAGCGTTTTGCTCTAAATGTTGCTTTATCTCTGTTAAAAAGTTATGTATGTTAATTTTCCGATTACTTTTCTTCTCTTGTTTTTTTTTTCTATAAAACGTTAATTTAAATTGTGAAAACCGTAAATGAATACACGCGCTTTTCAAAATTAATTATTCATTTGTAAAGAAACATTTATACAAAATAATTATCCAGGATAAAACTTTCACATTATGTAAGTTTTGTATTTTGGCTTATTTTGATAAAAAAAATTACAACGTTTTATTGCGATAAAATTGAAAATTATGCAAAGAAAATTGAAGAAGATTTAATAATATTTTAATTTTTCTCTCATATATTTTTTACACGAATTTCTCGTTTTTAATGAATAATTCTACATATTGAAAAGCATATGGAAAATACACGCTAAACATCTATTTATTTGTTGCTAACATTTATAATATAGAAAATACACCGAATTTAATAATTGTTTCGATGTGGAAATAAGTAGCGCCATTTACGTTGTAATCCTATTATTATTCGACAATTTGAAATTATAGAGATATACAAAGTTACTTTCAAAGTTACTTTCCGATTTTGTAAATTTATCGTGTAAATGCTGTAAAAGCGCAATTCGATTGTAAAGCTCGGACAGCTTTCGTCGTCCGCTCCATAAATTTCAAATGGGCATCTGGATATACATATATTGCCAAAAAAAAAAATCGATTTCTTTAAATAATCAGATTTTATTCGACTAGAGGCAAATTTTGCTAGCATTATATGCACACCATTATGCACTGCGAGATGTATTGACATGAATTGCACGAGACTATCCTCTTAAACAATTGTCATCATACAAAATGACCCTAATTCCTATGATAGCGTGTCTGACAATCCGCATGCGATGAAAACGGGCATAAGTGCGAGCAATTTCTCAGTATTTTCAGCACAGCGGAAATATCGTAAATGCGATAATGCCACCTCGACGTTAGCGTTAATTAATTTCTCCCGTTCACGTTCAAGTTCTCGCCACATGACGACTTTTGCAAACGCAAGATGGGAAGTAGCTTCCCGCGTGTCTTCTAATTAATGGCATCAAACTATTCAAAGGGAAAAAGAGTTTCTTGTTACAGCGACAAAGTTCCCGAGGGTGTAATCCGTTCCTGAGAATGCAACTTCGAAGTGTCATGATTTTATCCTCTCGGGATGAAAGGTTAAACTAAAGATTCTAGAATAAGAGTGAACTTGCAAGAGTAACTGGCAAGGCATAGATGCGGCGTTATATTTTACAATAAATAGATCGAATTGCAGCCAACTAATAATCGGTAAATAATCTAACACAACCGTATTTCCAACAAGATATCAATATTTAATTATTCGTACAATTGATAATGAAAGACATTTTTCGCATCAATTTTAATATAATTTTCAAAGGTGATATTTGTTTGAAGCAACAAAATGATAATTGGAGCAAAAATATAAGTTTAATGAAAATGGTAAACTGCGTCTGTGTATGAATTGTAAAAATTGAGAGAGAGATTTACGAAGAATGATTTAATTTCGGTATCCAAAAAATCATATCAATTTTTTTATATTATTATATTTTATATTATTATTATTTCGCCACGTGATGGTATAAAATATATTGTACTGTACAACTTTGGCGGTAGTTTTCGCAAAAAAGCCAACGACAGAACAATAATCATGACAAAATCTCTTTTCTGTGTCTCTCCAGGCGGTCGTTCGGTAATTCGGAAAAAATGCCGACGATTCATCGCCAAGCATCTTATAACAAGAAAAACTCGTGAACCATTTGTTTCCTTGTCTTATGAGAAACACAAGGGATTGCTCGGTTCACCGACGGTATCTTAAGACTGGATGGAAAGCACTGCGTTTGAATGACAATGTGAGGTTGGGAATCGTCACGCGAAATCGCAAAACGCGGTAGTTATTGTTTGTCGAGAATCCTCGATCATTTAGGGATATGCGAATGAGACATGTTCGAGAAAAAAAAAACGCGCATGTGAATATCAATCACAAATCATCGATTGACCAAATAGTATTGACATGGTCGCATGTCCAGGCATTTTTTATAAAAGCGATCTCTAGGCGATTAAAACGGATCGGAGTTCCCGACATCGCAAGCTTTCTTTTCCAGGATATGTACGAGGGTTTAACAATACGTCGGGAATAGGTGATTTTGCGAAAGATGTATGTTGACTGATGAGATAATGTTTTCAATTGAATCGAAGATCTTAATGGATTTCAATTTCCAACTCTGCCTACGTCATTCTAATGAATGTGTTAACATTTACAACATGGAATGCTAAATCGACGGAGTATTGCGCTCGACGGATAATGCACGTGGCGAATCAGTAAACGATTTACATTCTCGGTAAAAGGTCAATTAGGTATACGCTTGGGCGTCATGTATAATTTATTCAGGAATATTGCAAGAAAAAACTTTTGAATTTGCCAGCATATAAATTAACATTAAATTAATCAAATATGTAAATTCTTATGCAAATTTTTTATATTTAATATAAATTTAATAATTAGAGATTTCGCTCAAGTAATCAAAAAATTAAAAAGAAAATGGCATAAGAGCCAACGCGCGGTAGTTGGAGCGCAGAGAAGCAACAACACTTCTTTCTTTTTTCAATATTAATTTATTAAAAAACACATTATAATAACAAACAGCGAACGTTTCGGATCATCTTTTGATCCTTCTTCAGCGCGATGTTAACAATATATATTACAGATAGTGACGCGTTACAATAAACGAATTTGTTTTCGACGCGTAGGTGACGCTAAATTGCATCCCGCGGAGGTCTAATAAGCGCTCTGCTTCCAACAGTCAATTAAATATACTATAGTTATGCTATGCGACGTCACAGCAGATCTAACAAATCGAGTAAAAATAATAAAATAAATACCGAAAGATATTACACGTGAATAAGCTTTTTTGCTTAAATTAATAGTTAGAAGCATGGCTCACCAGATTCCGCGCTTTTTACAATTAATAATATAGTATGCCGCTGTGCGCCTCATGTCGATTCGAGATTCGATGACGAACTGTATAAATATGTCCTCGGTTGTCAGGACGTAAACATGAACTCAACCAAGGACATGCGCAGTTGACTCAACGATAACAAACATACCGACGCGTGAACGAACGCCTCATATCAATGAAACGTTCGCTGTTTATTATTATAATGTGTTTTTTAATAAACTAATATTGAAAAAAGAAAGAAGTGTTGTTGCTTCTCTGCGCTCCAACTACCGCGCGTTGGCTCTTATGCTATTTTCTTTTTAATTTTTTTATTTAATATAAATTTAATATTGAATTTATCAAACTAAGTTTACGTATATATATTTGATTAATATTAAAAAAAATGAAATTAGAGGTATTGAATGTTATTAAGTAAAAAATTATGATGATATGAACTGATACATATAACAGTATAAAATGTATTCAGAATATTTAAGATTTAATTAAATATTTTTTTATACTGAAATGTACAAAAGAGTATAATATACTACTTCCGCGTGTAGATCGCTGAGATTTCATTTCTCAATGAAATTACATTCTGTAAATGAACAAGATGAGATTGCAATGAAATAACACGGTTTGCAAAAAATTTGAAACTATACGCTAGTCCTACGCTATCACAATCATTTTTCCAGGTCAATTTGAACAAAGTTGGAGATTCTTCTTTTAGTAAAGGAAATGGTTTTATTTAAAAATTTAATATTTTGTTTTTTGCTTTTCTTTTCCTTTTTTCTTTCATGTACATACACAAACCATTAATAAGATCTCACAAACAATGTTACGCCCTAATTACCGCGAGCTACTCCATCGTTAATTTTATTAGCAACAAAGTCCGTCTTACAGACAGTATCTAAAATAAAAAGCAAAATAAAAATATAAATGTCAACTTTTAGATGAATAAAATAAACTCATTTTTTCCAAGAGAGAAAAATAAACTCATTAAAATTCTATGCTCGAAAAGTCAAATATAGATGCAAATTTTACAGAAACTTTTAAGATAAAAGATAAGCTTTCTCTCTCTCTCTCTCTCATTTTTGTATTTAAAAATTTATCACAAATAAATGCGAGTAGATGCAACGTTTGAATTTCGGACGAGACCAAATACGTAATTCGTAATGTATCATTTTTTTAAAAACTCGTGACTGTGTTTCTGACAGAATAAATTTTCCCCCCTTATCGGGTCTTTCACATATATCATATTTGAATATTATTTGCATGTGACTGCGCTATAAAGCTGGCCATATTAAATGCATGTATCTGTTACGTACATGCTTGAATTCATAAAAAAGGAAATTTGAGAATACGTGTTTATGAAAACAGTGTACAAAAGCTGTATGAGATCAAAAATAAAAATTTTTAATAATACCTACTACTATCTCTTGCAAAAACCGAAAATATTGCTACGTATATTTTATTTGTTTGTTTTTTATTGTCTGTCAATTTTATTTATAATTTACGTTAACAAATAACTAAAAGAGAGAAACAAAGGAGCACATATTTTTAATGAATCATGAATTTTGTACAGAAAAAGTGTTACGATGCACGATATATAATTGATTTTTTAACCTTTTTAATTGGTTATTTTATGTACGATTTATTTTTATAATTAATTAGTTATTGGCTTTTTTTAATTTTAACTTGACAACATGATAGAGACTAGAGATAGGCGGTAATTTAAATGACGCTTTTGCATAATATTAACTCTCTTTATGAATTATTAATACTTATTTTAACAGTTTATTGTAATTAATGTAGTTATATCTTTTTGACGATTGATCATTTTAATAGATGAATAACATTTACGATTGTGCATTATCAACACGACATATGGCCAATACAAGCCGCAATATCGGTTGACTGCGACGGAACAGTGGATGTAATAATTAATGTAGCGGAGCATTCATAGGGATAATCAATCAGTGAAAAAGCCATCGAACATGAGACGGTTATTTTGCCATTCAATATACGCGTATCAGACAAACGTTCTTGTATAATAATAGTGGATCGGTATAATGGATGTTAATGTAAATGTATCTAACAAATATTAACACAGAAATATATTTACAAGAATAAATTTCTATTAATATATATAGCGTTGAAAAAATATATAAAAATTTGGAGCAAAAATTGCGATAATTTTGGCGATGCGATTCATATTATTTTTTTTTTAAATACATATACATATATTTAATAATACCTCATAGTCATTCAAAGACAAACAACATACCGCAATTTAAGATTGCTTTTTGCTTTAGATTTCATACAGGTGTTACCTTATTTCGAATAAAATAAAGTCGAATTATCGATAAAAATGGGTGGAAAAGTTTAAATTACTTTCAAAGAAAAAAAAAGGTTCTTTTACATTATTTTTGTTTTAAGTTATAACAAATAAAAATTTAATTGTTACATAAATTACCCAAACAATTATAAATTTCAATATTGATGTATTATATATATATATATATATATATATATATATATATATATATATATTTCATTAATTATTGTAATTTTTTTAACTGTGCTAAGTATTTTTGAAATTTAAAAAACTAATTATAACTATTTATAATTTTGAACTAATATACATTACATAATAAAATAGATCGCTGTTACGGAGATAAACAAACAATTAATTTTACACGAATAAGAAAAAGTATTAAATAAATTATAAATTATTCACGGTCACTCCATCGTTGCTTGATACCTCCCCTGAGTCTCCTCCTCTTCACCTCTTATCTTGTTTATCCTTCACTGCCTCTTCATAGCACTCACACGAATAATTATCGCGTGCGTACTAATTAACGGAACATAACGATCGTGCGACACTTTGCACAGCACTCTCGATGTTAATCGCACGTAATAGTCGCAGTTTATTGCGACATGAAAACAACGCTAAAACCACATGTCCGGCACTCGAAAATTGCACGACCAGATTCATATACCACTCGACGCTGCAATATTAATCCCTTTATATTAATGAATACTTCACATTTTAGAGCAATTTTATTATATCCGACTATTCGACTACACGACTACATGACAGATTACGATCGTATAAACCTCTCGAAATATGCATCTCAATAAACGAAATTTATAATATGATGATTGATGTGAAAATAAAAATAAAAAACTAATAACAATGTGTTTACTAATTAAATGCTAAAAATACCGATTGATTGGAATCGATCTATTTCGTACTCACGACTCTTTGCTAAAAATTCAAGGACATCGCAGTGATCTTACTGATCTTATTTTGATACGTAGTGCCTCGTGCTATATCATGCGAATCGAGTTAATGTTTAAGTAAAACGCGATGTTCACTGAGAAAAAGGTTGTTAACTTGTCTAAATTGTTCAACTAAATTATAATTTTTTTAATTGAAATATTGAAATATTTAAGTTAAATAGATGTCACGTTTGATTTAATGCAATCTAGTAGGGTACCTCCACTGTCTTGAAGAATATCGACAGGAGAAAAAAGACAAGGACTCGACGCGCAGAAAAACAAAAACTTTATTATTATTTCGTTAATATTCGTAACGTCTAGCAAGATGTAGTCGAGTAATTTAATAAAGCTCCTAAAAGTCTTCGATAGTGATTTCGAATAAACCAATGTAATTTTTCTCACACAATTGCTTTGAGAGATAAAATCCCCTCGTTTGTACGCTTACGAAACGTCAATTAATTGCCGAATTAATTAATTTCGAAACTCTGATCGATAATCTCTAATCGTTCGTATAGTATAATAATCTTCCAATATGTACTTGCTCTGATCGTGTGTCCCGAGAGATAATGTGACGACACACGGAGCATCTGATGAGCAAATAACAAGCGTGGAATTTTGCAAAGTAAAGCGCTCTACTGTTTACATGCGATCTCCTTGTTGTCATTCAAACGGAAGGAAAGGTAGCAATGTATATGTGGCATCGTATATGTCATTGCATTATTTCTCGAGATACTTGTGGCAAGTAGTTAGAAATGTGAATATTTCTCATTCCGTTTGTTATAAGTCGCGATTGTCCACCCGTGTAATTAATTAATTCGCACGACTCGCAAACGCGTCAACAAAAAAATACAATTATAAATTATTATTTCGATGTTTAGGATAATTATTTCTCTGACGCTTGGATTCGAGTATAATATTTCGCGTCGCTTTATTTTTTCCCCAATTAAATATAATTTTCCTCATTTTCGAATTGAAAATACGAAGTGATACCAATCGAATATTTTTCAATAAAAAGTAAGTTAACCATAATAATACATTTATTTCGAGGGATTTATATTCGGAATATGTCGCGTGCATTATATTGAACTTTAGTTATATATTTTTTGATGGTACACACACATATCACATTTTAACTATTTATAAACTTGACTCACGACATAATATCCCAAAGTACTAGGAAAGGATAAAGTTACCTCGATTGTTGAAAATTCTCGAATCTATTGATTAATAAAGCATCGCGATGAATTGATCGAGTGGCATCGCGGCGCTTAATTAATTAGTATAATTATTATTAATTTTGTTTTATTTTAGTTTTTATTAATCGTGTATAGATTCATTTCTTTTAAAATTTGTTAAAACATATATAATTTATGAGATTTATTCGATCGAAATCTGTCCCACGAATTATCAGATAGTCAAATTTCCTTAAAATATGAATGTGTTCTATCTCGTTAACAATAGAATTAACATTATCGCGAGGAATGACATATGAACTTGGCTGGAATATAATTTCCGGGTGCCAAGAGGATCGTAATTACGTTTAACCCACAGTTTTCGCATTATTATGCGTCACAATATAATAAATTGCGTATTACAAGTAATTAAAATCGGGAGTGTCATGCAATAATAATGGTGTAAATATCGTGTGAGTATTATGAAAAGCAACGAAGGATAAACCAGATAGAAAGAGGAGGAGGAAGCATTGAATGGAATGACCATATGACCGATGAATATATAAGTTGCGATTTATTTAATTTATTATTTTTTGTTACATCTTATTTTGCTTCTTATATTATATTATTCAATTTTATTTATTTTATTTATCATTCTTGTTGCTTTTTTCTTCGCAGAAGTATGCATGTATACATACACATATGCATACATATATGCATGTACTCATACATCTATACAGATAACTTATAAATCAAAGCACATAATACGCTATTATTTATAAAAAATAATACAGATATAAATTATATACACAATAGTCACACAATAGTCAAGGTTATTGTACGGAATATTATGATGCATTTTTAATTAATTGTTAAATATTTTTTTCATTATTATTCTGTTTTATGAACTAGAAAAAGGGCGCAATATTAATTAGTTTCTCCTACATTTTATTTGCGCATGTATTCTCAAAGAAAATCCACAAAGAGACAAATCCTTACCTCGGGCAATCTTAATAGAAAGTATCTCGAATCCTGCCGTCGAATAGTCTTATGATGACGATACAATATATATGTATCAAAATGTATAACAGAGTTCTTGATTAATTGGAAGTCGTTTTTTTTCGAAGCACAAAATTCTTGAAACATGAACATAAAACGAAAGATGTCTTATTATATTTATAATTTGTCGACGAAAGGAAATTCTTATTTGGATATGTATATGATATTCTCTCTCTCTCTCTTCCCCCTTCTTCTCCCTCTCTCTTTCGCTCTCTCCCTCTCTTTCTTTCTCTCTCTCGTGATGTGAACAAATTTTTATTTGAAAGTAAAAAATTATTTTGTATTTGCGAATAAAAATTTATTTATCATTCGTTATCTGACACTTGTAACTCTGTCCCAACTCTGTCAGAAGGACATTACGGTATAATAGCGTTACCTGTTTGAGGTATGTACACGTGCGCGTCATAAATTTGTGCGATATTTGCGAACATTTGCGAATGCTGCGAGTCGCGCGGCAGTGAAAATCGATGCGTTAATATCGGTTGTAACTCCATTATCGATAGTTAGTTAAGTATCGATGTGGAGACCGCCGGAGAACTTGGTTACCCTACGAATAATATAGCTTTGATAATGACGTTAACGTTGAGACGTGGAAATATTCGACCACGTCAAACTCGAAAATGAGAAGAACTGATTCAATTAAGATTCAAGGAAAAGTAAAATTCGATTGGATCGCCAACTTCCGACGCATTGTTATAACAATGATAGTAGAAATCCATGAAATTTATTCTAAAATCAATGCACATCATTCGAATAATAATAAAATAATTTGAAAAAAAAAACACATTTTTTATTAAAATATTAGGAAATATTTTTTCTATTATATATCTCTATTATTAAATATAGATTGGAACAAAATTACTTTATACACATACTTTATATTGTGAAAATTAATGAATGGCATGATTGCGTTTTATTGTTAGTCTGTCTATAATAAATATATTAATTAAAAATGTGTGTGTTGAAAAACGTCATTTACTATTTTTTTTATAAGAAAGAAAATTACTTATCTTTTCTAATATCTCACGGATAATGCTCTTCAGATATGAATCACGATAGAAATATTCTTCATGGATTCGCGACATGCAAGAAAATTGAAGAGAATCTTCTTTTTCTTAAAACAGAAAAAAGAGACTATAATTTCTTGCTTCACTCACCCTATCCTCATGCAACACACGCGCAACTCTCGACGCTTGATAAGAGAGACTTGTTTACGAGAATTTATTAACAGCAAGATAGCGCGCGGATTTAATCTAACATATACTTAACGCAAGACGGGTAGCTCTCTTACGATCACCTGATGTAAAAAAAGAACAACAGTGCTCTGGGGTGTGGTCCGTGTAAAATGCCGCTGGCGGAGCTCACACGCAAACACGTATTCGAGTGATGAGAGAGAGAGAGAGAGAGAGAGAGAGAAAGAAAGAAAGATAAATAAATAAAGGACGGGAGAAGTGACGCAAGGGCGTATCTGAAGAGCATTATTCGCGCAGCTGCACCTGTCGCATTGCATTTCCCAGTGATGGATGAATCATTTGATGCGCGAGTGCAGCGAGCTTATTTGCTTTGATTAATTGTACCAAAATTGAGAGAAAGGATGAAAGAAAAGAAGAGAGAAGGCTAGTTAATAAATGAAAATGTATATCATTTCCGTCTTTCCGAAAAGACCATTACAGTTTTAAATATTTTATCTAAATATTGTAATATTTTGCAGTCTTTTTTACAATTTTAATGGCAGATCTTCCAAAAGAAATTTATTTCACATTTTCATTGTATAATTATCTTCATGCCATAACAATTTTTGCTCGTACATATATTACATAAAAAACATGAAATATTAAACACATACACATTTTCACTTAAGCTCGTGATTACGAAGCTCGAAATTATTTCAATCTCGTTTTTTCGCGAATGGCTTCTTTTTTGCATGTTTTCTCGCTTCTTATTCACAGGCAATTTTCTTGCGAAATCTTTGAAAAAATTGAAAGAGATATGTCCTTTAGGATGCGTCTTGCAACTCGTAATCGCAATTTTAATAATATTCTGTGATCAATCTTATTTAATGGTTTATCGTTGGTGAAAATATTAAGAAAAGTTTTAAATCGCAATTTTCCAACTTTCAATATTATATATCTTTATAAGCGAATAAAAAATTTATTGAAATGAGATTTTCATTATCTGATTAACAATTATCTGAAGAATATAATTTTTTTACTATGATTTTTCCCACTCAATCGCTCTTAATTTAACAATTAGCGATATCTCGATATATTCGTTAAAGAAAAAGGATCCAATTTTATCGAAAAATCTGTTATTTAAAATTAAGGACGCGTACAGGGACATCTTGTAGAATGAACGCGCGGAAAAAGGCGCGGAAGAGGGAGACGATTCGCTGATTAGAAGTTGAAGCGACAGACGTTTAATCGAATTTCAGCGTCGTCGAAGTATCGCATTTACCACAGAAGAGCAGTCTGAAAGGAATGTCGATATTTATTAGACGAATACGAGAAGCGAGAAAGAGACGAGCGGATACCAACCTGTAGCGCGCGTGCTATTAATGAGATTGTAATTAAATAGCGGGCTTGGCTAATGGCACGCCGGACCGTATGACAGAGAACCACGCGAGAAACTCACTTATATTACTTCAAGTTCAATTATCTGATCAATAATCGCTCTATCGATGAAATTGTGTGTCCAATTAGAGAAGAAAAATATTTTCTCTACTATGCATATACATATATTGACATTATATGTTACATTGATCTCTCGTAATTATTATTATTATATATTTTAATTATGAAATTATTACATAATAACTTCGAGTTTGTAAAAATCTCTATTGAAGTTTGTTTCGAACAATATGCAGGATGTCTTGGATGAAAAGAGGATAATTCTACAAGCAAATATATAAGCAAGATGTCTACTTTCTGGAAAAACATGGAAAATCTGGATTTCTCAGGGATTTCTTTTATATTTGGAAAAATCAGGAAATTTTCATGGAATTTCATTAAGACTCGGGAATTTTTTTTAAAAATTCTCTGATAATTTTGGTTTCATATTCGGCACGCTAAATGTGTGAATTGTATATTTAAAATATATTATAAATATTCTTATACATGTAATTTTTAGTGAAAAATGTGAAAATTTTATGCAAATGAAAAATACATATCTTACGAAAGTTAATCTGTATATTTACAAATCTAGCATTTGAAACTTAAAAAGCTCTGTGTTTTTTTCTTTGTATGAATAAAAAATATTTAAAAGACGCATATAAAAAAATTTTAGAAACTTCCAACGAATCTTTAACATATCCTCTTTATCTGGAATTTTAAATAAAAATACCTAGAATCAAAATATTTTTAGAGAATTTGTTTATAAGATTTGAATATATGTGTGGACATCCTAATAAGTTGAAAAGAAGCGTAATATTTTCTATACAAGGACTCGGTAAAAAGAAGACTAGAGAATTTATTATTTTTATCCCCTGTAGACTAGAGAATTTATTATTTTTATCCCCTTTTATTAAATATTCTTGAATAAACTTGAAAAATTATTTGTTGTATGTTAAATAATATGAATAAAATAATGTAAATTTTAAATAAAAAATATTAAGGTACATCTTTAAGTTAATATATTGAATTAATTATACATAATGTATGCATAATAAAACTATATAATAAATATACAGAAATCATATACAGAAATATAATAAATGGAAGTACATTATATTGATATTTTTTTTTAATTACACGATCGATAGAAAAATTTTGTTTAAATTCTTTATTCGTTTTTCTCACGTGAAAATATCTTCTCGTCGTTTATCCTCATCTCTTCGTGATTTATTGAACTATCTGCATCTTTTAGCACGCTACTTTAACAGAGTAACAGTATTTTCTCTTATTCATTCATATGTTTTCTATTATTGATTATTGAATCAATACCTAAATATCTTTCATTATTGCGATGAAAATAACGTTAAAAAACGTTAAAATAGATGCTGGCAATTATAAATGAAAAATAGATTGGCAAGTTCGCATACGTGCTCCTGGGAAATAAGCAGGAAATGCACCGAGGAGAAAAATCGTTTAAAAAAATGATCTCATAATGTGTATATACATATATGTATGTATGTTTATGTTAGGTTTTTTATCAGTGATGAAACATTAGCGACTATGCATTTGCGATTAGATCAAAAATAGATTCATCCGTAATCCTTATCTACGAACGCAAAAGATCTACGAATGCAGTAATCGTTCTTGACGCATACTCAGTATCCGAAATATTAATAAAATGTTTACATTAAAGTTAATAATTATTATTTGCGCGCGCGAATAACGTTTAAATAATTTATTTAAAAATGATATTGTTATTCATATAAATATACTAGAAATTGCTATTAAATAAACGAACGTAACTCGTGAATTTGTTTATATGCTTTAGATATGTATTAAGAATGTTTGTACTTATCTTTCCTTTTTTTCTAAACTTGTTAAATTATAAATAATGTTTTTCTATTATATTCAGTTACTTGAATTAGCCATTGTGATTTACACGCAATATCAATATATGCACAGGCACATGTTCACTTATTGCAAAACATAATTACAGTTATTACTCACAACACAGAGAGTTTCTCTCGGTTGCTGTTATATCCTTAGGGTACTAACTGTGCATATGATCGCGATCATCACCGGTACAACGTCTAATTATTACGCCAAGTTTATTCTCTATATATATCCTCGCTCTATTGCATCCATATTTATTGTATGCATATTAATGCATTAAGTTATTAATTAATAAATATGGATTTAATATGTGTTTAAAATATCTAATTTGATTAAAGCAGATTAAAATTTAAATAGAAATTATTAAAAGACAAAGGGAGAGAGAGAGAGAGAGAGGAAAATGCATGTCTCTCTTTTTCTCTCTGTTTCATTATAAAATATCTAAAATTATCTATAATATATCTCTGGGAATATAATCATTCATCGATTCTTGTGAGAGAAAAGCTAAAATAATTTCTTCTTATATTCGCGTAGTATATATTGATAGATTTTATTCGATGTTTTTATAATTTGAATACGGAACTTGAACATAATTATATATACGATCGTGAAATTCGAGTACAGTGCACGTACTTTAAATGGAAATAAAATCCCGATGATTATTTCGATTACAATGCACTTTTCAGCAAATAGAGCGCATCGAAAAATTATGAAAAATTATTTGCGATTCTTAACAAAGAAGAAATTATTTAATAAAATCCATTCAATATAATAATAATAATAATAATAATAAGAGTAATAATAAGAGTAATAACAGCAATAATAATAACAGTAATAATAATAATAGTACTAATAATAGTAATAATAATAAAATAATAATATATATACTTTGAAGCAATACTTTTTTTAATTATTTTTTAAACAGGCAAAATTTATATATTACAGAAATACTTTTCTCTATAGTAGTTTCCTTCCTTCGACGTGTGTTTTATATATATAGTTTTTTTTATCTAAAATACTTTATATATTTGACATTACATTTTATATACTGAGAAATAGTTACAGATCACGCACATATACTAATTATTAATATCACTTTATTATTTTAATATTTATACATTTTATATCTATCTACTGAAATACATATATCTACTGAAAAAAGATCTTTGAGATATGTTCTTTAAGCAATTTCTAAAATCAATATTATCATACTAATTAAAACTACGATGGGCGTAGTTCTCTCTCATTGTAAGTTAATAGTTTTCATGAGGATTTTCAATGAAGTGCGTATCATTAATTTCCAAGAATAATTACGAAACTTTCTGACGCATTTTGGGCAGTCTCGTGGCATTCGTTATTATGTGAGAAGCTTCATGTAATAAATAAACGCGCTAACAAGTTTTGCTAACTTTCTTAAAACAAAACGTCGTTACGAATAGTCGATCGTTATTTTGAGGCGAGGATATACACTACTGATCTACTCTTAATAATAATGAAGGGATCACAGTTAACATCATTAGTCAGAAATCGTGCGGTGAATTTAGAATCCTATTATATATATTTTAACCTTTGCTTTATTTAGATTTGAACCTGTTAAAGAGTCTCATTTTGTCGTTGGAATGAAAATTTTATTATGAATAGAATAATTTTAGCGATAAATAATTTTTTAAAGTTATTTTATTTTTTCTTTCTATCTTATTTACACACATATATACACAGATACACCTCCAGAAATATATTAAAATTTTTAAAAAATTTTCAAAAAAACAAAATTATTGTTACAATTTAAAGAAAAGACTAAACTGTGTTGCGTGTTGTCGATTGTTTACGCATTATATTTCGTTTAAATCAATGTTTGTTTCGTTTAAATCAATGTTTTGTAAGTTACGATAAGAAAAAGATCCATAAAACAAGCAAGAAACTCTCCAATAATCGATTACGAATAAATGGAGCAAGATAATTCGTTTATCTCATCGCGTCGTCGCGTTGCTCGATAATCAATTGCTATTCGATTTGCACGCGTGTACGAGTGTGAAAAGCATTTGAAATTTTTCTTAATTAATATCTCTTATTGCACATACAATCAATAATTATATCACTACTCTACTGATGATCTCACAATCGCAGTTAAATTTAATTTTTTATAATTTATATGACGCAAAATTTATTATATGTGTTTAAATAATGACATGGAACATATAATATTTAAAGATTGCCAAGGTAAATTAGAAATGTTTGTTTCTAATAGAAAGGAATTTCATGAAGGCAGCTTAATTTTTATAACTTTACAAAACATAACAATTAATTTTTTTAACTTTAATAAAAAAATAATTAAATAGATAAGATTTAATTACTTACATATTTAATAATATTATTAGAAGGAAAAGAGATGAAGACACATTAGAGTTGATGGTTAATTAATCTATATCAAAATTGGATTCTTTCTAAAAATTTTGTGTATGAAGATGATGTTCATATTTTTATTTAGCAAGTAATTTTATTAATTAATTTTTTCATGATCTTAATATTACCATAGTGGTCCGCTGTCAATAGCTTTCTTAAATGTGATCAGATTAAGAAAGATATTAATATGCGACACTTTAACGCTACTACTTTTGCTGCTGCAACAGCATACAGACGACCTCTCCGCGTATCGATTTGTTCAACGTTTTTCTTTGTGGTCGTGAATAATGCAACGCAGACGATATCTGCAACCTGGTCCAGCGACGCTGCGTGAAAAATTACCGGGAATGTTGCGATCTTGTCAGCCGTTTAAACGTGTACGATACGCTCGAATATTTGTGTTTAGATAACAACGATGCATCTCTCGTGTCGAGTTTATTAAAAAAGATAACATCACACAAATGTTTTGCAACAAAAATATTAGTTTTTTCGATATTTTCTAAAAGTGAGATTGTTTGATTTTATTAATACTGAGGTATTTTCGCGTACTTTGCAAGACATCTGAAAGAATTAAATGTCGTAAATTATGTATGAGTAAAAGAATATTGTGTTTCATTCACACGTAACACTTTTACATAATGATGTATATGCATATATTAGTTGTATATACACACATATAAGATGAAGCGCATAAAAAGTGATAGATGATTATTAATAATATGATTAAAAATGGGATTGTGTGTGTGTGTATAGATAAAATTGAAATATTTTGAGAAGACACATTTGCGTTCTTTTTTTAAAAGAAAAAAGGATTTGGTGGCAGCAAATTATTTTTAAAATTGTATATTTTTTAACGTATATATTTATAGTCATATCGCGAATACAATGATCGTAATCATGCTAATCAATATTATACACATATATAGGTAAAATTTATATAGGAAAAAGTGACTATATCTGAAAGATATATGTGTACCTTAAAACACTATAACTTTGATGAAATTTTTTTCATATTGTCAGTATAGTTTACTTACTGAAAGATCCATTATGTTTACAGAAAATGCCAGTCGGTGGTGTTGGCCCAATGGAACATGGGACAATTACTCCAATTATTCTTTGTGTCGGGACGTACGGCTACCGGCGATCGAGCTTGGGGTGGAAATATCGACTACGTTATATTTCATCGGCTATGGCTTGTCCTTATTCACTTTAATCGTCGCAGTCTGCATATTTATCTATTACAAGTAAGTGAAATTTCAGTGGAACCTGAAATTTTCGTACTTTAAGTTTTAGATTGCATTCTTCGACTTTTCTGACATAACAAGAAAGATTCTTTTTAATTATAATTTAATATTAAAATTTATTGGGGCTATTAATGTTTTTGACAGCTTTTTTTTCATTTTTACATTGTAATTTTATTCAAAAGATGAAAGAGAGAGAGAGAGAGAGAGAGAGAGAGAGAGAAAGAGAGGAAAACTGAAATAAGGCTCACTGAAAAAAAGAGAGATTATGAATATTGGGTGTTATTTTGCTCATGCAGAGAGAAAAAGGGGTTTTAAACAGATATTTCTACGTTTTAGATTTTCGACTTGTTACACTTCGTTGCTTCCGATATGATGCGAGATCTTGGAGTGAATAGCAGAAGCAGATTTTCGCTAGCGGCACTAATTCTCTTCGAAATGCATTCGTGGTCGGTTCGGTTTGTTTCACAATTCACAGATCGTTCCACTACCGCGTAGCATTCTAGATATTAACTGCATGTCGCACATGGAAATATTCCAAATTCTAGAGTCTTTAATGTCATTAATTTTGGATATAATAGCGTGTAGATATCTAAGTATTATCAATTACAAATATTTATGAATGAACTATTAATAGTAGCTATGGGTAATGATTTTGATAACTCAGCATTTTGTAATGTGTCTAGTTTTGTCTGCAATTTATTCGAGTGATCCGTCCAAAATGACATACGTTAAAAATTGCTGCGCTAAAGATAATACAGGCCTAAATAAGATAAAACTTATTTAACTTTTCCGATAGTCAGCAGGATCAGAAAGAACTTTAAGAAAGAAATTTCTACATCGAACAAAAGTGCTAGGATGGATGAAATTTGTTCAAACAGATATAGTCGAATTACTTCAAATAATAAATATATAATAAAAATCTCAAATTGTTTCGAATATATTATTCGAATCGAGAAATTCTGAGAAAAAGTTAAAATAAAGTAAAGTTAAAGAAAAAAATAAAAGTCTTAAAGAAATCTTAAATGTTTAAAAAATCTTTGATTATTTTATAAAGTTTATAAATCCTTAATATCTCTTTTAGATTTTTCGATTATATATTCGAAGTAATTCGAATGTTTATGTGAATTGCTTATTGAATTATGTAAGAACTTTTAAAAGATGGATTCAAACGCGATTTTACTTAAATTTTACTTAAATAAAGTTACGATAATATTATATGAATAATGATTTTTTAAAAATCAAAACATATAAGAAAGAATAAAGAAGATGCAAAAAGATGACAAAGTTATGTTAAATAAAAATCGAATTTAGATCCGATGAATCCATGAATAGGTGGATTTATAGGGATAATTTTGTGTGTGTGTGTATGTGTATGATACTTTGTACACATCGTATACAAAATATTAACCATTTTAAACTACTATTTTTAAATATTCAACTCATTTAAAAATTATTTGGTTAATTTTTAATTAGTAGAAAATTAGTTTTTAAATTTTTTATTCATATTTTTCTCTTCTTACAGAGAGTTACGGTGTCTTAGAAACAACATACACACAAATTTAATGTTCACATATATCATGGCTGACTTGACGTGGATTTTAACTACTGTAATGCAGGTAAACAACTAATATTTTTATTATAAGAAATTATATTTGTTAATATAGTAATATATATATATATATATATATATATATATATATATATATATATATATATATATGTATATTTGTAAAACATTCTTATCAATTTTCCATATTTTTACAACATTAGCAATTTTCATTATATATACATAATATTTTAATATTTTTCTATAACACACACATTTACAAATTTTCATATATCATTATAATATCATTCTGTACAATATGTCTTTATCATAAAATGTTCAATATCGTAAACATATATTTTAACATTACTAACAGCATTTTATAATTAAATCCGCATTTTCCATTGCAAATCTTTGTTTATTTACCGGAAAATATTAATTAAACAGATGCTCTTCATGAATTCTCGAATTATAAATAATCGAACAAATTTAATATGCTTCATTGACTTCGACTTTTTTAAATATCCTTTTTTCAGTTTGAATCTTCATTATTAATTGATAATTTTAGTACATTATATAACGGTTACGTTGTGCAAAATTATTTTAAATTTAATGAAGCGCTGCGTCTGATCAATCATGTTACAATATTAATTCCATTACTTGCTTTGACCGTTAAAATTAGTTTACCATAAAGAGCGAGGGCGGAAAAAAAGAAAAAAAGAGAGAAAAAAATATAAACATGGATTATTATTTCGAGCATGAAAAAAATTATATATTTTTCTAGAATATTTTGATGCACAAATATGATAAAATAACAAACAATTGATTTAACATGTTATACTTGTTTACAAATTTGTAAGAAGTTTTTGTTTCATCTGTTTAATTTATTTCGCTACATAATTTTGCATATCTCTCTTTGTAATTATCAGTTTCTTCTAATTTTCATAATTATCAGCATCTTTCAATATTAGCGCGGAAAAGAGAGGGAAAATGAAAAAAAATCGCCGCATTAGTTTTTATTATTGGTTGAATCAGAAAGAGAGAGATGTACAAAATGATAAAAGGCTTTTCCACTTGTTGGATCAATTCGCTGCGTATGTCACTAACAAATGTCGCACGGTTATCCCCATCGACTACGTTTTCCTCTATTATATTCAGCTGCAGATTAAATTTTATAACGTGTTTTCATCCTCATTTCTTTAACAAACATCAAAAAATTAATTACGATCAACATACTTCTTAATGGTATTCTTTAAAAGCATATTACATCAAAATTATAACAACATTGATAGATTTCTACTCTTCATGAGAGAGAAAGAAAGGAAAAAGGAAGAAAGAGATTAAAATTATATATTCTATTTTGTTTTAAATATTAATTTTTTTATTTTTGAGAAAGAGGTAGAAAAATATAATATTTAAACAGTAAATTTTATTTTTGAAAATGGAAAAAGGAAACAATATCAGATAATTTAACTTGTTAAAAGTCATATAAATATAATATTATATAAAAAATTTTATAATTAAATTAATGAACTTTTTAATTTCCAGTCTAATTTAAAATTACAAAATTATACGAATTAAAAGCATTGCTTGATTCAACTAAAATTAATACCAGTATTATAAATCTCAAACACTACTATGTTTATAACAAAGTGTGCGGTTTTCATATTTGTGTTTTATTATTGCATTATATCAAAAATTATTTAAAGTATTATAAATATACATGGCAAGTGAACATGTTTTGGACAAAAATTAGCGAAAAATGGATCGATGTAATTTTAGAAATCTCCTCGTAAATTAATAATTTAAAATTCACACAAGATAAAATTATCTCTCTGAACATTGTTATTCTATTTTTATATGATTTTTATACAATTTCTAGGTATCCATGCAATCAAATATACCAACTTGCGTGACGCTCTTTTCGCTTCTTCATTACTTTCATTTGACGAACTTTTTCTGGATGTTCGTCGAAGGTGAGTGAAAACAAATTTGGAAATTTTATACATGTTATATATGTCAAGATATATGTCAATATCTTGCTCTTTGATTATACATGAAAAATAAAATATTGCAAGAGCATCGTCTGCATATATCTTAAAAAAGACAAAATTTATAGATTGAAAAGATATATAAAAACGTCATGATTAATACAATAAATAACGTGAAAAGAATATCGTATACTTTTTAAATCAAAGTACTTTGCATTCATAGGTCTATATCTATATTTGTTGGTCGTGAAAACGTTCACCGGCGACAATATCAAGTTGAGACTTTGCCTAGTGATCGGCTGGGGTAAGTGATTAACGTTCAAACGTACTCATAATAGCTTTTAAATTTGCATTTAATCAGTATTAATTACATAAGAAGATTTTATGAGCAGAGAAAGCTTAATTATAAAATTTTATTTGTTAAAAGTAAAATTTATATATATATATATATATATATATATATATATAATTTATATATAATTTGTACATATTATATAATTGTGTGTGTGTGTATTTATTTATTTTAAATAGATATTTTGCATATTTTTTTTAATACTAAATTTTCCGATTTTTATATTATTATTATACTATTATATATTATTAATATATGTGTTATCGATTAGGCAATGTTATATTTGCTCTCTCTAAAATATATTGGAAAAATCCTAAAAGTAATAAAGTTAATTAAGTATTACAATCTTCTGTAAGTGGCTACTTCGACAGACAAATAAACAAAAATCGGCTGCGAAGATGCATTAGTTAAAATCATCATTTCTGCTGAAATATAAGAAAATAATATTGACACGTGTCAGACTTTCCGACTAACATTGACACGTGTCAGACTTTCCGACTTTTCTTATTTCTTGCTCAAAAAAGGAGCACCCTTTTAATTCTGTTTAAGAAATATAGATCCTATTTGTTTTCAATATTTAAATTAGCTTATATAAATTGTTATTCGATTAGGCAAAAGATGAATCGCGCAAAATGGAATATTTTTGTTACCGTTATCTTTTTTCTGTGCGTGATTTATCTTGTATAATTAAAAAGATAATAATAAATGAAAGATACATAAATTTTTTGTTCAGGTGTTCCGATTCTTGTAATAGCAATGTGGGGAATCGCCAAATCGCTCGATCAAAAAGTCATGAACCACGTCGTGAACCAGGTTAATCAGGTATGAATATAAACGAGACATCGTCTCGAACGTGAATCTCCGACAGCGAATTTCCGTCTCATTGCACGTCGAAATCTTTCATTTCCCGATAAGCGACGTGAACCGATAACGGATGGCGCCGAAAGTACTTATCAAAATTTCAGCCACGCTTGCCTATTAACACGTCCAAGTACGTGACAAGGATGAGACACACGGGGGAGGAAATGGGGCGGGAGGGAGTGTAACATCCACGTGGCCGGAATGATTTCACATCGATATATATTATTGACGTATATTCGGATGCTCGATAAGATCGTTCACTTTTTCGTAAGAAAAATCTCTTGATGAAATTTTTTTATTCATACGTAATTTTTGAATCGAGGGATTTGTGGATTTTTTTAAGTTATAAGCAATTAAAAGTAAAGATTTTTCGGATTTAGATTTCAAAGACAGTACATGAGATAAAATTTTTAGTTAATTTCAAATAAAATTTACTTTGACAAATTTTTATAATTGGAGAATTAATTACAAAAATATTTTTAATTGATATTATATTATAATATATATAATATTTAATTAATATTACATTGAAAATATTATATCAGATAAAAATAAAAAATCTTGTAAATTGCTAAATTTATTAATGCTATAAAAAAATCAATATATAATATTCCAACACGCGATGCATTATGAAGAAGTGTCTATTATATAATGTATTATTTATGAAGCTTAGCGTATGTATCGAGCTTGATTCCTCGTTACAGAAACATCTATTGATATTTCAATACTCTAGCTTTAATTAATTAGGACACGATAATCCTTCCTGACAGGAAGTCGCGCTTTGGAGGCACTGTCCCTGGATGATACCACATCCCTACGACTGGTTTTATCAAGCACCCGCTATAACAGTCCTCGCAGTGAATATGATATTCCTTTTCATGATTATGCGGGTAAGCATCTCGTCGCTAAAAATAATGCTGGAGTGCTATTCACGCTTTTCACAAACACTATCATTTATAAAAATTATTCTATCGCAATATTTATTACCTGTGTGTTTCACATTTTATTTTTTTTCTATGCCAAAATTATCAGCAATCCTTATAAAATGCCCATGCGCGTTTTTTCCCCCGTCATAATAAATAGCGCCTTGCAATTGATTAGCAATAGGAGTCAAAAGATGAGCAGTGTGAAGAAAATCTCAAATGTAGTATTGATAATTAAAAAATATAGACATTGAAAACTGTTTTGAAATAAAGTATTTTCGATTAAAAAGAACTTTGACAAATATTTTCCAATCACAGGCGAATAAAATAGTAACGAATAACGTTGCAGTTTAATGCAATCAGTGATTTCCCGCCGAGAAGCGCGATAAAGGGGCCAATGTGTTCGTTCGCGTGTATCCGACGATAAATTGCCTCTCCAGCGCGCGTTGAAACTTTTAGTCGTAACTTGGGGCCGTAAAGCGTAAATGCACGAAGAACAAGCGCTTTTTATTCAAATAATAAAACGAGAATGGAAAATTCTATTTGCGTAAATATGGTTAACTCCATTGTTCTTCTAACTGCAAATATCGTGTACAGGTGTTGATAACAAAACTATGGTCTGCTAATAACGTGGAGACGCAGCAATATCGGAAAGCCAGTAAAGCTCTCTTAGTGTTAATACCACTTCTGGGAGTGACGTACGTGCTGGTCATAGCGGGACCCACCCAAGGCCAGCTCGCAAATATATTCTCCTATGCGCGTGCGGTGCTGCTTTCTTCGCAGGTGAAGAGACAGTAACACGTAACGTGAAAAATGCGTAAATAATAGAATTTAAGCGGGCACAAATTAAAAATATATTAATCAAATCAAACGTTCGCGACTCGATTCTATTATTGGGCTTTTCAAAAAATTTTCTTCCAATTGGTTACATTTTTTTATTGCACAGAAAAAAGAAGAAAACTTTAAATAAGAGCACCTTAGAGAACAATCTAATTTTAAAAAAAATTTAAAAATTGTGTATTTTGAATAATATATTAATTCTTTTTTTCAGGGATTCTTTGTTGCGTTGTTTTACTGTTTTCTTAATACGGAAGTGCAGAATACAGTCAGGCATCATTTCTCACGATGGAGCACCGCGCGAAATCTTGGCAATCATCAGAGGTATTATAACAACTGGTCGCCCCGTTCAAGAACGGAAAGCATAAGGTACTTGTTTCACGTATCACGTATCACGAAAGATGAAAATATAACACATAATCCGTTCAAAAGAGAATAATGAGACCAAAACTTTTCTAAAATGCTGTATGATAATTTTGAGCATTAGAAACGCAGTTTAATTTAAAAAAAATTATAATATTCTTTGTGGAATACAAGATCCAATTAGCTTAGGATTTATTTTAGGAATTAAATTCTTATACAACATAGGTCTTTTTTTTCATCCACGGTGCAGGTTATACTGTCAACCGTCGAATCCGTACCAAAAGCGGGAATCCACAGTAAGTGAAACCACCACTACGACAGTGATAGGTCCGAATTCCACCACGACGTTTCTCGATAAGTCCAAGAATGCTATTTCGGAAGACCTCAACGAATGAGACAAGATTCGCGAGAGGAATTCCGATGTAAAACAGTAGTATACAAAATGTTACTTCTGGACCACGGCAATTGGGCACATGAAAAAAATGGCTAAAATTAAAGAAAAAATCTAAAATCCATTAAAATTTATCAAAAAGGAGTTAAAATGCGAAAGTCCCTCTTTTTCAACCATCCCAAAAATGGCTCTTGTATCTCAGATTTCACAAACGAATTTCCTAAAATGTCCGCAAAGCCTGACCTGGCCCAATGGCTATCAAACATTTTTTTCTTTTGATTTTTGCTTAATTTTTGGTGGTCTTTATTTCTTGAGGTACTTTTGGGGTGTTTCAAAAAAGAGAGATTTTCGCATGATTTTAACTCCTTTTTGATAAATTTTAGTGGATTTTAGATCTTTTCTTTGGTAATTTTTTTCATTTGCCCAATTGCCGTGGTCCAGAAGTAACATTTTGTATACTACTTAAAACAAATCTCGCGTCGCGTTGCATCGCAGCAGATTTTATCATCGATTGACTGCATTTTTCATAAATAGCTTGCAGTTATGTGAAAAATTTGAAAATTTGCCGTATTTTTTTAAGATCTTCAGGCATAGACTCTTCTCAAGATGAAGAATGCAATAATAACGAAATAATTTTTCACCGACAATGATAGTAACCTGAAAATTTGAAAAAATTTCTTCGATATTTTTATATCATTATTAAGATTCTTAGCTTTCCATTGCAGCCCTAATTTTTGACTGAAAGCGAGAAATTGTAAATATTTGTACTATATATATACATTAAAATAAATTAGTTTTCTCGTATATCGTTATAATTGATCACATAGATTTATATTATAAAATATACATATACCGAAAACATTGTTTTTTTATTCATAAGTTAATAAATAATCAATCTGACATTTGAGATCTTCGCGAATGTATATGAATATAAGATTGACTTCCTGGCATAAGCCACGTAAATTTTTTATTTGATTCCAATGTTTTGTGAACATTCCAGTTCATAAGAAACAATCTGATATAATATATATAATCTCAGAGAGAATCTCAATTTTTTTATATAACTGAAAAAGTACATTAAGAAGAATCGACAGAAATTTATTTTGTAGAATTGAATTTTAATAGCAAATATTATTATACATCTATTATTGCAATCATTATTATGTGATTATTACAATAATTTATATTATCTTCGATTAGTTATAAATAAAGATTAGGTGAATGTTGCATACCATTGAACAGCATCGGTAAAAAGTGAGTCACTTTGACTAAATTTCAACTAACTTAATCAACCATTAATTTAATTGGCAATTGTCTGTGACAAAATGTCTATCTTTTTATATTTCGTCGTTTCTAATCTAATCTCTTTTTCCATATATATATATAAAGTGACAAAAAATTAATAATTCCATCTCAAGCTGAATGACGATAAGCGCCGCATTATTTCGATATATAATTATATATATTTAGGTGTAACATTTATTTGGATTGCTATTATAAATTAATGCGTGAGATATATTTTCTAATAAAATTTGATATATCCTTTAATGTTTTATAAAATTAAGTCTTTCGCGCGCGATGCCACGATATAGTATTCATATCGGTAGAGACAATTAATTGTGCTTCTCTCTCTTCTTTATCCTTTAATTACGAAAGAAAGCAAAATTTCTCATTAACAGAAGATTAAGACCATTGAAGAAGGGAACATTACATAAGGCAAATATAAAAGCAGTATATAGATAAGATTATATGTAATATGTTACCGTTAATTAATAAAATATTTCAATTATCCGAACAAATGTAAAGAAGATACATTTGTTATTGATAATCGCTTCTCCGAATAATTTGATGTTCTACTATAAACTATATCACAGCGTTCTAGTGTGTACGTGTGTGTGACATTGTACAAAAAAATATCTGTATATGTTTAAACTTTATATAATTAGTTTCAAGAAGTGTTGAAAATTATAGTTAAAAAAATTGAAGACTTATAACAATCACTATTAAAAGTGTTTTAAAGATATTACATGCATTCTAACAGTAAGTCCAATAAATATCTTTTTTATAATAAATATATATTTATAAATATATATTTATAAATATAATATATTAAGAGAAACAAATTATACACATAATAATATACATAAAAATTATACATACTCATATCAAAACAAAACAAACTTTCTTTTATATATATGTAAAAAAAATAATCATTTTTCTTTACAATCCTATAAATATATAATATAATAATTGATTTTATTATAATATTTAAAACAAAAGAATCGAGATTATTGTATAGATATATTATGAATTATAAAACGTGCAAAAAACTGTACCTGGTCATCATTAGTAATTTTATTCTTTTTTTACACATATTTTAAATCAATCAATATTTTTCACACAATAAAATATAGAATAAGCCAACACACAAATTTTGATAAAGTTCCGCAGAACATTTGTTAAAAATGTACATACATATACATATATATCAGTCACATAAATAAGACTTGCGGAAATAAAAAAGGCTTATCGTTCATACAACTACATGTTTCGCTATATATCTTTGGACAATGTAATATTTAATGTTGATATAAAATTTGATTTTTAAGAACGTGTTTTCTGTTTACATTTTATACATGTACATCAGCAGTTGCAATTTGTGTAATTGTTGTCTGAAAACAGATAGTTTGTGTACAAGTATTCAGCTATATACAGTGAAATAAATCCAATCGCCTCATATTCTCGTTTATAAAAATTTTTATACCAAAATTCTTTTTATATAAACCTTAGTTTCACGAGCATCGTTTCTCTCACAATGTATAAAGCGCATAATTGTTATAGCACAAATTCATCAGTGTAAAAAGCATATTTATCCGATCTCTCGTTTTTAATCCTAGAATACACGAAGTACGAGAAAAATATAGTGCAAACATATTATTAATGCATTAAATTAAAAACATGTGGTATAATTTTGAATATTATAACAACAATATTTCTATGTTAATAGTTAATATATATATTTGATACAGTATAATTTATTAAACAATTTATTGCATTTTTTTTAAAGATATTAAAATTATAAAATAAATTCAAAAACAATTCAAAGACGCAAAATTGATTTTAAAAAATATTTCCCACTTAAATATTTCATTACATATTTTCGGATAAACGTATATTTTCTATATTCGATGTTTAAAAGAATTGTAATTAGTATGCTAGTGTAAAATAACTACATGTATCCTAACAAGCAGATCTTCTCAATATACCGTCATATTATTGTTCGGCTGTATATTTATATTATTGTATGAATGTCCAAGAGAAAACTTCGAGAGCTGTACGAGTGCATTTTCATGACCTATTATTAAATTATATATGAAATAGGAGATTCTGAAGCCACGAAATGCAAAATAATACTAATCCGTTAAAAAAAATATAATATGGTAATAAAGTTTTTTTATATGAATTTAATTTTATCAAAAATGTTAATATATTAAAAATATTATCCAGTTATAAAAATATTCTCTTATTAATATTAAAATATGTGTATTAAAGTGAATTATTTTAATATTAAACTTATGAGGAGAGTAGAATCTTAATATATCTTTATATATATATATATAAAATTACATATATAAATTATATATTATTATATAGCATAATTATGTGTGTGTGTGCGCGCGCGCGCGCGCACACACACACACACACGTTTTATTTTTTAATCAATTTCTTCAAAAATATCAAAAATAAATATATTGATCCAATTTCATTTAACATTAATGAATTTCTTTAAAAGTATGTCAAATTATATCAAAGTAATTTTTTTTCATAAAAGTAATGTAAATAATTATAATTCTGTTAGATTAATTTAACATTCTATTAATATTAACACTATTCATTTAGTTCTATGAACATTTAAAAACCAGATGATATTTTTAATGATTTTTCTTTAATTTTTGTCTTAAAACTTTTAAATATAAAATAATATTATAATGAAAATGGATTAAATTATTATAGATCAGCAAAATAATTTTTATCAAGAAAGAATTAAAATTAATTAATTCGTCAGAGTAAAAATCTGAACTTACATTTTACATTTTATGATTTCAATTCTCCTTTTGATATATTAATAACTTTGAAATGGACGGCAGGATATTTTGTGTTCTACTGCTTCTCAATTAAGACGACGATATAGACTAATTATCTTAATGAAAATTGAGAAAAAATAGCTTATCTTAAAAATACAAAGAAATCACATGGAATGTACACGTCAGGAAACGATACTCCCTAAAGTTAGAAACAAATTTAATTATAATAACATCTTGTATGCATACGAATTTCTTACATTCATTCACAGTGTATTACATTGACAACTGCATCCGATATCAATTGCTATGCATGATATTTTCTTTTTTTTTTAATGAGATAAGAGCTAACAATACTTTGTACAAGTTTTATGATACAAATATATTAAGATATTATATAATTCAATTATTATACCGTATATTATATAATCAAGAGTTATGCGCTTTCATGATTCTTTTTCATACAAGGCGATATCCTTTCTTTTTAAGTGTTAAGAAAAATTTTTCTCTTTCAGTTCCCTCTCTCTCTCTCTCTCTCTCTTCTGTTTTCTTTTAATGTTCCTTGCGCTGTACTAGAAGAAATTGAAATCTATACGCTTACACGCCTGCACAGGCACAATGTATCTTTACTTCTATTCATTTTGACGATATCAACCGTGAGGTATCTTCATGGTTCTGATATTTTGGTTTGCCATGAGTAAAAGGCAGATATCTATACTTAATCATATGCTGCAAGGAGAAAAAAAACTGCGTTCAATCAAAACATTTATGATTAAAAAATAAAGATTAAATAAATATAATCAAATAAAAGAGGATTTATTGACTATATTTGCAGAAACGAAAATTATTTTACAAAAAAGATTTATTTACTTTCAACAAAATATTTTTTTCATAAATCTATATATACAAAATCTTTCTTATTTTGTAATTATTAATACAATATTAAGTTTACTATATGCAATCTTTCAATGACTGTTATATTGAAATAATGCAAAGTAGATAAAATAAAAAATAATTAAAATTTTATAAAAATCTTTGTAAAAAGATGATATAAGTTACTATTTCCTTACCTTTATTTGCCGCTTCATTGTGATACAAAATAACGTTATGAAATACATAACAAGTATCGGCCAGAATACTGGTATATTAAAGCAATCAAATAGTGTGCATATCATGGCAACAACTGTAGACTTTGTTACTGAGTACCAAAATTTAAATTCAGGTAATCTTCTGATAAATGGCCTAAACTCTTCATTTGATCTTGTAGGTAACTCTGGGCCCTCTCCATCTACAATTTCATTTAAAATAAAATTAAATTTTCAGATTCAATTAAATTATCGCATTAAGTTAAATGTAAAACTTGATTAAGTTAACTTAATAATAATACTAACTATACTAAATTTTATTTTATATAATTTCTCATTAATTTCTATAAGAATTTAATTTGTAATTCTTATATAATCTCAATATATAATTTCTTACATAATCAGATTGGATAATTTAATCCTTTTTATATTGAATAATTAAATCCTTTGTATATATAATTTGAGAAATAATAATATGAAATCTATCAAACTGCTTACCATCAAAATCCATAGCAGGATCAATTTTTGGAGTAAGGAATGCTATGAATAAATTGAGGTGATAAATTCCTAATGCATACGTAACAATATACCATCCCTGCAAAATTTTTCTGTATTATGATGCAATTGTAATGAATAAAACTCATCAATTTAATGAAGAATACTATACTTGAGATATAAATATACGTAGAATAAAAAGAACTAGTAGGAATAGGGCAAACAGCCATCTTGATATTGCATGAGGTGTCCATAGGTCTAGATATCTTTGATATATCTGCAATAGTAAAAATGTTTTGTGATAATTATATAATATACATAAGCATAGAAAAAATTGTGGTATAATGCGATTAATAAAATTTAATTAATGGCTGTCTAGATCGACAATGATAGATTGTGATAGAGAAAGCAATTCATAAATATAAATATAAATCAAATTCATATAAATTTTGTTCATCATTTATAATTTTACTTTATATAATAACAATATTATAGCATTATACTTCAAAATAAAAGGAAATAAAAGAGAAATAGAGATTGCTATATAAAATATTAAATAAGCTGTATATGTAAATATATTAACCTGCGATATTCTTGTTATTCCTTGACTAACGACATTCCGTCTCGCAGAACCACCTAAGTCTTCATCCTGCATCATTTTTTCTTACTACAAGTAGAAAATGTTATTATATTTCAAATTATACAAATTAAAGCCTGATAATCAGTCCATAAAGAATATTAATCGTATATACGTAGATATAAATTGTTATTAATCATATAAATCATATATAAATAATCTTTCAATTTTATTTGGGAAAGATTTGGAAAAGACAAGAGAAATTTCTTAACTTGTATTATCTTTATACACAAGTCATACAATTGAATATATTTTTCCACAAAAGGTGACCAAGCTTGTACATTGCGATGCTAATTGTTTGAAATCCATCATATAAGAACAATGTCATAAATTTATTATCTATACGATCGAAAATTTATCATGCCCTCTCTAATCATTAATTAACAATAATTGACTCAGCCGAGAGACAAATATTGGGAAATTTCTCGAAGAACTTCGTTATGGTAATTGATACGAATTTAAATTCACTGCGACATTGCAGATGCATGGTTTGACGCTATCCTGATGCATATTCGTATCGGGATAAAGATCGGAAAAAAAGGATCCTTATCGCTGGCGCGAATTTCACGCGATGATTCCTATATAATAGTCACGAGGAAAGGACGATGATACTACATCGTTAATCCTGTCTAAGCAACATGGCACGGCGGGTTCTATGCCAAGGATCTGACCTAACCTCCGAGCTTGTACCGATGACGATCACGCGGGGCGGTGATTTCGGAGGAAAATGTGCCGTTCCGCGATCGTTTACCTGCGATATTTGCCGTTTTCTTTGCAGCACACGTGTCTCGTCGAATATATATCTATATTGTTTTAAAAAAATAATATATAACACCACGTCACAACATTAATGGCATACTACTATGATTAGACGTTCCTTGTAGAGTGTAGAGAATGCGAGTGCGAGTGCGAGGGGAAGTTGGCAGCGACCCGCGACCACCTTCGCTCTCATCCATAAGCCGAACTTCAAGGCTCGTTTTCGTGTAAATGCTATCGCGACGACCAGACGTTTGACGAACGATACCATAAAAATTAAGAAACGAACGGCATAGTATTAAGAAGAATCTAAAAAGTAAATCCTTGAGAAGTTAATTTATTTGTTATATTTAACGAAGATAAAGAATTCAGAATTGATAATGGTCCATATTCTGAATCCTCTTTTATCGATAAAAGAGGATTCAGAATATGGACCAATGATTCAAAAACTAGCGCGAATTGACGAAAAATGGCGGACCAATCACAAGAGGCTTTTCGATGCCAACACTGATTAGAGGATCTCTAATAGGATGCGCTCCAAGTTTGGCGTTTTTTTTCACTCCGAAGCGGTTGATGGGCCAATCAGGGTGAGGAATCCTGTTTAAAAGCGAACATAAGTCCCGATCTACAATAGATAATTTAAGCCCTAAGCCTTAAGAAATTGACCAATCACAGCCGAGTATTCTCTTCATACTTGACTGTGATTGGTCAATCTCTTAAGGCTTAAGGCTTAAATTACCTATTGTAGACCCGGCCTAAAGTGTCAAACGGAGCGCATCCATTAATGTCCGGTCTCCGTCAAGTTGGCGGCAGTCTTGCAAAATTATCATATATCATCTTGCGTTCGCCGTGCGATGTGTGATTAGAGAGTCGTGTTTGAACGTGTTCAATTTGAATAATCCGCGAGTATACTGTGCCGCGAGTTATATGTAAAATCTGCATCAAGAGGATTTCGCACGAGTGCATTTGGAAATTTATCTCATTGATCTTGTCAACGTATTTCGGTAAGTCAACGTTATTCTGTAAACTAAATTTGAATAATCACGTATATTAGAGCAAAATGTACCAATGCAAGATTCCAAGATTCATAGATGATGATGGTAGAACAATAAGAAAATTTCTTTAATTGTTGCGAAATTATGTTTAAATTATTATAGACTCTTTAAGAGATTTATTTGTATCCGCATTTATGTAACACTTTTTTTTTCCAAAAGTAGAATTGTAGAAAAGTAAAATTGTTGTGAAAGCTCGAAGTTAGATTCAAATTATTAAATACAAACACATACATATCTTTCTTTTTATACAAATATGTTTTATGAAAAAAAATACTTATTATTATTAATCAGTTTCATTGATTTTTAGACTATATATGTATCATGAAAACATGCGCGCAAACTTTTTCTCAACAATATTTTAAAATTTTCTTAAACTAACATTTTTTCTTCTTTTTCTGCGTTTTTCAAAAATATTCAAAGTAAAATATATATGGCGCATTTTTAACAATTGTATTTTATTCGGCTAAAATAAATAAATAAATAAATATATATATATATATATATATATATATATATATATATATATATATATATAAATGTTATATTTTGAGATTTTATTTTATTCATTTCTATTCAAACTTATATATATATATATATATATATATATATATATATATATATATATATATATATATGTTTGAATAGAAGTGAATAAAATAAAATCTCAAAATATAACAATTGATTATATAAAAATATATAAAGAAGTTAAATTTGTCTTATTATTACTCGCCGATTTGACAGTTTTGATTTTCGTTGATTGATGTTTTCATTAAAAAAATTTTCATAAAAGAAACGCTAGCGGAAATTGCAATTCCGTTTGATTAGATAAATACTCGGGTAAGGGGTAAATACGATATTGTTGAGAGATGACTAATGTGAATGCTTCAATACTTTTCAACTTTATATTTATTGATATGTACAATTTATTAAATATGCGTGAAATACATTTATTGTTAGTATAATCATATGCTATCGATAATAATTCAATTGTCTTGCATCAAAGTAACATACACAAGAACCGTTTTAATTTTTACTTTAAAATTTACCAAAGAATCTATTTCACATGGAATAGATGAAGAATATTTTTCCATATCTTTTAATTGCAAGGTTGCTTTAAAACAACAATGTTATCTGTATGTTATACACAATGTACGGTCATATATTATATTTCTTTCACGATGGAACCTCTAGATCTTTGAAAATCGATTTTTCCCCTTAAAGAAAATAATGAGATATTTTTATCTCTCATGTATTAAAAAGAAGATAAATAACAACAAGTGAGAAAATAATACACATAAAACGACTTAACGTCAAACTCTAAAGATTAGTCTTATCGATCTCCAGATTTTGCTCTAGAAAATAATACAACTGTTCCCCTGATGACGCATTTTGCTACTCTTCGGCATGGTGAATCCCGGACAGCACTGGTCTTGCTGCATCAGCAACTGGGAATTGCTGAGATCGCTGCTTATCGCCGCGCATTCGCTGTTATCACCAGCTGTCGTATCCACGTTATCTTTTCGCGTTTGCGACGATTCCAGCGACGGATTTGACTCGTCCTCGGAGCTCTGCGAAGACGAAGACGAGGACGAGACGGTATTGATCTTCACTTCCGGTTTCATATGCACGCTGGCCGATCGATTTTCTGCACGCGGCGACAAACTGTCCCGATGCTGCCGAAAGTGCTCCTCCGTGTCGCTCAGGAGAGAACTGAACATATCGGAGACGTTCTTGACGCCCATCGCGCTCATAGAATTCGATCGACACTCTGCGAGAAAAAAATATTTATCGCGATGAAAAGTGGAATACCATTTATATTAAAAATTGCGAAGAGGGCAAGTTTCCTACCTCGAATTTCCATGTTCTTCGTTGGCGAGTTGGCGACTGATCGTCTCGCGACATCGTGAAAAGTAATGGGGGAGTATATTCGTCTTTCTTCGGAAAAAAATCCCGAGGACCCCGGTGGCGTCGGGGATGACATCTTCGACGAGCCTCGTCTGGACGGTACGTCTCTCGAAGTTGACTTGTCATACATGCCTGGACTTATCAGACCTATCGCGCCCACTGTGGAAATCCTTTTCTCGAAGCTCCTCGTATGCCATTGATGGGGTGCCTGTATAGTAATACCCTTAGTCATGACGGAACGCTTTTCTCGCTTTTCCAGCCAATAGGTCTTCATCGTACCTGGTATCAATATAATGACGCAATATAATGGATAATTATACGAGAATTAAAGATACTTCATAGAAAACATTTCATAGAGCAGAATAAAAAGGAGACGATCTTACCTTTTCCTTTGACCTCGATTTCTCCGCGTTCCTTAACTTTGTACGAGGGCGATAGCAATTCCCGAGTGGATTCGGATATGTGTATCTGCATAGCCTGGCTAGTTGCTTCCATACGAGCTGCCGTATTAACGGAATCGCCAAAAAGACAATATCGCGGCATCTTCAAGCCAACGATACCGGCCACGACCGCACCGCTATGAATGCCAACGCGTATCTGAAGATGATTACCTGTGAAAATTAACGTCTTTGTCTCAGTCTAATGATAATAAGTAAAGAATCAAATAATTGATTCTTTACTATTCCGCGAAGATTTCTCGCGATAAATATTAAAAAGTAATCGTTAAAAGATAAAGAATATCAAGAAATATAGCAGAATTTTTCTTCGGTTTTTTTATGTATAGAGAATCTAGTAATAATGAAAAGAAAGATTCTAAAATAGATATTTATTAATAAATATTTATATAAAATTAGAAAATCAATAAGATAAGAATAACAATCGGTCAAAATTTCAACAAAACTGTGAATTCCGAGAATGTGAGTTTCAAAAAAAGAATCGACGATTTTTTTTTTCTTTTTTTTTTTTATACCTGTCGAACGATCCTTGAGATCGGTTATTGCCTCGACCATATCGAGAGCCATATCGCATACGCGATCCGCATGATCGTTTTCTTTTACCGGCGCACCAGAGACTACCATGTAAGCATCACCTATAGTTTCGACCTTAAATAAGAGAGATAATATTATTATTTATTTTATAAAAAAGTAATATTTGAATGTAAATTTATTTCAGTGAGATTTTAATTTTGATGTTAAACCTAATTAAAAATTAAATTAAAAATAAATCAAATTTCACACGTTAGTACATATTTGTCATCGGATTAGCCTTAATAAGATTCGAGACTGCGCGCGTTACAAGTGTGAACCAAGTTTTTCGAAAAATTACAATCGATATTCTTTCATGGAGTACCTAAAGAATACCTTGTACACTCGGTTTCTCTCGGTCAAAGTATCAAACAGCGAATACATGGCATTCAACATGGACACAACTTCCATCGGGGAGATTCTACTACAGATCTCAGTAAAGGTCACCACATCCGAAAATAAGATCGACACGCTGTCGAACATCTGTAAACAGACAAAATGTACAAGAGATACTAATGTCACAAGAGACACAATGCAAATTTTTTCTATAAATTGGATATAATTACTTTTGCATAACAAATTCTACAAATTTGAAAAAAGGATAAACTTACTTGATATTGTAATTTTGATATTAAAAAGAAATGAATAATTGTTTCGATTATTCATTACTTTTTTTTACCCAAAGAAAGGTAAAAATATTAAAGAATAGTTTTACTTAATTATTCTTATGTTTTAGATAATATAAGATGCCGGCTTTGCTTTTGGGCAATTTTGCTTCGTACAACGACAATTAATAATATAGACGAACAAAAAGAAAAAAAGTTTCCCTCCATTCTAATTAATCGCACCTCGCAAGTATCAATCGGACTTTCACCATTTCTCAAACGGTCCGCGACCTGTTTAGGAATCATCTGGTATAGTAATTCATCGGTACGTTTCATTTCCTCATCCAATTTCCTCATGGATTCCTCCAGCTTTTTACTCTTAAGCTGTTCTTGATCTAATGCTAATTTCAGCTCCACGGACTGTTGAGTCCCAGCTAGCATGAGATCTCTACAAAATCATCAAGTCGATAAAATTAAATCGAACCTAATTACAATTTCGCGGTGAGTTTAATTTTTAATATAAGCGCTATAATACAATAATACATATAAATAACACAATCAAGTTCAATAACAATAGCAAACTTCTTTACATAAGTCGCATTGCGTGATTTTTTTACCGGCTGAAATCATGCATCGAGAGATCATTTATGTAGAGGCCTGTCGCTATTAAAGCGTTTAGATCGGGCATAACTGGTGTACCAAGATACATCATCATTTTCCAATTATCCATGTATATCATTTGACCTGGAAGAGATGCAATTTCTTAAATCTTTTATATATATTCTATATATTTTATTTTCTGATATAAATTGATTATTTTACTTCTGTATGTAATAAAAATAGAAATGAGGGCGAAAAATATCTTAATTACAGTGAATAAAAAGTAAACAATATATAAATATATTTCAAACTTCATTAATAATTAAGTAATAACTAATTGTTAATTCCGTATTCTCTTTTAATACAATCAATATCTAACTAAATTTTTGAAATTAATTTTAAAAAGAACGATAAATATACCTTTTAACCGTAAAGTTTTATCTTCTACGACTTCAAGTTCGTCACTTAAGAAAATTTCATTTCTGTGCCGGTCATTCAATCGTTCCGTAAGCACCGGTTCAACAGTAACCAACTCGAAGATGTTATTCGTTCGATTCAATATCTAAATTGTACAAAATTAATTATTTATTTTGCTTGAAAAACGCTTGAAATTACAGAAGTAAACTAATACGTTCATCCTAAATGTTATAAAATTGGTCTTTCAAGCCTTTTAATTATGCTAATTATTGATTATTATGTTATTTTTTAATTATTTTAATTATGTTAAGCCTTAGAAAAAAGTTTTTATCAAAAGAGAAGAAATTATTTAAATTTAAATTAATTTTATCGAAAATAATTTTTTTAGAAAGATGATTTAAATCATTGTTTATTAGATCTTTTGAATTTTCTACTTATTCTACGGTTATCGAACTTACCGATTGAAATTTGAACGCGATAAGCGGTCGAACCAAATCAAAGAAGTATGTGATTTTCTTGTTTACCAGATCTGGTAATATAACCATTAATGAATTGCCGATGTTTCTAACTACCATATCCGAGCTGAAATTTAAACATCGATTGACTTATATAAATTTTTTTATTGTTTAAAGATCGATTTGCATACGTACTTCAGATATTTTTAACTAATTCCAGTAAGTCGCTTTTTATTTGAATCCCTGTAATAATTATCGAGCTATGGCCAGAATTTGATTTGAAATAAAAAATTTCTAATCCATTTCTAACAACATTGAACCGTTAAAGTGTAATGCCATTAGCACGCACCCAAAGACGATGCAGAAGGGAAATATCTCGAAGAGCACGCACGCCCCGATCGGCAGGTGCTTCTCCTCGCGAGTCATCGCCAGTGAGGCGAGCGTGAAGGCGCGATTGTCGAAAGTGAGTTGGAAGGTCACATGCACGGTGTCAAACAGCACTTCCTCGCGCACCAGCTCGATCTGCAGGTCTTTGTGATAAAAGTGCCGAGCCACTTCCCTTATCTGGCCCATCGTATAATAGACGAAACCCCGGCGTTTGCTTCGATAATGAAGAGTCAAACCTGCATTCATCAGTCTTTAAAAAATTTAGACTCCAAAATATTATAGCGCAAGAGAGACAATGTACGTTGTCTGCTTAATTTCATCTCTTATTTATAATGCGAATAAAAGACGAATCAGCAGAAAGAATTCTCTCATTGAAACGCCAAGCTGACTCTTGGCTGATATCTTGCATTCACCTTGACGCGTTTCGTTTTCGCAGATGAACGACGGCGCTCGCATCCTCGGGTAGGAGAACTTGAGATACTCGTGGAGATTATCCAGGCCGTTGAGGAAGTCCCTCACGTGTCGTCCCAGTACCGAGAGCACGCGATCGTAACCGTACTGACCGACGAATCCTACGAAGTGTACGCCCATTTGGTCGAAGAACTCCTTTTCCGTCACGCCGAGTACCTGAAATAAGCCAATTTGAATTTTTCTGAGCAATTTTGCTGCGGATAAAGTGCGTGAAAGATCGAATATTTTGCGAGACGATATATTCTATATAAGTATTTAAATGTTCACAATTTTTTTGTGTCGATGCGATAATTATTAATCTCACTACAGTTTAAAAAATGAAATCAATATAATAATAAAATTCTTTTTAATTCAATGTAAAATTTTTAAAACAAAATTTTGAAAATATAAATGTTACTAATTTTTATGTTAATTTTTAGTTTAATGAAAAAAAATATATATATATAAAATGGTAACAGAATTAAAAATTTTTATCAATATAAGTCTGCGTTTTATATATATTCTATAAATTTAATCAATATATGGATTTCATTTATAGATTTTATCAATATAAATTCGCGTTTATCTTTTAACATTTTATTTAACATTTTTAATAAAAGGGATAGTTTTGTCGGTTTCTCCGAAAAATATCAGTTTTATCATTGGCATAGAGTTTATCTAAAAAATGAAATTTTGCCGACCTTGATTTTATATCAATACATAAATCATGCATTTTTATACGACATAAAATACGAAATATCCAGATTTCATAAAGTAGTCCAGTTTTCCAACGCCTAAATATGAGATACATCAGAAAATAATAGTTAAGGAAATTATTGCGAATCACACCTGAATTGCTTTTTTTGCCAATCTTGGTATCAGGTTCTCCGGATAAACTTGATGAACACTGAAACTCGGCTGGTCCACAGATGCCTGTCTGCGAATCTCCTCCCATCTATCTTCGCCATAAACCTGCCTTATATATTCGGCCAGATTTTCCAAGATTAGACCGTACATGTTTCTCTTTGGACAAATTCTACTGGAAACACGTGAGTTTTTACTATAATCTATATCTCGTACTATAATCTCGCACGTTTATATATATTTAAAATATATTAAATTCCCGTTTATATATAGGATATTCCTAAACATGTGCGAAAAAATTCGGAAAATGATTCCTTAGGTAATTTCTTGAAGAAAAGTTCATATACATCAATGTCCTGCATAAATACAAGGTGTTAAAATTTTAAAAAACCTGGATTTCAACTTGCTCTTCTCTTTCAGTCCTCAAAATTAAATTGAATTTTTTTCTCTAGAATTACTATAAATCTTTAATTTATATCGATTGAAAATATTGAAGATTTAAGGAATTGCGAAACAATGCATAATATATTTAATATTTTTGAACGTATTTATCGATTAATGGAGAAAGATGGAGAACAGATTTACGTATCATGGCTGAAGGTGATCATTTCCACCAATTCCTCTTTTGTTTAATTTTGTTTTTTTTTTGTCAAAATATATTTTTTGAAATTTCATTTTTTTAACTTTAAATGCTTTTTGAATTTTTAAAATTTTTTACTTTGAACTTTTTTTAACATGTAACTCGAAAATTATGCCATTTAAGACATTGTATATGAATTTTTCCTTCATGAAATTTTTCGCACATTCTGTTTAGGAACATCCTGTATATGTGTACATTTTTAAAATAATCACTTTTTCTTCGAATGACGCCCTTACATGACACGCACACACACAGACACGACGCATCCTTTCCAAAAGAGTATCTTTGTAAAATCGGCATCTAACAAACATCAAATGTATATGATGAGTACGCACACAATCTCTTTAATTTTTGACGCTACTTCGAGGATGCTCATCGCGAGTCTCAATCACTATGATTACTGACCTTGCTTATTAAAAGGACAGGATCTGGTGCGTGTGTATGTGTGTGTTCAGCCCCTGAATTAAAATCAACTTCCCATATGGGTAAGAGTGTGGTTATTATTAGATCGTTCATAATTTCGCTCACGTATGTCGCCTTACGATGACGATCCCGCGCCGCTGATTTATTTAAGACGTTTCATCAACATCAATAATGTTCAAGCTTCGGCTATTCGGCCAAAAACGCATCCTTAGCGTTAAAATCTTCCCGGTGCGATCATTAATCTTAACAATAACTATTTAAAGATCATAACTATTTTTGATATAACAAAGAAGTAAAAACTGCAATAACTCTTTTCGTTTCTTTGAACATATTAACATGTTTCGGAAATAAATTTTTCAATTATTCGGACATAATAAAAGAGACGATAAGATAATTTAGAATAAGGATAAAATATATCCTTCCTTTTAATAAGATCTGATGATATCTCTAACTCGAAAAATATAACTTTGATCTCTCTCGCACTACTTAATACAGTCTATAGATTTTTAAATGCATTGAATATTCCATTAATAAAATCAAGAAGACATCGAAAAATAAAATTCATATATCACATATTCATATTCTTTAATATATTTTGATATAGCTAGTAAAATATTCGATTTTTTATATCTTGTCTTTTGACATTTAGAGCAAATTGAAAAATTGCAGAAATTTTAAATCAGTATATCCATTAATATCGTACGAGTTTCGCATGGCAGCATTTGCACTTCTATTTATATGAAGCTCTTTCGGAAGAGCGTAAAGAGTCACTAGAAAAATATCCTGAAATAAACACATCCATACGTCCGATTGCATCTACTCTATCTAAAACTATATATATATACACACACACACACACACATATTTCGCGCCGATCGAAAGTACATCTCGCAAGATATATATTACAATACATATTAGAACATATAAGATAAAGAGATACAAAAATCTACTAGCACATCGTATTTTAGTATTTTTATCCTAGCATTTTTTATAATAAAAAGAGAGTCTTATATAATATTTATTTCATTTGCTGAAAATATAATCGAAAATTTTATCGAACAAATTATATTTTGCTATAATAATAATAAACTAATTCTTTTCCCGCCATCGACGATTCTGTGCAAGATATTAAGAGCTACTTTACTTTAGCAGCAAGTTCGTCTTTCTACAAACGAGTTTAACGAGATTTCTCTATCCATCGATCTTCAAATAGGTTTTGCTTTGTAATATTAAATAATGAATTACGATAGCGAAACATCTCTCGTTGTTTTTTTCACACGACAGTAATATTTTTTTCTCCATATAATTTTATCATTTTTGTCTATTGCTTCTATTTTTTTATCTCACGTCGTTATATAATTTATTTATCTAGTTATTCAGTGTACAAATCACTTTATTACCTGTTGCAGTTGACGCACCCCGATATATCTCTGTTCGTTTGTGGGAAATGGTAAAACACACTCTTTCCAGCTCCTCGATGATGCCCTTTGCACAATTTCAAAGATGCAACGGCGGGCTACAGGTCACCGGTGAGTAGCAGCGCATTGTACAATTTCGCGTACAAACGCAGAATCACGTGTCCCGCAACACAGTGCCGTGTACGGAATAATCAGATGGATTCAATACGGATCTCCCACCGCTTTCCACAACTTTTCAATCTCGTCCCCCTCCCCACTCATTTGCCTTCCTCTTTCTTCGTTCCATCTTCTTTGCACGATCTATTTAGGCTATCGTTGTATACAGGCGATCTCTTTTCATCCCCTATTTCCACCCTCTCCTTTCTCTGACTCTTCCTTGTGTCTCTATAATCAGGGCCGGGTTTACATTAAGCATTTATAAAATATTTCGAAATTTGTGAGCTTCACGATTTGGAAACAAGAAATATAAAATGAAGAATTTCTAGAAAATTTATCAAAATTATCTACAAATTAATTTGTATAAAAATCATTATAAATTCTGTACAATTAAGATAAATACATTGTGTACAAAAAAAATATATAAAAATTATCTGCATAATTTTAATATATTTTTCTAAATAATATTTAATTTTTCAAATTTATGTTTCCTATTTTGATTCAATTAATATTCTTCAATGATGGATCTTTTTTTTAGAAAACAAAACTCTTGTATATGCAAGGGGGAAGATATTAAGTAAATTCATAAATTTAAATCAACGACTGACATTAAAAAAGAAATAACATTTGCTGATATATAAATACTGATAAATAATTATTCCAATAACGTCTAACGAAAAATGTGTAGGGTTCATCAATACCGAGGTTCGATCCTGTCTGCAATCTACTTCATCTTCTCATAGCTGTTAGCTAATAAGATCCTTTTAAGGACATTATTTCGTGCGGCTCCATTATGGAATATGGTTATAATTGTCCTGCCGGTTAGCTACTCCAGTTAATTAGATTGAATCGTCGAGGCAATGCTTTTGTGCTATAACAATCGCAAATTGATATTGCGTTTAATTGAAAGATATAATTTAAACTCGTTCCTGGCCTTCACTGGTGATTTGTTCGCGTTCGCGATTAATCTTCAACAAATACCATACATTGTAAAACTAATATTAAATCTTTGATGCTACTAAAATCTATATAAATTTATGATCTGCATCACATTTTTCTAATTTCTTGTATATCTTTATAATTAAAATTGAAGGCAATATTTCGAAATCAATTGAAAGTAGATATTTTTTTTTAATTTTTTGAAGTCCAAAACAAATTTTTTATTTTATAATTAACCATTTGCGTAATAAATTTTAACCGCGAGAGCAAATCTCCCATCTTCATTTGAAGTAATAGCAAAGCAATTGATAAAAATCGATAAAAATTCGAACTAATCGATCTATCGACGAATATAGTATTCGCGTAAACAAAAAAATAAAACACGAGGCAATTCGCAATATCACCGTCTCGTCAATTCCGCAATTCCTCTTTCTAACTATACAAACATTGATCTATATCACAAAATTATTACAAATTAATAATCGTGATTATTAAGCACGCCGTCGAGACGAGGGAGGCGCGGAGCTTTGGAGGATGCAGCAGGTGTTACAACAGGTGAATCGCGACACATACGGTAGTAAACACGTTCACATTGACTCGGCACGAATGTACTGTGTTGTGTATGCGAGAGACACATTCGGGATCAATCTGCGAGGAAGCACGTGCGCGAGTACCAATCGCGAGTATGCGCGCGGCTTTTCTCCCTCTAGGGGTGGCAGGTGATAGAATTGAACGGAGCTTTTAAGTGCAAAATCGAAGGATTCCTTCCAATCTAGGGATTGGTGTTTTTCGAATAAATAATCCTAATTTTTTTTTAATTTTATTGAATAAGATTTCATTCGCACATGACACTCACATTGTTAGTTGCATGGAGGTTATTTGTTAATCGCGTTGTTCTCTATTTGTATTTCTCAAACAAATAATAATAAGTTGTTTCATCTTTTCTTAAGTAAACAAGAAATAATGTATAATTGTAGTGAAAATCCAATCAATTAGCATATGATTAATATATTTGAGTATCAATAATTATGTAAAGTAAGATAATTACTGAATAAATAGTAATTAATAATGTCATTTATGACTATTTATAATTGTGTTATTCATAACTGTATTTTGTATAATTACGTCGAATAATTATTTATATTCGAATAATGATTTTAATATTGAGTAAATATTGTTAATCTTCTATATTAGATAAACTCTTGTTGACGCTAATAAGAAACGTCAGAATATACGAAAAGTTTTGCAATTTTACCGCATGTCCCTGGTCGCGTATCTCTTTCAAACAATATGACAACTCGAAACAATGTTGCGCACGTGATTATTATTACTTGCACAATTGCAAATTATTTTTAAAGTAAATAAATTTTTAAAGTAAATTTCTAAGAGTTAGAGTTGTCAAATTTATATATACATATATGTATGTTATTGAAACAGCTTTATAAATAATTATTTTCTTTTGTGGAAATAAAATTTTATATACATACACAATAAAACTTTATCATTAATAAAAAAAAGTATGATATTTTAAAAATAATTTATATGATAAAAAGCACGAAAAGAATATTTTGTTCCTTAACCGCGAAACAATATTCGGTTTTATGATCATGTATAAATTCATACTTCAGTGAAAACATAATCGATATTACAAGAAATTAGATAGTATCAAAAATGTGTAAGCCATCCATTATGCTCACTAAAAGCTGTTCGTAAAATAATGATTCCGTGGTTAGATAATGGAACCATTTATCATAATCTTAAAACCCTTAAAATGAGAGTCAATATCTTACTTTTATCGTGGAAAAGCGAGTTAGAAAAAAAGGCAAAAATCCATTTTTATGGTTCAAACAATTGTCTGACTTTATGATTATTAAAATTAAAAATTGATTTGATAATTGTTTCTACATATAATTACAATTAATAAATACAATTGTTATCATTATTGTGTGACAACTTATAATCTTTTATATTTTACTTACTTATTTTGCGCGCAAAAATCTCTTTTATTCAAAAAACCAAAATAAATTGATCTTTTCTCGATCTTGTTAATATAATTTCATAAAAGTGCAATTTGACAAAATACATTTGATTTGCAAAATTGATTTTTTTATAATTAAAATCGACACAGCACTGTACTCCGGTTTCACTGTTTTTTTCCACAATTTCTATTACAATTTATCGTTTCATCAATCAATCTTCGATAATTATCAGATTATATAGTAATTATTTTATCAATTAACTTTATTCACTTTAATATATTACTCACATTTATTATAACTTTTTACTCTCTATTTTATTTATCTTTATCTCAATATTATTTATTATAAACATGGCACCCACGAGCTGAACTGAAATTAATAATCTTTTCATTGTTATGTATAATATTTAAATAATTTACAATATAATTTTTTATGTCGCTAAATTCAAAGCATAACTCTCAAATCTTCGAAGCGAATGTATATATTTATGATTAATTAATTCGTGCGATGTAAATTTCTGGAGAATTAATTTCATCTCAACGAATATATATCGTTGTGATTAAAAAATTTGACGAACACACGATTGTCGAGATCGATATTTCTGTTCGGTGAACGGCGATGCTACTGATCGAAAATCTGCTATCGAACAAAGCCAGCGTTTCCTGCTGCTCAATGTTAACGCATTGCGTTACGCGCGTCAATAAGACAATAAGCTGTTACCCCGATTGATTACTAATGGATTAATAAATTATATTAACTGCCGTCTCGTGGCTTCTCAACTAAAAAATTATGCGCGACACTCTCTCAATTAATTTTATTACTTATTTTATTACTTATTTCTCAATATAAACAAATATAATTTACTTTAATTATTCTTTTTACTAATGTATTTTTTCTTCTTAGAGAAATCTTTTTTTTTCTTACCTGCTACACATATGTATATATCATATTCTATATGATGTTTTCTTAGAATAAAGGATGTTTCACTTTAAGTAGAATAAGCGATTTCAGAAGAATGCAAAATGTGAAACGGACACTCATACATTCATACTGAAGAGATGAGTCAACGTGTTTGATCTGAAAATATATTATTTCGAATTATTTAGAAATTAATTTGACTAATATTTTAATGAATTATATCGTAAAAATGAGAAGAGATTAAAAAATGCAAATTGCTTTACGTGAATCTCTATGTGTATATATGTGTGTGTGTGACATACTGAAGAATCATTTCTATACTCATTCATATACCGTCAATTAAAACAAAACATCTCTGTATGTGTGTAAATAAGAGAAATATCTATAGTGAGATTCCATAAAGAAAGGATGAATCTAGATGACGTCCCTATGCCTGTTTTTTAACCCATAGAGTACGCATTGAAGATTGATGTCTTATCGAGAGATGTCCCATTGGCCAATCAGGATAAAGAGATCTTTGTTCCAATTGGTCAGTCTCCGTGGATGCGGTAAGATTCTCGATGACGTTTCTCTTCAATCTTCGATGCGCGAGTGCACAACTCGTGACGACTTTCTAGGAACATTTGAATTACGTAACGCGACACAACGTGTTGTCGACACTGCGCAAATCCTGTGAAAGTACAACCAGGTACGACATACGCCCGACGCGCGTGGGTGGGTAGGGTGGGTAATGTAATGTGTTTTCAAAAATGTAGAAAGAGTATGTGAAGGGTGTATGTACATACGTGTTACTGGCCGTATGTAGCCGACAGTGTGATGATAAAGGAATAGCGTGACAGGTGTATGACAGAATCGGGGGTTGTGCGAAACAATCGAGGGGAACGGATTTGAAAAGTCGTTCTGATATAGCCGGTGATAAGTAAAAATAGCGATACAAAGATGAACACATTGCCGTGGATCGCTCTTAGTGCGTGCGTCACGTACGCTTTTAATCTGGAACCACGAATACCTGTTATCAAAAGGGGCCTGGAGGGCTCCTATTTCGGCTACTCGGTGGCCGAACATATAGAGATCGAGAATTACTCGTCGAAATCGACAAGCTGGTGGGTATCGAAAATAGTACACATGCATTCAACAAGTTTTTTCTCGATAACTCGTTACTATTAATCATTATTAATCATTATTGATTCTTACAGACTTTTTGCATTAAGACGTTACTTAATTAAACAACAACTGAATTTAAGAATAATAGTCTCTTAAATATATATTATAATGTAATTAAAATTTTTTTTCATAAATTTTTCAATTAACGAATTTATCTAAACGAGATTTATAAACTTTCTTATGTAAAAGGATTGGTGCAATTAATATAAAAAAAGTAAAATATAAAAAATAAAGTTCATTAGAGAGATGCATAAAATGCAATTTAAAAATGCTACTGTATAAATTTTTTATAGTAATTTTCTTTTAAATGAGACCATAAAAATCCCAAACTTAGTTCATTCCTTAAATTAATACTAAAGAAAAAGAGTTAAAAAGATTACAGCCTTTACGTTAATTTCTCTTTTTATTAAAGATATATCTGTATTTACACTTTTGTGTATGTATTTTTTTATTTAAAAAATATTCAATGTCTAAAAATTTCAATTCTAATCTTCAAATATTTCCTTTATAGGATGCTGGTCGGTGCTCCTTTGGATCAAAATCGACAACCAGGAACAAAAAGATCAGGGGCATTATGGCAATGTCCTATGTCAACATATTCCAGAGATTGTATTCAAGTTATTACCGATGGACGTCTGAGTAAGTTTTATATATATTTATTTTTAATTATTATTATTGTGATAATTGAAGATGTACATTTATAATACTATAACTATATAATCAATAATAATTCAATTTATACCATTGTGTAAATTAAATTATTATTATTCTCTCTATTAAATTCTGTGTAATATTTGAATGATAGGGTATTGGGTTGCACATGTCTTTATGTTTTGCTAATAAATAGGTCGATAAATTTTTAATTAATGCAATGTATTTATTTATCAATTAAAAAGTACTCAATTTCATATTATGTATAATAAGATGCTTTTTTGTTGAATCATGTTTTGGTAAACCAGTGGACGATGGTCTATTATACAGACCATACGAATACGAATCGTACGATTCAAGTAAGTGTATAAACTTCAGCAGTCTTTGCAGAATGAATTGAATGAAGAGTTTGAGAGTTTTTACAAATGTTTTGCCATTCAAATTGCACATATATCTTTTTTGAATAAAAATATCTCATGTTAAAAAGTCCGAGAGCATGCAATATAAAAAAATTAATCTCAGTGATCATATAATCCTTTTATTAAATTAATTTATTAAATTAATATTGCTTATTTATATCAAAGCTTGCTCTTGTTCAAAATAATGAATAGAAACAAGATATTTTGTGACAATGATAATAGCAATTGACAATAATAGCAATATATAAAATGTTAAGGCACTTTTATGCAAATTGACAGTTTTGCTTTTACTAACATTATTGCTTATTTGTTTTTATTTATCTATCTTGCAATCATCATGCAGTGCTCTATTTAATTATATCCATCTTTATATGCGCATGGCTATACTATGTATTGTATTTGACAAACAGGTGGTTTGCTTTAAAAATAAAATTTTAAATAATTAAATAATTATTTTGATAATTTAAAATCACTATATTTATTTCTATCATATTATTCATTAATTATCATTTATTAATATCTATCATATTTCTTTTCTTAGATTTTGTAATCTACTAATTTCATTACTAGAAATTTAAATTTATATGTTATGTATCTAATTATTGCTGCTACTTTGCAGCTATTATCTCAATATCATAATAAGAGTTTCTTAGTTCGGTTATATATATACACACACTTTTTTTTAATTTTTTTATTTGACTTATTGCAAATTGTTTCTGTTATTTATTTAAATTTATTTCATTTATGAATGCAATAATTAAAATAATAGACTTTTTGTTGTCATAGGTAAATAATGCTGCAAGTTATAATGTATATAAACAATATATAGAATATGTAATTTAATTCTCTTAAAAACAGGTACATATTTAATTCATTTTCAAAGTTTTATCCCTCTCAAAAATGTATTTTTTCCAGATTTGGAATCCGATGATTTAATACCACCAGGGAATGATGAAATAAAAGATAATCAGTGGTTAGGAGTGACTGTACGCAGTCAGGGAGTAGGGGGTAAAGTTATGGTGAGTCAACAGACACAAGATCACAATAATATTGCATCTCAGAGGGATGGTAGATGTATGCATATAAAGATAAATAATCTTTATATGCCATGTATAAGCATTATATATGCTTATAAATATTATTCAATTCACATCTCTGCTTCCAGGTATGCGCGCATCGTCATATTGTTAAGACAGCTGATTCGCAATGGGGTCAGGGTCAATGTTACATATTATCTCAAGACTTGAAATACGATGATTTGAAGAAGCCATGTTCTGGGAAACCTACAAATAAGTAATAGAAATATAAATTATTCAGAATACTTAAGGGGGCATATATCTATTTATTATGCTTATAATATAAAAGTATAAATTTCAAGTATTGTCAAGTATATGTGACTTTCTCGATTTTTTTCAGAGCCCACGAGCAGTTTGGTTATTGTCAAGCTGGAGTTAGCGGTTTATTAACTGCGGAAGATCGCGTAGTGATCGGTACCCCAGGACCGCATACTTGGCGAGGAACCCTATATTTATTCACAGTGTCCGACGAGTTTCTAACTAGAGACAATACAGTTTATAACGCGCCAATGCAAGATTCCTCACCCGTAAATAAATACAGCTATCTCGGTACATATACATTATTAGAAGCATTTCTCTCTCATTAAGAATAGATTTCTTGTACTTTCGTCGCTTTGCCGAATTTATATGATTGCTAAATCATCGATTCTCTTTTTCTTTAGCCAGTTACACCATATGTTACAGTTATCATTTTTGCTTAATCGACGCTTGGTGTTACAGGGATGTCTGTGGCTGTTGGAAACTTTTTCGGCAAGGGTTTGGCTTATGCGGCGGGCGCACCTCGTTCTAACGGCACAGGCCAAGTAGTTTTGTTTACTAGACGCGATTTCAAGCCGGACATGGATATCGCTCTTATTCTGGACGGCGAGCAATTCGCATCAAGTTATGGATATGAAATTACATCGGCGGATATAAATGGAGACAAGTAAGGCTTCGCGCATTCGATACATATATTACATACTTCAGTCATATGTATTACAGTCCATTGTCTTAGCATCAATAATTTATATGCCACATTATTAATATCTTTCGTTATTAATATCTTTGTTTTTATTTAAAAAAATTAATTTTGAAACATGTTATAAATAGCCAATTTATACACTTCAATATTTGTTATTTTAGAGTAACTGATTTGATCGTGGCAGCACCATTTTATTTCAATAAAGCAGAAGGTGGAGCTGTTTACGTTTATACATCGCTAGATATATGTAAAAGTGTCAAAGATAATGAGAAATGTTTGCCTGTCAAGCTCGTCGGCCATGAAGAATCGAGGTTTATTATAATATTCTTATGCTTTGTACTCTCTTATTTTTTCTCTTGAATTGGTATTAAATATAATAATGTTAAATTAATGATAGGTTTGGATTTGCATTAACAAATTTGGGTGATTTGAATAAGGATGGATACGAAGATATTGCAATTGGTGCTCCGTACGAAGGAAAGGGCGCAGTTTACATCTATTTAGGTTCCAAGAATGGTATAATTAAAACACCATCGCAGGTAATAGATTTTCTCAAAACTTACTGCTTTATATTTTTGATCTATATATAATTTTATTGATTTATTTTTTCATAATTGATTTAATGATGTATTTATTTAATCTATATGTAATTTTGCTTTATGTTTTTTATTGTTTAATAGATCATTCATGCTGAGGATATGCCCACACCATTGAAAACATTCGGTTACTCGTTAAGCGGAGGTATCGATATGGATCATAATGGTTATTCGGATCTTTTAATTGGAGCATATGAAAACGAAGCAATTGCGCTTCTGCGTTCGAAGAAAATCATCGATATCTCCACTTACATACGTTATGCGAAAAAGGATGGAATATATCAGGATACAATAGAACCTATTGATCCCAATCGAATTGGATGCCTGGCCGACCCAGAGTCAAATCATACATGGTAACATAGTCATTCTATACAAAAACGATTCTGCGAAATAAATGCGAATCTTCAAATAAATATATAACATTTCTAAAGTAAAAATATGATGGCTTACGATCATCACTTGTAAAATTATCAATGAGCATATATCTTGAAATTTGCAGTTTTACGTTCGAGGCTTGTTGCAAGACGGAATCTCTAGTGAAAGAGGAATCAATGCAAAATCTGAGATTAAACTATTACATTGAAGCGGAAACCTATACCGGGGCTAAAAAATTCTCAAGAGTTTGGTTTGGCGCCAGTAATAACGCGCGTCCGCATTATATTAACCGAACAGTTACCCTAGATACCACAAAATTGGTACATTGTCAGAAGGAAATTGTCTATTTGAAGGTACAATCAAACTCATATGCTATGTACGTTTTATATTTATATATTACAACACAAAACATCTTCCATTACTTTGATATTACTTAATTTTCTGCAAATATTTTTTTAAATAAGTAAAAACTTATAATTTCTATATGTACGATATTGCTTCAAAAAGAAAAATTCATCCTTCATTTAAGTAATTCATCAGTAAAAGTCATCGTCAAAGTTATTTATCATTTGTTTAAGTAATCTAGATTAAATTTCCAAAAATTGTCGACAATGCTTTGTAGGAAAAAGAAAAACAATAATACTGCTTATTGATGCTTAAATGATTAAAATGAAAAGATTTATTAAAAAGCGTACTTCGATTTTTACAACCATTCTTAGACGCTTTATGATATAAAAATTTTGCAATAATGAATATTAAATGTATTATTTTGCACTTTATTCATTCGTCTTCTTAAAAGAAATTTAATTTTTATTATCAATAAATGATATTTATTTTTATCTAATAGGAGAACACACGCGACATCCAATCGCCTATTAAATTCCGTCTGAATTATTCGTTGATACAAGAAGATCCAGTCATGCCTCCCGAAGGTGCTCCTTTACCTGACATGAAGAATTATCCAATACTCAATCAACAAGAAGCCGCGCGCGTATTCGAGGCCGTTTTTCAGAAAGACTGTGGAAAGAACGACATTTGTGAAAGCGATTTACAAGTGACAGCTAAACTGAATTTATCAGGTAGGTGTTTCTTTCTTACATTTTGTATTCAAAGAAATGAAATTTATTAGTATTTATATAGTTCTGTCTAATTTTAATTATATATATATATATATATATATATATATATATATATATATAAAATTATAATAATAATCAAAATAAATTTTGATTAAACATCCATATTCTTAGTCTGATTCCATATGTTCATAAAATCGAAACATTATTGTATATATCATTCACATGTGTGTCATTTGGTTGTTTAGTTCCAATAAATTGATAATGATAAAATAAGAAAACACTCATAAAGAGCAAAATATATATTTGAAATTATTAAAAAAATTGTAGAATCTTTTCAATTTTATTATTAAAAGATGCTTGATGAAATCCTTTATTGTAATTAGCTTCTACCATAAAACCGGATTTCTACGAGTTGCTTTTGGGTGAGAAAGAGGAGATAGTGGTGGAAGTCAATGTGGCTAATATCGGCGAATCCGCATACGAAGCTCAACTGTTTATTGTTCACTCGCAGAGCTTGAATTATATTGCCAGCAAGAGCAACGATTCCATAATTTGCAATCTGTACAATGCTACTCTGGTGTCGTGTTCCATCGGCAATCCTTTCAAAAAGGACAAAACGGTAGACATACAAGTGAGATTCGATCCTAAAGGTCTCGAAGATAACGAATCGCAATTAGGTTTCACGATTTTCGCAAATTCCACATCGAAGGAAGTCAAAGAGAAGCAACCTACTATATTGCAAGCTACAGTGTTAAAACGTGCCGAGCTCTCAATTAAAGGGTAATCATTATAATATATCGTTAATCCAAATATAATGACAATGTCGTATTTTCTTTTATAATCATTTCTTTCATAAATCATTGATTAAATGCTAATTATTCTGCATTATAATTTATCTATGCCATTTATAAATTATTAATACAGTAAAACAACAGTAAGACTGATATTTATGCCAATTATAATTTTGACATTCTATATAACTTTCACATAGCATATTATTTTATTATTATATGAAAATTTTTACATGCCAATAATTGTAGAACATATTGTTTAGTTGATTAATCAAGAGAATGAGAGAAAAAAAGATCATTGAATATATAAAGATATTTAAAATAGTTTGATTTAACCAATTTTTGCTTATATTAATAAATATAAATTAAATTCTTTAAATTATTTAATCAAATTAATTTTTATTATACATTATATTAACCTTAATTTACATTTATTTGTAGGAGTGCAAAAACTCAGTGGGCGTTTTACGGTGGCCCGGTAGTCGGTGAATCCGCAATAAAGCATCTGAACGAAATAGGACCGAAGGTATCGCACATTTACGAAGTATTTAATGAAGGTCCATGGAAAGTTAGCAATGTGGAAGTGCATATTTCCTGGCCTTACGAAGTCGCAAACGACAAACCGCATGGCAAATGGTTATTATATATGGAAGAGATACCAACTGTTCAAGGTAGTATACATATGCATGCGTACATATGTAAGCATCGACTTAACACGCCTTTTTTAAAGTTGATTATATATATGTATCATAATTAATTCTATAATTTATAAATTAATATATAATATAATAATGATTATTCTTATAATATACAGCTAATGTATGTTAAATAATTTAACTTTAGCGGATGGTGAATGTACATTGCCATCAGGATATGTGATCAATCCTTTAAAACTGCAAGATAGTATCAGTTTTGATGATACCGAAAGTATTTTGCAATCTTCAACTCGACCGACAATCTTGTATAATCACACTAATCATATAAGAACAACACGAGATACGGAGAAAGTTGTAAATACGCGAACGATTATCGACAAAGACGGACATCGCCATCGTGTAGTTGCAATGGTAAAATTTCATTTGTATTTAATTGAACAGGTGGAATACAGTCAAAACTTTTGAACTAGAAACAAAATTTATACAAAATTTATGTATAATTATTATATAATTATTGATGGTACAAAGATTGATTATTTTATATGCAAGATTAAATCTTTTTATATAAGATTATACTTTTGAGAAAATTGATAAACAAACATCATTTTTTCACACGATTCATTTTTATATTTTTAAATAATCCTTGTCTTATATAAGATATTTTAATTGAGGATATTTAATGGAGGATCATATTACAGAATTGTAAAGCTGGTACAGCCAAGTGTTTCGACATTAAATGCTACATATATAACTTACAGAGGAAACAGGAAGCCATCATAACTGTTAAAGCAAGGTAATGTAACAAAAATCTAAAAAATTAATTATTATCAATTATGTTATATTGCATGAAACATATTTTTGTTAATTGTAATATTTTAAATTATATAGAATATAAAATCTTAATATTAATGGCTCATCTTGTAATTAATTTAAAATTAAAATATTTTGGTTTAAATCAGTTTTAAAATTAGAAATATCTTATATCCTTTTCTTAAAGAAATGATTGATTTCAGACTTTGGAATTCTACTTTGGTCGAGGATTATCCAAAAGTGGATATGGTTAAAATAGGCTCCAATGCTAAGATAGTAATACCTTCAAATGTTGTGATACAGCAAGAAAATTTGAAGGATGACCATGCAATTGTAAGTAGATTTCACTATACATATATACAACATTATATTATGATGCAATCGTCCTATATAATGATAAAAGTTAAATGATAAAAAAATTTCATGATTGCATTTTTAAAAATTCCATTTTGAAACATTCATATATATATACACACACACACACACACACACACATTAAAAGTGTTACATATAATAAAAAACATGTTTAAATAATTATTTGATGTTACATAGGCTGAGACGATCGCTTATCCAGATTTGCTGGATCAGCAAGAAGCCGAACCCGTACCGGTGTGGATATATATAGTGGCTGCAGTAGCGGGAATGTTATTATTCATTCTACTTACATTAGTATTGAGAAAACTCGGTTTCTTCAAGAGACGACGACCGGATCCGACTCTGTCCGGAAATCTCGAAAAGCACAGGGATGACAATCCCGAGAACGAGGCGTTATTCAAACATTAAGACTTAAATTATCGAGATAAGTAAAGTATTCGTGCAACGAATTGTCATAATTACTTAAAACAAGTACTTATGTTGAAAGAGAGGAACAAGATATATGCGTTTTGCGCGTGCAATTTATTTCCAATTTTATACTGCCTGAGTTTTTTTTACGGGACGTACATTTCGTATATATGTATGTGCAGCTAGAAAATTGATAAAAAATAAATTGTGATATTGTTATGTTAAATATATTTTACGCGCATATGCGTGACAAATTTTTCTCAAAGACATTTGGATAATTATTGTACGTATATGTACACAAACGCATTATAAATGCTTTAACATTTAATTAGATATCTTCTTTATAGCAAAAAGAACGCATCATGTTTAGACAGTCGTAATCATCATCATCTGTGATAAAGGAACAGATGAAATCAAATAAAAATTAGCATTTGATTGTGTAATATCTGAAATATAAGATTAAATGACAAATAAAAGTGTTTTGTTTTGAATAAATTTTGGAAACGACAACTTTTAAATGTTATGTATATCTTGTATTAGTTTTAAAAGTTACAGAAAAAGATAGAATTGTTTTAAATAAATAAATAAACATGATGCAAATCATGATTGAATCAAAAAGTGCCTGTCCAGTGATTGTTAAGGCACTTATAATATCTGTGTACGATAAAATAGCCGGTTTATTGAATGGAAATTTTTATCAATTATTTTTTAGCAGTTATTATTCTCTTATATGTATTTTCGTGCCATTACATATGAAATAGCAGATCGACATAATGGAGATAAATCATATTCATATAATAGAGAAAGGAATGAGAAAGAGAGTGAGAAAGTAAGAAAAATCATCCTCCACTCTTATATTATTTTAAAACAGGAGACATGAATAAAAAAAATGAAGAAGAAAAGAAACATACATAATCTTAAAGTAGCAGAACTAATATACAACAGTGTATACAAAAATGGCTTTTTATTTATATTATTTTTAAAAGATGATCTCTTACAATTCAAGAAGTGCATAAATTATTAAAACCACACAATATATAAAACATAATTTATATATTCAATCAAATGTGTCTAAATGTAAATGGCATTATTATTTTGTAATAGAATTAATTTTTATTTTTTGTTACAATTTCTGTTTAAAAAAATATCCATCTCACAAATAAGATTTATGCATTATATAATTGCTATCCAATATAATTCGTTTTATAACACTTTATCACGAAAAGAGTGCAAAGATATATTTAGTGAAATATATTTAAATAGGAGCAATTATCAGACACTATTAAAATATGTAAAAAAATTTGCTCCTTAAGATGTGGAAAAATTTAGATTTGCATGTGTATATATATATATATATATATATATATATGATTATCATTCTGTGAAAATTGATTTAATTTTTGGCTAGATAAAATAATATATATATATATATATATATATATATATATATATATATATATATATTATATAAACATTTGTTGCAAGATTTGTTGCTTACATATGATCAAGCATTATTTGCAGTTGTAACATAAACATGTTGTCATATATATTTTTTAAATTAATATATTTTTATTTGTCATAATATCTGGAAAAGTAAAGAAATCACACATTCTTTGCATATAATATAAAAATTTTGACATATAATATGTTAATATGAGAAAGAAAGAAAGATTTCGCACAAATAATGCTGTATAATGGATTGTATAATCTGCAAACTTTTTGCAAAGATTGATAATGTTATGATCTTTCTGCCAATATTTGTTACTGCCCTGTAAGAGAAGAAAATATTTATATATATTTAATTATGAATAATACATTTTTTTATATTATAGTGACATCCTTGTCACATGTAGAATCTTTTTAGTAATGTTATAAGATAAATTTGATATTTATCATTGTAGTGAATACAAAATCAACATATCTAGAGGCACATTTTATTATTACAATTATGAAATAAAATTTTATTATATTCTTTAATATTAGTTATCCATTACACTTATAACAAACCTCTTCCATTAGAAATAGTAAAAATAAGAAAGACTATTACACAAGTTTTAGCTTTGTACAAAAGAATTAAAATTAAAAGAGAGAGAGAAAGAGTATATGTATATTTCTAGACAAAATTTATCTAATCAGATACTCATTTAAAATTTAGAATACATGAAAAAGTAATTATCTGGAATATAAAACGAAAAATTCTTATATAATCCTTATATTTTTGGAATAAAACGTACCATAGATATAATTAGTTTTTGTATCTAAGAAAACAAAATAGCATTTTTAATTTAAAAATGTATATAATCTTATACTCGGAGAATAAATAAAATAATGTTTAATATTGCTATATATAAAAAAGTATTTGCTACTAATTTATTATTACTTTAAATATAACATTTTTTTATCATTATTTATTACGAATAATTGCAAGAATTGTCAGGATTTTTTTTTCAAAACAAGGTTTTATTTTTATCTTCGATATAGATTTTTGTATTACAGTTGTTAAAAATATTTATGAGATAGGTTTGCACGAAATAACTAAAATTTTCAAACCATTTGTCAAAGAATTTTTATTTTATTTTATTCTTTACAGCATGCTTTTACACTATTCATAAAAAGAAAATTTTGTTTATAGAAATAGATAGTACTTATATATTTAAAGAAATAGATGCTAACTTTTAATATATTAATTTTCTATTCACATATATTTTAAAAACTTTTGTATTCATATAATGATTACTTCTGTTTGTTCTCAATTTGTATATCTATTATAATATTATATTATGCATTAATATTGAATTAAATTATATTAATGGAAAACATTGTATATAGTATTAATGGAATTAATGGAAAACATTGTATGGTAAAGTCAAAGATAATGTAGTTATAATCATTTGACAATTTTAAGCTACAATTTATATAAATCTTTATTATTTTTTTTCTTAAATTCTTCGTAAAACTATCCATATTATATAGAAGCTAAATTCTGTCAAACTTCTTTTCTTGTTTTAATTATACATTCCATTGTTTACTGAATTCCATTGTTTACATGAATAAAAACAATACTATATTTAAGCGATTATTGAAAATTGTTTCCATTTATATCAATACTCCATATTTTCTTGATAATGGCAACAGTATAATATATAAGAATTATTTACATATTATTTACATATAATAGGTATATAAATATACATTTATAGCACAATTGTAATTGCAAAAAAAGTCACATGATTTCTCAACACTTACTCCTACATGTATAAATTTTATGCTATTTCATGTATAAAACAACAATCTATTCAACTGAGAAACCTTATGGACATCTTTTGCTCGACATCTGTACGTTCTAATGCTTTGCAGAATTCTTCAAACGATATCATACCATCACCATTTTCATCAGCTTCAACTATAGTCCGCTCTGCGATGCTAGTTAACTGTTCCTCACTATAATATATACACATTTTATTATATGTTATATAATATATATCGGATTTTTATATCAAATGGTTTGTCATTTGACACATGTGAATGCGATTATAAAAATGGATCTGTATGAGGTATTATAAAGATATCGATGAGATATATTAGTAATTGTAAGAAAATATAATCATTACCTAATATTGGCGCCAACCATCATATGCAAAATAGCAAGTAATTCATCCTTTGAAATCAAATCATCATTATCCAAATCATACATTTTAAATGCAACTGAAAAAAAGATTTGAGATTAGCTGTATAAATACTTGATATCCAAAAGCAACATGGAAGATTGTTACATTTTATTTGAATAAAACAATTAGAAAGTATTTGTGTTCAAAAAGTTTTCCTGTATCTTTATAATGTTTATTTCATAGGAAAAAGATCGGAAAACGTTTTGAACAATTATGTTACTTTTTTATGCACGACATTTACATTTCAATTTTTGCTGTCTAGAATTCAATCGATTAGGACTATTCTTCTTGAATGGTCTGAAACGGGCCAGGACCTGCATGAATTGTAAAAAGTTCACTCTGTCGTTTCCACTCTCTTCGAAGAAGGCGTTCACTATTCTCTCCCCGAGCGGATTTATCGCCAATTCTGGGATTCTGAGAAAATCCTCTCGACTGAGCGTCCCGCAATCACCGCGATCCAGACTCGTGAAACGGCTATACAACCGTTCGATTTGATTCGGTGTAACTGTAACAGTAGGAATAATGCAAGTCATAAAATGTAGTTTCATTTATACAGAATATAATTATACGCGTTGTTTTGCCACGAAGAGAAAAGAATACAGGGATTAATTCGGATAGAGTAAAGAGATACTTGCAACCGGTGACATTCTGTATTTGCGCTATTTCATCCTCGCGCAACAAAAGACTCGACCTATTACCCATTCTTTTCAATGGCAATTGAGATGCAAGTTCGGATGGAACACTTGGGCACTGGGCACTATTATTATTTACATACGTTGCTCGCGAGCACACAAAAATAGGTGTGGTGAGCGCAAATAGTCAAATCATCATCTGTTCTTTTCAGCTGCACTGCTGCACTAGTGCAATAAGTTAGAAAGAGACAAACATACTTTCTTTCACTCTAACTAATTGCACTAGTGCAGCAGTGCAGCTGAAAAGAACAGACCCCATATGACTATCTATAAAAGAGGATGACAGATGCGACCAATAATGGCTACGTTCAGCAGGAAAAGCTGCTTTGCAACTGTTGTAAAATTCGTGAATCTGATTGGTGTATGCTCTTAGATCCAGTCAAAATTAAGAGCATACACCAATCAGGCTCACGAATTTTACAACAGTTGCAAAGCAGCTTTTTCTGCTGAACGCAGCCAATGACAGCGCCTAGATTATGATTTGAGTACAACTTGAACTTTGGCTTTCAAAGGATTAAAGAAATTGGAAAAAAATTTAACAACTCATTCAATGAAATATTCTGCGTTCGGAAAAACGAAAAATTTTGCAATTAAAAATCATGAAGCATTCGCATTGCATCTAGCAGACTACATTCTACATTGCGTTGAGGGGAGAAACTACTCAAAGATTGAAGATTGACGATTAAAGATTGAAATTTGACTAATTAGAAAAGAAACTAAATTTTTTTTTATCCTAATCAGAGAAAAAATTAAATTTCAATCCTCAATTTTAATTTTTCAATGCGATTATGCAATTTTATGGCGTTTTCGATTTATCGGGTTTGACCCGACCCGGGGTAGTTTACTAGACGTTATTGACCAATCACAGCCATTCTTCTGAAGAATGTATGGTTCCATTCTTCAGAAGAATGGCTGTGATTGGTCAATAACGTCTAGTAAACTACCCCGGGTCGGGTCAAACCCGATAAATCGAAAACGCCATCTGTCTGACACGGACTTTAGGATTCTCTGTCGGATTCTGTCCAATCGACACATCCGATGGGTTTTTGTCGCAATAAATGTACACGTGACATAAGGCAATGATTCTTTCGCGAGTCCTCTTTCTTCGTTTGGCTCTTTGGCTTTGTGATTCATGCTTGAAAACTGAGTACGCTTCGGCAAGATGGCTTCGTCGTAAATCGACAAACGGTTTTGTACGCAAACAAACAGTGACCGAAGTTTCGATAGTAAAGTGCGTAATCTTGCGCATTTTTCTTGCGTTAATTCAGTTAACGCACAATCAAGACGTCAGTTTAAATTCGGACGTAAACCAATGTTTTATGATATAGTGTCAAAGAGTCCCGATGCTCGATTATAGAATTATCTTTCAGAAAGAGAATGCCCTTCGCTAATTTTTTGCTGAAACTTATAGAATTTACTGAGTTTATTGTGTTCCAAGTTATCAAGATTTAGAGAGTTTTAAAATTGAACTCTCTCTCTCTCTCTTACAGCAACTGATTAACACATCATCAAAAAGTAAGCATGAAGCTATTTCATTTGTACATAAGTAATTATAAAATATAAATATATATCTAATTCGATATATCTACTATTTACACGTATAATGTACGTATAGTATACCGGTTTAATAATTAAAATTTAAGCAACATATAGCTGGAATTTTAATTGTGGCATCTTTAATAAGTAATAATAAATTGTCACATTTTAGTAATTAAAATGTATATCTAACATTAATCTATAATAATATTAATTTGTACTACTTTATTTAATAATAATTAATTATTTAGAAATTCAAATATTTTGATAAACGATATAAACACATTTAATTAATTATTTAGAAATTCAAATAGTTTGTTAGACAATATACACACATATAATAATTATATTAAATCTGAAATCATTTTTATATTATATAATATAACTATATCATAACATTTATACATGTATATAAAGTTGAATTAATTTCTTGTATATATTAAAAGCAGATAAAAATATTGACTTTAATGTAATATATTAAAAATGCTTCTCAATGCAAAAACCAGTTTTGTAAATTTTAAAAATATATTAACAAAGAGTATATATCATAACAATTTGTCAGTTTTATTACCATTGTCTTAAGATGTTTTTTTATATAAAAATGCAGGATGAGCGCCAGACTCTTAAAAGATCCTGCTACTGCGTCTAGTCGTATATTTGTGGGCCATTTACAAACTGATGATGTTACAAAGTTAGAATTGGAAGAACATTTCTCCAAATATGGAACTGTTATAGCGTCGATAATAAACAGAGGCTTTGGATTTGTGCAATTTGAGGATGAACAATCTGCTCAAAAAGCTATACAGAATGAAGATGGCGCACTGTTCAAAGGCAGACGTATAGGTATATTATAGAGTTAGATAGTCGCAGAGAGACTTACATATTTAAATATATCACTTTTCTCATATTTGACAAATAATATTATTTTTATTTCCTTTCTTGATATTAATGTTAATGTTTATTTTGAGAGAAAATATGTATAGGGAGCTGATTCAAAATATTTCTTCTCATTCATCTATATTTTTTCTAGATGTCAGACCAGCAAAAAAAGATAATCAATCTGGTGGAAATGCAGGCAATTCAAATGCAAAGCAAATGAGTGGATTGAATAATCAATTTAATTCTATGAATAATCCATTTAGTAATGCAGCAACTGATTCTTTCGGTACAAATAAACCAAATTATATTGGCAGTATGAATCCGAATTTTGGGAATGATAGTACTTTTGGTAACAGTCAAAAAGACTTAAATCCTCAAAACAGGAATAGTGGAAACAGTAACTTTGATGATGGAAATCAAACAGGAAATAGCGACAATGACCAATATAATGGGAAACATAATAATAATAATAATAATAACAATGGAAACGATCCTTTTAATAATCCCGCTCAAAATCGTGGAAACAATCAATTCAATCTAGGTAATCCAAATCGTGGAAATGATCAATTTGTTGCTAGTCATGGCAATCAAAATAGAGGCATCAACAATCAGTTTGGAAATAATCAGATGGGAAATCAGAATAGGCCCGGAGGAAATCAGAATCGTAATCAAACTAATCCAGGCAATAACCAAAATCAAAATGCTAGTTCTGGTGGTGGGGCAATGGGTACCGGAAGCGGTACCCATATTCATAGAACACGAGGAACGAGAGGTGGAAAGAATAGAAACAAGAATAATCAGAACAATCCAAACAACGCGAATAATTTCAGAGATCGAAGCCCAATTAATAGAGGTAATCGAATAGAGGACAAAGTAAATAGAGAATGGGATCATAAACAAGGAGATAGACTACGTGGCAACAATTTTGCCAGGGATTCATTCAATGACAGTGGAAATCGTTATGATGATTTCAAGACTTCTGGAACAAGAGATGCAAATGCGAGTTTTGGGTAAAATGTCGTCATCGTTGACCTAACTTAATGTAATAGTTAAACAATCTTTCTCAACAACAATAATATACCCAATACAGTTATAGTCTATTTATTTATTTATTTATTTATTTATTTATTTATTTATTTAATAACTTAATAAAAACAAATGCATGTATAAATGTAGATAATAAAACATTCATTTGTCTTGTAGAAATGTCAGTGGAGCATCAATGGATTACCTGGCAACTGAAAAGAATGACTGCGAAATTATCGTCGTTAATAAGGCATTAACGTGAGATGTCAATCCTTACTTATAATTACATAAAGTTAGATATTTATGTTATACAATACATATATTATTAAATATCCAGGAAATATGCAGAAGATATTGAATTACGATTAAAGCAGATCGGCTTAATGGTAGATTTGCTGTTTCCGAACGAGGACGTTCCCTTAGGCCGTGTTTTGGGAAATATCGCGAGTCGTGGCTGCCTATACGCCGTAGTAGTAACACCCATCAACCATGAACACCATTCTTTGACACTGAATATTTTACACGGATTACCACAAGGTAAAGAATTTCAATAAGATATAAATTGTAGGAGTGAAGATCTTCATTAAAATTTGTTAGCACACATAATATTCATTAAAATTCGTTATCACACATGATATTAATAATAATAAATAATATTAATAATCTTAATAATTTATTATAACACTAATTGATTGGCATTGTATCGTTTTTATGTTATAGAACATAGGAATATGCCAGTTGAAGATGCTATAAATTTAATTTCGCGAGATTTTACGAATTACAAAGCCGGCGGCCGTTCGGTTCCTCTAAATACACCTCTCGCGAGCGAGCGTCATCCGGACGCTATACAGGTTTTACTAAACATGCTGGCTGACAATCATCAACTTACGGTTCTGCAGTACGATCGTGTCATAAAGTATCTCGATATGAAACGCGAGGAGCAAGTACAAGTTGAATTGGGCGACGCGAAGGATTTGCCGGTAAAAGCGCCGCTCACATCGATCAACGATCCAAAACAAGCCGAGTTACAGACGCGAATACTGAATATTCTGAATAATAGTAAAACAAGCGCGCCAAGAGCGGCGGAGCCAAGCCCGGTACCACCACCAGCTTCGGCACCAGTTCCAGTTCCACCAGCTAATTGGGGAACAGGTAAAAGATTAAACAGATCATGTATATATATATAAAATCAGATCGACAAAATTTAAAGAATATCGTGTTGATTACACATAAATATTTGCAGCATATATAAGTTGTTTGGGAATGTAATTTTAAGATAAAGCATTTGCAAGTAAAAGTCTCGATTAATAAAATAAAATATCATGACTGTATTTTAACAACTAGATACATGAACAATATTTAACAAGAACAATTAAAATACTGTAGAAAATTCATTCAGACGGTGTTGAAACCACGAACTTGATAAATGCACGTTATGCCGATAGCATCAAACACGGCCACAACGTCATCCACGACGACCGCATCCACGGGAGTTTCACCGTCGCCTCTTCTAAACGATCCGACAGTTCAGAAAGCTCTCGACAGTCTATTGCAAGGTAATCTATTGAAAAATATCGGTGATCAGCAACCATCAACCGCGACGACGAGCGGAACGCCATTATTCGCTGCTTTCTCCAATATCGGTAGATTTTAATCGGAATATAAATTTAATTGACATAATCTTATATATAATTTTTAATATTCCTCATATTTTCTTGATTTTATTCAATACTAAATATATACAACCGCGAAAACTGTATCGATAAAAAAGCAGCAATTACAAATATAAGTAATATTTTAGTACATTGTATATTAATTGTGTAAAATGACAAATTCAAGATAAGGAATTTAAATATAACTGAAAGAATAACAATTATAATCGACGTAATTATTGTTATTGCCCACATGTATGGTATTATCGTTGATAATATATTTCTCTCTGAATACTAAAGTGATTATATGTGTTTGAATTAAATATACATTAATAAATACATTGTATTTATTAAAAATACTACTTATCAAAAATATAATTCATGTGTATATTCTGCATACATTTACATATACTTAGTATGGATGAATGTAATATTAGATGAAACATTTGTAACATGTACACGGATAACATGTACATGTATATACAAACACAAATACACATATACATTTTTTTATTCAAAATAAGAGTAAATTTATTTTTCGCTATCACTTTATGTAAAAATCAGTTTTTATACAACTTAGAATGATAAATGTTACATACAAGTATGTGCGATATAATTAAAAAATACAGTCTTTCATTACTGTATAAAATCCATTTCAATATTCATGTACCTATGCAGAAAGTATTCATCCTCAATAATCATTTCATCTAATTGCAATATAAAAAATTATAAATGTGTATTATAAATATACTTTTAAATTCTTTTCAATTATTATCATTTAAAGTGATATAAGATATTACATTTATATAAAATTGATTGAGTGAATAAATTATTAATATATTCCTTGAATCTATAATATTACCAATGAATGAATCTGTATTATATAAATACACTATACACTTCAGTTTTTACAAAAAGTTTATATTATTAATTATTTTATATTATGTATACATTGTTATATTATTAACTAGATTATTAACTGATTATTATAGTCTTTACTTGCAGCAGCAATAATAATATTAAATTTTTATTACACTTAAGAGTATAATACAAGTAAATAAAAAAAAAATTTATTATCAAAAATTTATTGCAATACAATAATTGATATAATTACAAGCAGCAAAATAAAACAATATTATTAACAATATTTCTATACTTGCAAAAATGAAAACAGGAAAATATTTAATAAACTTTATAAATTATTAAGTTACTTTTTTTTTACTGTTTTATAAAAGCTATACAAATAAAAATATATGATTGAAAAGAGATAGCATAACTTTTCAAAGTTAGACTAGATGACTTACACTTAAAAATACTAATTCAAATATTTTTATGCCTTAACTTCATTACCAAAGTTCCAAACTGTAGTAAATGTCCATAAAATATATAACAAATAGTAGAAAAATATACAAAAATTAGTTAAAATTTCCTCCATAAAGTATTAAATTTAAAAATTACTACATTTATTGATTAATTACTAGTTACTAAATTGTTTCTGTTTAACTTTGTTATCCTCGCAGGAGTTTTTTTTTAAACAAGCTCTTGTACACGAGGTTTCAATTCATTTTTATCGAAATGAACTACAATTTGTTTGTATCTTATATGTTTTAAATCATGCAAGAAAAGATACAATTTCCTACAAATCTGTATTTGCCAAAAATAGAATGTTTTATGTAGATCGACATTTCTCTTGCTCCATTTCTCTCTGTCTTGTAACATTTTAAAAACTTAATATCTTGCTTGCAAAGTGCGAGGTGTGTCTGAATTACGAGTTTTTGTTCCTTTTCACTATACTGTTGAAATGTTTTCCAATAGGTTACAGCAATGTCACGCAATATAATTCTAATACAATTATTGTAGCAACATTTGCTGGCATACATATTGCTTATGACAATATCTTTTAAAACACGCTCATGCATATTTTTCATGTTATCATTTGAAAAAAGAAGTTGAATAATTGAGTGTATCAGAGTTAAAGTATTTACAAATCTACAAATGAATTGATTTGAAAAGCATCTCCTCTATTTTGAAATCTAATCTTGATCCTTTTGATGAAGGAAATTTGGATGTTGAACAATCTGAATTAACTTCAGTATCTGAATCTGAATTTGAATACGAATCCGACTCTGTATCTGGATTTGAATTTAAAGAAAAACCAGAATTAGTTTCCAAAGTAGAACAAGATGAATATGATTTTAACTGATTTTTAACAGTTTTCACACATAGTATTGTCTATTTTCTTCAAATTATCCATTTCCATAATGTTCTCCATAATTTATTATTCTAAAAAGTACAAAATAATTTCTCTCAAGGTTTGTATTTACCAAAAGGAGTGTGTAATATTGTTATTATAAACGTATAAATTACATAATAAAATGGGCATGCAAATAAAATAAAATTAAAAAAAGAGAAAAAAGTCAACGTATAAAATTTTGTGGATACACGTGATACAATAAGCAGACGACAGAATTTCTTTCATATGAGCAAGTTGCTTTTAACTCAAACAAGTCAAATAAATAGAATATATAACAGGAAAAGAAGAAGCAAGAGACGTCTACAGCTACGAACGCACTGCGGGTTGCGGGTTCGGTTGCGGTTGAAATTGACCAATCGGAACAAAGCAATTTGTCGCCGGCTACTCTGATTGGTCAATTCCAATGATTTTCTGCGCAGACGCTTGATGTCATGTAACGACATCTTTACAATCGCGTATAGAAAAAAGTTTTCGATAAAAATCGAAATATCTCGTCTATCAAACTATATTATTACATTGTCGCGTGCGTGGTATATTTTTGATTTCGGTTGATTCTAAGCCCATTTTGTGGATGACAGATTCCAAGCAACGAAACGATTATCTACGTATCTACGTACGCATTCGTTCGTGTCGAACGCTTATTGGCCCGCTCGGCGGGCGTTCGATAAGATAGTTGCGCGCTGCGCATGCGCCGCCCGATCGCCCCACTACCTCCTATCGTTTCCGTTTTCGCCACAATCGTGACTCGGTGACTCGAGCCTCGGGCACACGTTTATTCGTTTATTCGTTTATTCCGAGGATGTCTCGTAGCGCAACGTGATTCTTTCAGAGTTTCGTTGCCAGATCACTGCGGAACGTAATATCCCGAGCGAACGGTAAGTAACACTTTTGCAATTATCGGGCCCAGTCCCGCTGGCGAGAAATGAGCGTTGGATAAAAGGTGGTAGCCTTTGGAGCGGCGGAGAGAGAAAGAGAAAGAGCGTCATGGCGCCGATGCCCTTCGCAGTTCCCCGGGTTCTACCCTCAACGACCATCTTGTTGTCGCTAAATCGATATATGCGTACGGCGCACGCTTCTCGCCTACGTGAGCGTTAATACGAGATAACTGAACTGGCGAGCGATATTTCGACGAGGCCAACGAGGCCGATACTCATCCGGGCACAAGGGGTCTCGTTCCGCATTGCTCCACGGAACGATGCGATCGCTTTGTCTCGGATGGCGCGATGGCCGCGCGGAATGCTGCAATTTTTCATAATTTGCCTCGATGCAATGCCGCCGGACATTCCGGGTAGGCGCGCGATGTAGAGGGGAAAAAAAAAAACGGAAGCGGTAACGTGTGGAATTTCGAATTCGACGGACCACGTGATTGACGATCGGCAACGTGTGTCCTTGAACATGTTGGAACGTTGTAAACGTTCAAAGGACGTTTTTTTATGCATGAGAGAATATTAATTATGAATAATTACATCTATTATGTGTAACGGTGTGCCGATATATATCTGTGTGTGTAACGATATAACGGACATACTTGTGGAAATCACAGTAATCTCACAGTAACGTAAACAAGTGGACGTATAATTCGAACGCGCCGATTTTCGCAGTCTTACAGATTAGATTGGTCTCTTTGTTGAGCGAAATGGAATCTATGGACGCGCGTCTCGTGGCGCAAGCGTTGAACTACCATGGCCAACAGTTGCAGAAAGTATGGGAAGGAGAACGCAATGAAAACGAACTGGTCATGCTCAATCTCAAGGAACCTAACTTTGAAATATATCAACAGCGGCAAAAGACTCTCAGGTATATGCGTTATATATCGATCGCCTCTGATAATAATCTAGATATATTGCTGCTTATATTTATCGCTTCCCTGTCCTTGCGTAATATTTTTTATTAAATGAAACGCTACGTATCTCTTGCAGCTTTGGAGACAGAGGCAAACGTCTGAAGCTTCAACAATTCCTTGCTAAAAAAGCGGATGCCCTGTACGATAAAGCAAACTTGGAGAAATCTGCGGAATGCATTAAACAAGAACTTGGAGATGAAGGTAATAATTTAAAAAAAAATAATATTTCCTTTTTTTCTTTTTCATCCGCAAAAGCAAAACGATAATTATATATAATCGTGTCTATTTGTACTTTCAGAATTTTACGCTACAGTACCAGCGCTCGACACCTTTGTCACCATGGAAAAATCTCAGCGCATTCGCAATTTTTTGGAGGTATGGAATGTTTGAATAACAATAGGAAAAATAAATATATTTATTTAGAAAAAAAAACAATGTCAACAATTTAACTTTATATTATCTGTTTAATTTACAGAGTTTAATAGTCGGAGACGTAATTTACGCACAAGTAATGGGCAAAAGCGCCGCAGGTCTGCTTCTGAAGGTGCTTTGCAACTGTAGCGACTGTCCCAGAGTTGTTACTGAATTAGGAGTTAAGGTACATCGATATAATATTACTTATTGATATTATTCTCTTCAGGAATTTTACATATCAATTTCCTCTCTCTATTTTATTTATACATTTTTAATAAATTTCGCAAATGTTGTGTTTTTAGGCACTGATATTAAATACGGCCACTGTGCCGGCGGTGGACAAGAAAGGTGTAACAAGGGGTTACATGGCAAATGATCTCGTCTGCGTCGTAGTCAGTGAAGTTAACGTTGAAGCTGAGCGTGTTGTTGCAGTTATGAACATACCCGCTCGGGAAGGGCAAGCGCCACACCCACCTATGGGACTTATTCATTCCGACGATCTTCCGGAAGCCTATAAGTAAGTTGATAGAATAACTTTGACTAGATATAATTGCAAGTCTACTGAATCCATAGTATTGCTTCACTAACTCTTGTAAGTTGGTTCCTTATATCATTATGAAATATTTTATTCACACGATATACGATGAAAGCGTTTTGTGATGTCACATTTTTGTTCATTGTGTATTATCGTACGAGCACTTGCACTGAAAAGGATAACAAGATCGAAATTTTTTATCTAATTGCAATAGATCCAAAATCGATACACTGACTTTCTTCTTTGATTGTACATTGCTTTATAATGTGTATAAATTTTATTACATACATAATTTTTTAAGATTAAAGATAAAAATAATATGGCATGGTGGGAAAACAGCCGAATTTTAACAGAAGCACTGTGATACTAACAAAATTAGGTAAATTAGATTTGATTCCTCTTACACGTTTTTATGAATTTAGGTGCCAGATACTCTATGTAACGTAAAAAGTTGATAGTCAGTATGATGATGAATTTCTAATGCGATACAAATGAATTCAAACCTTGAATATTGATTGACATGGCTCTGTTCCGCACATATTCTATCTACGTTTGCGATATGTTACTCTCAAAACACCAGCCAGATTATGGCGCAAATGACTTTTGAGGTTGAATTTCCAGTATGAGACGTTGAGCCTCGAGCGGTCAGAGTGAATGCAATAGACGGTAGGTATAATATTGATTTAAAGTTGTTTGGTCTCTTATAACTAGGATATCCAGAATACACACACACGCACACACACACATATATATATATATATATATATATATATATATATATATATATATATATATATATATATATATACATGTGTGTGTGTGTATATATATATATGTGTGTGTGTGTGTATGTATGTATGTATGCATATATGTGTATGTATATATATTATATATATATATATATATATATATACACGTGTGTGTGCAGCGCGCGCGCGTGTATATGTGTATATATATACATATAATTAATAAATAAATATATACACACACATATGTATATACATATGTATACATATATGTATATATATGTACATATGTATATTTATATTGTGTCTCTTTAAAATATGTATGAATGCAATCTTCTTTTGCAAATTATTTTGTAGCGGAAAAAATTTTCATGTGCAATTATATTTTTCCTTATTAAAGGTAGGATAAAATAGATATGTATAATTTACCACAAAAGTTACACGAGATTTGAAGTAGAGACCAAACAACTCGAATCTTAATCGCTCAACTTTTTACCTTTTTATGTTTAAGCCTCAAAAGAATCGCGCCTTGTCGTATAATAATGCCTTGATGTTTAAACTTACAGCTTATATTGACAAATAAAAAATAAGTGATGTCACATGTTGATAACAAATTGACACCACAAAATGCAAACAGGCGAAACATCTAAAACAATTTTTTTGGTCACCCGTGGAAGATAATATATATTCAAGCGTGGCTCTCCCAACTTATTCTAGGGCTATGCAATTTATTTTATCGCACCAAAAAAAAATTTATAAAAACCAAAACCACACTATCGATTGATGATAGGCCGTGTGCTTTTGTGTTGAGATAAAAAAATCTGATTACAAATATGATACAAAATACTAGAAATATACGTCTTAACGGTACATGAAAGGTGAGAGACGAGTTTACATAATATTGAGGTTGTGTACCAATGTGAATTTATAACTATATGAGATTATATCTGATATAATAAAGGAACTTTACCTTTTACTGCCATCCCTGTTTCGGACCCCTGCTGCTTCTTAACGGTAGAAACAATAGATTTTGAACGATTCTAATACCAGAAGTTGCACAACAATTTATTTATTCACTTATAATAAAATGAAAAGATTGAAATTAAAGCACTTTTGGCATTAGTATCATGTCGCTGAATAATACATGCAGATCGAAATAAAGAAGCATTATTGTGCAGGAATAATTGAATAACAAAACTATTTCATATGCAAATGTGGGAAGACTACAATGGATAATGTGCACATATAAGTATACATATATGCGAATATAAGAAAAAAAAAATATATATATATACATTGAGAGAGAAAACAGAGATGCACACGCATTGTCAAACAAGCAATATTATCTACCAATAGGATCATAAGGACTCGGCTGTCATGATTATCAAGTCTTTAATTTTACCGTTAATGAAGTAGCTTTGGTTTCCTGTTCTTTGGCAAAGGTCATGATGATTCTTGCAATATTTGATAATCAAATATTTTTCTCTGTGATATAGGAAAGCGATGGACAACAAAGGCCAGAGTTATGAAACGCTGTTGGAGAATAGTACTGGCTTCAACAATCCAAACAACATAAAATATCTGTGCGACTTGATCGGTCTCGGACAAGAGAATCATTCTAATATGGTTGGATTGAGGTAAGATGTCGCCAAATTACATTGATAAATGTAGAGTAAATTATTCTCGTGTGTTTAATTATTTTGACTTTTATTAATATGCAGAGAAAGATTTCCACCGAATGAGTATTCTTCTGAATTACGACAAGCGCAAGCAAGCAAATGGGCGTTCCGAAGCGTTGCTGAGGGTATAGATCATTTCAAGGCTGGTCGTCATTCCGAAGCTTTTCAATGTCTCAACAAAGCACTCACCGTTGATCCTCGAAATGTTGAAGGCTTAGTCGCTCGAGGAGCTTTGTAAGTTTTCTTATTGAAATTTACGATAAATTTAATATGTTGATATATGTATAGATGCATTTAATGTACTATCTTTTATTCTGCACAGATATGCAAATAGCGGAAGCTTCAAGAAGGCGATTGACGACTTTGAAACAGCCTTGAAATTAAATCAAACGCATGCAAATGCTCGTAAGTATATGGCGGAAACGTTAGTGGCGCTTGGTCGTAGTTACGAGGACGAGAAGAAATACGAAGACGCTCAAAAGGCGTACGAAAACTGTTTGGCGATAGCACCGTATCATGAGGAGGCGCGAAATTCCATCGAGTACATAAAGGCCAAGACCCTTACAGCATCACTGAATCCTTTGGATACGTTTAAGAGCTTCGAAGCCGAGAATGACGTTGTAGAGAACAAGAAAGATAAAAAGAAGCGCAAAAAAGAGAGAAAATCTAGGTCAAAGAAGAGACAGAGATGGAGTTCCAGCTCGAGTTCTTCATCCAGTGGTTCTTCGAGTTCTTCAAGTTCGGACTCGAGCAGCTCGTCATCATCCGGAAGCTCTCGTTCGGCGTCCCGTTCGCCGAGCCGTAAGCGCAAACACAAGAAAGATCATCGCAGTTCGCTTTCACCACTTAGCAAGCGTATGGCCCAATATAATAATCCTCCAGCTGCAGCTGCCACTACTCATGATACTGTCGCACCGGCCTCTTATACTGCGAATACGCGCGAAAAAGTTGACGACTATGAAACTAAAGTACGCAAGTTTCTTGAGCAGACCAAGGATGATTCAGATTACGAAGATAAGGCAAGTGTAATTTCATAATTTACATATATATATATATATATATATCAAGCATGTAAAATATAAGAATTAAAATAATACAAGATTATTCTTTTTTTTTTTTTATGTGAACAGGTGAGAAAATTCTTGGAAGAGACAGCGAGATGGAAGAGGGAAAGGGAAAAGGAAAAGAAACACTCCGAGAGCGAAAAAATGAAGAAAAAGAAGAAGAAAGAGAAGAAGGGAAAAGACAAAGAGAAGGAAGATAAGAAGAGTCGAAAGAAAAAGAAGAAGGAAGAACGAAAAAAGCGTAAAAACAAGGATAAACTTGAACGAGATTTAGAAGCGTTGAAAAAGTCGTCTTTGCCAGATTTGGAACAATTAGAGTCCAAACTTAATGCTTATTATGCGAAGGTTGAGAAAGACTGTGCGGCGTTAAAAAGGTTGGAATCTTTATTGGAATTGTCTCAATACAATGAGTTTAATATATCTCTGTTTCCTTTAAGTTATCCGGTTAACAATTTATATTTAATTTAACTTTGTGTTATAATGCAATTGTCGTTTTATTTACGCTATTTTTATATCCTCAGCTAACGCAATTAAACGGAAATTACGCGGTCGTCAGATATCGTATTCTACTTATGTTTTTATATTTACTAGGTATGTAGCACAGTATAATGACATACCTTCCCCTCTTAGCAACGCGGAGAAGCTCGCTGAGAGTTCACGGAGGGAGGAGGAGCTGCGCAGAGAGAGGGAAAGGGAGAGAGACGAAGCTTCGAAGGCGTATCACGAGCGAGAATCCAGGATGCCGATGACTGCTCAACAAAGGAAAGGTATATATATATATATATATATATACAAAAAAATTATACATTTGCTACCATGCGTCATGTAAGCGTGACATTCTCACGCATCGATTCTCACGAGAGCTCGACATTTATACGCGTGACGGAACAGTAGTGCCAAAACTTTGGCTGTAGCGGGCGGTTTTTCAATTGCATAGTGGTAACAAATGTATTAAAGCATACAGTAATACCACATATAATAATACAGTAAGATTTCACTATAATTGTTTGTCGTAGAAATACAGAGAAAGCCACTGACAGACATATTTGAACAAGAATCCCAATTGATTCATCCAGAACCAAAACTGCCTACGTTAGATACCGCTGCATTGAATGCAAAATGGAAAGCTGCGCAAGCTGCTAGGTGAGTGCATGAAGCATATTCAACGTAAATCTAACAAAATTTAATCTCTCGTTTTACTCATATCGAAATAAGTACACATGTAAATGGCAATGAATGTTTCAATTCGCTTTAAAATCATATTCGGCAAAATTGGCGAAATTAAATTATTAATATATTAACAAAAGCGCTTATTTACATTTTTTTTGTATTTAAAACGAATATATTATTTACTGGTTCTCATTTTCTCTTTACATGTGTTTATTTGGATATCGTGTATTGTCAGAATCTCATTTTCACTTATATTAATGGAATTAATTTAATTTTACCTGTCTGCAAGTTTGTACGTTAACGTATGATTTTAGACAAAAGGACGTTCCTCCGCAAAAATGGCAAGATATTCCACCGGAAAGCAAGAAGATGCAATCCAACGTTTTTGTGGATAGCGACGAGGATGATGATAACGAATTGGAAGAAAGAATTCAACGCGCAGCTCTCGAAAAATCCTTAAATATACGAAAGCAGATGCAACGTGAACTTGCCGAGAAGAGAGCACCGCCACCGCAGCCTGCACCGACGCCTCCACCGCCATTGCCGAAAGAGCCTCCGATGCCAAAGCAAGCACCCGTCAAATATCCTACGCCGCAACCGCAGAACAAATTCCAATCGTACAAAGATCCCGCTATTTCCATCTCGCAAACAACGCCGACCAAGTTTGGCTCTAGCAACAATTTGGGTGGCAAGTTTCAGCCAATCGGTCAAAACAGTGGAACTGGACATCCGCCCGAACCACCGCGCCCTCCACCACCAGCGAAGAACCAAAATCAAGCCAAAGGGCCGAGAACCGATTCCGATAGCGAGGCCGAGCGAGGTCAACATCGACAGACTCCAAAGAAACGCGAATCGAGCGGCAGAGGCGGCGTGAGTAAACGTATGAGTAGAGACCGTCCGACAAAACGATCGCGCAGTCGATCTCGTAGCGCATCCAGTTCAGGCTCGTCGAGATCTCGATCGGCAAGGCGAAGCCGTTCACGATCTTATTCGAATCGACGATCAGGCAGTTACGAGAGGAAGTACAGCAGATCTCCGTCGGGTACGTACAGTAGATCGCGATCACGATCACGTACTAGATCGTATACGAGAAGTCGTAGCCGCAGTAGGTCAGGTGACCGAGGTTACTATCGTAAGAGACAGTTTCGGCCGTATAATAATCGCGGCACGTACTATAAGCCACGCTTCCAAGGCTTCAACAATCCGAATCATCGCGGAGGTGGTAATAATTTCCAAAACCGGAATCGTTTCTACAACAATCAGCACAACAATCGTTTCGGCAATCGTCGCGGTGGCGGATTCAACAATCGTGGCGGCCGTGGCGGTCGTGGTAATCGTGGCGGCAGATTCTTCCACAACAAACAAAATTTCCGTGACTTCCGCGACAGGCGAGACTTTAGAGATCGCCGTGCATCATCGCGTGATCGATATAGCGATCGCAGCTACTCGCCCGATCCGATGAGGAAGGTGGACGAAGCAAAGGAGAAAATCAACAAGATGCTCGAAGGTGGCGATGACATCGAACATCAACAGGGTGGCAGTGGTGGCTCGACCGTACCTCCTAATAAAAGGCAAGCTGGACCCTTGAGCGAAGGAGAGGAGAGGGACGATGATGACTATGAGAGGTGGGGAGAGGGAGAGGGGGGCGATGCAGCTAACACCAAGGTTGGTTAGACTCTGCGTAGGTTTTCGGCATACGGCAAATGGCCGGTTCGTCTTCTTTGCGATGACGATCATGATAACAATTGACGATAAAAGCGAGGAATAACTGACAGAGAAAGTGACGATGATGATGAATAATGATGATGATGATGATGATGATGATGATGATGATCAGCCACACGCGCGAGGAACAAACTAACTCTCGTTTGTTGCCAGAATGAAGGGGTTGAGCCTGTCGACGATAACCTGGAAGGCAAGGAGTACTTCATTGAGCGCATGAAACAGCGAAGCAAGAACGTTTTAATGCAGAGAGCCATTGCAGCTAAAATTTGGTAGATATTGCCGCCGCCGTCGCTGCTTCTCTGTGATACGATCGCTACTTTCTTCAAGTTGTTCTTAATTAATCGACCGATTGATACGAGGCATATATTGAGACACTTTTTAGCTTTAGTAACGATCACTCTTTATCTCTTTTGTTATCTCAAACTGTCATAACCGTATCTCTGATCAATCTTGATAATTCCTTTTTTTTGTTTTTTTTTTTTGTTTTTAAATGTATTGTCTTAATTTTTCGTTTAATCTAAACGCGAATTAAATTAAAAAATTAAAATCTAACCAAGATTAAAAATTAAAATCTAACCAATATAATATTAAACGAATATCAATGTAATCAATTACGGCTATTATACAAGATATTTTTTCATAAATGTAGTTTTATCGGCATTTTAGTAAATATAATTTTGTCCTGATCACATATATTTTATGGATTTTAAAAATAAGTTTATCTAAACTTGAATCAAGAGAAATTTCTTTTATATGTATTTATCCAATATATACACACATATATATATATTGCAATTTACTCTTGTATAGTGTATCGATAATAATTAGATTTTTCGTTATCAATTCATTAACATGCAATAAGTACAGTGTAAAGACATATAACTGGCGAGTGGCTTTTCATTATCATTCGTTATCAGAAACGGAAGTGAATTTTCTTTTAATTGCTATCTAATGGCGTATTCATTTTGTACGATTGAGAACGAGGAGAAGGAACATTCGTAGTTACATTGAAAGAAGCACGATTAATTAAAGTGAGAGAACTATAGCGCGTTTCTATAAATTCTCAAAATCTAACGTGCCATTAGAGCTCGTATATCGAATATGCCTAACAATAATAACTTTTAAAAACTTCCGTTTCGCTTGATCTTAATAATTATAAGAACGAAATTGCACAGCATCATAATAGTATCTCCAAATTCAACGTCTTTAATTTTCAGAAAAGGATTATCGGGTGAAAAAAAACACAAATATGATATTAATCTCTTTATTACGAGTTTAGTTTAGTTTAAGCTATAATAGACGGTAATTTTGGTAGAGTAAGATAATATCTATATATATATATATATATATACATATATGTTGTATGTAAACCAAGTTGCTGTACAATTGAAAGTTCCACAAATATATATATATAACGCAAAACCACTGCAAGAAACTCGTTACGACTTTCAGCTAAAGGAAATGAATGTATTTTCCTCTTCCTGTGCCCAAGTATATCTAACGACCTTTTAGTCGCGATTTATAGCACGTCGCGTCGATATCGAGAATCTGCATACGAGGAAACTAAACTCGTTGATATCATTGGTGCACCAAATTGATATCAGGCGAGTACTTAAGTCCAACGGTGCACGCATTATTCTCACATATTCCTCGAAACTACCTAGGACACAATGAGATTCTTGGAAGCGCGATTCATGCTTTTCGCTTTCGCTGTTCTTTCCGATGTTTATTGTTCCGATGATTTGGACGCTGTGTATGTCGGCAAGGTCGGTGAGAGTTGTAAGTTGTATTGTTTGAAACACAAATTTCTCTTTTACGTTGTTTGCAAATTCGTACGAGATTGAAATTCCCAAGCGAGAAATTTCAATCGTACGGAAAGTATAACGGGTTTTTTTCTTAATATATATCATTTAGAGAAAGTGTTTTTTTTTTTTGGTTCTCTAGATGTAGATTATCAAAGCTATCAAGATCTCGACACGTTTCTTTCCGTGGAATGCGAGAAACACGAGGAGTATAGCGAGTGTTTCGGGGATCGGACGTGCCAGAAAACGTGTGAGAATATGGATCAGTGGGAAAGGATGAGTTGCGCCAGGAGGAAAGTCTGCATTCGCGGTTGCATCTGCGAGGACGGCTACGTACGGGATAATTACAGCGGCGTCTGCATCAGGGAAAACAACTGCCCCAGAGTGAGACATTAACTTTGCGAAAAGCAGAAAGAATGTTAAAAGTTAATAAAAGAGTCCGTATGTGACTTGTGTAATAAACAGGCGAAAAGAATTGATTGTGAGATGCGCAACGAGCGGAATTTATCGAGCTTCATTAATATAGATGTGTTTTTAGGAACCACTCTTTTATGTACTATGCGTAATTAATTGCGAGTGATTCAACGCAAATGCATCTTGTGTCAACGTCTCGAAATAAAAACGATCACCGAAAAGAATACCACGATATAGTTTAAATTGGATAAATTATACATTCCTCAAACGTGTTTGCGTACATCGACGTTGCGTTCGTGCACCTGCGTATACATGCATTCCGTACGATAAACGCGTCTCGCTGTTTAGCATTCGCTTACTCAGAACTGCAGGACTCGATAAAAGGTAAAAGGAACACGCAAGTACAAGCTTTATCGTACCGCGAGCCATTTAAATTCCATTTCAAATTCACTGAAGCCTGAAGCGAAGCCCCCCACTCGTAGACTTACATATGGTGCATTTCTACTAATCGAGAGACATGGCGAGGAACCTAATGCGCCGCGTGTCTTTGGCAAATAATTTCAAGAGCTGGCTGCGGTTAATTATGGAAAGGAAAGGTAAGATTTGCGAGGAATTTCGAATTTTTATCGACCTTTATTTCTTTTCCCACAGGACGGCTTTTTTTCTCGCGGCTCTACGCTCGTCGAGAGGAAATGTCTCGCTGATGGCGGTCGAGAGGGCGAAATTCCATCGCGATGCAACGCTTGACAAAATCCCACGTTGCTCCTAACTCGCACGACTTGTCGAGATCCGGTGTCGGTGGCATCGTGTAACCACGCGCACGCATACAAACCAGCCAGCCTTCGTACCACGCGCGGCGACTCACACGTGGACGCGCGCGCGGTCGTTGCTGTTAGTCCGCTCCGATCGACGGTGGTGATGCGAGCGGGGCGGTGCGGTGCGGTGCGGGGCGGTGCGGCTGTTTCTCTCTTTTCCGTGACTTCCTCCCGTGCGAGGCAGGCGAGGCCAGTCTCGGTCGGCCTCGGTCGTCCTTGCCCCTTTTGCTAGGCAGCACGTCCGTTACCATCTACTAGCTGGCGCGAAAACATCAACTCATTCCCAACGGATTAGAAAGGCTCGCCAGCCTTTCGGGGCCTCGGGTAGCGATGGGCCCGATCCAATTCTCTCGGTGACGGAACACATCGGAAATCGGACTACGCTCTACGCGCTATCGTCATGAACTTTCGATCAACTTTTTAGGGACAAGGGAGAAAACAAATATGACAAAAAAATTGTGTGGCTTGAGGACGACAGAGAGCAACGGGATTGAGAATTTATGGCATGCTGTTAACATTTTGAAATATGGACTCTGCCGAGGACCAAATGCACGTTTAGGATCAGAGTGCTTGATTTACAACCTGTTTCAAACAGATCAAGATTACGGCTGAAGTAGGATATTGAGATAAACATAACTTGCAGCCGCAAGTATTCACTTTTTGTCGGAGATTATTAATAAATATCCAAAAAGTGTTTACGGATACAAGGAAGATTAATACACATTTAAGATTGCGAATACATCATTTCACATTTATATATATATAACGTTTATTCGTTAACGCTTCGTTAACGATTTAAATAACGTTTCAAATAATCTTTCACGTCTACATCTCAATTCAAACAAAAGAGACTATAACAATCTCGTAAATTTATTGTTTTATGTTATAATGAATAATAAATATACTCGAAATTTATATGCTAATTATAAATTTTGCAGAAAAAAAGGACGCAATGTTAACTTAAAATACAATGTAACCAGATGATGGAGGAGAACCCTATCGATGATTAAATCAGAATTGATGAAAAATCACGGTTGATCCCATCGCTAGCATGGGAGAATCTTCTCTCTCCTCGTCTCTCACGAACCATTCGCGCGTAGGAGGGAAAGTTACCGGGAATTTCTTCCTCCCTCTATTCTCCTCTCTTCTCTCCTGGCATCGCGTTTCCTTCGGACACCTCGACGGAAGCTGCGACCTCGGCGATCGGCGCTTGGTCACGAAAACGAACGAACGGAACAAAGCAGGCGCGTGCTTTTTGTCAAGCGCGCGCCGGAAGGGTCGGCAGGAAACGTCCGTGTAGGTACCGATTCTAGCCACGTTCGAGACTGTCGGACTCCCCCCTCTCAAGTTTCGGCTCGAATCGATGAAATATTCGTTTAGCACATTGCGGAAAATCTCTGGAAATCAAATTCTCAGAGAAACATTTCGAGGGCGTACAACGAAATAGACGTTCATCGGTCGCGCGCGCGCGTTTCGCATATTCTCGCGGATATTGACGTTTCCGTATAATTACGATGACTTTATTACAGATGACCGATTCGAACTATTCCGCCTAAGATGATCTCTATGCGTTAGTATTTGTTATTTTATGATTTTACTCTCTATAAAGAGAGAAATTTATTCGGGCCGCGTCACGATCTGCGTATCTCATTTGCATGCGTGTACGCGGGAAGATCCGAGAAAAGAACGGCGACACGCGGCATTACCTACCGCGAGAAAGACCGCCGATGAATTATGGTCCAATTAAGATCTCGCGTCCGACATTTACCGTCTCGCTCTCCATCTCTGGCCGATAAACATTAGCTGACTAATGTCTACATTTAATATACCAACGGTGGCATCTTGTAACGAAACTTGGCACGCCCTAATAATGTCATTAGAGATATTACTTGTCGTCGCACTGACCGACTCGAAAAAGTTTCCCGCACGTGCATCGAATACGGTTAAATGATAGATTCAAGTTAATTATTTCCCCGTGTATCAATGTTGACAATCAATACTAATATACTTGGATATTTGTGAAATGTACATCGACTCGACGGTATATTGAAAAAAAAAATATTTAGATACGCAACACCCATGTCTCGAGAATGCACAAGTGTATAATTTCACATGTGCCAAGACATTCTTTCGATTTAAATTGAATATAATGTAGTATAATTCGTATACATTTAAATTAAATAATTTTGAAAAGAAGGAAAATGTACAATGTATTTGTCAGATTGCAGGTCTTTGTTCTTCCGCATTTGGCAAATCTCCCAACGTGCGCCAATCGCCGATCGGCACCTCGGTAAATGTACAAGTAGCCCATAAATGCACGAGGGACGATAAGCATGCTGTGCGATGAATCACCTGCATCGTCGTTGTCACCGGATTCACGACAGCCGTTACATTGCCCATCACCTCTCGGAATCTTTTCGACCGCGCAACCGGATGTATAAGATGAGACGAAGACGAAGCGAGATGTAAAGAGGGTAAAGAAGGCCTCGCATTCCTTAGTCATTATGAATGCGATATAGCCACGTTTATATAGCGATGGATTAAAAATGAAATATGATCAACAACCGAGCCGATACCGAGTCTTTACCGACGTAATACATTGCATTCTTGCACTTTTTCCTCATTCATTGTGCCACAATTTATATAGACATTTGCGCAATTTGTGCCGAAAGCACAAAGATGTTTGCGAGCGTGACAAATGTATGTCCTACACATGTGTTTGAAGCTTGGAGAGTTTAAAGAATTTGTTTCCATCGATGAAATGGAAAAAGAAGATCATTACGGAGCCAAAGTTTCTTTATCGTGAATATTTTTACATTATCTACACGCCATCGTTTTATTATGTATGTAATGTTTGATAAATTTTGTAATTGTTTTTCTTTTTCTTCTTTATTAACATAACCGCGCGTTGCGCATACCGACGTGCATTATCTGCCGGAACGTGTCCAGAGACGCATTTCTGTAATGAAAGCAAAAAAAGAACAAAAAGAATGTCGTGTAATGATTCATCGATTAATCCTTGCCCGGTCTTGGCTCGTCCCATTTGTCGCGTTAACATCCAAATTGAATAGCTATACGATATAAAAATGTATATTACGTCATAGAATATCCGAGCGAGAAGGCATTGCGGTTACTCGTCGAGATTGCTTGATTTATTCAAGTGTCGGAAACTGCATCGGCTTATTAGAGGATGTATAAAATACGAGCGCATAGTTGCAACCGCGATATACTCGTCCCCTTGACCGCTCCCACCCTCCGCCTCTATGCCCCTCTATCCTCTCCCCGCATCACGGTACCGGTCTTTCGCCGTGAAACCGATAAATTATGCATTCCATTATTCATGCTCGCTCGCCATAATCATGTACCGGCGGTTGACAAGATCCTGTCATGCTTTACAGGCCTCTCGGCTCCGCGTTTGTTTGCTACTTCGAGGTAAGGAGGACCGTTTACGGCAGTGACTGTGAGCTATTCAATTTACCAGCTTGAATACGGCTAAGCCTTTGAGGATGCAAGGATCGTAGGATAGACGAAGATGCGGAAGAAGAGACGCGGAACGCCCGTCTAGTTGAGTCCGCGCGAAACTCAAAAGACCAAAAATGCCGGAAAGTAATAAATTATTTATAAGCTACACTCTTAAGAGCCTATCGCAAAGTTTCGCGCTCGTCTTATTTCGCACGCTCGTGCTCGCATATTCAATCGACTCGAGTGCTAGATGTAATTGTAAAATATTTAAAACGAAGAATATCTTGTACGAGCTATTATTGCGTGTACATATTTTCTCTCCTCGTTTAATTTATTGTACAGATAATTATTGCAGATAAGTATATAAAGTTGCTTATCGTTGGAACGCGATGGCAATTGAATAATATCAAACAATATTCTCAATCTTCCTTCGGATGCATGTCAATAATTACATCTGTTTAAATATTATATCTAAATATAAAGGGATTGAAAGAAATTATAAGCGTGTGTAATTTTCTATAATATATAATGATTGACAAAACAGAGAAGGAGACACGAAACAATTACGCGATTATATACATGTATAAAATTTGTGATTTTATGGAAAGAAATTAGATATTAATCCAATGCAAGAGGTAAAAAATAAACTTTAATTTCTTTTATCGATTATTTACGCTTATACGTTATATTTCAAATCGATTGACAAATAATGACCCGTGATCTTTAAGGATTTATACATCGTCGCCAAGAGGCTTAAAATTGTAAACTCGAACTCTCTCGGCGATTCAAAGTAGGAAGTAAACGTAACGTGCGCGCATTCGTTCGGCCGTGCTCGTCGGTGCTCGGCCATCTTCGGCGTCACGATCGCCCCGCCACGTAGCGCCCCCACTCTGCGCCTCGGCTAGTCACTCGTCGTGTCGTCAGTCGTCGGTACGCCGTGGTGGGGAGACGAGGCCTGCGGACTGAGAACGACGCGCGGACGTTACGGTGGGAGGTTCAATTGTCGGTGAATCGTTGCGATGAGCGGTCGGGTGCGCGATAAGAGTCGAGCGAGAGATTAAGAGCGCGTGCCCCGGCTGCTGCGATCGGTACGCGTCGAGAAGGAGCACGACGTTTGTTTGACCGCTCGGGGAGCCGTTTCGTTTCGGATCGCGAGTACGAGTGTCGGCGTGCGCGCGCACGCACGCCGGGCAGCAAACTTCACACGGGTGGCGCGCGGCCGGAGACCGGAGTGCTTGCTGGACGATCGATTCGGTCGATCCGATTTCTTCCTTCTTTTCTCTTTTTTTTTTTTTTTTTTTTCCGACACGTCGATATGTGTTTGACGGCCTCGACATACATAACCTAACCTGATCCTCGCGCGATAGTGACGCGATATTTCGTGCTCCGTGACGTTGACGAAAAGAAATGCGCCGAGCGCGCGCGTGCGTTCGCGTTTATCGTAATCGCGCGATCGAAAGAGAGAATTGGCTGTGAGTGAAAAAGAAAGCAAGGGAAAAAAACGCTCTCAGTGTGTGCATCGCTTTCTGGGATTTCTACATCGCAACGTGGTTTTTGTGCGTGGTTTTCTGGAATTTTCTGCAGTTTCGAGATTCAACTTTTTTGTGACAAGAGCCCTGGCAGCAACGGCCATGACCGCGGACAGCCTGTTCGAGACTACCAGCATCCCGGGGCACCTCGCTCCCACGCCCGAGAGACTGGAGAGACTTCTCTCGAAACAGACCCTCGAGGAGCTCTACGAGGTCGAGGAACAGCCTTTCGCACGGTAAGTTACGACTCGAAACGCGCGCAACCCATCTCTCTCTCTCTTTCTCTCTCCTCTCTCTCTTCTCCCCTTTACTTCTCTCTCCTCTTCCCTCTCACCACCCCTCCCTACTCTTGATCTCGCCATTCTCTTTCCCCCCCGGATTGTCTTTGTCTTCGGGTAATCTAACGAGGATTAGACCGCTTCCGACCTGCGCGACTCCGATGACCTCTCGAGGTCGAGCTCATCCTCTTTTGTGTATGTTATGCTCTCGATATCTATCAATATTTATGCTCGACTCGATAGCTGTAATGAACGCTGGTATAGTTTTTTGCTAGTATTATCAACTTTGATACAATATACTCGTATTATATTATATAGATAGCACGATATCGTCAAATTCCGCGTAAGAAATTTAACGCGACAGTTTAATGGCATTCCCGCTAACGAGTGATATTTAGTTTATTTAATTGGACATTTACGAATATATATTCTGTCAATGAGATAACACATGGTTGTTTAAAAAATGGCATGAAAGAGAAATGCAAGGCATTGAAGGGTAAAGATAATATTGATATCAATTTCACAATTCTCTTAAATGAAACGTGTGTTGAATAAATAAATGAAGCGGAAAAAAGTGTCAATGTGATAAAAAGTAAATTTAATTTATTAAAATCTGAAAAGGAAAATTTTGTAATAATCAATTTCTAACGGTAAGAAGAAAAATTTGATATTTTCAAATCTTTTTAATATATACTATATTTCGTATTGCAATAAAATCAAGTATGATATTATATCTATGACATGTCGAGATGTAGAAAATTACTGAGACTGTATAGAAAGTCGATGATAGATACGCGCAAAGAGAAAGGCCGATAAGAAAAATATATTTATATTTCTTATTCGATACGATGACGCGGAGTTTTCGATGTCGCGAGATTATTGATTGCAAATTTATACACAAAGTGGAGCAACAAAAGATCATGGAGAAAATGGAACATGTCGGGGTTTTCAATTGCACTTTCATTTCTGATATATGCTATCTGAAAAAAGTCGCAATAAAATATATTTTTCCTTAAAAAAAAAAGAAAAAAAAACGATTTATAACAATTTTATCATATGAAATATTTATGTATAATATTCAAATAAAAAATAATATATATTATAATTTATAATACTCTTTTTTATATTGCATTATTTTATTATTTATTTATTTATTCTTTGGAACTTTCAGCATTACAAGCTTTACAAGTACAATAATAGTCTATAAAGTTATAACCATTGATGCATATATAAAAACATAAACATACTGTAATGAAATGAAAACTAAAATGAAATCTAGAATCTAAAATCGAAAATGACAGACAAAGAAAAGATTACGGAAATAAATTTTAACGAGCTAAAACAAAACTAATTCAAAAACTGAAATAAAATTACAGCAAAATTGAAATTGAAATTAGACTTAACGTTAACATTAAAATTAAAGTGAAAGAAAAAGGAAAAATAAAATATGATTTACATATATTACTCTAATCTGGAGTAAAACAAAAATTATATTTCTTTTACCTCTCCTATTTCTTCTTCTCCTCACTTTCATTCTCTTCTTTTTGTAACATTTTTATATTATATTATAATAATATATAATATTTTATACATACGCCCACACACACACACACACACACAAATGTCTCGCTCCTTAAACGAATTATCCGATTGTGCGCGACGCGATTTAATGCTATTGTATGAGAGCGTGAACGTGCGATTTATCATTAAAGGGGATAGATGCGTGCAAAGTAACGTGAGATGCGGGTAATTAGTATTTCGTGACACGCGCGTGACTCGATGAAATCACTTGCAGGTTTAATGGAAGCGCAATCTTGAGAGATTTTGAAATATGTATATATCATATATGTGATATGTATTTATCATATATATACACACACACACCCGTGTGCGTATATATGCGGCATAGCAAAAATATCATCGATAAAGTCTAGTGCGTCTCAAAAAATTGAAATTTTCTATTTAATTATCTTAATATGATAAAATATCATTAGAGTTATTTGCGCGAGTTTTTTATCATTAGAGTAATTTAAGTCTCACGATATCGTAAAAAATTAATAACACATAAACACAGTTATAGCTTTCATGTATTTCAAATATTAAATTGAATCAATTTTGACAAATTTTTTAAAAATTTTAACGAAGGTGAACAGACTTTTATCATCATCACATTTTGTATCGTAGGTGCAATTACATTCAATCGTTATACTAAAATTAATTACACATATAGGATATGTGCATATTTGAAAAAAACATGCTTGTATTTGCGTTTCCCTCTTATAATTAGTGTGATTCTCCTTTAATTAATTTTTCGCAGATTGTTCGCGTATCGAGCTTGCGTAACCGCTTGTTAATTCACGCACATCGACGGGAACATGCTCGTTATGGAACCATTTCACACGTGTCTACGGTTTTTTAGCGTTATACCGCAGAATAATAATGCCACTTGTTGCAATAGGTCGTTACGCGTTACAAGAATATAACAACTTTTAATGGGAAACATATTTTCTATTATTGTTTCGGTATTTTAGCATCATTTGTTTTACTAATTTTCGTTATATGAGAATTATTTGGCTAATGTAGCGAAATATATCACTTTTAATGTCTTAAAAATGGGTGAAAAATAACAAGCATATAAATTTTACGAGATATCAGTGCGAAGAGGAAGAAGGAGAGAGAAACGTAATCGATGAATATAAAATAATGAGAAAGAGAGGATTATTAAGAGTTTAATAAGATTGCGCAAATTTTAATGTTTTCTTGCGTTTGATATTCAACGATAGAAGAAAAGGTGACACTAAATTATTTCATCTCTAACGACAATAACGACGGTGCGAATTTCTCTTTAATATATATTATTTATAACACCATATCATAATTCATACATTTCACGGCGCGATCATTTCATTCGACTAGAGGCCTCGGGCCACCCTCGTCTCTCGAGATCCTCTTCTTTCGTGAAAGAAAGTGTTCCTGCCGCGAGATCGAGGTCGAGACTTTGTCTCGATACTCGCTCTTTTATGACCTCGCCTGGACTCCCGCTGCTCTCTTCTTCTTCCAAAGGTATCGTATCGGTCGGCGAAAGAAACGAGAAAAAGATCGCACGAAACAGTTTTTTCCGAAATTGTACAAGATTGTTGAAAATTTTTAGCGAAAATCGTCATAAACAATTGTCACATTTAGAAAAAAAGTTGCGGAAAAAATTTTCGGATAGCGTCCATATATTTGAAGCACGGTCAATTTTCTGTCATTTTCCGTGACGAGCTTATTAAATTGGCGAGATACATACATACGACACACGTATTTAATTGCACGCATGCCGTAAGATTAGTCAGCTTGCAACGCGATACGTCAATAGGGTCATCAATGTCGATTACGGAAATAATGGAATGTCTCAATTGCGTAAATGCAAAGGAAAACAAGGCTTATATCGTGATGGAAAATAAACGGGAAATTAATCTGCGTGTAAAATTATCGCATACGTTACATTGTTTTATACTCGATCACTCGGACGGATGACCGGTTGTGTTGGGTCACGTATGTGGCCTCTGTGCGAGATTGCGGAGCTAAAAAAGCAAATGGAGCGACGAAAGCACGGGGAAAATACGAGGTTCGAGATTAATCGCGATAGCGCTAATTAACGATTAACCGACTGTGCGTATAAATCTCTTATATATATATCGCGTTAAGAACGCTGGAAATGCAACCGTAAATTCTCGACAAACTTTAACGCGTTACACAGATATAATATCCGATAATCGCCAAGTCGAGTAGTCGCTAAACATTTTATCTACGGCTTGTATATTTCTACGACTAGGAAAAGACTCGTTATAGCCCTTCCCCTTCCCCTTCTCTCCCTCTTTCTTTTATTTCTCTTTCTAAAATACATCTCCTCCAAGCAAAGTATTTTTAATGTATACGTCACAATACACACGCAACACGTGTCACATTCTCTCGTGCAAATAATCTCAAGCGACACTATTGTACATTAATTTACTGCAAATAATAAAGTGTTAAATTGTCCGTCTTGAAAATTTTACAATTTGCACATTTGATGCGTCGTGCGTGTTATATGTGCGTTGCAACTTGGTTCGCCTCGCGATGGTGCTACATACGCTTCTTAACGACTGGACGCACCCGAGACCTTCCTGAATGGCGTTAAGCACCGTCAAGATTTATGCAAACCGTCAATCATTGCGCGTGATAGCGCATCGTGACGGCGCGACGTCGAGCGAAGAAAAAGTATCGGATAATGATCGCCGCCGCGATTATGTCTCTTTGCCAAACACCTGCCGCGTTCTAGAATTTCTCACGAGATTCGCCCGGCAAACGCGCAAGCGTGAATAATTTCATAATGCCAACGATTATCTCGACGCGTCCGTGTACCTCGAACGAGACCTCTTTTCCTCGGTGCAGTTTGCGCGCAAAGGTACCGGATTCTCTTGGAAATCTTGGCTCCCCGATGTGCTTTTATGCGCGGTGAATCTCTACATCTCTCCTCCGCTTCTTCGCTCTCGTGACAAGCGGAAAGAGAGGCAATTTCGTAACAATGAGAAAAGTGAAAAACTTGATTTCCTTGACAAGTAGCATGATGATAATGTAAACTTTGTAGAAAGAAGAAAATATCGAGCAGTTTTCTACTTATTATCGATATTTCGTCTGCTCCAAAAGATGCAAATGGACAAAAGCATCCGATTCAATGAGTGCATCAATGCGGACGTATATCGCGTAAAATTAAAATTAATTATCGAGGCGATTAAGTCGCAACGCGCGCGCGTGCAAAAAGTTATATAATTTATGTGCACGTTCGCGTTTACATTTTTGCTCGGATCCAGCGACACGTATCTCAATCGCATGGCATAGCGTATCGCGACGTTAAATAAATAGTCTTCCTGGTATCGATTTTTCATCGGGGGCCTGGCTTCCTCGTCTTGGCTCTTTCGCTCGTCCGCCTGCGAATACGTGCGATCGAGCGCAAACGAGTCGCGCCGATGTTTATTTCGCCGCCGGGCGTTTGCGACACCGGGAGCATCGGGTCCGAGCCGAGCGTATGTAACAAATTATCGCACGTGTGAAAAAGAATCTCGCGTTGCGTAACCTTCTCGCGAGGACGGAAATCGCGCGAGCTCCCGCCGTGCGATTCGATCTCTCGACGAGAGAGTCTCGTTCTCCTTCTCTTTTCCTTCTTCATTAACCGCCGCGCGTAAGGCTCGTATATATTCATAACTCCCCTCGTATATAAACAGTATATAATCGCTGATAAACGGAGCGCGAGACTCCAACGTCGCCAACAGTCCGCGGACTCTTTCAATCGCGTACACGAATCGTCGAGTCGACGCGATAAACGTGGGACGCGGTGTAAGGGACTGTGGTATAAAAATACATTACGACTGTATCCGCCTTGGAGAACGTTAGAGTCGCAAACGAATGTAAATAAACTCGTGGCGAGGGAGCGCCGTTTTGTTCCCACGAATTAAGCGATTCTGGCCGCATAATCGATACTTGTGACGAGAGAGAGAGAGAGAGAGAGAAGCGTTTCATTTGTAGATTTGCCTCCTACGTTAAATATTATTTTACCGTCGCATACAAAATGCACGGCGATTACGTGTCGTCCCAATTTATTTCGAGAGGCTAATAATAATTTGCTTGGTTAACGCTGATTTAATTCAAAATCACTCGATATTTATCGCAAATACATCGTCTTTCTCGACAGAGTTGAAAGGCTCAAAGTTTAAGCGATCCTCGTCGAAGCGCGTTTTAATCTTTTATACTGTGTTCTTGCATGATTTATTCATTAAATTCTTCCGTTTGCGCACACATGTCCGATACAACGTGCGCGTATACAGTCATCTAGAGATGATTGTGCACGACGGAAAAACGGTATTCGAGAGTCATCGGCGCATTTCAATCGGCGAAAATGCTTGTCGCATGCTCCGCGGAATATCGAGTCGTACGTACATATCTTTGGTAAAAGTTGTTTGACAATTTCCAAGCAACGTGTGTAAAACGTTTCGACGAACCTCGCGGACAAGTTCAAGTATACGTTTATAATATTATTACGTTGCGCGCAAATATCTCACTTTGCGCATAAATGGCAAAAATTATTCGCGACGCGATAGAGCTTGGCAGCTTTATACTCTGTAATTTACGTCCTATACATCTTAATATTCTCTATCCACACCTCGACGAACGGAAGATGGCTCCCTCCCCTGCGCGGTTTCCGGTGGAAAACGGAAGGCGCGACGATGTTAATATTTGCGTTACGTATCCGAAACGATAACGAAGAGAATCCCTGTGGAAAATAAATACTCCTGCCTCGTATCGGCTCCCCTTGCCTTGCTGCGCATAGCTCGTAAAGCGAATCGCGTTCCGAGATGCGCCGGTATATCTTTGGTCCCCGACGAGCATCATCCTTTTGTCGTACAATCTCGCTAAAGGTAAAAGTATTGCAACGTTTCTACCTATAAGGGTATAAATATCGAGTGGCAAGTGCATAGCGGACGATCTCTGCATGCTCCGCCCGGCCACGGGCTATTTTCAACCCACGCCAAACTCGCTCCTCTCGGAGCTGTTTCTCTCTCTCTCTCTTCTGCTTCTCTTCGTCTCGTTTGCCTCGCTCCCCGCGCGTTCGTATATTTCTCGTATATACGCCTTCGTATATGTATCCTAAGGCCCAACCTGATACCATAAAGAGCATCGCCGTCTCCCGACAGCGAGTGTTTAAATTTCTACAACATCCGGCGCTTCGTAATTGACCGATAGCGCGTATTGCGTGACATTCCTCGAAGCGCTCGACCGCCGCGTCGGTACTAGATATTATTGTTTGCCGAGGAGTCGAGTCTCGCCGCATAAAGATCCACGAGATTATTAATGGCTCTCGCGATTATTGCTCGCGCCGATAAAATACGCTCGATGCGATAAAAATTCTTTGAGACCAGGAGCGTGGCTACGCAAAGATTCGCGTATCGAGACATGTGACAAATAAAACCGCATCGTATCTTTGTATCTCGGTATATAAAAGATCATTTCTTTCGGCACAGATGCGGGACACACTTGCACGCGATAAATACGTACGTTGAAGCATATGTAAGATATTGCCTGGGTTTAACCGAGTTGAATAGACAAGTAACATGATTTTTCTGTTGGCGCGGTCACTTTGGGGAATCGTCACGAGGAATCGTTTCGACGTCGAGGGAGAGAGAGAGAGAGAAGGAAAAAAATCCGATCCGCGAGATTGAACGACAAACGCGAACGCGAGCGCTCCGAACGAGTAAACGCGACAGAAACGGGCATGCCACCTGGAACGTACCCGGTAACGGCACTTGCAATTAGCACGACAGACTGCTACGTCTGCCTACTTGCTCGGCATCTCGTGTCGCGCGATCCGATCGCCAAAGACGACCTTCCGTCGAGAGGGGAAAACGAGATCACGGGGCGCGTTCGTCTCGTCGATTCGAATAATCGTGGTCCTTTTATATTTATCGAGGGTGACGAAACGTGCCATACGCGGACGATCGGCATCTATAGCTTACGTTAGATCCCCTCGATATGCGGCGCGTCGGTGTATAGACTCTGAAAGAAATTATGTCGCATCTGAAATTATCCGGGAGAGTACCGTTGTGTTTGCTCAATTGTTAGCGCGACGATGCAGCTGTCGTGTGGCGACTTGAAAGCGGACAAGTCTGCGTGTGTTGCTTTCGGAGCGAGATGACGAGGAAAAAATTTAATTGCACGGTTGACAATATTGAGTTATCGATATGCGCATCGCGCTCGTGATATTAAGTCAAGTACGTCAATTACGCCGACGAGTTTATTATCTTAATTAACTCGAAGAAGAGGAAGAATCTTTGATCTTCGATCGTCATATTTCGACGAGAACGACGTTTCGCTTAATAGCGCGCTTTTACTCGATACAATGCACAATAAACTGACGCGCGTTAGAAGTAGGAGGAAATTTCCCTCGAAACTTTCTCGAGATCGATTTCGAGAAACTAGAAACATGAGAATATTCGTCGAACGGGTTATCGAACGATTTTGTTCTCGGCGAATAACCGACACCGCGAGACTTTTTCTTTATTCTCGAGACGACGACTCGGGATAGAAAACGTCCCGTGAGACTCCAGCTGCTTCTCTCGATAAGCAACAGCTGTCTCCCCAAAGTCCTCGTCGTTGTGCAACCAGACCTCGCGCGCAGTTGGGCTTTTAAGGATGCTTCCTGCGTCTCTGCAGCCGCATTTATTCACTTTGCATGACAAAGCTTTTTCTCTCTTGCTCTTTCTCTCTCTCGTACGTGTTTTTTTCTTCTTTCTTTCAAGAGAAAGACGATGGTCGACGCTTTACGAATTACTATGGGTTTCGGGGCGCGCGTTGGCGGAGGACCTTCCATCTACATTATTTTGGTTGGTTAAACCACGGCTGAGTAAGCACACGCTGCTTATTTTGGATATCGAACGATGCGTTTTCGATTTAAATACCAACGTGTATCTTCGTCAATATTATTTGTTTGCTCTTCGCTTTCCTTCGAACGTAACGTTGATAAATTGCGTTGTTGCTAATTCTTACTCGTGACTACGATACATGCAAGAGTTTATTTCTATATTTTTTTTCTCGAAAGAAAAGAGATGAAAGAGATTTTGAAATCTGGACGAAATCGGCTCGTTGCTCGCCGATTATTTGCGAGAGCGGAAAAAATGTACATTTATCGTATAAAATTTTCTCTCTCTCTCTCTCTTGTGGCGCGATCCAGCGACAGTTATCGATTCGCGGCCAATGATCATGGCGGCCTTGAGAGGAAAAGACGGCGGTTGTTCATCGTCGCGATCGCGCGCGCGGTATTTTCTCGCCCTCGAGGATCGGACCTACCGACTGCTTTTTTCCCTCCGCCAGTTCTTTCCTCTCTTTTTCTCTCTCGAGACTCGAGCCGCGAGACCGCGGCGTTCCGATCGAGCGGACCGATAAACATAATTAAGGCGACGGGACGCCTCGACAGGCGCTACGTTTTATCAACGGCAGCATCTGTATCGGTGATAATCGCCGTCATCGTGGAAGGCTCGCGGAAGGGCTCTTAATAAGACGTCGTCGTGGCCGCGATAGTCACGACTTTTGTCGTTCCAGCGACGAGCGATGCGGGGTGAGGCTTTAGAAACTCGAGGGAACCGCGGAGTCTGTCGCGAAAAATGTCGCGCTCGGGATGGAAGCGGGAAGCGAGACTCGTCGTATCTTTGAATCGGCAAATCTTAATCGAGCGAAAAACGTCCGGCTCGAGTGATGTACGACGCGACTAGGATCACGACGCGAGGAGAGAACTAGCGCGTCGAGCGATTACGACACACACTGGCCGCAAAGAATCCAAAGAAAGAGAGAGAGGGAAATGGACGAGTCGGATCGTTGGCGATATCGCGGTGATCTATGAGTCACGATCCCTTACGGCGGGACACCTTTGGCCCAGATCACGGAGCTCGCGCTCCATTGTGTCGTCACGATTCCTTCGCTTAGGGGATACTCGTAGGTTTCTGCCGCCCCGTCGTCGCATGGGAAAGTGTCGATTCGACTCCGAGGCGCAACAACTTTCGAATTCGCCCGGATCCTCGAGTTACGTCGTCCTGCTCTCGCTGCACGTTCCAATGTCGTGCCACGCTCATCGCGTTTCAGCGCGAGCGAGTTAATGTCACGTCGGTCTCTTGTCACACGCGCGTCTTGGGATACTTTTACTTAAATTGTGTATGCGCTTGCGTTGCGTTTTTATTTTTACACAATTAGGCTTTCTCGCGCGACGTGATATTTCATAACGCCATTATTGGCGGTGAATGGTAATTGGTGCCCAAGTCTATCTCTCTCCCATTTTCTCTCTTCTTTTCGTTTACTTTCGCGTCTGTCCTTTCCGTCGCAGGACCAGCATTTCCTTCGCTTTTTCCTTTTTTCCGGGTAAAGAGACTCCATTCATACGTACAATGTCTGGCGATGCGCGAAATGCGTTGTTCCCCATCGCGTTTCTATATTCTTGTTGCGTCTTTTTCTCTCTCTCTCTCTTTTTCTCGAGTCTTTATCTCGATCGCGGTGAACCACCGCGGCCCTTTGTTACTTTTGTCTCAACTTTGAGTGCGTCGTTAGTAACGAGATAGCGTCTCTCTCTCGAACAATGCGTAAACTGTAGGGATCGGGGAGGATTCTCGAAGAAGCGAGCAACGACGGGTATCTTTGTACTTGTCGACGGGGATTTGTCGGCCCTGTAACAATTCAATTCGATTCATTTGATTAAAACCGCCTAGTCAAACTCGGACTAATCCTTTGGTTTTATACCAGCCTTTTAGACGCTTTTAGATCAGAGAAACAGTTCCGGAAGCTTTTAAGCTTTTAATCTCTCTTTTACGCTCTTTCTATTTCGGGAAGAAGCGATAAACATTGCGAGATTTCTCTTTTTCTTTGATCCGATAATATCAAACGTATTGTGCGCGTTGGCGTGAATACATAAAGCGGAAAGTTAGTTTGGGATATTTGTTAAAGATTTATTGAAAAGAGCGCGTCCTTAAAACATAAATGAGCGCCCGCGAATGGCGTTTATGAATAATGCGTTAATGAATTTATATTTGCGCGTGAAGCGTGCCTTAAAACCAGTTTTTACGTTAGAGGGAAAAGAGAGGCGTGGGTGGCGCGAAACTTTAATCTGATTTTCGAGGATACGCGCCTCGCGAGATGATCCACGAGCGGGTCGGAGTGAAAAATGCGTCTCGGCTCTCGAGTACGACATACATTCACGAATGCATTTCGGAGACGAGAATGTTTTCGCATGTTTACGTTTCTTTGCACTCCCACGCTTTAGCGCTCGATGAGAACGACATCGGGAGACTCGACTGGACACTCGACGCGCATTTTGTCTCAATTAACGTACCGAAAACTAGGGAGGAAAATGTAAAAAAAATGTCGCAAAAACCGTGGGTTGAAGGGGAGCGATATTTTATTATTAACGCGCTACAGACTCCATTACCGTATTAATGACATTTACAATGAACCTCGTCCGCAACGCGAGGGTTAAAGTCACCGTCGTCGTGAAACGCAACGGAAACGACTCGAAAACAGGGGAAGCAAGTTTATCGCGAGGGGTGCGGCAGTTGTCGCGCGATAATTTGCAAAGGACTCGAGTAGACGCGACACGTTTGTTTCGACACACGCGGGACATCGAAAAGGCGGTCGATTTGTTTCGCTCCGACGCTAGACGACACATTTTTTCTTCCTTTGATTTTTTCCGGCGGAAAAAAGGGAGCGTTCCTTTCTCGCTTTGCTCGCTGTCGCTCGCTCGTTTGCTTCCCGCGCTCGAGTTGGCCGACCTTCACCCGACTACCGTCGCCATTATGCTCGTTACACACCAGTCGCGGTTGTAATTTACGGTTAACCGAACGGAAACCGAAGGGGAGCGACCGCGTTGTAACGAGGTCGGCGCGCATAGGGTCTCTTAACGAAGAAACTCGCCGCTGCGATCGTCCTTTTCTCTACCGTCTCTTTCGTCCGATTCTACGCGTCTGGTTGCGCGTTTATCGTCGGCGTTTACGACGCTTGCCGCGGATTCAATTTCCCGGAATAGTCGTACTTATCATTTTTAATCGACAAGTCGATCTCTCGATCCTCGCGAGAAAATTCTACCGGCGGTCGGACAGTGTACGACGGAGCGAATCGATAAATCGTCTTTCCTCGTTTATCTATTTTTCCCCGTTGGCGATTATCGCCGACCCGAGTCGTCGCACGGGTAGAAAGTCTCTCTCTTTCTCGCGAATAACGGACGTTTGACGGTGTCTTTTTGCGCGGCCGACTGGTTCTCGCAGATGCGGCCGATTATCGCGTATCGCGCAATCAGCCGATCGTATCCAGAAATCGTTTGAAAGTAGTTAATCCGACGTCTGGATGTCGCGCGCTCGTTTGGCCGCGTCCCACTTTGTCGCATCGCGCTGCGATTCCGCGTGTCTATCGCAATTTGTGATGTAATTGAAAGGGAATAACCTCTTGTCCCTGTCGACACGTACAAAAGGAAACTCATTTTAGCGAAGGATGTTTGAAATATTGTTTTGATTTGGAACGTTGAACAAAATACCCCGCAAGATCGGGCGGGGTATCGCATCGACTCTTTTCACGCTTCGTTTCTGATTCTTTCGTAGAAATTGACGTATATTTTAATCCGAAACATTCATTCGCTTCCTTTAGGCAACCTTGTATAATTTCGATATCGACTAGAAATTTAAAACCGACCATCTCTCTCTCTCTCTCTCTCTCGTCGACTAGGAAGAAAAAGTCATTCTCGCGTCCGCGGGTGCATCGTTTGTCGTCGAGAATCGCTCCGAGTAATCGATCAGCCGCGCAAAATGCAGCGCGAAATTCACCGCACGACGAGATGGAACGACGCGGATTTTTCATTCCGCACGCGTCCCCTCGATTATACCGGCGCAATTACACGGCGCGCGATTATAGCCCGTAATCAGCCTACGCGTTTCGCGAGGCGACTCCATCCTGCGCGTACGAAGGAAGGAATTGCGCGAGACGAGAATGGGACAAGTTGTGCCGGCTCGCATACCGTCGTCGTCGTCGTCGTCGTCGGGAACTTTTCGCCGCGTCCGTGTACTAAACCTTTTTCATTCTGTCGCATGTACGCGCGCGCGGTGTCGGCTCTTGTGCGAGAGAGCGACGTATTAGCCGAGCTGTTATTGTTTCTCGCGCTGCGTCGGCTCTCGAGAGAGCCGTTCGACCCGTTCGCCGTAGGTAGACATTTATCGCTACCTGCTGCTCTTCCCCCTCGCAGCCTATTATTCTCGCATTTGCGAGACGCTGCGGGATCGATTCCCCGAGATTATATTCGAGACTCGATCGTCAACAGCCGCCACGCAGCTTCCGACGCATAATCCACCGCAAACTGATCGTTTACACGCCGTAGCGATATAAATGTACCCGTCGTTATTTTTTCATTACGGCAGGTGCTCGGATGTTTGGTCCTCTTGATATAACGAGACGTTATATATTTACATCTCAATCTTTTCGCTTATATTTCTCTAATTTTATTTATAACACGAGACGAGTAGATATCCTATCCGCGGTGTGTATGTACGTGTGCATGGAGCGCACAGAGATCCGAATTGCTCTCGCAGCCGGCGAGGCAAAAATGAGGTTACGCTCCGGCGAGCGCGCGCCGCGATCCGGTCCGAACGATCCGGTAAACCGCGGCGATCGCCTCTCCGGATCGCCGTACCGCAAATAAAAAGGCCAACGCGCTCACCCACGCCTCTCAGGAATCCCAAGGGCGAGCGTGTCCGCGACTCCATGTTGCGAGCCCGCGAGGCAGTTGCCGAGCGACGACGACGATCGATATGGTTCACCGATATATATCGTCCGATATCTCGCCGTCCTCTCTCTTTCTCCGTCCCAGATTCGATCTGACGCGGTAGTAAACAGCGGGGCCCCGACGACGTAATGCGGGTCAATCGACCGAGAACGCGCCTCTCTCGAAGCGCGAGCCGAGTCTCTCGGTTTCTTTGAACGAAACGTGCGCTCGCGCGCGCGGGCACAATCCCTTTTCTCGATGAGCCCCTTTTTTCCGCTCGCGCGCTGCGTGAAAATATTTCCCACTGTGCATTCGGGATAAATCGAGCGTCGCTAAAATCCCTCCATTGTGCGCGGGGACGGTCGGAAATGTTGAAATCGCGCGACACATTTCTCCTCCATTATTATTTTTGTTACGCTCCGTTATCGCTCGCGTTGTATTATGTAAAAGTAACGGATGAGCGTTACGCGAACCAACCGAATTTATCGCAATCTCGCGGAAGTTGTTACGAAAGCGCAATCTGGATACAGTTTTTTTGCGACCCGTAATAAATTTTAGTTGTAACGCGGCACGATGGTGTCAAACGTACGTAAAACTTTCTCCCGCGTTTCGTATTTACGTATCTCTTTGGGAGTATTATTACTCTACAATTTAAGGATAACGATCGGTCGTGCAATTGCATACTCTAGTGCCGATTGCATTGTTACGCAGAGCCGAATGCGGTGCACCTTTGCGTTTCGTTCCCGCAACACGCGCGCGCGCTACGAAAGGAAAGTGCACGCGAGGCTATATTTGGCCGACATTGCGACCATTTTCGCAATCGCGCGCGCTCCTCGCCCGAGATTTCGCGCGCGCTTACGCAGCGCACACTTGTCGCAAACGTTGCGCCATAGGACGCGTATATTGTACGATATATTCGCGCGCATTATACTATACTTTGCGGCTGACCGATCGCCAAATACCTCCCGAGCGTTTGCATTTTGCAATTTCTAATCGCGCGTTACGATCGACGCGACGGAAAGACATTAGGCCGAGTAACGCGGGGCGAGCGAGTAAATTGACATTCGCGATTGCGGTTTGACGCAATTCTAGCGGATAAATGAGCGCGTTGCGTATTGTATCGCGGCGCGTTTACGGCCGGTTATTTATTCCACTTGTGTATCCAACTACTTTTCGATCTCGTTTCGTTTGACTTTTCGAGAAATGTAACGCTCTCTAAAACGAGATTCATTCGTTCCGCGGTCGAGCTTGGCAACAACACCACGGATAGCCAGACTGCCGTCGTCGGCTGAAATCTGAGAATTTGTTCCCTTCCGACACGCACATTCCTCGCAACGAATGAGCGCGCGCGCGCGCGAGACAGCTGACGAGTGTGCGATTCGCGTCTCGCACGCAATCGCGTCGGCACGCATATCCTAATCGCAAGGAGGATGCGCGCTGCTCTTTTTACATTTTAATAATATAACAGCAGGCCAAATCGCGGGAATTCGGGGCGAATCGCGCGAAAACGTTGGAGATTAATGTAGCGCGTTCTCGCTTTCCTCGGCTAATGTGCGCGCCCGCGAAAAGATAATTTACAAACCTATTAAAATATCAATTTTGTTTCGACAAAGAAATTGACGGCCGCCAACAATATTTGCGAACGAGGAGGAATAATATATTACCGTAGCTCGAAAGGATGCAGTTACCGCATCGTCGTCGATATCTCTCGCTACGCGGCGATAAACCAAGAGGGCGATAAATCGAGCGGTGTAAACCGGCGGCGGCCACACCTGTGCACACTCGGTGGGCACGAAAGTGTCTCGGGGGCCGTTCGCCCTCCGTCTTGGTCGGCGCGGCTCGTATGGCACTTTTGTAAAACGATACTTTGCGCGACTTTGCGGGACACTGCTGGCCCCGACTGCGGCCGGAAAAAGTTGTCAACGTCGGGGAAAAATACGAAGGAGAAAGAGAAATCGGCCCCGCCGCTGTTGCGCTACTACCGCCCACTTGTCCGACCGTTTATTTCCACCAAGTTCGACATTCCATCGTCGCGGAATGCCAGGTGTGGGCTTGTGTGCCGGATACTTTTACGTTCTCTCTCTGTTTCGAATGCACGCGTGCACGGATATCGCAAGGTGACCACGATTTCGTCGTCTTGTCGCGCGACAAAGTCGAGTACCGTTGACATTTGGAGCGAGCATGGCAGGCATACGTTCGACAGCCAAGATTTCGATAAACTATACATCTTCGGAAGAGCAAAATGCGATTGTTTTCATTGAAAATTGGTAAAATCTCATGTCGCTGATTTAACCATTTTGACATTTTCACCGATTCGATTTAAGCGAGCGTGCACTTTAATGCCGCCGTGAGAGATTCTTGCGTCGGTTCGGTTGCATTCACCTCCCCGTCGTTTCCATCGATTATTCCGTCTCGCAACAACGGGGTAATGCCGTTAAATTTGCCGCATTTAGACCGACTCTCCGCATTGGCGCAAGGAAGATTTCGCGAGGACCGTTAAGTGGCGTTTACTTTAATCGCCCTGTATTGCGGGGGTATAAGCGCGCGCAACGACAGCGAATCGATTGCAACAAATTTCTGCGGTCGTGTCCGCCGTCGTGGTCGATTTCGAAATCAATTTTACCGACTTGCGGCGAGCGAGCAAAACCCGTCGCGATCGCTTTGTGCGGTTTTAGAAGATGGAGACGTCTCTTCCTATAAAGGGAAGACGCTACGACCCGCAGCTGCGGCTTGTAGTGTCGCGCTTGGGATAATGCGGCGATTTCTAAATCAATTGGCATAATATCAATCGGCTGAAACTGGTAACCTTTATCGCGCGATATCCGACCTCCATGCCGCAAACTTGGTTCATTGATAAAAGACGAGAGAAAAATTGCATCATGCTCTTGTGTCTCGCGCAAATTGAATAGTTTTCTGTTCCGATATCGAGTCATCAAGGATGCACGCGTTGGAAAATTTAATATGTTACAAAGATAAAACGATCCATATCGATCCAGATTGTTGTAGACGCACACAAGTGCTTAAATAACGGCTATAATATTTGCCGTTTCTCATGCTTCGCCTAATAACGATCTCGTTTCCTCGATTATACTTTATTACTCGTTATTACGGTATAATTGGCTAATGCGAGTATAAAAATATCCTTTGCGATATAGTCATAGAAGGGAAAAAATATCGAGGAGCCTGATTTCATATCCCGTGGTTCATTTTCTCGCCCGTTTTAATTATAATACTGTAATAATTAATCGAATAAATGTAAGCATCGCGCTGGCAAACGTGATTAGAGGGTGACTGTAAAAATGCGAGTTAAATATACATTTTGAGCCACCGTGGGACGTCTCGTTAAACGTCCAGTCGACACTTTACACCGGTTTCCGCGATATCGTAGGCGCGCACTCGGTACGCTCGATACGCTCGCTCGCGCGGAATATTTTCACGTGGGACGGTCAAGCCGCGACGATGACCCGAATGCGGTGAAACTGCGAGTCGTGTGGGACGCTCGTCGCTCGCGGCTCTCCCATCCGCGATTCGCACTCGGATAATTGCAAGAGTGCCGCGAGTATCTAATTATTAAACCGCCGCTCGGCGTTTCATCGTTGGCCGGCGCTATCCGCCATTTTTCAGCGAGAGCCTCGCACGCGGCGCGCACCTAACATTATCCGTCTCACTTTCGTCCTCGCCCTCGCCCTCGCGCGAAACGCTCGCCGATGCATCAAACTAACGACAACATTTTCCTTTTTGTTACAGGTGAGTCCATCTAGATGAAGCTTTAGCGTTTATGCCGACTGCGACCGAGCGAGGGTGAGTCGAGAAAACATGCTATTAATTCTTTATCTCGCGTATGAAACGAGATTGATCGATCGCACGTGACGTGGAGTAATTTATTTTTGGATTATCGACGGGGCATCTCTTTGAGAGAGGCAGACTGCGGTGCTAATTACAACCACGCGGCATCTTCCCACGATCTAGCGGCTGATTCGCGTTATCCCGATCGCGCGAGAGTAAAAAGAGCCCGGCGCTTAGTTTGCGCGGCCAACCGTTAAATAGGCACTGGGCGTCCGCGGTCGTTTGCGCGTCGAGAAGAAAATTCTGTTAACATAATATACGTGTAGCGTTAAAGTAGCCACCGTATGGATAAATAGATGGCGATTATCGGGATAGAGAAGCTGCGGCAGCGGCAGCGATGGCTCGCCCTCCCGCAGAGTCGTACGCGTTTCCCCTCATTGATCCTCTCGCGATTGCGTATCGACGTTGTTGGGCAGCCCAGGAATGACGCGTACGCGACCCATACGCACGCCCATCGTAGGAATCTGGTTTTCCCGCTGGACCCGTGACGGATCGCTGTATTTTTCGACGAGGGTAAATCGAAACTCTCGACTTGTTGCTCACGACACGATACACGAAACACGGTAAATTCCTCAATTTTGTGCGATTTAATAAATTTCTATTAGCGCAACAAAGAGAGAGAGAGAGGGACTGGGAGAAAATAAGAAATGTGCAATTATGAGATTGCATGAAATATTATGACAAATATTAAGCCGTGTTTCTCAGTGCACGTAATTGAATAACAAAAGAAAATGTTTATTAGAGTTGTGCATCAAAGAAATAATCGATTCGCGCGCGCCGAGCAATGTGTAATTGTACTGAATTCTTGTCGCGAAAGTGAAACCAAAACAGGAAGGTTCGCCGATAATAATGCGTTACGACATTGGTTTCATTTATTAAGAATATATCTTGCGTAGCATCAAGGAAGGAAATGGTACCATCGTCATGGTCATCCGCCGTTCCGCGTGGTATTTAATCATTCATGAGTTTTCGCGCGTAAACACTTTTTATGGCGAAAATGAATTTGTATTAAATTTGCATTTTTTTCCAAGTTTTCTAGAATCGTTGTAGGAAATTGACTCGTTTCTTTCGCGATAAAATAAAATAAAATATTGCGACAAGAGATGTTGCAATGGACAAAGCCGTACGATATCGCGATTTAAAAAATGCAATTTGTTCATTCATAATGGTCATTTCTCGCAATCTGTACACGTGGTAATTATTAGTATTGACCGTAATAATTTCGCATGAAATTATATATATCGCAGTCTTGTGTAATTTATTATCGTCGCGTGATCGAGGAGAGGCAATGCTCTCCATTTCCCACAACGTCGAGCGCTCTCGCGATTTTATCTCTCGTCTTCTCCGACGGAAACCCGCCTTTTATTCGCGTTTCTTGGCTTTTCTCGTTCGGCGACGGAGCCAGAGCCAGGAATCGGATTCGCGTAATCGAACGCGGTCGGTCGCGATTGTTGGATCGATTACGATTAGCCGCCACGAGGCTCGTTTGCTCGCGCGAATGAGTCGACGAGGCGAGAGGTACGAGAGCCACGAGAGATTCAGGCCGAGCGGAACGCGCCGCGTTGCACCGGTCAGAGTGGTTAGATCGGCGCCACGTCTGCAGCCTCGACGGCGACGGCGACGGCGGTGGCGGCGACTGCAGCGGCGTTCACCGCGCTGACGCGCCGACGCGCCGGGAGAAAACTGTGTTAACGCAATGTAATACGCGACGGTAAGCGTCGATTATCATCGACTCTCGCCTCGTAGGAGCGCCGCGTTTTCCGCGTTCGCGTTCGCGTTCCGTTTCGCCGAGCGTGCCCGGGAGTGCGCGTTGCATATACGCGTTTCATTATGTATCGTGTGCAGAACCGCGACTGACGGACGCGAGGCTCGAGTATATTTATATACAACTTTTCATTTGGAATATAATTTTTCTCTTTACGAGTATATATTTGCGTCCAGTCGGAGCACGAGGCTCTTCTACATTTTGTTGCAAATCAATCGCAACTGCGTATCGTATCGAGTAATTTATGTAGCACAGCGTATATATATTATACGTATATATATTAACGCGTGGCGTTGCGACTCGCGATACATGGTGCAGTGCCGTATCGAAACGCGTACAAAGAAACATTAGTCTCGAGCCGGTTTGGCGAGCGAGATGCCGCTGCTCAGATGCGTATGATCTAATCACGTAATAACCGAGCAAAGAGACGTACGGGCTTCTCTTATCTAGTCGGTCGATAGTTACGCCTTGCGTGCGATGTTGTCTTGGAAATATATTACTCGATGCATACGTGTGTCGGGCCCCGCGCCGCTCGTGCAACATTGGATACTTGAATATTTAACCCCTTTAACGAGCCGCGAGTGCCGCTCGAATAAAAACAAATGATTTTGCCACGGGGAATACCGCGCGTCTTTTTGTATCCGACGCATGATTGTCGAAGCGATAAGATTCGCAACCAACGCCTCTTTATTCGCTACGGACAAACGTTGCTCCATTCCGATGCGAAAATTCATCGATCGCATATATCGTTGGTCGTAAGCTTGGGAAAAATTGTAGAAAAAGAGTAACGACAAAAATTAGTACCGTCGTCAACGATTCAATAATAAATCCGTTGCATGAGCGACGAACGCATGTTGTATTAAATCCGTCTCCCCCTCGTCTCTATCAATCGCTATACTCGTCGAGCCGAATAATCGAGCAGCGGCGCTGCTGGCTCGTATCGATCCAACAGACTTGAAAGCGAGCCGCTCGGCACCGGAAGATTATCCGGTCGACTCTGTCTCTCGTCGGGAGTCGGGACGAGAGGAGCGACGTGCCCTTATAATCGATTCGCGAAGCGCCTCTTACTTTCCACGCGTCCTTGCGTAAGCCGCGCTCCGGCCTTTGTCGTTGTTGTTATTGTGTCATCGCGGGTAATGGGCCGCTTCTCTCGAAGCGCGGCGTCGAGTGGCGTCGAGCGGCGAGGAGGCGGCCCCGTCGCCCCCGTTGGAAGCGCGACGTTAAAAGGCAGCCTCGAAAGCGCCGCTACGTGGGCGCTCGAGCTCGAGGCCTTCGATCGAAATGCCGTGGTCGTTGGGTCGTGTCGCTCGTCGTGACGTCGAGATTATCTCGAAAATGCACATTTATAAAACCGCGTTATCTCTCTCTTATATTATTTATCATAATGAAAAAATACAAAGGGAATTTAATTCCCGAAGCAAACGAGAGATAGAGAGAGAGAGAGAGAGAGAGATGTTTACCTCACGTGCTTATATTGTCGCGAGAAACTTTTCTCACGACGTGTACCAGCATCATCCAACAACGACGGACGTTGCTAATCGCACGCGTGGGCCTTAATTGGGCTGCGTGCATGGATCAGCGCGTATCACGTGGGTGACGCGAGGCCGCGGCCTGGACTTAAGTTTTTAACAAAACGACCGATACGCAAAGATTTTTTATTCCTGTCCAGGCAAGGAATGATTATTTTTTTTCCGGTTGAAAAACGCGCACTTTTAAAACTATAGCGATTGATTTATTTCGCCGCGGCTCTTTTCTTCTTCAAAGAAATTTATATATGATCCGTTTAGCGGAGAATATAAAATAATAGTCGATTAAAACTGGAAAGGCAGCTGCGCAAACACGATTCCTTTTTACATCGCGGATCCAGAAACCTAGATTTCCGCGCCAGTGGATTAAAAAGCGAGTCAATGTTGTTGTCTCGAGAAACTTTGCCGATCGATCCGAACGTCGCGGAATCGGTGTAAACGTCGTTGAAGAGGGAGAGGGAATTTCAAACGAAGCGGGCAGTGAAATTTTACCGCCTTTCACCAATCGCATGCCTCTTCGATCGAACCAGTTTCGGTTTCTTCCCGCACCTCTCCCATTTCTTTCGCGTAATGGGAATATAATGGAGAAAGAATAGCGAGGCGTCTGCTCAATTGGTTTAAAGCGACTCGTTTGGCACACGCATCGCGACGAAAAATTAATCCTTATTATTGTCTAGACCCGCTCTCGGCGAATTGTGAAGAAACATGCGTAACTCGGTTAACAGTCGCACACATCTGCTACGGTAAATTTAGTAATTGTATTTGATTGCATTTGAAAGGGGGATCGCGTATTCCAACATGGCACTCGGATAAAGTTTCATAGATGTACATTGGGCTAATGTCAATTAAGGAATCTATTTTAAAAGGCGAGAGTGTGTGTATGTATTCTACAAGCGTGTTTAAGCTATGATGTGTGTGAACGTAGACTTGTTATTATTATCATGATTATTATTGTTATTATTATTAGGAGCGCGGGAATAAATAGCACTCGCTGCATAACGGACAAAGATACACGGAGGAGCTGGCACGCGTTATAACGTCACATTGACAAAAAGTCCCCGGATGCATGCGTCGAGTGCGTCATGCGCGTGCGGGGAACGGCCTAACGGGGAACGAACCGTGCGGTGGGCCCGCTATTTTTAGAAGAGTCGGTTTATTCTCGTCGTTTGGTATTTTAATCGGATGCTCTGTTTGGTGACTAAACATCGCTGCATCGCCGCATCGCTCTTGTTCCTTTTCGTTTAGCCGGCTCGTTCTTTTTCCACGCGTGCAAGAAAGCATTTTATGGCAGCTCCGTTTCGCGAGGACGCGCCGCGTTTCTTCCGTCGCGGTTAAGCGGAGCGAATTGACCCGTTCGTTATCGACCTTGAATTTCTTCGGACCGCATGAAATGTCGTAAACTCTCTCCTTCTCCCCACAGAAATAAATGTCTACTGATATTTCTTAAGTTACATGTTAAATTATCTCTTCTTTTTTTTATATTAATAAATAAAACGTTCGTCAAGGAGAAATGTATGTTGTTGAAGAATAAGGTACGCGAGACAACTTTGAAAAAAATGTAGTTGGATAATTTAGATATGATCTCTCGGAGGAATAATATTGAAATTTTCAAAGTCGAGAAGGCGAACGGTTCTGCGGTCGGTCCGACTTGCTTCCAGATTCGTCATCGACCGGCGACCGGCGACCGGCGCGGGCGATGCGTATAAACGCGCGTGCATTCCAGAGGAGTGATCACCGCATTAGCGCTGGCGCCAGCGGCTCTCCCTCGCTGGAAAGAACGCGGCAAGAGGGGTAGGACGCCGCTGAGGAAAAACAGTTTTTGCGGTTTTATCGCGACGCACGTGCGTATAAATCGCGCGTGCACATGCATGCGTGTGCGTGGCTGTCGCTTTGAAAATAAGGTATATCGACTCTCCTCGTTTCTCCCGTCCGTCTCGAGTGCGTTGCATCCCCTCGCGAAACTGGATCACCGAGCTCAAGTGCGTGCACACGTGCGTACATGCGTTATAAACGACGCGTGATATATCGCCGGCCGGCCGAGCGGGAAGGGTGAGTTGTATGTATGTACATACGAGTGCCGCTACTTCAACAAATGAGAATTGTATGGCTCGCGCGGATGTGACTTTATATCGGCGGTTAATCCCGGACCGATGCATCGACGATGCGGCTGCGGAAGAGAAAATGCATGCTTTTTCACCCACGCGTTGCGCCGCAGACGCACTCCGAGTGCGTGGCGTTTTATATATACGCACCGATCCTTTAAGGTGACTTCTTAACCCACAGGACAAAGCTCCGTGAGACCCGCAACTAGGATCTGTGAGTTTAATTTTGCGAGTCGCACAAATCGATCTAAAAATTGAGAAATATTCTCGTTGAAAAAGATTTTCTACCTTTTTCTACCGATACTTTTTCCTTTTTGCAAAATTTAATTTTTACACGGTCCAAAGAAATCACGTTATCCCCTCGGAATTAAATAAGCAGGTTCTGGTGACCTATACAATCGAGTCACAAATTTAGCAAACGTCGACGCGTTTTTATACATTCCCGTGATTAACGTTTAGGAATTTTCGTCGGACGTTCTTGCCGAACTTTGACGTTATCGTTAAAACGCGCGTTTAACCGGTTATCTTGCCCACTGTCAACTCGATAACTCGATGGTTTGCGGTTCAAGGTTCGTCTCGAACGACGGAAATACCTTTTCCACGAGTTCGACAGCTACCGGGCGCGATAACGCGACCAAGCCCCGGCACGAGACTTGGACCTCATTCCGGTTTATCGACGTAGAGAATAATGCCAATGGCTCGTCTTTATGACGATGGTACTAGATATCGAGCGACAAAGTCGCGTGTTGAAAATTGTATTTACACAATAATACGGCGTTTATTCTTATTCTTATTAATATTTACTTTTCCATCACTAGTAAATCCTTAAAGCCTATACAATTGCTAAATTTATGCAGTTTTTTTTTTGTGAATTAACGATCCATTGGATATTATTCAACTTATATTAACATATAAATGCATCATAAATAATATATTCTTGGAGAATATTTATAAATCTGTTTGTCTATATGTTAATGTATTCGACAGAGTATACAGAGTTTATATGTTTTAAACCGGCCGGTTGACATAATCTGTCCATTTGCACAATCATCAGAAATAATATCTTCCGTCAGGTTTATTTCGAGTGGTTTATCGTGATTTTTTTGTTTGAAATCGCGACTCGCGTATCTCGTTTCGACTCGAAGCCAAAGATAGCGGCAAGGACGTTCTCGAGTAATGGTAAAGGCATTAGGCGAGAGAAATATATTCCCGCGCCACAATTGCCCGCGATCGATACCCGATCGTTCCGGCTGTCGTGAAATTTGCATTCGTGCCTTGACACGATTCTCTTGCTCGCTCTTACGCCGCGAACAGTACCGGTTTCTCCTCTGTTCCGTTCCGTTCCGAGAGCGCGTTATTTAAATATCGCGAAAAATTAACATAGCGATCGGTGAAAGGAATCTTGCGAGCGACGCATTCACATTCCAAACCGCCGATGCAATTTGACATTCGGTTATAATGCGCAGCAATTTCGAGTTAATATTCTATCGTGTTTTCAGAGAGTCATTTTCAATTTTCCGTTGACAAATTCATAAAAGATAATCTTGATAATCAAAATATATACTTGGCAATTTTCTTTTCAACATTTGCCGCGCGCGATATACATATTATTTTCTTCTTAATCGATTGCGTCTTGTTTTTATACGACGTACAATATTATTGTTGTATGATAATCGCTAGCTTTCGATCCATCCATCATCGTTACGCTATTCTTGAAAACAACGTCATTCGTTATCTCCCGATCGAGTGGCATTATCAAGTCCTTGATTGTAATGTACAAGGTTGATGACGATCGTTCACTCCAACTTTGCAATTTCAAGATTCTTTGTATTGGAACAAGACGGCATTGATGAAGCGACGAGCAACTTGATTTCTAACATAGTTTTTATAGCGGTAGTCTATGTAATTTACGTGAGAAAAAATTCATGATTCACGCAAACGTCACGTGGAAACAACACTCGTGGAAATCACACGGACGTAATTTTACTGACGCGACTCCGTTTCTGGGTATGTGTAACACCCGCGCGTGTGCACGAGGGTCGGCCCACAATTCTCCAGGCTCCGCAAACATTGGTTTTCTATGTCGGTAGACGGCACTCGAGAGTGCTTAACGATGTTCTCACCGGAAAATCCCGACTCTCTCGACTCGTCCATAAAAATTTCCACCGTTATGTGGATCCCACTTGTATACAGCCTTAAAATACCGGATGAGGGTATTCGTTGCACCGGCGTGATTCCATTAAATTCATTTTTACGCAAACTGAAGTAACTGTACACACGCGCGTCTTGCGGCATTTTATCCAATCGACGATTATATACAAGATCATTATGGAACGGTTGCGTAATGATCTTGGATTTATTATTTATATCCCCGCCGTTAATTGCGTTGTGTAATTGTACATTTACTATTCCTCGCGATACCCCGTGACACATTGATACCAAGTGCTGCATTTCTTTCGATTGCGCGCGACATGGAAATTTGATTGCGTAATACAATTGTGCCATTTGTCAATTGTATCGAGGAATTTAAAAGCGCGCGTTGACGCGTTTAAAAAAATTTGACGAATGAATACTCGCGTTCAATCTCTGCCACGAATGTCGGAAGACGGATTTTATGGCGAGTAATTCGCAAGGAGAATAATTGGAAAGATGCAGCACGCGCGATATCGGACATGTTCGACTGGCAAGTATGTCGACATCTGTCGACACCGTATCCCCGTGTGCGCGCACGCGTGTAATAACGAGCATTCCCATAGAATCCGGTGATAAATCGCGAAACGGTTTACAACGTAGCGGACTCGGCGATTATCCGTTGACGCGCGAGCACCAGCCGTTAGAAATCTCTCTCGGCATATGTAATATACCGCAGATATATATACAAGCTTTTTATCTCGATCGCGGAAACATTTCTCCGATTTAATAGCCCGGCTAATATCGACGTTCGATTATGGGCTATAAGATAGGCACGTTGATCTGTCGGAAGCGCGACGTCGCTCCAGACGGATCCAGATAACGCGACCCGGCTAATTGCGTAATGGCCATGAACGTTGAGCGATTTCCATTCGCGCTAAATTGTCGCGGTGGGAATGTCGAATACGTTTATGTAAATGTATTTCAGTCCGTCGTTTATAATCTCGCTATAACGAGGATGACGCGTGCTAGAAATTCGCGCACAGCTGTCGTCGGTAGTCTCGTCGTTGGTTACGCGTGCATAGGTTCGCAGTGAATGCGTTTCAACGACAGGTCGGAATTACAGAGATCGCTCGACGCGAGTGCAGCGTTTATTACGGTAAATTGCTATGCGTTAGACGCGCGGCGCACACGCGTTATTGGGAGAGAGATCGTCGATATGTCGCGCATGATGTCGCGAGGATACTTTGACTTGGCGTAATCTCGTGGAAAAATGCTTGCGCGAATCAATGCCAATTTATCGATCCGCGATCGTTACGCCGGCGAAATGATAATCGCCTTTCATTGTTTCGCCACGAGCGTGTTAAATTGGATTGGCGGCCGATTGCAGCGCAACTTTTCTCGATACGAGGTACGCGAACACGCTCGGCGCACCGAATTAAAATCGTTTACGCCTCGGGGAATGCAAAGGGAAAGGTGATATTCGAGGATAAAAATCGGACGATTTAAACGTGCATTTTTGCAAGTGGATATAGTAGCTCTCGCGTCATCCCACGTCGCTCGGGGATATTAATACGCGGATACGTATATACTTTTGCACCGCTTCAAATTTAGTCGTCCGCCTCAACGCGACCGTAGCCAAGTCTAGCCTAAAGAGAGCTAGGAACTTGGGTAGCGGCGATTACAATAGTCTCCGTCTCATCGCTTCGGTATGAAGAGCACCGAGGTACAAAATAAGCTCCGAATAAACTCCGAGGCCTCGGAATGTGCCGCGCGAGCGCGCTCCCTATCTAATCGTTTATCGATTTGGATCATCGAAAGCGCGTCAATCTCCTTGTTATCGCGCCTAACGATCAAAGCGAAAAGAATCATTTATCCACAGTCGCTTTACGCCGATACTCGCGCGACCCACGCGTGTCGCATTTCGAGATATCGCAACGGCGAATAATCGAAATGCGCGAGGATCCGCGGCCCGAAATGTCGCGCCGATGCCGATCGCGACACCAAGCTGTCGTCCTTCCCCGTCCGTATCCGTGTCCGAAGCCAAAGCTGAAGCGTGCGGCATTAATGAGAGCGTGTCCACGTCGTCTGCAACCAGTTTTGAAAGCGGCATGATTTACGGGCACGGTTTCCTCCGACATGCCGCGCGATTAGGCGCACCGACAGGGAAATGACAGGACCGCCTCTCTCTCTCTCTCTCCCTCCCTTTCCTTCTATACGAGCGACTGCGACTGCCGCGCGTTGCATCTACCAATCTATGCGCTCGTTACGCTCTACGCGATCGACCTTATGCGATTGCGACACCTTTTTCCGTGACACGACGCTTTTTTTTTTTCGCCGTCCCGCTTCGTCATAACAGGCGCGCGATCGAGAGTTTCGCTGGCATTTGATCGATCCCGCACGCTCCCCGCGGTCAGAGGTGCGATCCGTACTCGCGATCACGATCGGCCGAGTATCGCGACGTGGAATTGCAATGAGCGCGATTGCGAATGCGAAGAGATTTCAGCTTTTCGATATCGCGAATCGCTTGGTTAAAAGTGAAGAAATTCATTTCTATATAGGTTTTTTTTGTAGACACCTTGGAGACACTTTTAAATAAAAGTATACTCTTTTTATATTTTTTTCACGTCTCGTGTGTGCGATATTTGGAGCAACGACCGAGTTTTGCAAACGATAAAGGGTCGAAAGAAAGTGTCTCGCGACAAACGGTCCCTCAAGGGTTCCGCCAGTGTTCTCGTTTTCTCGAGTATTATGCGGACGCGTACACAGATGCTCGTTGAATACCGTTGCGCTCTCGGGGCCCGCCAACTGACGGCAACCGATGCTTTTTCTTCGTGCTCGTCGTACTCGTGACCTCGTTGCTCGCGTATTATCGTAACCGAATAGATGCGATGCGAATTAATTAAACATACTCTCATGACGAAGGGAGCAGCGGGAACTCGCCCCGATTCTGATTGTGAATAGTCGGAACGCCCGTAATCGCGCGATCGTTTATCGCATAGTAAAGCGGATCTCGCGCTCGTTTCCTCATTTGAAAATTTCTCCGCAAAGCCACGGTCTCTATTGGAACACGAGGAATTTGATCGTGCTCCGTTATGATGCCGTGTAATCGGAAGCGGAAACGTTGACGTCGCATTCTTAAACGTACACATTTATAGGATAAGATATGATAATATACGATATGGTATATATATATATATATGTGTGTGTATATATGAACACATAAAATCTCCCTGAAAACTTACTAAAGTCTCTTTGTGAAACGTCTTCTTTCTTTAAAACAAAATTATACATTTTTAATAGTAAACGCAAATTTTGCGTGTGAAAACAAGATACATAAATTGAAAATAAATAATAATCGTAAGAATGCGCTTACACGGTGATTGCTGGATAATTCGCCGACTCTCCTCGCGCGGGCGATTTTATAACAGACGTATTACAGGCTTACATAAAAATACAGACGTGCCTGGCGAGTAGCCTGACCCCTGTCGCGCAGGAATTCAGCTCGGCCCGAGACTCTCTCGCCTGCCTTCTTTCCGGCTCTTTTACGAGAGAGACACGCGTCACGTCTCTCGGCGCGGCTTTCGGTGGCTTCTCTCGCGTGTGACCGTCGGTCTTCCGCAAGTAGGCCACGCGCAAAGTAGGCCTCCTCGTAAGCGGGCGGTGAGTTTGCTCGTCGTCGAACGAAGACGCGTCTCGCCGCTCAGGAAGCATCCTCGATCCTCCTTCGGTTTCTCCTCCTCCTCCTCCTCCTCCTCCTCCCCTTCCTTCTCGTCGGCGATTCTAAAAAAAACGAAGAGAAAAAAAAAAGAAAACGTATAACGTTTCTTTCTCGTGCGGCGGACTTGTGGGTTCGCTAATGGGATCAAAGGGTAGGACTCGAGGGCGTAGCCTCACCTCCGCCGACTCGGTATCATGTCGGTGCTTTTCAAGTCGAGAAGATGATACGACCCGAGGATCATGATGGTGCGTACGTCCAGACAAATGACGAGACTGAAATTTACTCGGCGATACGCGGACGATAAAACAAATATATAATACGCCGTCGTATCGCTCGTTCCCTTTGAACGTGTCGATTAATTAAATCCTTCGCTATATTTGTATCCGTAAAATTTGAGAGCTCTTATTCGCGCGATATCAATATTACCCCCGTTTATTTATTATCTCGTTGTAGTTTTCTGTGGAAGAGGACGAGCTTTTTAATCTAATAAATTGTAAATTCGTTGAAACAATTATCCGATTGATTACAGTAAATCTCTCGAATCGAGATTTTAAAAGAGAGAATAATTTGTCGAGACCCCCGCATGAGTGGAACGATTGTTTAAAGCAACCGTAACGAAAGATAAAACTCGGGCCTTCTCCGCCGGCGACGGCTACCGGTCTTGAGGACCGCAAAGTCGCACAAAGACGAGGGCGAAGGAAGTAGGAGGCGATGCTGCGGCTCCTCGCGTGAGACGACGCCGTGTCCTCGCCTCTCGTCGTGGTTGCGACGATGGGGGACCCAGAGACCTGAATAGCCCGTAGCCGGGGGGCCCGACGGGGCAGAGTAACGGTCCGTGGATGAAGGTTAGCCGCGTTTATCCCGCGTGTAACCCGGTGCACCTCTCCGTCGTCAAAGATCGCCGTCAGACGACAGAACCGGATGGGAAACACCTGCGCGACAGGCTCGCTCCTTTGAATCGATCGAGAGAAATTTATACCTCGGAACATTTTTCGGAAAAAATCCAATTGTTTAATAATTATCGGCATTTCCTACGGCGATAAAAGATTGTAAATCATTTGTTTTTACCGATATCGATAAACTATTGATACTTTACACTTGTACGTATTACTACTGATTATAGATTGTCTCTCGTAATTGATGAGAATTTTTATTCAGTGTCGTAAATGAGGTATACATTTTTCTCTGAATATCTTTTATCTTTTTTTTACATCTCGACTCGACGAACCGAATGCGATATTCGTTATGCTCGTCACGATTGTTAAGATTAATATCGGGACAAGTGAGTCGATAATATTAAAGGAAAAGCGCTAATAAAGTCTCTAATAATTGGGACGGCTCTCAATGACGAGCACGTAATACGAACGAGTCGATAATGATCGCGCCTCGTGTGTGATTCATGTGTATCTCGGGGCGAATGACGTCACGTGTCTTCCTTTAAAACCGCTTCGGGGTATTACGTGTGCTACGTGACTGATTAAGGATGGACAAATAACTGAATTGCGCGCGCGTTCCGTTGCTTCATTGAATATCTCTTGATTAAGTCACGACTCGAAATAACGACCGCGAAGGTTGATGCGGCAAATCGGAAGTAAAACCGCTTCCTCGATCTATCGAGCTACATCTATTAAACGAGCTAAATTGCTGCAATTACGAATGCACGATAATTTATGCAAATTATGCAGTTTTGCAAATTGAGCTTGGAACATTGTAAAATCGCGCGACATGGACGCGGTGCAATTTTTTTTATTTTTTCAAGATATTCGTTGCACAATTTTCACGATTATTTTTCTCATGCGATTTCACGTTCAAATCGTATTATAACATTCACGTTTATACTTTGAGCTCGAGAAAATGGTTGTTACTTTTTTTTCATTCAACATATCGGCATTCGATACATATTTCCCGATGCGTTCAAAGTCACAAAGATCAAATCTGGATATTTTTTTTTTTTTACCGAAACGGAATTGTCGGAACTGTACTTTACAAGGTCGCTTTGAACGCGCCGATTTCTCAGAAATGAATTCGCTTGTAGGAAAACGAGTTTACACAGAAAAGAAACAGCATGTGTTCTTTGCTACTGCATTTGTCTGCTAGTAAATTCAGCAACGAAGGCGAAACGAAAGGGAATAAGCTTTTGACGAGTACAGTAAAAGGATCCTTTTTCGTTTCGAGAAAAGCATTTCCGATAATAAATCTCTCGAAAAAGTTAATAATTCAAATAAATTCTCTGGTGAAAAAAACTCTCTCTAAAAAAACCTATTTTTTGTATATAACTATGAGTATTGTCACGATAAATCATGACTTTAAACCTTGCCGAAATTTATTACATGCGTTAAAATAAAAAATACTTTCATAGTTTTCACTTTTTATCACGATACCGAGATGCAATCTTGCGGAAGCATTTCGCTTGAAAAATTCTTTTTGGCGAAAGAAAGCAGTTATTGTGGTTTTCTTTTCTTTTAAATTCGCACACACCTCCTCGCCCCCCATCCCTGTGTCATTCCTTTCTCTCCGACGTATTGCGCCAGGATCGATGCGAGAGGAGAAACTGCTCCCGAATGTGGACGGATCCTTCAAGACAGTCCGGTAAGCTCCGACCCGACAAGAAAATGAAGCGGCATCGCAATTACAGTGTTTCTTACACAGACCGGTGCATCGAGGTGCTCGCTTTCATCTGGAAAGTTACGCCAAAGGTTCAATTATGGATCTTGACACTTTGCAAGTGTGTACTTGTATAGAGATACACCGTTAAACATGACGTTCATGTTTTGAGGTGTTTTTTAAATTGCATTCGCGTTACATATACATATAGATACGATACGCGTTCTCTCCTTGCAATTTATAATTTATCAAATCAGGAGCAAGTTGATGTATATAGACTCGGCTTGCTCTTGTAGATTTTCACTCGAAATACCCAACGGGCTATTGCATTTGCTCGACGTTAACACTCGTTAGCGTACCGAGGTGACATTCCACGTAACGTCGCAAACTCGAGTGGATACTCGTTTGGACGTTGGTTCCGTTACCTCGGATACCTTTAGATGATTGTCGTCTTGTAATTGTTTTCATTTTAACATTTCGAGCGCCATGCGACGAGTCGTATAAAATTTTCGAATGCGCGACGCACTCCGATTCCGAGTCCATTGTACTCCAATGTTACATCCAACGTGAATGCCGATCGATGAATAGCCGTGTTAAAATATTCAGCCGCCGACGATGACCGCAATGTCGCGGTCCATGTTGAGAAGGCGCATTATACAGAGTATTTCGAGGAAAATGTCGTGTGCGCGCTCGCTCTATTCACAGTTTCCTTTATTTGCAGAGGGCAGGAATGCCCAAGTTACACTCACGGTTCGTGACCAGCCATGCTTACAAAGTACCTCGCGCGAGATTAACGGTCGGAAATCTTTCGGGAGGATTATCTCCTCTTGGATTTTTTGCATCGCAACATGTATCATTCCATAGAGATAGTTGAATTTTTTAAATACGGAAAAATGACGTCTCTCTCTTGTCTGAGACAAGAGACAAAATTATATTAATTTCTTAAAGGTTTCTTTTTAAACGCAATTTCGCATTTATTCCACTTTATCGCATACTCGGTGAGCAAAGTAAATATTCTACCAAATCGAGCGTTATCGCAACTTCGTGCAAATAGGGACTCGGCATGTTGGCGAGAAGAAAGAAGGAGGAGGGTTGGGACGGTAACCGCCGAACCTGCCGACGAATAGTTTCACGCATGCTTCCCACGTGACTCACGCACGTAGATACGCATCGTTCACGAGCCCCCGGAGCACAACCTGCACGCACGATGCGTAGCGAGCGAACGACGGTTGGTGCACGCTCCGTGTTTAAACCGCGCACCTTATGACTCAACCTCAGGAGTCACTAACCTTTCATTGCCAGTCTTTTCCCTTTTTTAAGCATTTTTCTTTCGCCAGCCTTCACCTTTACAGTTGTACGTTTGTCATGATTTCTACAACATGACGAATTAATTCTTGCGTAATAAAGTTGCAGCTGCGAGTAAAAGTAATAGTAAAAGGCTTGTCATGATGTGAAATTTTTTTGTGCGTGAATATTTCATATTTAACTTTGCCGATGTAAAGCACAATTTATACTTTTGCGAATATGGATCGAGAAATTTTTTTTTCGCAAGATGTACATTTTTAAAGAGTCGAATTATATTTTTTTATCAATTTTGTGAAAGGTAACCAGGTGGTCGCCCAAGATATGTGAATCACGACCGGTGGAATTGCGCTCGTGTCCGATGTGGTTGAACGACGGTTGAGCAGACTCGAAAATCTCAGCATAATAATTGCGCGTGCTTTGACTGGTTCTGCATACAAAAGGGCCGGGTACCTGGTACGGGTAGCGAGAAGCCGTAAACCGCAAACCTTGGCGAGCGATTCATCGATCCTGTTAGTCTACCCTATCTTGTCTAGGTATTCGCTCGTCTCATCTATCGGTGTTATTCCGGCTACCTGATTATGTTGCGATAATTTAGTTTACGTCTTTCCGCTTTTTTTAGCTCGATCGGATATCGAAATAAAAGAGTCTCGGAGAGATACGTTCGTTTAGCAGGATGCAAAAGTCTGCGGCGAGACTCGCGTCCGCTCAATGAAATTCCACGGTTATCTTATATCGGCGTTTTAACGCGCGCAACGTCCTACGAATTATCGACTTTATACGCACGCGATAAAGCGGTTGAGGGGGTGGGATCGATCGAGTCTCAGGGTCATCGGGTCTCGCGTGCGCTTCCGCGAGGCCGACTCGCTTTTGCAACGATCACGTGTAGTCGCGCCGAGAATTCCTGGCGGAGAGTAAAGCATTCTCGCCATAACGAATACGCGTATTCGACCCAGAGTGCGCTTCTTCTTTTTCTTCCTTTCTTCATTCGTGTACGCGCGGGCCCTGCCCGACGTTTCAATAATCGCGAGCATTGTGTTTGCGCGCTGCGTGATGCAAGAAGCGAGGAATTTCGGACGAGGAGGAAGAAGAAGATGTCCCGACACTAGGCGACTTATGCCTTTCAATTATTTTTAATGACCGCGCTCGCCATAAATTGCGACTCGACTCGGATTCCTCTTTGCGATCGCAAACCTGCCGCACTTCCTCTTTGACTCTCCGTTGCTTTATCTCGCCATCTTTCAACCGTGCTTTTTTCTTATATATTCGAAATAACGTATATAATAACGGCAGGTGATTGAGACTGGGGAGATGTGTGGCGGATCGAAACTAAAAAATATATCGCGATTATAGAAACTCGCTTCTGCTGAGTTGGCAAAATTTATCGAGCGAGAGCGAATCGAAACTTTGCGTTCGAAACTATACTCCTCTTTCTTTTTAGCAGTCGTAATTATATTCGCCCACTGATGGGTGATGGTCGACGCGCTTTCGTTTGTCTAGGCGCAAGATGACCGCGGGCCATTTCCCAGAGGAGCCGACTGTTCAAATTATAACTTGCGCGCGATCGAACCGGTCGATTGCCGACATTATGTAAATATTTCGCTAGAAAGATGGCAAGATTAAATCTCGGACCCGAAGCACTCGTTGTAATATAATAGCGACGGGAAGTCCCAATTAACCCTGATACGTTGCGCTCCGTACGGAGAGAAGAAGGAGAGTAAACGTTGCGCGTATGTGTGTATTCTCCCCGCACTTGTATTATTTCAATGTCCGACGGCGCGTTCGTTCCGCCGCGCCTACCATTACGGCTAATTCTGTAATAGAAAGAAAATTTGTTGCGATACGTATATAAAGCGTGGCGGGCGTCGAAAAATCGTCGAGTATACGGTACGGCGTGATCGTCCGAGGTAATTTAATTGAAATAATGCATAATGCATGCGCCTTAAATATTCCGGATTCCCTTACGCGCAATTTACTTTCTCGCGATCGGATAAAATTTCGCGAGCGAATCGCGATTCGCGTGTCCGAGGACTTTGGAGGAAATTTAACGCGAGAGAGAGAGATCCTCTTTCTCTTGACATCTTACAATTGGTATCTCTGACATATTTTCTACGCGCCGTTGTAATTGTCGACACACGGTTGACTTATTGTACCACGCTCTCGCGAGGTCCCTCGCGAGACACAATTGTTGCGAAATGATTTGCACTTGAATGCAGGGCTCTTATTCGTCTCGAAGCCGGATGCGAGACCCACCTCACGCCGGATGCCGACCCTGCGCCGACACAATCGCGCTCACGTTTCGTCCGTTTCCGAAGAATTTTAATTCATTGCCGGTGGATTCTCGTACCTCTTTTTTCTCCGACATTACGTTTTCTTTTTTCGTCATTTTCCTTTAAAAATGGCTGCGGAGGAGAAACCATCTCTTCTCGTAACACGTCTAGTCAATTTTCAACGCAGTGTTTTCCTCTGTCGATTCGCGTGATTTAATAAACGATTAAAGTAGACTGCCTACTCAATTCCAATCGAGCGACTTGGAGGATTACCTCCGATCGAGAGCTGTAATGAGTTTCCCGGATGGATAGCTCCGTAATTTATCGTCGCCATTAGGATAAAAAAAATGAAAAGGAATGTCGCCGCGCAAGGAGGGAGGACGCGTGCGCGACGCGTAGGTGTCTGGCAATGAGGAAGTCGATTTCGAGAGACGCCGCGATATCGCAAGGACGCATAAAATTATTCGCGTATTCGTTAAATTAACCTCTCGAGGTGCGCGTCTTTTTTTCCCTCCAACTTTTGGAATTTTTCCTCTCTCTTGCGAGAGAAAATTGCAAATTTTTACGCTCGCGTGCAACAATTCCCGCGTGGTTTTACGTATCACGATACCTGGCAAAGTGCGCGCACGCACGTCAAATTTGCGCGAATCATTATGCGATTCCCGGAGCAGCGCGGTGGCGGAGTATTTTTATCTCGTCTCAAAGTGGTTCTTCCTTTCTTTGCGTGCGCGCGCGTTGACGATGGCGACGACGACGGCGACGGCAATCAACGACAGCGGTTTGTAACGTTTTACGAGATATCGACTTTGGCGGTCGTCGAGTTCATTAGCTCGCCCGCCGCGATGGGAGGAAAAGAGGGAGAAGAGGGGGATGGATGCTGGTTATTTTCGCGCTTTTTTCTTCTTATTATCGCCTCCTCGAGAGAGAGGAAGTAGATTGGCGTTGCCGTAAAGGGATCTTAAGAGTGTATTAACTCGTGTTTATGCGCCTCGAGGCGGCTTGTAAGATACTCTAATCCCGCAAAGGGAGCCGACTGTGATGTCGGCGTGAAAGGGTACGACAAAGAGGGAGGGGACCCGAAGGGAAAGCAGCCGGCAAAGAGCGATCCGCTGGCAGTGCCGTAATTAACCAAGTCATGCTTAGTCGATCCGAGTCAAGGCCGCTCGACGACCGAGCCAAATTCCCGAGACGAGCGCGGTAAAAAGTACACCAGGATGGCGAGGGAAACGTCGTAGCCAGGGTTCGTCGCGGGTTGAGCGGGCATAACCGATGCGTTCGATATAACCGCCACCATCTCGAATAAAAAACGACTTTATTCCGGCTCTCAAGGCCTCTTTTACCTCGATAATTCGATTCTCTTGGACGAGAATTATCGCCGTTACAAATATATTCGTCGAGTGTGCGCTTAATCATTTTTTTCGGGATATAAAAAAAATGAAAAGTACTAAAATATTGTATAAAGATATGACGCTACGAAGGAAAATTTGAAAAAATGGTAGCTCGAGCGCGCCACAAGTGCGTAGAGTTATGAAACAAAGGCTTTTACGATACCGACTCCCTGTTGCGTTGAATGATTTATTCACGGAGGACCGAACGAGGAAGTACGGCGGTTACTTAATGGAAAATGTATATATTGTCTACGTTGGACGACGTAATTTAGCGCGGGCGTTACGCGCATGTTACGAAGAGCGGAGAAACCGCTCTTGCATGTCGATATGTACTTTTGTACATGTACGCATAAAGTATTGTATGCCTTCGGTATTTATTCGTGGTCGGGGTTTGACCGATCCTCGAGTAGACGGATAGATTGAGAATATTAGATCGTTGATCCATCGACCACACCTTGGAGAGAGAAGAGGACGGAAGAGACCCGTTTCGTTGCCCGGCCACTTTTGTTACGAGCTCGCACCGCATCGTACGAGTTTCACATTTCCGCCATCGTACGCGCCAGGTGTTTTTAAACCTTTGCCGTTACTATCGACCAAGCGTAATGTCTTTATATCCCTGTCGGCTCGAGACTCGAAAGACTAGCGTCGACAATCATCTTTGATAACTAGCCAACAACTTTAGTCATTGTATTATAATAATGTCGAAATATTATTGTTGTAACAAATTGCGATTGACGAACGTGTAATTGTTAAACTTTTTAATTAATTTTGAACAAAAATGTGTCGTTTTTAATTTACATCATATATATTCATTTATAAACGTAAAGAATTTACATTTTTCACATTATATCATAATTTTTTTTATATCAAGAATTTCAATTTTCCTCTATATATTGAAAGAGAGAAAGAAGAGGAGAAAAGCACCGATTAAAGTATAATAATTCATTGGTCTTGATAAATATCAAATATTTGTCGATCGTACGATTCACGAGCGCTCTCTTGTCATCTTTCTCAAGCCTAATGTCAATAATTACCGAGATCTCGACTACATCGTCATAGTTTCCGCGCAAAAGTTTAAGAGCGGCGGCAGCTCCGCAGCCACTTGGAGAGAGAGAGGTCATCGCGAGGTCATTTAAATCGCGGCGGGTCCATCATCGAGAGGGTGCTCTCTCGCAAGTAACGACTACTCTCGATGCGGCCGCGCCACAAAATGAAAAAAGTATCTCGAAATAAATCACTCGGTCAACATGACGAATCGCGTAAGGTTCCGTCCCATGGCCGAGGTCGCTCGCTACGTACGTTGTACGCTTGTGCTCGTTATCGCGCGGTCCATCGGGAAAGAAGCTATCACGGTTAACGGACGCTCGGAGATGTCCGGACTCGTCCGAGAATAGAGCGTCGTTCGCCACCGTGGAATGTCATCGTAAATGTAAAAAGACCCGACGTAAGGAAGAATAACTCGAGTGAGCGCGAGCGCGCGATGATGTCACCGACCGGCGAATGCACGCGGTAGATGAGCGGTAATACAAAGCCGGTTTGCTCGGATTAATTCATATCTCGCGCACGGGAAAGAAGTCGCCAGCAACGACAGAACGGAAGCCCGACGATGACGATCCATCCTTACAAACAGGATGTCGCACAAATGAGAAAATTGACAAGTTTGACACTTGTTTCGTTGCGCGATTTTTACTGACAATGAGATAATTTAGAATATGTAAATATTACCGAGGATACTCGCACGCGAGAGAGACGAATGGATTGGAATAAACTTTGACGGCAAGATATTAAAATAAATAAGTCAAATGCATAATTGAATTATGCGAGGAATGTCTTTCAATTTTATTTTATTGTAAAAAAAGGATAATGCACTTTGTTTCATAATTTCGTAATAATTGGTCGCGTCACGTGTTCATTCTGCGTCGTGGAAAGAATGACGAGCATTTATCCTCATGGATAAATGCGGGAGCTTTTTCAAACTTGTCCGGAATAATTTTAATGCGCGTTGCAAACGCGGTACGTCCAGGTTCATCCCCGTCTTCCATCGGCGACCGACCAAGGAGAACGTGTGAAAAGCAGCTTCTCACGTTGTAATACCTCCGGCTATCCTCAATACCGGAAAACGAAGAACGGGAGATTGAATTGCCGGCTCCTCGATAGAAAGGAGGCTCCGATTCGTCGAGTCATTATCGTTCTAGGCATTTCTCGACCCCGCCTTTACGCCATATCGATAAGGCAACGTAAGGCGAATGCCACTTGGGCCAAATTGTACGCGCGAAAATTTCCCACGTGTCGCCATTTAATTATTTCCTTCCTGTCAAATGGCATAAACACATACCAATGGCTTTATAATATCTTTTCTTAAACTTTGTCGCTACTAAACTCGTTTCGTTACACACGCGTACACACAAAGGGAAGAAGGAAAAATGATTCCATCTGCTCGCGTACTATCGCGTTCGACATCGGTTCGCCAGCTGCGAAATTACACGCTTCCGACGATCGAACGAATTGTTGATCGTGATTTGGCCAACACCTCGAATGCGGTTAGACGGTACAAGATAACCCAGTTCCACGACAGCGCGATACCAGACTTTACATACCGATTACAGCGCGATTCGCCAACTATGATTTCGCGAGGAAATCGTCTCGTATCGATGGTTTTCTCGCCAATCGACCGCGTACGATGGCATCAATTTGTACGGATTCAAATTTTACAGTATCTTTACAGTAATGGAAAATGTATATTTCTGCATTAAAATTAAAAAAAGAGAGATATCCCTTCGAGTTAAATTTTCGATGACATTGTCCGCCGAATTTTACGACTCGAATAAAATTTCAGCGTAGCTCCTGCTCGATCATTCGCAAAAAAAAAAAAAAAAAAGTCCATTGACGATCGATATGAATCGGCCTTAAGGCTGGCGCATCCGGCGCGTCGATTGCACCATTAGCGGACTTTCGTTTTTCTTGCGCGCGTTAAAAGAAACGCGGCGCACTTTATTAGTCACGGCGTCGAGCGTTAAAAAGCCGCGATGAATCTACGCGCGTAGATGTAGGCCGACTCGAATGCACGGTCATCGGACCTGCACCGTCGAATTTCCGTTAAAATTTACGTCAGAGCCGGCCACGCGCGCCTTGGCCTATACTCTTTGTATTTCATGCTTTCGAAAGCGACGCGGTTTCTTTCCTCGATGGTACAACGAGGCGCCTAATAAACGGAATAAATGCAAGTGGATTGGCGCGCTCGGATAACGACAAAAGCTAATATTTACAATTATCGTTTTCTTATTTTAAATTTTTATCCGTTGATTAAAAAGATAAACAAACAGGCTAGTCTTATTTCTGTAAAGGCCGAGGTGTATAAACGCGCGGCAAACGTCTTTCAACGGAAGCGAGCGTATTTAGCGCGGTGCGGAGCGAGCTTCTTCCTCTCCGATTTTTGAAACGGTCAAACATGTTTATCGTCACTTGGCGGATGCGGCGGTCACGCGAGTATCGTCTTGTATCGTCGACTAGCGCTCGCATGATTATTAGTTGGACGGAATGTTTGCAGCAGTTGAAGAGATTGACCGAGAGAGATTGAAGCACCCCGCGCCAGTTTACGGTGGATTATGATGCAATTACGACTTGGTTTCTAACTTTTAGAAAATGTCAAATGTCTACGCACGTTTCTCACAGTCACCGAGTTGCGTTATTGCGTTTACCTTTGTCTTGTACGAGTCAGTGTAAGCTTCGCTCGCGTGTATCTCGGTTATCCGACTGACAAACGCGCGCGTTGTGCCTCAAAGAAATCGGGTAATTATTTCAGCGTAAAACGTAGCGTATACGCTACCTCTGACATTTTTAGCGCAAACAGTCGGCGTGTACGCGTTCCTATCGCGAATACATATTCGTCGCGCGTGAGGAAGAAATAAATTGCTGTCGGGAGTCGCTCCGCAAAGAAATGGGTGCCGAAAGGCGCGCAGCGCAACGTCGCCTTGCCTCGTCTTACCTTGGTAAATCGCCAACGAGGTTAGTGGGATTTGAGATTTTCGATAGCTCCATCTCGTACGTCGCGTAACTCTCGCGTGCACGCACGCACGCATGTATTTACGCACGCGACGCGCAGGTACGTTATCCACGTGCGCATCTCGAGTCTCGTATTCTGACATTTACATTATCTCGATATGACGCGTGAATAGAATTCGGTAAAGATCCCGGCAAACGGATATTTAATTCGATGCCATATATAATATTATATTAATAATATACATTTCGCGCGCTATCGTTGCGAAATTAACAGACACTTTGACGTATCTAATCTTTTCGTATTATATTTTATCATCTAATGGAAAGATATGACGGAGATTATACCGATAAAATGCATCATCATCGCGCGCGCCAAGCATCGCGAGATTGCCACATGATTACGTTTCACGGCTGCCGACGAGTGAAAGGTTACAAACGAGTTTTCACCGGGCTGCCCCCCGATCCCTCCTCCGTCCCGTTGGCTCTGACGTAATTTCGGTGGGTGTTAATTTATGCCGGCCGCATAGGTTTGCAAGGCCGACCGAAAAAGTCCCATCTCTTCCCTCCCGGCCAAGAGATTCGGCTCGAGAGAGAGATTAACGGCCTGTTTGCGCGATAAATCAGGCACGCATTGTTCGATCGTGTCCGGCCATATTCGGGGCGCCGCGACGACGTCGACGACGACGACGACGACGGTCCGAGCGAGCGATCCTTACGCAATCGCGTCCGGTTGTTTAACCCCCGAGACGCGTCCCGTTGCCAATTGGCAGCTCTTGCCGGTCGCCGCTCGCGCTTTTGCGGCAACGCGATGAAAATCGAGTAAATTGCACGTCGTCGAGAGTTAACGACATTGTCGATCTGTCGCACGCGCCTGCTCTCAACGTTTCGTCGTGCGTTTGCGGGATTGGCGACGGTAATGGCACGTTACGACTACTCAAACGACTGAAACTCGATATCCTTGGGCGGAATTCTCCCTTGTATGCAAAGAGAGTGGGAGTAATTGAACGCGTTCGTTTGGAATATCGATCAGTTTGAATTAGGATCGAATCAAGTGCAATGTTTCTCTCGATTGGCGCGCGAAACCTTGATTTTTTTATCAGTTTTATTTTCGCTACCGATAAAAAAAGGTATATGCAACGTTTTTTTTTAAGAGAGCGTCCATCACTTTGCACACTTTTGTCAAAAAATTGTGACTTCTTTTCTCTCATATTACATCAGCGAGAAAATTGTCGAAGCGAATGACGCAACGTTTTAAAGTTTAGTGTGCAATCCGATAAATATTTATAGTATCCGTCACACAACGCATGTGAAATATAAACTTTATTCGATTTCATTTATATAACGCGAAATATGCGACACTCGGCGCATTCCTCTCGAATTATGATGCCAATTTAATACATACTTCCCGATACCAGATTGTGACGTATTATAATAAAATGATACACATTTGTTAAACATTGGCGAGTTTGTCCGTAACGATTCCTTATAGCTTCTTGGATGACACTGACACTTGTTGGACCGATTTACTTTGTTTTCCTGGCACCTGTTGGATTCATTTTTCTCGCTTCATTTCTCAGCGTTTCGCACGATTGCAGTCAGTCACCTCGACCATCCGCGCCAACTGGCAGTCGAATATAACGAAGAATTCAGTTTGTTTACGATTTACGTAACGTCAGAAAAGACGACGAGAAAGGAGAGGCTATCGCGAAAGATTCTGGCATTGTGACTTTTGTACCGTTATTTTCGAGGCTGCTCGCGTTACATGTACCTGAGAAAGTTGAAGCGTTCCCTCGATTCATTCTTGAAATATTCTTCAAGACCGGTATAATAAAATGCGCGACAGACGTATGTGTGTACGTATAATGCACTTGCAAAAACTAGAAATACCGTTTTAGATGCATGTTCCGCTCAATGAGATTTATTCGCACAATTGTCGGTCACTGTCGCGATAGCTTGCAAAGAGTTTGGCGGACTTTCCTTGCTTGTTTATGAATTATAAATTGCAAAAACAAAGTATCCAAAATACCGTAGCCTCTCAAAATTATTTTGGAAATAATTTTTTTTCGCTATTTGAACCGATAGCGACGATCAGATACGCGTCGCGTGATTCACGATTCTCGGTTTTCGCGCGGGAGGATCAGCCTCTCCGTCTACCGCAACGTTTTTTACGGCTAATTATGATTCATCGCGATGACGAGACAATATTTCTGGAAATTCCTACTTATCGCCCTTTAGTTTTCACAGTTGGGTCTTAATCGAGAGAGGGAGAGGAGCAGCGCGCTTGATCGCTGTCGCGATACGGACTTGATGCAACGTTGTACGCGCGTCGATAAAACTCGACGGTAAAGGAACGAACGCGCTATAAATATCCACGCGCGTGCATCATAGCATTTCCTTTCTTCTGCCTCGAGTCCCTGGAATAACGTTGCTCATTTTTGTCGCGAGACACGTACCGAAAACTTACTCGTTACGAAACGCCGGACGAGCATGCGCTCCGGAAGAAAACCGGATCGGGAGGACCTGCTCGTTTTTTGGTTACTTGTCACCCGTGATACACACGCTTTTCGGTATCCATCGGCCCCGTCCCACGGAGCCGATCAATTTTTATTCTTTGCGAACCGGGTCGGCAAACTGCGGCGACCGCCGAAGGACGCTCCCGGCCTCCTTCCTTGCCCTTCCCTCGTCCGCGCGCTTCTCTTTTGCTCTCGTTTTGGCGCAGGATTTGGAAGTCGATGTCCGCTCGCCCGTCCGTGAGCGGCATTAATCTCGAGAGCGATAAAAACGTCCGATTATTGGCTGTATCGGTCCGTACGCTTGGCGTTTCCGCGCCTAAATCGGGAGAGCCGACTACTCTTGGGCGACGTTAAAACAACGACCACGAGCGCGGTCCACTCGCTTTTGTAATTTGAATTTCTCCGCCGTTATCGCCCATTCGTTTAACCACTCAACGATCGCCTTTTTCTTTTTAACATTGCACAGTATTGAAACTTCAAGTTCAAGAAACTTGTTCTCGCGCCGAGCCGCTCGTTGTAAACAGACCATTTCTCTCTCGCAACGGGCTTTAAACGATACAAGGGGATTCTAATTTATTACCATCAAAGACAATAGACTAATAAAATTTTACGTCTGTCTGATTTTGTAAAAGGTCACTTTCATGTCGCGATTTTTTATACTTTAGTAGAATATTAAATTAAATGCAAACAAGCAGAAAGGATGGCAATTTGTCGATTAAAGTAGAAAAAAAACAAATAAAATCTTTTTGTACGATAAACGATAATTTTGCCAATGCTACTCGATTGCGGAAAAGAATACAAATTTAATTCATAATTTATCGTCGCTAATTGAGAGAGAAAGAATATCTTTTCCGCGATTTTCCGAGAGGGAGAATTCGATTTCGCAAAATCGAGAGTTTGCGCGACGTACCAGATTGGAAACGTGAGAGACGGGTTTTGTTTATCGGCAATTGTCAAAAGGGCATAAGACACGAGTCATTACGAGCGTGAATTCGCGATACTTTTATTTACCGCGGGACGCAATAAGAATGAAACTTGAGATTGAATCGAAATCCGCGACTCGTACGTGAAAAAGGAACGGGGAAGAGAGCGGTTGCGCTACAATTTTCTACAGCTCGACAGTCTTCCCCGAAGAAAGATCGCAAAAAGAGATTGCGCGACATTCTATGCAGCATCTCGTATCTTGCTTTTCTAAGGAAATTTAAATATCCTCGCGAGAAGTCGAGAAAGAAGGAAATCCGTGGCATACACGTATATCGAGTGAACGCGGAGACTCTCGAGCTACCGCCACGCGTTCGCTCGGGGCCTCGCGTTCTCACACACGGGGAGACTTTTATCGGGTGGTCGAGCATAACTAAACTTTCACGCGAATCACCGTCGAGTTGCGTCGAGTCGAGTCGAGTCGAGGCGAAGCGAGTCGAGGCGAGGCGAGGCGAGGCGAGTCGCGCGGCCTTTATCGTTGGAGCGCGCAATCGACCGGTCGACCGGCCTCCTTCGCTCCGAGCGCTACGTATGATATTTAACCTTCTCCGTGAACGCCCCGCGCTTGCAAAACAGGCCCGTTCTCGTTTCCCTCGGCTTCATTTTCCTCCTTTTCTCGTCTAAGATCCTATGCTCGGTCATGCGCCGGGTGAACGACTCTCTCCTGGGCGCGAGCGTGGATCGGCATTACGATCGAATTAACTCTTTGTGTATCCTCGACCGTATTATCCGGCTCATTGTCGGTACGATATCCGCGAGAAGCAATTTTGCCGCGCTCTTGGCGAGCATTTTCCTAAGCGAACGAGACGACAAGTTGCTTCGCTGCCGATTATTTACAATCTTTCCGCAAAATTTGGACATTTACCCAATTACTCGATTGATATAATTTGCTTTAGACGCGTGGATAGCCATACGATATTTTACGATTAAGCCGATGCGTTCGAGTAATTACGTAAATTAAAGTTATGTAAACACTCGGCCTTTTACCCTTTGCCGCTATACCAAAGTCGGAAGGAGCGGATGTTGCCTTCTCGGACGGAAGCTTGCGTCGTACCGATGCTGTTCCTACGATCATACGGTTGTATCGGCACCGGCACTAGCACTAGCGGAAGAGTGGAAAATTACTCCTTCGCGGTATTCGCTTTTACGAGTATCGTATTTCATGGAGAATGTTGCAGAGTGGAATATTACATAATCGTCATAATCATACAGCGCTGTCAATATCCAGATTACGTGGGCAGAACAAGGAACTATAATACGAAGCAACTATTATTTAACGTCAAACAGCGACTTTTTGTGACATTTCAATTAGGATAAAATAAGATTATGCTATGCATCTCCAATATATATAAGAAAACCTGATTCACCGAGAAGATTATAAATGCCGTTAGCAATTTAACATTTTTTCATTGACTACGATTTACATCGAAATAATTCATTAATGAAATGTTTAGAAAATATTCTCGATCAATTCCGTACAAATTGCGTTAACGTAACACAATGTGGATGAATCTAAACTCGGCGTGCACTCTGCAGCAGCTAGTCTCTCTTCCTAACGGGGGAACTCTTATCATTTTATCCAATCAACCCCATATTCCAGGCAAGCTCAGCTGCTTCGCCCGAGACGAGAGACCGCAGCGAAACTTGTCTCGACATCGGGGCGAGTTTCGCGACATCGTTTCGCGTTTCACCCCGCGTCGAGAGCGAGACGACGAGCGCTCGCTCGAGCGGAATCGATGCTCGTCGACGCAGATGGACCTTGATTCGACGCATCGCCAATCATCCGTATGATTTCTTTATGCGAATAACACATTCTTGCGCATCGATTGGATTTTTCCGACTTTTATCGTCTTTTTATGACTTTTGCGGTATAATTTTCTCGCGGAGCGAGAGTGTATCTTAGAGTTCGAGAATCGAAACGCGAGTCTTGAAAGCGCGATGTAACGATCGGACTCGAGCAGATTGGACGTGTTACCGCCGACGCCGACGCCGACCTCGGGGAGAAGAAATCTCGGTGTTTACGACAAGTTGTCTCTTCCTGCGCGCGTGGAACTTGATCACAAAGAGACTCGGCTCTCGGCGTCGCGAGCCAAGGACTTTGCGAAAGCGCGCACTCTCGTCGCGAAAGTTACGTTATGCAAATTCCACCTCGTATTCCGCGCGACCCTGAAGCGGTGCGCGGCATCCAAATGCCTGCTTAAGAGAGCTCTCGTCCTCTTGCCGTTCCTTTGTTCGAGCGTGACATCCGTGAAGAATCGGAAGCCGCGGAGGAAGGGAGTCGAGGCCAAAGGTCGAGCGAAGCGCGCGCGCGGAAAACGAGCCTGCCTATAAAATTACCATTCCGTTGCCATTCCTCCCGCCGGGATCAACCTTCGCTCCTCGCCAGCCTTCTAGCCTTTCCCGAGAGCGGCTTTATTTATTTAACCGCGATTCGAACAATCGGTGATTGCGTCGTAAAGGGAGTAGGACGATCGCGGATCAACGCAACTATACATATATTGGTTTCGAAATTGTTCTCGTCTCGGTTAACGACGCTTTTGAAGCTCAAAAGTAACGGGCACATTTATCTATATAAACTGCGTAAAATATATTACCAAACTCTCAAGAGGTGAAGAAAATTACACGATTTCACGTAAAAAAGAGAAAATTATGCATTACGCGAGTATACAAGTTAATTGCAATGTTTCTCTTGTACATCTCTTTGCCGCGCACAAAATTATATAAAAATCAATGTACGTGTATATCGCATCGATAATGACGCGGCTTTAGAAATTGCGTCCGTGCTGTGACGAAAAGGGTTAAGTGGATCTTTCGTCCAGATCGTACGATATAACGATCGTGTGACTCGGTCTCATCGACTCTGCGCGAGCCAGACTCTTTAGTTGTTTCGTAATAAAAGTAATAAAAGTAATCGATCCGTTTCATTGATGTCACGATCGCGTGACTATGTGCCAAACCGGCTCTTTACACGTTTCTAACGTGTATCTTTAGCCACGAGTTATACTCGCGTCAGCTGCAATTACAGCGGAAGAGACAGAGATAACTATATAAACTTAATGTACCACCATCGATAATTCCTTAACGCAACTGATGATTTTTAATAGAAAAATACGAGCGATGTCCCAATTAACGGGCTGTCGCAAAGTCATCGTCGAAATAACGAGACGTGTAATTTTCCCCTTTTCGTATTACCAGATGTATATTATTTCGCGAGTAAAACTGTCGAAACTCGTAAATAGGTGACAGTTACATAATACAGACTATAGAGTTTGAATTATCGATGCATTTATCTCGATTAATTTTCCAACGCAACGAAATTGTCTGGCAAGAGATTTTTCAGGGCGCCCGTATACTCGATCTTTTATTTCCATAATTGATCGCGATTCCGCCGTGACGTTCAATTACGTCTGCAATTATGTATTTATGCGAGCGCGTCATCAGTCGGCGAGGTGACACGCGCGCGTGTGTAGAGACAAAACAACCGCTACTCGCTACAACGGCTACATCGATACCCTACGCACTTTTGTATTCGATGGAGATCCTGGGGAGCCGGTCAGCCGCGTAGCGCGTCAAGTGCGTGCGTGCGTTGCGTAACGCGGCACGCACGTCACAATCTTGCGACACAATGGCGCTAACGAGCGATGATCGACCCACGGTGCTTTGCGAGCATCCGCTTGATTCGCGGCAACGCAACGCGTTTAACTATGCCAGTCGTCGTCTCTTCTTAGCCTCGCGACTCGCGACGAGGCCTTCCCGTTGAATGTTCAATGCTATCGCGTTCCTAAGGCTGTCTCGGAAATGGAGAATAGCGTTAGTAATAGTCGTCGCCGACAGTTATGGTAGCGTATCGCCGTTTCAACGTGTAAATACGGATGAGCGCGCGCGTGACATTCCTACGGATCCGAATAAATTTTCAAATTAAAGAGAATTCTCTCGATTGGACGAGATGCGTATCGCGAAAACTCGGAGCGTGCGTGTGTTATTTTCGCGCGAGATTTATCGCATCCGCGGTTGCAGGCGGTTCTCGCGTTCCCGATCGCTTCTCGGTTGCCGCTGCTTTGCAATTTTTCGCCCTCGCAGAACTGCCCGCCGGGCTGTACTTTGTATCTCGGAAATGGATCTCACGAGAACGAAATATGATTTTGAGGGAATCCGCGATCCGAGGTGTGTAAATGGACGCGGAACCGTCGTTGTAAATTCGCGCGCACCCCCGATACGTGTGTGTGTGTATGCTTTATATACGGCTTTCGATTAGAAAGGCCTCGCGTCGCGGATCGTCGAACGTTCCTGCGCGAGATGCACGTGTGCAGCGTGATGCGGCGTGCGGCCACCAAGAGGTCACGACGCCACTCGTCATCGAGATGACACTCGGAACGCCCGAGCCTCGTGGCCTCATCTCGCCCTCTCTACGACATTCTACGCGCGGAGATTGAGAGAGCCGCGATTTATTCGCGTCCAACTATGCCGGGTATTCTTCCATTCGCAACGTCCGCGCGCATTTCAACCCCATTCATTAAAAAATAAATTTGGCGCGCCTTTTGCCTTCGAAATAATCGTACGCTGCTCTTGCAGGAATCTAAAAGAAATGATCGTTGCAATTATTAGCTCGTATTCGTTGTACGGTTTCACCATATTTTCAACATTGATTCGTACTTATAATTATGCCAAGCTATCCGCCATCGCTCCAACGATATGCGATTAATCTCTCGTCAAAACCAGTCTTGTAGAACAGCCAGGCTCGAGAGTACTTTACTTTCTACGCGTACTACCTGCTAGTAGAATTAGACACGTTATCTGTCAAGCTTTTTAAGAGTTTTGGAAAATGATGTGTTACATTCAACATTCGGTCAGTAATTATATGCATATAATGAAACTATATATTATTATTAAATGTATATTCATGCGATAAAATGCAAGTGTCGTTTGAGCAAATTTTTATCTCCTCGAATAACAGCACCAACTAGAAATAATCTTGTAAAATAATATCCTTGAAAAGCTATCTGTTGCATTAATAGTCTGGAATTAAATTTGAGACAATTAACAATTTAGATTAGATAGCAGACGTAATCTTTATCGCTCTCCTCGTCCAACTCTTGCGCATCGATCACTCGCGGAATCAAAGTTTCTCACATTTCCGTGAATGTCGGATGACCTTTTTCTCGTGCTCGTGAACCCGATCGAATAACGAGAAGAAGAGCGCGGGCGCGGGATGCGCGTAGGATTAAGGAAAAAAAAGAATGGGGAGGAAGACGTTGCGCAACGTTGCGCAATCGTCTAACGAGCAGCCGACGCAACTGGAACGAATTTCACCGTTGGTAGCGACGCTAGCTAGCGCGCCGTTGCACTCGTTGCACAATGAATTTGCATTCGCGAGATAGTAGACGGCGGAGACGGGGGAGATTGGGGGAGGGGAAGAGGGCAGCGAGCAGCAGCCGATGATACGGCGACGTCGCTCCTCTCCGGGCTCCTAGATATCCGCTAATTTCTTTAATTACCGCCGCGGTCGGGCGTAATTAATGGCGGCCAGGGAGTAAGTCGCTCCGGTTTCCGCGTTACGGACTATGTAATGAGGTAAACTCTCCTCCATCGACTACTCGCTGCTCCAGGCTGAGAGCTGCTGGAGGAGGCTGATGCGGAAATTGCGAGTCTCGCGTACAAGGATGTAGAGGAGAGAGAGAGAGAGAAGGAGAGAAGCGGCGTACCGGGGCTGTTTTCCCAGCGAGACGCGCGTTCGATAACGAGGATACGTGTAACAATGTGTCCCGCGGCTTGTTACGCGGCTACGCTGCTATTAGAAGCTTCGTATCGAGCGCGATACCGCGGAAATGTCGATGAATGCTGGATGATAATATTGCGTTATAATTGCGACAACTCGCGATGGCAACCTCGTTAAATCGCGTATATTGGTAATTCATCTACTTGTATACAATTCATTTTACGCGCTCGTTTCTCCGTGATTAAGAGCTGCGCGCAATTTTTAAAGGCCCAGTCTATTGTTGCGGTATAAAAAATTGATAATTTTTGAAAATCTTTTTTGAAGAATATTTGAAATTGATCTTTTTGACATTTTACACATGTTTGGATTAATGTTTAATACGTCTCAGTATTTTCAAATCAGCGTGTTGCACTGTCGAAAATTGTAAAAACCATAAATTTTTCGATGCCGCTAGGATAGACTGGACCCTTAACCGCGACGAACCGAGGAAACCCAGCGATCGCGTACAATGTCGCCCGGTGCGCAAATGTCGATGACCCTCGAACAAGTCAGGAGCGAGAACGTAGAGGACGGAAGCGCGCGCGAGCGAGAAAGAGGACGAAGCGAAAGCGACGATGCTTAGAGGGAGAGGAGGTGAATCCCGAAGGAGGAGACGGGGAGAGAGGAAGAGTCGGTCCTGGTCGTTAGGTGCGAGCGGGGTCGTCGGACCGACCGTCCATCCGTCGCGTTTAGTAGTTGGGAGTAGAGGCCTAATGGATGCCGCGTAAAGGACGACGCGGACGATGACGCCGGCGTCAACGCCGATTTCCTGGTGCGGCTCCGCGCCGCGGGGCAACCGCCACGGGGCCCCGCGCACAGCCTGACCCTCGTCAGGGTCGTTGATCCGCGCTACGCGATGCACGCGGTTTTAATGGGAGCTCGCGCGGGGATTCGAGCGACGCGCCACGCTCCGTAAATCCGCGCTCGTGGGAACGGGACTTTTTCTCCCGCTCGAAATTACGAATACGCGGGCGAGAGATGCATAGTTGATTCGACAAACCTATCGAACAATCTCGCAATGATGAGAAATATTCTATTATCTGATAAACATTATCGGTTTACGTCAAACAGCATTAAAGTAATTCTTGACGCTCCAAGATACATTCGAGTTTCTACAATGAAACTATATACAATACGTGTACTTTCTTACATCCTAATTATACTTTGGCGATAAAATTACAATTTAATCCGCCAACGTTCCCAGGAAACTGTCCGAGGTAATTTTTGTCCCCGCGACAGGAGCATTAGGAGCGCGAAAGAAAGGCGAGAGAGGAGATGCTGCGCGAGATAGCGAGAGCGCTCGTCGCGCATATATAGCCGCTGTTGCACCTGTGGCACATTTGTACGCGTGTGTGTGAGCATAGCGACATAATCTCTCCAGAGAAGCGCTTTAATATGCGCGCCTCTCGAGTCATACGCACCTATACGAGGCACCCGCGAGAGACGCCACGGAGAAAGTATATACTTTCTACAGCATCCGTGCGGGACTACCGCGTAAAGTCGTTGTCGAAACGCTTCTGTTTACGCGAGCGGAAAGGCTTTTGTACTCGGCATACAGAGTCTAATCGTACATCGATTTGTTATGTATTTATTATGTATTTTTAATGAAATCGGATGGAAATTTTTTTTCGATATAAGTATATCGATTTATCAATGGTCGCAATTATTCCTCTGGAATGATTAAATAAACTTTGAGTCGTGACAAGAGCCTAAGATTTGTCCCGACGCGAAAAATATTGGCGAGGAACGGTACTCGCGAATAATAACCACTGTGCTCGCTGCTTTAAGAGAAGCAAACATCGTGAAAGTATTGTTGTGTCGCTAAAGTTGAAGTACTCGCGTAGCCAGGTACAACGACGAAACGAAAGTAACCGAGGATCCGTCTCGTTCCTCTTTCGACAGCAAGATCGATCCGAGACGATTTAGGTCGGCGCCGCAAAAAAGATAAATAGGAAAGGAAAAATAGAGTGGGACCGCAAAATTGCCGTAGAATCCTGCGACGCGATCAATTTGTCGCCATTTGCTCGTGTCAAAGATAATCGGCGACATATACACGAGACGGAAAGCGCGGAGCCGTGAATCTCTTTGATCGTAGATGCGTGGTCTCTACCGGTCAACTCGATTCCTGGGGCGTAAAATTGGGCCCTCGCCACCGCGAACTTGACCGGTAGGTCCTCTCTTCTCCTCTCGGCTCGCTTTCCCTCCTCGGGATCGTAAGCGCGCCGCTTTTACGCGCCCGGATCGGACCTCCTCGAAGAGGCCGCTTCTTGCCGCGCGCAGCTACGCCAGCGGACGCTTGATGATGTTAACGTCGCAAAAAGGGCCAGGTACCGGAGATCCATCTTCGCTTCTTACGGAAGCCGCGGGTTGTCGTTAAAAATCGTAGGTGCGCGGTAAATATAGTAGCGCGGAATGATGCTGCAACTCGCTGCTCGCGAGCGAGATGGAAACTCTGTAGAAACTTGCGCGAGCGATCCGGGGAATTAGCGTCCTGTTTCTCGATTCCCCCGCTCCCTAGCGTCCAATCCAGTTTTGTCCCGGAGCAAATCCGCTCGTCGCGATCCGGATCTAATGCGATTCGCGCGAACGCGCGCTGGCTTCCAGATGTATGCGTCTAGCGATTCGCAATCTTTCGCGAATTTTAATGAAATCTAAACTGATATTTCGAGTCGGGTCGAGGTGAAGCGCCGTTAGTAGAATGCAAAGTGCCGGCGGCGATAATGATAGACGCGCGGTAGTCGCGAGATGATGTTTCGCTTTTAGCCGGGGGTCATTCTTAAAAAGAGAAGAGGGGTTGGACCTCTCTCTCCTACTCTTTAAAGCCGCTAATCTCAAACGACGCGCTCGGTTCCTCGCGCCAGAGGCAAACGCGGACGGCGGAGATGAGGATGAGGGGGCGTTTCGTAGCTACGCGCTCGTGAAAAGCGGTCGTGAAGGATCACGGGGGCCATTAGCTCCACGCTGGTCTCGCGAGGAGGGGTATCCGCTAAATTAAAGACTTTACAGACTATCGAGCACCGCGTCTTTCGCGCGTCGCGCGGTCCCGCGATCTTTGATCCGCGACGGTAAATTCTTTCAATTTGCCGACTCGGCTCCTCGAGAGAGATAGCACGGTAGTCGTGCCCGGTGGTTTCCCATCGTTAATTTCGCTCCGGTGATATGCCCGTCGGCGAAATCGAGCCAGCTCCTCGATAACGCATTCCGGAATCCGTTCCTCGCGAGGGATTCGTTCGCGGAATGCTTGAAACGTAATAACCGCCCTCCTCCAACGATTAACGAGCCGCTTTGATCGGATCGGGTCGGATCGAATCTCGGAATGGCGAGACGCGATGCGCGACGAGATGTGTTTATCTCTCGATGAGCTAGCCTTCCCACAGTATCTATACAGAGTCTGTTGATTACACGTCGAGTAACTTGGCGCTCGACTGCATCATCGCAAAATGATTTGCAAAATTACAATGATATGATTGAAGATATTGTTTTCTTTTTTTTTTCGCGTATAAAACTGACAAAATGTTACATGTTAAATTGCGCGCAAAGTGAGACACGTATATAAAGGCTTGTACAAGTATGCTATTACTTTTCGCTATACCTTAAACGAGAAATGGCGCGCGGCCGTTACCTCCGATTTCTCCGCGGAAATGCAAAGTAATATCGCGAGCGGATAGAAACGGAGGCGAGCCACGCGAGCGCGTTAAATCCCATTCCGCATCGAGCGGAACCCCGCGGGAATATCCCGCGTTCGACACACTCGCGACATAAGAAAACGCCGCGCTCTCGGGAAGCGCATGTCCTCGATAAGATCTGCGGTACGCCTGGTTGATTGAAACACGTTCCTCGGAATGAAATGTTCGCCGTAGCGGAAAGTAATGTAGTTTTTCCCATTAACCGACTCGCGGGCCTTCTCTCGACGACATGTACATAATATGCCGCGACCTAATAACAATATTGCGTTTTATCTCGGAGATACAAATGCAAGTAATCTCGCGCGTCGCGTCGAAACTGTCGGCGAGATTCTCGGAGAGAAAACGAGCCGGATTCGTTCGTTTTCGAAGGAAGGAGAAACTCGAAAGCGCGCTGGCGACTCGCCTCTCTTTTTGGGGGTTTCTCCGCGGATGACGTAAAGCGATGGCGGAATACTCGATCAAGGTTAACGACGCTGGCGTATTTAGTCCTGACCTTGGCAAGCGCGATCGAGATGGAAACCGTGTACGTCCTCTCCCCATCCCTCGCGCATTCTTTCGCCTGTCATGACCGTGACTTTCCTCGGATTTCTCCGTCCGAGAGTAGTCGCGTACCGAGAACCAGGAGGTTAATGACGACGGGAGGAGCGCGCGTCTCGACGAGTTTGCCTCCCTCGGGAAGAATGCCGTGGAAAGAAATCGGGTTAATCTCTCGAGTCGTGCCAGATGTAAATGACGACTTTTCACTCGCGAGGCTCGATGAGAAAAGCTTCTCCGAGATTCGCGATGCACGACAACAAGCAGTTTCGAATTGACTGCGATTACAAGCTTGCTTCCAAGAGTCGACGTTTTAAAAACACGCGATAATCGAACCCCGAACTTTTTATATATTTGCCATATTGTTTGATGATTAAATAAAATGCGAAATCCGCGTAAATTACCCAACATTAGCATCGAGTTACTTCCGATGGCAAGAGAGTAATTCGCCAACTAATAGATTGGCACTTAACACCAATCGTAGCCAGGCGTATTACTCGCACGCGAATGTAATCTCGCAATGTTAACCGGGTTATTGGCCGCCGCAACGAGATGCAATCTTAATCTCGGTCGTGCGGCATAAGCGTTGACCCTGTTAATGACACGAATAGTCGATATTATTCGAGGCCTCGGTTCGGTTGCAGCTTGCCAGACGTTAAATTGCATCTGCGGGATGTACGAAAGGAAAAAGGTGCAAACGGCAAATTGAAGCATCTGCAAAAAACTAGATGCTAATTACTAGATGCATTTTGGATCCATTCTCTCTTATCATTTTAAAAGCAATATTTATTATAAACGCGCGCAGTTTGATAGATCTCATCCAGTTTCGGCCGACACCTGCGCGTCTGCGAGAGGGATATTGTGAGCAACAAAATCCACGGTAATAGACGGACGGCAGCTGCAAAAGACAGGTGGAAGGATCCCGAATCGCAACTTGAAAATTTATGCAACAAGCCCGCCCGACTTTCATTCGTTAGATTAACGCGCCTCGCAGATGCGTCCGTTCCGTGGATAAAAAGCGCGATAAAATTCCAAGCTACATTTTCAAAATCACACCTGTCGATTCATTAAAAAAGTTTATGATATAACGTATATAAAATTAGACTGAGTAAAAGTGACTGTTCTGTGGCAAATCAATCATTCGGATTTATAAAAATACAGAATGCATTAGATTGCAAATCTCGTAAAACTATATAAAATAATATTGAAAATATAAGTATATACATGTATAATATATGCAGCAACGAATATATCGGCAGAAGGAGACCCCGCCTTTATTCGTGCGACAAAGAAGGACGCAAAAATTAATATCTGGCGAACGAGAGATAATCGGCGTAATAATCAGCGGTTTACTCTCAGCGGAGGCATGAAAGTGCTAAGCTCGAGTGCGATAGCGATAGGGCGGTATCGCGATAATAATACCGTCGTCGTTATTGTCGTCAACGTTGCGATGTCAGGTTTACAGTTGCGCCATTAGTAGGCGACGCCGGCGAGATTGCGAGAAGGGATGACGGCTTCTCGTCTCGTCGGAACGCCACGGTTTCTTATTCAATCGCCGATGATGTTTCGATTCGCCACGGTTTTATCATTCGTCGATGCGACAAGGATTCGCGGAAGCGATATCTCTCGCCCACCGCCATTTCCCCTCTCTCCCCCGCTTTGATCCGAGACGATACAAGGCCGGTCGTCACGCACGGCAGTTTAGCGACTCCGCTTTCGCGTTGCGTCGCGTAATCGCAGATTACGCCTCTGCGACGTGCGAGGAGTTAACGATACGACCCGGCCGGATATATAACGGTACTCGAGCGTGTTTTCCCGATAAAACCACTCGCGGACGACTACTCTGGGAAACTGGTATAGACGCTTTTTAACGCGATCTTTCGATGAAATCGATACGATCTACGCAACATCTTGTCTCGGATAGAACACGACACATCCAGATATCGTATTTCAACTAGACTCTAAAAAAATTTCTACCATAATTACATTCCTCTTAATATTAAATTGCTTCTCCATATATAGGCGTGTGTGTATGTAGAGGGGAGAGGGGGGAGGGAATGCACGCGAGTCGCGGATAACACAGAGCGACGCTTCCCTCGGAGTGCGGAGAAGCTCGCCGAGCAGAACGGAAAGATGTGTCGGAGATTAGATGGCTAATTGCAATCGAAATCGAATCGCGAGCCGCGATCCTACGCGTTTGGCAACGCGCGAGCGTAAAATCAGCCGTGTCGCGACACGTGTCATTTTTTCTCATTTAGCGGAATGACATACAGAGAGACGCATCAGATAGGTTTTGCCTCCGTTAACAGACCGTAATTAGAACGTTAGAGATAACGATTCGCCTCGATAGACAACACTGCAATCAGTCGCGTTCGCGTTTGTCAACCTACATTTCGACCAGCGACCAGCGGTTCTCACCCGCTGACATTGTCGATTGTCGCTAAACTCGCGGTAAAGAAACGGCTAGATATTTTTATACGACTCCCTTGCGCTTTAATGTATTAATTTTTAAACATTCTTGTCACATTACAATTTGTTATCGGCTGTAATTAATTTCTCCGAGCCGCGATATACGATGGCGTCATCCAGGTAAAAAGGACCATCGAGAAAACGAGCCGAGAAATACTTGACGTTCCATCTCATTCCCGTCGCGCTCTCTGCGGGATATCATCGGGTGGACAATGGCCACTAATGATGCTTACTTTGACGCCTGTCCTTTCGGGCGGTTCTTTCGTGCCGTATCTCTTGACTGGTGGCCGTCTCTTACCTGGAAGACTCTTTGGGCCCTAACGCATCGCGCCTTTAATGGATGACATCCGAAAGATATTTTCCCGCGTCTCCTTCTTAGTCAAACGCGCGCTTTCCCATCTTTGGACGAATAATAAATAACGTTGCATGTTTTCTACGTAAACATTCTGCCTTTCGTCGCGTATCCTCCATTTCTGCCATTACGCATTGATTTCTCTTCCGATCGCGCGACATGGATTCTTCTCGCTTACAACTTCTTTGCGAATAGATTAGCGACAAATAAATATTATTGAGATATATTTCAAAACCGAATCGTATTTGCATCGTAAAGTAATCTTTCATCGAACGGGACTAGGATTGCGCGAGATTAATCTCGATTGTCTCTCTTGAAATTCAAGTCTTGTAATTCTCGAGACAAGATCGGGACAAGATTTTTAATTATTTATCAAGAGGCCGAGATTGGAATACCGAGATTAAGATTATCAAGATTATTATTAGTCTTGTTAAAATTATTAATTAAAAAAAAATGTATGTAAATTAGATGAGAAAAAGATCGAGAAATATATCATGTAGGAGCTTGAAAAATTTTATTAGACAAATAAAAAAATATTTATACATTATATAACAAATACTACTCATTACCGGTGTAAGCGAGAAAAAATTCGCCTCCAAAGTGCGCGTCGCACTTTCTCATGGGACGCGACAAACCTTTACGTAATGAACGTAAACGCGTGCTTTCACTATTAACGTTGCTCGAATTTAGGCCCGCGGATCTAACCGCGTGCATTGCCCCGACGAGTTGGCTTTCTAGCGTCTGTTTAGATCGTCGGATTACACAGCGAGTAATTTTCTCGCTCGCGAGACTCGGTGCGATGAAACTTTTCTCGTACGATACCGACGCAAACACGCGTATTCCCATATTAACGTGATTGTCTCGGATTTTTTCACGGCAACGCATTTTCGCGATAACGATACAGAAATTGCGGAAATCGAGAGGGGTGATTAAATGCAATAATTTTAAGCGTGCATCCAAAGAAAATCGGTTCATGAAAAATTCGCATCAGTGATGAGTTACATTCTCGCCGCGATGATTCAATCCTACGCATATTATATTATGTTATTTCAATATTATACACTTGCTATAACGTGCGCGCGTATGTAGGACGTTCCTCCACATAATTGGAAAGATTTTGCAATCGCATCGCGGGATTCAATATTGCGATCAATTGCAATCTCTCCGTTACATTACGTGCAAATGTTCAATTCCGCGATTCAATCTTGGATTCCAATTCACGGTCGCAATTTGTCATCCGATGTGCAGAGCGGAAAAAGTTGAGAGTTCCAACACGCAACCTTCGCCTTATATATATTTAATAAACACGTATATGATTTTTCCGTGACGAGATTTACACTTGGCGTGCCGCGTTCCCTGTAATCAGGAAAAGCAAGGAGGAAAGGAACGAGGCGTTATTAACGGAAACAGTGAAAGCGCCTGGTCGTTTTGCGCGACTCGCTCGTGCGAAATATTATTATTCGCTCGGCTCTCAATGTCTTCATTAAAATGTATGTGTCGCCTATAGAGACGCAAATTGTAGTCATTAGCGCACTGGACACACGCCGATTACGCTTAAAAAAAATGATGAAATTCAATTATTTTCTCGGCGAAATGAAACGTCCATGATTCGCAATCAACGTTTTAATGAACGGACGCGCGCCGCGAAAGCAATCTCGAGTTGTGCGCTACAAGTATTTGCTTCGGCACGATTTGTCACCCTTGAGCAACTTTGAATTTCGATTCTTCAAGTTTGATGAAAATTATTCCTCGCTTACGCCTCGTGTATATCTTTGCTGCTTGCCCGTCAATGCAATGCTATTTTTACACATGTATATATATATATGCGATGTAATTTACATTTTCTCACTCTTTGTTTGCAGAGGTAAATACGCGACAGTGAGAAGATGTCGCGAGAGGTCTAGCGGTAGGCAGTGGGCCGCCAAGTTCCTGAGGAAACGACGGCGGGCCCAGGAGCTCAGAGCGGAAGCGCTTCACGAGGTCGCTGTGCTGGATGCCGCGGCCCATTGTTCTCGTCTCGTCTCCCTACACCAGGTCTTTGAGACCAATACCGAGATGGTGCTCGTCCTCGAACTGTAAGTACAAGGACGTTCCGCGTCTCCGCCTACGTTTCCGATCGCATCGTTGTAAAACATAGTCTTTGGATCTCGAATAAAATACTCGCCTTTTTTGCTCCACGCGATAAAACACGGAAAGGATGGCTGCCTTTCGCGATTACATACACGTATGTTTGCTTCGCGCGACGAGGAAGGAAAATAAAACTGAATGAGTATATCGTGGCGTGTGTAACTTTCTACATTTCGTAATCTCTGCTAATTATTTAAAAAGTAGGACGGAGCGTAAACTCGCGATTCGAGCGCGCGTACATCGCGTGCGTCGCTCGTAAAATTATAAATCGCATCGATTCGTTTCGACGCGCGTAGAATTTATTTGCGCGCGAATAAATTTATATGCATATAGCTGACGCGCCGCGCGAGAAAATGTAAATATTGTTCGAGTCGCGCGAGATGCAGAAATACAGATACACGCTTATTGCGACAGGGCTCCTGGCGGCGAATTACAAATGATACTCGACCGAGATGAAGTTCCAGAGGAGCGGCAGGTCGCCCGATTACTGAAGCAGATTTTGGACGGGATTGCCTTTCTGCATTCCCTCAACGTAGCTCATCTCGATATCAAGGTAAGTTTTCAAATAAAAAACTATTTATATAATAAAAGCTTGTAATAAGATCTTGTATGTAACGCGACGACCATCGGAAATGTGGGGAAAAAAGTGCGGCTGGTATTAATATTCAAACTTGTACTATATTTAAGTATAAATGTGACGCAACATTTCTTTACGATTTCTCTTTGAAAATATATGCGCATCTAGTTACAACAAAATAATTATCGTATTTATAATTTTAACTGTATTATCTGCAATAATTTTCTCGTTTGACATCAATTTAAAAATTATCACACAGAGTATGTTGACGGGAATATTTTTGGTAGTCGCCCGTAATAATATCTTATTTTTATCGGCGGTAATAAATTTCCCACCTTAGCATTTTTATCGAGAATTACCATTGAAAACGCGAGTGAGTTCTGCATGAGAGATTCGCTTCTTCGGTATATCTAGATGTTAAAAATAACAAGCGCGAGGAGAGATAACGGGCGTAGATTGTCGCTCGTGTAAATAATTCTTATCTCGTTTTCTTCCTGCGCCTCTTGAAAGAGCGCTCAAAGAGAGAACTTGGCCGAGGCATCTTTTAGCGATACATTCAATGTCTCTCTCGAATTAAATCACGATTAAAATTGGAAGAAATTAGCAATTCGGCAATTCGATAAAAATTATTTTAACGAGGCGAGTCTTGTCCAAGTTTTCCCGGTGAAAATATCGACGGGAAAAAAGATGCGTTTCTTTCGTCGGCGGATCGCATCTTTATCGCGCCAAATCTTGGGCGGACGCTGCACTTTGGGACGTTGCGAGAAAGAGATTCTCTGGCAAGGGAGCGACGACATTTCGGGCGCCTCTGGCAATTTCTCAGCTACGGGGCTATGCGCGCGTTCCGTGTCGCGGCCCGCACCATCGACCTAAATCGTAACGTTATGTAAACGTTTACGTTTGTGGCGCGCGCTGCGGCCAACGACTCTTTGCCAAATGACTGATTAGCGTAAGATTCTTATGTGCCGACAGCGATGTACATTTTGCGACAATGTTTCGTCGCGTTTTACAGATTGATACATTTTTCGGTCTTGTATCTGGCACAATTATAGTTTCGTACGCGCAAATGTGGAAAAATGAAATATATGAAATGGTTGGCTAAAATATAATTGCTTCTCCATCGTTTAACACTCATTCTAAAAGATGAGAGCTACATGTGTAAATTTTTTGTTCATGCGTGCATTTTTGCGTAGATTCCGCCGAGAGAGAGAAAGAAAGGCCGTTTGAAATCAGTCTCGCGCTATCACCCTCCTCGCGCCGTTATGTCACCTGACACTTGGCGGTGGAAGAAATGAAAATAGATCGAGCACGTATCGCGCACACTCCTCGATGATTCATCTAATCCCACGCGCCTCTCTCCCCGATGTCTCTAAATTCCATTTGAAACGTCATCGCGAGCGCCGCATCGAGTCGCGCGTACGATCCTGTTTTTGGGCGGAGCGGATGATAAATCCATTAAAAAATGGATAATACGCGCACGAAAACGTCGACGAAACGCTACGATGTAGCGCCTCGAAACAACGCGTGACTATGGAATGTCGACGAAATTAAGCAGGCGCCAATAGGACGTTTCCGTCTCACGAAATATTTTTGTCCGCGGCGACGTACGAGAGAACGTCTGCACGGAAATAGTCCCTTGTATTTCGTTATTTCTCGAGCACAATATGACGTTTTATACTATAAGCGAATTCATCACAGATATCCCGCATAATTTTCTCGGGGCTAAAAATAAAATCTTTCTCGTTGCGGCGAGGGAGCCCCATTCACAGATAGTTTCATGCGTTTCATAAAAGTCACGTAATTGAGCTAATATCTCGCTCCTTTTTAGGCGATTTAAATTTGAGATCCGGGAATAACACAATTCGACGCGATGGAATCGCCAAACAATGATTTATAAAAAATACAATCGAGTCGTTGAAACGTTAAACCTAATCTCTTCGATGCCAAAAATAACTTGTTTGTCGCGGCTCAAAGTCATCAGAAATAAATCCCTCTTCAACTTTTATACGTCATCTCATCGTATCGAACACGCATCGGATCAGCTGACAAGTATTTCCCACTTGGCGTAGAGACTTGCAATTTGCAATTTGCACACTACACTTGCGCGCTAGGTGTACGAGATGTATGTTTATCGATTATCGGCGTGATCGATATGAGTGAGCCAAGGTAAGCGAGTTGTATTAATAATGTTCCGGCGGCAATATGTGCACGTACACAGGTCAGGCTATCGCGTAAGTTTCCACCTCTCGTTCCCGTATGTATCTCCTTTTAACGTAGTACGTCGCGTAACGGTGATGACAGTTATATAATCCAATTTACTCGGCTTTCGCAAATTTACGTTAATCGCTCGATTCATCATTGACCGCTCAATTACCTCGTGATTTACGGTTGCCGTTTCGCGCCCGTTATAAAATTTTGTCGGAGCCAAACTATGCGATGTATTTAATTATCACGAAATTAAAATCTCTGCATTTGTTTATTCAACAATCGCTACGAATAAATGTCGTAATGTCACGTTCGAAAGAACCGACCTTTGTCACATTCTTATCAATCCTGCCCCGTCGTGATAAAGACCGACTCGATTATGCATTTGAACGAGATGATTTATTCTGATATCGCGGTATTTTCGAACCGATAAGATAATTTTGTGCGCGAATGATACGAGCGCTGTTGTGCCCCAACGACGTAATTTCAACTTTTTAACTCATCGTTATAGACAGTTCCGTGAATTTTAACACGAGCCGGAAATGTGTCGCATACGAAGCAATAGTTTCAAATCGATCAATTGGTTCCGATAGCGCTTTATTAGTTGGGACGGATAGGAATGTCGCGGCCTTCTCGAGATCATATCTTGGTTAGCGGTGAGTCATCGGATGTGCCCTCCATGACGTTTTCGATTCATTGACCCGTGAGAGCGAACGCGACGGTGTTTATTTTTCACGCGGCCATTGAGCGAACGCGTTGAGAAAAATAAGCCTTCGACGGCTTCGATATGCTTTGGAAGTCGGCCAGATTTTGCATCAGTCGGTTTTGCATTTTGCGAAAATACACGTCGAACGCTTTTGTTCGATGTATCGTCGCGCATCAAAGCCCAGACGGGCGGCGGAATTCTTTTAAACGCACGTTGCACCGCAACGATGAGATCTACGTACTAAATATACAAAGAGATGGCAGACTTTTGTGCGATCTAAAAGACTTTGACGCGATATTTATTCTCCTTTACCCTCGACTTTGCGCAGTCTTTTTTTCCTCTTTTGTTTATGTAAAAGTTGTCTCGCTGGATCTCGCTTTTCGCATCCTCTTTATCATTTATCAATAACATTTCAAGCGTCTTTTGCGATCATTCTGCTCTAAGGTGATTGTTATTTCGCGCCATCTGGCAAAATAAGTTTCCAAGAAAGTGATCGATTCTCTGCATTTAAGGAAGAAAAAAATGGGCATTTGTGATGATTACGCGCGCGAAATGTAAGACGCCGACCGAGAAAGGTAATTGGCCGGCGAGCGGATTAATCAGCGCGCATTGAGGGTTCATCCTAAAAATAACGCCGCGCCACGAATTCACGCGATATATCGCGGCCAAATATAGATTTCGCGGTTATGAATGGAAAAATGCACGCGAATTCCTTGGCCGACGTCCAAGGGGCCTTCTTGGCCGGCGGCCACAAACTTTCGGGCGCCTTCTAAAGCCGGCCTCACACCGTACTAGTTCACGCTCGAAACGGAACAGCTATATCCGTCGCGTCGCGTCGCGCCGCGCGATGAAATAGCTCGGCGTCCGTCGGCCGTGCAAATTTGAGAATTTGCACGTCGTGTTAATTGCGGTGTCTCCGTGTGTCGCCGAGCTTTCCCGAAGCGATCGCGCGATCCCGATGCTCCGTTTTGCATTCCATCGCGATGAGTCGTTCCGCCAAACGTTATTCATGCGCATCCATCATGCGGGGAACGTTGGCAAATATTAATTAGCTGGAACAGACGTGGAATCGCGACAGATGAAATGACGTAATTTAGCATTTTTTTCCGCTCAATTAATCTTATTCTTGTGATGTAATACAAGAGAGCATGTGTATGCGTATCTTTGTGCACGTATATATCTTTAAACTTTTTTTCTACCCGCTTGAGACGGACAATTTCTTCTAAAATTTTCTCAAATTTTCAAGGAAATTGCGCGCGTACGGATTAACGAGAAAAAAAATCATTGTTCCCGTTATCTGCTCGCGGCTCTGCGGCTCGGGTTATTCTTTGCGGCCGTTTCTAGCCGCGAAATGCTTACCGTTGATTCAAGAATAGACAAGAGCTGGTCAGTCCGCGCTAGTCGGGGAGACACGCTCTGTCGAGTAGAGCGAGAGAGAAAGAGAGAGAGTTTGCAAAGATGAAAAATGCGTGGCCTATGCATTCGCCCGTGAAACTTGTATATAAGCGATCATAAAATACCGATAAAAGTGAGCACCGCGTACTGGAATGTTGCTTATTCCATCAGAATTAGCCTTTTTCCCGCAACTATTCAAATTGCATTTATCCCTACGATTCATAGCTCGATTGCTGTCAGTTTTATAAAATCGCGTTACAAATATGCCATCTGTTTTTGACGAAGAGTCCTAGTGGCCGAGCAATTGCGATCGCGCGTAGATATTTCGTAGATAGACGAATTAAATTTAAATTTAAATTTAATTGGCTTAAATTTAATCTGCTTATTCGAGCAACAAATTGCCACGGGGATGATAAACATGGGCGAGTCGGGGACGGCGCGAATATTACGCGCGCTAATAATAGGCGCGGGCAATAATATCGCGATAAAATCGGCGCGAAATAGCAACGGGGCTACTTTCATAACCGCGCGCCTTTCCCCTGACCTGGGTCGCGCACACGCGTGTGGGTGTCGCGAATCGAAAATCAACGTTCCCTTCGAATCTCGCGCTCGCGAAATCGTTTTGCGGTTTCTCGCCAAGGACTCGCGATCGACTGGCGCGCTCTTTAACGAACGGCTAATCCTTTCACCGTCGGACGGAACGTTGAGACTTTGGAGCATTTATTCGTATACTTTTTCTTTTTCGGTCGCGTACCGTGACACTTCTCGGTCAATTAGTAGCCTTTTAGGTGTCGCAAGATGACAACCGGTTGGCCAAGAGCAACGACAGCCGGTGAAGCGATAGAAGCTAATCCTGTCGTACGAAGCGACGACTCTTTCTCTTTCTCTCTCCGAATTTAATCATTCGAGCAATAAATCATACAATTAACGTACATTTACAAAAAGTGCGTTATTGTTAGCGTCAATTTTTTATCGTGAGGATATGAGTAATAACCGTTTCACTTTTTATTATAGAAACTACAAGTCGACGATAGCACAAGACATCAATCATCACATTTTATTTTATTCGACATTGTATCTATTTTTGATATAGCATCTATATTTCCTGTCTATTATCGTAACGGTACAAACTCCTTTTTTATACATGTTACCTTACGAATCTGTTTGTATTATCCGACCAAGAGAGAGAATGGCACCTCGAAATTTCAACATCCGTGTTTGCGCGTGTCATTTGTTCCGGCAGGACATTTTAAAACAATAAAGAAGATCGTGGCACGGTACAAGAACGAATAATGTGCTCGTAACAAAGTGCTGTCCAAGTAATTGTGACACGTTTTAGTGCTTGTCAGTTTTACGTGCTCGCTTTCGCTAGAAGCAGCAGCGACAACAATATCAATGATGACGAGCAACACGATGACGGAGAAAATAACAATCGTTAAGCAACGTTACACCTACACGCGATAGACTTTTTTCCATCCGCGATGATGATAATCTGACAAGTCGCACTCATTTTGTAGTCGCAATCGCATCTCCTTTCTTCACAGATATAAAGTTGAAATATACTCCATTTACATAGTATAAACTTGGTTTCGTGTTTTGTGACTTTGACATGTCTACCGGAAATGCACACGTCGCGTACGGAAATGAAAATATTATCCTCCCGGGTAAAACGCTGAATAAAATATCGCATGTTTAGAGAAAGAGTCGCACGCGCGACTGCGGACCAAGACATTGCGCCATCGATTTTATATCGCTTACAATAAAAGCATTCTCCTCGTAAACCCCTCGAGCGCTCCATCGTGTAACGAGCGCGATTAATATAAGGGAAAAATATTATCGCGCGCACGCGTGTGCGTGTCTGTGTGTGCAGTTTTAACAAATATTATTTGCGCATTCGATTCGCGTAATATCGATTCTCCAGAGTTGGTAAACAGCGTAAGCGCCCTAGAGCCATAAACGCGAGCTTATCGGACCTATACGCGTGGAGCTACTCGGATATCCCATTAAGAGCTCCGATGAATCGATTTTATCGAGCGCACTGCGTCTAATGAACGGACGATGATATATACGTGTACGTACGTACTATACATGTATGTATGTCGATCGTTTCTCTCCTCCATACGAGAGATGCGGTTCCTGTTAACAGTTGGCCGCGAGGCCAACGAGCGGTTCATTGATGAATCTCGCGCGAGCGAAGTCGATTGCCTCTCTTCCTTGAAAAATTCCAATGAAAAGCGACGGATGTCCGACTTTGCTTTAATAAAGAAATCCGCATTTATCGCCCGAGGGAAACTGCCGATCGATTCATCGAATTAATTTCTACGATTCGTCGATACGCATCGTACTTCTGCGGCCGATTAAACAAAGAATTAATTCTTTGCAAAAGGCTGTCGCATTTTTTAGTCGGTTAAAGCGATGCGAAATAGCGCGCACATTTTCCATGTCACAAATATAATGGCCAATGAGTTCTCGTTTATTACCACAAGCAACGTTTATTACCATAACGCGGAGATAAAACATGCGTGTCGTGATATACGTTATCAACCGACGCATTTATCAATTATTATCACACATCGTACGTATTTACGCATACAGCGAGCATAGTGCGAATCACTCTTCAACATAATGTTTATTTATTCAGCCACTCATTAGGATAATTGAAACAAGGTAATTAAGAGTGATATAACGTAACATTTCACGTTTTATTCTTTGTCGAAATATCTTTCGTTTCGATTGTGATTCCGACAGAGTGTTTGCTTAGAATTATAATCAGGTACGTGATATTTATATAAAAAACGTTATTTCTTACTTATCTCTACAAGCGCAGTCTATCTCTTTCAAAAAGAGACACTGTTGGTTCTTTAAACGAATGGAAAAATGCATTCAACGCAATGCGAGATTTTTGAGGGGAAAAAATGGAGCGCGCGAAAAAAGACAGCGAAGAGGAAGCCGCCTGCGAGTCCGACGCCTTTTTAGCCGGTGGATTTATGAGGATCCGTCTCTCGCGTTTATTGAAACTTCCGGCGAAGAGAGAAAAGGGGAAGGCGGACAACAACTCGACCGCGCGTGCGAAACTCTTGCGTGCGCGTATGCGTGCTTCGGCATATTAGGCACGCAATAAAGTGAACAAACGAGAGAGAGACGGAGAGAAAGCTCTCGCAGTTATCTTTCGGATTGACTTATGCGTAATAAAAAGTACAAAGACACGAATATCGATCATTCGCGCAAATAAACTCCCGCGATATATAATTTTAACGACTGTTTCTACGAGAAATAAAAAATCGTGTTGGACAATGAAAACGGGTAAAGCGACCAGATCGCTCGACTTTTCCTCTCCTCTCTCTCTCTCTCTCTCGAAGCCTTTCGCTACTAATTGTCGTTCGCTCGCGTATGCGTTTACGAGACGGCTCGCAAAGTGTCACGCATTGTTAAGCGGATCACCGGGCTAATTACCAGGTGTTCATTGACACGCCTAACGAGTGCGATGTATCCGACACACCGCAGTCGCGTTGTTAAAAATCTCGCGCCCGAGTTTCACGCTCTTCTCTCCCGGCATTGTGCGCTAAAGAAAAAAAAGAATCGTCATTTGAAAGACGGAAGACGCACCGTTATCCCGCGGATGATTTCTTGCGGGGACAATGTACTCTTTGCCGGGTAATGACGTCAAGATTTGCTCCGTTAACTCCCATCTCTCGAGTCTCTTCGTAATCGCCTCTCCAACAGGGATACACGTTTTCAAACTGCTTAATTACAGAAAATATTTCTTGTTTCTAATCCTATATAGAAATGTCTTAATCCACGACAGCGATATGGTTGAAACACGCACGAACAATTCTGACGTTCGTGAGAATCGTCGCGGACCGATGTTTTTTTTGTTCGGCCAAGATGAATAGCTGTTGGCGTTTTCGATTTAATGACACACGTCCTTCCTGCGTTTTTGCGCGGGTCGTGGCACTTAAGTGCCAACATCCGACAAAAGTGCCCGCTGCGAGGCGCAGAAACACCTGTTACAATTCGCAAGGGTGCGCACGATCGATATTACGTCGGGCCTGCTGCGTACAGCTTCTACAAAAGTTGTGTGTGTGTGTGTGATGCAAGATTGCATAAGAACGGTAAAATATAGATGGTATGTTGCAGGAAGCGTGTCAATCGCAAAGAAAAAAAAGAGAAATGATCGATTTGATCCAGACACGCTTTATCTTTGTTCGAAACTAATCGACCGCAAAGATATTCGAATACAAGTACATTTTATTACAACTGACACTTTTACACGCATTCTTTGGGAAATGATTGATGTTACGTTCGCAAATGTCGACGACAAAGAAAATGGCGGATAATTTTGGCGAGCCTTTTGTAATAAATCATGCCAGAGTTTTCAATCTGTATCTCGTGCCTCGATTAAAGAGAAAGTAGAGTTTTGAAGAAGAGAGACGCTTTGCTTTAAGAAAAAAACTTTGGAAATCGACTCGTTTAAGATGGAAAATCTGAAAAAAATCTGTTAACGATCCGAGGTTTCGATCGCGCGTTTCCTTGTACGAGCGCGCGTACGGCGTAGAAACCAATTCAGGATCGCGTCTCGCGAGTCCAGGAAGTCCCCCTAATAAGGAACAAAGACATTTCCATAATTAACCATTAACGAACAGCTCGTACGTCAGCTCTCGCGACTCGTATGTTTCTCGAACGTCGCTGTTTAGCGTGGCAATTGGGCGTGGGCGAGCCGATCGATTACCAGGAAAATTGTCCCCGAGAGATCGCATCTCGTATGCATCGCTTATTGCAATCTCCCCCTGGCGAGGCCTCCTCGGTGTCATCGATCATGCGCGAAAAAATTCTGCGAGCCACGGATGTTATTTAAATTTCAGCGACTTTATATCGCGAGTGATGGGAGAGGGATACGATATTACCAGCACGAATCGCAATTTCTCGTGGCCAGCCCTTAAAGAATGGTGTCATCGATCATGCAAATTTCGCATCATTCGCGATAAGGATAATAACCTTATTTGAATTTAGCGTCAAGTCTTCAATCTTCATTATTACGTCGTGATCCTTGATGCCTCGATGCTTGCTGGCAATCTGTGTGTGTGTATGTATGTGTGTGTGTGTGTGTGTGTGTGTGTGTGTGTCGCCTCAACGTCTTATTAAATTCGCGTAATGTGTAGATTTGTTGGAGAAAATTATGTTAATATCAATTACGCTCCAATTCTTCAAAACGATCCATCTCGTTTGTTATCGATATACAAGATGTGTAAAGGCTTAACCACAAGAATTATAAACTTAATTTTCTGCAAAACAGCAGGAAATTATTCACAAACAAGCATTACTAATTTATCGTACAATTTGTAACAATATATACTTGTATAACGTCACTTTTATATGATGCTATATTATTCTTCCAATATAATTTTAATTTTAGAAAAATTAAGTGTTACACAAATATACTAGTTGCACAATATTATTAAAACGGTAATAAACGAGCCTTGAATGAATAAGTTTATATGTTTCGTATCCCCCCATTCTTATTCTAATCGAGTCAACGTCTTTTTTATGACCATCGGCAGGCCCGACGACTTTTGTCACTCTCATAAATGTAATTGTGATCCGTACTCTTTTAATAGGCCCTTTGCAAACTGCACGGCAAACATCTGCGCTCAGATTCGAACGAAATAGTCTTTGTTCGTTGCCTTTCTTCAAAGATTTGTTTTTCGAGACTAATTCGAATCATTGAGGTGTGCTTAATCAAAGTAAATTAACAAGAGTCTCCCCTCCCTTTTCGTTCTCGCAGACACTCGAAAAAAATGATCGCCACGTGCGTTCTCTTTAATAAAACACCTCGGTAATGGCGTCCTTTAGGAGTCGTGACCCGGTACTAAAGATATAATAATTGTCGGGCAACCTAGGTGGTCGTACCTAGCAGTCGCGAAGCGTTGACAATGAACCGGCAACGAGCGAGCTTCTTCTCTCGTCTCGCCCTCCCTCGACGATCCGGTCGTCCACTCTCGCCGTGGCCTCTTCAGCGTTCGATTGTTTTCCGGGGTAAGAGTCGGTGAGGCGGAGAGGTGAAGAAACACGACGTGTGGGCCTCTAGAGTCGCTCCTAGGCCGCGCGACGACCTTTCTCTTATCGTGGAATCGTTTACATTGGCATTACCTCGTGCGCGATGCGGATGATGCGAGACTCCTACGCGGTGCTCTCGCGCTATTGTAACGCGTGGTGAACGTGTCGAGTGCCTCTCTCTTCCACCCGATTATCGAAAATTGCCGCATCGCGGCAATTTTTCTTCCTCTCCGCCTCGCCACTCGCGCCAGCCTCCGACGATTAATCACCGCGCCGCGTACATGGAAAAAAAATATCTATCGCGCAGTCTCGACGCGGAAGTTATTATTTCTCGAAACTCTGTGAGCCCCATCAGGCGTATCTCGATATAATTAAGATTCGAATTAAAATTCCGCCAAAGTAAGATGCTCCACCGGGCTAAAATTAAATCATATCGCGAGCTAATGATCGCGCATGACTGTACTTTACCTTGAAGAGGAAAGCGAATAATATAATATATACTTAAAATTATACACTGTGTAATTTATGTAGCGTGTAATTTTTTTGTGCTTACTAATATATATTTGCACATTAATGGCAGCGCCGAAATTCCTCGAGTGTCAGGTAGAGAAAAAAAAATTCTTCGGTCCGTTTGGTTTCATTCTTGCGTGTTTCTCGATAATTGACTGGGACCACGAAATACCCTTGGGTGTTTTGTCCGTCTGTTAACCGTCAAGAAAAGAAAAGATCGAATCGTCCTCCTTTAAGAAAAGAATTTTCACTTTCTCCAATTCATTTCGCGACAGGAAATTGACATTGTCGCGGGGATTGAGATCGAGATAAAATGCTCACTTCTTTCTTTCTCTGTGAATTTTACAGGCCGCGCTACGCTTCGCGCGAGTTTCCAAATTACACGAGTGTATAGTGTACAGTTGAAAGAAAAATGTAGTCTACATCTTAGCAAATAAAAAAAAAACATGTACACAAATTTTATATTAATCTGATTGTCGAAGGACGACAGTCAGGGAATTATTTTTCAACTCTTTCTCCTTTAATGTTTCAGCCACAAAATTTGGTACTTACTGGAGAGTTCCCGGACTGCGATGTAAAATTATGCGACTTTGGGATATCGCGATACATCAGCCACGGAGCAGACATACGAGAGATTTTGGGCACGCCCGATTATGTTGGTGAGTCTCTTACTTCCCGTTGCGTGCCATTCGTCTTCGACAAAGACTACTTGGATGAAAAATGCGTCCTTTGTGAATTCGCGAATATGTGACTGCGGTAAAAAGACTTTGGCTAATCTGTTAGCGTTATAATCAAAACGGGATTATAACCGTACTGGACACTTGTACGTTTTTCTAAAAGACCTCGCGTCTGCGTGTCGTTGAGAGTAATGTAACCGCATAATCCTGATGTCGAGCCCGTTTTCATACGATGCCGCGGCATCATGTACAAGCGGCGAACCAGTGTGCGGTTTCTAGTCTCAGAAGTCGATTCGAGTACTTTTGTACGCTTTTCTTCGACCTGTGCCTTGCGCCGCGAAACGGTTCGTCCGCGGTTCCACTAGGAAAACAGCCGCCTTGCATAATTGAACGGAACAAGCCAGTCGCCAACTCGACAACTAGTTGAAGAACCGCACGTGGTCGCCTCGGTCAGAAGGAACCTTTTACGATCTTCGCAACGGTTGCAATTACGCATCGCGCTAACGGTCCTCTGTTTCAAGTGGACAAAAGTGTCGGACAATTACACGAGAAGCGCGAAATTAGCTAAAGGAATAACTTTAACGTTACTCGTCGCAAGATTGAATAAAAAAATATAATGATACGAGATCTTAGTACCGGACGAAAAATCTCAATCGTCGTTTCCTCGCTCGTAAATTTGAATCGGTCAATTAACGTCAGCTTGGAGACGATTCGCGGAAATTAGCGAGACCGTACGCGCGAATTAAACAGCCTGGCGATTAAGCGGAGCGGACGGACAGAGGCCGAGGAAAGAGCTCGGAAAAACTGGCGCGGTCGGAAATGTGCCGATACAAAGCGGTACGATTCGAGTGCATAATTAGCGTTATTATGCAACGAGCGAGTCGACTCTAAGCGATCGCGCGCAGAGTCTAATACGTTCATAGTTAGGATTATTATTATTCCCGTTGAAGAGAGAACGTGCGCGCAAATTCCTCGCAAGTTGACGCGCGCGCGGCGTAATAGGGGCCGTAATGACGAAAAGACCGAGAAAGTTGTTTTTATCTCTTTAATTAATGCTCGAGCGCAACTCGCGCTCTCTAGCATTAGAATTTGATGCATCATCTCTCAATATAACACTCGTCTTATCTGCCTAGCCCCGGAGGTCCTAAATTACGAGCCGATCAGCCTTGCTACCGACATGTGGTCCGTCGGCGTGCTACTCTACGTGCTGTTAACGGGATGCTCCCCGTTCGGCGGCGACACCAAGCAGGAGACGTTCTGCAACATCAGTAGATGTCGCCTGGACTTCCCGGACGATCTCTTTGAGGATGTCTCCGAGGAGGCGCGCGATCTCATGCGCAAGCTTATGGTTAAGGATCCAAAGTAAGGGTTAGCAGAGATGCGCGTAATCGATGGCGGCACAAGTCTAATGTAAAGGAGAGAAAAAGAGGCTCGAAAAGTTTAATTCGGATGCGATTAAAGCAATGCGTAGAGCGCCAATCACGACGAGATTCATTGATCATCCCGAGCCATTCGTTGTCGTTGTTCGCCATTTATCTTCATACGTTCCATTTGACTCGAAAGATTTTCCCATTTGTTACTCCGACGCGATCATCGCGAGACATCGTCGTCACCGCGAATTACGTTACACACCCACGTCGTAATTTCTGTGCCGTATTTCTCGGTCGATCGATTTTAGCCTCGGTTGTCGAATCAAGTCGAATCGAAAAGTAGTTCGTCTTGGGTGACGAGTATGGACGAACGCGTTACCGGAGAAGTCGAATTCCTGAAGGGGACCGTTGAAAATAATTCCTTCACGGAAGGCTATAGCGATCTACCGAGAAGGTCCGGCGCTTACCTCGAAGCGAAAGCGGATACTTGTACTCGCGTTGATTACATTGTTAGTTATACGTATGTAGCCGATTATGTATGTTGGCCGATTTCCTAGAACGAAAACAATCGCATCGCGTAGACGTGACGCGTATCATTGCAAGCGACATTCCGCGCTGTAACCGAGATGATGACGGGCGATTCGGAGTCGGAGATGTTTGAGATTTAAATTTAATTAACGGAATAAAGCCCATAGACTTCTGTAACTATTCGTTGATGTTTCATCATGTAGATTCTCGAAACGATAGACTCTAATTAAAGACTTTGAATTTAACTTTTATCAAGTTATTAGCTCCAGTTTTTTGGATTCGATTATTGTACAAGATGCGGCATAAAATCGAATGTCATCATTATTCAAGGTCATGCAAATTTCTTTGAAAAATGTATATATATATGCGCGAATTAATAAAGCCACTAGTCTAATTTACAAAGCGCGCAAAGTCTTCCTCGTATGTGTGCGAATTACATTTAGTAGGTTCGCGGTCGTTTTTCTCGAGCCCGTCTTAACGCTTCGCGGATTATACCGTGCACAATGACGACACTGTGATTCCACCGAGATGCATTTATTAGCTCGTCCGGTCGAGGATAGGAACTGTCATCGTCGAGTCTCGCCTTGGCGAATACGGCGAGAAAAACGATCGGCGGCCACGTCCGGCGACTTTCTTCGAAGCGGGAAGAGCGAGGCAGGCGAGTTCCGCTGAAAAACTCGTAGGTTCCCTTATCGCGCGGACAGCTGAGAGGAAGTCGCTATCCGGAATATCCACGTCCTTCTCCGCGTGCGGTGCTTTATCGTGCGAAACCCGCATGACTTATCGTCACGTCCGACAATGCTATGTGTGGCGGTCGTCCCGCTTCGCTGACCTATGAATTACCATGTTTAGACTCGAGGAAGCTGCACGCGTTGCAAAGAACCGGAATCAAGACCCGGCTACGACGTGTGAAGAAAAAAATACTTAAATACGTTTTTACGTTTAGTAATTTGTCATTGCATCGTTTGCACTAAGATTAACGTGTTCTAGATTAATGGCGAGAGACAGCATCGTAACGATTAATTGAATACGAGCGTGATCTATAAAACTGCTCATCGTAATCACCATAATTGCTGCGTTATGCATTTTTCTAATTCCTTCTACGCTACTTCGTGGAATTATTACATCAACCTATTCAGTCACAGACTTTGTCCGCGCCGATGTTTCGCCATTCGTACGACCTAAACTGTAGCAATGTAAACTCATGACGTGCGAGATATTAATTCGCTTACATGGAACAAACTTTTGCTCGCGTAAGCATTTTTTGCTCGGACCCAGATAGAATCTGGAATTAGAGAAGGGGGACTGGCCCTCGATGGAACCGGCAATTTTATCCGCGGCGGTTATTATTGGCGCATTTAGTTGTACAATCTATTACTCCGTTATTAAAGACTTTTCGTATCGTTCCGTATATCCTTCAAAGTCGGTCGATACTTTAGGCGACGTTTTACGCGGTATCACACGCTCAGCACGAAACAACCGCGTGAAAAATGTCCCGCTGCGGACCGCCACAATGATGGCCACCGTCCGGTTGGCGGTGGTCGTTTATGTGACGGGTCTTTTAACCCTTTGACACTCGCTCTTCGAGTTAACGAGGATGACGAGAACGAGTCGTTCGTGGAACGAGCCTGTTATGTTGGATATATAGGTTCAAGAGCGTCGTACCAAAATAGTCAACGTAACCGAGCCTCTTTTTCTTCTCAACTTTGTTTTCTAACATGGATTATCAGATTCTAATCAAGTGAAAATTTGGCAAAAATCGAATCTAATCGCGTTGAAAAATATATTTTTTTTATGTATTCTTCATTCTTGAAAATATCGAAAAGGTTCCTTTCTTCAAGTATACGATTCTTGTTTTGCAGTGAACGCCTGACGGTGACCGAGTGTCTCCAACATCCCTGGTTCAACATGTCCGAGCAGCCGTCGGCGCCGCTGCCTTCGACGATGTGTTCCACGTCAGATGACAGCCCCGCGGCGGACTCCACGACGACGCTCTCTCAAGGAGAGAATTCCTCGCCGTTACCTTTACCGCTCGCCAACAGTCAGACTGCGTCAAACACATCGTCGACACCCAAGAGCAGCGACGGTGAAAAGCAACATCGTTCATCCACGACCGGTGTGTGCCACAGCCCTACGGAATCTTGCGCGAAGCCGACGAGCCCGCGCGCCGTCTCCTCGCATACGGAAAACTTGTATTCGACATCGAGACCGTCGCCCCAACCCATCAGGTTCGGCCTGAGCCCGGACCGCAGGGACACCTTCAAGAAAAACATGGATTCGTTAGCGAGAAAGTTCTCCGGCACAACAGTGCCGGAAATCGTCATCATCGAGACGGCCGCTAGATCGTCGACGAACGCTGTCGGCAGTGGTGTTGCTCATCAGCGTCGCGCCACCGCCACTCATACGATGCCCACGGGTGGCGGCGAGGTGTTCAAATGTACGCCCGTCTTTATTCTCGGCGAAACGGAACAGCAGTGCAGCAGCGACAGCGGTAGCGACACCGTCTCCGAGATCTCGACCGATAGCTCGAGCGATCGTAGCAGCATCTACTCGGATGACTCTCTCGATTTTATTCTGTACGGTAAGAGTCAGGGTAGAGCGAGCTACCCGTTTACCGCCGCCGACGCGACCACCGACAGATGGGAACAGCAGAGGCATCACCGCACCGCGCACAGAGTATGGCCGCCCGAGTGTAGCGGCGTCGTCAGCAAAGTGCTCAGCCGCTTGACGTCGGAAACTTTGTCCAGCGGAACAAAGATTGCAAAGATGCCGACACCGCCAACGGCGACGGCGACGACAGCGATGCGCGGCAAGACCGGCCTCGAGGCGCTCCGCGAACGAAGCGGTAATCTAGTAGTTATCAGGGAGCCTATTCGTGCCGGTAGATATACTAGGTATAGCGAGGTGCAATGCGAATCGGTGCAAGCGCGGATTCGGCGGTTCCAAGTACGCGAAGCCTCGTAAAATCGTTCCGCGCCAGGCATGCGCCGACAGATGTCAATGTTGAATTTGTATTCGCCAGACGTCTTGGCAGTATCCTCAAGCTCCTTGAAAAAATTGAGAGCTTTGAAGCAAATGTACATATTACATAATTACCTGTACAGTAACGCGGAAAAGAAAGGAGGGGACAGGAGGTTTTTGAGCAACGAGATGTATCCGAGAGACATGCGAAATCAAGCATAAAGGTGGAAGGAAAGGGACGGGCAAAGTTCCTCAAGGTTTTTTTTTTGAAGGCTGTGACGACAAAAGTTTCTCGGATTCAGGAGATTGCGCGCGTACACGTTTTTCTTCTATAAAACTATAAATTATATGAGTTTTGCGAAAAATGAATTTAAATTCTCTTATTTGATTGTTGTGGCAGAAACTGATAAAATCGAGAGAAAGAAGGGAAGAGAGAGAAAGAGCGGTACCGTGTGCCATCCGACAATTGTCAAAACTAGAGGAGAGATTATTCCCAAATCTATTTTTCGTAAAGCACATAATGCTGTGATAGCGTTAGCGGAGAATGCGGTGTGTTTTGCTTTTTACTTTTGCCGAAACTGCAACTGAATAAAGATGACCCATGTTTGTAAGATTTAAACAAGAGAAATTTTGCAAAGCAGCACCGTACAATTTAATCGCGATATAATACTAACAATATTTCGTAGCAAGAATAAACAATAGTGCGCAACACCATACCACACAAGAGCCTGATCTCCAGAATCATTTAACAGCCTTCCGGAGGCCTTAGCCCGATTTTCACCGGATTTTCCTTGAGAATCCGAGATTGTGCATAAGAGCGTATGCGGTCCATCCGTGATTCACTATGTAAACGCTATGTAGCTGCGTAGTGCGAAATGTATCGCACGCGTATACGTGCCTGTACACGTGTGCCTTTGCGAAGGTGCCGACGAGAGATCGTTGTATCATATCAAAGCGAACAAATGGCTGTTGTACATATGAATGAGAGCGTACGCGCGTAGATATGTATGTATGTATGTATGTATGTATGTATATATGTATGTATGTATGTATGTATGTATGTATGTATGTATGTATGTATATGAGTATGCGTACGTGTGCGCATGTCTTGATGCTCTTTGTGGAGCGAGCAAGCGGTTTCGAAGAGGGCGGTTTTAATGTACATATCGAATAATCAGAGAAAGGATGAGTGACATGTCTGCATCGGCTTGCAAAAAGATGCTTACGGTTACGGTGACGCACAAATTACGAGGATGGTCGCGGAGCAAACGAAAAATCAAATGAAATTGTTGCACCACCTGACACCGAATTCCGCGGAATGGAAAACACATTCCATCGAACGAAGACAATCACCCGCTCACGGTAACGAGAATGGCTCTCTGACAGATCTTCTCGCCGGTAAGTGTTCGATTTACGGATTGTAAATGGAAATATGCGTTCGAAACCGCAAGTACCGTGAATCAATGCGATGAGATGATCGCTATCGATGTGATGAGATATTTTAAACGAGGCAGCTTTAGCCTATCGTTATCAATAGACTGACCGACCGTCCTTTCGAGCTGAGGAAAGCTCAAATAGCATCGCGTGCATATGCACCAAGACGAGATGTAGACGCGTTGTACTTTTTATTCAGAGCGAAGGCCTAATTTTGAGATACAATTTCTTTAGAAGCACAATATTTATTAATGAACATGTGTTGTCACATGTATATATCAATAATTGATGTACGATTATCGAAGCTCAAACTCTCATTCGATTTTTAAACAAATTGATGTCGCATTTCTAGCAATCTGTATCTCAGTCTCGGTGCATCGCGCGCGATTCCATTGAAATCGCCATATTAATTGATTGTCGTGTTTAACGACAACCAACAATTCAGATAGATACATATTCGGTGCCTTCTTTAAAGAAAGATCATAATTGCATGCGCGCAAAATATATCAGTCGCCAGTGCCTATGTTTACTTTGTTCGATACGTGGCAAGATTCTTCGAGTCACGAGACTGCGACGTACAAAAGGGAGAGAATGCATGTCCATGGTGTGAAGAGTGCCTTAATTCGCGCGCGAATTTTGCGAGGAGATCGAAATTGAGAGCCTAGACGAGATTTCTAGGCGTCTTTAATTCCAGTTGGCTCGCATCATATGGCTTCAATGAAGGAGGTTAACAATGCGGGGTCCTTAGATGTCAGTGAACTCTTTGCACGAACCACCGAAAACTTGGCTCTTGTTATCAAAAAGAACGCTTCTTCGTATGAATGACATCGCGAGTATAGATATTTTTTCTTTCTTTTTTTCCTTTTTTGATAAGTGTCAATTATTTTATACTTTGGAATCACAGCATTCTTTCGTTTTTAAAACTATGCAATGTTCTACATCGCAAAGTATAATGAAACGATCGTCTGTTCTTCGAGCTTTCATAAAAACGCAAATCGCAATAAGCGAAATATTTGCGGAATTTATTATCACGCGCAAATTGAAACGCGCAACGAATGCTAGTCATAAGCACAGCACATTTTCTTTCTCACGCTCGTTCTCCCTTTTTTTGCGCCTTCTAATTTTCTTTTAGTTTGCCGCGATACGTGCTTACGTTAGTGAGACGCTAATGAGCGACTTATGTCTTTGTCATGTGAGATAAAACGGGAAAGAAAGAAGAATGGACGAGAGCGCTGTAAACACAACTAATAATGGATTTGATTGACCTCTGGTTGGACAGGATGAGAGCATTGCTCGAAATCTGCACATTTTTCTGCATAAATCCATAAGATGCGAAAGAAAATGTAGTAATTTTCCAGTAAATGTTTTATATTTTAACAATATAAAGATTCCTCATGTGTATATACATATATATATGCATCCTGAATCTTTTTATTACATGTACATTACTCGTAAAGAGGATTAATGTTTTCGGTGGTTCTATTCTCAAGAATAAATATACTTTTGACTATGTTTGTTTATGTTGACTGTATTTCAAGAACTTCTACTATTTAGACTGTGAAAATGTTGAATTTCTGCAAACGTAATTCAATCACTGAAAAATATAATTGAAAAAATATCGAGTGAAATCGTGTAATATTTTGGTCTCTTCCTTGTGGCTGCTTCAATCATTGCGTGCGGAATCGAGTGAAAACGAAAACGAAAGCGCTAACCGTTCTCTGACCTCGTGGACCGAAGCGGTTGTTTGATTGATTCAATCTTTTGAATTACGATGATTTTGTAATTTTGCCGGAATTTATCAGAACAGAAGGGGCGATTGTACGAAAATTGGATGCGCGTGAAATGCGCACATTGTACACGCACAATTTTAACACGTATAGTCCTTTTCGAATTGCATGTGCACATCTATGCGCGGCAGTCTATCGTTCGAGAATGTGTCTCCGAAAATCACACACACATAGAGCGGAATTATCTTGTAATATAATTTTGCTACGAGATGGGCAGCGCGATTCAAACGAGCCGACTTCTCTCGCGGCGCGAATTCGCAATTATTTATTTACTTTATTTTTTTGTGATATGTCATTAGTCAGAATTAATCAATTTTCGCATTATTTTTTCGTGTAAATTTAATTCCGTGAGAGAACGCGTCGTCTCTTGTCTTTTGCGGGACATGCCCCCCGCGTTGTCCGATATATTCTCTTATCATTATCATTATGTATTATCTCTTCTCTCTACAATAATTATATTATATATATTATATATTATATTATATATACACAATATTATTATACATTATTTTATTATTATTATTATTACTACTATTATTATAATTATTATTATTATTATTATTATTATTATTATTATTATTATTATTATTATTAATACCGAAGGAATTAATCGTGCGAAGGTAACATCGCGTACATAACTGCTAAAAACCTCCTGTAAACACTTCTGTCATTGTATTAATTTTAATAATACATACGAAATAAAACTGCAACAATACACTCGAAAATATAATGCAACTTTTTTCTGCCATTCTATTTCTGTCATTGTTTTCTCGACAAGATTAATTTGTCAATACGTTTGCTCTGGATATTCTAATATTGGTTTCTTCATATACAACAATGTCGAACGGGTTGCCTAGTAAAAGGATTTTTACAAATGGCGCGAGTCAGAAATCATCGGGATCTCCTGACATTACATGCATTGGTCAATGCACTTGAGACACGAACAGGGAATCCGTCTCACGCATTAATGCGGTTATTCTTACCAGTGTTATTATAAATAATTCAACGCTTCCTCTCACAAGACGACCAAAGAGTAGAATAGCAACGCGATTAAAAATAGAGAAGCTGAAGAGGAGAATCTGCGAGAAGAGATGCGCTCGATAAAATCATGATACGGACCAAAGATAGGGCAGCTCTGGATTCACGTTTGCCTATCGATATGACGAATGGAACACTTTTTCCGAAAACGTTGTCCTTTGTCCTATAAATAGATATATATATTAGAGCGACGTAGTCGCCACATGTGTGTTTTAATTCACGATACATCCGCCGGAATAATATTAACAATGATGACAGAGCAAACGGAGAAACTGCGATTATACATCGATACGATTGTGTCACCGTGCGACTACGTAATCAGCTGATACAGGCAGAAATACTGCCATTTTAATAGATAATAACAGTGTGCTCGCTATAATCATGCATTTTGCAATTGAATGAAATGTGATATAATCGTGTACAAAACCGCACGACTTTACCTTGATATAGGCTGCCCACGCACCGCGTTTGCATATTCAACAAATTCAGAAATTTATGGCATACATAATAAATTTTAATCTTCTGTAATGTGGATAGAAAAAGATACCGTTTCAAATTTCCAATTATTTGCGTTTCATTTCAAATCCTTGCAATTTCTCATTGATGAAACTTGATGAATAATGACTTTAGAGAAAGCGCCCATAAAAGAAGAGAGTTTGAAAGTTTTTCGACACTCGAAAATATATAATAAATATCGAAAATATAATTTATATATATATGTTTATTGTTGGAAAATTATATTCGAAACTATCGGCATAGAAAAAAAATGATCTACAAGTTTTCTCGAGTCATATTTACGAGGTGCAAAATACAATCCAGACTTCTCACGCTCAACACGGCGCTTTCATCCGCGCCGCATCGAATTGTGCAGGAAAACGAAAGATGACGACGGAGAGGCTGTGTCTCTTTCCACTTTATCCACCGTGACGACGGCCTTCGTGGACTCTCAGCCTCTCGGTATACTCGGTATATACCGATAATGGAAAGTGCCGGGGGCGACGAGCGATTACTTGGCGATTCGTGGCGCCTAGAAATTGCTAAATCAACGCCAGCGTGCCGATCGTAACACCTGGCGCGACCAAATAAAGTCGTGCCGCCGCCGCTCGCGCTGTCGAATGATAATTCGTTAATTTAGCGTCGTATAGGTCAGGGTACGAGTTGCAACTATCGAGAAGAGAGAGAAAGAAATCAAAAAGAGGGGACGAGAAAGAGAGAGAGATATGTAACATACTCGCGTATGGAATCGCTCAAACTCGAAACAGAGACCGATAAATGCGGCGTGCGAGCCTCTAATTACAAGGCAGACCGATTTCATCCTGGCGTTGGATTTAAAGCCGATTCACACACCACGTGCTGCGACGATTAAGGTTGCCGCGATCTTGACTTCCCTTAGGCGATTTGTGCGAGTTTCGATAGCTTTCTCTCTCACGATAATGGAAAGAGAGGGGTGAGAGAGAGAGAGAGAGAATTTAGACTCTTAGAATTAGCCTCTCTAGCATTCTCCTTGCGATTCGTATTCTTACTTCTTACATAAAAGCATCAATCGAGAAGGAGTCGTGAAATTTGAATTTTTCAGACAACAATTGAGATTAGGCACTCAACGCGAACCGGCATAAATTACGAGAATTTTTTATATCTTTATATTTCATTCGGTTACCGATATCCTTTTAAGATCAATATCTGCAAATTCTGAACAATGCTCGTGTCCGGTACCAAACAAATCCAAATTACTGCCCCTTGTACAGAGACAAGCTGATTATTAGACACGGTATTTGGATCGTTCCTGTTGTGTTTAATTCTAATTGTAAGATCGTAAATCATAAGGAAACATATGCACGTGCAGCGCGCAATGGTACGCACACATCATCTTTTATGGTAGCTGATAATTTGCATTCCTCGTGAAATGCCGTCGTGAATGTCTCCTTCGTCGTGCAAATAACGAGCCTGGTTGTAGATCCGCCGATGAATTTAGCGACTTGCGAATACTTTGTATAATAAAATGTATATATATGTAATTTTTTCATATCTTGGATAAGTTTCTTAATTTATAGCATAATTTCTAGCGTAAATATGAGTTTGCTCGGATATTTATAATTTTCATTATGGTGAAAACACTCGATGCGCTTCCATTTTGCTGACCTCTACCATATCGCTCGCGGAACTCTAATTTTATTCGCGCACGCAGACTGCACGACAATAAAAGTTTCAATGTTTAAAAGGAGCCACACACATGTTCATGCGCTTCTTTGGAAATGGTAAGAATTTAAAGCTGCCTACGTCGGATGCGCGTCAAGTTCGTAAATCGAAAAAACTTTTTTCCCTCGAGGCAGCCGAGCCGGAAGAAGACCGAGTGGTCGAGGGAGGTCGCAGGCGCCGCTTTTCGCATCGCGACGACGGCAAGAAAGTGAGACGTATCGATTTTATTGCGCGCGCGAAAACGTCAACGTATCGTGCCGAGGACGGGGATACGAATAACGAGGCCCATCAAAGTCAACAATGACGCGCGGCACAAATTTATCGCATCTTGCCGGTAGAGGCAGACCTATAAACAGAGATCATTAAGCGCGAGCACATACACGTCGCCCTCTCATCTCGGGGATAATTGATTTCAAACAGCACGATATATAGGAGCCGACCTCGCATCTGTCACGTCTGTCTCTCTCCTCCTATAAATGTCGCGGCTTTTCCAAGTTATCGGCGAGTTATCGCGTCCGGTGGATGAGTAGCCGCTGAAAAGTTGGTATTTTAATCTTTCGGATACCGCGAGATGAAGACAGTAAATCTGCATAGTAGAGCTATTTTATTATACGCGAGGAAAAATTGCATTCGACATCTTTTTGACATAACATAGGAAGGCGAAAATACAGCAACAACCTTTCTTCGCGTGTTGGATAAGTGCATTCACAACAGAACTTTGAAATGCGAATAACGTTATTCGTTATATATATCTTCTACTCCGATCATGACAGTGACGTGCGTCAACATCGAAATAGAATTCATGTCTGTCGATGCTAAAATTCCCTTCTCGCTTTACCTATCGGCAGACGCGTGTGCGAAGGCCTCATAAATAATATTACCGGTGAATTGTGATGCGAGTTCTGTCCTCTCTACATCGGAAAATACACATCGTGAATACATACATCGTGAATTTAGATTATAATAGAGAGGATACCGATTCGAGTTCATTGACCTCTCTCTCGTGAAATGAAGGAAACACAATTTAAGAAATTAATAACGTAAATTGCCGACATTTCATACGCGACTATAAGAAAACTCTCTAATGAGATCTTATATGTATATAATATTAAAGTCTCCTTCATAAACATAATATATAATATTCCTTTTATCCGCGCGAGCATGTATATATATATAATAAGATGTAATCTTAAACTTGCGACCAAAAAAAGGCGCGACACCTTGAATGTTTCTAGAGGCTCTCGATTAATTTTAAATCTCGCGATATTAGGATTCCGCAAAGACGAAGGTCTTTGCGGGATTGACACTCGTGTGATTATCCGAGTGTCTTGGAAAATAAATCGTCGAGGACTTTGAGCGACAGAGTAGCAACGTTTCTCGAGCAACAGCCTCCGTTTTCGCGCATAAAGACACCGTCTGTGTAAACTTTCACGGAATGTTCTTTGTCGCTCCTTTGTGGAATCGACGGTCGCACATGGTCGCTATTTGTGTCTGGTATCCTCGTATCTTCAAGTGTGCTTCGGTATTTTACCTAGAAGCGTACGTGTGAATATTCCGCGTCGCGCGAATGGTGACGAGCAATTAGTACTGACAATTAGCACCGAGCGAGTTGTCTTTGCCGCACCGCTGATCATGTCAAGGATAATCGCTCGTCTATTCACGGTTCAACTACCTTCGATCGACCAACTCAAACCAGTTCCTTTTCCTTTCTTTCCGATCCGATTCTCGCCTCGATATATATATCTATATATACGCACGATGACGCGCACCGTCCCTCGACTCTTTGCGTTTACGCACCAACAGAAAAATACGATAATCGGGCAAGCTTCACCTTTACCCGCGAATATAATACGCGCTTCATAACGATTCCTCTCATTAGAGAGATTTTTGATCGTTAAGGGTGCATAGTATTAATTTCCATGTAGGCAATTAGAGGAGATAAAATAGTGGCTTGTTTTATCGAGAGTCGCCAATGATATTGGTATCGAATTTACAAGAGATACCTCCATCGAAATGTATATTTATGAACGAAACTTTGGAGAGGCAACCTTGCGACATCGATTGCAAATTCCATCGTAAACATGCGCGGATTATCCTTTTGGTTATAAGCATTCGCGACACTTTCTCCTCGAGACCTTCTGTTCGCTCCTAGACCCATCTAATTACCATTAGTCCCACGTTAAATTCAAAGATGCACTTGTCCATGATATTACGGAAAAAAAGGATACTTTTTGGCAGACTTGACAAATGAAGCTATTTAATTGGCTATAAATCTCTAGCTTTAACCGTTAGCTTGTAATTATCTCGATATACATCTGTAATAATCCATGATTCATAATTTGGCGCTCGACTTTAGATCAATTTTTCGCTTTCGTAAAGTAACATAAGCGAATAAAAAAAATTTCGAAACTTTTCCGTCTCCTACTCTGCACTTATTAATACATTAATATTTTCTACATAAAGTGTTTACTTCTCGCATTTGGAATAAAGGACGAAAAATGACAACACAAATCGGCCGGCCCACCAATAACGCCGAAAGAGGCGAGCGTTTGTTTCTCTCATTCGTAATGGCGGTAAATAGGCGAGGCCGGGTCTTGGAAAAAAAGAAAAGTGGAGATTTCTCTCGGCAACAGCCTCTCGACTCTCGCTTTCGCGCGCTTTTCCGTACGATCGCGAGCGGTTCCGGGTTATCTTGCGCGAACCCGCAGGTCATCTCTATGCAAATCCGCCGCGCGGTAAAACGCGCCGATGGACGCGTTTTTGTTGGCACGTTCTCTCGTGACCTGCCATGCGCGACGACACAGTAATTTCCAATTATCGTACGATCAGGTTCTATTATTGTAACGAGAAAAGTTAAAGGTCGATCCGGTTACACGAATCTCTTCCTTAAACAGATATTCCATATCGATGGAAATGTGATTGCGAGAGATGAAAAGACAATCTTTCTTCCTCTTTTGGAAAATAAATTCAGAATACGGAGTATTTTATATTTTTTAGAACAATTTTTTTTAGACATTTATCGAATCAAACTATATTTTAGATGAGTACAGAGGTCCTTATGATGTTGAGAAAGAAATTGGGCTCGGTTCAGCTTCGTCTAAGATTTTTTATTTCTCCCTGAACATGAACATCTCGTCGTCATTATTGCCGCTGCTACTTTTTTATTTGCGTCCGCGGCACCAGATAATGGTGGCGATGATGATGCTGTGGAGGATCCTCTCCGACGTAGGTGGAATCCAGTCGTGCAGCGATCGTAGCGTAGATGTCCGGGCGCGAGTGCATTATGCATGTACATAAATTGCGCCTCGAGGAGAGGCGGGACGGGGAAAAGGAGAATTTCTGCCATGGTCCGCTACTTCCTTTCTAGATTCCTCGCCAAAGTGGCTCTTGCATGTCGTCGATCGTAATAACGCGAAGATGCTCTTTGTGCAATTTCAGTGCGAATCCCCGTCGAGAATCGAGATATCTTTGCCATTTTGGATTCGAGATTCCATGGTTCAATAATGTACTTTCGGTATTTGTATTTAAATTATTCGACAGATCAATCGAGTTAAAATGGTACATTTAATTATTTACATACGAATGCACACACAAAGCCAATTAACCCATTATTAATTTTTAAGATATGAATATGTAAAACGCTGCACACACACACACACACACACATGCAGTATACATATAATTAATCGGAAATCATTTTTAGAGTGCATGCTATTGTTTATTTAAGTTTCAAAATGTTCTACTTTTCCAATAATTACATATATGTGTGTGTAATTGTTGGAAAACTAGAATGTTTTGAAAATTAAATGAGCAATAAAACATACTGTCAAAAATGAGATATTCGTTTATTCCATAAATGGTTTATCAATCGTTTGAAATTACTGTATATATTTTAGGAATAGTGTTGATCTATATACATATGTAATCAACAGTAAAATTACATTTGTCGAATCGTTTTTCGCGCGATAATAATAGCAAACCCCGCTACTTATTTACATATTAAAGCACTATTTCATGTCCACCCATAATTACAAAGTTGGACCACGAAAAGAGGATTTCGATCCGACCCTGAAAAGAAAGGAAAAGGAGAAGAGGGAAAAGAATCGCGACAAGAGGTCGCGGGCGGATCGAGGGGGATCCAAGGGAGATGACGGGATTTCGGTGTCGGTATCAGACTCACGACGTGTTCTCTGGCGTGCGAAGAAGGAAGAGAGCGAAGCGGAGAGGAGCACGCGGAGGAGGACCGTGCTCTCGTTGACTCTCTGGCGGCGGCCAGTTTCAGCCTCGGCGCTGGACCGTGAGCCACGCGATTTCTGCTCTCTTTCTTTCTTTCTCACTGTTTCTTTTTTTTTCTTTCTTTCTCTCTTCCATCCTCCATCCCTATCTCTTCCTCTTTCACTCTCTCTCTCGTTCCGTCTCCTGCAAATGGACGATTGCAAAGATGTGAAGATTGACGTCGATCTGTTGTTGCGTCGCACAGCAAGAGTTGTCATCTTCCCATGATGATATAGAATGATATCGCGCGCTTTGGCTCGTTCCGAGTGCGTGATTGATCGAGAGGAGATCGAGCACGGAGAGTGTGGCCTGTGAAGATCGAGAGCAAGAGTGCAGATTCGGTGGCCGCGATCTCGTGACCGGAAAAGCAACGACTAGTCATTAAAATAGAACCGACGTCTTGATAATTACGGAAAGAAGATCCAGAGTAAAAAAACTCGGTAAATCGCGAGTGCGCCAAGCATTGAAATCTCCACTGTCGCTAGCAAAGCAAGCGACGTAAAACACAACAAGCATACAATTTTCAATATATATTGATACGTGTATCCTCGCAAGTTTGCGTTCCATTTACCATGATCTATCAGTCGAACCATCAAGCACCCACGATGTCATCTACTAAGAAAACGTCGCCCAGACTGCAGCATCGCAATCTGCAAGCGTTCCCGGGCAAGTGTGCAAGGACGAAGCGAGCAAACGATCGAACGATCAACGACGAGAGATGCAAAGGGAGATGCAGGGTACAGTGGAGCGAAAAACACGTGAAGGAGGGCTTGGTCCTCGTCCAGGAGACGCAGCTCGCCAAAGTGGTCAAGACGGAACCCATCACGGAACGCTACGAGATTGATCCAACACCGTTTGCGAGGTGAATCGATTCGCAATACAATTCTTTTTTATCATCATTTTGTTATGCAAATTATGTTGGAAGCTGCAAAATTTTTAACTTATACTATATAATATTATATAATATTCTAAATAGCAAATATGATAATCTTATAAATGTTTTATTATATAAATTTAAAAGAAATTTTTTTTTGGACAAGTTTAGCGCAAATCTTGAATTTTTATTAAATTTTCTCATAAAAATGGGTCATTCCGTAGAGTTGTAAATTTACTCCCAACGATATATACATATATATGCGGATCATATTGTGCGTAACAAGCCACGCACGATGATTAATCATTTTTGGATGCGTCGCGTAATTTGTCAAAGCGTTACGCATACGCTCAACGATACGTGACGCGCGTCGTGTATTAATCATATTCATTGCACTGTCGCTAATCGCCGCGCGAATTAGATTCATAATGATCGTCGACGAGATCAATAGTGACGGAACGTCGGTAATAGGATACTGATTGCCCAGCCTGTAATTTCGTACTAATAATTTAATTTAGAGTTGCGTGCGAAACGCGTAATATTTATAGATAGTGCTACCGATGAAATTCACCGTCGTTATTCTTACTTTCATTTTCATCAAATTAACCGATAGACTTTTACATAATGATAATGTAAGCTGTTTCTTAAAAAAAATTTGTGGAAAGCAAATAATCAATCTTAAATATATACACTATCTCAAATTTCTTTGAATATAAATTGCCGATTATATATCGTTCTCTTAAAAATAATTATGTTAGAGGTCGATTCATTATTGTGTTTACGTATCTGCAATTTGTTTTTTTAGAAAAAATATAAAATACGATATCGTAGAAAAAAAAATGTTAATTGTTTGATATTTATTTTTGATTAATCGACATCTCTATCGTTCGGTTATTAACCGAAATTGACAGTTTCGTGAAGACCGCAAATGAATGTGTTTATTTTCATGGATTCTTAAAGACATTTCGTGGATGTTTTAATGCATCATTTTTGATGAATAGCACATGTGCATGATAACTCGTTGCGTGCTCGTCATCAGTCGTTTGCAATTGCACATCTTGCAGCATCTTTGGACCATTAATAAAGTTGATTTACTTGCACAAAAGCATTTCGCATAATATATAAATAGTTACCAAACTATAGATGTAATCGTGATATTTACTCGGAGACGTTGCACACGTACTCGTCGCGATCATGCGCATTTTGCATGTCAATGCTATTAAAGTTTTGCGCTATTAAACTCGTAATTAATGACAGTTAATGATATCGATATTAATATTTTTTTCTGTCAACTACAATTAACATCAAAAATATATAAAAATATTAATAACAATTTTAATTGAAACAGAATTTGCGCGGTAAACGAAACGCTTTTTATCATTTGAATCACAGCGATAAGCAGGAGACAAAAATGTCTCAGGGACGATCACGATAAATTTTCATAAATTATTCCGTCAAGTCGCGACGGCTTTCAACACCTCCCTCTCAGATGCTGTCATTATCCGTGATCCGATCGCTAAAATCCAATTTTCTATGATTACTGCTCGTACCAATCTTTAATAATGGTGAAATGCTTTAATCAATGCGCCGTATACAGACGGATATTATCCGGGTAGCGGCGATTCAATGCTCTCCCTCTCTTTCGTTCTCTCTCTTTCTCTCTCTCTTCTTTGATACTCGCTCTGCCCGTGGTAATTACTTTTAGAAGCGAACCTTGAGTGGTAAAGGGCAATATAAAAATTACGGTATCGGCCCCTTTCGTCTCTGGCGCCGTTTCTCTTGTTTCTTCGCCTCCGTCTTGGTCGCTTTTACATCTCATTGTCAGACGAGAAGAAGGAAATTCGGGATACGCTAATGCGCGACCTTAAAATAGAAATCGATTAAAGAAACTTGCGTTGTCTGCGCTATCGATGTTCATTATCCTCATCTCGCGACCACGAAGAAACGCGACGATGAATTACTACCGATTTACCGAGGCATATTTCACGTGAGAAGTCTTGCTATTCTGGCGCAATCTTCCAACCGCATTTCCGACTCTCGATCTTCAAATCCTAGACGCGTCTATCCTCGCGCCTTATTAATTTGATTATATTTTTTATATAATTAATTAAGATAAATAAAGAGAAAAAGATTATTTAGCGCATATTTACGCGAGCAAAAGTAGAATGTCAGAGTATTTGATCTCGATATAGAAAGTTAATGTGCGATGCATCATCTCTTGATCATATCTTACTTGGTTGCACTTTATGTAGTGCGCTCTCCTGTGTATAAAGATGCTTGCTTAAATACAGCTGAAAACGTGAGATACGCATTACGGCCACAGCCTTGCCAGGCGCCGTTGTGTCGACCTTGCCAAAGAGACGACCGGAATCTTCGATGGTTTTTAATACGATGAAAAGCGGTGCGTTCAGGATTGTAAATAATGTAATCACTCGACGGGATGTTAAATTCAAGACGATGACATTAGGTATCGCGAATGGGATATTGTCTGTTAAAAATAACGGAAAAACTACGAGTAAAATGCTGCGATAAAACAAAAGTTGCCAAAGAGATTTCGCGAAAATAAAATTGATTTAGATGTTTAACTCGATAAACAGAAATATATCTCATGTAATGAAGCGACGAAGGTCATAATTGTTAAAGATGCGATCGCGAGATAAAACATTTTTATCATTCTTAACATTTTTATAACACCAAAGTAGCGGAAAATTGCGAAATGAAGGAAAGAGAGAAGATATGCAGCAGAAAGTAGTTGGAGTAGTAGTGAAGGATGCTAGGAAAGTGGTTGCATTTGTAAAGTTACTTGTTTTTCAAAAAAGAAATAAATTTTTTTAAAAATGTAAAAGTTAAAAAAGAAATATTGAAATTTGAAATGTGCAAAATATCGTAAGATTTTGTAGCGATAAGAGAAAAGCTCCTACGTTTATTTGAAAAATGAGTACAAAAATCGAACTTTATTATTGTGAAATATTCTTATTAATATTTTAACAGCGGTCAGTGGGCAAAAGTCTATCGCTGCAGATCGCGATCAACTGGTATACTTTACGCAGCCAAATATTCGTCCAGAAATCGATTCAACGCTGATTGCAGCGCGGAATTGAGACACGAGATCGCCTTGTTATCCCTATGTTCGCAATCGCCACGTGTCGTCCGGCTACACGATGTTTACGAGACGCCAAAGGAAATTATTTTGGTCATGGAATAGTAAGTTTTTTTAATTTTTCATATAATATTTTTTGTTTTAATAGTTTCGTGATAAATTATTATCATATTAAAGAAAGAGAATATCATGGAAAGTATGTATGCAAAAAAATGTGATATTTATAGATATTTATCGTCAACATACAACGCGATAGTTTCTAACATTCTTACATTCTACTAATCTCGGAATGATAAAGGAATGATAATTTCTTTTTTAGCGCGCCCGGAGGTGATCTGCAGACGCTCATCGATGGCGATTTGGTGCCTCTCGAAGGTGACGTCGTACATTTTGTGCGGCAGCTAGTGGAAGGACTCGTCTACCTCCACGAGAGAAATATCGCCCATTTGGACATCAAGGTAAGTTCGACCCATAAAAGGTCGATGCAAACTTGTCACGCTTCTCTCCGGATCCTGGAGCCGACTTCATCGACGCGTCGTCTGAAATTTCCAACCGTGCTTGCGCTTCGTTGCAAGCGCGAAAAAAAATAATCAGAAAAATCATGAGTAGCAGATTTCCGGTATTACGTGTCTCTTTGTGTCGGTAATTTTACTCGTAATAGAATTTATATAGAACTCGATAAAATTCGATATAATATAAAATAAAGTCCGAGATTGATATTGCGATATATTTCAACTATAATTAAATCAACTATAATTTATGTTAATCAACTATAATTAAATATAAGTAATCGAATGAGTTGACTAGTAAACGATCGTCGAATCATTGGACTCTATTTCACAAAAACGGATAAAGCTGATAGACGAGAATTTAATTGCAACCGGTCATCGATACAATAAATGACAAGTTCTCGAAAACAAATTGGAATAATCATTTACACCGTGAAAAAGATACAAAGATACACACAACGATCGTAGAACAATTATTATTATTATTATTTCCATATTTTCGAAAACCAGACTTGCTTTTAAAATACGAATGCTTGATGAAAAAAAGAGATGTGTCTCGCATATTTATCTGTCGAGAATTCGAGAGATAGAATCGGACGACGAGCCTTTCGAAACTTGAAAATCTTTTCGTACGATGTTTTTTCTCTTTTTAGTGGACGGAAATTGATTTCGTCAGTCGTTTATTAGTGAAAAGAGACTCCTACGCCCCGGATGTGATGTATCGTACTTTCAGCACAACATATTTTTTTCTCTCTTTATTAATGCTATATAAATTATTTTGATATTCTCTAATGAGTCGACGCTCTCTATGAAAATCGAGCAACCATCAGAAGATGAATCAAGCTATGTCTATTGAACAACGAAGTGACTCGTTCACTCTAGCTCACTTTATTCTTCAAAGCCAGTGTCATATTTTTTTGTGAGCGCTTGTTCGAGCAGCGCAAATATTTCTCCGACTGGCTCACTTTTTGTCTCGTTTTTCTTTATTTCAGTCATAAAACCTCTTGTAGCGGTGCAATTAAGCGCTGTCGACATTTACACGCGAAGAGGTCTTTAATCTCCGACAACCTTTAATCTTGACGGCATTGTTTTATCGCTTTAGAATGAAAGAGAGAAGGAGTGAGGAAACTCTTCACCATTCACGTGTTGCATAAAAATGTCAAGAACTTAAAAGTTTCGAAAACGAAGCGCTACTTGTTCTCCGAAAGTTGCGCTAAGCTCGACTAAATTATGAAAACTTTTATTATCCCATAAAAAAATAATATTTTAACCTGCTCTCTTCCAGACGCATTTATTACAGATGTGATAAAATATTTACGACTACGTCTATCATATCGCTCTTCGCTCATAGAAATAGATATATATGTCTCTTGCATCGCTGTACAATTTTAACATGTAGATCTTATTGTTAACTCGCTAATCAAAGAAACCACACCGACATCCGATTAGTATTGCGAGAGGAACATGTGTCAGGATGTAAGTTCAGGATGGTGAGCGTAGGAGAAATAAACCGGTGATAACACACGCAAAGAGGTGCAAAAGCAGCTCCTTGCAAAAGTACATTTTGATTCAACGAGATCGTCGGATCTTCGAGTGAGATAGTAGACTCCTGATGTTGTTCGCCAACGTCCACTTCGCACTTTTTATCCGCGCGATGCGAGTTTAGGTCGATTTGCATTATAAGAAGAAGCCGTAATCGAGCGGATGTCCGATTCTCTTGCGCGAAACAAGGATTTTTTTCTCGACGCTGCAACTTGATCGATCAACGGATTAAATTAATCGTACAAAGTTCAGTTATGAATCGATTAATATTTATCGCATTCGCTACGGTGACGTAATGAATTAATTCCGGCCTACTGTAACTAGCAATAGTTGCTCAAGTTTTGCGACAAATGGGTTCCACTTGATTTATTTCCTAAGCGTTATGATTGCAAACGCGCATTCAACTGCGGCGTATGAAACGCGTGACGTACGCAACGTGAACGCATTATTTCCGCGCTCCATGCACACTATCGCCGTATTTGGATATAGCGTGTATGTGCGAGAGAAAAGGAGATCAGGGAGGAGATTGTTTATGAATCCTGAACGAGCCCATCTTACGCCATGCATTCGACTGGACGATTCTCTCGTCGAATAAACGCCAGGAAAACGAGGACCTATAAAGTCTCTACATTAAAATATATCTCTAAGGAACTCATTAAAAAAAACAACAAAAAGACAAACAAAAGGATGAACGCAACCGAGTCTACAAGTTACCGAGTGCACTTTAAGCTCGATGCCACCCACTCAAAGTCCTCGCGATCCATAGAAACATAACGCTTTCGCTGCAATAACGCGACCGCGTCACATTAGATCCGGCGCGGATATGCAGATGAGAGAGAAAGAAAGACAAAGATGAAAGAGATATTTCGCTGAGCAAAGTCATTTGTACAAAAGAACGCAAAAACTCACAGCGCGGAGGAAAAACAGAACGCGCGAGCTGTAGTTGCCGACCACGCCCTGCTTCTTTGCTGATACACTCTCGGTGAATCACATCTGGTTCCTATCTCCGTTAGGTACCCATGTCTGGACACCATAACGAGAGCAACTCTTGCGATAACCCATCAAGTATCCACCAAGGGGAAGAATAGTAGTCGCCGATCGACAATTTTAGATCTGGCAACCTCTCTCACTGTCTAATGACTATAACGTTAGAAATATATAATTCTTCTATACATATATATGAGATTTATGTATATGAATATTAATTTTTTTACCGCGAGTCAGATATAATATATATTTTCCTCATAGAACAAACACTTTGATTGAATGATCAGACGACTTTGCGGTATTCGTTTAAGCCCACGCGTCTGTTTGAATAAAGCAGAGATATTTCATAGATTTAATCATGTGGGATTGCTGATCACATCCTTCTGAAGAGTCTAATATTTTATTTTATACTAGTGTCATAAAGCTGAAAGAAAATGATTAACAAAACGCTCGAGGCCATCGTTGAGATCAGACTTCGTATTCGGTTCGTCACAGATTCTACAAAATTTATATAGATGTGATATGTTAAAATATTAAAATTATATATCTGGGCTATAAAGGGACCGGTTAAATTAACAATTTATATTTCATTGAGCGGCATATATCTATTATAAATTGAATTCGCGTACGTAAAGAGAAAATGCGCCGCATTAGATCTACGTATCAACCGCGTCAGCTGATCTCTCCAAGTTCGTAAATTACGAATAGCTCGAATGAGAATCACTTCGCGTTTCTCAGTGTTTTAATCAGCAGTCGTTCCACGGAAAACGCGCGCATGCTCGATGGAAAATAAATGTCTAAAAAAGGCTGCGAACAACAAGAAGACGGCAGATCGCGCAGCGTGCCATTTTGATGACAAGCGCGATTGCGAACCCCGCATTATTCTTTATAATCTTCCCACTAGTACGTGGCCTATTTATCATTCAACTGCAACGCATTCGCGAGCTTCTGCGCGATATTATTATGTGGACTCGCGCGCACGCAAAGTAGTGCGGCCACGTAATATTCCCGCTACGTAATGGCTCTGTGTCGCGAGGGAATTACGTATCTCGAGAATCGAGATTTATTTTTACATCTTTTGTCATTATTTATTAGTCGCGCACGACCAAGAGAGAAACTTTGAATATTCAGGCGCGCCTACGAGAAAATGCCCAAGGCTTACCTCGCGTTAAATCGAGGATTCTAAGCGAGTGGAGCACCGATGACGCTTGAAAAGAGCTACGTCCTTCTGTTGTTGTCCCGTATCATCTTTAATAAAAAAGCCAGATAACTGCAACACACACACCTATATTTAAAATATTAATTCTTTTCGATCGACACCTACACTTGATTTTATCACATCTTGCTCAACCAATATGCCTCATGTGCGAATATATATAACATATATATGTAGCATTCAGTTTAATCAATTCAACGATTAGTAGCAGGTGTAAGCGATTTTAGAACATCTTGAGCAGTATAATCATTACGATTTAGATTATGTCAGCAATTATAATATCTTGCAGCCTTCGATACTTACTATCAGCCTTCATTGTATGTCGGTTGTTGGCGATTTATGATAATTAGATTGTCGGCGTGTCTTTGAATTTCATGGCGATCTGTTGCGAGTAATGCAGCGATTGGCATACTTGATCCTTCTATTCGATACACTTTCATAAATTGTTTTGCGATAATATCACGTCGATTCTTTTCGCGATTAATTATTTTTCTCATTCATCAAATTGTCGCAAAAATGCAAAATGTCGAAAGCGCTCATCCTCATCACTAAATTTTTTTGATCCTTCTCCTTTCGCCCCTCGAGATAATGGAACGATTACTCGAATATGGAAGAGAATACGCACGATATGCACTTTGTATGCGGTTTAAAATGAATATCGAAACACGATAGAATCGCCTGATTATGCAATCTCTAAAGGGTGCGCGTACATCGAAATTCCATTCACCGACAAGTCCAGCAGCGATTATCGGATGTGCTCTCTCCGTAAAGATGCAGAAAATCGCTTCCTTTCGCGTCCTTAATACGCTCGTGCATGCTTATTTGGGCGAACATACCTAACTGGAAGACCGATTCTCTTTAGTTACGATAAAAATAAATACAATGACACATATTATGTTTAACTTTTTCGAGAGAATCATTTAATTCCACGAGCTATGCGAAGCAATTCAATTGTACAAGATCGTTAAGGCAATAAAGCTATTAATGAATTTAAGGCGTTCATCATATATATAATGTGTGCATGTCTTACGAAAGCTTTTTCATTAAATATATGTAAATTCTTTTGAATCTTGCAGCCTCAAAATCTGGTCATGATGGGTTCCTTCCCGGATTGCGACGTTAAATTGTGCGATTTCGAAATCTCGAGAGTGATTCTCGAGGGCACTGAGGTACGCGAGATTCTTGGCACGCCGGATTATGTGGGTGAGTGACTTTCCTTGGTTTCCGGTGAATTATTACCTTACAATTTTACTTGCATGTTGATGCAAAAAATTGAGATATTTTTATTTTAAAGAATAAAATCCTTTAGCATTCAGAGATGTATATTTATAAATGTTTCTTTCCTTTTCTGTCGCAATACGTTAACATATCGTTTGAGGTTTCGAAAGTTTAATACGCGTCATAAATTTTTTTGAATATATATAACAATTCAGAGCAATTCGCTGGCTGAGCGATTACTGAGAAATCGAGCGTCATGCGACTTGACAAACTTTCTTAATAAGCAATAAAATATAATAAACAAAATATAATAGTGCTACATTGTATGACTGTCAAGATAGTCGAGTATACCGAACATTAAGATTTACCGAGACATCGCGCCGAAAGGAGGGTGAAAGGAGAACACCACCCAAGTGGTGTGGCTTAATTGCTACTGATCATTATCTAGATTTGCTAATTGACGATCATTGTGGCGAGATTACAAATATAATAGGTATTAATTGACACGTTAGCCTCATTCCATGCTGCCCTTAATAAAGTCACATGGGAAGAAGGGGGAAGAAAGAGGGGGAGAAACACTCTCGTTACAGTGTGTGTGCTCGCACGATGTGACATGCACACACGTACAATCGGGTCCGTAAATGACGTCGGTCGTTTCAAATCGTGCCATTTTCCAGGCAAGGTAATTGACGCGTGTCTGATGTGACCTTTACGTCGTGGAGAACGAAGTAAATAAAGTCGAACAGGGGCGATGAATTAATGTTTCTCCTTTGTGCACAATTTTCCTCTGTCTCTCTCTCTCTCTATCGTTTAAAATTGAGATTTTGCGGGAACAAACGTTTCTTCTTCGTCCGGGCTGTCACAAATTTAAATATGATTTGCAGTTTAAAGAATGACGCGTTTTTCTTGGACTCGCCATGAAAATTATTTACCGATTAATTATCGCCGATGTGTCGGTCTCACCCGCCCACCTATTTGATCAAAATAGAGCAGCAAAATGTCAAGTGGTGATAATATCGGAGGTGGTACCGTTATGCTTGTTAAGAAAAAGATGCTTTGAATCTGTCAGCCACTTAAGAGGTAGAGAATCGGTGGACTACTTATCGCGCGATTTAATTAATACTTGTCATCATGCAATATCTACAAAATAATAATAGGATCGAGGAAATAAGAATAGGAACAATTGGCAGTGGATAATTAAAATTATATCGAGATGATTCAATTTCCTCGGCAATAAACTAGAAACAGTTATAACAATTATATTTGTTCGTTCCGTTCGCTTCGACAGCATAAATCGAGCTTTAAATTTTTATAAAGGATTTTATAAAAGTTTACAATCTCTTTTCCTCTCACAGTTAGAGCGAATTATAACTTTAACAATCTATAAATCGAATTGAAAATCAGAATCAGATAGATGAAGTGACACGAATCAGATAATCCCGACTCTCGACTTCATTCCCAAGCAGATGACCCACGACTTTCGTATACATATGTAAATAAAAATGACGCGTTCGAGTGACGTCACATACGAGATCACTGAACATAAAATAAATGGTTAAACGGACAGACGGACGGGAGAAATCTCAGCGTATGAGATCATGTGCTACATGATATTGTGTGTAAACGTTTCCATATATTCAATCATGTTTACATTTCTCTTTCAGCGCCCGAAATACTGCATTATGAACCGATCACGCTGGCAGCCGATATGTGGTAAGACTAAACGTCAAGTTTATGCATTATTTCTTTATGTTTCAAATCTTCGGATGTGTATCAAATTTTTCTCATTCTATAAAAAGAATATATTTGTTCTAGGTCGCTCGGTGTCACAACTTATGTATTGCTGACAGGCTTCTCGCCTTTTGGCGGCGAAACCGACCAGGAAACTTTTCGGAACATATCCTTGGGGGAAGTGGATTTTCCCGAGGAGTTGTTCGAGGATATCTCGGCGCAGGCAAAGGACTTTGTCGCGAAGCTCTTGGTGTTAGACCCGAGGTATAATCGCCATTCGATTCATCGCACGCTTGAGTCTTCTCACGAATAAATTTTCTCGAAGAACAATTTATTCTTATTTTTTCTCCTTTCCTCTTTTTTCTAGTGCACGAATGACAGCGAAGCAATGCCTGCGCCACGATTGGCTACGCGGTGCCCCGATGCAAGCGTCGCCTCATCTACGAAGATATCTGTCCAAGTCGCGCGAAGTTCTTCTGGAACGAGTCGTTAGCCGAGAGAATCTGAGACGAGCTGCGCTGATAAGTCAAACAACTAGCCAGGCAAGTCTCTGCCAGGTGGATCTCCAGAACGATCAGAATTCTCATCAGCAGCATCATCAACAGGGGTTGCAAGACTGCCTACTGAGTCAGAGCGAGATGTGTCTGACTCACCATCTCACGGAAAGCCGTTTGAGTTTGGCGGGTAGCGAGGAATTTCCTAGCCCAGTAGATTCTCAGGTCAGCTTAGAGTCTTCCAGGACCAACTTGAGTTACGCGAGTCAGAGCTGCCTGTTGAATCAAGAGCAGACGCAAGGGCTACTGAGTAAAGCTCAGAGCCGATCCCAGGCTAATTTGAATCAAGGTCTGAGCCGCGGAATACTCTCGAGGATACGCAGTCTGAATCGCGTTCAGTCTCAGGCATGTCTGCTGAATGGATCTGCGGCGATCGGTTACGAGCAGATTGCCGCAATGAACCTTGTTATCAGTAAATCTCGCGAGAAACTGTATGGCTTAAGATCCTTGTCGAAATCCCAGGATGTCCTGGATATTTACAAAAGCCTGGAATGTCTGAAGCGTCGAAGGAAGAGTTACCAATGCGCCAAAACCCAAAATATGCTCTCAATTTTAAAGCAATTCAGCGCTGAGATCGCGTCCTCCAAACTTATACCGTCAATGAGCGACGATCGTATACTCACTAATGTAACATCAAAGACTGATTTAATATCCAATAAGATTGAGAAAATTAATCAAGATATACCAACAATTGTGTCGACGAATCCAAAGATACCGAATGGTTTCAGCGATGATAATCAAGATAACTTGTACATGTCGAATAATACGAAACGTGAAGCAAAGAATATAGATCAATTACAGATCCCGAAGAAGCTCACCTCGGAATCTGAAGAGAATCTAGATTCTCTAAAGTCAGTCGAGTCGGATACCTTGACGGAAGATTCCGATGAGATGTCGTTAAGACGCGAGGCGAAACATGATAGTTTAGACAAACATCCTTGCGAACGTCAATATTCTAACGTTTCTAGCCGTTCCAATAATTCAGCAATGTCCGATGATAAGGAGGATCGTTCGACGGAATCGGAAAACGATGAGCCAAAATACACGGTGGCGCAGCTGGTCTCCGCATTCAACAAACACCAGGAGGTCGCTTCGAAGACGAGCCTGAAAGCAATCATGTCCGAGGGACGAATTAACGAGGTAATATTTCCGACCGGCACGAAAGCTTTACGTCTCTTTATCCCGGACATTAACATCACTGAAAATAAGATTGTCAGACGAAAAACGAGTTATAAGCCGCGAAAGAATTGGGAGGAACTTAGAAAACGCAACGAGAAAAACGAAGGTATTTTAAAGAGTCGTGACAACGATTCTGACAAAGAGGGTGTTGATAATAAAGATAAGACTTGGAACGAGCTCACGCGAAAAGAGAATCAGGAAGATTCTGTGAAGGTCCTCGAAGAGAATGTTGCTACTGTTTCAGAGTTAATAAATCAGAATGAAGATACGAATTTACCTTTGGATCATTGCTCGCTTTTGCAGCCTGAAGAAGGTAATGAACAGTCCTTTATCGATACCATAAATACTGGAAGCAATCTCGATATCACGATAGATGAAAAATATAAACAGTGCGTGAAGGGTGCTATGTCTGGCAAAATTGAAACGCCTGCGAAGAATCAAAAGCGAAATCTAAAACCGTTAGAAACGCAACATAAAATTACTATTTCAATTCGTCAAAAGGAGAGATTGCCTAATTATATATATCCAGACATAACTTTGAAAGATGACAATCACGAAGTGCTTAAAAAAACATCTGTCATCGCGACTAACGTAAAATCCGGATCTACAATCGGATCTAAGATTGAACGAAACAAATCAAATTGTGGCACTACAAATGTAAATCTCAAAGATATTTTGCAGCGGGTAGACAGTTTCAAAAATACTCCTAAAGAAAATTTAGAAAATCTCAGAAAGAGAACGTCGATCGCGAAGATTATCTTGAACGACAATCTTGTCCATGATAATCAAGACGGTTATGAGACGAGTTCTTGTGCGAAGAATGAACCATCATCGACCGACAGTCAACCGGAAGAGCGAACGAAGCTGACGGTTCCGCCATCCTTTATCCGATCCTCCTCTTTGTCGAGCGACAGCAGTTGCCCCACGCCATCCAGCGTGCAATCCGATATAAATGTATCGTGGGAGGACGTCCAAGTCGCCGCGGGTTCAAGCACGTCTTTGGAAAAAGAGGACGTCTGCAGAGCTGCGAAAAAGAGTGATATCCAGCGGACGTTCAGCGAGGGAAGAAACAGACAATATACGGAAGAACGAAAAGGGGTCTGGGGTCGGATTTGTACCGGCTCTTATATCAGAGCCATGGAAAAGTTTAGCGGCAAAAATGTAGACACTGCGAGGAAGTCAACAGGTTCAACGATTCTCGCGGAACAGACGGAAAAAACCAGAAGGAAAAGCAGTTCTGCAATGCCGCAATATATAAATCTTTAAGTATCTTGACCTTTAGATGATTGCTGTTTAAAGTATAATATGCAAAAGCATTTCGAACATTGCAAAGTCTATTTTATGTTCCTGAAGAAATGCGATCCTTCATCTGCAGTGGCGTGGAACGGAAGAGAGTGAGGATGAAGATTGATTGATATCTTTTTTCCGGAGTATCCTAATCGCGCGGCAAGGTGGAAGATAATGCTCTTGCGATCTTGAGAAGCGTAACCATGAGCAAGGACCTTGGGCATTAGAACTCCGTTATAACGCCGCGTGCCAATCGGAATGCGGATACGCGTGTCTATTGCGTGTCAGCATTTCTATTGATGAGACAGTCGTTATTAACATCCCACTCGATCGAGTATCGATCAGTGCATGATCAATAACAATACAAGAATGATATCGATGCGTAATAAGACGATAATGTTTTTAGAAAAAAGAAATGGCATAATACAATAGATGAAATATATTAGAGAAGGTAATTATTTCTGCATCGTATCTATCTTGCTTACGTTATATATGTGCGCGTCTTCTCTTTGAATTCGTAAACTATTCTTAAACTTCCTCTCATGCGCGAAATATTACAATGAAATATTTTCTAAAAATTTCAAAGATTATTGAAGATATATATTGAAGATTGATAATTTTAGAAAATTGTATAGAGAGATTGGATTATATATTTCCGCATTTTTTCAACGGATACTATACCATGCCTTATATTGTATTTTTTTATATTTATAACCTACCAATAAATTTCGTCTAAAAGAGTACATCGTTTTTCAATAGCGCAATTACTGGAAAGATAATCTTCATCACTTTTGCAAGATGCAATTAGGGATATGATCGTGAAATTAAGAGAATCGTTGCACGTCGATATACGATCATGGCCACGATTCCTTATGGGATAATTATGGAATGATTCACTCAAAGCTCAAATTGCGACTAAACGCGTAAGCGCGCTTTTAAAGACGCGATTACAGACCTCGTACAAGAACTGCATGTAGCAATTTGAACTCCGTAGAATTGTAGCAAATAAGATATTGTAGAAGATAAGATTAATATGTTATCGATAAAGCTATAAGCCGCGATCAGGCTGTTGAGCAGGTACCAGACATGATTTCGATAATATCCGTACAAATTGGTAAAATTAAATTTTATTATAATATAAAACAAGTCAGTTCTTGTTACCGTTCCGACATAGCATAATAGCGGCTATATAGTGTATACACAAATAATGATACATTACGTGATCACTCCCATCGACTTTTTCGCACTCTTTTGCGCTCTATTCTCGCGGAATCAGAGGCTTGATTATCCTGAGCTACTGGCTTCGGTGGCGGTACGGTCGGCGGTGGCGGCATTATCACAGAAGGTGGAGTGATCGTCTGCTCCCAAGTATGATCTGACGAAGCTCGAAACTAATGTAACAAACAAAATTGTTGAGACATTCGAAAAACATTTGCCGATTACTTTTGAACTTCATTCTTTAATACATCTTTCCGAAGTAAACGCGACTCACCTGAGAATTATACTGACTTCGGAAAGCAGCTTTCATAGCGGAGAGTCGATCACTACCAGGTCCGTGTCTCTCTAACTTTTTAACTACCTCACTGATATCCTTGGATGCTTGCGTTGACGATGATCCACCCTAAAATGTATAATTGCAGTTGTTTGATAAAATATGTAAGAATATTTATACAAATTGTGCGATTGTGATGCGTACCGAACTCGATGAATCAGGTCTGCCTCTGAAGCCAAGTCCGGCTCCACCGATATTTAAACTCTTTCCTTTCCCACCTTTAAACCTTGATTTCCTGAACCATGCGCTTTGCATGGCCAAATCCATTAAGCTCTTTGACACTTCTTGATTCGCTCCCTCCAAATTTCTTACTAAATGTCCGGCAAATTCCTTATCCTTTTCAGTTACAAGCGTATACGCTACACCTTTCTCACCAGCTCGTCCGGTTCTTCCTATTCTATGCGTATGAGTATCGATATCTCGCGCTACATCATAATTTACGACAGTCTTGATATGTGGAATATCCAAACCTCGTGCTGAAAAAAGTCACGCGATATGAATTTCATATATATATTTCATATATATATATATATCTCGAATGAAAGATATAAATAGTTTAACAATATTTAAAGATTTAATAATTACCGGCTACATCAGTAGCGACTAAGGTACTGACATCCTTCTTTTTGAAAGCTGTAATCACTTTATTTCTCTCGATTTGATCCATGTCGCCATGCAAAAGCAATACATCAAACTCTTTCAATTTAAGATTGTTGGCAAGTTCTTCTGCGTTTAGCTAAAATGTGGGGAGACAAATATTAGACATATCTCTTTAGTATTATATTATAGTTAGGAGTTTGTTAAGATTACAATTAGGAGATGGTTTCGCACCTTCTTAGTGACAAAAATTAAAAGACTGCCGGCACTTAGAAATTCAACCAAGTTTTGTAACAGCCAATTCCATTTTCCACTAGGATTATTATGAAACATGATAACGTGTTGCGTCACATCAGTATTGGCCTCGCCAACATCACCTTGCACTATTCTAATAGGATCTGTTAAAATGTCTCTAGCAAGCTTTTCTACTTTTTTTTTGAATGTTGCACTGAACAGCAATGTTTGCCTGTCAGGTCTCACATGGTTACATATGGATCGTACTTGTGGTTCTAGAAAAAGGGAAGAAAAAAAAGTAGTTTAGTATTGATTATTAATGCATATTTAGAGCTATATTGCAATTTGTTTACTCACCAAATCCCATATCAAACATTCTATCAGCTTCATCTAGAACCAAAAATGTAACTCTGGTTAAACTCGTTGCTTTCATTTTAACAAGATCGATCATTCTACCAGGGGTAGCGACCACAATCTCTGCGCCACTTTCCAGCGCTTTGCTCTGTTCCCATTTGCTACCGCCTCCATAGCAACAACATACTTGGATATTGTAAACCTTTCCGAATTTTTTCGCTTCTTGATAAATCTGAGATATATTTATATATAAGTTTTTTTTATTTCAAATGCTCATTATATAGAATCAAAATTATAATAAAATATTACTTGTTGAGATAATTCTCTTGTCGGTGCCAAGATAAGACCGATAGGGCCGTCGCCAGCTTTCAATTCGCGCTGATCCATAATATGCACTAGCATCGGCCAGATAAATGCTGCTGTTTTACCGCTACCGGTTTTTGCTATACCTATTATATCTCGTCCACTCAAAGCAGCGGGAACTGCCTGTGCTTGAATAGGTGTAGGTTGTGTGTATTCATTTTTACGAATAGTTTTCATCAGCGCATCATCAAAGCCAAAATGGCCAAAACTTGTAACGGGATTTGGCGGAGATGGTCCGGATACCTTTATACCCAAAGTTTTTTTCAAGTCATCAATCTGTTGTTTACTTAAACTTGCGATTTCTTCATGTACATTGTAAAAATTTTTGTCAAATGTTTCGTATTCTATTTCACTGTGATCAATTGAAGGTAGTGGATCAATCTCCTTTTTCTTTGGTGGTGCAATAGGATTACCATCTTCGTCGTATTCGATTTCTTGATCGGATTCTTCTTGTTGCAAGCCAGCAGTTGGATTCTCCTCCATATATCTAAGAAATAACACACAAAATCAAACTATATATATTTTTCTTATAAATATTTTTATACACAAAAAAATGAACAGCTATAACATCACATATATTCGCACAAAAATTGCACCTATAATAACTCTCCTCATCATCTTCCCCATCAATGTCTGCCCGAAATCCTTTTGATTTTTCTTCCTTACGATTATCACCGCATTCAGCTGCACAATTGTTTCGCTTCACTTCCGCATCAATGCCTGCCATGAAAGCATCTAAGGTATCTTCTTCGTCGTCGCTCTCCTCTTTCAGTGCAGATTTTTTCATCAAATCATAAGTGGGAGAACCAGGGGCAGGTATATATTCTAATGATGAACTCGGAGGTTCATCATCATCCTCGAAATATCTGATTTTACATAATAATGTTACAACAATATATTTGTTACCTTTTTTTATAACATAATCTTCAAAAATATCATTATTTTTAGAGTTATACTAACTCCTCCTCTGTTTTACTGCGTTTTTTAGGCATACCCCAACAAGCGGACAAAGCATTCTCTGTAATAGCACTCATTGTATGATAGCCTTGTTTACTCAATGTCGCGTTTGGCGGAGGTGGAGGTATATTAGTGCCGCTTCTTTTTGTCCCAGACATTTGGAAGCCAGCAAAGCCAAAGCCTTTTGGCTTGTTACCGCTTCCTCGATGATAACTCATTGTATGCGCTTTAACAATCAATCGAAACTAATTATTGCAAATTCTATCTCGAATATATACAAATCAATCAGAAATAATCGTTTGTGATTTCAACGATACAAGTAAAACGGCAATTAAATAGTCAACTTCTATTACGCAACACGACGCAATATTCGCAATGTTTTTGCCGTAGAAAACAATACGCTTTTGGCACTTTATTTAAAGAAATTTTAATCCTAATAATAGAATTGATTAAGGTTCTCGTCTAAGACAATACTTATTTAAGTTGACGTTTAAAGGTTAAAGATTAAAATGCTATTCAGCCGAACTTTGAAATATTGACATTGTGAAGTAACTTTGTCACTAAAACATTTCCGCTTTTCTTTCTTTACGCACAATAATCGTAGAAATTTAATTATACAATAACTACCTGTACGATCAGCAAATTCATAAATTTATACGCATTTAATCCGTAATAATCGAACAGTAAAATCTGCTGTCACAAACAACCACAACGTTGAACCATGAACTATGGAGCACAAATGCTAGCATAGCTATACGTTCCGATATTCACCAATATTAAAAATCTATAATTTACATCTGTACATACACTATAGATCAGTCCGTTTTTAGGTGAGGGAGCATATACAGGTGCCTTTACATGGCAGCGTCGAGCGTCTGCGCAGAAAACCATTACCGGTTCCATTGTGCAGATTCAGAAATTTATTGCCTATAAAACAATGTTACAAAATATTTTTAATGCAGAGATATATAATAAGATATATAAAACTGTATGTTATAAAAAGCATGCAAGAAAAGTTCATAAAAATTAATTCTTTAATGTTTAGATTCTAGCATGCATTGATGTAATAATATTCTATAATATATTAGTTTAAGAATAATAATAATACTATTATGTATAATATTAACGAATATTAATTTTAGTAAGTATTATATATTAGAATATTTAACTCTTTCTCTCTATCTTGTGTGACTTACCATATTTGTTGTTCGTCGTAAGAATAAGCTGGAATCTAACTCATTTTGAATCCTGCGCAGTGGCACCGCGCAGGCGGGAGCGTTGCGATTAACCACAGCCAATTATATCGATCCTGTGCCTAGGGTAACCAGCAACGATTAACCAATCAGAGAGTTCTATTTTGAATTAGCCAATTGGCGACGTGATCAATCGGGTACCACTCCGCGCAGGCATGCGCAATGGTTTTCTGCGCAGACGCTTGATACTGCCATGTAAAGGCGTTTTAAAGGCACTTCAAAAACGGGTCGTGAGGTTGTGACATCTTCTTTCTGGTTCAAGGTTTGAGGTTCAATAATTTGAAACTTTACTTATCTAACCTAAAAATGGATATACAAACTGTTAATACTCGAAGAAAAATCTTGAATCAAGTTGTTTGCAGTATTTTAGTAGAATGCGGTTATGATACGTGTGAGAAACAAGTATTAGAAACTCTCACCGAAATGTTACAGTCATGTAAGGAAAACTTGAAGATAAATTTAAATTTCTAACCTATTCGTATATACAATTTTATTCTCAAGATTGCACAAAATAATGCTAATGCTCTTTAAAAAAAAAAGAAAAAAATAAATCAATGAATAAAACAATGTATAAACTTCACTTTTTATATTTTTCTACATAATACATTTTTTAAATGTTATATTCAGTAATTACATTACATTCAGCTTAACAAGAAATGAGCTCTTAAACATCAAGATGATTTTTGAAGGATTGAAATTTATATATATATATATATAATAAAATATTTCTATTAATATTCAAAAATATTCTGACAAATTTCAACTTATATTCGATACTTTATTTTACAACTTATTGTATTGGACAGTAATATTAAATGAGCCAAGTAATTAAAATTATTAGAAAGCAGATAGCTGTTTAAAAAACTATATATTCTAGTTGGACTGCAAAAATATAAAATAAGTTAATAAATATGATAGATTAATTCATTGAGTTTAATTTTAAATGGAAGTGTAGAATATATTCCTTTTGTAACTTTCTATCCTTTCTATAACATTTTTGAATTTTGTAGAGATTTTTGTAAGTTTACTTATTTATTTCATGCACACAAAATATTCTTTATATTCTCACAAATTACAGTTATTGTGGAAACTGGAGCTTCAGCGAGAAATTATTGTGAACTTTCTGGGAGAACAGAGCCTCTTATAGCAGATGTGATATTGGCACTGATTAATATGGGCATGAAAGTAGATAATATAGAGACTTATGCAAAGAGACAAAACAGAACAGTTTTACCAGCACTTCAACAACAAACACAAGCCAAACAATTGAGTATCTTGCAAGCTGGTGTTAAACAAAGCCATCCAGCACATATACCAAATTATTTGCCACCTTTTCCTGATCCACATGCGTATATCAGAACTCCAGTGAGTATATTAATTATTATTATATTTTTAATTTGGTTGCAAACTAATTGTGATCGAAACAAATATTACATGATACATATAAATTTAATTCAATAATGGAAATATTGTAGACGCATAAGCAACCAGTAACAGAATATGAAGCAATAAGAGAAAAGGTAGCAACACAGAAACGGGATATTGAAAGAGCTTTAACAAGGTTTATTGCTAAAACCGGAGAAACACATAGTTTATTTCTCACAGAGGATAACAGCATGTTTCCTTGTAAGCAAATTATGTATGAAATTAACAAAAGTTTATTTTATTATATACCAATATATGTACAAGAATATTTTACACGAGTCTTTTGCTTTTAGTAATATCTTGTAAACCACAATTCCCAAGTTATATTTCTGCTCTTTTACCTCAAGATCAAATATTTGAACCAGATCCAGAATTTCAATTTGAACCAAATCCAGTGAAAAAGAAAAAAGAGCAAGAAGGAAAAGAGACAGAAGAAGGTACAAGTTCTTTTTAATATACATCACGTAATATGAAAGATATTTAGAATAAATATATAGTTCAAAACCAGTGTAATATGATGTGAACTTGTGTTTCTAGGAAATCAAGCACAAAGCGAAAATATGGAACAAAATGGTGAAACTGCTACCCAGCAAGATGTTATAGATAATCCATATTTAAGACCAGGAAAAATTCCTAAAAATAAAATCCCAAGTACAACACCTGGACAGCAGTCTGTGAAAAGAGAACCAGTCGAATCTTAAGTATTATATAACCTAATATTTAATGTAATATAATATAATATAATAATGTTACATTTTTTTTTTTATTTAATCTGTATATTATATAAAACATGAAATAAAAAGTAAAAATACAAATTGTGTATGTATATATAATAAAAATTACTTTTATTATAAATGTAGGATTACATAAAAGTATTTCAAGATACATTATTATCTATTGTTGAGAATTAATACGTAACATTCCATATCAGTTTTTAGACTTATCTACACTGTTACATATATTAGAAAATCACTATTGAAATATAAATTAGATTTTCTATTATATAGTAACATTGCTTAGGTCAATATTGCACATATTAGCACCTTACAAAGGAAAAGATACGAGAATATAAAGCCAAAGATACTGAAGTTGGTGTTATAATCATTGCATACAATTTATGTATAAAAATAGATTTTCCATTGTATTAATATAATTTACAGCTGCAAGAGCGTCTAAGTTTACTCTATCTGAAATATTTGATAATTTTGAAAACTGTATAAATACCTGAAAGATAAAACTTCTTTCTTAAAAGAAAAGCATATAATTATAATGAATAACAATATATTTTTTTAAAGAAAAAAATATATTTGCTTATAATTGATACTATATATATTTCATATTTGCCAAAAAATTTAAAAAAAATTAAATTTTATAAATTTATTTAAAAATATATTTTTAATACATTTATATACCAATACTAAGAACACTAAAAAAAAAAAGATAATTCAGATTATATATCCTTAGATACCTCTACTGTATATATAGAGCCATTTAATGTATTAGTATAGTAATTTTAAGTGTGATTATACTCATACTTATTTTGTAAAAATATAATATTTTAATCCAATATATTGCGCGTGTGTATATATATACATATATACACACAATATTATTTTATTCAATAAAGAGATATAAAAATGTATTTATAAATGGATGAACTTGACTTTCTTTCAGCATACACCTTATTAATTTCACAAAAAAATTTTTTATAACCTTGATTTATATATATGTATATTGGTTTATATATATTGATTTGTATATATATATATAATAAAAATATATAAGAAAAATAATGTTTTTCTTCCAAAATAATAAATTACGAGATCAAAGATTAATTTTTATTCTATGCTGCGTATATTCTCATAATTATAAAATTAAAAACTTTATTATATGCTAGATTGTTTCATTAAACATTATAAAAAGTAAGTTAACTAAATGCTATAACAATCATAAACAATGATAAAATAAATATCTGTTATTGCTGCTTATCTATCTGAAAATAATTGTGCGTGTAAAATATATGATTATTCATATTGCTTTCCTCTATAAAAACATTTTCATAAAAAAATTGTTATTAAATAAGCAAAAAATAAATCACAATATAAAACAAATAAAAAAATAAGATGATAAATGAACTTTAAAATATATGAAGCATAGTATGCAACACACCTAATTAGTAATTATTCTCTTGCAAAATTTATATATAGAAATATGTATATATATATATATATATATATATATATATATATATATATATATATATATATATTGTTAACACATTTTTAATATATTAAAATTATAGAAAATTTAAAATGACTAAAATCTATATATGAACACGAAGCAAAATCTTGCACTTGCTCTTCGTTACTTTCTTCATCTGTTATCATTTAATATTGATACCATGGCTGACGACGCACCCAGCGCAATTTCATACCGGAAGCGGTGCGAATCTTTATACTAGCACATTCGGCTGCACGTACAGTCTCTTTCACACTTTGCATGAGATTCTGAGCATTTCCGACAAGCATATCCGTCGCTTCCTGATCTTCTTCCGTACCTGTGTGTACACAGATATTACAAAGACAATTATCAGATTTAGATGAAAAAATAGTTTCTCGATACATCAATACTTGTTAATACATATAAATGTTTCTAAAACTAATTATTACTATATCTGTTACTAGACTTGTAAAATTATATTTGTAATGATTCTCTCATAAATAATCTCATGTACTAAATAGCATTCTCTCATCAAATAAAATGGATGAATAATATATAACTGCACAAATGTGATTTCTATGCTACTTGATATTCTACTGTAAGCTATTTGAGAATCTTCTCCTACTATAGCTACTTGAGAATCTATCGCATCACACTTCCTTCAAATGAATATATTATTAAGTGCTGAAGAATGAAAAAAGCTTTATTTATTGTGTAATGTGTGTAACTTACATGCAATGTATGATTAATTACTGCTCAAATCAGGAAACTAGATGCATATAAGTATCTAGAATGTATTTACTATGCATCTAACAATTTTATTTAAAAAAATGCTTTATAATTACTATGGCTCGAAACTTTTGTAGACGAGTTAGTTATATAAATAAAAATCATGTATATATAATTTTAGTAATGAAATATATGCGAGCGCTAGTAATTATGTAAAAGGTACATGCATAGATGAAAATGGAAACACATATATATATTTCGAAGCACAGACTGATGAGTACTCAAAGAAAATTTTCATGAAAGTACCATGAATCGTTTGAATTCGAGTGTCTGCTTACCATAATATATACAAATGATAAATCATGAATTGCAATTGTGACAATCGATAATAATGAAATATTAGATTGAAATATAACGATACACTGATATTTGACATGTAGAAAATATGGACAATAGTACTATATTGAATAATTTGCTATCTAAAAATTTGCTATAAATTTTATAATCCACTTACTGCAGCCAATCAATTCATCTACACCACGATGAGCAGACGTATACCAACGCGGCACATACCATTCAAAATTCAAATAAAATATCAAAATCATTAGCCTATTGTTTAATAAAGATTGCTAAGTTAATGTATTGTATTGATATGTAAATATAATTTGTCAGTTTATATCATATATATATATATAATATGTATCAACATTGGATAACAGTGTTTCATTTTTTCGCATTCCTCTTCAAGGGAAAAATAGGAGTCGCATGCACTTCGATGCTGTGTATCGCGCTATGTGGAAATCAATCGATATCAAATCTTTACAAGAACGAAATAAACGCCATCAAAGAGAAAGAGAGGTAAAGAGACGACATTAAGTACAAGTTTGCAACTTCTTTACCATAAAGCATCAGCTCTTCCCAGGTCGGAAGTGTCTCTATATGCAAAGGATTTAATTTTTTTCATTAATATAGTAATTCTCATACACGTTTCTGTTAAGCAATGTTTTGTCGAAAGATTACATTATCCCAAAGAGAAAAAATCATTTGTAAATATTTCTTAATTATTAATTAGCTTGGTATGATTTTTTGTATCGAGTATAACCAATGTAAAGTATAACAAATGTAAATAAGTAAGAGGAGGTATGAACTGTACCTTGTGCTCCGAGCATAGTGGCTTTTACCGTAGACAGTATCTTCAGTTGTGTTCCGATAGTGGGTATACGTTCGCAAACTTGAAGAAGATTCTAAAGAAACCATTAGATAAATATAAGATTAGATTCTTACATACAAATTCTATGGCGAATAACAATTATTTTAAATATTTTTAAATAAATATTTATAAATAAGGTAGTATTTCTATCATACCGTACGAATACGCTTGTCAGTGCACTCTCTGGCGAGTTCTTTCGCGAGACGCGTCACTTCTTGGGAAGCTTCTGCAATTGCTTTGGCGCACGCGATGAGATCTCGTTTATTACCACCTTCACCTCTGACCAGTCCTGATAATCTTCCCATTAATATAGCCATCTTTTTTGCTGCAGCAATAATCTCATTATCCTTGCTTGACCATTGTCGTACTTCTTGATGTAAACCATGGGCAGCCATCTATACAAGTATAAATATATAATTCGTAATTAATTTTGTGATTTGTATGGATGTATATTATCAAGATCTACTTATAAATCTTGCAAAAAATTCCCTGATCTTCCAGATACTTTTGTTCAAAATTCCAGGTAAAGAGAATATTTTAAAGATTTTTCATTTTTCTATCAATAAAAATTACAAAGAATTAAACAAAGAAAATATACATATAAGAAATAAAGAATATACATACATACATACATACATATAATATTAACATACATAATATTAAGATATTGAATATATATAAATAAAAATAAATGTGTGTGTGTGTGTAGTTATAATATATTTTCAGCATATAATATTCACAACTTGGCTTATCGGATTGCCAATTGTATAAAAACAAAATTATCAAACAGCGAATCATTTTTTTTTAAATTCCTCGAATTTCCATAAAATTCCATATAATTCCCTGATTTTTCTAAATAAAAAAGAAATTCCTGGTAATTCCAAGTTTTTCAGGGAGTAAATATCCTGATATAGAGGATGTCCGGAAAATCGTCCGCAGTATTTCGGGATAATTTAAAAATTTGAATTTGAATTTAAATTTAAAAATTTAAATTTGAATTTAAAAATTTAAATTTGAATTTAAAAATTTAAATTTGAATTTAAATTTGAATTTAAATTTAAATTTAAATTTTTAAATTTAAATTCAAATTTAAATTCAAATTTAAATTTTTAAATTTAAATTCAAATTTAAATTCAAATTTAAATTTAAATTCAAATTTAAATTCAAATTCAAATTTAAATTTTTAAATTCAAATTCAAATTCAAATTTTTAAATTTAAATTCAAATTCAAATTTTTAAATTCAAATTCAAATTCAAATTCAAATTTTTAAATTTAAATTTAAATTCAAATTCAAATTTTTAAATTCAAATTCAAATTTTTAAATTTGAATTTAAATTTGAATTTAAATTTAAATTTAAAAATTTGAATTTGAATTTAAAAATTTGAATTTGAATTTAAATTTAAAAATTTAAATTTGAATTTGAATTTAAAAATTTGAATTTAAATTTAAAAATTTAAATTTGAATTTGAATTTAAATTTGAATTTGAATTTAAATTTAAAAATTTAAATTTGAATTTAAAAATTTAAATTTGAATTTAAATTTGAATTTGAATTTAAATTTAAAAATTTAAATTTGAATTTGAATTTAAATTTAAAAATTTAAATTTGAATTTGAATTTAAATTTAAATTTTTAAATTGAATTTAAATTTAAAATTAAAAAATTTAAATTTTAAATTAAAAAATTTAAAAAAGGGATGCCAAGCGGACTATAAATTACGATTTTTTTAACATAAAAGTGGCTGTAACTCGAAAATGACTTAGTTGCAGACCTATGTTTATATAGCTCTTTTCCTTCTTTTTGGGTCCCGAATCACTTCCCGAAGTACTGTGGGCGATTTTCCGAACATTTTGTGATGATAAACGCAAGCTAAGCGGACAACATATTTCTTTTACCATTATCGGTTGATTGGGTTGAGGAGCATGCATAAACATTTCTTCCTCGTCATCTGTTTCGGGAGGAGGAGGCCTTGGAGGTGGAATATCGCCTCCTGGCAAAGGTGGGCGAGGAGGTGCCACTTCTGTACACAAGAAATAAATATAGCACCATAATAAAATCATGTAATATTTCCTCTTTTCCGAAAAAGGCGACAAGATGTGCAAAAATCTAGAACAATCTGTTAAACAATCATGTAGACAATCATATAAACAATCATAACAGAAAAGTTTTGTTAAAAAAATTGATCACACTAGATGTTATCTCGATCAGTAAATCTTTCTGTAAATAATCGTAATTAAAGTATAAGACAAATATATGCAAACTGTTGTAAATGTAATTTACAATCTTTACAATAGTAATGATATTATTTATTAAGGGCAACAAAAAATGATTATTTCATATAGATATTCTGTCTGTACATATTATTGAAGGAAAAAAAAGCAAAAGTTGATGATTATAAGAGCATGTAAATATGTTTAGATAATTACCATCATCAATATTATAATCGTAATAATCTGGCAATCCATGTAGCATTAAAAACAAAAATGCATCAGATTAAAATATAAGATAAATTGGACATGTTATAGGAAATGGTTCTACATGCATGTAACTATATAATTGCATTAACATCATGCTAATTAGATATAAAAATCAACATATCTATCAGTAATTGGTTTATAACAATAAATTATTATTAATCTAATCTAATAAGTTACTATTAATTAATCTAATAAGTTATTCTTAATCTTTCTATCATCATCATAATAAATATCAACTATATGAAGATAGAATAAAAGTCAAAAATTAATGTTCCTAATGTGCTTAAATTTATTAATGTTATCTGTAAGATGACAATAACTATGAATCATTGATATTATTGAGAATTATTATTGCAGAAAACTATACTATGTATGGATGATTAAGCAAAATGCAGCTTGATTTACTAAATATAAGATAGAAATTTATATTAAAAATATATCTTTTAGATATTTTTATACAAATGTAGAATGAAACTTGTATCATACACATTATACACTTTTATATCGCGAATAATATTATGTCCTTTTTCTAGATTTGACTATGTTATATATAACATTATAATCATGTTTGTAATATTTTGTTTAGTTATACAGTACGAGCTTTATCTTCAGCCATTGCATGCTTTATAATAGGAATAAATAAAAAGTTAAAGTACATGAAAAAAAAAAAACAATAATCATTTATAGCCCAAAAGAATTTTGTAGGTTACCTCCGTCGTGAATTGATTTTTCTAACTCGTTGTCAGAGGCCAGTTCTTGATATAAAAGATCGGGATTCTCTACTAATTGGAGCAAATATAATTAATCTCACATTGCTAATCTGACGTCGCAATAAATCATTCTTTTTGTCATTATTACTTTGATCTGCATTTTACATATGATACAAATGAATGTGAGAGAATATTAATGCAATGGATTTTGTCGATTATAATACAGCATGTTATGTATAGCTTCTCTTCATGAATAAATGAATTCTAATTGAAAAAATGTTATGAATGAAAGAGAGCAAGCATAAAAAACAGATTATATAATATATAATATGTATTATATATTTGTTTCTATATACTATAGACTTTTCATTAAATTATATTAATATACATTCAGTCTTTGTCAAATTTATTGATATAATTTTAAAGAAATATATTTCTGTAAAATGATATGAAAAACAATCTCTCATGCATAAATTATTTCATGCTGAAAAAGATACCTTTACTTTTGGAGTAATTATATTTGGTTGGAATTTGTTCATCTGTAAAAGATATATTAGATAGACTTTTTTCATTAATATATACTCCATAAATTGTGTATCTTTTATTTTCTAATGCAGTATTTTATATAATTTAATCTTATCTAATTAAAAATGATATTATAAGAAAAGAACTAGTGATTTAATTTAGCAAATAAAAATTTGATGATTTTAAACTAATATAAAATGAATATTTTATAATGCAAACATTGTATATCATGTATTTACATATCCACAATATCAGTATTTATCTATATCTATATATCATAATCTATCTTTTTTTATACTACATCTATAGAAATTATAGAATTATACAACAAATTATTGAAAATTAAAAATTATTGAAAACCAAATAATGAAGAAGTATCATTAAAGAAGTATCATAAATTAACCATTTCCTCATAAGAATGTTTCAATTATATGTTTTTTATGTATTAATTATAAAAAAATAATCGTATAATCACATGAACGTTTCCGTTTTAACTAGTAGAACCATATCTTTAAAAATGATTACTTATTTCTAGAAATATTCTCTCCATATTGAAAACTCACCATCATTAATATGTAACTGTGACATTTCCAGAGGCGGCACTAAATCTGGTTGAACTACAATGGCTTTACGAACTTGCCCGACATTGGCCAACAGCTAAGAAAAAACATAGCATTATTAAAAATATATTAAATTATATGTCATAATAAATTTATAGAATATACTGTTAGAATGAGATACGCACTGCACGATTACTTTCTCTCCAGCGTGATACTGCAGAACTGTCATTGATGTTCATCGCTACTAATTTAGCATCCTGAACCATTGGAGCAACACCTTTAATTAAACATGATACAATTGATTAATGAAATATCTTTATCTTAAAATTTTATATCTGTAAATTTTATTTCTTATTTTTTAATTTGAAATAGATTAAAATCAGTATGTGTTGTGTGTGTGCGTGTGCGCGTGCGTGATAAGACAAAAATATTTTTTTTATAAATTGTTCGTTGAAATTTGAGTTAATTTATAATAAACAATTGAAATTCTCTTATTTTTACACGCATATAATATATATTAATAATTATATTAATAAAAAAATAAAATATATTAATATGTTTAAATAGTACACTTACTGTTTTGAAGAATATCAGTAGCGTAATTTACTCTTTGTATGAAAGCCGGGTCTTCGCTATTGTCGCTTTCCTGTTTCGCTACGAGTATAACTCGATTCGCGAGACGCGCTATAGACGCCGTATTGTCGACCATCTTCTGCGGGAGCGCCTTGGCGATAGCCTCCTCACAAAGGAACGAGTGTTTCTGCATCTGTTCTTCTGAAGTTCTAATAAAATCGCCACTGTCAGTCGCCTCGTCGCACAATGCTCGCGCTCTCTGCATCGTCTCCGCATATTGTTGTCGCAAATTTTCAAAGTGCTCATCCGCAGCTTTACTGTCTGGATAAGTCATGCGAATTCGTCCGGCATTGATCAATTGCGGTGTCAGAGATTCCACTTGCGAGGCACTGGCAGCTAATGCTTCGGCCAATTTTTTATTCCCTCCGCTTCCTATATATATAACAATAAAATATTTATCTTTTTAGAAAAAAGAAAAAGAAAGAAAAGAGACAAAAAAATTCCTTACAAGAAAATGTATAGCAACTATTCTCATAACTTGTTATCTTTTAAAGAAATAAAACGATCTTTTTTTCTCTTTTTTTTATGCCATATTAAAAAAAACATACCGCCAGCCGCGACCATTCTTGCCGTCTTTGCCGCTCTATTCGAGAATGTCTGCAACGTGCATGTCTTATCGTTGAAGTTTTGATCGCGACCTGGTGTGCCCGCAGGTGCTAAAACGGCATCCGTGAATTGTTTCAGAGGTGTCGTGATGTCGATGAAATCCTCGACGACGCGAGACACGACGGCCTGTTGTATCCTGTTCTTTAATTCATAGAGCTTATGGGACAGCTGTCGGGCGACTTCCTGAGCACGTGGAGTATTGCCCTGACCATGGGCGCAGAAATCAGCAAGCTGATGTGACAAGTTGTCTACCTCATCACATAATTGCAAAATCTCCGCCTTATGTATACCTGGCAAACCTTCAGCCACCTATTTTTTTCAAACACAAGATTGTCGATGATAGCAAAAATTCCGATGCCTTTAAGGAAAATAATTTATACATAACAGAACGCCACAAAGGCATCGCGAATTTTCTCTCGATAAAAAGAATCTTCGATAATCTAGACTAGACATTGTGTAAATAGAATTTATTTTAGCAGGAACTTTAAACCTTTGCTACATTAAAATTACGTCTAGCTAAATTTAAATTTGTGAAATTTTAACTTTATAAGGATAGCAATTATCTAAAAATTCTGCTAAAATAAATTTCGTTAAATAATACATAAGAAAAAATTAAATTACTATTAATCATAAAACCACAAAATTGGACAAAATGCGCATTAAAACGCTTCGCGTAGCTCATCTGCCTACAATATTGATAATAGACATCATACATTGCAAAAACATAACTAAAAGTATTTACAAACTCACATTTGCTATAGGTTGCTCATTCTTTCTATGCGCAGCATTGAAGATATTAAGCATTATAGAGTGAAGATATGACTGATTTGAAATACCATATAAAAGAAATCGACGATAACGCGCTACTATATACTTATCATTTCATCATATATATGATTAATGTTTAATATGACCAAAAGAAAGAGTTATAAGGATTGATTATATCATACCTTCTTTCCTTCGTGTATTATTAAAGCTATAGCCCTTTTACCGAGTCCTTTGTCATCGTGCTGTGGATTTAGAAGCCATTTGTTCGCTTGTTCTAATCGACCCGCTACTGTATGCGCCGTCTGTGCAGTTCCCGATTTATCTGCTGCCACCAAAGCGGATGCTACCGAGCCGCGGAGTTCGTTCAATTTCTCTTTAATACCGCGAGCTAAAGCTTCTGCTTGAGGTGTAGTACCTTTATAGATATAGATAGAATTACTTAAGTCACATCTTGCGTGTGTGTACCGACATATATATATATATGTATATAACATTTTTATAATACACAATTGATGTAATATGTAAATCTTGTGAAGCTAGAATAACAACCTTTTTCGTTTTGACGCAGTTCGCAAAGAGCATCAGTCATAGTGACAATCTGAGAAGCCAATTTAGATATAGGTTCTGCTTGTGATGGAGGTAGATAACGTTCTGCCAAACGCGATGCTTGTTCTATTATTTGGCGAAGGCTCTTTTCTCCTACACCACCTCTTAAAGCCAGTCCGTCATCTAACCAATCGTAAGCTGCTCGTATTCTGGATTCTATAGCACTCTGAGCCTTTTTCAGCACCTTAATAACAATAAAATTATATTACAATTTACTATTTCAATAAGTTGCAGTCTCATACACTAAAATAAAACAACTAACAGTCAATTGATCTGCATCCCACTCCTCTTCATCATATGTAGTCAATTGCAACACTCGAATAATTTCATTCAATTCATCAGACATTCTGCCAGATAAGTAATTGCGATTTTCTGCCGCCTCATCCGCACCTTTTCCACCTTGTGAAATAATATGGATAAAAATCTTCATGGAGCAGATCAGAATAGGAGCAAGTGTTTTGACCTACAAGTCAACAATATTAATACAATCGTTCGACATGATAAGTCTGATATTAATCTTTATCACATTATAATATCATATATTTACTTGTTCTAAGCAGCGCACTAATATCTCTCTGTGAACTTGATGCGTTAGCTCCTTCTCGCGAGCGCTCACTTCTCTTGAGACCTTGCTGAGGCATGGACTTAAATTCTTAAGAAAATGTACCAGATCCTCCATTGTTTCAATAACTTCGGTAACAGCCAAATAATCTAATACACGTTTGCATTCTCGTATAATTTTCCGTACTTCACTCTCGTCAAAACAGAGAAGCAAGGAACTAGTGCCTTGCAAAATACCACGTGATCCTTCTATAAGCTTTTTCCTAAAATGAGAAATATATCATGAGTTTGTTACACATATCAAATTCGTAGTAATTTCATACAAAAGTTTCATAAATCGCACCTAGCAGGTCCAGAATATGGATCCTGTTTCAGCATGGCCGACGCTTCCTCCAAAAGACGAGAAGCACCTTCGACACGTTGCAGTGCCGCAGGCATGTCTTGTTTAAGCAATGCATCGTCGGATGAATTTATTGTTTCCTTTCCAACCTGTAAATAAAAATAAAAAGACACATAATATAATAAAATACAAAATTGAATACAGAATAATTTTTATTAAGAAAGTAAAAAAATTAAATAATATTATTAATATCCAAGTTTTTATTTTATATATAAACTCACTTTCACAAGGTTGGTCACAGCCATACTGACAGCCTGTACAGGCCGTCCCAAATCTGGCATTGCATTTCCATCTTCAGCTTCTTCATGTAAAATAACAAGTCTCGAAACCTGTAGAAGTTACAATAATTATCAATACAATTTTTAATGAGTATTTTGATCCAAATAGTTTTAAAATGCAAAAAAGTATACAAAAAATATTACTCTAATTTTAATTCATATAAATAATAAAATAATAACAATAATAATAATAATAATAAATATATAATAACATACATATATATTTCCTTAAGTAAAAATTGTCTGATTTGTACAGTCAAAAATAATTTTTCTATAATTTCTTGTACAATATTTGTTAAATAATATCTCAAGTTTGTAACATTTCCTATAATTATATATCACATATAAATATATTTTGACAGTTTAATTTCCATAACTCTCAAGCCCTTTTAATTATTTTCTCAGTTTTTCTAATTTTCAATTAATATACAATAAAAATAAAATTTTATAATTTTTGTCTTGTTAATTTAATTACTGCAATTATAACATAATTATTCAGGTACAACAAAATTTGCAGAATTTTTAAACTTATATACATATGTCTGCACATGTATTTTGTATTGAATTATAACTATCCCAGACAGCACACATGTCCAAAAGACATCTAAAAGACAACTTAAAGATGTCTTAAAGTACTCTAGACGTCTTTAAGACATCTTTTGGCCTTTTTGTGCTGTCTGGGATGTATATAAAGGTAATATATATATTTTTAATATGTATCTCTGAATAATAAATAAGTGATAAAAATATATGTATTTTTTAAGCAATATACAAAAGTATATTGAAATATAAAATGACAGTTGGTTTATTAATATCATAGTATATATGAATGTGTAGGATGCTTGTACACCAGTATGTCCTTTTTTGGAGATGTTGGACTAATAATGCAGGGAACATCTTTCTGTATACATATGCATCCAAGCTAAAGGGATTGAGTTTCATTTCGGAAACTGTAATATCGTCTGAAAGATGGATTTAGTAGCCCTGTCCTATATGCAGAGTATGATGTCATAGTTCTATATAAAGCATTCTAGAGATGAAATGAGAGGGTTACTCTGTAAATATGATTTGTGTGATAAATACGTTTGCCATCTACTCTGCCAAACGTACTATGTAGATTTTTATCACACAATACAATTAAACAATAATAATTATAACAAATAAATAAGGAGAATATGTTAAAACGATTAAACACAAAAGTTAAATACAGTATAGAATATGAACCATAATACATTTGTCATATAATAATATGATAGCTTATTTTATAATTGACAAGAATTTATTTATTTGACAAGAAATATATATTTCTAAAAATATATCTCAATATATATCATATATATCATATATATATATATATATATATATATATATATATATATATATATAATTTTTTTTTAATGGAGTTTTTCCATTATTAAGTTACGGTATATATTCCTTCTCTTTAAAATTTTCCGAAAAAAATCCTAAGATACAAAGATGTATTTCCCGATCGAAACAGTTTGAAGACGAGGAATATGGGTCTTGACACTTTAATTACCTGCTGAGCCACTGGTTCGAGAATACTCTCAATAGTTTTGGTATGGAAGACAGGCATTTTAACCGTTTCTTATTAAGATGTAAAAGAACAACAAGTAAAGAAAAGAATGTCGTTGCACTAAATCGTGAGAAATAACTCAAGTAAAAAACTGAAGACTTGAAGGATAATTAGGTAACACCCATCACGGGCAAGCACGATCCGTCAACTGCCGTCAGTGCCGTCACGTCCAAAAAAGACAGACGAATAAGCGCGAAGACAGTGCTGTAGATTGCCGACCTGAACCCCTTAGTAAAAGCTTATTATTATTCGAGGATAAAACAGTTTAACTTTACAATAAAAATTCTATATTGCGGGACATTATGTTCTGCTAAAATCGCAAATTTGCTGAAACATTGTTGATATGGAAGTTGTGCAATCTATTTTTTTTAATATTATATATATAGTCTATTATAATAAAATAAAATAAATATAAAGAGAATAAATTAAAATAATATATAACAAAGATATGAAAGAGAGAAAAGAATTCCTGATTTATATATAAATAAATTATTTTAATAGCAAAAACATTGTTTAGATGTCGATATGAAAGAATTTATCCAATTTATAGTGATATTACATGTATAAATATAAATTGGAAATTACAGCATATTTTTTTCATATTATATATTCATATTACATAATATTTATGTACATAATGTTTATTGCATCAAGTCTCTCAATTCAAAAACATTCTGTTCTTCTTTCTTATATATACACAAAAAATGTGCATATAAAATTTTTCATTATGTTTTCTACTATTTTTTCTTTCTCATTTTTTTTAATTCACTCTGCTGCATCGCAGCGTCGCCGAAAATTTCGATTACTTTGCGTTTACGGTCAGCATCACTCTTAATCTGTTGCGCGATCTGTACTTTAGTTAAAAAGTCTCGATCCCTTCTTATCTCACGAATGGCGCCTTTGTGCTCTCTTTTGTACTTGTGTAACAATTTCTCCTTTTCCGCTTTTTCTTTTGACATTGGTTTATGGTGCTTCCCGTCATATCTGCAATAAAATATTAAAATCATATTGTATATTATACTATAATATCTTGATAACAAATCTTTAGTATATATTAGCCTAAAAAAATTAACATTATAAAGGAAATAAAATTTTTAAATTAACTTAAAGATTATAAAATTAATATAAATTAAATAAGAGAAAAATATATAAAATAATTACACTGTCATTATTTTTGGCTCGTATGTCCTTAATGGTTTTGGTCTTTTCTTCTCTAATACAATATACTCTAATTTCTTGCTACGTAAAAGCTTGAGATCCTTTCGTAGTTGTTTTATGTGACTTCTTATGTTTTGTGGATAATTCTTGAATTTATTTATCTTTAATAATTTATAAATAGGCTGAAATATTGAATACACTGCTTCTAATTCTTGAAGTTGATTTTTGAATTCTATAATCAAATTTATTGCAGTCAATAAAACTCTTATTCTGAATTCCTCATCTAATTCCTCATAGACTAAATCATCAGCAAACATATTTGCGCCATTTAGATCAATTGTGACTTCAGTTTTATCGATCACTAAGACTTTACATGCTGTTTTAAAAGGCGGTATAATTTTCACTTTTTGCGTAGATTCTGTTGCCATGTATATAATCCCTCGTAAAAAATTTATCACTGAGGGTGCAAATCGTTTGCTTAATACTGTATACTGTAAATTTAAAAAATATTTAAAATGTCATGTCTTTACAATTTTATACTGTAATAACAAAAAAAAAATTGTAAAAAAATGAGCTATAATTACCTCTAAAATAAGTGTACATATAAAAAGACCTTTTGAAATATCACTTCGATATTTCTTGATGCGAGCTTGCAGCAATATTTCTGACATAAATACTAAGCAGGGAGTGACAATAGGATGTCTAAAGTCCGACGTTGGAAATAACAAAGACACTAATTTAAAAAATATAAGCTGTAACAAGTAAAAACACATCATTAATGTGTATGTATATGTGAGGAGTGGTGGACGCGCCCGTGTGAAAAAATATATATACAATATATATATAATATAAATATTTTTTATAATGTACACGTTTTTTAACCATAAATATTACACAAATAAGTAGTAGTATATTATAGAGATTGTTAATTTTTTAATTCTTTCTATTTTAAGAACTATGAAATCTATTATTTTCTTTAATTCATTTTATTTGAAAATTATAAAATCTGCATCTTTTTTTTAAATATATAAATGTGTTTTGTATTTTTTATAATTATTTAAAAATACCAAAAATATACATACATTTTTTCCAAAAAAATATTTAAATTTATATATTTATGTAATATTTATATATTTAACAAAAAAATATAATTAATTAAAGATACTTTGTATATAATCTCTTACCGTATCCATGCCAGGATATCTTTTTTTATTTGTTGTAAATTTATCATACTTCTCTTTAAGCACTTCTTCTATATAAGCTTTGGTATTTGCTGGATTTAAATGTGCTAGATCATAAAGATAAGGGCACAACCTAAATAAAAGTTATATATAAAGTAAAAATTATATGTAAATAATAAATACTATATATATATATATATATATATATATATATATATATATATATATATATGTATATATGTAATATATTTAAATTAATTAGAACATAAACTATTTTTACCTGTCAAAGATTTGAAAACATTTAACTAGGTCAACATTCTCTGTGGATGCGCAATTATTTATATGCTGTAATAAATATACAAATAAATTTGACATTTTTTCCTTGTTTTTGCCATTCAATGTCCAATGATTACATTTTATAATACGATCTATGATGACTGATTGATAATCTGCATTATGATTTTTCAACAACTTTTCCAATTCCTCAAAGTTCTCTGGTGCATTATATGTGTAAGGCAACTCTTTTCGTGCCTTCTCCATGATTTCTTTTCGTTTCAAAAGATCATTTCTTATTTCTTGTTTTCTGTCATCGGATGAATTACGTACACATGTACTATTATTGTTCTGTTTCAATATCGATTTGGGACAAGTTTGGTCCAATTGATTTGTCTGTGTAGTCTGACCTGTGGTCAAGTTATTTGTAAATTTAACCCGTTTTTCAGCTTTATTTTCTTCATCTTCACTAGAATCTGATACTTTTAAATCTACCAAGCTGTCTTCAGAATCTTCGTCATCCAATTCTTCAATTTCTGAATCTTTGTTATTCAGATCTATCTCAGATTTTGTATCTTTTTCAACAATGTTCTCCGATTTATTCTTATTTTCATCGTTAATATCATTGTCATTGACTTCATTGTTATCAATGTCACTATCTTCTTCATTGCTATCATTAGCATCATTAGTCACTGAATTAATATCATTATCATCAGTATCATCAACAACAGTTTCCACCATAAAACCATCATCAAGATCATCAGCAGATTTATGCCTATATTGATTACTAGTATCAGACACAAATCCTTTCATTCTTGCCAATCTGTCAGCTTCGAGTTTCTCCAATTTTTCTTTCTCTTCTTCAACAATTTCTTCTTCCGATTTTAATTTTTCAGATGGATTGCCTCTGGCTTCAAATATCAACTGTCGTACAGAAATATCATAAGCATCAGCTTTCACTGTATGACTATCATCTTCTGCCGACTTTTTGGAAGTAGACATAATAGGCAAAAGGTCTTTCCATTCGGAATCAAGCTTCTCTGTGAGATCTATCGTTTGTTCGCGTATCTTCTGCTTCTCCGCCTTGCGTTTCTTCGACTCTATAATGAGCTGATCAATTAGATCTTTTCTGGATAATGCAGAATCTGGTTTTGATAGAACTCCTCCACCAAAATGAGCTTCCTCTACAAAATTTTTATCTAGTCTGCCAGTAACATTTTCATCATCGCTGAATTCGTCGTCGCTCTTAGGATCATCAAATTTTTCAATCTCTTCAAGAGTCTGACCTCTGTGTGTCAATACTTCATCGTCATTTAAATTGAAAATGTTTTTCTTCTTATGCATTTTCATGCGTTCCATGGCAAATCTTGCCATCGCTTTATCCTCTGTGCTCATGTCAAAATTCTTCTCGCCTATACGTTTATCCAAGAAAACATTGTCCTTATTTTTCAATTTATATTCCTGAAGTAGACTCTGCTTTCGCTTGTTAATAGCTTTCGCCCTCGATACTCCTGGAAGTCCACGATCATTCTTATTTTTTCGCCCCAATACATTCTGTTTGTCTCGGTTAATGTGCACTTCAAACGGATTTAACTGTTTCTTGCTGTTCTGAGTCCGTTTCTGTTGCGCGAACTCGGATAAGTTTTTTCTCTTAGCTTTAACCATTTTGTATAATAATGTTCTGCGAAAACAATAATAGATTATAAGTAATTTTATCATGCAAAAATTAAAACAGACCAACTAAATCTTGTATATTACTTACAATTAAAAAAAAACACAGAATACATTACTTCACTACTGTGTATCAAATATTATACACTCTCACGTGTTTAGTATTTAGCGGTATAACCTAAACCGACACAGTCGACAAAACACATGGCATCATTCGCAAAATGGCCGCATTCAGCGGACTCAACAGTTGGACATAACTAGATTTTCCGATGTAATTCGACGTTGATTGGTCGGATCTAAAAGTATGGCTAATTATAATTTCATGGAGATAGAAGAATGAGAGATGTCATGGTCCGCTTTTAGATTATCCCTGAAAGCGATGCGTCCTCTATAAACATAAAAATGTGAACATGAACTACGAAGCCAATTCTACGAATGTTTTCAGTGGGTAACGCACAATTTCGGGTTGTGTTCCATGCTACGTGCACGAAATGTCGATAACACAAGTGTTGTACGCAAAACATTTGTATATATTAAATAAATTTTTAATATAAATAAGTTTTGTGGTCTCTCTCTCTCTCTATCTATTAAGTATAATTAATTATTAAAATATATAACCCGATATTATTAAACAATATTAATCACACACCATCCATCCACCACCATCGCCATTACTACGTAAATTTAATATTATAGTTTTATCGCAATAATTCATCATTGAAAATAAATTATAACACAAAAAATATTCTAGTTTATTTCTAAATATTAAATACTATAAATATTAAAATTAAAATAAAAAATTGGGTTAAATAATAATAATTAAAAATTAATTAAACAATTGATAACAAAGAGCCAGTAAAAGGCGCGGTAATTTCTCTTTCTTTTAATTATTAATATATTTCAAATTATTAGTATATTTCAAATTACTCGTCACAATACATACAATAAACACGAACGTTTTACCTTTTAATCCGCCTTCAACGTGACATTAATATTACACGTTAGAAAATATTAGACAATAACATATAAAATTATATAAATCAGATGCAGATAGCATTTTGTAATATCTGCATGTCGATTGTGAAACGATTTATATAATTTCATATGTTATTGTCTAATATTTTCTAATGAGTAATATAGTGATGCGCCGTTAAATTTATTTTCTAGATACGATCCCGATCAACATCGGAAAATTATTTATTATAACAATATGATTAACTAATTTTTATAAATAACACATAATTAATATCTATATACGTATCGCGACGAAAATTCTCGAATTGGGTATTTCGTAATTTATTCATTTAATCAACTAAGAATTTTAATAACAGAAATCTAAAATAATTATTATTTCGATATGAAATTATTATTTCGATATGAAATCGATTTTTACGAGCAGAAATTATTTCTTTAATTTTTGTAGATATTTATAGAGTCGAATATAATATGTCTGCGATGTTTTATCGTTCTATTTTTCAATCATTGAAATATAATTCGAATTATGAGGACGCGTAGTTAAATAATTGAATCGTGGATCTAAACAAAATTAACATAATGTAAGGCTCCATGATACATCATACAATCTTTTAATAAATAATCGTATAATTAAAAAATCCATATAATCTAAAGTACTTCTATATACTTTAATATATTCCATGTATATAATATGTTAAAGTACGTAAAATATTTCGATGACGAACAGATAATAACACCGACCTTGGCGGCGTAAACAATAGCGCGCTAATGTTTATATGTCGTAGGCTTGAAAAATGTTTCTATAAAAAAATAATAATAACACGGTCTTTCGGACTAATTTTCTCGGCTCTATTATTATTCGCGCGACGACACTCAAAGAGTAAAATAGTAGTACAAGGCGCTCCGTTAAATCCTTTTCTAGACGCGATCGCGATCAATATCGAAAAATTATATGCTGTATTAAAATACGTAAAATATAATATAATATAATATAATATAATATAATATAATATAAATATGTATTGTTTACGCCAAGGTCGGTATTATTGTCTGTTCGTCATCGAAATATTTTACGTACTTTAACATATTTATATTATATTATATTATAATATAAAATATAATATAATATAATACAATATATTTCGATATGACGAACGGACAATAACACGGTGTTCGGCCTTGACGATGTAAACAATAGCGCGCTAGTCATACGGTTTTGGTATCATTCACACGGCAACACTCGAGCAGTAAAGATCGTAGTGCGAATATATTCGTCGTATATTCTTAAATTAATTATTAATTAAACAATTATTGTATCATGACTTTCACTTTTTTATTAAACTTTCGATTCTATAATTCGTATTAATATACATGTACTGCATATATATATCAATAATGAAAACAACATTTGTAATGAATTAGTATTTAATTTGATCTCATAAAAACGTCGAGCGAATCGTACTTCTCTATCCCGTAGATCTAAATAATTAACTTAATAAAAAGATTCGTAAAAGATATATTAGTCTTTTAATAAATAATATCGTATAATTAATTTACATAATATCGTATAATTTAGCTACATAAAAATAAAATATAACACAAAATATTCTAATTACCTATTTATTTCTAAATATTAAATACTATAAATTTAATAATTTTATATTTCGTAAAATTTAATTATAAAAGAATCTTTAATATATTCCAAAAGAAACGAAGAACCTTTGCCAACGTAGAACAAAGTTAATTTTATAAACAAATTAAGTATTTAATTTTATTGGAATTTTATTATTAATTTTATTGAATTGTCAAACTATACGCGATCTCTGTAATGATAGCTATTCACGGAATAGATACAGTGAAATAATCAATCATTATCGCCGAAAAGAGGCAATAATATACTTTTAAATCTAATTTAAACTTTTGATAAACAATATGAATTTTTTTATTACGATGATAAATCTTTATTAAAGATCATACAACATAAAGATCTCGACAAACGACGCACGATCTGCTTGAGTCTTCCCGCGAGAATGTCAAGGTTAGTTCGAACGCGTGACGCGCGTAAACATTATACACGTATGTATGTACGCCAACAGTTCTTTTAAGAAAATACCCAGTATCGAAACAGTTTTACCAACCGGTCAATTGATCAGTTTTTGTATCAGTGATTGGTAGAACTGTTTCATATACTGATTTTTTGAAAAGTTTATTCATCATCGTTGTCGCGATATTAACGTCCGGAATAAATGGAATATATTCGTAAGTTACAATTTTATTATTAATAAATAGTTGATTGCTCTCGAAATACGATACTCGATTATACGATACAGGAATCAAAATCATAAATTATCATTTCGTTGCCATTTTTACGAGCAATGATTATTCTTCTATTTCTATTTCGTTTCTATTCTAATATATGTATACACACACACACACATTTAGAATTCTAATATAATAAATAAATATTCTCTCTAATATTTATTTGATCTAAGTATAATTCGACTTAGAACGCGCAATAAAACGATCGAATAAAAATCGGATAATTAACATAACGGAAAGTATATTTTTAAAGTTATATACAAGTGTATTTATATACAAGTATATCTTTAAAGTCACACACACACACACACACACACACACACACACACACACACACACACACACACGTACACATAGATTAATTATTTATTAAACGATTAATATACCTCGTGAAGTATATTAATCGTTTAATAAATAATTAATCCGTGTGTGTGTGTGTGTGTGTGTGTGATTTTAAAAATATATTTGTATATAAATACGCTTATATTATTAAACGATTAATATACCTCGTGAGGTTTAATAAATAATTAATCTGTGTGTACACTGAGAAAAAAAAGTTGTTAACTTAACTAAACCATTTAACTAAATTATTATTTTTTTAATTGAAATATTTACCTATTATAAATCTAACATGACATCTATTTAACTTAAATATTTCAATTAAAAAAATAATAATTCAGTTAAACGGTTTAGTCGAGTTAACAACTTTTTTTTCTCAGTGTACGTGTGTGTGTGTAACTAAAAATATACTGGTATATAAATACAATTCTCGCATACGTCACAGTACGCGTTAAATATTTCGGCAGCGAGCTATCAATAATACGACGTTCGGCCTTGTGACGTAGCGCGCTATTGTTTACATACTCGACAACCTTGTATCATTCGCACGGCGATATTCCAGCGGGAAAGTAGTGATACGGAACGCTCCGTATTATCGAATTCTTTCCCTAAAAGTACGATCGCGATTAGTATCGAAATATAATTCGACTATTACAATTAACAATTAATTAACTTAATAAATAAGAGGAAATTGTGGCGACGATAAATTCATCGAAACGCGATCCTTCATTATTGCAAATAAAAATTGAAGCGAAAGGAGCAAAAATTACAAATTTTCTTGCAATATTCTCCGATTATCGAACTTTACGAATAATAATTATTTCTTTAACATTGCATAGAATTAAATTCAATTTCGCCCGATGTTTTGAACTTTCCTAAAATACATGCATATATATTATATTAATTAAACGATTGCTGTATCATCACTTTACATTACTTTAATATTTCAATCTTATGATTCGCGTTATTGTGCATATATTATACATCAACAAATAGAAATAATTAATTAGTGTAAGAATCGAGTGATGCATGATTTTGGCTTCGTTTAAATATCGAGCGAATTATTGTAATTTTCGTGTTCCTCTCTTACAATAATAATAAAATAATAATAATATAATAAAAATACGTATCTCGTATGATTACTTTGCGATCGGGAGTGCCGTGCAAAGTGTCTCGCGATCGTTTCTATATATGACTGAAATATAATTAATTGTTTGTTCGCGAGTGAATGTGAGTGCTACGAGGAAACAACAAAGGATGAAGAAGAAAGGAGAAGGACATCTGGAAAAGTATCGGATAGCCAGAGAGCAGGGAGAGAGCCTGAAGCAGCCAGAGAGATATGCGGTGAGTAATTTATAAAAATTATTTATTATTTACGTATACTATTTTTAAAATAGATATATTGCTTATTATTTTTTATCGTTCTATTTTTCGATCATTTAAATATATGATTCGGATTGAGAACGCGCAGTAAAACAATCGAATCGTAGATCTAAATAATTAATTTAACAAAAAGATTCGTAAAAGATATATTAGTCTTTTAATAAATAATATCGTATAATTAATTTACATAATATCGTATAATTTAGCTACATAAAAATCAAATATAACAAAATATTCTAATTACCTATTTATTTCTAAATATTAAATACTATAAATTTAATAATTTTATATTTCGTAAAATTTAATTATAAAAGAATCTTTAATATATTCCAAAAGAAACGAAGAACCTTTGCCAACGTAGAACAAAGTTAATTTTATAAACAAATGTATTTAATTTTATTGGAATTTTATTATTAATTTTATTGAATTGTCAAACTATACGCGATCTCTGTAATGATAGCTATTCACGAAATAGATACAGTGAAATAATCAATCATTATCGCCGAAAAGAGGCAATAATATACTTTTAAATCTAATTTAAACTTTTGATAAACGATATGAATTTTTTTATTACGATGATAAATCTTTATTAAAGATCATAATTGCAAAAATAAAAATGGAAATAACGGTAAAAATTATAAATTTTATTATAATTTTTCGATTATCAATCCTTACGAATAATAATTATTTATCTAATAATGCTCACACACAGGGTCAAATATATTTCGATATTTCCGATATTTTAAATTTGCTTAAAATGCGAGCATAAATTAATTATTAATTAAGCAATTACTATATCATGACTTTCAATTAGATTAATCTTTCGATCTTTTAATTCGTGTTAATATACCATACACACACACACACACACACACACACACACACACACACACACACACACACACACACACACACACACACACACACACACACACACACCCACACACACACACACCCACACACACCCACACACCCACACACCCACACACCCACACCCCCCCCCCCCCACACACACACACACACACACACACACACACACACACCCACACCCACACACACACACACACACACACATACTTATATATACATATACATATAATACTATATTTATTCGCGTTTCTTCTTGGATCTTTCTCTCTCTCGCCTTATCTCTAATTGCCTTTAAAGGGCAAGCTCGAGCGAGCATCGGCTCGGCTTTATCTACTGTAATTTGATACGCAGATAAAAACTAAACTAAAATAATGTACCGATTTACGTGTCCACCTATCATCGACTTTCTTATCGCGTATAAGATTTATGCTTAATTTAGTTACACAAATTTATTTCATATATTTCAGTTACTTACACACTCGTTTATAACGATGTAGTTTCGAGCACTTTCTCTTTAAACTCAATTTATTAATTATTTAAAGGCGCACTTTATATATTATTCATATATTACGATTAAAGCAATCAATGTCATTTAAAATGTTACATATACGTCATGTATAAATGTTTACATATACACATATTCTTTTAATTTTCAGCTGTAAGGTATTGTAATTAACATACATTAATATTAATTCATTGATGATTTCGATTCGCACTTAGAAAAAAATATATTTAAAACATTTTAACTATATTTTCTAAAAAATTATTTGCAGATTTTAAAAACACATTTATTATTCTATATAAATAATTCGCAAAGAATGTTATAAAAAAATGTAACACAATGCTTACACAGAAAAAAATAAGTGTCAAATCAAGACTTATATACTTTAAATTAAGGCGTTCATTGTTTCGTATATACGCAACAATTTATAATCTTCTTAGAAGAATTTAATAATTTTAAATTTCAACAATATTATAGCCTTGTTTTAATATTATAATTGTCATCTCAAGAATATTTAATTATTTAATTCTACTTTAAGAAAATTATAATCTTTGATTTAAAAATATTATTTTCTATCTAACATTGTTTCTTTTCCATTCAAGAAAATTAAATCTTAAATCATAAGAATATATTTTTTTTATTGAACTATATAAAATGGCTTCATTCAAGTAAGCAATTATTCAAGCAATTATATTTTTCTTTAATTAACGCAATCTCACTTCAAGATTTTCATATTAAAACTAAATATATTTTCAAAACAAGAATGTCCTTTTTTTCTGTGTATTTAAATGATACGTTGTGTTACATTTTTAATCAATAAAATTTTCATCGATTCAGTTTAAGATAGTATGTTTTATATGTACAATTAGATATTTTTCTTATTCAGATTGCTTTTATCTCTCGGTCAACATTTCGCATGTAAGAACGGAAATAAATAATAAGAAAAAGAGTTAAGCAGTTCACGTATTAATATGAACGCTGTTGCAAATCTAAGGAGCAGCAATTGCGACAATAATTATTATATATAATATACAATATAATATTATATACAATATAATTATTATATAATTTTCTCATTGTTATTTATATTATATAATTTTCTCATTGTTATTTATTATTACAACATCTCTGTGAATTAGATTCCAATTTTTCTTTATTAAAGAAAATGATCGTCGTGTAATTTTTTATTCAACAATATATAAGTAGACATTACAATGAAAAAAAAAATTATTTTAACTAAATGCACTTATTGCGTACGTGACATAAAAATCGGAAGCTCTAATGATTTAGATTACATTATTGAATGATATAATTTCACACAAATTATGTAAAATTATATATAATATAAATTTCTTTGTCTCTTTCACAAATTATATTATAAATTTATATAATATAACCCCCCATGGGTACACCTTGACGAGGTGGGGTGGCTCAGTACTTGGATGGTCCCTTGAGGTTTATCTTAAATTCTTTTATTTAAGATAAATCTTAAGGAGCCTGAAGAGGAAGCTAAGTACCCATTTGCACAGCATTGCCACGAGTCGCAATGGATCGCACGCGCATTTAATGCGCTGGACGCAGATTGCGTCGTCGACTTTTCGTCGTCGGTGCCGTCAACGTGTCGCGGACGGCGGCGTCTCGTTACCGCGTTTTCGCGTTTAGCTTTTTCGCGTCATCGCGTCATCGCGTTTTCGCGTTGGACTTTCTCGCAATCCCAATTTCACTTATTTGTCATCGAGTTGTCATCTTCCGACGTCAACTAACCGGGATGTCTCATTGAGTCGTTGCGAATGTAACGAAATTCTCACGCCTCGTGCATCGCGGCACGCTTGGTGATGCCGGCCGCGCACACGTATGTCCAGTACTGTGTACATGGGCGCGCGGTTTTGAGCTTTTGCTCAAGTTCGGCTGATTGAGGTCACGCTCTGCTTCGGGCTCCAGTTCGGTACGGATCGGTTAGAATTCGATCGATTGCTTGGAATCGTCGTTAATGGGTCCCTTCTCTTGTTCTAACAGCCATGAGATATTATGCACGAACAAGAGTCGAGTGAACTTCATTCGCGTTGATTCCATCAATCGATAGTTTTCTTCCGTTTCGGACTTAACTCTTGTTTGGAGGTAAGATGTCGTTGAATTCCCAACCTGTTGACTCGAAGATGACTCTCGTAAGTGAAATGGGATTTTCGCTCGTATCGAAACCGGGAGTGCCGTTTAAAGTATATATATATTAAATATATACATCGCGCGACCAAACAGAAAATTTTTAATCGTATCGAATAGTGCGGGAACCGTCCAGTATCGCGCGTAAAAGTGCGAAAGTAGCGATATAAAAATATCGCACGTGAGTGCGGGAGTGCCGCTGAAAGTATCGCGCGTCTAAGACTGAGAGGAGGAGGAGGCCTAGGAGAGGCATCGGGCTTCGGCAGAGCAACCTTCTGGTAAATAATTTATTTATTTACAATTATATATTAAATATTAAATATATTTATTATAATTTAAATTAAACAATTAATCGCGTAATTTGATTTTTTATTTATATGATTTAAAGAAGAGAATTGAAGAATAAGATTTTTAAATAAAAGCTATAATCTTGTAAAGGTATAAGCTTTTATAAAGTTATTAAAGAATTATTAATAATGTTTTTTTTTAATTTATAGAATTATTTTATTAATCTGCTTATTATTATGTGGATCGAATATAAAATTCAATATATACAAATAATAATTTTTTGAAATATTAATTTTTTGGACATTATTATAATTTGGATTTTCTATATGTATGTTATAGATGCAACAACCCAGATGATCTGAGAGGAGGAGCAGGCCTAGGAAAGGCATCTTGCACCGGCGGAGCAACCTGATGGTGAGTATTATTATTTATATTAATTTTATATAAATAAATAAATTAATTTGATTTATATGAATGATTTAAACATGAAAAAATTGGGAAAATTTTTATAATTTTTTCTATATAAAAGTTTCTACTTAAAAAAATTAATTACTTATAAAATTATTTCATATTTATATATTTATTTATAATTGCGTGCATCGGATATAAAATTCAATGAGTCCAATAATAATTTCTTAAAATATTAATTATTTTGAACATTATTTATATAATTTGCATTTTATATTTGTATGTTACAGACAACGTAGCTTCAATATTAACTCCGCTGTTGCGCATCAGTGCCGGTAAGTAACAACCTTTTATTTTGAAGCAAAGGATTTGTAAATGCATGAAAAAATCCGTTGCTTCTAACTCTCGGTTGGCGGGATAATACGCGTGTAAAAATTAAAGTAAAAGAAAAAATATTTTTAAAATAACAATAGATATAGAGGTACATGAAATATTTATTTCCATTATATATATCGGCCTTTATAAAACGGCCTTTTTAAAAATAGATTTTTAATTTCTAAATATTTAATCTAAAAGATAAAGATATTTATAAGCAACCCGACGACGGAGAGTTAAAATGCATGCTAATTATATTTTATATATGCATGATAATTTATATTTTGCGATTTCTGACGACTTAATGGCGTACGTTAAAATACGATCGTAATATCGTACGATCGTAAACAAATTATTAGTCGTCAAAATGAATATGGCCAGAAGAAGAGATAACTGGCTTGAAAAATACATATCAATATTGGCAATATTGGCCAAAAGATGTGTTGCGCGGCTAAGGCTTCCTAAATTTTATCGCGAATTTCCGGTTAGGGCTCCTTAAATTTCTCATTATCGCGGATTTCTAATTAGGGTTCCCCAAATTTCACCTTATCGTGAATTTCTGCTGGTGTAAGCCAGCAAGTAGGGCGGCTAGGGCTGTTAGGTCTTTATTAGGTCTGTTAAGGCTATTAAGTCTGTTAGGGCTGTTAGGACTGTTAGGTTTGTTAGGGCTATTAGGGCATATAAAAGTTAAATTTATTTTCAAGAAAAAAAAACATAAAAATATGTTATTTTTAGGGGTCTGTATTAGGCTTGTTAGGGCTATTAAGTCTGTTAGGACTGTTAGGTTTGTTAGGGCTATTAGGGCATATAAAAATTAAATTTATTTTCAGGAAAAAAACCATAAAAATATGTTATTTTTAGGAGTATTTTCATATATATAATTTATTTTATGTAAAATTAAATAAATTATATATAAAGAATTGAAATTAATTATAAAAAAAACTATAAATAAAAATAAAAAATTAATGTATGGAAAATGTAAAAAATGTAACTTAAATACATAATGTACATTTAAGTTGCATTTTATTATACGTATAACATGTATTAAATTTAATATTTTATTTTTTGTAAATTGTATTAATATTTTATCACTTAAAAATTGTATTTTCTTGAAAATTATACAATTTTAAATTCGAATGTGAATGTTATTAGTATCTAATATGATAATATTGATTCGATAAAATATTGACAGAAAAAAGTAATTCAATCTAAATAATTTTTTTTTCTAACTTATTTGAATCCATATACATTGATTATCATTGATTAATCATTTCAAATAATAAAAATTTTGCAATTTTCTTGTGTTGAGAATATTGATTCTAATAGCATCAATTATTAAATTGTATCTAACATTGTAATTATATCTATAAATTGTAATTATATTATTTTTTATTTTTAATAATTTTCTTTGCAATTGTATATAAATTATAATCTAGTTGTAATAATGTAAAAGAAATCTATTGTACATTACACGAAATTAGATGAATACGTACAATAACAAAATTTGTTTAATTAACACATTTGATATATTTTATTTCAATATTTTTATTGCAAAATTATTCAAATATTTGGATAGCTTATTTTTTTATATTAAAAGATTATTAATAAATTCGAGAAACTCGCGCAAATACCGTAAAAAAACTCTTTTACATAATATAAAGATTATTAAATAAAAGTGAATCAAGAAAAACACGATGTTAACCCAATAATTAGATATTAGCTTTTTACTCGTAAAATTTGTCGCGCTTTTAATATTATAGAAACGTAAGTATATTCGAAAATAAAATATTGCGAAATATTGAACATTATCGATCACGCGGAAATTAAAATCTGTAAAACAAAATAATTTTCTTTGATTATCGTTTTTAATTAAATGTATTTCGAAAATTTCGAATCGCGTTAAATATTTATTGATTTACGATTTATTGATTTACGATTTTATAATAAATTATATTGCAAACAATTGCGTTCTTTTCACGTTTTTGGACGTGATCGCTATCTTGGCGAAGAAGCCTTATCGCTGTCCCTCATGTCAGGTGGACGCTAGCAAATGCGGTTTGTACTGGCGGAGAGTCGAAACGATCTTCATTGCGGAGAGTTATTTCTCGTCGGTTTTTGTGGGCTCTATCCGCAATGCTTAGTTCGGTGCCTCATTGAAAATTGGAAGTTTCCATTACAGAGTAGGAATTAAACCCAGGTTTTCTTGGCGGTTCCTGAAAACAATGTTTTTGGCAGTGATTTAACGACGATCACCGTACATTTGAAATCGATTTTATTAAATATAAAATACAAAATTCATTAAGTATACTTTGAGAGAAGATATATTTTCTTTTTTTTTATTAAAAATGTTCTTCCATTAATATCAATATTATTTTAATAATGAAAATATTTAATAATAGTTCAAAAATGGATATAATAGATAAAATTCACTTTTTCAAATATAAATTTAATTTAATAAGTTTTTGCGCAAACTTTTTTGTGCAAAATTTTTATTATTTGAAAAATTATGGTTACAAACAAGTATATTTTATTAATTAATTTTGAATTAATTTTATTTTTGGTTTCTTTTAAGAAACCACTTGCAGGCACTGGACGTTCCACTATCTCAGTATATTACATTTATTTTAGATAAGACGAGTGTATATGTATATATAATAAAATACATGTGCGCAAATTGTGATGTATTTGCAAAAACCCTTTTTTTGTATTATTCTTAATAATATATTAGGATGATGCATGATATAATATAAAATGTGTGAGTAATTAAAAAGTTCGAGACAAATCGAATGGGTACTCTGATATCAGTAAGATTCTGTAAATTATTGTCACGTGTTAAGTGTTAAATGCAACAGAAAAATTAATTTCTTTATAATCTTCCATTTGATGTTGCTAAATATTCAAATTGAATTTTTTTTTAAATCTCGCTGTTATCGGATTTGATTTGTCTCGAGCACATTTGGTACCCTAAAGTTATTATTATTCATACATTTAACCGAGCAACGATAAAAGCGCATGTATTTCATTTTTCCTAAATATACTCGATTGTAACATGTATATAAAAATCATTATATCCAGTCATTTTTTTAGTAAAAAAAGATATTTCTTACAATGGAAGAACATGTTTTTTTTCACGCGAAGTTTAATCTCATATATTGAAAATGATAATAAGGGTAACAGTCGTTAATTCGCTGCCGAAATCACTGTTATTGGGAGCGATCAGGAAGATCGGGGATTCGTTCCTTCCTGTAGCGGGACTTATGACGTTCAATGAATCACTTAACTTTCCTTTGTGGATCGATTCCGCGGGATCCGAAATAGAAGAAATAAGACAAATTGAGGTCGCTTTCCACTTTTAAGATCGTTCTTCTCTCTGTTAGATATTAACCAGCGTATCACTCGGCAGAGGGATTTTGATCTGGTTTAATCGTTGGGCCAGTTATCCTTCATTGAACGTGGCGATAACGCGATTATTTTAAGGAACATTAAAGTTTAGCCTATTTGCAATTGTCCGCGACACAAGATATATATTTTTATATACTTTTGATCGCGAAATTTACATGAAATTGTATATTTGGAAAGAAATCGAGTATTATAGATTCTGCATCCGCGTTTAATTCCTTACGTATATTATTTACAAATTATATGAAATGCGCCTCTAATGTTGCAATATTTTTATTGTCACATGAAATGATAATAATTATATTGCGTGTGCGCACGTTGTATTCCGATTATAGAAATTATGTGTATTGTAATTAAATATTACTATTTTTATCAATTTTTTTTATTCATCATATACATTCGCGAAATTTAAACCGCGATTTTTTTTCTGATTTAATCGTTGGGTAACATCGATGCTTTACTTATCTTTTCGCGTCATCGAACATTTCTTTTAGAAAACCTTACAAAATGCATTAAAATTCCGGGTACTTTTTCTTATTGAAAGACATAATCGATAAATTTATTAATGATTCTTTTGGTTGCGATAGATTATCAGCGCTACGCCAATCTAAAAATTTCTAATAAATTGTACGCATTTCTGATATTTTCGTGTAATATAATAAAATATGCTATGTATATATTCTATATAACAATTTGTTATGTATTATTTTATGTTTTATATATAATGTATTTTTTATTATTGTTATAATTATGTATTATATACTATATATTTTCAACGGAAAATTTTATGTATTTATAAATTGTATTATAATTATAATGTATATTTTGTAATATATTTTTATATGACTGCAAGCTATGTAATTATACATTATAATATTTTATAATTATATAATATACATATATATTTTTTATAAATTCTATGTATTATATTTTCTATTTGGAAAATTTGAAAAACCTACACTATTAAAAGAAAATAAAATAAAAAAATTTTACCTCCTCGATGGTATCTCCACCTTAACGAAGGCATTTGCCGGGTGAGGAGGTTTGAGTACTCTAATGATCCGGAGAGCTATGCCGGCGGTAACATAGGCCGGTATTTATATAATCTGTTTTTATATTTAATCATCTTAAATATGGTCTTCGCATCTTAAAATTCTGTTCAATCTCAATGAAATAATAAACATTTTCTAAATTTTACTTAAAACGATCTTAAATATAAGACTATATGAACACCGACCTTAATTACTGGTAGGGTCACCCATGCCGGATAGGTCAAAGAAAAAGAGTCAGACTAAGAGAGATACCCCGTAATTATAATTATTATATTAATAATTATTAATTATGAATATGATAATTATATTATAATATATTATATTATAATAGTTAATTAGTGATTATTACATTTTTTGAATAAGATGAAAGTAAAAGAATGATAAAAGCATGAAGAGAGAGAGAGAGAGAGAGAGAGAAGGAAGAAGCACGAGTCCCTATGGTCTTGGGAATGCGACAGATTACAACACTGCAAAGATTTGAAGAAGAAGATACATTGGATAAAAATGCGTAGTAATACTTTATATAATTATGTTACACTTTATAATTTAGCACATTGTATTATAATATATAAAGCATCAAGCATTAAATATTTTGATGTTATGAAAACTATAATAAAATAATATAAAAAATTTGCTATAAAGTGGAACATTCGAAAGCATATCCACTGACGAGATACTATTAAAGATCGATGATTTTACAATATTTACCGTGACCACAAAATATTTATGTATTTATGTATATATATATATATATATATATATATATATATATATATATATATATATATATATAGAGAGAGAGAGAGAGAGAGAGAGAGAGAGAGAGGACCATAAGATTCGTTTATATTAAAAATTTAACACTGGCATTTCGTGTACATAGCACGGAATAAAACCAGAAATTGTACTGAAAGGTTGATGATGCGAACATTTAAACATAATATATCAGCTCTATTGTTTAAAACTATATCTGTAAGAAAATAATCAACTTTTCCTCTTGACTTTTTGGTAGAATAATTGCTCCTCGACTTCTTTATCGAAATATTCAATCGCTCCATTTCTGCTATTAATATTTTATAATTTGTTAGCAAAAAACCAATCATTTTCTTGGAAAAATATATTTCCCATAGTCTATCGCAAATATATCCAACATATTCGCAGACCAAATAATATTTTATGATATCGTGCGATAATTGGAGTGCAGAGTATTACTCTGTATCTATAGGGATAGTTTAAGTTTATTTATATTGCGATATTTTGCGGCACAGTGTAATATTAATTATCTAGGCACAGTATAAGATTAAATACAATGCGACATTTTACGATATTTTGCGATATTTACGGACGTAGAGTAATATTCTGTATCTATTGGTAGTTTAGGTTTATTTATATTGCGGTATTTTGCGATATTTGGGAACACAGTGTAATGTTAATTATTTAGGGATAGTATAAGTTTAAATACAATGCGATATTTTACGATATCTTGCGATATTTGTAGCGCGGAGTATTATTCCGTATCAAGGGGTAGTTTAGGTTTAATTTATTGCGATACTTTGCGATATTTTGAGGCGCAGGGTAATATTAATTATCTAGGGATAGTTTAGGATTTCTAGCATTGCGATATTTTACGATATTTTTCGATATTTTGGGCGCAGAAAATTATTCTTTACCTAAGGGTAGTTTAGATTTAATTTGTTGCTATATTTGTTGCTATATACTTTAATATATTCCACATGTGTGTATGTGTGTGTGTGTGTGTGTGTGTGTGTGTGTGTGTGTGTGTGTGTGTGTGTGTGTGTGTGTGTGTGTGTGTGTGTGTGTGTGTGTGTGTGTGTGTGTGTGTGTGTGTGTGTGTGTGTGTGTGTGTGTGTGTGTGTGTGTGTGTGTGTGTGTGTGTGTGTGTGTGTGTGTGTGTGTGTGTGTGTGTGTGTGTGTGTGTGTGTGTGTGTGTGTGTGTGTGTGTGTGTGTGTGTGTGTGTGTGTGTGTGTGTGTGTGTGTGTGTGTGTGTGTGTGTGTGTGTGTGTGTGTGTATGTTAAAGTACGTAAAATATTTCGATGACGAACAGACAATAACACCGACCTTGACGGCGTAAACAATAGCGCGCTAATGTTTATATGCCATAGTCTTGAAAAATGTTTCGATAAAAAATAATAATAACACAGTCTTTCCGACTAATTTTTTCGCTCTATTATCATTCGCGCGACGACACTCAAAGAGTAAAGTAGTAGTATACAAGACGCTCCGTTAAATCCTTTTCTAGACGCGATCGCGATCAATATCGAAAAATTATATGCTGTATTGAAATACGTAAAATATAATATAATATAATATAATATAATATAATATAATATAAATATGTATTGTTTACGCCAAGGTCGGTATTATTGTCTGTTCGTCATCGAAATATTTTACGTACTTTAACATATTTATATTATATTATATTATAATATAAAATATAATATAATATAATACAATATATTTCGATATGACGAACGGACAATAACACTGTGTTCGGCCTTGACGATGTAAACAATAGCGCGCTAGTCATACGGTTTTGGTATCATTCACACGGCAACACTCGAGCAGTAAAGATCGTAGTGCGAATATATTCGTCGTATATTCTTAAATTAATTATTAATTAAACAATTATTGTATCATGACTTTCACTTTTTTATTAAACTTTCGATTCTATAATTCGTATTAATATACATGTACTGCATATATATATCAATAATGAAAACAACATTTGTAATGAATTAGTATTTAATTTGATCTCATAAAAACGTCGAGCGAATCGTACTTCTCTATCCCGTAGATCTAAATAATTAACTTAATAAAAAGATTCGTAAAAGATATATTAGTCTTTTAATAAATAATATCGTATAATTAATTTACATAATATCGTATAATTTAGCTACATAAAAATAAAATATAACACAAAATATTCTAATTACCTATTTATTTCTAAATATTAAATACTATAAATTTAATAATTTTATATTTCGTAAAATTTAATTATAAAAGAATCTTTAATATATTCCAAAAGAAACGAAGAACCTTTGCCAACGTAGAACAAAGTTAATTTTATAAACAAATTAAGTATTTAATTTTATTGGAATTTTATTATTAATTTTATTGAATTGTCAAACTATACGCGATCTCTGTAATGATAGCTATTCACGGAATAGATACAGTGAAATAATCAATCATTATCGCCGAAAAGAGGCAATAATATACTTTTAAATCTAATTTAAACTTTTGATAAACAATATGAATTTTTTTATTACGATGATAAATCTTTATTAAAGATCATACAACATAAAGATCTCGACAAACGACGCACGATCTGCTTGAGTCTTCCCGCGAGAATGTCAAGGTTAGTTCGAACGCGTGACGCGCGTAAACATTATACACGTATGTATGTACGCCAACAGTTCTTTTAAGAAAATACCCAGTATCGAAACAGTTTTACCAACCGGTCAATTGATCAGTTTTTGTATCAGTGATTGGTAGAACTGTTTCATATACTGATTTTTTGAAAAGTTTATTCATCATCGTTGTCGCGATATTAACGTCCGGAATAAATGGAATATATTCGTAAGTTACAATTTTATTATTAATAAATAGTTGATTGCTCTCGAAATACGATACTCGATTATACGATACAGGAATCAAAATCATAAATTATCATTTCGTTGCCATTTTTACGAGCAATGATTATTCTTCTATTTCTATTTCGTTTCTATTCTAATATATGTATACACACACACACACATTTAGAATTCTAATATAATAAATAAATATTCTCTCTAATATTTATTTGATCTAAGTATAATTCGACTTAGAACGCGCAATAAAACGATCGAATAAAAATCGGATAATTAACATAACGGAAAGTATATTTTTAAAGTTATATACAAGTGTATTTATATACAAGTATATCTTTAAAGTCACACACACACACACACACACACACACACACACACACACACACACACGTACACATAGATTAATTATTTATTAAACGATTAATATACCTCGTGAAGTATATTAATCGTTTAATAAATAATTAATCCGTGTGTGTGTGTGTGTGTGTGTGTGATTTTAAAAATATATTTGTATATAAATACGCTTATATTATTAAACGATTAATATACCTCGTGAGGTTTAATAAATAATTAATCTGTGTGTACACTGAGAAAAAAAAGTTGTTAACTTAACTAAACCATTTAACTAAATTATTATTTTTTTAATTGAAATATTTACCTATTATAAATCTAACATGACATCTATTTAACTTAAATATTTCAATTAAAAAAATAATAATTCAGTTAAACGGTTTAGTCGAGTTAACAACTTTTTTTTCTCAGTGTACGTGTGTGTGTGTAACTAAAAATATACTGGTATATAAATACAATTCTCGCATACGTCACAGTACGCGTTAAATATTTCGGCAGCGAGCTATCAATAATACGACGTTCGGCCTTGTGACGTAGCGCGCTATTGTTTACATACTCGACAACCTTGTATCATTCGCACGGCGATATTCCAGCGGGAAAGTAGTGATACGGAACGCTCCGTATTATCGAATTCTTTCCCTAAAAGTACGATCGCGATTAGTATCGAAATATAATTCGACTATTACAATTAACAATTAATTAACTTAATAAATAAGAGGAAATTGTGGCGACGATAAATTCATCGAAACGCGATCCTTCATTATTGCAAATAAAAATTGAAGCGAAAGGAGCAAAAATTACAAATTTTCTTGCAATATTCTCCGATTATCGAACTTTACGAATAATAATTATTTCTTTAACATTGCATAGAATTAAATTCAATTTCGCCCGATGTTTTGAACTTTCCTAAAATACATGCATATATATTATATTAATTAAACGATTGCTGTATCATCACTTTACATTACTTTAATATTTCAATCTTATGATTCGCGTTATTGTGCATATATTATACATCAACAAATAGAAATAATTAATTAGTGTAAGAATCGAGTGATGCATGATTTTGGCTTCGTTTAAATATCGAGCGAATTATTGTAATTTTCGTGTTCCTCTCTTACAATAATAATAAAATAATAATAATATAATAAAAATACGTATCTCGTATGATTACTTTGCGATCGGGAGTGCCGTGCAAAGTGTCTCGCGATCGTTTCTATATATGACTGAAATATAATTAATTGTTTGTTCGCGAGTGAATGTGAGTGCTACGAGGAAACAACAAAGGATGAAGAAGAAAGGAGAAGGACATCTGGAAAAGTATCGGATAGCCAGAGAGCAGGGAGAGAGCCTGAAGCAGCCAGAGAGATATGCGGTGAGTAATTTATAAAAATTATTTATTATTTACGTATACTATTTTTAAAATAGATATATTGCTTATTATTTTTTATCGTTCTATTTTTCGATCATTTAAATATATGATTCGGATTGAGAACGCGCAGTAAAACAATCGAATCGTAGATCTAAATAATTAATTTAACAAAAAGATTCGTAAAAGATATATTAGTCTTTTAATAAATAATATCGTATAATTAATTTACATAATATCGTATAATTTAGCTACATAAAAATCAAATATAACAAAATATTCTAATTACCTATTTATTTCTAAATATTAAATACTATAAATTTAATAATTTTATATTTCGTAAAATTTAATTATAAAAGAATCTTTAATATATTCCAAAAGAAACGAAGAACCTTTGCCAACGTAGAACAAAGTTAATTTTATAAACAAATGTATTTAATTTTATTGGAATTTTATTATTAATTTTATTGAATTGTCAAACTATACGCGATCTCTGTAATGATAGCTATTCACGAAATAGATACAGTGAAATAATCAATCATTATCGCCGAAAAGAGGCAATAATATACTTTTAAATCTAATTTAAACTTTTGATAAACGATATGAATTTTTTTATTACGATGATAAATCTTTATTAAAGATCATAATTGCAAAAATAAAAATGGAAATAACGGTAAAAATTATAAATTTTATTATAATTTTTCGATTATCAATCCTTACGAATAATAATTATTTATCTAATAATGCTCACACACAGGGTCAAATATATTTCGATATTTCCGATATTTTAAATTTGCTTAAAATGCGAGCATAAATTAATTATTAATTAAGCAATTACTATATCATGACTTTCAATTAGATTAATCTTTCGATCTTTTAATTCGTGTTAATATACCATACACACACACACACACACACACACACACACACACACACACACACACACACACACACACACACACACCACACACACACACACACCCACACACACCCACACACCCACACACCCACACACCCACACCCCCCCCCCCCACACACACACACACACACACACACACACACACACACCCACACCCACACACACACACACACACACACATACTTATATATACATATACATATAATACTATATTTATTCGCGTTTCTTCTTGGATCTTTCTCTCTCTCGCCTTATCTCTAATTGCCTTTAAAGGGCAAGCTCGAGCGAGCATCGGCTCGGCTTTATCTACTGTAATTTGATACGCAGATAAAAACTAAACTAAAATAATGTACCGATTTACGTGTCCACCTATCATCGACTTTCTTATCGCGTATAAGATTTATGCTTAATTTAGTTACACAAATTTATTTCATATATTTCAGTTACTTACACACTCGTTTATAACGATGTAGTTTCGAGCACTTTCTCTTTAAACTCAATTTATTAATTATTTAAAGGCGCACTTTATATATTATTCATATATTACGATTAAAGCAATCAATGTCATTTAAAATGTTACATATACGTCATGTATAAATGTTTACATATACACATATTCTTTTAATTTTCAGCTGTAAGGTATTGTAATTAACATACATTAATATTAATTCATTGATGATTTCGATTCGCACTTAGAAAAAAATATATTTAAAACATTTTAACTATATTTTCTAAAAAATTATTTGCAGATTTTAAAAACACATTTATTATTCTATATAAATAATTCGCAAAGAATGTTATAAAAAAATGTAACACAATGCTTACACAGAAAAAAATAAGTGTCAAATCAAGACTTATATACTTTAAATTAAGGCGTTCATTGTTTCGTATATACGCAACAATTTATAATCTTCTTAGAAGAATTTAATAATTTTAAATTTCAACAATATTATAGCCTTGTTTTAATATTATAATTGTCATCTCAAGAATATTTAATTATTTAATTCTACTTTAAGAAAATTATAATCTTTGATTTAAAAATATTATTTTCTATCTAACATTGTTTCTTTTCCATTCAAGAAAATTAAATCTTAAATCATAAGAATATATTTTTTTTATTGAACTATATAAAATGGCTTCATTCAAGTAAGCAATTATTCAAGCAATTATATTTTTCTTTAATTAACGCAATCTCACTTCAAGATTTTCATATTAAAACTAAATATATTTTCAAAACAAGAATGTCCTTTTTTTCTGTGTATTTAAATGATACGTTGTGTTACATTTTTAATCAATAAAATTTTCATCGATTCAGTTTAAGATAGTATGTTTTATATGTACAATTAGATATTTTTCTTATTCAGATTGCTTTTATCTCTCGGTCAACATTTCGCATGTAAGAACGGAAATAAATAATAAGAAAAAGAGTTAAGCAGTTCACGTATTAATATGAACGCTGTTGCAAATCTAAGGAGCAGCAATTGCGACAATAATTATTATATATAATATACAATATAATATTATATACAATATAATTATTATATAATTTTCTCATTGTTATTTATATTATATAATTTTCTCATTGTTATTTATTATTACAACATCTCTGTGAATTAGATTCCAATTTTTCTTTATTAAAGAAAATGATCGTCGTGTAATTTTTTATTCAACAATATATAAGTAGACATTACAATGAAAAAAAAAATTATTTTAACTAAATGCACTTATTGCGTACGTGACATAAAAATCGGAAGCTCTAATGATTTAGATTACATTATTGAATGATATAATTTCACACAAATTATGTAAAATTATATATAATATAAATTTCTTTGTCTCTTTCACAAATTATATTATAAATTTATATAATATAACCCCCCATGGGTACACCTTGACGAGGTGGGGTGGCTCAGTACTTGGATGGTCCCTTGAGGTTTATCTTAAATTCTTTTATTTAAGATAAATCTTAAGGAGCCTGAAGAGGAAGCTAAGTACCCATTTGCACAGCATTGCCACGAGTCGCAATGGATCGCACGCGCATTTAATGCGCTGGACGCAGATTGCGTCGTCGACTTTTCGTCGTCGGTGCCGTCAACGTGTCGCGGACGGCGGCGTCTCGTTACCGCGTTTTCGCGTTTAGCTTTTTCGCGTCATCGCGTCATCGCGTTTTCGCGTTGGACTTTCTCGCAATCCCAATTTCACTTATTTGTCATCGAGTTGTCATCTTCCGACGTCAACTAACCGGGATGTCTCATTGAGTCGTTGCGAATGTAACGAAATTCTCACGCCTCGTGCATCGCGGCACGCTTGGTGATGCCGGCCGCGCACACGTATGTCCAGTACTGTGTACATGGGCGCGCGGTTTTGAGCTTTTGCTCAAGTTCGGCTGATTGAGGTCACGCTCTGCTTCGGGCTCCAGTTCGGTACGGATCGGTTAGAATTCGATCGATTGCTTGGAATCGTCGTTAATGGGTCCCTTCTCTTGTTCTAACAGCCATGAGATATTATGCACGAACAAGAGTCGAGTGAACTTCATTCGCGTTGATTCCATCAATCGATAGTTTTCTTCCGTTTCGGACTTAACTCTTGTTTGGAGGTAAGATGTCGTTGAATTCCCAACCTGTTGACTCGAAGATGACTCTCGTAAGTGAAATGGGATTTTCGCTCGTATCGAAACCGGGAGTGCCGTTTAAAGTATATATATATTAAATATATACATCGCGCGACCAAACAGAAAATTTTTAATCGTATCGAATAGTGCGGGAACCGTCCAGTATCGCGCGTAAAAGTGCGAAAGTAGCGATATAAAAATATCGCACGTGAGTGCGGGAGTGCCGCTGAAAGTATCGCGCGTCTAAGACTGAGAGGAGGAGGAGGCCTAGGAGAGGCATCGGGCTTCGGCAGAGCAACCTTCTGGTAAATAATTTATTTATTTACAATTATATATTAAATATTAAATATATTTATTATAATTTAAATTAAACAATTAATCGCGTAATTTGATTTTTTATTTATATGATTTAAAGAAGAGAATTGAAGAATAAGATTTTTAAATAAAAGCTATAATCTTGTAAAGGTATAAGCTTTTATAAAGTTATTAAAGAATTATTAATAATGTTTTTTTTTAATTTATAGAATTATTTTATTAATCTGCTTATTATTATGTGGATCGAATATAAAATTCAATATATACAAATAATAATTTTTTGAAATATTAATTTTTTGGACATTATTATAATTTGGATTTTCTATATGTATGTTATAGATGCAACAACCCAGATGATCTGAGAGGAGGAGCAGGCCTAGGAAAGGCATCTTGCACCGGCGGAGCAACCTGATGGTGAGTATTATTATTTATATTAATTTTATATAAATAAATAAATTAATTTGATTTATATGAATGATTTAAACATGAAAAAATTGGGAAAATTTTTATAATTTTTTCTATATAAAAGTTTCTACTTAAAAAAATTAATTACTTATAAAATTATTTCATATTTATATATTTATTTATAATTGCGTGCATCGGATATAAAATTCAATGAGTCCAATAATAATTTCTTAAAATATTAATTATTTTGAACATTATTTATATAATTTGCATTTTATATTTGTATGTTACAGACAACGTAGCTTCAATATTAACTCCGCTGTTGCGCATCAGTGCCGGTAAGTAACAACCTTTTATTTTGAAGCAAAGGATTTGTAAATGCATGAAAAAATCCGTTGCTTCTAACTCTCGGTTGGCGGGATAATACGCGTGTAAAAATTAAAGTAAAAGAAAAAATATTTTTAAAATAACAATAGATATAGAGGTACATGAAATATTTATTTCCATTATATATATCGGCCTTTATAAAACGGCCTTTTTAAAAATAGATTTTTAATTTCTAAATATTTAATCTAAAAGATAAAGATATTTATAAGCAACCCGACGACGGAGAGTTAAAATGCATGCTAATTATATTTTATATATGCATGATAATTTATATTTTGCGATTTCTGACGACTTAATGGCGTACGTTAAAATACGATCGTAATATCGTACGATCGTAAACAAATTATTAGTCGTCAAAATGAATATGGCCAGAAGAAGAGATAACTGGCTTGAAAAATACATATCAATATTGGCAATATTGGCCAAAAGATGTGTTGCGCGGCTAAGGCTTCCTAAATTTTATCGCGAATTTCCGGTTAGGGCTCCTTAAATTTCTCATTATCGCGGATTTCTAATTAGGGTTCCCCAAATTTCACCTTATCGTGAATTTCTGCTGGTGTAAGCCAGCAAGTAGGGCGGCTAGGGCTGTTAGGTCTTTATTAGGTCTGTTAAGGCTATTAAGTCTGTTAGGGCTGTTAGGACTGTTAGGTTTGTTAGGGCTATTAGGGCATATAAAAGTTAAATTTATTTTCAAGAAAAAAAAACATAAAAATATGTTATTTTTAGGGGTCTGTATTAGGCTTGTTAGGGCTATTAAGTCTGTTAGGACTGTTAGGTTTGTTAGGGCTATTAGGGCATATAAAAATTAAATTTATTTTCAGGAAAAAAACCATAAAAATATGTTATTTTTAGGAGTATTTTCATATATATAATTTATTTTATGTAAAATTAAATAAATTATATATAAAGAATTGAAATTAATTATAAAAAAAACTATAAATAAAAATAAAAAATTAATGTATGGAAAATGTAAAAAATGTAACTTAAATACATAATGTACATTTAAGTTGCATTTTATTATACGTATAACATGTATTAAATTTAATATTTTATTTTTTGTAAATTGTATTAATATTTTATCACTTAAAAATTGTATTTTCTTGAAAATTATACAATTTTAAATTCGAATGTGAATGTTATTAGTATCTAATATGATAATATTGATTCGATAAAATATTGACAGAAAAAAGTAATTCAATCTAAATAATTTTTTTTTCTAACTTATTTGAATCCATATACATTGATTATCATTGATTAATCATTTCAAATAATAAAAATTTTGCAATTTTCTTGTGTTGAGAATATTGATTCTAATAGCATCAATTATTAAATTGTATCTAACATTGTAATTATATCTATAAATTGTAATTATATTATTTTTTATTTTTAATAATTTTCTTTGCAATTGTATATAAATTATAATCTAGTTGTAATAATGTAAAAGAAATCTATTGTACATTACACGAAATTAGATGAATACGTACAATAACAAAATTTGTTTAATTAACACATTTGATATATTTTATTTCAATATTTTTATTGCAAAATTATTCAAATATTTGGATAGCTTATTTTTTTATATTAAAAGATTATTAATAAATTCGAGAAACTCGCGCAAATACCGTAAAAAAACTCTTTTACATAATATAAAGATTATTAAATAAAAGTGAATCAAGAAAAACACGATGTTAACCCAATAATTAGATATTAGCTTTTTACTCGTAAAATTTGTCGCGCTTTTAATATTATAGAAACGTAAGTATATTCGAAAATAAAATATTGCGAAATATTGAACATTATCGATCACGCGGAAATTAAAATCTGTAAAACAAAATAATTTTCTTTGATTATCGTTTTTAATTAAATGTATTTCGAAAATTTCGAATCGCGTTAAATATTTATTGATTTACGATTTATTGATTTACGATTTTATAATAAATTATATTGCAAACAATTGCGTTCTTTTCACGTTTTTGGACGTGATCGCTATCTTGGCGAAGAAGCCTTATCGCTGTCCCTCATGTCAGGTGGACGCTAGCAAATGCGGTTTGTACTGGCGGAGAGTCGAAACGATCTTCATTGCGGAGAGTTATTTCTCGTCGGTTTTTGTGGGCTCTATCCGCAATGCTTAGTTCGGTGCCTCATTGAAAATTGGAAGTTTCCATTACAGAGTAGGAATTAAACCCAGGTTTTCTTGGCGGTTCCTGAAAACAATGTTTTTGGCAGTGATTTAACGACGATCACCGTACATTTGAAATCGATTTTATTAAATATAAAATACAAAATTCATTAAGTATACTTTGAGAGAAGATATATTTTCTTTTTTTTTATTAAAAATGTTCTTCCATTAATATCAATATTATTTTAATAATGAAAATATTTAATAATAGTTCAAAAATGGATATAATAGATAAAATTCACTTTTTCAAATATAAATTTAATTTAATAAGTTTTTGCGCAAACTTTTTTGTGCAAAATTTTTATTATTTGAAAAATTATGGTTACAAACAAGTATATTTTATTAATTAATTTTGAATTAATTTTATTTTTGGTTTCTTTTAAGAAACCACTTGCAGGCACTGGACGTTCCACTATCTCAGTATATTACATTTATTTTAGATAAGACGAGTGTATATGTATATATAATAAAATACATGTGCGCAAATTGTGATGTATTTGCAAAAACCCTTTTTTTGTATTATTCTTAATAATATATTAGGATGATGCATGATATAATATAAAATGTGTGAGTAATTAAAAAGTTCGAGACAAATCGAATGGGTACTCTGATATCAGTAAGATTCTGTAAATTATTGTCACGTGTTAAGTGTTAAATGCAACAGAAAAATTAATTTCTTTATAATCTTCCATTTGATGTTGCTAAATATTCAAATTGAATTTTTTTTTAAATCTCGCTGTTATCGGATTTGATTTGTCTCGAGCACATTTGGTACCCTAAAGTTATTATTATTCATACATTTAACCGAGCAACGATAAAAGCGCATGTATTTCATTTTTCCTAAATATACTCGATTGTAACATGTATATAAAAATCATTATATCCAGTCATTTTTTTAGTAAAAAAAGATATTTCTTACAATGGAAGAACATGTTTTTTTTCACGCGAAGTTTAATCTCATATATTGAAAATGATAATAAGGGTAACAGTCGTTAATTCGCTGCCGAAATCACTGTTATTGGGAGCAATCAGGAAGATCGGGGATTCGTTCCTTCCTGTAGCGGGACTTATGACGTTCAATGAATCACTTAACTTTCCTTTGTGGATCGATTCCGCGGGATCCGAAATAGAAGAAATAAGACAAATTGAGGTCGCTTTCCACTTTTAAGATCGTTCTTCTCTCTGTTAGATATTAACCAGCGTATCACTCGGCAGAGGGATTTTGATCTGGTTTAATCGTTGGGCCAGTTATCCTTCATTGAACGTGGCGATAACGCGATTATTTTAAGGAACATTAAAGTTTAGCCTATTTGCAATTGTCCGCGACACAAGATATATATTTTTATATACTTTTGATCGCGAAATTTACATGAAATTGTATATTTGGAAAGAAATCGAGTATTATAGATTCTGCATCCGCGTTTAATTCCTTACGTATATTATTTACAAATTATATGAAATGCGCCTCTAATGTTGCAATATTTTTATTGTCACATGAAATGATAATAATTATATTGCGTGTGCGCACGTTGTATTCCGATTATAGAAATTATGTGTATTGTAATTAAATATTACTATTTTTATCAATTTTTTTTATTCATCATATACATTCGCGAAATTTAAACCGCGATTTTTTTTCTGATTTAATCGTTGGGTAACATCGATGCTTTACTTATCTTTTCGCGTCATCGAACATTTCTTTTAGAAAACCTTACAAAATGCATTAAAATTCCGGGTACTTTTTCTTATTGAAAGACATAATCGATAAATTTATTAATGATTCTTTTGGTTGCGATAGATTATCAGCGCTACGCCAATCTAAAAATTTCTAATAAATTGTACGCATTTCTGATATTTTCGTGTAATATAATAAAATATGCTATGTATATATTCTATATAACAATTTGTTATGTATTATTTTATGTTTTATATATAATGTATTTTTTATTATTGTTATAATTATGTATTATATACTATATATTTTCAACGGAAAATTTTATGTATTTATAAATTGTATTATAATTATAATGTATATTTTGTAATATATTTTTATATGACTGCAAGCTATGTAATTATACATTATAATATTTTATAATTATATAATATACATATATATTTTTTATAAATTCTATGTATTATATTTTCTATTTGGAAAATTTGAAAAACCTACACTATTAAAAGAAAATAAAATAAAAAAATTTTACCTCCTCGATGGTATCTCCACCTTAACGAAGGCATTTGCCGGGTGAGGAGGTTTGAGTACTCTAATGATCCGGAGAGCTATGCCGGCGGTAACATAGGCCGGTATTTATATAATCTGTTTTTATATTTAATCATCTTAAATATGGTCTTCGCATCTTAAAATTCTGTTCAATCTCAATGAAATAATAAACATTTTCTAAATTTTACTTAAAACGATCTTAAATATAAGACTATATGAACACCGACCTTAATTACTGGTAGGGTCACCCATGCCGGATAGGTCAAAGAAAAAGAGTCAGACTAAGAGAGATACCCCGTAATTATAATTATTATATTAATAATTATTAATTATGAATATGATAATTATATTATAATATATTATATTATAATAGTTAATTAGTGATTATTACATTTTTTGAATAAGATGAAAGTAAAAGAATGATAAAAGCATGAAGAGAGAGAGAGAGAGAGAGAGAGAAGGAAGAAGCACGAGTCCCTATGGTCTTGGGAATGCGACAGATTACAACACTGCAAAGATTTGAAGAAGAAGATACATTGGATAAAAATGCGTAGTAATACTTTATATAATTATGTTACACTTTATAATTTAGCACATTGTATTATAATATATAAAGCATCAAGCATTAAATATTTTGATGTTATGAAAACTATAATAAAATAATATAAAAAATTTGCTATAAAGTGGAACATTCGAAAGCATATCCACTGACGAGATACTATTAAAGATCGATGATTTTACAATATTTACCGTGACCACAAAATATTTATGTATTTATGTATATATATATATATATATATATATATATATATATATATATATATATATATATATATAGAGAGAGAGAGAGAGAGAGAGAGAGAGAGGACCATAAGATTCGTTTATATTAAAAATTTAACACTGGCATTTCGTGTACATAGCACGGAATAAAACCAGAAATTGTACTGAAAGGTTGATGATGCGAACATTTAAACATAATATATCAGCTCTATTGTTTAAAACTATATCTGTAAGAAAATAATCAACTTTTCCTCTTGACTTTTTGGTAGAATAATTGCTCCTCGACTTCTTTATCGAAATATTCAATCGCTCCATTTCTGCTATTAATATTTTATAATTTGTTAGCAAAAAACCAATCATTTTCTTGGAAAAATATATTTCCCATAGTCTATCGCAAATATATCCAACATATTCGCAGACCAAATAATATTTTATGATATCGTGCGATAATTGGAGTGCAGAGTATTACTCTGTATCTATAGGGATAGTTTAAGTTTATTTATATTGCGATATTTTGCGGCACAGTGTAATATTAATTATCTAGGCACAGTATAAGATTAAATACAATGCGACATTTTACGATATTTTGCGATATTTACGGACGTAGAGTAATATTCTGTATCTATTGGTAGTTTAGGTTTATTTATATTGCGGTATTTTGCGATATTTGGGAACACAGTGTAATGTTAATTATTTAGGGATAGTATAAGTTTAAATACAATGCGATATTTTACGATATCTTGCGATATTTGTAGCGCGGAGTATTATTCCGTATCAAGGGGTAGTTTAGGTTTAATTTATTGCGATACTTTGCGATATTTTGAGGCGCAGGGTAATATTAATTATCTAGGGATAGTTTAGGATTTCTAGCATTGCGATATTTTACGATATTTTTCGATATTTTGGGCGCAGAAAATTATTCTTTACCTAAGGGTAGTTTAGATTTAATTTGTTGCTATATTTGTTGCTATATACTTTAATATATTCCACATGTGTGTGTGTGTGTGTGTGTGTGTGTGTGTGTGTGTGTGTGTGTGTGTGTGTGTGTGTGTGTGTGTGTGTGTGTGTGTGTGTGTGTGTGTGTGTGTGTGTGTGTGTGTGTGTGTGTGTGTGTGTGTGTGTGTGTGTGTGTGTGTGTGTGTGTGTGTGTGTGTGTGTGTGTGTGTGTGTGTGTGTGTGTGTGTGTGTGTGTGTGTGTGTGTGTGTGTGTGTGTGTGTGTGTGTGTGTGTGTGTGTGTGTGTGTGTGTATGTTAAAGTACGTAAAATATTTCGATGACGAACAGACAATAACACCGACCTTGACGGCGTAAACAATAGCGCGCTAATGTTTATATGCCATAGTCTTGAAAAATGTTTCGATAAAAAATAATAATAACACAGTCTTTCCGACTAATTTTTTCGCTCTATTATCATTCGCGCGACGACACTCAAAGAGTAAAGTAGTAGTATACAAGACGCTCCGTTAAATCCTTTTCTAGACGCGATCGCGATCAATATCGAAAAATTATATGCTGTATTGAAATACGTAAAATATAATATAATATAATATAATATAATATAATATAATATAAATATGTATTGTTTACGCCAAGGTCGGTATTATTGTCTGTTCGTCATCGAAATATTTTACGTACTTTAACATATTTATATTATATTATATTATAATATAAAATATAATATAATATAATACAATATATTTCGATATGACGAACGGACAATAACACTGTGTTCGGCCTTGACGATGTAAACAATAGCGCGCTAGTCATACGGTTTTGGTATCATTCACACGGCAACACTCGAGCAGTAAAGATCGTAGTGCGAATATATTCGTCGTATATTCTTAAATTAATTATTAATTAAACAATTATTGTATCATGACTTTCACTTTTTTATTAAACTTTCGATTCTATAATTCGTATTAATATACATGTACTGCATATATATATCAATAATGAAAACAACATTTGTAATGAATTAGTATTTAATTTGATCTCATAAAAACGTCGAGCGAATCGTACTTCTCTATCCCGTAGATCTAAATAATTAACTTAATAAAAAGATTCGTAAAAGATATATTAGTCTTTTAATAAATAATATCGTATAATTAATTTACATAATATCGTATAATTTAGCTACATAAAAATAAAATATAACACAAAATATTCTAATTACCTATTTATTTCTAAATATTAAATACTATAAATTTAATAATTTTATATTTCGTAAAATTTAATTATAAAAGAATCTTTAATATATTCCAAAAGAAACGAAGAACCTTTGCCAACGTAGAACAAAGTTAATTTTATAAACAAATTAAGTATTTAATTTTATTGGAATTTTATTATTAATTTTATTGAATTGTCAAACTATACGCGATCTCTGTAATGATAGCTATTCACGGAATAGATACAGTGAAATAATCAATCATTATCGCCGAAAAGAGGCAATAATATACTTTTAAATCTAATTTAAACTTTTGATAAACAATATGAATTTTTTTATTACGATGATAAATCTTTATTAAAGATCATACAACATAAAGATCTCGACAAACGACGCACGATCTGCTTGAGTCTTCCCGCGAGAATGTCAAGGTTAGTTCGAACGCGTGACGCGCGTAAACATTATACACGTATGTATGTACGCCAACAGTTCTTTTAAGAAAATACCCAGTATCGAAACAGTTTTACCAACCGGTCAATTGATCAGTTTTTGTATCAGTGATTGGTAGAACTGTTTCATATACTGATTTTTTGAAAAGTTTATTCATCATCGTTGTCGCGATATTAACGTCCGGAATAAATGGAATATATTCGTAAGTTACAATTTTATTATTAATAAATAGTTGATTGCTCTCGAAATACGATACTCGATTATACGATACAGGAATCAAAATCATAAATTATCATTTCGTTGCCATTTTTACGAGCAATGATTATTCTTCTATTTCTATTTCGTTTCTATTCTAATATATGTATACACACACACACACATTTAGAATTCTAATATAATAAATAAATATTCTCTCTAATATTTATTTGATCTAAGTATAATTCGACTTAGAACGCGCAATAAAACGATCGAATAAAAATCGGATAATTAACATAACGGAAAGTATATTTTTAAAGTTATATACAAGTGTATTTATATACAAGTATATCTTTAAAGTCACACACACACACACACACACACACACACACACACACACACACACACGTACACATAGATTAATTATTTATTAAACGATTAATATACCTCGTGAAGTATATTAATCGTTTAATAAATAATTAATCCGTGTGTGTGTGTGTGTGTGTGTGTGATTTTAAAAATATATTTGTATATAAATACGCTTATATTATTAAACGATTAATATACCTCGTGAGGTTTAATAAATAATTAATCTGTGTGTACACTGAGAAAAAAAAGTTGTTAACTTAACTAAACCATTTAACTAAATTATTATTTTTTTAATTGAAATATTTACCTATTATAAATCTAACATGACATCTATTTAACTTAAATATTTCAATTAAAAAAATAATAATTCAGTTAAACGGTTTAGTCGAGTTAACAACTTTTTTTTCTCAGTGTACGTGTGTGTGTGTAACTAAAAATATACTGGTATATAAATACAATTCTCGCATACGTCACAGTACGCGTTAAATATTTCGGCAGCGAGCTATCAATAATACGACGTTCGGCCTTGTGACGTAGCGCGCTATTGTTTACATACTCGACAACCTTGTATCATTCGCACGGCGATATTCCAGCGGGAAAGTAGTGATACGGAACGCTCCGTATTATCGAATTCTTTCCCTAAAAGTACGATCGCGATTAGTATCGAAATATAATTCGACTATTACAATTAACAATTAATTAACTTAATAAATAAGAGGAAATTGTGGCGACGATAAATTCATCGAAACGCGATCCTTCATTATTGCAAATAAAAATTGAAGCGAAAGGAGCAAAAATTACAAATTTTCTTGCAATATTCTCCGATTATCGAACTTTACGAATAATAATTATTTCTTTAACATTGCATAGAATTAAATTCAATTTCGCCCGATGTTTTGAACTTTCCTAAAATACATGCATATATATTATATTAATTAAACGATTGCTGTATCATCACTTTACATTACTTTAATATTTCAATCTTATGATTCGCGTTATTGTGCATATATTATACATCAACAAATAGAAATAATTAATTAGTGTAAGAATCGAGTGATGCATGATTTTGGCTTCGTTTAAATATCGAGCGAATTATTGTAATTTTCGTGTTCCTCTCTTACAATAATAATAAAATAATAATAATATAATAAAAATACGTATCTCGTATGATTACTTTGCGATCGGGAGTGCCGTGCAAAGTGTCTCGCGATCGTTTCTATATATGACTGAAATATAATTAATTGTTTGTTCGCGAGTGAATGTGAGTGCTACGAGGAAACAACAAAGGATGAAGAAGAAAGGAGAAGGACATCTGGAAAAGTATCGGATAGCCAGAGAGCAGGGAGAGAGCCTGAAGCAGCCAGAGAGATATGCGGTGAGTAATTTATAAAAATTATTTATTATTTACGTATACTATTTTTAAAATAGATATATTGCTTATTATTTTTTATCGTTCTATTTTTCGATCATTTAAATATATGATTCGGATTGAGAACGCGCAGTAAAACAATCGAATCGTAGATCTAAATAATTAATTTAACAAAAAGATTCGTAAAAGATATATTAGTCTTTTAATAAATAATATCGTATAATTAATTTACATAATATCGTATAATTTAGCTACATAAAAATCAAATATAACAAAATATTCTAATTACCTATTTATTTCTAAATATTAAATACTATAAATTTAATAATTTTATATTTCGTAAAATTTAATTATAAAAGAATCTTTAATATATTCCAAAAGAAACGAAGAACCTTTGCCAACGTAGAACAAAGTTAATTTTATAAACAAATGTATTTAATTTTATTGGAATTTTATTATTAATTTTATTGAATTGTCAAACTATACGCGATCTCTGTAATGATAGCTATTCACGAAATAGATACAGTGAAATAATCAATCATTATCGCCGAAAAGAGGCAATAATATACTTTTAAATCTAATTTAAACTTTTGATAAACGATATGAATTTTTTTATTACGATGATAAATCTTTATTAAAGATCATAATTGCAAAAATAAAAATGGAAATAACGGTAAAAATTATAAATTTTATTATAATTTTTCGATTATCAATCCTTACGAATAATAATTATTTATCTAATAATGCTCACACACAGGGTCAAATATATTTCGATATTTCCGATATTTTAAATTTGCTTAAAATGCGAGCATAAATTAATTATTAATTAAGCAATTACTATATCATGACTTTCAATTAGATTAATCTTTCGATCTTTTAATTCGTGTTAATATACCATACACACACACACACACACACACACACACACACACACACACACACACACACACACACACCCACACACACACACACACCCACACACACCCACACACCCACACACCCACACACCCACACCCCCCCCCCCCCACACACACACACACACACACACACACACACACACACACACCCACACCCACACACACACACACACACACACATACTTATATATACATATACATATAATACTATATTTATTCGCGTTTCTTCTTGGATCTTTCTCTCTCTCGCCTTATCTCTAATTGCCTTTAAAGGGCAAGCTCGAGCGAGCATCGGCTCGGCTTTATCTACTGTAATTTGATACGCAGATAAAAACTAAACTAAAATAATGTACCGATTTACGTGTCCACCTATCATCGACTTTCTTATCGCGTATAAGATTTATGCTTAATTTAGTTACACAAATTTATTTCATATATTTCAGTTACTTACACACTCGTTTATAACGATGTAGTTTCGAGCACTTTCTCTTTAAACTCAATTTATTAATTATTTAAAGGCGCACTTTATATATTATTCATATATTACGATTAAAGCAATCAATGTCATTTAAAATGTTACATATACGTCATGTATAAATGTTTACATATACACATATTCTTTTAATTTTCAGCTGTAAGGTATTGTAATTAACATACATTAATATTAATTCATTGATGATTTCGATTCGCACTTAGAAAAAAATATATTTAAAACATTTTAACTATATTTTCTAAAAAATTATTTGCAGATTTTAAAAACACATTTATTATTCTATATAAATAATTCGCAAAGAATGTTATAAAAAAATGTAACACAATGCTTACACAGAAAAAAATAAGTGTCAAATCAAGACTTATATACTTTAAATTAAGGCGTTCATTGTTTCGTATATACGCAACAATTTATAATCTTCTTAGAAGAATTTAATAATTTTAAATTTCAACAATATTATAGCCTTGTTTTAATATTATAATTGTCATCTCAAGAATATTTAATTATTTAATTCTACTTTAAGAAAATTATAATCTTTGATTTAAAAATATTATTTTCTATCTAACATTGTTTCTTTTCCATTCAAGAAAATTAAATCTTAAATCATAAGAATATATTTTTTTTATTGAACTATATAAAATGGCTTCATTCAAGTAAGCAATTATTCAAGCAATTATATTTTTCTTTAATTAACGCAATCTCACTTCAAGATTTTCATATTAAAACTAAATATATTTTCAAAACAAGAATGTCCTTTTTTTCTGTGTATTTAAATGATACGTTGTGTTACATTTTTAATCAATAAAATTTTCATCGATTCAGTTTAAGATAGTATGTTTTATATGTACAATTAGATATTTTTCTTATTCAGATTGCTTTTATCTCTCGGTCAACATTTCGCATGTAAGAACGGAAATAAATAATAAGAAAAAGAGTTAAGCAGTTCACGTATTAATATGAACGCTGTTGCAAATCTAAGGAGCAGCAATTGCGACAATAATTATTATATATAATATACAATATAATATTATATACAATATAATTATTATATAATTTTCTCATTGTTATTTATATTATATAATTTTCTCATTGTTATTTATTATTACAACATCTCTGTGAATTAGATTCCAATTTTTCTTTATTAAAGAAAATGATCGTCGTGTAATTTTTTATTCAACAATATATAAGTAGACATTACAATGAAAAAAAAAATTATTTTAACTAAATGCACTTATTGCGTACGTGACATAAAAATCGGAAGCTCTAATGATTTAGATTACATTATTGAATGATATAATTTCACACAAATTATGTAAAATTATATATAATATAAATTTCTTTGTCTCTTTCACAAATTATATTATAAATTTATATAATATAACCCCCCATGGGTACACCTTGACGAGGTGGGGTGGCTCAGTACTTGGATGGTCCCTTGAGGTTTATCTTAAATTCTTTTATTTAAGATAAATCTTAAGGAGCCTGAAGAGGAAGCTAAGTACCCATTTGCACAGCATTGCCACGAGTCGCAATGGATCGCACGCGCATTTAATGCGCTGGACGCAGATTGCGTCGTCGACTTTTCGTCGTCGGTGCCGTCAACGTGTCGCGGACGGCGGCGTCTCGTTACCGCGTTTTCGCGTTTAGCTTTTTCGCGTCATCGCGTCATCGCGTTTTCGCGTTGGACTTTCTCGCAATCCCAATTTCACTTATTTGTCATCGAGTTGTCATCTTCCGACGTCAACTAACCGGGATGTCTCATTGAGTCGTTGCGAATGTAACGAAATTCTCACGCCTCGTGCATCGCGGCACGCTTGGTGATGCCGGCCGCGCACACGTATGTCCAGTACTGTGTACATGGGCGCGCGGTTTTGAGCTTTTGCTCAAGTTCGGCTGATTGAGGTCACGCTCTGCTTCGGGCTCCAGTTCGGTACGGATCGGTTAGAATTCGATCGATTGCTTGGAATCGTCGTTAATGGGTCCCTTCTCTTGTTCTAACAGCCATGAGATATTATGCACGAACAAGAGTCGAGTGAACTTCATTCGCGTTGATTCCATCAATCGATAGTTTTCTTCCGTTTCGGACTTAACTCTTGTTTGGAGGTAAGATGTCGTTGAATTCCCAACCTGTTGACTCGAAGATGACTCTCGTAAGTGAAATGGGATTTTCGCTCGTATCGAAACCGGGAGTGCCGTTTAAAGTATATATATATTAAATATATACATCGCGCGACCAAACAGAAAATTTTTAATCGTATCGAATAGTGCGGGAACCGTCCAGTATCGCGCGTAAAAGTGCGAAAGTAGCGATATAAAAATATCGCACGTGAGTGCGGGAGTGCCGCTGAAAGTATCGCGCGTCTAAGACTGAGAGGAGGAGGAGGCCTAGGAGAGGCATCGGGCTTCGGCAGAGCAACCTTCTGGTAAATAATTTATTTATTTACAATTATATATTAAATATTAAATATATTTATTATAATTTAAATTAAACAATTAATCGCGTAATTTGATTTTTTATTTATATGATTTAAAGAAGAGAATTGAAGAATAAGATTTTTAAATAAAAGCTATAATCTTGTAAAGGTATAAGCTTTTATAAAGTTATTAAAGAATTATTAATAATGTTTTTTTTTAATTTATAGAATTATTTTATTAATCTGCTTATTATTATGTGGATCGAATATAAAATTCAATATATACAAATAATAATTTTTTGAAATATTAATTTTTTGGACATTATTATAATTTGGATTTTCTATATGTATGTTATAGATGCAACAACCCAGATGATCTGAGAGGAGGAGCAGGCCTAGGAAAGGCATCTTGCACCGGCGGAGCAACCTGATGGTGAGTATTATTATTTATATTAATTTTATATAAATAAATAAATTAATTTGATTTATATGAATGATTTAAACATGAAAAAATTGGGAAAATTTTTATAATTTTTTCTATATAAAAGTTTCTACTTAAAAAAATTAATTACTTATAAAATTATTTCATATTTATATATTTATTTATAATTGCGTGCATCGGATATAAAATTCAATGAGTCCAATAATAATTTCTTAAAATATTAATTATTTTGAACATTATTTATATAATTTGCATTTTATATTTGTATGTTACAGACAACGTAGCTTCAATATTAACTCCGCTGTTGCGCATCAGTGCCGGTAAGTAACAACCTTTTATTTTGAAGCAAAGGATTTGTAAATGCATGAAAAAATCCGTTGCTTCTAACTCTCGGTTGGCGGGATAATACGCGTGTAAAAATTAAAGTAAAAGAAAAAATATTTTTAAAATAACAATAGATATAGAGGTACATGAAATATTTATTTCCATTATATATATCGGCCTTTATAAAACGGCCTTTTTAAAAATAGATTTTTAATTTCTAAATATTTAATCTAAAAGATAAAGATATTTATAAGCAACCCGACGACGGAGAGTTAAAATGCATGCTAATTATATTTTATATATGCATGATAATTTATATTTTGCGATTTCTGACGACTTAATGGCGTACGTTAAAATACGATCGTAATATCGTACGATCGTAAACAAATTATTAGTCGTCAAAATGAATATGGCCAGAAGAAGAGATAACTGGCTTGAAAAATACATATCAATATTGGCAATATTGGCCAAAAGATGTGTTGCGCGGCTAAGGCTTCCTAAATTTTATCGCGAATTTCCGGTTAGGGCTCCTTAAATTTCTCATTATCGCGGATTTCTAATTAGGGTTCCCCAAATTTCACCTTATCGTGAATTTCTGCTGGTGTAAGCCAGCAAGTAGGGCGGCTAGGGCTGTTAGGTCTTTATTAGGTCTGTTAAGGCTATTAAGTCTGTTAGGGCTGTTAGGACTGTTAGGTTTGTTAGGGCTATTAGGGCATATAAAAGTTAAATTTATTTTCAAGAAAAAAAAACATAAAAATATGTTATTTTTAGGGGTCTGTATTAGGCTTGTTAGGGCTATTAAGTCTGTTAGGACTGTTAGGTTTGTTAGGGCTATTAGGGCATATAAAAATTAAATTTATTTTCAGGAAAAAAACCATAAAAATATGTTATTTTTAGGAGTATTTTCATATATATAATTTATTTTATGTAAAATTAAATAAATTATATATAAAGAATTGAAATTAATTATAAAAAAAACTATAAATAAAAATAAAAAATTAATGTATGGAAAATGTAAAAAATGTAACTTAAATACATAATGTACATTTAAGTTGCATTTTATTATACGTATAACATGTATTAAATTTAATATTTTATTTTTTGTAAATTGTATTAATATTTTATCACTTAAAAATTGTATTTTCTTGAAAATTATACAATTTTAAATTCGAATGTGAATGTTATTAGTATCTAATATGATAATATTGATTCGATAAAATATTGACAGAAAAAAGTAATTCAATCTAAATAATTTTTTTTTCTAACTTATTTGAATCCATATACATTGATTATCATTGATTAATCATTTCAAATAATAAAAATTTTGCAATTTTCTTGTGTTGAGAATATTGATACTAATAGCATCAATTATTAAATTGTATCTAACATTGTAATTATATCTATAAATTGTAATTATATTATTTTTTATTTTTAATAATTTTCTTTGCAATTGTATATAAATTATAATCTAGTTGTAATAATGTAAAAGAAATCTATTGTACATTACACGAAATTAGATGAATACGTACAATAACAAAATTTGTTTAATTAACACATTTGATATATTTTATTTCAATATTTTTATTGCAAAATTATTCAAATATTTGGATAGCTTATTTTTTTATATTAAAAGATTATTAATAAATTCGAGAAACTCGCGCAAATACCGTAAAAAAACTCTTTTACATAATATAAAGATTATTAAATAAAAGTGAATCAAGAAAAACACGATGTTAACCCAATAATTAGATATTAGCTTTTTACTCGTAAAATTTGTCGCGCTTTTAATATTATAGAAACGTAAGTATATTCGAAAATAAAATATTGCGAAATATTGAACATTATCGATCACGCGGAAATTAAAATCTGTAAAACAAAATAATTTTCTTTGATTATCGTTTTTAATTAAATGTATTTCGAAAATTTCGAATCGCGTTAAATATTTATTGATTTACGATTTATTGATTTACGATTTTATAATAAATTATATTGCAAACAATTGCGTTCTTTTCACGTTTTTGGACGTGATCGCTATCTTGGCGAAGAAGCCTTATCGCTGTCCCTCATGTCAGGTGGACGCTAGCAAATGCGGTTTGTACTGGCGGAGAGTCGAAACGATCTTCATTGCGGAGAGTTATTTCTCGTCGGTTTTTGTGGGCTCTATCCGCAATGCTTAGTTCGGTGCCTCATTGAAAATTGGAAGTTTCCATTACAGAGTAGGAATTAAACCCAGGTTTTCTTGGCGGTTCCTGAAAACAATGTTTTTGGCAGTGATTTAACGACGATCACCGTACATTTGAAATCGATTTTATTAAATATAAAATACAAAATTCATTAAGTATACTTTGAGAGAAGATATATTTTCTTTTTTTTTATTAAAAATGTTCTTCCATTAATATCAATATTATTTTAATAATGAAAATATTTAATAATAGTTCAAAAATGGATATAATAGATAAAATTCACTTTTTCAAATATAAATTTAATTTAATAAGTTTTTGCGCAAACTTTTTTGTGCAAAATTTTTATTATTTGAAAAATTATGGTTACAAACAAGTATATTTTATTAATTAATTTTGAATTAATTTTATTTTTGGTTTCTTTTAAGAAACCACTTGCAGGCACTGGACGTTCCACTATCTCAGTATATTACATTTATTTTAGATAAGACGAGTGTATATGTATATATAATAAAATACATGTGCGCAAATTGTGATGTATTTGCAAAAACCCTTTTTTTGTATTATTCTTAATAATATATTAGGATGATGCATGATATAATATAAAATGTGTGAGTAATTAAAAAGTTCGAGACAAATCGAATGGGTACTCTGATATCAGTAAGATTCTGTAAATTATTGTCACGTGTTAAGTGTTAAATGCAACAGAAAAATTAATTTCTTTATAATCTTCCATTTGATGTTGCTAAATATTCAAATTGAATTTTTTTTTAAATCTCGCTGTTATCGGATTTGATTTGTCTCGAGCACATTTGGTACCCTAAAGTTATTATTATTCATACATTTAACCGAGCAACGATAAAAGCGCATGTATTTCATTTTTCCTAAATATACTCGATTGTAACATGTATATAAAAATCATTATATCCAGTCATTTTTTTAGTAAAAAAAGATATTTCTTACAATGGAAGAACATGTTTTTTTTCACGCGAAGTTTAATCTCATATATTGAAAATGATAATAAGGGTAACAGTCGTTAATTCGCTGCCGAAATCACTGTTATTGGGAGCAATCAGGAAGATCGGGGATTCGTTCCTTCCTGTAGCGGGACTTATGACGTTCAATGAATCACTTAACTTTCCTTTGTGGATCGATTCCGCGGGATCCGAAATAGAAGAAATAAGACAAATTGAGGTCGCTTTCCACTTTTAAGATCGTTCTTCTCTCTGTTAGATATTAACCAGCGTATCACTCGGCAGAGGGATTTTGATCTGGTTTAATCGTTGGGCCAGTTATCCTTCATTGAACGTGGCGATAACGCGATTATTTTAAGGAACATTAAAGTTTAGCCTATTTGCAATTGTCCGCGACACAAGATATATATTTTTATATACTTTTGATCGCGAAATTTACATGAAATTGTATATTTGGAAAGAAATCGAGTATTATAGATTCTGCATCCGCGTTTAATTCCTTACGTATATTATTTACAAATTATATGAAATGCGCCTCTAATGTTGCAATATTTTTATTGTCACATGAAATGATAATAATTATATTGCGTGTGCGCACGTTGTATTCCGATTATAGAAATTATGTGTATTGTAATTAAATATTACTATTTTTATCAATTTTTTTTATTCATCATATACATTCGCGAAATTTAAACCGCGATTTTTTTTCTGATTTAATCGTTGGGTAACATCGATGCTTTACTTATCTTTTCGCGTCATCGAACATTTCTTTTAGAAAACCTTACAAAATGCATTAAAATTCCGGGTACTTTTTCTTATTGAAAGACATAATCGATAAATTTATTAATGATTCTTTTGGTTGCGATAGATTATCAGCGCTACGCCAATCTAAAAATTTCTAATAAATTGTACGCATTTCTGATATTTTCGTGTAATATAATAAAATATGCTATGTATATATTCTATATAACAATTTGTTATGTATTATTTTATGTTTTATATATAATGTATTTTTTATTATTGTTATAATTATGTATTATATACTATATATTTTCAACGGAAAATTTTATGTATTTATAAATTGTATTATAATTATAATGTATATTTTGTAATATATTTTTATATGACTGCAAGCTATGTAATTATACATTATAATATTTTATAATTATATAATATACATATATATTTTTTATAAATTCTATGTATTATATTTTCTATTTGGAAAATTTGAAAAACCTACACTATTAAAAGAAAATAAAATAAAAAAATTTTACCTCCTCGATGGTATCTCCACCTTAACGAAGGCATTTGCCGGGTGAGGAGGTTTGAGTACTCTAATGATCCGGAGAGCTATGCCGGCGGTAACATAGGCCGGTATTTATATAATCTGTTTTTATATTTAATCATCTTAAATATGGTCTTCGCATCTTAAAATTCTGTTCAATCTCAATGAAATAATAAACATTTTCTAAATTTTACTTAAAACGATCTTAAATATAAGACTATATGAACACCGACCTTAATTACTGGTAGGGTCACCCATGCCGGATAGGTCAAAGAAAAAGAGTCAGACTAAGAGAGATACCCCGTAATTATAATTATTATATTAATAATTATTAATTATGAATATGATAATTATATTATAATATATTATATTATAATAGTTAATTAGTGATTATTACATTTTTTGAATAAGATGAAAGTAAAAGAATGATAAAAGCATGAAGAGAGAGAGAGAGAGAGAGAGAGAAGGAAGAAGCACGAGTCCCTATGGTCTTGGGAATGCGACAGATTACAACACTGCAAAGATTTGAAGAAGAAGATACATTGGATAAAAATGCGTAGTAATACTTTATATAATTATGTTACACTTTATAATTTAGCACATTGTATTATAATATATAAAGCATCAAGCATTAAATATTTTGATGTTATGAAAACTATAATAAAATAATATAAAAAATTTGCTATAAAGTGGAACATTCGAAAGCATATCCACTGACGAGATACTATTAAAGATCGATGATTTTACAATATTTACCGTGACCACAAAATATTTATGTATTTATGTATATATATATATATATATATATATATATATATATATATATATATATATATAGAGAGAGAGAGAGAGAGAGAGAGAGAGAGGACCATAAGATTCGTTTATATTAAAAATTTAACACTGGCATTTCGTGTACATAGCACGGAATAAAACCAGAAATTGTGCTGAAAGGTTGATGGTGCGAACATTTAAACATAATATATCAGCTCTATTGTTTAAAACTATATCTGTAAGAAAATAATCAACTTTTCCTCTTGACTTTTTGGTAGAATAATTGCTCCTCGACTTCTTTATCGAAATATTCAATCGCTCCATTTCTGCTATTAATATTTTATAATTTGTTAGCAAAAAACCAATCATTTTCTTGGAAAAATATATTTCCCATAGTCTATCACAAATATATCCAACATATTCGCAGACCAAATAATATTTTATGATATCGTGCGATAATTGGAGTGCAGAGTATTACTCTGTATCTATAGGGATAGTTTAAGTTCATTTATATTGCGATATTTTGCGGCACAGTGTAATATTAATTATCTAGGGACAGTATAAGATTAAATACAATGCGACATTTTACGATATTTTGCGATATTTACGGACGTAGAGTAATATTCTGTATCTATTGGTAGTTTAGGTTTATTTATATTGCGGTATTTTGCGATATTTGGGAACACAGTGTAATGTTAATTATTTAGGGATAGTATAAGTTTAAATACAATGCGATATTTTACGATATCTTGCGATATTTGTAGCGCGGAGTATTATTCCGTATCAAGGGGTAGTTTAGGTTTAATTTATTGCGATACTTTGCGATATTTTGAGGCGCAGGGTAATATTAATTATCTAGGGATAGTTTAGGATTTCTAGCATTGCGATATTTTACGATATTTTTCGATATTTTGGGCGCAGAAAATTATTCTTTACCTAAGGGTAGTTTAGATTTAATTTGTTGCTATATTTGTTGCTATATACTTTAATATATTCCACATGTGTATATGTGTGTGTGTGTGTGTGTGTGTATATGTTAAAGTACGTAAAATATTTCGATGACGAACAGACAATAACACCGACCTTGACGGCGTAAACATTAGCGCGCTAATGTTTATATGCCATAGTCTTGAAAAATGTTTCGATAAAAAATAATAATAACACAGTCTTTCCGACTAATTTTTTCGCTCTATTATCATTCGCGCGACGACACTCAAAGAGTAAAGTAGTAGTATACAAGACGCTCCGTTAAATCCTTTTCTAGACGCGATCGCGATCAATATCGAAAAATTATATGCTGTATTAAAATACGTAAAATATAATATAATATAATATAATATAATATAATATAATATAAATATGTATTGTTTACGCCAAGGTCGGTATTATTGTCTGTTCGTCATCGAAATATTTTACGTACTTTAACATATTTATATTATATTATATTATAATATAAAATATAATATAATATAATACAATATATTTCGATATGACGAACGGACAATAACACGGTGTTCGGCCTTGACGATGTAAACAATAGCGCGCTAGTCATACGGTCTTGGTATCATTCACACGGCAACACTCGAGCAGTAAAGATCGTAGTGCGAATATATTCGTCGTATATTCTTAAATTAATTATTAATTAAACAATTATTGTATCATGACTTTCACTTTTTTATTAAACTTTCGATTCTATAATTCGTATTAATATACATGTACTGCATATATATATCAATAATGAAAACAACATTTGTAATGAATTAGTATTTAATTTGATCTCATAAAAACGTCGAGCGAATCGTACTTCTCTATCCCTTATACGATATATTAAAGTGCGTCTCTCGTAATTATTCCGTGATCGGGAGTGCCGTGCAAAGTGTCTCGCAATCGTTTCTACATATGACTAAATATAATCAATTGTTTGTTCGCGAGTGAACATGAGTGCTGTGAAGGTGCAAGCAAAGGATGAAGAAAGGAGAAGGATATCTGGAAAAGTATCGGACAGCCAGAGAACAGTGAGAGAGCCTGAAGCAGCCAGAGAGATATGCGGTGAGTAATTTATAAAAATTATTTATTATTTATATTGTTGTGTCCCCGCGTCTCTTTCCTGTGGATGTATACGCCATCCGTTATTCTGTCGGGAAGTACGTCGATGGAAGAAGATCGTCTCCGCGCGCGTTGTTAAGAGATTGTTTAACATCAACGACGGTCAGCTGAGTCTGAGCCCAGCTGTCAAGCTGAGCGGTCGCGCGTTAAAATCTGTGTTTCGTTTTACGAATTATCTGAGTTCTTGTATGTTTCTCGTGGTTCTATGTTTCGTGGTTCTTGTGTTTCAAAGAACCGTATTATTATTTTCGAGTGCGCGAGTGCGAGCGTGTGCCGATCAATTGTGTCGCGCGCGTTCGATACATATCGTTCCGGGGACGCAACAATATATATTAATTTGAAAATAGACATATTGCTTATTATTTTTTCATTTTCTCAATGGTATATATAATTCGCTCTAAAAATCACGTAATATAATGCATGTATAAAATATTCCAGGTTTTATTTTAACACATTTAAAGTATCTATAATAAAGCATTTATAATATTTTTGTTATTAATTAATACTTTTATATATAAATATTTTAATATCTTATAAAATATTTTTAAAATAATATAATTATTTAAATATTTCATATATGAAAATTAACATGCTCTCTTTATATAATTATATTTTTCAAAAATTTATAATAAAGAAACATTATTTTGCTAGTTTTACATTTAAAGTATTAATATCAGAGATAAATCTCTCTTAAAAGATAAAAAAATTGATTGCGCGTAATTATTAGTTTTACAAAATAAATTATTTTGAGTTTTATAAAGAATAGATCTATAAGAATATTAATTGATTATATTTGAATTTAATTTTTGACATATTGATTTAAAAATAGAAGTGTGTGACAAGAATTAAAATTAATAATAATTTGAATTGTATTTAGATTGTTAAAAAGTTGAATGATAAAATATCGAATAAAATACACTTAATCTTTAAGTATCGTTAAAGAAATAATTATTCTTATAAAAATCACAATAAAATAAATTATCGTTTCATTGCTAAGTGTTAACTGTTAAATGCAACAGAAAAATTAATTCCTTGATACTTTTTCATTTGATGTTGGTAAATATTCAAATTGAATTTTTTTTTAAATCTCGCTGTTATCAGATTTGATTTGTCTCGAGCACATTTGGTACCCTAAAATTATTATTATTCACACATTTAACTGAGCAACGATAAAAGCGCATGTATTTCATTTTTCCTAAATATACTCGATTGTAACATGTATATAAAAATCATTATATCCAGTCATTTTTTAATAAAAAAAGATATTTCTTAAAATGGAAGAACATGTTTCTTTTCACGCGTATTTTAATCTCATATATTAAAAATGATAATAAGGGTAACAGTCGTTACCCTTATTATCATTTTTAATATATGAGATTAAAATACGCGTGAAAAGAAACATGTTCTTCCATTTTAAGAAATATCTTTTTTTATTATATCGCTGCCGAAATCACTGTTATCGGGAGCCATCAGGAAGATCGGGAATTCGTTCCTTCGTATAGTGGGACTTCTGATGTTTAATGAATCACTTAACTCTTCATTGTAAATCGATTTCGCGAGTTCCGAAATAGAAGAAATAAGACAAGTTGAAGTCGCTTCCCACTTTTAAGATCGCTCCTTTTTTTATCGGATATTACCGGTATGTCACTCGCGTATCTGCAATTGAATATTTTGAATTATCGATTTATTTATTCGTCGCGGTTTATCGCGAATTTTAAATTGCGATTTATCTTATAAAAATTCGCAAGTAAATCGGTCGGTGAATTGTATATCCACAAACATTACAGACCTCAAATGATTGTTGAAATATTTTTGATTTTTTATACTTACGTGATAATAATTATATCGCGCTCGTGTCTATTGAGAGCTTCGATCATTATATTTATTCGTCGCGTTTTCTCGGGAATTTTAAATCGCGATTTATCTTATAATTTAATCGTTGACTTATACATTAAAGCTTTGTTTATCTTTCCACGTCTTTGAATATTGTTTTTATTAGTTCGCGCAAAATGCTGGTAGTGCAAATATTTTCTTCTATAATTTAAAAGACGATCGATGACTATATTAATGACTTTTTTAATCGTGATTCTTTACATTATTTAAATCTTATTAAACTCTACTATTACATCGATTATTAGAGGGACTTTGAAAATCATTCGTTCCGTTATTTTCTATTAAACGTGGCCACAACGCGATTTTTAATTATATTTTAAAACTTATAGAGCTCATTTCTTCTTATTCAGCTAATCATGCGCGGAATAGGATATGTATTTTATTCTCAATCGTGAAATTCGTATAAAGTCGCGTATATATTAATCGCAAATAAATCGGACAGTGAATTTTATGTTCATAAACAATACGAATCACAAATGTTTGCTAAAATATCTTCGTCTGTCAACATACGTTAAATTTCTTTTCTACAGATACGATCGCGATCAACATCGGAAAATTATTTATTATAACAATATGATTAATTAATTTTTATAAATAACACATAATTAATAATTATATACAGGGTAATTCATATAAAGTGACCGATGTGAATATTAGCTAAAGTTGAAGAGCTATGAAAAAATTTTTATACCAAAAGATGTTTGACACAGAGGGGGACATCGTATGGTACAAACGATATTTTTATAGATGAAGGCATTAAGGAGATTTCAAGATCAACTTAATTTTTTTAAATGGAACCTCCTATTTTTTATTACATATTCTTGTAGCTCATCTCGAGAGCTTTCCAAAACATTATAATTAAGTTAGTTTTCATTAAGTACTTTCCGAGTTATGAGGCTTGAAATCATTTCTTAATTTTACATAAACCGTAAAATATCTTGTAAAATATTCATTTTTCGATTATCTTACCTTAATACTTTTACGTACAAAATAATGAGAGGAATCAATTGGTGTAAAGAAAACATATAGTTGTTTCGAAGAAAACATATGTAATTTGCAATCAACAATTACATATTTTTTCGTAAAAATAACTATTTGTTTTATTTACACCAATTGATTTCTCTCATTATTTTGTACGTAAAAGTATTAAGGTAAGATAATCGAAAAATGAATATTTTACAAGATATTTTACGGTTTATGTAAAATTAAGAAATGATTTCAAGCCTCATAACTCGGAAAGTACTTAATGAAAACTAACTTAATTATAGTGTTTTAGAAAGCTCTCAAGATGAGCTACAAGAATATGTAATAAAAAATAGGGGGTTCCATTTAAAAAAATTAAGTTGATCTTGAAATCTCCTTAATGTCTTCATTTATAAAAATATCGTTTGTACCATACGATGTCCCCCTGTGTCAAACATCTTTTGGTATAAAAATTTTTTCATAGCTCTTCAACTTTAGCTAATATTCACATCGGTCACTTTATATGAGTCACCCTGTATATCGCGACGAAAATTCTCGAATCGTATATTTCATAATTTATTCATTTAATCAACTAAGAATCATATATATATAGTCACAGAAATCTAAAATAATAAATTATTATTTCGATATGAAATCGATTTTTACGAGCACAGAAATTATTTCTTTAATATTTATAAATATTTAAATATAATTCGGATTGTGAGAACGCGCAGTAAAACAATTGAGTCGTGGATCTAAACAATTAACATAATGAAAGACTCCATCAATCTTTAAATAAATATATAATCATATAATTAAAAAATCTATATAATCTAAAATACTTGTATATATTTTAATATATTATATTCCATGTATATATATGTTAAAGTACGTAAAATATTTCGATGACGAACAGACAATAACACCGACCTTGGCGGCGTAAACAATAGCGCGCTAATGTTTATATGTCGTAGGCTTGAAAAATGTTTCTATAAAAAAATAATAATAACACGGTTTTCGATCTTTCGGACTAATTTTTCGGCTATATTATTATTCGCGCGACGACACTCAAAGAGTAAAGTAGTAGTACAAGGCGCTCCGTTAAATCCTTTTCTAGACGCGATCGCGATCAATATCGAAAAATTATATGCTGTATTAAAATACGTAAAATATAATATAATATAATATAATATAATATAATATAATATAAATATGTATTGTTTACGCCAAGGTCGGTATTATTGTCTGTATTGTTCGTCATCGAAATATTTTACGTACTTTAACATATTTATATTATATTATATTATAATATAAAATATAATATAATATAATACAATATATTTCGATATGACGAACGGACAATAACACGGTGTTCGGCCTTGACGATGTAAACAATAGCGCGCTAGTCATACGGTCTTGGTATCATTCACACGGCAACACTCGAGCAGTAAAGATCGTAGTGCGAATATATTCGTCGTATATTCTTAAATTAATTATTAATTAAACAATTATTGTATCATGACTTTCACTTTTTTATTAAACTTTCGATTCTATAATTCGTATTAATATACATGTACTGCATATATATATCAATAATGAAAACAACATTTGTAATGAATTAGTATTTAATTTGATCTCATAAAAACGTCGAGCGAATCGTACTTCTCTATCCCTTATACGATATATTAAAGTGCGTCTCTCGTAATTATTCCGTGATCGGGAGTGCCGTGCAAAGTGTCTCGCAATCGTTTCTACATATGACTAAATATAATCAATTGTTTGTTCGCGAGTGAACATGAGTGCTGTGAAGGTGCAAGCAAAGGATGAAGAAAGGAGAAGGATATCTGGAAAAGTATCGGACAGCTAGAGAACAGTGAGAGAGCCTGAAGCAGCCAGAGAGATATGCGGTGAGTAATTTATAAAAATTATTTATTATTTATATTGTTGCGTCCCCGCGTCTCGTTCCTGTGGATGTATACGCCATCCGTTATTCTGTCGGGAAGTACGTCGATGGAAGAAGATCGTCTCCGCGCGCGTTGTTAAGAGATTGTTTAACATCAACGACGGTCAGCTGAGTCTGAGCCCAGCTGTCAAGCTGAGCGGTCGCGCGTTAAAATCTGTGTTTCGTTTTACGAATTATCTGAGTTCTTGTATGTTTCTCGTGGTTCTATGTTTCGTGGTTCTTGTGTTTCAAAGAACCGTATTATTATTTTCGAGTGCGCGAGTGCGAGCGTGTGCCGATCAATTGTGTCGCGCGCGTTCGATACATATCGTTCCGGGGACGCAACAATATATATTAATTTGAAAATAGACATATTGCTTATTATTTTTTCATTTTCTCAATGGTATATATAATTCGCTCTAAAAATCACGTAATATAATGCATGTATAAAATATTCCAGGTTTTATTTTAACACATTTAAAGTATCTATAATAAAACATTTATAATATTTTTGTTATTAATTAATACTTTTATATATAAATATTTTAATATCTTATAAAATATTTTTAAAATAATATAATTATTTAAATATTTCATATATGAAAATTAACATACTCTCTATATATAATTATATTTTTCAAAAATTTATAATAAAGAAACATTTTTTTGCTAGTTTTACATTTAAAGTATTAATATCAGAGATAAATCTCTCTTAAAAGATAAAAAAATTGATTGCGCGTAATTATTAGTTTTACAAAATAAATTATTTTGAGTTTTATAAAGAATAGATCTATAAGAATATTAATTGATTATATTTGAATTTAATTTTTGACATATTGATTTAAAAATAGAAGTGTGTGACAAGAATTAAAATTAATAATAATTTGAATTGTATTTAGATTGTTAAAAAGTTGAATGATAAAATATCGAATAAAATACACTTAATCTTTAAGTATCGTTAAAGAAATAATTATTCTTATAAAAATCACAATAAAATCAATTATCGTTTTATTGCTAAGTGTTAACTGTTAAATGCAACAGAAAAATTAATTCCTTGATACTTTTTCATTTGATGTTGCTAAATATTCAAATTGAATTTTTTTTTAAATCTCGCTGTTATCAGATTTGATTTGTCTCGAGCACATTTGGTACCCTAAAATTATTATTATTCACACATTTAACCGAGCAACGATAAAAGCGCATGTATTTCATTTTTCCTAAATATACTCGATTGTAACATGTATATAAAAATCATTATATCCAGTCATTTTTTAATAAAAAAAGATATTTCTTAAAATGGAAGAACATGTTTTTTTTCACGCGAATTTTAATCTCATATATTAAAAATAATTATAAGGGTAACAGTCGTTAATTCGCTGCCGAAATCACTGTTATCGTGAGCCATCAGGAAGATCGGAGATTCATTCCTTCTTATAGTGGGACTTCTGATGTTTAATGAATCACTTAACTCTTCATTGTAAATCGATTTCGCGAGTTCCGAAATAGAAGAAATAAGACAAGTTGAAGTCGCTTCCCACTTTTAAGATCGCTCCTCTTTTTATCGGATATTACCGGTATGTCACTCGCGTATCTGCAATTGAATATTTTGAATTATCGATTTATTTATTCGTCGCGTTTTATCGCGAATTTTAAATCGCGATTTATCTTATAAAAATTCGCAAGTAAATCGGTCGGTGAATTGTATATTCACAAACATTACAGACTTCAAATAATTGTTGAAATATTTTTGATTTTTTATACTTACGTGATAATAATTATATCGCGCTCGTGTCTATTGAGAGCTTCGATCATTATATTTATTCGTCGCGTTTTCTCGGGAATTTTAAATCGCGATTTATCTTATAATTTAATCGTTGACTTATACATTAAAATAATATGGTTATCTTTCCACGTCTTTGAATATTGTTTTTATTAGTTCGCGCAAAATGCTGGTAGTGCAAATATTTTCTTCTATAATTTAAAAGACGATCGATGACTATATTAATGACTTTTTTAATCGTGATTCTTTACATTATTTAAATCTTATTAAACTCTACTATTACATCGATTATTAGAGGGACTTTGAAAATCATTCGTTCCGTTATTTTCTATTAAACGTCACAACGCGATTTTTAATTATATTTTAAAACTTATAGAGCTCATTTCTTCTTATTCAGCTAATCATGCGCGGAATAGGATATGTATTTTATTCTCAATCGTGAAATTCGTATAAAGTCGCGTATATATTAATCGCAAATAAATCGGACAGTGAATTTTATGTTCATAAACAATACGAATCACAAATGTTTGCTAAAATATCTTCGTCTGTCAACATACGTTAAATTTCTTTTCTACAGATACGATCGCGATCAACATCGGAAAATTATTTATTATAACAATATGATTAATTAATTTTTATAAATAACACATAATTAATATCTATATACAGGGTAATTCATATAAAGTGACCGATGTGAATATTAGCTAAAGTTGAAGAGCTATGAAAAAATTTTTGTACCAAAAGATGTTTGACACAGAGGGGGACATCGTATGGTACAAACGATATTTTTATAGATGAAGGCATTAAGGAGATTTCAAGATCAACTTAATTTTTTTAAATGGAACCTGCTATTTTTTATTACATATTCTTGTAGCTCATCTCGAGAGCTTTCTAAAACACTATAATTAAGTTAGTTTTCATTAAGTACTTTCCGAGTTATGAGGCTTGAAATCATTTCTTAATTTTACATAAACCGTAAAATATCTTGTAAAATATTCATTTTTCGATTATCTTACCTTAATACTTTTACGTACAAAATAATGAGAGGAATCAATTGGTGTAAAGAAAACATGCAATTAACAATTACATATTTTTTCGTAAAAATAACTGTGTTTTATTTACACCAATTGATTTCTCTCATTATTTTGTACGTAAAAGTATTAAGGTAAGATAATCGAAAAATGAATATTTTACAAGATATTTTACGGTTTATGTAAAATTAAGAAATGATTTCAAGCCTCATAACTCAAAAAGTACTTAATGAAAACTAACTTAATTATAGTGTTTTAGAATATTTATTAATATTCTAAATATTTCCCGTATATTTCATAATTTATTCATTTAATCAACTAAGAATCATAATAACAGATATCTAAAATAATAAATTATTATTTCGATATGAAATCGATTTTTACGAGCACAGAAATTATTTCTTTAATATTTATAAATATTTAAATATAATTCGGATTGTGAGAACGCGCAGTAAAACAATTGAGTCGTGGATCTAAACAATTAACATAATGAAAGACTCCATCAATCTTTAAATAAATATATAATCATATAATTAAAAAATCTATATAATCTAAAATACTTGTATATATTTTAATATATTATATTCCATGTATATATATGATAAAGTACGTAAAATATTTCGATGACGAACAGACAATAACACCGACCTTGGCGGCGTAAACAATAGCGCGCTAATGTTTATATGTCGTAGGCTTGAAAAATGTTTCTATAAAAAAATAATAATAACACGGTTTTCGATCTTTCGGACTAATTTTTCTGCTATATTATTATTCGCGCGACGACACTCAAAGAGTAAATTAATGGTGCTCCGTTAAATTCCTTTTCTAGAGGCGATCGCGATCGATATTGAAAAATTATTTGCTGTATTAAAATACGTAAAATATATTTCGATATGACGAATGGACAATAAATGGGCCCGGTTTTCGGCCTTGACGATGTAAACAATAGCGCGGTAGTGTTCATGTCGTACGGCCTTGGTATCATTCACACAGCGACACTCGAATAGTAAAGATATAGTAGTAAGAAATACGTATATATTGTTAAATTAATTATTAATTAAACGATTATTGTATCATGACTTTAAATTATATTAAACTTTCGAATCTATAATTCGTATTAATATACATGTACCGTATATATATATATATATATATATATATATATATATATATATATATATATATAAAATTATTCATTATTTATATATATTATTTTCAAAATAGATATATTGCTTATTATTTTTTCATTTTCTCGATAGTATATATAATTCGCACTAAAAATCATATAATGCATGTATAAAATATTCCAGATTTTACTTTAACACATTTAAAGTATCTATAATAAAGCATCTATAATATTTTTGTTATTAATTAATACTTTTATATAGAAATATTTTAATATTTTAGAAAATATTTTTAAAATAATATAATTATTTAAATATTTCATATAGAAAAATTAACATACTCTCTTTATTTTTAATTACATTTTTTTAAAATTTATAATAAAAGAAATATTTTTTACCAGTTTTACATTTAAAGTATCAATATCAGAGATAAAAGATCAAACAATTGATTGCGCTTAATAATTAGTTTTACAAAATGAATTATTTTGAGTTTTATAAAGAATAGATCTATAAAGAGTATTAATTGATTATACTTGTATTTAAATTTTGACGTATTGTTTTAAAAATATAAGTGTACGACAAGAATTATAATTATAAATTATCGTTTTATTGTGATCTTTATAAGAATAATTATTTCTTTAACGATACTTAAAAATTAAATGTATTTATTCGAGTGTTTTATCTCTCTCTCTCCCTCCCTCCCTCTCTCTCCCTCCCTCACTCTCCCTCCCTCACTCTCTCTCTCTCTCTCTCTCACTCAACTTTCTAACAATCTAAATACAATTCAAATTGAGAACGCGTGATAAAATGATCGAATGATAAAAGTCATATAGTTAAAGTTTTGTGAGATATATTAATCGTTTAATAAATAATTAATTTATACTTTAAAATATTCGTATAATTTAATTTATTCCACGCATATATACATGAATTATCAATAACACGGTGTTCGACTTTGGCAATATAAACAGTAGCGCGCTATTATTAATATGTTACGGTTTTATCATTTGCACGGTGACACTCGAGCAATAAAGTAGTAGTGCGAAACGCTTCACATATTGTCGAATTTTTTTTTTCTAAACACGATTACGATAGTATCGAAACATAATTTGATATAATTATTAATAATTAAAAATTAATTAATTTATGATAAACGACATGAAACTGTATATCGCAACGATAAATCGAATCGCAATCATTAATTACTGCGAATAAAAATTGAAATAGGGGATACATAAAAAGGGATAAAAGAATTAATTTTGTTATGATTTTTCGATTATTGATGCTTATTATAATAATTTCCCTAACAATACTTATTAGAATTAAATAAATTTCAACCAATACTTTAAATTTTCTTAATCGGCAATCACTTATAGAATATTTCAACGATAAATTATAATAATAACGTAGTATAAGTTGACTTTGGCGATATAAACAGTACCGCGGTAATGTTTTTGATTTATGATCATTCGCACAGTAACCTTGGGCAATAAAGTAGTGACGTTTCATATATTATCAAATTCTTTCTTTACATAGTCGACCCTGACGATATAAACAGTACCGCGGTAATGTTCTTGACTTACGATCATTCGCTCAGTGGCTCTTGAGCAATAAAGTAGTGACGTTTCATATATTATCAAATTCTTTCCTTACATAGTCGACCCTGGCGATATAAACAGTACCGCGGTAATGTTCTTGACTTACGATCATTCGCTCGGTGGCTCTTGAGCAGTGAAGTAGTGATGTGAGACGTTTCATATATTATCAAATTCTTTCTCTAAACACAATTGCAAGTGCAATGAGGAACTTTTCGTGAATAAGTGTAAGTGCAACGAGGAATTCAAATGAGTGCAACAAGGATTAAAGTGCCACGAGGAAAGAGCGAAGGAAGCAAAAGAAAAAAGGAGGTTCTGGAAGTGGATGGATCAATAAGATATGATGTAAGTCATTAATATAAATTATTTATCATATTCATTATTTATTATATTGTTGCGTCATTAATATAAATTATTTATCATATTCATTATTTATTATATTGTTGCGTCCCCGCGTCCCGTCCCGCTGACTGTATTCGTCACCCGTTGAATTCTTTCGAAGAAGATCGTTTTCGCGCGCGTTGTCAAGATATTGTTATAAACAACGACTGTCAGAGAGTCTAAGCCTAGCTGTCAAGTTGTGCGGACGCGCGTCTATTTGTGATCCGTTTTACGATTATTCTGAATTCTTGTATGTTACTCGCGATTTATTAAAATTCTTGTGCACCTTAAATCGCGTTATTATTTACGAGTGCACGAGCGTCAGCGCATGCCGATTGTGTCACCCGCGTTCGATATATATCGTTCCGCGGACGCAACAATATATAAATTATTTATCAATAGTATATATATTCAAAATATACATATTTCTCGTTTCGTTTTATTTCTTTGATAGTGATTCAATAGTGATTTTAAATTGTAACATATATAATACATATACTTATAAAAAATATTCCATTTTATTTTAAAATAATTAAAACATTTATAAAATTGTTTATTAATTAATATTTTCAGATACTTCTTATATTTTATAAAACATTTCATATTAATATATTTATTTAAATATTTCATGTATAAAAAAGTAGAAATTTTTTTATTTATCATATTTTTAAAAGTTTATATATAAGAAATATAAATTATTTTGTAATTACGCGATATATAACATTAAAATATATCTATTTAAAAGTAAAAATTAATTGCGCGCAATAATTAGTTTTAAAATCAATTATTTTGAACATAGCTTTATATAATAGATTTTCTTTTATCTTTTATATTTTCATTTATCGTTTATATTTGCGAATTTCAATTTATGTACTATATTACAAAATAAATTTCAAATTATGTATTATATTATATATAAAATTATATATAATATAACCCTCCCATGGGGTACACCTTGTCGTGGTGGGAGGGCTTAGTACTTGGATGGTGCCTTGAGGTTTATCTTAAATTTTTCTATTTATGATAAATCTTAAGGTGCCTGAATGGGAAGCTAAGTACCCTTTCGCGTCGTCGGTGCCGTCAACGTGCCGCGGACGGCAAGCGCTTCGTTACCGCGTTTTCGCGTTGTAGTATTCTCGCGTCGTCGCGTTTTCGCGGAACTTTTGGACTTTTCATATAAAATCCCAATTTCATTTATTGTCACGAGTCTCTACTTCCGTTGCCAACTAACTGGGATGTTTCGAGTTTGCACACGTTGCTATGCAACGTACACTCTTGCTTCGTGCTTCGTCAAGTGATTCGGCCCGAATTAGTTAGAACTCGATCGATTGCTCGGAATGGTCGTCAATGGGTCCCTTCTCTTTGCTCGTCTACAGCCACACGCACTGCGTGTGTTAACCCTGTCGAGGAGTCGAGTGGATTCCCCTAGGCACGATTTTCGCTCGGTAAAAGGGGTTGCCTCCCCATTTTCTAAATTGCTGAATGTAAGCATTTAAAAAATGTGGGTATCCTCTTCTTTTGCCGTCTACTAGCCTGGTGTAGCATATAGCAACCGCGGGAGGCATAATATGTCCGAGCGGAGCACCTGAAATCGTGCTTAGCGGGTCCAGGTTCGATACGAGATAGGATAATTGCGCGAAAAAGAGTTGGTGAACTTCATTTTCCTCTATTTCCGTCAATCGTTTCGTCTTCTTTCCGGTTTGGGCTTAGTCCTTGCTCATTGTATCGTTGCAATCCCGACCGGTTGGCTCGAAGTTGATTCTCATAAGTGAAATGGGATTTTTGCTCGTACCGAAACCGGGAGAGCCGTCTAATCTATAGGTATACATATTAAGTATATACATCGCGCGATCAAATAGAAAATTTTTTATCGTATATACCGAAATAGTGCGGATACCGTTAAGTATCGCGCGTAAAATAGCGGAAATAGCGATATAAAAATATCGCTCGTGAGTGCGGGAGTGCCGTTGAAAGTATCGCGCGTCAACAACATGAGAGGAGAAGGAGGCCTGGGAGAGGCATCAGGCACCTGTGAAGCAACTCTACGGTAAATAAATTATCGCTTATATATAATTATTTATTAATTGCGTACGCGCGATTTAAATTAAGTAATTAATTGCGTAATTTGATTTTTTATTTATATGACAAACAAGAGAAAAAGAGAGAAATTTTTACATAAAAACTGTAATTTAAAAGTTTCTACGTTCGAATAGCTTTTGATAGAATTATTAAATTATTACTTATTAGTAGAATTTTTTTCAAAATTTATAAAATTGTTTATCTGCTTATTATTTATGTGCGTCGGATATAAAATTAAATGCATATAATAATAATTTTTTGACCGTGACTACAATTTGAATCTTCTTTGTATGTTACAGACCAACAAAAACTATTGTGAGAGGAGGAGGAGGCCTGGGAGAGGCATCTTGCATCGGCGAAGCAACTTGATGGTGAATATTTATTATTTGTATATCAATTGTTATAAATCGTACGCAAAATTAAATGCATATAATAATAATTTTTTGACCGTGACTACAATTTGAATCTTCTTTGTATGTTACAGACCAACAAAAACTATTGTGAGAGGAGGAGGAGGCCTGGGAGAGGCATCTTGCATCGGCGAAGCAACCTGATGGTGAATATAATTCTCGTTCTTATAATTTAAAGGAATTAAAGAGAAAATTAGAGAGAAAGATTTTTATAAAAATCATATATAAAAATTTCTATTTAAAAAGTAATTTTAAAATTTATAAAATCTTTTCACGTGTTTATATCTGCTTATTATTTTACACACCGGATATGAAATTCCGCACAATAATAATTTTTTGAAATATTGATTGTATTTTGAGTTTTGTTATAAATGAATTTTATATTTGTATGTTACAGACAACGTAGCTTCGACAACTCCGCTGTGGCACATCAATGCTCCGGTAAGTGATAAAAACTTTTATTTAATTTTAAAGTAACGGATTCATACAGATTGTAGATAAATCCGTTGCCTTAAAATGGATGAGCTAGAATAGATTAAATTAAATAACTTTTAATAAATTCGTTCGAAATATATTGCATCCATTGCGAAAATATATTGCAGTATTTCAATTATAAAGAAGAAAGATAGAGAAAAGATTATTTTTGTAGATTTTACCTAATTTATTAAAAATAAAGAACACTAAAAACTGTATCAATTACATCTAATGCTAATTTATTCGCTTATAACGCGCATTTATCTTATTCACTTATCTTACTCTAATTTCTTATTAGCTCATCCATTACAACATTTGTTGTAGATATTGTTTTTAAACTTAATGTAAAGCCAAATGATTAATTAATGAAATAATTTGTAATGTGATAAATGTAATATGATAAATGTTATACACATATTAATTTTACATTTTATTTTAAATTATGCATTACTATAAAAAATTTATTAATTATATATATTATTATAATATCAATCAATTTTTATTGGTAATCTGCACAGAGACTTTTATATTATAAGAATTTCATATATTATACCAGGCTGCTAACAGCTGAAGCCAGGATAATCATTTACATTTGGGCAGGACATACATATACAGATTAGATTAATATACATATTATATCGTACTTCAATTTTTGCCGGCATTTATTAAAATAAATATAAACTTCTATGAGATAGTGATTAAAATGAACATAAGTAGTTACAAAATATTAAAATATAGTATTTAAATAAATATAAGCAATAACCAGCAATTATTAAAATAAATATACAAGCGATACTCATATAAATTACAATTGCATCTTTCGAAAGCGATAGTTATGTTATGTTAAATTTTGTGATACCCGGTATAAATTCTGTCCAGTTATAAATGGTTGCTTTTGTTTTACATTTTATCATATGAGATATGGCCGTGTTAGCAGTCTAATATAATATAGAGAAATTTGTAATTTGGCTTTATTTCAGTTTAAAAAATTAAATTAAATTTATTTTTAAAAATGCTTTAAAAATGAAAATATTTAAATTATTAATTTAAATTATTAAAATTATTTTCAGGAATACTACAAGAAATTGCAAAATGTATAAATGTTTAAGAAGATTGTAAATTACGTAAATTCATTCTTATGTAAATTACACGAAAAATTATCGAAAGTATACGTATAATGATTATATAATAGTAATTCATTAAATTAACATATTTATTTCTATAGTATATATTTTTTAAATATTCATAAAAGAGTAACAATTTATATTTTCATATCAGAGTCATTAATAAATTTGGAAAATTTTTATATAAAATGTAAAAATTCGATGCTAAATTAATGATTAAATATAAGCGTTATAAAATTCGACAGACGCCTTTGTTATAAAATCGCGAGTCAATTATTAAATTGAATGATACGCTTTCCGTTAGATTTATCTATTTATGAATTCCATATCGCGCGGAGCTGAATATTCTTAAAATAAATTATTAAATTATGATTGCGAAAATACCGTGTTCTTTCCGTGTTTTTTCCGCGTATTTTCCGCATTCCTTTCGCGTTCTTTCCGGGTTCTTTTCGCGTTCTTTCTGGGTTCTTTTCGCGTTCTTTTCGCATCCTTATAAAAGATTACCGTTTTAACAAAAGAATTTTATCGCTGTCCCTCTCGTCAGATAATATTCCTAAATATTGCTAATTAAATATAAAGAATTATCGAATAAGAGTGTGAAGATTCGATGTGATAAGTCAACGATTAGATATTAGCTCCACAAAATTTAACGATCACCTTCGCTATTATAGAATCGCGAGTTAATTATTACGAATTTAATAATTTGCTTTTCAGTTATATTTGTATTTACGAAATCCGTATCGGAAAATATTCATAAATAAATTAATAAGTTACGGTTGCGAAAAACACCGTGTTTTTCCCACGTTCTTTTTCGCGTTCTTCTTAGACGAGATTGTCGTTTTAATAAAAGAATTACATTGCGTCATCGACTTTTCATCGTCGGTGCCGTCGACATGTCGCGGACGGCGACATTACCGTGTTTCCCCGTTGTAGTATTCTCGCGTCGTCGCGTTTTCGCGCTTCCGCGTTGGACTTTTCGTATAAAAATCCCAATTTCCTTATATTGTCGCGAGTCTCTACTTCCGATGCCAACTAACTGGGATGTTTCGAGTTTGCACACGTTGCTATGCAACGTACACTCTTGCTTCATGCTTCGTCAAGTGATTCGGCCCGAATTAGTTAGAACTCGATCGATTGCTCGGAATGGTCGTCAATGGGTCCCTTCTCTTTGCTCGTCTACAGCCACACGCACTGCGTGTGTTAACCCTGTCGAGGAGTCGAGTGGATTCCCCTAGGCACGATTTTCGCTCGGTAAAAGGGGTTGCCTCCCCATTTTCTAAATTGCTGAATGTAAGCATTTAAAAAATGTGGGTATCCTCTTCTTTTGCCGTCTACTAGCCTGGTGTAGCATATAGCAACCGCGGGAGGCATAATATGTCCGGGCGGAGCACCTGAAATCGTGCTTAGCGGGTCCAGGTTCGATACGAGATAGGATAATTGCGCGAAAAAGAGTTGGTGAACTTCATTTTCCTCTATTTCCGTCAATCGTTTCGTCTTCTTTCCGGTTTGGGATTAGTCCTTGCTCGTTGTATCGTTGCAATCCCGACCAGTTGGCTCGAAGTTGATTCTCATAAGTGAAATGGGATTTTTGCTCGTACCGAAACCGGGAGAGCCGTCTAATGTATAGGTATACATATTAAGTATATACATCGCGCGATCAAATAGAAAATTTTTAATATAAGTTCTTATACAAAATTATCGTTTTAACAAAAGATTTTTATCACTGTCCCTCTCGTTAGATAATATTCCTAAATATTGCTAATTAAATATAAAGAGTTATCGAATAAGAGTGTGAAGATTCGATGTGATGAGTCAACGATTAAATATTAGCTTCACAAAATTTAATGATCACCTTCGATATTATAGAATCGCGAGTTAAATATTATGAATTTAATAATTTGTTTCTTCAGTTATATTTATACTTACGAATTTCGTATCGGAAAATATTCATAAATAAATTAATAAATTACGGTTGCGAAATCACCGTGTTTTTCCCGCGTTCTTTTCGCATTCTTAGACGAGATTGTCGTTTTAATAAAAGAGTTATCGTTGTTTCTTCCGTTAAATAAACGTTAATAAAAATTGCGTGGCTCGTACCGCCGAAAAGTCGAAACGATTTTCATCATGGAGAATTATTTCTCACCGGTTCTTGTGAGATCCATTCGCGACGTCTAGTTCGGTGGCCTGTTAAAAATTGGGAATTTTTATTGTAAGATTGGAACTAATCCCAGGTTTTCCTGGCAATTTCCGAAAGCAATGATTTCGGTAGTAATTCAACGACTATACGCTTCTTTAACGTCGAATTAATTTAAATAATATATATTTAGATGAGAGAAATGTATCTTTTCTTTTCTTCGTTAAAAAATGTTCTTCATTATTAGGATTGGTATCATTATTGTCTATATAACGCCAGAAAGATTTAATAGTAGATTAAATATGGACATAGCGTTGTGTATAAATTTTAATTTTTTAAATAATTTCATAATTTAATTAATTTTTATTAATTTTTATGATAAAAATGATTACGAACGAATATATTTTATTAATTATTAATTAATTTGAAAAAATTATTTAAAATATATGCACAAATTAACGTATCCAAAATATTTTTATAATTTTTGTTAATATAATATATTATATATATATATATACGCGAAATTATACATGAATGTTACATAAAATGTGCGAATACTTAAAAATTTAGAGACGAATCGAATGGGTACCCCTATATCAGCAAGATATTGATTAAAAGAAAAAAATTATTAATTTAAACGTTACAAGAATAAGAATCTAGATAATTAATCTAGAATTAATTATATATTTAAAATTATTTCATTTATTTTATTTTGAACACTATTCGAATTGAAATTTTTTAAATCTTGCTGTTATCGGGTTCGATTCGTCTCGCGCGCGACGGTACCCCAAATTATGTGTTCGCACATTCAACATAAACTCCAATAATGCATATATTTTATTATTTATAAATATAATTGTTCGTAATCACATTTCAATAACGAAGGTTATATCCATTTAATTTTCAATAAAGAAATATATTTCTTAGTAATGGAAGAACATGTTTTTTGACGTGAATATCAATTTCGCGAATTGAAAATAATGACGAGGGATAATTGTCTTTGATTTAATACTGAAATCATTGCTATCGGGAATAGTCCGGAAGATCCAGGATTCGTTCCCTCCTACAGTGAAATTCCCGACGTTCAATGGATCACTTAACTTTTCTTCGCAGATTGATCTTGCGAAATCTGATGTAGAAACAAGATGTTAATCGTTCTCCATTTTTAAGATCGCTCCTCTTTTTATCGGATATTACTAGTAAGTCACTCGCGTATCTGCAATTGAATATTTTGAATATTATCGATTTATTTATTCGTCGCGGTTTATCGCGAATTTTAAATCGCGATTTATCTTATAAAAATTTGCAAGTAAATCGGTCGGTGAATTGTATATTCACAAACATTAAAGACCTCAAATAATTGTTGAAATATTTTTGATTTTTTATACTTACGTGATAATAATTATATCGCGCTCGTGTCTATTGAGAGCTTCGATCATTATATTTATTCGTCGCGTTTTCTCGGGAATTTTAAATCGCGATTTATCTTATAATTTAATCGTTGACTTATACCTCGAAACTTTGTCTATCTTTCCGCGTCTTTGAATATTGTTTTTTATAGTCTTCGCTAGTAGTGCAAATATTTTTTTTACTATTTAAGAAGATGACCGATAATTTTATTAATGATTAATCGCGATTATTTAAATCATTATATAAATCTTATTAAACTCTACTAATACATCGATAGTTAGAGATATAGTTAGATAGTTAAATTATTAGAGAGGGATTTTGATAAAATTATTCGTTCCGTTATTCTCTATTAAACGTGGCAAACAACGCGATTTTTTAATTATATGTTAATTATATTCAAAATTGTAAAGTCTTAAGATTCATTTTATTTCATTTAACTAATCATGCGCGAGATGTATGTATTTTCAATATGTATTTTTCAATCGCGATATTTCTATAAAATAGCGTATTAATCGCAAATAAATTCGCAAATATTACAGACCTTAAATATCTGTCGAAATATCTTTGCACTTGTGCGTGATAGTAATTATATCGCGCGTGTCTATTAGGTGCTCCGATTATATTATTAAAATTGTACATATCGCAATCAAATATTCCGAATATTGTCGATTTATTTATTTGTCGCGTCTTCTCGCGAATTGTAAATCGCGATTTATCTTATAACTTAATATTATCTTATAATTTAATCGTTGACTTATACGTCGAAACTTTGTCTACCTTTCCACGTCTTTGAATATTGTCTTTTATAGTCTGCGCTAATAGTGCAAATATTTTTTTTACTATTTAAGAAGATGATCGATAATTTGATTAATGATTAAAATCGCGATTAAATCATTATATAAATCTTATTAAACTCTACTAATACATCGATAGTTAGAGATATAGTTAGATAGTTAAATTATTAGAGAGAGACTTTGATAAAATTATTTGTTCCGTTATTCTCTATTAAACCCGTTATTCTCTATTAATTATATCACGCGTGTCTATTAGGGGCTCCGATTATATTATAAAAATTATACATATCGCAATCAAATATTCCGAATATTGTCGATTTATTTATTTGTCGCGTCTTCTCGCGAATTGTAAATCGCGATTTATCTTATAACTTAATATTATCTTATAATTTAATCGTTGACTTATACGTCGAAACTTTGTCTACCTTTCCACGTCTTTGAATATTGTCTTTTATAGTCTGCGCTAATAGTGCAAATATTTTTTTTACTATTTAAGAAGATGATCGATAATTTGATTAATGATTAAAATCGCGATTAAATCATTATATAAATCTTATTAAACTCTACTAATACATCGATAGTTAGAGATATAGTTAGATAGTTAAATTATTAGAGAGAGACTTTGATAAAATTATTTGTTCCGTTATTCTCTATTAAACCCGTTATTCTCTATTAATTATATCACGCGTGTCTATTAGGGGCTCCGATTATATTATAAAAATTATACATATCGCAATCAAATATTCCGAATATTGTCGATTTATTTATTTGTCGCGTCTTCTCGCGAATTGTAAATCACGATTTATCTTCTAAAAATTTGTAATAAATTCTATATTCGCAAATATTATAAATCTCAAATGTCTCGAAATATCTTCGCATTTGTTTGATAATAATTATGTCGCAAGCTGTCTATTAGCGGTTTCGATTATCATATTACAAAAATTATGCATATCGTAATCAACTATTAATTTATTCGTTATTTATTTATTCGTTATCGCTCTCTCGCGAATTTTAAATCGTTATTTATTTTGTACTTTAATCATTGATTTACATCGAAGCTTGATCTATCTTTTCGCGTTTTGAATATTAATAATCTACATAAAATGCGCCAGTAATGCAAATACTTTCTTCTACAATCGAAAAAACTATCAATAATTTTATTAATGACCCTTTTGATCACGATTATTTATGTTTAAGCGTTATTTATATAAAACTAATTTCTATTCTTAAATTCTATTATTGTATGTCGATTATTAATAATAAATATCGCGTAATTTATCATTGCTAATCAGTCTTGTTTGGACTATGTAGAAATTTTTAATAAATTTTATATTATACGTATATTTTGGATACTTTTGTAATTCTTTGTAATAATTTAAAATTATTCTTCAAAAATTAAATTGAATTTCTTTCTAAAAATGTTTTAAAAATTAAATTAAATTATCAAAATTATTTTCAAGAAGATTAAACAAATTGAATAATTATAAATGTTCAAGATATATTTTAGCATGTTATATTTGATTTTAAAAATTAAAAGTATATCATATAAATGTGTAAATTAACACATTACGGTCCGGGCTGTTTGCGCGAAAACTTTTGCGTGTAGCCGGCATATTTTAAGGTAAACCCTATTTATATGTCCCCGGCATTTTACGAGCAGTCAAGAAAAAACATATTTTTATGTCTCCGGACGGTAATGTGTTAATATATAGCTATAATATTAAGTCCAAATGTTAATGCTATCAATATCAAATTATTTATGTTATTAAACATTTGAATAAATCGAGTACATTTATTTGATATTGATAACATCATAAATTATATTTTGTAAATCGTACTTTGTAATTAAAAAATTGTGTTTTGCAAATTGTAAATAGTTATAATTGTATATTAATTATAATCTAATATTGATATTTTTAATTATTGACATAGTTGTGTATAAAATACAATTATAACTATAATTATATTACATGAAATTGTATTTACGATTGTAAATTACGTGAATACATTCTTATGTAAATTACACGAAAAATTATCGAAAGTATACGTATAATGATTATACGTATATATTATATGTATATATATGATTATACGTAAGTATACGTATAGTATTAATTCGTTAAATTAACATATTTGTTTCTATAGAATATATTTTTGAAATATTCGTAAAAGAATAACTGTTTATATTTTCATATCAAAGAGTCATTAATAAATTCGGAAAATTTTTATATAAAATGTAGAATCGCGAGTCAATTATTATAAATTTAATGATATGCTTTCCGTTAGATTTATCTATTTATGAATTCCATATCGCGCGGAACTGAATATTCTTAAAATAAATTATTAAATTATGATTGCGAAAATACCGTGTTCTTTCCGCGTTCTCTTCGCGTCACCTTCGCTATTATAGGATCGCGAGTTAATTATTATGAATTTAATAATTTGCTTTTCAGTTATATTTGTATTTACGAATTTCAAATCGGAAAATATTCATAAATAAATTAATAAATTACGGTTGCGAAAAACACCGTGTTTTTCCCACGTTCTTTTTCGTGTTCTTCTTAGACCAGATTGTCGTTTTAATAAAAGAATTGCATTGCGTCATCGACTTTCCATCGTCGGTGCCGTCGATATGTCGCGGACGGCGGCATTACCGCGTTTCCCCGTTGTAGTATTCTCGCGTCGTCGCGTTTTCGCGCTTCCGCGTTGGACTTTTCGTATAAAAATCCCAATTTCCTTATATTGTCACGAGTCTCTACTTCCGATGCCAACTAACTGGGATGTTTCGAGTTTGCACACGTTGCTATGCAACGTACACTCTTGCTTCGTGCTTCGTCGAGTGATTCGGCCCGAATTAGTTAGAACTCGATCGATTGCTCGGAATGGTCGTCAATGGGTCCCTTCTCTTTGCTCGTCTACAGCCACACGCACTGCGTGTGTTAACCCTGTCGAGGAGTCGAGTGGATTCCCCTAGGCACGATTTTCGCTCGGTAAAAGGGGTTGCCTCCCCATTTTCTAAATTGCTGAATGTAAGCATTTAAAAAATGTGGGTATCCTCTTCTTTTGCCGTCTACTAGCCTGGTGTAGCATATAGCAACCGCGGGAGGCATAATATGTCCGGGCGGAGCACCTGAAATCGTGCTTAGCGGGTCCAGGTTCGATACGAGATAGGATAATTGCGCGAAAAAGAGTTGGTGAACTTCATTTTCCTCTACTTCCGTCAATCGTTTCGTCTTCTTTCCGGTTTGGGCTTAGTCCTTGCTCGTTGTATCGTTGCAATCCCGACCGGTTGGCTCGAAGTTGATTCTCATAAGTGAAATGGGATTTTTGCTCGTACCGAAACCGGGAGAGCCGTCTAATCTATAGGTATACATATTAAGTATATACATCGCGCGATCAAATAGAAAATTTTTAATATAAGTTCTTATACAAAATTATTCAGTTATATTTATACTTACGAATTTCGTATCGGAAAATATTCATAAATAAATTAATAAATTACGGTTGCGAAATTACCGTGTTTTTCCCGCGTTCTTTTCGCATTCTTAGACGAGATTGTCATTTTAATAAAAGAGTTATCGTTGTTTCTTCCGTTAAATAAACGTTAATGAAAATTGCGTGGCTCGTACCGCCGAAAAGTCGAAACGATTTTCATCATGGAGAATTATTTCTCACCGGTTCTTGTGAGATCCATTCGCGACGTCTAGTTCGGTGGCCTGTTAAAAATTGGGAATTTTTATTGTAAGATTGGAACTAATCCCAGGTTTTCCTGGCAATTTCCGAAAGCAATGATTTCGGTAGTAATTCAACGACTATACGCTTCTTTAACGTCGAATTAATTTAAATAATATATATTTAGATGAGAGAAATGTATCTTTTCTTTTCTTCGTTAAAAAATGTTCTTCATTATTAGGATTGGTATCATTATTGTCTATATAACGCCAGAAAGATTTAATAGTAGATTAAATATGGATATAGCGTTGTGTATAAATTTTAATTTTTTAAATAATTTCATAATTTAATTAATTTTTATTAATTTTTATGATAAAAATGATTACGAACGAATATATTTTATTAATTATTAATTAATTTGAAAAAATGATTTAAAATACATGCACAAATTAACGTATCCAAAATATTTTTATAATTTTTGTTAATATAATATATTATATATATATATATATATATATACGCGAAATATTATACATGAATGTTACATAAAATGTGCGAATACTTAAAAATTTAGAGACGAATCGAATGGGTACCCCTATATCAGTAAGATATTGATTAAAAGAAAAAAAATTATTAATTTAAACGTTACAAGAATAAGAATCTAGATAATTAATCTAGAATTAATTATATATTTAAAATTATTTCATTTATTTTATTTTGAACACTATTCGAATTGAAATTTTTTAAATCTTGCTGTTATCGGGTTCGATTCGTCTCGCGCGCGACGGTACCCCAAATTATGTGTTCGCACATTCAACATAAACTTCAATAATGCATGTATTTTATTATTTATAAATATAATTGTTCGTAATCACATTTCAATAACAAAGGTTATATCCATTTAATTTTCAATAAAGAAATATATTTCTTAGTAATGGAAGAACATGTTTTCTGACGTGAATATCAATTTCGCGAATTGAAAATAATGACGAGGGATAATTGTGTTTGATTTAATACTGAAATCATTGCTATCGGGAATAGTCCGGAAGATCCAGGATTCGTTCCCTCCTACAGTGAAATTCCCGACGTTCAATGGATCACTTAACTTTTCTTCGCAGATTGATCTTGCGAAATCTGATGTAGAAACAAGATGTTAATCGTTCTCCATTTTTAAGATCGCTCCTCTTTTTATCGGATATTACCAGTATGTCACTCGCGTATCTGCAATTGAATATTTTGAATATTATCGATTTATTTATTCGTCGCGGTTTATCGCGAATTTTAAATCGCGATTTATCTTATAAAAATTTGCAAGTAAATCGGTCGGTGAATTGTATATTCATAAACAATACGGATCACAAATGTTTGCTAAAATATCTTCGTCTGTCAACATTTGTGTGATAATAATTATATCGCACGCGTGTCTATTGATGGTTTCGATTATCATATTATAAAAATTATGCGTATCTCGCAATCGCGCGCGCGAATATTCCGATTATTGTCGATTTATTTATTCGTCGCGTTTTCTCGCGAATTTTAAATCGCGATTTATTTAGTAACTTAATTGTTGATTTCGAAGTTTATTCTATCTTTTCATTTTGAATATTTCCTTTGATAAGGATTCCTCTACACAAAATGCGCCAGTAATGCAAATACTTTCTTTTACAATCGAAGAAACGATCAATAATTTTATTAATGACTCTTTTGATCATGATTATTTACGTTTATACGTTATTTATATAAAACTAATTAAATTCTATTATTCTATGTCGATTATTGATAACATATATCGCGTCATTAATCATCATTAATCAGTGTTGTCTGGTCTATGTAAAAATTTTTAGTAAATTTTATATTATACGTATGCTTTGGACACTTTCGTGTAATAAATTTTATTTTGTATTAAGTTTAATATTATAGTTTATATTAAATTTGTGTTATATTTTGTAATACATATTTCTAATGCATTGTATTTTATATATTCTGCATTAAATTTTGTAATATATATATTTGTAATGTAATTATTTTTATATTACATAATTTAATATTTTGTAATGTTTTTTATTAATTGCAAATTAATTATAATTTACGTTGTATATATTATAATTATGTAATATATATTTTTTATATGTATTATATTCTCTGTTTAAAAACTCTATTAAAAGAAATAAAAAATTTTTCCTCCTCAATTTTTTTCCCCCTGTATCTCCGCCTTAACAAAGGCATTTGCCAGGTGAGGAGGTTTCAATCTCTCATGAACCTGAGAGCTATGCCGGCGGTATCATACATCGATATTCATATAGTCTATTCTTATATTTAAAATCATTTGGACAACGTATGGGCACACATACATACACATATAGGTAAGTACCCAGATAGCCAAGCTTGATATGACATATTCAGCAAACAAATGCATCGCATGTATTATTATATATTTGCAGTATACTTGCTGACATCGAAATAGAATGCGTTACGAATGCAGCTATATGTCTGCTTCTACATGCAATATGCTGACATGTTGCAATGAATTTGTTGTTATTAGCACATGAATTCATGTGAGTTCAACGTAACAGACATAATGCTGTCTCACCTTGTCTCTAGTTTGTTAAAATTAGTTGCTTCAACAATTATTGGCAGCATGACAGCAACCTCATTGCATTTGGCTATCTGGGTAATTTATGAAAATTATTATTTATCATATTTATATATTATTTTCAAAATAATGAATTAATTTTGTTTTATAAATAATCAATTAAATAATCTATAATATAAATTAAAGTTCTTCTATAATTTAATATTCCGCGTGTATATTATATAATGCATAGAATATTTCGGCAACGAATTACCAATTATGTATGTTCAGCCTTGGTGACATAAACAATAACGCGTTATTGTTTACATATTACGGTCTCGTTGTCATATGTGCATGTGTGTGTGTAGAGAGAGAGAAAGAGAGAGAGAACCACAAAATTTTGTTTAAAAAATTAAAATTAAAAATTTATTTATATTTATGTACATAAGCGGCTTGTGTGTGTGTGTGTGTGTGTGCTATACAGCATTAGTGTTACCGACATTTCGTGCACATAGCACGGAACAAAACCAAAAATTGTGCACATTATATGTTACCCTCCAAGAACATTTGTGGCTTAATAGTTCACGTTTTTGTCCATAGAGGGCGTATCGTTTCAGGAACGATCTAAAAACGGGCTATGCTATGACATCTGTGGCCATGACACCTCTCATTTTTCTCCCTGAAATGAGTAGCCAATCAATTTGCAGCTTTTGTGGAAAAGCAGAAATTTTAGGATCTCTAGAGTCCATGTTTTTTATTGGGTATCAAACTTTCATACGTCGAATGTAATGTCGACTTTTATTAGGATTCCTGATAAGCGCATAAAAAATATCTGACAAACACACAATTGCAAAGACAAGCTGATTGAAAGACTACAGAGGACATCGATGACGTTTGTATGAATATGTTAAACGAATGAGTAACTGATATCCAGTGATATCGAGTCGAAGTTTGTCAACGATTCAATGTGTCTTTCCCTAGAGTCCTTTATTCTTCTCCCAGGTACGTAACTCGACAACGTGATTAGACAATCCTTCCAAGGAAATCCGGGGAATAGTATCGTTTGTAAATCGGAATTTCCTGCGTTGTGTATAAATGCGGCGAAGGGGTGGAAGGGATAACGAATAACAAAAATCGTCTTACAACAGTGTCAGCCGATTATTCGAGCGATGTGCATGTACGGTATATATAAAGTTCATTGACAAAATTTTCGATATTCCAGATCAACGAAATGTATACAAACGTTACGAGTCGTTTTTTTTCCCTTTTTTTTCGCACTTTAAAGCGTTCAGATTTTCTGCATCGTCATACCCTGATTAGTCATTGTGCAATAAAATCCGGAAATTTACAAAGTAACTAAATTTTACGCCTGTAGATCCGACTTGTAATAATTTTGTGCATGGTTCTCAGTCGTTCAACGAGAAACCACCGTTCGCGCGCGTCTCACAGCATTGCGAGTGTCGCAGTGATATTACTGATCGTCATCAAGGTGAAAAGTTCGAAGTTTCCATCATTTTATTTATTAATTATATATATTTCGTTCGATTAGATTTCTGCCGACATTGTGTAAAATATCAAAGTAAACGAGTGGAAGAATTCCTGGCGATAAATAACATTCTAATGAAATCGAATCATTAATAAAATTATGTTGCATAATGCTATTCATGTTATGCACACATGCACAGAGCTTTGTATATGTATGATTTTTACATAAAAAGTATTGAAAGTAGTTTGCAAATTTGGAATCTTTGTTTAATCTTTAACTAAAACACGGTTATAACTTTAAAATGTGTAATTTTAAGAAGAGAGAATTATAAAGAGAAGAAAAAGATCTGAACAAGTAGTAAAGATAAAATATATGCATTGATATAAAATATATGTATCATATATATATATATATATGTGTGTTGAATAACTTTCTCTTAAGAACAAAAGCTATTAAAACTAAAAGTTTATTTATGAAATTGCTGTATAATTTTTCTTGTTTTCAGTAGTTTATATAAAAATTATATTTATAGAGATAAGTATAATGTGGTGATAACATGCTGTGCTAATGATTAAATACCTTAATGGTTTTTTAAGATGGTGATAAGCTTATGAATAGTTTGCTTTGCTGAAACGCCATGTCGGACGATAATATGCCACATATCTCATACGGACTCGACAGTCGTGGAAGAATAGTGCGTATAGAATCAGGTATAACCAGAGCAAACATCAGACGTCTTCCAAGTATAGAGGAAGCTCTAAGAAGACTGAGTACAAATCTATCAAGAGCCGAAAGACAACTAAGTGAACCTAGTAATGGTAATGTATAGTTGAATAAAAATTTTATACATATAAGAAGGATATGTAATTTAGGTACATTTAAGGTTATTCCATATTTGTCGATTAATTTGATCGGAGATCAATTATTATTTTTACAGTAAAATTTTTAACTATATAATTCATTTTTCTTGATTTAATCTTTCTTTTTATGTGGCAAATAATAAAAAATTATTAATTCTCTTCAAATGTTAACAAAATGCAGGTGTTATTTAATAGTCTCTAATTGAGTTGTTAAAATAATTTATTATTTTTATTGCTCTTTTTTCTTTTTTTTTATAGCAGATGTATCTGATCCTCAAGTAGCACGAATGGCATCATTAGAGGATGAAAGTTCTCAGAATGCCTGGGATGATGCAACAGATCAGGAACTGACTGCTGATATGACTGATGGAGCATCTTCTCCAAATCAGATCACATCTAGTGTGCCATCATTAACTCCGGAAGAAGAGTAAGTTCATATTTATATTATCTGAAACAGCTATTAAAGAATGATAGCACAAAGTGTATGTTTGATTTTGTTTTGAAATTTTGATATATTTACATATTTTTATTCAATTTTTTATTCTTCAAATTTATAATAAATTAGATGTTTGATTACTGTATAATTGTTTCATATTGATTTATAACATTAACCTCTTTATATTTATACCTAGCAGGCGATACTGTTGGGTATGTTTTGCAACTGACGAAGATGATGCAAGTGCAGCATGGGTTAAACCATGTCATTGTAGAGGTACCACAAAATGGGTTCATCAGGGTTGCATACAGAGATGGGTTGATGAAAAGCAGAAGGGTCATGCTGGACATGCTGTAGCTTGTCCACAATGCAACACAGAATATATTATAGTTTATCCAAACATGGGTGAGCATATATTAGTCAATAATATGATTATATAATTTAGAGATATAAGGATCTCATTTATATCCTTTGTGCATGTAGTGTATCGTACGTGCAAATCAATTGCAGGTCCATTAGTGGTAGTACTTGATACGATCGATGCAGTTATCTTCCGAGTATGTCCTTTCATTGCTGCTGGTATAGTAGTCGGATCCATATATTGGACAGCTGTAACTTATGGTGCAGTTACTGTTATGCAAGTAGTGGGTCACAAGGACGGTCTAACTATGATGGAACAGGCTGATCCTTTAGTCTTATTAGTTGGTTTACCAACTATCCCAATTATGTTAGTTCTGGGAAAAATGCTACGATGGGAGGATCAAGCTCTCAGTTTTTTAAGACGCCACGCGTCCAAAGTTCCTATTTTAAGACATTTTCTACCGAGTAGGTTTGTATCAATGATATTATTCTCAATGCAATTTATATTTATATTTAAAAGAAAAATTAACTTTAATAAAAAAATTAGAATATAAAGAAATTAAATTTCAGTTCTAGAATAACTTTCAATTTTTACTGTAAACTTACTGTAAATTTAATGCATTTTTTTAAAATGAATATATATAAAAAAAAACAAAAAATGAAAATTTATAAAAATTGTAAATTAAATATACAATATTTAATTATAGAATAAAAATTATGGAAGAATCATTCCAAATTATTAAATTAATTGCGATGATTGTTGCAGTTATTCCGATGAGGATACAAGTATGCAATCTGAAGATATACCACCAATGAACGATCCAGTATCCGCAACGCGTGTTCTTTGTGGAGCACTTTTATTACCAACTATTGCCAGCTTATGTGGAAGAATATTTTTTGAAAGCATAAACTCCAACTTTCAAAGAACGTTGCTGGTATGTATTGTCTAAATTACAGAATTGCGAGAATAATAAGATGTTTTTTAATGGTATACATAATAATTATCATTAAATATCATTAAAATTTATTCTTTCTCATATAATATCTTGTTTAAATTATTGTCTAATCTATCAAGTTGTATAAATAGTTACGTATTATGTGAATGAGTATAATAATATATATTTTTCTATTTACTAATATCTATAGGGTGGTGTAGCCTTTATAACAATAAAAGGCGCATTCAAGATTTATCACAAACAACAACAATATAAGAGACAATGTCAGCGTCGTGTGATGGACTATACAGAGAGCAATGTAGCATTATACAGAAGGCAACAAGACCCCGAAAGTGATCGAAGTTAAGTAAAATCTCAACGAATATTTAAATGCCAATTAATGTGTATACAATTTTTTAAATGTAAAGCAGCTTCACTTTCTATCAGCATTTGAGTAAAAAAAATCTGGCAACTCTTTTAATGGTGATCATAATACAGGTGTGAAATAATAGAAACAGAATTGTATATATATATATGAGCATATAAAAATAGTGCTGTATATGAGCATCGTCTCACACAGTGGTTAGTTTAGAACTATATTTTCTAAAAATAAAAGGTGAAGGAGAGGTGTTGATTACGAATGACTTCTCCTTTAAATCAACATTTAAAGGGGGGAAATACTTTTTAATAATTATTAAACTGATAATACTTTCTGTAATCTTCCTGATGATATGTGAAAATTGAAATAATTATACGATTCTTTTCTTACCCGCATACTAGAGAATCATCTAGTTTTAATTAATCTCTTAAAAGAGAGATTATTATTTGAATTTTCATATTATTATAAAGTAGAAGATACAAGTACTATCATGGCAAAAGAATTAATGTGACAAATATTTGTTATTTATAACTCTACTGTGACTCTTAGACCTGTGTATATATATGTATATGCTTGCAACACACATTCACATTCATACATATACACAACACATATATAAATAATATATGTATACTTACACACATACATATGTATTATTTATATTATATACCTATACATACATATATACATATGCATATATATCTATATATCTATATATAAGTCTACATTATTAGAAGTAAGATTTATAGACTATATTTTGTAATCTAATTTCTCACATGTAAATGGTATTATGAAATAACTTGTAGCAAATACATAAAAATTATAAATATCTACTTACAATGCATAGTGTTGTATTTTTAACAAAATTTGTTTCGCATAACATACAATTTTATTTTGTAATGGTGCTATATTAGGGATCAGGATATTCAAAATCACGAATAATATTGTATGATATTGAGTATATGTATAAATTGATACATCCATTACCTAAACACATATATAAATAATATCTCAATAATCACAAAAAGATTGTTTGAATGTGAATGTGTCATTGATATAAAGGAAAAAGTATTTCAAATAATAAGCATACTTTCATGTGAAATAGTGATTACATTATTTTCTAGATAAAAAATTCCCCTTTTATCCAAATATTTGATTTCTTAGTTATTTAAATATAAACTGTATATTCGTGAAATAATAAAAATAACCAAATAGTCGAAACAGTAATTTGAATGTTATCTTGAAAGTTTATTTTATAGTAAAATTTCACTAACGTCAATTAATTTCAATTGTTTAGTTTAATTAAAAATCTGATTAAACTAGATATAAATTTAAAACTTTCAAAATACAAGACATACTATAAATCAATATATTTAAAATAATATTGAATATTATTAAATACAAATTGTAGAATTTCTAGGAAAAATAAATTCTTAATGCAGCATGTTTCTTACATCTTGTATAAATACATTTATTAAATAGATTTTCCTATAGTATGCAAAGATGATCTAGTTAAGTACAATTTTTCTAACAAGTATTTAAGATAATACTATATATATTTTAAGTACTTTTTAGTTTTTCAAAATAAGAAAAAATCTATAATGATATAATGTATTTTTTCCAGTTATAAAACTGCCTCTAAACCTTAAAAATAATGCTGTATTAAAGGTAACATGTACACATTCCTTTTATATAATTATTTAATAGTTATTTATAATATATTTCTAATATACAAATAATTTATTAATATTTAAATCGTAATTGCTTTATATTTTTTACACACATTTAAACTATATAATTTACCCGTTTTTCGTAACTTTTCTTTGTACTATATATCAAAAAGATATTATCTTTTTTCAAATTTATTAATAAAAATTTAATTTACAATATTTCTACTTTTTATTCAATAATCAATATTTTTGAAAATTTAAAATATAAGAGTATATAAAATATATAAAAAAAGTATACTTTTTGACAAAGTATTTCAAACTTATGCATAATACTGTATAATTAGTGAAAGTAACAACACTATCGATATATTACATATATACGTGCGTATATAATGAAATGTAGTTTTTAAACTTAGAGCTTAATTACATTAATTTTTCTATGCTTGGGTTAGAATTTTTACCTCAGCCTCAAGCAATTGCTTTTAATGATACAATTGTCCGTATATTAAACTTTCTTGAATGCTTAAAATAAATTTCTTCACTTAGGGTGCTGTGATTATATATGTATTCACATTTACTTATGACTATATTAGAGCAAAAAAGCATGTCACACAAAAATACATGATGATATTTTCAATCCAAGATATGATATGATGTCAAAAATTGATTAAAAGTCAGAATTGCAAAGAAAGTTTACAATGTTTACAAGGACATTATTTGGTCCCAACAAGTTCATGATACCGATGTTAGATTCTGTACAATCTATGAAACTATACATCAAGAAAACTTAAGTCTTGGATGCAGTTATATGATATAATTATGTTTCAATATTATAAAGCATCAGCAAATACAAAATTTATAAATTAAAAAATTAAAAAATTATTTGTTAGAATTATCTTTCAATGGAGGTCCAATATATTTTAAACTCGAGGAATAAAAATCTGGTGGACTTTCTACAACGGACAATTGTATCTCTTCGATTATGTCTGCCGATTCTGTACATAACTTAGATTTAACAACCTTGAAAAATGTACACGGTCTTGGTCCTTTGCCGAACTCGTCGACATCGTATGGCGGACTGAGTATATCTAAGAAAGCCGCAGGACCTTCTATACATATAATTTGATGCAGATTCTTTTCCGATGGTGTAAGAATACAAGCCGACGAGTTACTATGTAGAGAGACCGGTCGATGCCTGACTGCTGCAATCTCCTCGTTCGATTTAATTACATGATCACCTTTTGTCCTCAAACTATAGCTGTTTAATTCTACTACACCACTGATCACCTATTACATACAATTGATATATATGTATTATAATTTATATATATGTCAAATATTATATATAACAATGCTTGTGTACAGCAAGTGACAAGGTGTCATGTATCTTATTGAAATGTATTTTACCTTTAACAAACCGTGCATTCCAGGATGATCGTGCATAGGCATCGTGACTCCGTGTTTCAATATGAAAATCGCGATTGTTATGTCCTTATTTTCGAATATGTCCATCACACACATAGGCGCCGGTTGTCTGCTGACGTAATCGAGGATGTTTTTGTCGAGTTTCACATCCTCGGCGGTTATTTTGTTCATCAGATTCCACAATTTGTCCAAGCTTTTCTGACAGAACCGATCACCGAACGTTTTCATCGCCTGCTTCGCCAAAACCTCGATCGCCGATGCCATAATCATATGATTTAACGTCACCCGCTTTTCTCGAAGCTATCTTACCAAAGTATTATCCGAGTCGACGAGAAATTACAGGGGATCTTTGCACCCGGATATATATATCTGAAAAACACATTGCAATCGAGTACCTCGCATTTTTGTGATAAGCGTAACCTCAATTGGCGATAAGAAAGGTTCACTAACAAAAGATGAAAGTATTTTATCGATTGAAAAATTGAAAGGGGGTCGCATTATTAGTATACAAGGTTTGTACATACATACGTGTATAAAGTATAAAATGATATCCAAGTAGATACGAGTACGTGTGATAGAATATAAAGGATATTTAAACCGTATCAATTACGTGTACTTACATTAGTAATTTTCTTTTTATCTATCATCTTATCTAGAATTCTGAAGAGCCAACAATTTTTATAACAAAAAGATATATATATATCTGGTGTAACAATTTTTTTTGACATAATAATTGACTAACAACTTTATTTAATAGTTTGATATGCCCGATGTATTATATGTTTTTAAATTAATAGACCTGAGAAACGTCAGCAAAGAGATTCGAGTTAATACGATCTCTGCGAAAAATTAAAAACTGGACATTCAAAAATTCTAAAAACGAAAAATTTCCATTAAAAAGAAGCAACAATATAGTACAAATTATATTATAGTATACAACAAACAATATGAAATTGTGCTAATAACATTCATAAATTTTTTAGGCAAATATATGGGGAAAATAAATATGTATTGCACGAATGTAAATTAAATTTAGAAAGTTTATTTTCTGTTGTACGCTCACAAAATTTAATTCCAACTGCCCTTTAAATGATTTCAAACTTTTTTCAACATTTCAGTATATTATAAGACAATGGAGAGAAAAGTAATTTATTATGATAAAGATGATAGTAATATATGAATAAAAAATGTTTAAATTAATCTAACAACAAAAATCTAAGAAAAAACAAAGTAATAATGTCAAATATAATACACTCCTATCATTTCTATCTAACAGAATATTTTAGATAATGTAGATTTAGTATATTTAAAAAACTATGATTTATTGTGGTAATTGTATATTATCAAAAAAAGTTTAAAATGTGTATATCTTCCTTTCTTTGTAAATAAATAAAGACAGACAAATATTTAATGGCGTTTTCAAATGGTCGGGTTTAATCGCTCTGGGGTAATTTACTAGACGTCATTGACCAATCACAGCCATTCTTCTGAAGAATGGCTGTGATTGGTCAATGGCCGCATTCAGCAGACTCAACAGTTGGGCAACATTACTAGATTTCCCGATGTAATTCGACGCTGATTGGTCGGATCTGAAAGTAGAAACCAATCATGTTCGATTGCTACTTAGCGGTTGAGTCCGCTGAATGCGGCCAATGACGTCTAGTAAATTATCCCGAGTCGAGTCAAACCCGACCATTCGAAAAAGCCATTTACCATAACATTGGTGCAATCGGGTTTTGGATTTATTTCATTTGTCACACAAGACAAGCTTTATAAAATTGATTGGTTACTTGTTGCGAAAAACTATTCGGAAACTCGAAAATTCTCTATCCGGTAGCCAATCGGCGCAGCCGATAGATTTGTAGAACGAATGAAAATACCGCCTTAAAAGAGTTTTGACGCGCAAGCGCAGTCTTGATTCGAAACTCCATATTCCATCCAGTCTGCTGTCAACGTCGTCGGCTCGGCCCGGCGCTACTCGGCATCGTTCGATTCTGTCGGGTTGTCGGGTATGTTCGGCTACCTCGAGTAGTAGCAGCAGCAGCAGAGCAGGCGGACTCGTCCACAGTCCATCGTGGTCCAGTCACCGAGGGAGAGGTAGGCTGGGGGCAGTACAGACGAGGTTGTACAGGCAGGGGCAGGAAAGATGGCTGCCGCGGCGAACGTTGCGCCGGAGAATCAGTATTTCTACGAGGATGTCGTCTATCGCGTGGACAAACGGGGCAACGTCGTCTTCGGCATCGTCATGGAGAATGACGATCAGGACATGTCCGAGGAGAGCTCCGACAGCGAGGAGAGCCTGCCGAAGCGCAAGAAGGGCGAGATACGCATGATCTGGCATCCGTCCGGCGTCGAGGAGTTGGTCAACTGTAAGAAGGTACTACGATCAATTATCTGCGTGTCGATTCCGCGTGGAAAGATTAATCGATTTCCGCATCTCACGCCTTTCGTACCATTTGCCTTACGACATCTTTCGCTGCAATAACGCATGCAGCATTGAATTGCATCAGAGTCTAATATTAATCATGTTTTGTACGCCAATATGCGTCAATGAGATGTTTCGATGATGTATCGTTTTCAGGTTCACCTGGCTGATAGGACCCTCATGCCTGGAGATGTAGTACGTAGGATGATCAAGGGAAAGGATACGCAAAGAGGCTACTGCAGAGACATAGAACTGACTGCGTGTGTACAGGTCATTGGTACCAAGCAGGTACTTACGGATATCAAAAGCGAAGATCTAATCCCATTGCAGGTACATGGATATGAATAATCTCTTGGTAGTAGAGATATAGCTGGCATATTAGTACATTGAAACAAACAGTTGTCATTTGTAGGAATTTGCAACAGATATGGCAGTCTGCATGGATTCTTGGGTTGGTGGTATTAGAATGACACACTTTAAGTTATGGTTGGTAACACCAGATGGATCACACTGTGTCATAAACGAGATGGATTCCTGTGTGCTGGGACAATTGGAAGAGACGCGAGATAACGTAAGATTTAATGATTTATTATTATATGTTTATATGATATATGTTTTACAGATATGAATATTAATTTTTTTTTAGGACAATGATTTTCCACACTCTACTGAATTCTATCCTGGTCAGAGTCTATGGGGTCCTGTTCACTGTCTCGAGGATGCACAGTGGATTCAGTGTACAAAGGAGATGAAGGCAAAGAGAAAATTAAAACCACAAAAGATAACAAAAGTGATTGTGGAGAAAGTGGAAACTGATTGGGTAGGTGTGCATTGGCAGTGTCGAGCGTATTCAAAGGACGGTGCCTGGTCCGATCAGGCACAACCAAAATTTGTGGTTGAAGGTGAAGATCTGAAAAAGTTGAAACTGTTAAATGTGTTCGAGCCTTCGACAGTACAAGTCGGCGATCGCAATTTTTACATCATTAAGGGAAATGAAAATGTTATTACCCGCGAACAGTGGCGGAAACAACAAAGGGATGTTTACCAAGTTCCTAAACAGAGTCCGAAGAAGACGCGTCCAAATATTACAGTGACGAAGCTACTGGAAGATAAGAAGAAGGAGCAGAGAAAGGATAAAACATTCAATCAACGATCGGTAGAAGAGAGTAATGGTCAAAGTAAAAGTAATGGCGTTCAGGATGTCACAAGTAATAATACTTTGATGCCACCGCCTCAAAATCAGCACGCCGAAAGCTCGGATGAGTGGGATACCGAAGATACGACGGGTTCGCAAAGCGATACTGCTTCGGTAATCATTTGTTTTTTTTTTATCTCTAAGAAAATGAGATCTAAGATTGAAGAAATGATTGCGCCCCTTAGGTTTCTAGTGGCTGCTCCAGCATGTCGTCAATGGGAAAGAAAAAGAAGGGTCCTGCATTGATGACAAAAGTGCTGAAGAAAAAGAAGTTGCGAAAAGCGAAAAAGAAAGTACCGCCTGTTCCATTAATTCCCGGGACAAAGATAGTTGTAGAAACGTTGTCCACTAATACAAAAGCTAATGTGGTGTGGCAAGATGGTTCAGTAGAATTTGGTATTGAATATTAAATATTATGATTGATATTTAGTCATAAGAGTTATATTTAATCGAAATATGTAATAATAAATTGTCTCATTGATATGATTTGCTTATGTGATGTTACTGATAGATATATTATTGAGAAAAGTGGTTTCAATTTTATATATATATATATATACATCTTAAGTTTTGTAACATGCATATATGGTATTAATATTTTTTAGGCATACCATCAACACAATTGTATCCAATTCATCACCTGGATGATAAGGAATTTTTCCCAGGTGACTTTGTTGTAGATCAAAAAGAAGAATCTAGAATGTATGGTGTTGTACAAAGTGTCGATCATCAAGGTCGTACTGCCAAGATAAAATGGTTCCGAACATATACTTCTAGTCAAAGTCCAGAGTGAGTGTTATATAAAGAAAGAAAATTCCTTTCCATGATACCTTTTCTCATATGTTATTTCAAAACTTTCCATTATTTTTGAATTTCTAGAGAACTTTGTGTATTTTGTAATTTAAAATAATTATAAATAAGTCAAAAAAATAATAAACTTTTAATTTGTTTGATTATCTTCTTATTCAGGCCAATCTTCCTGGAGGAACGTGAAGTTAGCGTTTATGATTTGAAGGATCATCCAGATTTCCAATACAGACCGGGAACCCTGGTAATCCGAATAGCGAATTTTGAGGGTGAGGACGCTGGATGCACCGCCGGTCAAGTGTTGGACAATTATCCAGAGGGACGAGTGAAAGTATGGTGGGTCGATGGTCATATTAGCATGTGCTGGCCGCAAGACCTATACAAGGTTGGAGAATACGACAGTGACGAAGGAGAATTGTGGGATGATGTTTCATCTGATTCGTCATGGGAGACAGAATTGGAGGATTGCTTCATCGCCGACAATGATGGCACTGAGCAGACAGAATTGGAGAACATAAAACCAAAGTTAGCGGCGCACATCGAAAAGGCCAGGATCGCAATGTCAAGATTGGAAGAGATCTTTACACAGAATCCGTCGTTGCAGACAACAGAAGTGATGAGAAAACTTCTAGAAGTCTACAAAGATTGTCGTTATATGGACAAATTAATGGGTACTTCGTTCTTTCACGAATGTCACTTCCAAGGGCTCCTCGAGCGGGTGAGAGAACGCGGTAGAGCGAATGTCGCGCAACGTATGGCCGATCAAGTGACGAGACTTTTCACACCTAAATCCGAATGTCCGGAAGAATCTTTGGAAAAAGATAATTTAAAGAATTCGAGAAGCAGCGATGATCAGTGTGTAATTAATGTGCCGGAGAAGCAGATTGCTACAATTATTAATAGATCAGAAATTGACAATACTATTAGTATCGAGAACAATACCAAAAAGCAAGACGACGAGGAACCGATTAATCAATTATTCATACGTCCCAATCCCAATCCTGAAGATTCTGGATTGTATTCGGCGGAGAACTCGAAAAAAGAATCGGGTTCGAGCGAGTCCAGTGGAGAATTTCTCATGAGCGAAGACGTTAATAATACGCCAGAATGCTCGTCCACATTGAACGGCGCAAATTTGCCCGATAAAGCAGAAACGAACAAAGTGAAAAGAGTGCCGACGAGTCTTGTGACTTCTCAGAACATTGGAACGTCGCATGTGTGCGTGAAGCTGTGTAATCTAATAAAAGCGCAGCTTGTGTTGGCGCACGCCGAAGTGTCTAGAAGATTCGGTTTGGCCAAAATGTCATTATCGGACGCGGAGAAAACTTCCCCACGGAAAAAACAGAAGGGGGAGGAAGAGGAGGAACGCGTGGAAACGATGATGGATCCATCCGAATGTTCCGTTGAAATTCCACCGCCGGTTTATACCGAGGGCGAAGGCTTCTCTATAGAGGAGACCGCGCCCGACAGTCACAAATTCAAGCTGACCATGTTTCAGCCTACCGATCCAAGCAACTTCTTCAGAACTGTCTCCAAAGAATTGAAGTTGCTGAAGAGCTCACTTCCACCGGGTGTATGGGTAAAGGGATTCGAGGATCGTATAGATCTGTATTCCGTAATGTTCCGTGGTCCCGAGAAAACACCCTACGAAGACGGCCTTTTCCTCTTTGACTTCCAATTATCGGCTGACTATCCGGCCGCGCCGCCTCTCTGTCATTACATTTCCTATTGCAGCGATCGGTTGAATCCTAATCTCTACGAAGACGGGAAGGTGTGCGTGAGCTTGCTGGGGACCTGGTCTGGTCGTGGTACGGAAGTATGGACGAGCTCGTCGACTCTATTGCAAGTGATTGTTTCGATACAGGGTCTGATCCTTGTAAGTGAGCCGTACTTTAACGAAGCTGGCTTCGAGAAGCAGAAAGGCTCGCAGCAAGGACGCGAAAACTCGAGAATGTATAACGAAATGGTGGTGTTGAAGCTGGTACAAGCGCAAACAAAGTTGCTGTTGCATCCACCACCTGTATTCAAGGATATTATTATCGCTCATTTCAAGAAACATGCCGAGAAACTGCTGCAGAGACTGGAATTGTGGATGGAGATATCCGAGCAGCATAATAATCAACATCCGTTATCTCCTGTCACTCCCACTACATTCAAAGAGATCGCTGATATTGGTATGTAAAGCAATATCTTTTTTATAATGCTTTTTATATTAGACATAATAAATTCTTGCTCTCTCTTGTCACAGACGAGAAAGTATTGCCCGAATTCCCGCTCATCCCGGCATCGCGCGGTTTCTGCATAACCCTCGGCAAGACTTTGGCAACGTTTAAAGAAGTGCTCGTTAAAGAGAATATAATACAAAAGCCGAGAGAATGGCAGAACAATGAAAACATTATGGAGTTGAGGAATAATACTGCAAATCAGTGCCAAGAAGTATCTAAATCGATTAACAGTAAGGTAGCAGAATGTAATCAGAGCAGTAGCAGCATGAGCAATACACTACAGGAAAGTAACAAAAAACTGACATTAAATGGCAATCAATCCATTAAGGAAGTGACGTCATCTTCCGCAACGAATACCTTTGCAACGGCACCGAGCGAGACGAAAAAAAGTCTTTTGAGCCAAAACACCAGCTAGCCACAAGGTAAAAGTAAGCATAAATTGAAACGCTTAGCCCGTTTAAATTATTATACGACTGTTCGGTAATATATATATTTTAATATATATATAAATATATATTTCAGTAATTTATCGTATACGGAATTTCAAATTACACAACATACGCTGACACGCAACATATACATGCGATATACCTATCGATAATATTTAATAACGACGCGATAATTTTTAATAGAAATATTGTGGCAGTTGTTGCTAAAGATAATTGTTCTAAGAGTAATTACAAATAGAGAGAAAAGAGAGAGAGAGGAATAGAGAAAGCGTAAAAACGCGATTATAATTGCACGAACAAAAGAATGCAGTTTTACAGCTCACACATACACACATACACATAGGGATACACATACACAAAAACTTCGTATATTATCAAGATAAATTGTAAAATTATCGCGTTAATTCGACATCGAAGTAAAAAGAAAAAAAAACAAGACCTATCTAAAGCTCCTCTTGCATTTAGTTCCATATACTTTTAAGTATAAAGATATTACGTTGCCTGTAACAAATATAAGAAGTTAGCTGAAAAATTTCTGATAAGCGAAATTATATATATATATATATATATATATATATATATATATATATATATATATAATATAGCGCAGAAAAGCAGAGATAAGCAGAATTTGCCATTCTGTAAAACAAATATGCAAAAGAAAATATGGCGAGTGATAAAGACCAGTAGCAATACGCCGAACTAACGAGGAAAAACGTTGCAATAGAATCTTAAAGGATAATAATAGTGTATTAATTCTGCGTAGCACATTTTCATGATTGCACTTTCAATAATGTGTGATTATTGTCGAAATCGTGAATCGGTTATTCCCATCGAAATATGTTTATCTTGGAATTATGCCATCCAGGTAGAGTGTTGAACCTTTATAAGAAGGGTAATCACTCGTAATTAATCGCTTTCTCGAAGAATCTCACAATCAGTGGACTTTCACACGAATTGTCCAAGAAATTTTATTCCGGCAGTTGATCGAAAATAAAGCTTAAGCGCGATCAGATTCAAGCTCGAGATTCGCTTGCTTGAAAGATAGTAATTGGCATTATTCTCGAGCTACTCGAAAGATCTTTCTCATAACGGCTCAACATTGTACTACGAATATTCTCAAGCGGAACTATAAAGAGTGACTTTAATCGCAAATGTGTAGAGGAAAAATAGCTTAGGAAAAATAAAAACAAATCCATATCTAGATGAAATCTTTACGATGATTATGTCCAGTGTATATGGATTTTCTTAGCACATAGCTTGTAAAGCATAGAAATTTAGAAAGAAATGCATTATCTTTACGGTCGATCTTTCGTTGAAGATAACTCTTCCTATTTCATTCCTATAATTTTTCGAAATACACATTATGAAAGAGGACTGATTTGAATACTGATTTATTCAAATACTGTTAAAGTGATTATTACTATTATTATTTAGTTGGTTAATAATTAAAATACACGATGGAATGATGTGTATACAGTATTATTCATTTATTTCGTGTAACAATTCCTGCATAAGGTATCTAGAATCAGGAAGATTGTTTTCTGTCTACGTTTATACGCGGAAAATATGCGCATATAGGGAGATAACAGAATAAAAAGAAGAATAAGACATAAAAAAGGTTTTCAGATCAATTTAATAATGAAAAGTTGTGGAGATACAAGATGCTGTAGAGTGATATTTAAATATTCATCAGTAGTTATTTTTCTCTGTTACTTTCCTCTCATGATCCTTCAGACATTGAAAAAATATGTATATCAAAATCATTATCGTACAATCGACTAGCTACAAAGTGCTCGTATTTTCTGTACGTCAATTGATTTCTTTCTCTTGTTTAGTAAAAGATAAGGAGATTCTGAAAAAGATTTACGGTGCTAACAAACAAGTTACGAGAAAAGATGTGGAGGTGCTTTCGAGAAGAGTATGCGATCCTTAGGAAGCGTAAATAGCTAATAAAGGCGGAGGAAATAGGCGCACTGTAAAGCCGCCGAAATGTTTGGGATGCCTTGTATATGTGCCAGCTATATTTACATTGATTAACAATTATATTTGTGAGTAACGTATTTGAAAATTTATTTCACGCTTTGTTCTTTTTTGGGAAGAAAAAAAGGAAGAAAAATAGAAAAAAGAAATGCGCAAAGGAGCCGCCTGAATGTACGATTTGCAAATAATGACGAGCGTGAAACATGAGCGTAAAAAAAAGAAAAAAAGCACATTTTCTAGTCTAACGTCAAGTTATGTAGAACAGATTTTTATTTAACTTTTTATTTATAATTTTTATTTTTAATTCATTTGAGAGACTGTTTTTTCTGTCTTCATTTTTTCATTCATTGTCTCTTAAGAAGGAACTGGACGAATCAGCTACATCAAAAGTTAACAAATCTAATACATTTCGAAATTTATAAATTTGACTTGAAAATTGCGCAAAGCACTTTTAACTTTCTAATATGTAAAATTAATGATTAATTTGTATTAAAGTAAAGATGTGTATATAATCTCAAAAATTTAAATATATATTATCCTATATCAAATTAACTATTTATAGCGAGTGTACACAAAAATTCACGAAAATAAAAATTTTAATTCTCTTTAAAAGAATAAAAGTATTTTACGCAATATCAAATTCACATATAAATCTCGAAATGTATTAAATTTACTAACTTTTGACGCAGATGATTCGCTCAGTTTCTTCTTAAGCTTCTTCGTATAGAGAATTATATTTAAGATTTTTTGTTATATTTTTTATTATTTAAGATTTTTATTTTTCTCGGCGTTAAATCATATTTTGATATCTGTAAAGTTTTGTTTGAAGGCATTCGTTGAGATGATTCTCTCTCACTTGCCTTTTCTATCCATTGTATTATATTAGTATCAATCAAAACGAAACTGCAGTAATAGTTTACTACATATGTAATTCAGTTCCCTTAATTCGGGTTAATAAAAACTCATTATAGGATCAATGGACATGAAAAATGTCCCGTATCTTTGATCAACATTACACCTTTATGAACATCCTTAATCCTGCTATTTCAGACACATTATTTATTTTATGTGTGGTACATGTATAACAATTATGTAATGCATAAGCATCATAAAAAAATTATTTGCAAGTTTTATTCCAATGTATTAATTAGGCAATGACAATTAAAGATTCGTAATCCCTAGTCGATTATTGTTCTATATTCGTGCAACATTTAGCATCGTGAGAAATCGTGCTAACGAACAAAAATGTATCTTGTTATCTCGAAATAGATAAGCTGTACACTCATTTATCCATATCTCTTATCAAAGGTGTGATTCAGTACGCATTACGTAGACACTGCAGTGTAGTTAATTGCGAGAGCGACTTGGTATTCTTCTTTTCAACGTGTATCGATATTTTTTCCCAGAGAAATGTATTCGAAAAAGCTTGTGTGCTACCTAACTATCGGTTTACGTAAGTAAAAAAAGAAACAACCTTAATATAAAAGAAATATGACGATAAATCATTTTTAATCGGTAATAAAGGATGTTTCATCTTTTTACGTCTCATTGCACCTCAAACTGTCATTGATTGATGAAGATTAGTCGTTTTATCGAAAGAGTGGTAATATTTATTATATGATTGAACAATAATTATTTTCAAACGATATTACTCAATTATTATCTTCACATACATTCATTACTAAATTCTACGTTGCACGTGTGTGACATAGTATGTAAGTTACAATAGATTCCATTAAAGAAAATGAATTGCAAATCTTTCTTTCGCTTCCTGAACAATATCAAACAGTTCTGATGGGCATATTCTTGGAAGAAGTCGAAGCAAGGCGCAAAATTTTGAGGGGTCGTAAGACAATAACCAGACGTTATTACAGTAAGTCGATAATGGTAATGGAGCAAAGTGTCTCAAATGGCACGAGAACCAAGATCTAAACATTCGTTAAATCATATTTTTTAGGAGGTACAGCTATACCAGCTTGGGCCATAATTGTTTTGACAGGGTTCGGCATGTTACTGCTCGGTGGTGGGCTTTACGCTGTATTGCAAAAATTCGTGGTCGACGCCGCTGACACTGTGGACACTCACACTTATCAACCCGCGTTGCAGCTCGAAAGTTGAATCGATTTGCGATGACAAACTTTGCCAGGAGAAAAATAATCCTTACCTCTTTACCCCACATTATATATTATGTAACGTAGAATTTTTATAAATGTTTTTTTCATAGAATAACGCTTTTACTTTATTATTTTTGAGATAATTACATTCTGATTTGTTAGAATTATTATTATTTCAGCAGGCGATATAAAAGTGTTTGAGATACTGCTTGATTATTCATATCTATATTAATATCCAAATGTTTATTAGCTTAGGTTGATCGATATTACATGTTAACGTTTCTAATCGCGAGCATATTTTGATCATTTATATATATTTATAATATATCGAATATCTATTGTTTATTAAGTAGCAATTGTTCATTCTCATAGATATATTTAGGTTTTTCAAAGTCATATATTGCATATATACATATAATTATCAAAACAGTATGAAAAAGAAAAGTCTATTTAGAATTCTCTACACGAAGAAAATATTTTACAGTACAAATTACATGAAAAATACATTCCCTTTTGTACAGCTAAAATATAACGACATTAAAATATTTTTATTACTATAAAAATTATAAATTATGCATTTGTTTTATTGTTTGTTAACGATTATGCATTTGTTTGTGTATTAAAATATTTGAATAATTAGACGTATTCTCTTATATAAAATATAATATTAATGAGAATAAAAATATTATGATTTTTCTTATATATTAGTATGTTTCACAATTACAAAACTTCTATTGTAATTTTTACTATAATATTTTCTCCGTGATTTGTCAGTAATTTGTCGGAATCCAAGTACGATGCGACTACAAAGTAATTATTAAACTTTCACGAGGGTCTGCTATCACCTTTTGACAGTCAATCGCGCTATTGAATTCAATAAATGTACCTGAGTAGCAGAGAATGTAACAGAGTAAAAGAATAATATACAGAAATATCATGCATCAATATTAAATGTAGCTTATCACATCCGTACGTAATATCTTGGAAAATATCTTCTTTCGCCGTTAATTTTGCCGGACTATCGTGCGGCAATATTGAGTAAAAACATTTGAGAGATATTGTGCGATATTATTATATTAATAATCAAATTATAATTTGGCGATTTATATGATTGGATTTTTTTAATGAAATTTATTTCGGTTGCAGATTTGTCAACAAATCGACAAATCAGATATGTTTTTTTGTATCGATTCTTGGCGATTTTAATTTTTTATCACTCAGCTGCATCTCGTTCTCGTCGCCTGATCGTTCATCGAGATGTTTATACATATTCACAGAAGGCTTATCCTTTGGAGAGACCAGATACTTTTTGCTAAATGCTAAAAGAACTAAATTGAATGCCGTTATTTCTATTTAAAGCTTATCGATAAAGAAAGAGAGAGAGAGAGAGAGAGATCTCACTTATATTATCATGAAACTATTTCTTCCTCACTCTCATACGCATAATCTTTAGAACTTTAGAATTAAATCTATTAGACAGTACTTTATTAATTAGCGAAAAGTAGTAAATAAGAAAAGATAATGAAGATTATAAAAAATGATGTAGAGATGATTTATTTAAAAAATTTGAGAGCTTTCATATAATAGAAAGATAAAAGATCTCATGTTTCTAAAGTTAAAAATATACATATAAATTTATAATTAAATTTTGTTGATATCAAAGTAAATTCTCTTTTTCAGATATTATTTAAAAAGATACAAAATGTTTAATTGCATCTGCAATTTATTTTAGAATAATTTGAGAAGAAAATAGTATTATGTTTCAGTAAAAGTATAAATGAATAATATGTATATAAAATATATATGAAATATATAACTATATATATACTTGCATATCTTCCAGATTTAATCATAAATTTAGTAATAAAATTTAATAATAAATTCAGTTTATTCTTTACCTACCGTTTTTGAACGAAATAATTTCCATTTCGATTGCACTTCGGTATCATTTTATATCATTATTTCGGTCTTTATATCGTTATTTCAAACACAAAACGTTGACTTCGATATTCATTCTTTTTCCTGTGTAATTTATTAAATTTTTACAAGTGAGGTATATATGTTAATTTTTAAAAGTATTTTTATTATTGCATTAAATATATATTAATATAGCATTAAACTATTTTTCTTCTGTTTTTCTCTAGCACGTATTTATGTAAAAAATTAGAAGAGCAAGTTCTAAATATGCGTAAGATAGATTTCTGTAAAAAAATAGCAATATTAATGTCTTTTTTGTTTTATTTTTATAGTTTTTCTTATCTTATTTGTGTATATATTTTATAATTATTAACAGCAACAAAGATTTAACATTTAATTAATAGAAATATTAACGAATATTTGACTGAAAAAATGATATTTCTTTCCTTCAATAAATCGGTGGCAAGTTTATGATAGATTCAACGTTGAAAAAGGAATTGTGCAATGCGATTATTTCCCGTTGTCCATGATGCCGAAAGGCAAAAGATTATTGTTATAATCAATGTGAGATATGGTAACCTATTGTCTAATATTTTAATTAAGATGTTAGAGAGATAATAACAATCTTTAAATCTTTTTAATACTTATATATGCATGATTTTAAAGACGACACTCAAAAGCCCTTCTCTATTATACATAATTTTGATTTTGTAAGCAATCGACAATCCACACTAATTGGTCGAGTTGTGTATCATATGTAAAATCATGTTTAAAAAAATATATATTGTAAATATATGTATATATATTCAATGTCTTAATAGAATATAAAATATGCAATATACATATTTTTCATTTCATTAATTTTTGATGGTAAAAAAGTAAAAATGATATGCAGGAGAAAAATGTTTATCTTACGAAAGCTATTCTCAGCAGTTTTTAATATTTCCAAATCTAGCATTTGATACTTAAGTGGCTTTTTACTTTTCCTTCATATGAATAAAAAATTAGAGACAACACACACAATAAAAAAACTATTTTAAAAAGTTGCAAAAAATCTCTAAAATCAGAAAGTAATCTTTCTCTCTACATGCTAAACGATGGGGACGTAAACAAGAGTAAACAATATAAGGATTCAATTGTAATGCAAAATTTTTCACTCCAAATTTTCGACTTCACAGGTGAAAAGGCATCAATCTCAAGTTAAACAAAGTTTTTAAGAAAAAATTGAAGGAGAGAAGATAAGCTTAGCCGAACAAAATCCTTTCTGAGATAATACCTACGTACGATGTTTATTATTATATTCTAAAAAAGGTATGAATATATTTTTAAAAATTCCCAATTAAATTTCCCAACGTTTACAATATATTTTTTACTATTTAATTATGACAAACGTTGCGCGCGCGCGGCGCAACATTTCTCAAATTCTTTCGCAGAGTCCTTCCGCTAATTCTTTCTTCTGTACAAGAGTTTGTGAAACAGTAGCAATAATTAAAACTATTATACGTGTTTTTTATATCAAATTATTGCAATACTTTCTTGTTTTTACCGTAAATTCTCAGTTTAATCCCTGCAATCTTTAAAAAAAAATTCTTGTATAAAGTGTCATGAGAAGCGCGCGCGCGCGCACACATATGTACGTGTGATGGTAGAGCAATACATGAATGAAATAACGATAGAATCATGTATATAGGTTTCAACTATGCACTATTATTTTTAATTCAATCATTGTCCCGTTATCTAATTCGGGGTAAGTACATAAAAATTCCTTAAAACCTCGAGAATTTTGGACTCCGAAGTTTTAGCAGCGCTCATTTGCCGACTTTGTATGGCATCCTTCCTTATCTTTTTTTTTATTATTTTTTTATGTATGAAAACATCACGCATGGCGCGCATCAGTAATTTATGCGTCGCGAGCAGATCATCGATCATTATCCGTCGTTCGCTCACTTGGATTACATCTCGACAGACAGATAATTGAATGCGCGATTATCAAAGTCGATACATGACACGCGTGCGATGAAAATGATTTTGCTCGGCAAATATACAGAAAGTAACACTTTGTCGTCCACAAGAGTTAACATTGAGAAAAATAACTTCTTACGCGATTATTTCAATAGCATTTCTTTTTTTTTTTTATGTTACGGTAGGATATCCTTACAGTATAAATATCCTCCATGAAGTCAGTTTGTTATATAATGGGCGAGGGGGGAGGAGGCGGAAAAATTCGCACGAAGCTCGAGCTGTGATAACGAAATTTGTTGTTTGGTTTTTTTTCTTTCTTTTTTTTTACGATCTTTAAAGAGAGTGGCTATTACAATGATTATGTTGAAAGTAGTGCTGAAAGTAGTGAAAGATATCTTTTTTTAGTTTCTTATAAATATTCTGTTCTCTTATACACAGTAGTATTTGTTTTTGTTTTCCTTTAACGGATCTGTTATAGTTTGTACAGAGGTCCTAAATAAGTAATTCTTACAAGATAATAGTTAGAATCGTTCTCTAGTCGTGTGTGTAATTACAAGAGTTCATCAATGTATATATATATATATATATATATATATATATATATATATATATGTATATATAATATCATAATTGCCCGAAACAATCGGACGTCCGGTTTTGTCAGCGGTGATATCGTCGAATGACGTACAGGTGCTTCTCTTTCTCTCTCTCTCTCACACATACATACGCCCGCATGCACACATTTTCTCTCCATCTCTCATTCGCAGCTTAAAAACAATTCAACGTGGCGAGGATCGACAAATCGCATCTTCGCGTGGCTACTAATGCGAAATCATTCTCGCGTATAAAACAGCATTGGAGATGAGTGCATCCGTTGCATTACGCATTTATGTCGTGGGAAGTGATTCACACAAATGAATTAAAATATAACAATTTTTGAAATATTTCTCAATCTTATCTAAATTTACAGATAAACATAATTTACATAATGTGTATAAATAAATGAATTTTATATTCAATTCATAGTATGCATTTATTTTTTAATGAAAATATTTAGTTCTCTTGTAAGAATTAAAGTAAATATTAACAAATACTAAGCTTAGGTACAAATTAATGAAATAAATTTTCTTGGAGATGAAAAATATAATATTGTCTTTAAAAAAAATTTCTTAATTACTATAAATAATTGTTTGCATTAAGGATTACGCGATAGAAATGATTCAATTGCGTCGTTTACGAATGCACTCTACTCGCGGCTTACAAGCACAACTTATACGTTAGATCGCTAGATCTCGTCGAAGATCTACGACGGAGGAGAAGCGCTTACGTACACGCATGTACGTAGGTATATATCGGCGAAAATTCGCTCGGCATTCTCTCGTTTCATCTTTATTATATTTTTTACATTGTCTACCGTCGAAGCCTGCTCAATAAATAACAAATAAGAATTGAATGCTAGCTTGGAACACTATCTCATCTTCCTCTTTTTTTTTTTTTTTACTAATTACAAACTAAATCTTAAGCTACGCGCTAAGTGAACTCGCAGATGACTATCATCGAATCGTCAACACACGTTGTGTCGTTAACACGTTGATTCCAAATGGAACAAGAACATTTTCGGATCGGCTTGGAACAATCGGAGAAATTCGCGATCCAAGGAACACGATGTTTCCCTGGGAAAAAACAGGTCATCTTTCGCTCACAGAGATCGCGATAACGTGATGTGGTAGTCAACGTGTTAACGTAATTATATAAATAACTATCGCTATGTAAATTGAAGCTAGACGAACCTGAATCTCGAATTAGAGCGATTGCTCGCATCGGTCACTTTATCAATCGCTATCCTAAATCAACGATTATCATGAAATTATCAACGTAATAATTACGTATCTCTTCGAGAGGAGGAAATATTTAAGCATTTTTCGACCATCGGATTATCGATTCCTTAAATACGTTAAAAGCTACGTTATTTAATTTGTATAACGTCGCGTGCATGTACATAAGCATGTATAGGATGCCTTGAAAATTGCGAATTCTTGGATGCAGTCAAATCTTTCTGGAACCTTGGTCTCTCTTTTTGATTTGTAATGTTAAATAATTTTGGCGTGAGGCTTCCATAAATAAATATCTGCTTCATCGGACGTTGATTAGTCAACAAGATTTATGTATATTATTAAGATATATACATTCTGTTCGAAGCCTCTAATTCACCAAAATCCTTTAATCTTGAGGTTTTTTTAACCACGTAATTAACAAAACAACCGGCCGTTGTTCAAGAACACACAAAACAGAGATACACAATTTGCAAGATATCCTACGCGTACACAGTAACCTATTTTAATGAATGCTGCAAAATATCTCTTAAATTAAGCGAAGTATAATATACTTCATATACTTTGTTTACTTCGACAAGAGTATTATATACGGAAAAAGGAGTTGATTTTACAAGAAATATTTCACTGCATTAATTATAACGGGATATAATATATGTATATAGACGTAATTATGTGTGTGTATATGTATATTTATAATCATATTTATATAATCGTATTTATATTTATATTTATAGTCGTATTTATATTTGCATTTTGTGTTTGTATTTATATATATTTATATTTATATATTTATATGTCCATTTTTATGTTTATGTTCATATTTATATTTGCATTTATATCCATATTTATATTTATAATTTTGCTATGTATATGTAATTTGCTATATCGTGTACAACAATGTCTGGATATTCGTCGCTCGGGATGAAGAGAGCGATTTCTCGTGTATCTCTTTCGTGGATCGTGAGAACTGAATCATTAAACAGAAAAAAAATAGCGTCAACTTTTTATGCGTTTATCGTGAGAGTGATATAAAGGGTAATCAAAGTGAATGAACAAGCGATTAATTGAGAAGTCGAGAGCGTGAAAAGATAAGCGGAGTAGAAACAAAAAAAAAAAAGAAAAAAAGAGAAAAAATCGATTCACTCTTGCTTGTTAATTACGAATAAGAATTGTGCACTTTATTTATTTTAAACGTTCGATTAGACTTTCGCAGATTCAAAGAGAGAATTCTTATAATAAATCAACATAATATTCTTTCATTTGTCTATTCCACTTTTCATATATATTCAAATATTATATAATAATAAGAGTGTCGCGTTCTTCACGGTCGATTAATCGATTAACGCATCGTGAGAAACAAATTCCTTTTTTTTCTTTTTTTTCTCTTTATTATTAACTCTTGTCTTGCACTCGACGAAATGTAATTGCATAACTTCCCTAGAATTCACCACACTTTAACCGCAATAAATAATGTGTGTTACTCGCTTATATACTTAATAATAAGTACTTTTACAATCGGTGGACCTCTCTCGCGCCGCACACGAGACGATCCCTCGCCGTACTTTCCCTCCTCTTTCACTATCCCGTCAAAGTACACAAGCAGCAGACTCCCGAGAGGAGCTATACATTTTCACTAATCGCACAGCGGATGCATACATATATGTCGTATCGTTAAATAATTCATCGTCGTTCGCTTTCTTAAAAAAAAAAAAAGAAAAGCCTTTCTCTCTCCACATACAGTTTTTTCTCTCTCACCAACAAGCTCGAAACGCCATTAGAACTGGAGTAATTATCTCGATCGAAGCCGCTATAAATAATTCTATAGGTGCACACTGTGTTTATATCTATACATGTACATATATGGAATATAACAAGGTACATGAATATGCACATGTATATCGTAAATTTTCGCTACTACTCATTTCAGTGCATCTGGGAAAAAAAGAAGAAATTGGAAGTTGCCGTCATCAAGTGCTCTTTCGCGATTCCCTTCTGTCTTTATTTCTCCAGTTTCTCTTCCCACGAGAATCGAAATGCGAAAACAAGCTATGCATGCGTAAGTACGCGCGTGGTTTGCCTCTGTTACATGATTAACAAGTGTACACTGATCGATATGATTTATATCGTTACCCGGCCCGCCGAGTATGGCTGTCTGTAAAACGAGATTGTTAACATTTATTGAGATACGTCGTTATCGCAAAAAAAAAAATACATCGACATAACATTCAAGTTTCAAATCTCTCTTCCTCTGCTGGATTATCTTGCCACGTTAATTAATCCGCGTGCGTATTTACGGTCATACAGATGATCGCGAAACGTTAACGACTTGCAATGATCATAATAAATATAATCGCGCGATGACTGACTGCAACATTCGATCGAGAATCAGTCCTCATACTTTCTTTCGTACATGAGACAAATTTTAGAGCGAAGATGTACAGAATGAGAAAGAGAGATACTTTGGATCACAAAGGTATCTACGCGTGCGATCTGTCTCCTCTCAAATTTGACGGATCATCCTTAAGACACACGCTAATCGTTCGAGATGCGAGTTCTCGCGTCTCAATTATATGTAGAAAAAAAAAAGGAAAAAAGCAACGTTTGTTCGCGAGGGGCGTGCGTCAACGAGATCCTGAGAAAATTGTAACCGCGAGTTTGCGAATCGCGCGACACATGGTATTAACCCGTTGGCTCCTCCAACGCGTGTTCTCGAAGTAACTATTTTTTAGGGAGAGAGGCGGAGAGGAGGGAAGGGAGGTGCGGCGAGAAGAGGAGCGGGGAAGAAGCGTATTGTATTTGTTTAATGTACTTAACGATATTTACAAAGACCTCGTCAGAGTTTGGTTCGAGCGAACGAGAAAAGGAACATTTTAACGAACAATTGCTCGAGAAACGCAGCTCGGAAGAGATACACAGGACCATTACTATTATTAATTATTATAATATTATTATTATTCTTATTATTATATTATTATATTATTATTATTATTATTATGCAACAATCGCAACGTACAATGCACCGGCGCCAGCCGGTGATTCGCAACAACCTCGCTGCGTCGGAAGTGTGTGGAATTATGAGGAACACCCGTAATATACGAACAATCGCCAACCGGGTTAATACCGTCGTGTTTTAATGCGACGTCGAGAATCCGATTCCTCCAGGTTGAGCTCGCGGATTCGAGTCGCCATCGAATCCCACGATCGAACGACGAAACGCGTCATCGCTCGACGTTGCACCGACAAAGCCCGGTTGCATCTCGATCGAATCGAATGATGCGGGATGGAAATAGAGAGCCCTGACACGTCCCCTTACACGTCCGGAAGAAATCGACGGATCAATCGCGACGATTGCCTTCTTCTTTATTAATCTTCTTTATTAATTTTCTCTTCCTTTTTTCTTCCAAGAACACAATTGAGGACTCGTCCTCACCGATCCGAGATGCAACCGGGCTCGAGGATTAGAGCAAAGGGCACCAGGACTCGCCCGCACTTTGCGTCTTCATATAATCTCAACAATATCGCCTATAATATCCAAGGACGCGTGTGCGGACGACGATTACATATCGATACATATACATCATCGGTTTCTTTGGTTTTCTTTTTCTTCCTTGCTTATTAAAGTGAGAAGAAGGTGAAGAAGTAAAAGCACGCTGATCTTAGAACTTTCCAGCAGCTCTAGCGGATTTACAAGGCTCGAAAAACGGTGAGAGAATTATTCGCTTATAAATAAATCCTTAGTATGTATCTATGTAAATATATATATATGTATATCGACACACACGGATAAGAATATAAACTCTGTAGCGCGAAACAGTCTGGTCGACACCGTTTCTCGCGATCGTGTCAGCTGTGCGATTCGATGCGGGAAAGCCTCGATCTTAACTTTAACAACGGATCTCTCTTTCGATCGATCTGAAGTATTTTTTTTTTTTTCTCGCGGATTAGAAACAGCTAAAGTTCTCGACGAATCATGTTAACAAGCGATTAATTATGAACATGAATTAATAATTGGCGAAATAAATAAACTTCTTACAAGTTGATTGTGAGATTTATAAGAAATACAATTCACTTGTTCTCAGAGTTTCAATCCGAGATTAACAATCTAGGTAAAATGTATATCTATAGAATATATATAATCACGAGAAAGATCGATTCTATCTGTTCATCTCGTTGATAAATTTAAAATCGAAGATCCCGGGAAACATTCTGCACATTCCCTCTCAGCCAGGATCGTCCCGTGAAACGACCCTCGAGCTATAAGTCGTTCGTTTTCGTTAGTTGAATCGCGTTAAGACATAATTGTCGGAGGTACAGCCACGCGATACATTTTTTTTTTTAATACACTGCGCGAGAGAAATGCGTTTTCAAGTACATAGATAATATAAGAATCGCGTTAACGGCGCATAAAAGTATTCTCGATGCTCCTCTCAGTTAATAAGGGACGGGATGACTCGCGCGATATTTTGCCAATGATGAGCGAAAAAGGGAACAGAAACGAAGTCGAAAATGGCAAGATGATGCGGATAATGACGATAAAAGTATACATGTGTGTGTGCGTGTGTATATATTATATTTGTGTGTGTGTGTGTGTGTGTGAGAATTTCTTTTCGATGACAATCGATCATCGTCTGTCCTCTTTCTCTTTTCGAAAACACAAAGTTGTTATTTGATCTTGGACTAAAATGTAAAGAAAGAAATTAAGTTAGAATTAGATAATTCAATCATGTTCATATTAAAGGTGGAAACTTTCGCAGTGTTGTAAAATCGTTTGCAACTTGATTCTTTTTAATAAAGGATTTTAGACATTTGTGTTGGATTTGGATTAGCTTCTTCAGTAAAAGAGAAATCAGGTATCGTGGAAATCCGCAAAATTACGAAAATCATCCAAAAGTTAATTTCATCCTCGAGGATCTACTTTATTGAATCGCGATCTCGGAACCGTATTCTCGTTCCTTTTGTGCATATTTAAGCGCTCAATAAAACAGAGAACAATTATTCGCGGTTCTAAGAAAATCACAAAAATTGAAAAAAATGATGATGCTGATGGCAAGTTAGATTAGAACGAGATGATGTAACGTCATGACGACGATAAGTACCAACAAAAATGAAGGATGACAATGCATGTGTACGCCTGTAATTACATGTGTTTGTACGTGCTTGTTTGTATATGGATGTGTGTTCGTGTGCGTGCGTGTAACACAAAGGTATACGTAACAACAGCGCGTCTTTATTATTTGGCAGTGTAAGGCATATAGAGTGCTTAAGACTAGAATAAGGTGCAGTAAATAGGCCTCTTAAAGCCTGTTTCAAACGAAGTCCTATCATGTGTATATATATATGTGTATATTATACGGACCTAAAAGAGAGAGAACTCTCTTTGCTTTATTTATACTCTTTTTTTTCTTTTCCATCGTTAATCCTCATAATGTAACCGATGACGGGGTGTAATAAGTTGACTTACTTAGGTACTTCGAAGACTCGAAAATGTTTTCCTCCTCTTTTTTTTCTACTTACATACTTTTTACTTAACACACTTCTCTCTGCACGTATTCTTTCTTCTTATCATTTTTTTCTCTTCTCTGTTACTCGATGCGTTTTTCTTCCCTCGCTCTCTCTCTCTCTTTTTTCACTCTCTCTTCTCTCTCTTTCGAAAAGGGCGGTTGAAAAACAAACATAAACTAAAACTACGAAATACGAGCTACTGACTTCATGGAGATGTGACTTCGTACATACATTACACGCTATTCTCTATTATTTGGCAGCGGTCTTGCACTTAAGAACGTAAAACTTATACGACGAAGTATATATAATAAACCTATATTGCCAACGTTTATGTCGAGATCCGATGGGCGATGGCGTTTCTCGATTATAATCGGGTAATCGAACATTCGCGAAATCCTATATTCCCCCTCTCTTTGCCTTTTCTTTTTTTCACCCATTTTCCTTCTTTCTCCTTTTCTTTTGTTCTCTTTCTCCCGAACAGCCGTGAGAAGAAACACATTTCGTCGCAATTGCGAGAGATATGGATATCTCTCTAGTGTGTATGGTGTGATATTTATACATATATAATTATATTTATTCATATATATATATTTCTCTCTTTTTATATATATATATATATATTTACGCGTTTCGTAATGTTACGTGAAATCGACAGGTCCTGAGAATAACATCGTAGTCACAGGATGAACGGAAATCTTGTTTCGTTTTCTCTTCCTTTTTTCTCCGACGTACCCAGGAGAGGATAAAACTATCCCCGTTTCGTTTAAGTTGCTTTAAGTCCCTCGGCGATGAAGCGATTGTAACGAGTCGTCGGTTAAATGTGATCTTCTCCTCGATCGTAAATATTATCACCCTCTCGCGTGTGTCCGTTCCATTTTTTTCTCTGCATGTACAAGCGCGATTTTCATGTGACTCTCTTCATCTTCGATTTTTTTCCTAGCTCGCTTAAAATATATATATATATATATATATATATATATATATATATATGTATATATATATATATATTGCCGAAGCATGTGCGCCAGCGCATGTGATTACGCTTTTACTGTCAGGATTCCCATATCGATTTAAGCGTAATAATGGCAATGTCGTGGCGATCGATTCCGTAATCTGGCAAAGAAGAAGAATCGGTGCGACTTTATGTGTAATATTTCTCTAATTTTTTCCTCGCTCTTCTCGCCCGTTTCCATTTTTCCAGAGTTATCTCTTTTGCTTCTTCTCGATATATATATCGCAACATGGTGTGATACGCTACGAAACAATTTACATTTATAGACATCTGCTTTTCGCCTTTGTCCTTCTTCCTCAAACTCTTTTCTCTCAGTAAGGCACCCCCAGTGCAGAGTATATTCACGGAAGTATTAGAGTAATACAAACTAGTGACTAGATCATTCTTAAGTCAAAAGCGCAAGAGAGAGATTGGGAGAGCGACAAAGGAAAAGAGAAAGAATCGCGCGAAGAGACAGAAAAAGAGTAGTTTCTCAAAAAGAGAGAAAAGAAAAAAAAAGAATAATCATTGGAAAGATAACGATATATCGATACGAAAGAATAGAGAAAGAGAGCAAGAAAGACAGATAGAGATGAAGAGAGAAGCGCGGAGCGAGAGAAGAGGGAGAGAGAATGTCACGCGGCGAAGAAGAAAGAAGGCGACTAGAGAGAGCCGGAGGAAGAAACGGCGAAGGGATGAAGGTAAAAAAAGAAAGAAGACGAGAAGTCGACAAGTGATTCTACAAGTAATTCAAGATGTAAGCTGTACGCGCTATAAAAACTCTAAATCTTTCCCTTTTTCCTTCTCTCTCTCCCTCTCTCTCCCTTTCAACTTCAATTCCTTTCTCTTTCCTCCTCTCTTTGCTTTCCCTTCCGCGTCCTCGGCTTGTGCGGCCGGTCGTCGCGCTTCTTCCACACAGCGGTGCGTCAAGAAACGAAAGAATTGTCAACAAACACGCACACGCACACACGATAAAAGAGAGAAACACAAGAGCGCGAGACAGAGAGTGGTACGGTGAGGGAACGTAAGGGAGGCGTAACATAACTCAACTACGTATAGGAGGCAGTGGTGCGTTACTTTGGGGTAATATTTATAATTGATGTCTTTCTCGCACACGCTGCAGCGGCTTTATCGCGTCGTTCTCGTCGCGAGAATAATAGAGAGGGTCCAACCTGCGGAGTCAAGGGACCCCCTCTGTTGCGCGCGCGCGCGCGCACACACATTCGTCGAAGCAACTAACAACGGATCCTCCACTCCGCTCCTTCCCTCTGCCCGTACCCCCTTTCTCTTGTAAAGTTTTTCTCTCTAATTCGCTTCCTGTAAACCTCCTGCTCTTCTCCTGCGAGCGACCGACGACCACGGGGAGACGACGAGCGCGAGAAGATGAAGACGACGTCGTCGTCGTCGTTATCGTCGGCCTGCTCATAATGACAATAGTAGTAGTAGTAGTAGTAGCAGTAGTAGTAGTAGTAGTAATAGTAGTAGTAATAGTAGTAGTAGTAGTAGGCGTCGCTAATGACGACGCGGCGGCGTCGTCTCTAAACGGCAGTCTCGGTGTGACTGTGACTCGAGAGCCTCTCGACGTCGATTTCCGGTATGGTGAGCTCGTCCGGTATGTTGTCGGCGTACTCGATGCTGCTCGTCTGCGAGAGTCGCTTGCTCAAGGACGACTGCTTCCTCAGTACCTCCGCCAGGGTGGTGCTGCTGTGCTCGCCGTAGCGCGTGTCTAGGCCCTGCCGAAATGCGTTCACTACGCGGATCTGCAAATTGGAAAGCCGGTAACGGTCAGATCAGTCTGGTCTAGATCGGGGGCCGATCGGCGACGCCGATGAACGGGACCGTCGCCGATGTGCGAGCGAGGTAAATGACAGGCACACGCAACAGCAAGTTGCAGGCTGCCGGCACACGCACTCGAAATAGAGATAGGAAAAAAAAATGGTCAGGCTCAGAGATTCATAACGCCGTCAAAATATTGCGTATATATTTATGTAAAGTGATTATTTATTTTGATGAAAAATTAGAGGTATCTTAAACAATTTTTATGGCACGTCTATTGTAATGCAAATTCATATATTTATAAAAGTTTAATTACAAGTGATTTATGGCTAATTCTTTTTATTTTTCTTTCATTCATGACGAATGTGCAAGAATAATTAAATTAAGGTTTGCAAAATGTGTGTTTTGTTTAAATATATATTTTTATGTCTCAAGGGTGTTTTTTATAATTCCTATTATTTTGCAAAATAGATAGTCACTTTTTAAAAGTATCCTATGTATGTCTACATACATACGCACATTGAAGATTCCGCACAAATGCGGAAAATTGTCCGCAAAACTGACCTTTATGCTTTACGAGCGTGTTCCTTTTTTCCGTTTTAGTTTTGTAAAGTCGATCTTTCCCAAGAATTTTATTACCTTCGCATTAATTGAGATGAAAACTATCCGATATTAGCAACACTCTGTTTTGTAATATTTTAAAGATTTTTTTCTTAATTAATTTTTTTTCAGACGGAATCGGAAAGGCCGACTCCCAATCGGTCGAGGAAGCTTTCGTTAAAGGATAACGCGCCAGTCTTGTGGGACACCCTAGACAGATATTAATATGTATAGCAACGACGGGGGAATGGAATCGGAGGGTGAATCGCATATGGAAAAAAAAGATTTTCTTTCCCACTCGCTTCTTAACTCCATTCCAACTTTTCCAATTTTGTCGAATGCTTATTTAGATTAAGTTTGACTTAATCGAATCGACAAATCTCTTTTATTATCCGATTCACCTTAAGACCCCCATTCGCTTTGCATTCCCGTCATTTGAGATACGTAAACAAGACAGAAAGCAGCGATGCCATAAGATATTACAGAACTAGCGGGGCTTGGCTCACCCTGCGGAACAAGGCATTATTAGAACACAGAGTTCGGAGCAGCTGCGTCGGTATGGGGATAGGAGAGAGTGGCTTGTGAGAGTTGCATGTGAAAATCTTTACGATACTTCGACATACTTACTTCAAGATAGAGAGAAAAAGAGAGAAAGAAAGAGAGAGTGAGAGAACGATCTTTGCGATTCTCCGGAATCGTGTGCGAAAGACGCTAAAGTTTGGAGTACTTAACACATTGAGGACGGCGATTTTAATTAAGATGCGTTTCTTGTATTGAACACAAAATAAAATTCGCTCGAATAACATCTTGTTGAATTTTGCAAAAGTATCATCTCTTTTTGCACAGATATCCTAAAGATATAATGACAAGATGAAGAAAACGAAACATATGCATGTATTTATGTACTTAATGTGTATTCTTGGTGTAACTTTTTGCAGGAGATACAAGTATGTTGCTTTGTTCTAATTCAAATCGCCATCTCGTTCTAGATCAGATGTATTTCTCGGATATATATCCGAAAGAATATATAAATTTGTGCCCAGTCCGCAAAGTGTTAAGTTTGCAAAATGCTGTTTGTCACTCTCCTAGTATCAACTTTGATAACCCGAGGCAACCTGTATAGAAAGGAAGGAGGGTGAGCTTAGCAAACGTGGGAATCACTAAAAGTCGATTTGTTCTTGGCGAGAACTTGGCACCCACAATTGTCGAGTAATTAAATTTAGAAACAGAGTTCTTTTATTATCAACCCTGATCACGAATACATAATTACTACAATTATTACAATTTAATATATATACATACAATATTCTTGAATTTAATTTTTTAACAATCAAGAAGCTTGTAGATATAGCATCTAATATTTCATTTGATTAATAAAAATAGGATACATATTTAAATAAAATGACGCTTATATAATTTTTGTCCATCATTTATAGTACCTTGTGTGAATCCACGTTACGGTTTTCGCCAAGAAAACATCGACTTTGAACTGGTTAAAAAATGCATTCTGCTGCCGATTACCACTTTTGCAAACTCGTCCCGATGTTCGTCGATCGCTTCTAATCGAGTACCTCGCAATTACGCGGGTAAACGAAAGCGGCCTGCAAAGAAAGATGTACCGACGTCGCCGCTCTGCAACTATGCTTGCAACTTGCCGCGCAACATCACATGCACCCATCGACACTATATTCATCACGGAAAGATCAGAAAGAAAAAAAAAATATCGAAAAAAAAGGATATCCATATCTTCTATCTCTGCGTGTTGTCAACGGCTTGAGGAACGAAGCTGCTGGCTAGTCAAAGTTTCGAAACGAATAAGAAAAAGGATAAAAAAAACGAACGCGTCCTGTTCGATTATCGCGAACGCGATAAATCGCCAAGCTAAGTCACATGGTTCGTACACATGCGCGGCCAATGATTTGCTGATTGAATGAATTGATCACGTTAATCAAGCGTCATGAGCGTATACGTCCGCATATCCGGCGACGAGTTTCCAGCATTCGACACGACTTCCTTCATATTTATGCAGTAAATAATCAAAATTTATTTCGCATATTCTCGCGAAAAACAATTATAATTCGAGAAAAAAAAAAGTATGAATTAAATCGAAACGAGAGATGACCTACGTCCGCGAAATTGACTATCTCTATCATTCAAAATTGAAATTTTAAATCTCGAAATATCAAATTTCGATTTATTATCGAAAGTTGGAAACTTTCAAGAAATAAATTTGTATCCATTTTTTATATGACTGTCAAAATATAAAAGCTGAATGTCACTTGAAGGAAGTCTTGGCGAGACTGGTCGCTGATGCCGAAGAACGCGGGACGAATCGACGCGCGACATTTAATCATCACATGTAATCATACAGAGTGCGCATTTTCTGTTTCTCTCGTAGCGTCGGAGAAGCCTTAATCGATCGAATAAAGAAGATAAGAAAAGAGTGAGAGAGAGGAAAGCGTATATAGAGATAGAACAGATAGACAGACAGACAAACAGACGCGATTAGAAAAAGCAAGAGGGGAGGAGAGCTCGAGAGTCTGGATTGCCACTTATTCAAGCAACATGATATGTAGTTTAGGGAAGCTCGTTGTATCAACTTCTTCCAGAGAGTAGCGATAGAAAGCTGCGATTCGCGTTCAGATAAGCCTTGAGAGCCTCCTCGACTCACGAGATCTGTTCGTTATCCTATTAACATGTCGATTAATTCGTACCGGAAAGAAGATAATCTTAATAATCTCAACGAGCTGTGCATCTTCGATATCATAGCTACGTAAAGACGCATCTCTCGTCGCGAATAACATCGAGATTTTTTGCTCCGCGAGATTATATAACTCTCGATTTCGAATAAACTATCTCGCTAGCTTCGCGCTCGATGGCTGATCAGTAACGCGCTTCCTCCACTGCCGCCCTTATCGCTGGGCTTCTCTACTCGGCGAACGCGGCCGATCATCGGTTGGGATTTTCTACTTGCAGCTACGGTCGCAAAAATTTTCCAGCGATTGCGAGCAACCATCACGTAAGACACGAGGGAATTTTTTATCGCGACAGTGGAAGTCGCGCGTGTGACTGGTCAGACAAATAATTTCGTAAAAAAATATCAATGGTCAAATGGTTAAAATCAGCGCCAATTCAACGATGATACAAATGCCGACGAGCGAATGATGCGAAGAGGCCAAACAGTAACGACTGCGAGAAAAAGTTGCAATCTTACCTTTTAGCTGCACCCTGTATACACATTTATTTTTGCGAATTAAGCGAGAATTCGCGAACTTAAAAGCGATAGTTTCGGGATTAAGAAATCGACAGATGTGCATCCTAAGCGATACAATAAGATGCTGCCAGACTCTGATAGACGTTTCTCGTTTCGCCATCGATAAAGATTCGTTATCTAAACAAACCTCTCTAATTCTTTCGAATGTCTAAATCCCTACTCGCAAACGTATCGAGAGAATCGACGACGTTCGACTCACCGTTCGATGATCCATCCTTCGGCGGCGGTTACTTACTATTGCGATTGTCCCGAAATAGCGAAACGGAACGTTAGACACGCGAGTCTTGGGCGGAAAATCAATACAATACGTCCGAGACGCCAGAAAGAAACAGGATGCACTCTGTACGGAGTTTGGTCGTCGACGTTTCGTGTGGACGTGAGAGAGTGTAATATAGCAGACCAGGCGGGAGTCATCAGCAAAGAGGAAGATAAGGCAAGCAACACGCGAGGAAAATATCAACGTATACGACACAATTCGTATATAATACAAAGATTAAAAAAAAAAGTGGAAAGGAGGAGCTCTCTACAGGCTGTATGATCAGCTGCATGCATTCGGCAGGATCGCGTGCCCGGCAAACGTATGTCGCTACAGTGTGCGATTCGACTACCATCTCACAGACTCCCCCGAAAAAGCCACCTTTTTACAGTTGACAGCAGGGGAAAGGGGGGGAGGAGCGAGGGACGAGAGAGAAAATCTCTCCATCGCCTCGCGAGATCTTCTTGCCTTCTTCCTTCCTTCCTTCCTTTCTTTCTTGCGTTCTCGAGGCTCGGCTGGGACGTGCGTTCACGCACATCTCTTCCCACCCAAGGCTAACGGGCGTGGTGTTAATTGTCGCCGGTATAACACAACATTCAAAAGAGAATACTTACGCGATGCAAGGGATGTTACCGCTTTCGCATTTCGGCGCGACGACCGTATACAGCTTACAGACCCCGAAGGATGCACCTTGAAGGGTCCCCGGGCCTTGCGCGCGCTTCTCCTTCACACGCTTAAATATGCGTGTCTGCGTTCTTTTCCTTTATTCTATTTTTTTCTCTTTGCCTTTGGCACGAAACAACATGCACGCTACGTCAAGTAATACGCACTGCCGATTATCGCAATATACGGACGACTCTCTCGACGGAAAAAGGTGGTATGTCGTATTGAGTTTCACGTAGGAAGATGTCAGGGATGGGGATGACAGTTAAAAGGATGAATAGAAAGAGAGAGAGAAAGAGAGCAACGAAAAGAAAGGAAAAAGAAAAAGAAGGATAGAGAAAGAAAAGAAGACGGAAGAGAGTAAAAAGTCTTCCTGAACAATATTCGAGAAAGAATTTAATCATTATATCTTCCATTTATAGAATTTTTCTTAAAGGTAGGAAAAGGTTGAAACTCTATTCAAATTGATACCTTTTGTATGTAATCGATTCGACGACAAAATATTATGATTGTAAATTATTTTGCTTTATAGAAATCTCAATTTTACTTACTCAAAATATATTTGAAATAGGTAAATTCTATTTATTGCAATAAATATGAAAACACACAGGCTAATTTTTGAAATAAATAATTTTTATCGGGAAGACTTTCATCTAAAACTTTTCTCCTCGTATCTTTCTTATCGAGAGATACTTGTACTAGATTTTTAGTTTGTTATATTTTATTTAGGCGATTTTGTGGCGTGTGTTACCAGAAAATCGATTGATTGATCGGCAGCGTAATGGCAAATGTGTACTGCGTTCCATCGATCTTCGTCGAGTGTCTGAAAGGTTTTTTATGGAATAAAGATGATAATATACTGTAGGGGAAAAATGAGATGAGTACGTGGAAAGAAGACACTTCGATAAAGAAAAAAAAAAGGAAAAAAATTGTACAGAATGTCGATCTCTCGTCTACTGGAGAACCACACACCGTAATTGTAATTCTACTCGCCCCGATTGTAAAATATATTGCATTATATTCGTCACGACTTGTCAGAATTTGGATTTAGCTGGCCGTTGATTCAATTCAGATCGTTACGATCGGATTACGTGACGGTGTAGAATTCAATTCGAGAATCAGTTCTCGTTAAATCGAAATCAGAAATTGCGACTGACGTACCTCGGCGAGTTCATCTCTCGTTGTGGCGAAAAAAAAATATCATTCTCTTATTTATGCGTTTCACGTCGCGAATAAAAGCATAGAGATCTCCCTTGCATCAACGAACTCGGCGAGAAATAACGTCACTTTGAATTTCCAATTTTAGAAAATACAAGTCTTCCGTTAATATACTGTGAAAAATAACGTGCTGCGGTGTAAAAATATCCTTCGTGCAAGCAAAGATAACTGCATTCGAGCAGATTCAATACACACAGAGATGAGAAATTAATCGCGTGGACTTGAAGTTGGAGTCAGGAACGAAGCGCCTCGTCTTGCGCGACGTTTAATTTGTCGCAGGATGCACAATAAAAAGCAACGTGCAAGGCTCGCAATCTCAGGCATCGCGGTCACCGAAGATCGCAGCTACAATGCAAAACACGATACACATGATCGCATATCTATGAACACATATACAGCTTGTACACTTAATTGCGGTGACAACAGTAAGCGACAATCAAGATGGAAGCAAATTTTTTGCACGTTATTCTTTACAAGTCTTAACGCGACAAATTCGTCTAAAAAATGCGTCGCGTCTCATGCAACATGATTGTATCTCGATGTAACTCGTATTTGGCGTGGCAAAGAGACCTAAGAGGAGAGAGAGGCTTATCTCCTAATGCATATATAGTAAAATTAATTCGATTTTTTTTCTCTAACAGATCCATGCCGTTTTGTCCTGTCGATTTTCACTCGACGTTTCATTCTCTGGACCGATGTGAGCGGAGGGAATGAGAAGGATTTTGAAGTCGAGGGATGGACAAGATGGAATCACGTGTGTCGAAAGATAAACAACAGGATGAATGATCGGGGATCGAAGTCGATAAGCTCAATTTTCGACGATAGGAATGAGAAGAAGGAATTACTTTTGTTCGTAGCAAACGAAAATCTAATTCCATCGAAATGATAGAGCAACTTCGATCCCTATCCACGATGGACTAGCGAGAGATAAATGGAAAAAATATGGGCATTAAACACAGACACACGACGAATACACGATGTTTCACGTAAAGTTACGATAACACAGGACACCGAGTGCTGCGGAGATGGGGAAAAGTTAGAATAAAGCGGAAAGAGACGGACTTGTACCACCAGAGGGCTAATGTAATTTTGGGAGAAAAAAAAGTTCTATTTAACGAAATGGAAAAATCGCACACGTATGTTTGTTAATCATTTTTCAAAATGTCTCTTTATTTAATTCTATATTGGAAAGTATTCTTAGAGCGATTCCTGTATGAGGAATCTCTCGCAATTGGAGCGATGTCTCTTTTCAGCGAAAAAATAGCTCTCTATGTCAAATAAATATATAGAAAATTAGTGCCAATGAAAGCCTCTATAAGCAACAACGACGCAGCATTATAGACTCGGGAATGGCTAATCCTTGCTGCGCTTCAAGCTTGGGATGTCAAGGATTAACACAGACATATACCTTTCCTTCGTATTGACGTCGAGGGCAGGAAAGGCTGCCCGGTCCAGTAGTACAAGCCGTAATATTATCCTATTGTAGAACAGTATAAAGTAGAAAGCGGGAAGTATACGTAGACAGATAAAACAGAAAGATCATGATAGAGGGAAAGAAGAAGAAAAGAAAAAGAAGAAGAAGAGACGTTACGAAGAGTGAGCATGGGTTATATCCGCAACTTGTAAGACTCGCTAATAAGTACAGAAAGTGACTTACAAATTGTTCAAGTACTCCATTCTAACTCTTAGAGTATTCTACATAAAAGAGGGAAAAGAGAAGAAGGGGAGGAGAAAAAAGAGGAAAAGGGGAGAGGAAAAGTCTTGGTGGATGAGGATCATTAGAATAAGAAGCGTGTCAAAGCGAGAAAGTTAAAAGGCAGCTGCGAGCGAGCAAACAAGCGAATGACACAGAGAGCGAAAAGGAAAAGATCGAGGCAACAGAGAGAAAGAAAGAGATAGAGGTAGAAAGAAAGAAAGAAAGAAAGAGAGAGAGAAAGATAGAGAGATAGAGAGAGAGAGAAAGATAGAGCAAGAGAGAGGAGCGCTTACAGCTTGGTCTGTCGAACTCTTGCTGTAGGGTACCGGTATCAAACGTTCCTGCAACTCGCCACCTATCACCTTCAAGAGTAAAGGATAACATAATGGTTACAAGAATGGAACGATCGGATCGTGCGTAACCACTTCTTCAACCCTCAAGCGATGCACTTGTCACTTTTCACGATATGAACGTGCCATTATTTTGAGTTGAATCAATTGATTATTGGCCGCAATGTTAGCATAGGATTAGTCATTTACTCTAACAAGAATAAATCGAATATATATTCATGATGAGATATCTTTCGATTGTGTAAACAATTAATCCTTTCGATTGTGTAAACAATTAATCCTTACACCAACATATATGGGTCGATAATTTTTTGCAGAATGAATTTTTGTTATTGAAAATGGAAAATCCCTAATGAAACTTTGAATATTTCATTAATTAAACTTTAAATTCTGCTGTAAACTTTAAATGTTTCTATCCAATTAGCACGTCTGAAAAATGTATGCTATTTTAATACTTAACTGGTACAATGTATGTGGAATTTTATGTCTGATGACTGCTTTAAAATTTCTTCGAAATATTTCATATTTTATAATATTAAATTATATTTATTATATATTACATTTTTTTGTGTATTTATATAGTTTGCCGTGATATACAATCACAAATATTATAAAATGAGAATAAATATGAAAATGTATATATAGTACTATTAATTTTCAATTAATTCAATTAATTGAGTTACAAGTAAAAATATTCGTTTATACTTTTTGTTAAAAAAAGCTAAAAGTTTTAAGGTACATTTCTAGGATTCTTCTTCTTTTTTAATCTAAAAATATTAATGATTTTATATATCCCACATATTTTTCACCATTTCTTATTTTCTTATACTACAATTTTCTCTATGTGTACCAGTTAAGAGTCAAACTAAAGTTTATTCCATGCGAAACGCGAGCTTGAGGGTTAAGGGTGACATATTCTCATTGGTTTGTCTCATTGAAAGGTTGATGTTTGCGCAAGTATTTATCAGTGTGATTGTGAGAGTAATCGGATGGTGGTGTTCGCATCTTCTTGCAGGAACAGGAACATGTTGTTTTAATGAATCGTTTCATCTTCGCTAATTTTAAAGTTCTTTCGCGAATCGCGAATTTTTTACGGGATACATAATGTAAAGAGAGTATTTGCTGAGTAATATAGATTATGGTGAAAATGTGTATGTGATTTTTTTATTTCTTCTTTTTGTAAACCGAGCCGTGTGCTCGAATTTACAATTCCGTTCGTCCGGAAGCTGATTTGGAGCCGATTGCACCAATATGGTTCAGAAATCCCATTGTAATCTTTTACAAAGTAACATTCAGGCTTTGCTCAATAATTATAATAATTGACTTGATTAAACAAATTATTAATTATTAAAGAGATTCAGGACTTTTAAAAAAAAAATCGACCTTTGAATTTTATATTTCAAGAATATAAATATATATCTTCGCACATATATAGATAGATATCAAGAGAATTAAAACATTTTTAAAATTGCAAAAATACATTTGAAAAAAGTAAAAATTATTTTATTTTAAAGATTTAATAGAAAATTTATTAAAGAAAATACATATATAGTGCGGCAGTTGTGCCACATTTCGAAATTTTGTGGGGCAACCGCCAATTATAGCAAAGTCTATCTCCTGTCATCCTAGTTTTTATTTTTTAATAAATAAACTTTTTCAATTTTTTATTAGATATTTCATTTTTTCGTAATTTCATATAAAATTATTATTGATAAGTAGATCCGTTTATATTTGCCGAGTAATTTATGACAGACACATTGTCGAACATTTTTTGAATCCCTCGATTGCAAATTTTTTGTCATGTATATTTAAGACGATTACATTTTATATATTTAAATTTTATTGGCACATAACGATGTTTTTTTTTTTATAATTATAACGTCAAATCTCAATGAATTGCATAAATTTTGCATCTTTTTCTCTTGATGATATCACGAATAAAACTAATTTGAATAAAAATAGAAAATTGTGGATATCAACACGGGATTAGTTTTTAAGACCATCGGTGCAATTCGGCCTCATTGATAAGGGATAAAGAATGAGCGAGAGTGCCGTGCCAAAGTGAATCAATATACAGACAGACAAGCGCAAAGACGTAGAAAGATATACAGAGAGTCGGTATATATATATATATATATATAAGTCGGCGAGCAAATGGAATTACGAGAAAAGATGTGCACAAAGTTAGTTGTTGCGTGGTCGTTTAAAGTGGAGAAGATGAGATCGATAATTTATTTGTCGAATATTCCATCGCGCAAGATACGTCGACTGAAATCGCAACAATCGACGTTCCGTCAAAATGCAATTCGCAAATAAAATCATTTCAGTTTTGATCGATTTCTGCAAATAATCGATTTGAATCTGCCTAAAAAATATATAAATATTATATTTAATTGTTCAAATAATCAAAATTATAATTTTGCAATCATCGCAGATTAATTAAATTTTCAATCAACATCTTTGAATAATACTTGTAGGGTTTTTTAAATTATTTAAACCAATTTATTTCCTACAAGTCAATGAGATAGAAAAGAAATGAAAAATAATTAAGAATTAAGACAGATTTCCATTTGCATTGTATTTCGACAGACTTTTTAAGTTTATAGTAGAAAGCAACGAAGACATAAGAAGTTACATAATGATGATGATACCATCTCTGTCGTTGCTCGTCATTATGCATTAGACACGTCAATGAGAGGCATCATCGAGAAGATCATGTGCGTATAGTAGTTATAGTGTGTGGATCAGGAGAGAATTAGTAGAGTAGAATACCTTGTTGAATTGAAAGAATAAGTTGAGATCGCTGTCGGTCAATCGAAGAATCGACTGCGACGTTTTGTTATATTTGCCTCACGTATGTCACTAGCGCGGATCAATAATATACAGGTCGCATAGATTAGAACCTGGCTCGAATGTGATCGATAACACCGGTAAAAATATTCGTCGCACCAAGAGATTCTCTTTATCCGTATCACGCGCGATAATCAAACGGTGTCCTATTTTCTAAACTAATGATCCGAAATATCCAAATAATCATCGGATGAGATTCTTCTTGTCGCAATCTATATAAATCGATCGCAATATATATTTTCTCGATTAGCGTATCTTCTAGCTGACCTGAAAGCGGTCAAGTCGGAAAAAGAAGCATGCCGAGAATGTTTTCAAATGTGTTCGAACGATCGAGTAGGAAGATCGAGAACAGTAGCGTGATGTGGAAAAAAAGGAGAGGAGGATCGTGATTTGATAGTCAATTCGGATCGTGTGACAGAAAGAGAGAGAGAGATAGAGACAGAGAGAAAGATACAGACACAGAAACAGAGAAAGATTGATTCAGCAACAAGCCAAGCGTGGAAAAGATTTTGTATCGCTTTATTGACCAAGTCGATCATTGTGCAGCTTTTGTTTTGTTTTTTTCCCTTTTTCGTTAATTACGTAATTACGGAGTCGAGAGAGAAAAAGAGTTCTTGGCGGGACCGATGGCCCCCTGTCTCGCACACACGGTTTATTTTCTCTTTCCCTTCTCTTGCATTTTTTATCGTTTTCGCACTTTAAATCCCGTTTCTTTTTTTTTGTCTTCCTTTCTACTTCCCTTCAATCAGCGTCGCGCAGGAGAGGCTAAAAGCGATTCGCACGATTCATCGACGCTGCGATGTACCTCGTTTGCTTTTAGGAGCGGAGGGGGTGGTAAACGATAATGAAACGAGAGAAGATAGAAAAGCGAAAGGTCGGACGGGGAAGAAAAGGGAATTATAGCGGAGAAAGGGCAAGAGGGCGAACGAGCGTACAAGAGAAATCTGAAGATACCACCCTCTCCGCTGATCTCCTTGTATCGGACTTGTTATTTGATTAACGTGTCTTAAACTTTATTTTATATAATAACAATAATAATAATTAATAATAGCAATAATAATAATATATTCCCTATTCACATATCATTAAATCGATAGAGTCAACTATACATATTTATAATATATTATAATAAATATATATGTGTATATATATATATATATATATATATATATATATATATATATATATATATACATATATGCTTTTAGTTTTTTTCTCACAGTAACAGACTAATATTATGCGTCGATATTAAAAACCAGGATGTCTTCTCTCGTTTGCTACAAATCGCGATACGGGTCTGTGTACGCATCAAAAGTTTCGTGACACGCGCGTACCTTTATCACTGCGAATCGTGATTACGCACGGATTACGCACTCGCGCATAAACGACGCCGTTTTCGTGAATGAGATTCTTCGTTTTCGCATCGGTCAAAGGGAAATCACCGATTACCAGGATATCGGGATCCGCAAAAGATGTCGCCGGAAGTAGGAACCGACGTATCGCATTCGAATATACGCGGATTTGCGTCGCTTTGCGGGCGCGTTTAAGCCTCGCGAGGCCTCGTATTACGCTTTTCATGAATGAACGTACGAGGTATATTGACTAATTAATACTCTAGCGAGTTCTTAATCCTCATTTTCGTTTGGCCGCGATATGACAAGTTTTATTTAAAGAGAAGATACGGAAAATCTTGATCGAAATGAAAACTGAAGCTTCGATGAATCTGACGAAAAATTTCAAAGTAGCAGTTATATCTGTTGAAATAAAATAAAATCTGTTGTCAATAACGAAATAATTGCAATGGTTTTATATCGAAGCACTATATAAGATTTTCGAGATCGCCGCAACTTCAACATGAAGCAGCAGCTAATTACACGCGGCAAATTCTTGGACGAGATACGTAATACGGACCTTACGTGGCTGCAAGAGCCAACATTATTCTATTCTTGATGCTACTGAAGTAAATGGGGAGTGTCAAGATTCGATTTATCACCCACGTCGTAAGGACCGCCCGCCGATGCACCGAGAAAATTGTTTTTAAAGTTCGAAAGCGAGTGAGTTTAGAAAGATTACCTTTACGATTCCACGAGTTTCGACAACTTAAATAGAATCTCTTCCTATAAATCTAAAGTCACGCACCTGTTCTGTAGAATGGACGTATGTTGAGAATAAAGAATTCCTACAAAATACAGTTTAAATGGTCTCAAAGAGAATTGACAGTTGATAATCTATCAATTAAAAATTTCCGTAGTCGCAGACTACTTATGTGGATCTTTTATCGGATAAGAATTCAAATGTCATATCATCAGAATTCAATTTAGAATTCAAAAATATATTAGATTATTCAATTATTTTTAATTCTTGTTCGACTTTCAACTCTCGTGATTATTCCAAAATTTAATACAATTACAGCCGTTGCAATTTATGTATATAACTTGTACTATAGTTTTTTACATCTTCAATCTCGCGTGAATAAATATCGATCCGATTAAAAGCTCGTCGGGGGCCCTTACGTCGCGTTTTTTTTAAGATGGCAGCTGAAACGCCGCAACCAGGAGAAGACCTAATAACTAAGTTTTCACAGCTCTTTCTAGTTCTGTACTGTGTATATCTTTTGTATCTTTATTTCATGTTAAAATTATCTTTTTCTCGACGTATTCAACGCTCTGGCAGTAGCAGACACATTTAAAAATCAATGACAATTAGTCGAAAAAACGATCTCGGTACGATTATAATTAAGTGACTGGTTAAAAAAACAGGAGAAAAGAAGAAAGAAGGAAAAAAATATTTTTTTTTTAGGATACTACGTTCCATCTTTCGGTGATCGAACTTTGCGTATCTCGTCGATCTGGAACGAAAAGCAGGTTAAAAGTGAGAAGGAGAGACGATCGAAATAATTATGATCGCGTCAACTTCTATTGTAAAATAAAATCATCTTTTCTCAATAATTTAGTATAATGAATATTAAGTATATTGAAAATTTTTCATACACTATCATTCAACAATTTCAATAATCGTAACGATGCAAAGTCTCTTGCATGATTACAATTAAATATCGTAACTTTTTACCCCGACTATCCCTGTAAAATAAGCTTTTCCGTCTCTCGAGTCACTTTGAATCAGCGAGAAAGAATAAATAGACCAAGAAAAAAAGATAACGAGATCCGACGATTAAGTACATTTCTTTATCCACAGGCGACGAACGATTTCCTCTACGCGGGAACATGGAACGTGGAGAAAAAGTACCAGCGGGAATTGAAATCGACATCATCCCGACCAAGAGTCCGCGAAGAAATACATCTCGAGGAGTATCGTCGCGAATGGAGACGAGAAAAGAAATAATAAAGCACCATCGGGATTTTATAAGCTACCGGAATTACACGTCGGTTTCAATTCCACGGGTACGAATTCAAGTCGCGTTGACGATTCCCTGGAATGCCGGTCGTCGCGTTCGTTAGAGAAAGCGCACATTCGCGGTTCCTAATTTTTACTCTTACAAGATTCATAAATAAAAGAGAAAAGTAGAGAGAGAGAGAAAGAGAGAGAGAGAGTGTACGTAAAAATTGAATAAAACTTACATTTTACAATATCGAGAACGAGAGTGCTCCTCCGTCTCTCCGTCCGTAACGACATCGTCGCTGCGTATATATTCGCCGCTCGATCACACACTCGACGCTGTCGCTCGGCAAAGAAAAATATCGGTAACGAACCGTCCTATGTAATTCGCGGTCACAATTATTAAATTTCCTTTCTCGCCGCTAAAATATTCGGACAAACGTTTTCTCCCTTTTCGTCTTTTTTCTTCTTTTCTTTTTCACTCGAACGAAAAAGTGGGGACGGGATTCTCTATCGGACGACGCTTTTCCAACACTCTGAGCCCCCGCGATTCGTCTCGAGCAGTCGAAAGATGTAGAGAAAGAGAGAGGTAAAGAGAGATAGAGATCGGATCTTATCCATCAGGATCGCTGGCAGAATTCGGTTTTCTTCGAGGCAGGCAAGAAGAGATACAGAGACAATAGAAAGAGAGAGAGAGAGAGAGACAAGGAGATGAATGATACTTGAGGGTAGCCACAAAATTAAGGAAGATATACCTAGAAGAGGGGATTTTCCAGGTGGAGGACTCGTGACCGGGATCAGAACTATTATGAAGTAATCTCCTTTGGTCCCACGTGTAAATAGATATTATTTCTTATTTAATGTATAAATAAAATAGCAAGAAATTGCTTTTCGACCTATTCTCGACATCGCATTGTTAAAACATTTCTTTTTTCAATACAATTGGCATAATATAAATTTTGATATTTATTTTTGAAATTTATATATTTAAAAGAAGAAAATAGGAGACAAAAATTTGGCTAATTGGAAAAACTGATTCTGAAATGAGGATTTTCTATTCAGTTTCAGTCTCCAACTTCAATATTTCGTAATACTTTCTATTTCGATATCGATATCGTAGAACTAAGCCCGCTCACGAGAACGACGATAGAGTCGTGAGAATAGAAGAGACCGAGGCATAGCGGTAAAAGTATGTGTAAGTACATTCAGGCCCGAGACGGGAAAGACGTTTCTCGTCGTGGTGTACGTGGGAAGATAATAAAAAGATCTCTCGGATACTCTTTTCGATTATCGATCGCGATCGAGCGTTCCTTTCGCTCCAGCGGCTCCGAAACGCGCGTCTTTTTCATTTCCCTGACAGGGATGGAAGGTCGTTTCTTTTGTTAATCGCACTCGCGGAAAGCAGTTACAAGTGTTAGTTCGCGAGGATTTATCTCAGTCGAGGTAGATTGTCATTGGTTACGTCATCGTCATCCTCGACGACCCGGATCCGGATCGTCATCAGTTATATCGCGCAAATAGACACATTCACATCCAATCCCAAACAGGCAAGCAAACGAGTGACGGGTAATTATTACTGACCATCAAATTGGCGAACACTTGAAAAATAACACGATTCCAGAAAAAATAAATACTCTGCATAAATTAATTTCTTATTTGATATTTTTTTTCAATATGAGAGAGAAAAAAAGATGCAAATTATTTTATCCCTACAATGTTTCGTGGGAGACAATAATTTTAAATGTCTATTGTTAAAATTATTAAAATATCTCCCTTAACATTAAGAAAAGCGAAAAATATAGCTTACTTTCATTTGTAGTTTGTACTCGTTTCTCTCATTTTCCAGAATTTTGTCGTGTAAAAAGTACACGTAAAAAATTAATTAGCATTAATTTGTAATTATTTTTTATCACCAATTATTAGTCAGTAGATAAATAAATAAATAAGTAGATATATGTATATATATAAGTAAATAGGTAAATATATATAAGTAAACGATTGTATGAGATTAATTGATAAGCAAACAAGCACTTAAGCGCCGTCTACATTTGTCAAGTATACGGATAAAATACTATTTTCATGTACGAATATTAGTGTGCAATCGTCATTAGAAATAATTAGTCGTTTTAATTGATTTGATCGTTCAATAATTAATATCAGATTTCGCGCATACATATGCATACGGGCTGCAATGGCTTACCGTTCAATAAGACATAGAAAATGTTAATTTCAAAAAACTTTTGATAAGCATCCCGTAATAAAATCTCTCTTGAAAATTAAAGTGCTGCTTAAAATTAATGAAAAATGTAACGTCGAGGTGACATATGTATCTATCTCAAAGTTCACGAAATATTCGAAAGCATCATTTTACAAGACTATGCAACGGGGAATAACATCTCGTTAGATATTCATTATTTTTTTCTACACAATTATGTCGCAGCCCCTATCACCCTCGTTCAACAAACTCCAGAACGCTAAAGGACGTTTCTAAAGGACGAAAATAGTACTTTCACCCGATACACTAATCGAATACGGGAAAGAAGCGGTAGAAAAAGCGGGGGACCCCTGTACATATCATACTCGATAGTGTATAGCCCATGCACGGAGAACGTGCAATTCGCAAACCATTCGCGATATTCCGCGGAGCAGAATCTCCCCGTCTCTTCGCAACCGTCCCTCCTCTTCCTCGCTTGCCATCCCACCCCCCGATATCATGATACACCGCGCGTGTTAAGTACATCGTAGTCTTCGGTTTTATTTATTTAAGCAGCAGCTCGCGATTTGCGAATGTTGCGCCTTGTTCGTGTGTATGCAGGCGTATTTTAAATCGAAGCGCTGTGATTTCTTTGAGATCAGATCAGATCAGATCCGCCGTCTCCGTTGAGCGAGTGATAAGAAGTTTCCGGCAGAAAGGCGGAGGAAAAAGAGAGAAAGAGAGGTCAAAAAGGAGAAAAAAGATTGAGGGGAACAATAAATTCGGTGATCGGTACGAATAAAATACGCGGTAAATACTAAGTACGTCCTTGGAAAAAAGTGGCGGAAATAGAGATATACGCGAATGATAATTGTGTGATTCCGAAAGAAGAAAGGAGCAGAGATAAGACGCTTGATACTTTTCCTCGCATCGTGGATCGAGCCAGACGAGGTTGCAGAATCTCGAGCGAGATTCCGCGGTGCATATGAGACCGCAGGAGGAATATATATACAAATCCCTCTACACAGTAGAGGGAAAAAGGTGACAAAGGGGAAAGAATTGAAATAAGAGACATCGAATCGAAGGATAGACGGACAAATTCAAAACAAGGAGAAAAAGTTAAATAATAAAACTGGATATATCAAAGATGTTAAAGATATGATCGATAGTAAAAAAAAAAAAGATAGAAAGGAATGGAGGAGGATGGAATGATATGCAAAGAAGAGAGAAAAATCTTTTAAATGCTAGTCTCGTGCACGAGTTTGGTCAGCTCCGGTAAGACCAAGTTATTGGAGCTCAGAAGTAGGGAATTCCCGGTGTTGTCTCTATTACTGCTCATTTGCGCCATATGGTTGGGGCTCAGGGGCTGATTGTGGGCATTACTAGTGGGGGATCTATTATCGGTGATGATGGTATTGGTAGTGGTGTAATGATGATTGTACGCGTTGGCCGGCCCGGTCACACTCAGCAACAACGGCGAGGCGGGGCTGTTGAGGGATTGTTGCATCCTGGAGGATCCTCTGTAGTTTGTCTCGTAATCCTGACTCATCATCGGCTCGGCACTTCTATTAGAGGACTTGTAGGCGGCGTTCTGCGCGGTGGTGGTGGTGTTTGTCGGGTCTTCGTCAATGTATGTGAAGTCAGAGAGTGGTCGGGGCCCGGTGTGGCTGCGTGAACTGCGCATACTGTGTAAGCTGTGTAAACTATGGACAGAGCGACGCTCCTCCAGATCTTCCAGAGTCGACTTGAACGCTCTGATTACTCGAAGCTGCAAAAACAGGGAAGGACGTTCTATCAGGAAGCGAGGAGGCAAGCCAGCAACACAAAAGCACGCCGTATATTGGTTTTTTCTTTTTCGCGCACAGATGTGTTATAATATGGTGTGTCCCCCTTTTCATTATTCAGTGTCCCCTGAGTGTCGACGTTCTGGTCTTGTCGTTGTTCTTGTAGCTGTTGTGTTTCTATATGGATATATAAATGCGTTTTTGCTTATTTTTATATATTTTTAACTTTTACTTTAATTTCTTTAATTGTAAGTATTTCTTTTCTTGTTCTATGTCCGTGACGTGAGTTTCTTCACTTGTCGACTTGGTTGCATTTCACCCGAATTCGTGAGCTAAATAGAATCCGATCGATTTAAAAAATTTACGGAGGAATATATAAGACGTGTCGTGATTTCTTTCGATTTCCTTCAGCGATCTCGCTGTATCACCGGCTACCATCGTGTAATGCAAGCTAGAAATACGGACTCGATTACCGGTATCGCATGCGCACAATCTACTTCACTTTTTATACGTACGTACCTACACGGCTTCGTTTGGGGTTCATGATGGAGTGATCATCGGATCGGGGACCAACACGACCGAATGTGGACGACGCGCGGATGTCCTCGAGACAGCCTTCCTTCGTCTTTTCTCGAACGAAGGTATTAAAGACGCTAATAACGAGCGTCATCTCTTGCGATCTAAGGTTGGCTTGATAGGGGAATCGCAAACGAGGAGTAGATCATAGCAACTATCTGGATATATAGTAATAGCGAATGGCATCTATATTAATCCGATATCTGATTTTAACAATATCGATCAAAATGTTAGTTATAAATTTTTAATAAATCACTTCAATCAGATTTAAAGTCAACTTGTGTCGATGATTTAATGGAAACGAAATAATGAAATCACACTCGAATTAAAAATTCTATTACATGAAGCATTAGATTTAAAAAAAATTAATATTTATATTCTTTGATCCGATTTATTGTATATTAGCTAAAACATGAAATTTCGAAATTCTTGAAACCATTCGCAAAATGCAATCTATTATAAGTAAAATCTCCTTCTGCTTTAGACTTATATTAGATTGCATTTCATTTTTAAATTAAATTAAAAATACTAATAGCTTTTCATATATAACAACATAATTCTTGCAATATTAACAATTTCTCTAAATATTAATTAATAAATGTGATGGATAAAAAGAATTTTTCAACAGAACGTGCTGGATCGACTACCCCTCGTTGGTGATTGCCCTGCAATTTATTTTGAGCGCCAAAGAAAAACGAGCAGGGATTCGCGACTGCGGGGATGTTAATCGTGGATTCAAACGGAATTCGCAATAGTTACCCAATTAGGAATGGTCCGCAACAGTCCTGAACCGTTCGCGAGCGAGTCTGCCGAAGCATTCGCACGCTTGTAACCGCTCCTCTACAGCTTGGAGTGTCAACAGAGTATAATAAGGGGTAAGACACAGAAGTTCAGAGACAGAGACAGATATAGTGTGGTTTTGGTAATGTTGGTGTAGTACGAATAATAGTAAGTAAAGCGAAGGAGCACTAAAACGGATACGGTACACGTTCGTGACACAGAAAGACAGGGTGGGTCACAGTTGCTTCTCCTAAATACAATATAATCCTCCTAGTTTCACGCATGTAGTTAGTTTTTTGACACACAACGTGGTTTGGTTTTTTCAACACTTAACGTTCCTCTACTGTAACTACATAACAAGTCTCATACGCTGTGATCAGACATGTTCTGTTGCTAGATATATGTAGAGACGATTCAAGAATAGATTGAAACAGTCTCTCGTCGTTTTCGCGACAGTAGGTGTTAATACTTTATAGTTGTAGTACTTTCGAGTACTAACAGAAAGAAATTGCAGTCAAGGCCAGATCAGAGAGGAATACTTGAAAAATCGAAGCTTCCCTTCGTCGAGATAAGAAGAAATATGCGAATCATGTGAGAAAAATAATTTCAAAATAAATTTTGAGCGATCGATCTCCTTTCTTCGAGATCGGCCTCGAATCGGATCGAAAATTTCGATCTGGCTCTGACTTATTCGATATCGGAGGCGTGTAAAAAATTCCCTTTACCAATGTTCGCAATAGTAATAGCGAATAAATAATGCATGCCGATAATTGTGCGACGTTTGCTCGATCGACGAGATACGTTCATATTTGTCTTTCCACAACAACACAAATCACATGGTGTAACGTGTTAAATTCTCTAATTGGCACTCGGTACGAAACAACGGCGGTGTTAGACCTCGGGCAAACAGAAAATAAGGTCGATGCATAAATTGGCCAACCGTGCACACGCACACGCACGCACACACACGCACTAACAGAGACAGGAAAGAGGGGTTCAAATCGGATACGACGATGGTTGTCTCCTTTCGTGGCTAAGCAAAATAATTCTAATTTCGAATATTTATAAATATTTCAGAAACATTATTTATTTATGTACTTTAATATAAATAAGCCATGAAAGGATCGTCTCTTATCGGTGTCCGCTCGCCGACTCTGTCGTTCTTGAGAGGCTCCGGATGACCGACTGCGACATGTTGTTTTATTAAATCGAGAGCAACCGAGTGAGAATTGAGTAGATATCCTTGGAAGATTCGAAGGAGATGCGCGTTAAATTATAAATCGCGATAAAATTCTTAAACTCGCCGATTATTTTAGAAAGACTTGCACGCGACAAATAAAAATTCGAATAATGAATAAATAAATAAACACGTACAAAGAGTACATTATAGCCAATCTCGTCAATTGGATGCGAATTTAATTGAAGCTTCCACGAAATGAGATTTCTTTTCAAAGAGATCCGTTCGAATGATTCGGTCTTTGATAATCCATCTACTCTCGTGTCTGTAAAAACGGATTTAGGATTAAGGGTACTGCCGATACGTAAAAGAAAGAAGGAAGAAGTGCGCACGATGCAGCAATGCTACTTCATTCAAGTTCACAACCCTTCCTCCTACATCGTCATAACAAAGCAACACCATCGAGATCTACGACTGACACGTTACCTCAATCCTCGAGGGTTCCTACAAGATCTCCGACCTAAAAAGAAGTCGACGCGCAATCGTTCCTAGCACGAAGGAAAGGGATGTAGTCTGATCGATACTGGTAGTAGCGGAGAAAGCGTTTCTTTGGAGGGTTTTTACTTGTCGGGGTGAAAAACCAAACTTTTTAGTATCATACACTCGCGCTGACGAAGCTGTCTCTATTGTATCCACGATCATATCAGTGAAACTAACGAACAAACGAAAACGGGCGGTATTGTTAAAAAAAGAGAAAATACGGTCGGTTAGAAGGAAAAAGTGTACGCGAGTAGTACACTTTAAAAAAGTTTCGCAAAAACCGACGCAAGCAAATTGCGTCGAGATTTGCGCACGAAGGGAGAAGATGGGAGAGGCAACGACGATGGATACGGAAACACACACAGCACACTCAGACACTATACTACTGAGAAACGGAAAGCGCGGGTGGGCCGGTGGATCTGCCGGGCAATATCGCGGTCCCCGACGAACGGGGGAGGGTCCACCGACCGCAACCCACACCCCTCCCGCTACACAAAGAAAACACATTAGTGTGACACTTCGTTCAATGTAATCATATCCGTGCATCTCGAATCGTCGCCGCCGTGACATCGCACCGAAACACTTCTCGGGAAGACGAGAGAGCGCCCACATATCGTCGTCACGACGATACTCGTCGTCGTTATTATCAATCAAATTATTATCAAAATCCTCGTTGAATAAGAGAGTCTCCATTTACAAGGATCGATTCAGAGCGATCCAAGGTAGAGATCGTAAAAGAATTCGAATCTCGAAAGGCTCAACTTTCCATGCCAGAAACGCGCAGAGAAAATTCCTTTACGTCGAAAGTTTAAAAAAAAAATTAAAATATTTTATATATTATAAATATTTATAATAATAAAATATTTCCTTGTGTATATATGTACGTGTGTATGTGTGTTGGAAATAAATGTAGAGATTATATTTCTGCGCGTTTATGGCATAAGAATCTAAACTCGACGAAATCATCGCAAAATTCAGATAGAGGGAGAGAGAAAGAGAGAGAGAGAGAGAGAGAGAGAGAGAAAGAAAGAAATAGAGAGAGAGAGAGAGAGAAAGAGAGAAAGAAAGAGAGACCAAGAGACATTCCATCGTGCACGCGCACGTGTTACGCACGTCGACGATCCGTCGTGTATGACGATATATAGTAAGGTAATATATATATGTATAATATATATGCGATACAACACGCGTATTGGCGGGTTTTGATGATTATAACAACGTATTATATATGTACGGCAGGCGATCATCTACATGAGCTACGTACTTGTTTGTACTCCGACAGGATAAGTGTGGCGGCGGGCAAAAGAATCTGCCGCCCCCTTATACCTCAGTCTCTCGAATGGGTTCCGCTGGCTAACAAACCAAATTATAACCATCAGTCTCGTTTCTCGCTTTTCTCACCTTCGCTAATCATACACTACGTTTCATTTAGCACGCGCGACACTTTTTGCCGCGGATTGCATCGGCGTTCGCTAATCATTTCCCCTCCGCGCGTTTTCTCCATTTTCGTCTCTAGGGTGTGTGTCTAGATGTCTTTTCTATTTTCACCCCCTCCCCCTTCGTGTTCGTGTCGTCATAAATTGACACGTGGCGCGGAAATCTCTCTCGTTTTTTCACGTTTCTTTTTTTTTTTCACTACTTTTCACATCGCAAGCCTCCTGGTGCAAAGAGCAGAGGCGATTTCTCTCTCGAACAGGAAAGAGAAAGAGAGAGCGAAAACAATTTTGCAAAAGCTCGAAAGAGAAGCACGACTGAAGTCGTTGTCACACGATTTGAGTGTCGCATTGTACAAGCAATTTAAACTTTGCGCGAAATTAACGAGTGTCGAGTTTTAAATCACACGCCAAGTGAAAAAGGCCGTCACTGATCAGACACTATTTCCGATGATTCGACAAAAGTATAAAGTCTATGTCCCCACAATAGTTTTTGATTTTTTTTAAATATTCCAGATTAATTATTGTCGAATATTCTTTTATTCTTTTTTTCAAATAATTCAACATTAAATTAAGGCAGAGAGTTGATTGCTGATTAAATAAAAGTTACTTTAAATTCATCGGACTTGCAGATATTTTGACATCTCCTTAGCAAATTTTTATCGAATTTTACAGTCAAGATTTTATTTTTTTATTTGTCAAGCGATACTCTAATCGAGGAGAGACCAAGATCCGTGTTGGCCATTGGCTCCAGTCGTTCAAATAATCGAAAAGAGAGAGAAAAAGAGAGAGAGAAAGAAAAAGAGAATCAATCGGAACCGAATGCCGTTTTAAATTTTGAGGAATAGATAATGGGTGTCGTCGATAAAATTGATTGACGCGTTTGATCGAACAATTCGAGTAGCGGGAAAACAAGTTCGACGTACAAGTCTAGAGAAGGATGTAAGGGAGAAAACTGTGTGAGACTCGACGATCGAAAATGCTAAATTCGAAACACGTAATCGCGATCGAATCGGCGATCTCACGTGTGTGTACGAAAAAAAACTCTCGCGAAAATCCTCGCGTTTTTCAATGTCTGAGCGTTTTCGCTCCATCGATATAGAACGCACAATGCAATATATATATATGAATATACATATAAGTATACGTACATACTATTGTACGTTGAAACGCACAATAATAAAATACACACGCGCGCACACATCGATATACAACGTACGGTAATAACATCGTACATCACGTGTTAATCATCACAGCAATGCCCACACTGCAATAATAAAAACGGATAAAGAAAATGTGAGACAGAGGAAGCAGATATACACGGCGCGTGTATAGTTAAGTGGAGAAAAAGCCGGCCGACCGAGCAAGTCGTACGCCGGAAATGAAGAAAAACAAAGATGAGGCTTGCACATGTACACGCGCACACACATACGCACACGCACGCACGCAAGAAAGCCAAACATAGATCCAAAAAAAAAATAATAAAGACTTGTCGAATGTTTAATAGAGGCTAGTGTTTTTAGCGGGCCGTTCCTTGGAACGTTAATTAACGTTAACTGGGGTTCAACCGATTCTCCGCGTCTCCTTTCGAAGATGTAGAACCGGAGAGAAGCAAGAGTCAGCGAGATACCTACGACTATGGGACTAGATTCAAGGACTAAGGAATCATCGAAACCTCAGTCAATTTTAACTAACATTTCCGGGAACAGCGCTGCATCTGCGAGAAACGGATAGCACACACCGCAGTTAGCGCCGATACACATCTCTGATCACTCGGAAAGCTGCGCGGCTCGCCTTCGACCTTTCTGTTCGGTCAATGAACGAGCGTCTTCGAAACGCACACATACACGTACATGCAACAACTTAGAGAGGAAAGTGTGTAGAAAAACAGAAGAAAAAAAAAGAAGAAAAAGAAGAAAGAGTAAGGAGGAAAAAAAGAGAGAGAAAAGAGAGAAAAATAAAATAGAAGAGACACGCAAGAACGTAAAGTGTAAGTACGGTTGAGAGAGAGAAAGAGAGAGAGAGAGAGAGACAATCGAGAGAAAAGCATATGACGGCAGCCAAAACGGTCGTAATCGTAATAACGTCCATCGAACGCCATCAAAGCCATCAATATGTCTCTCGCGGGCTGCGACAACAACGATAGCGTGTGGTCCAATCCACACCGCGCATGGGGTGGTTGGTTGGTTGGTTGTTTCGTTGTCACGTCGTGAACGGGAGCGTGTAGTATTTACCGATCATGCGCTCCATTATATTTAAGCGTTCTCGCTTGACAGAGACACAGAGGATTGTGACACCGGGAGAAGCAAAATATACACGATCGGATATGCGCGATCGTATCCCGCGACACAGGATCCACAGAGACAGGTGTAGTAGATAGTGATACAAGAAAAAAGAGAAAAAAATAACAGGAGCGTTATTGTTAGCTGCCGCAAGGCGAATGCAAATTGATCGATATATATGTATATATATATATATATATATATATATATATATATATATATATATATATATATATTGATTTTTGCTCTTTTTTTTAATTTGTGGAGAATAATTTAAAATCAACCACAAAGATGGGTGTGTCGCATGTAGTAAAAATATATAAATATATATATATAATAAGCACACGGGCGAAAAATATTAATCGAGACTCGCAGTCCGCAAGCACTTACTTGTTAAACAAAATGCAGACATTGTGAGACGTGTGTAAAAAAGACAGATAAGTAATAGTAGTAGTAGTAGTAGTAGTAGTAGTAGTAGCAGAATAGTAGAAGAGAGAATAGAGAAAAAGAGAGAAAAAGAGAAAGAGAGAGAGAGAGACAGAGATAGAGAACACAAAAGGCAAACTGAAAAGTCTGCTTGTAGGAAATCATAATACATAGTATACATATCGACCAAAGTGAGAAGTGTCGTAAAAAAAGAAAATCAGAATATATATCAGAGGAAAAAAATTGATAAAAATATATACGTATAGAAAAATATAGAGAGAAACGGTTAATCAGATTATTATTTATAACACGGTCAAACAATGATCAAACTTGCGGATGATAGTGGACTTGCGGACTAACCATGTAGTAATCCTGAGAAGGGGATCTGCCTGTCACAGATACATTCTGCACCAGAGTTCTATTGCTCGTCTGAAAGTAGGTGACACATCCAGTTTTACATCATTAGTTTCACGTGACATTCCATGGTATTGTATTTTCTTTTTGTCGTCTTATCATTTTTGTCTTTTTTCTTAATATTGTCTGTTTCTTCGATTTTCTGTTTTGTTTTTTTTTCTGTTTTTTATTTTGTCTTATTAAGCCGTTTATGTTAATGTGTGCTTCTCATGATATTGAACACTTATTGACCGTTGACTGTGCGAAACAGACGAAGTTACACAGAAAATAAGAGAGAAAGAGAATATATAAAGACAATAGAGAGTATGAAGTGTAGCTACATATATATAGAGTAGTAGAAAAATTGGTGAACAGACAAAGAGAAAGAGAGAGAGAGAGAGAGAGGGAAAGAAGAGAGAGAAAGAGAGAGAGAGAAAGGAAATAATACGTGTCGCGAGTTCTCTCTAGCTGGACTAGAATTTTTGATTTTTTATTCAACGTTGTATGCAATTCGTGCATCCGCTTTTTATCACATCGGCTGTAACAGCTGCAACGAACCAGCGATGTCGTTATCTTTGTCGCGTTACAGCCCGAGTCGCCAAAGTGATAGACAGATAAATAGATAAATAAATAGATATAGATAGATATATAGATAGATAGATAGATAGACAGATAAATAAATATTTGACATTACTACAAAATTACTACTTCACTGCGCAATCATCGTACAGAGTGTTATCGGATGTTTTAAGGATTCTTCGACGAGAAACGGACCACAATCATTAATCCTGAAATATACTAATCATCGTATAATATATATATATATATATATATATATGAGACTGTGATCGCCAATTGACATCGTCGTTTCGTGATTTTATCGTCGCAAATGATATATATTCTTCTTTAATTGCGCAAGAAATAAATGCATGTAATTTATATAATACCTATATAATAAAGCGATTTATATAACCCAATGTTATCAACAGATATGTATAATATCCATGTACAAATGTCCATGTCGTTCTCTCGGCAACGTCTACTTTAACTTAGACAGTAGAGTCTTCAGCTTCAACGTAAAATCGATAGAAACGGCAGCAACTAAGGCCGCTAAGGACAATAGCGGGCGGATGAATCTTTTATTCGGTCTTGAAACGCGTAACAATCAAAGTTCGTTTCACCGGCTAATTACGTGTTCCGTAAGAGGCGGATTTAGATATACGCTAGATGCATAAGGAAGACTACCTACTTTAGTCGCGAGTTTCCGCGTGGTGTGTTTTGCATTACGCAAGGGACCGGGCTCGTTTAACGGTGGAATGAGGAAAGTTATATAGCGGTATAAAGACATATCTGTGAGAGGGAAAGTTTAGCGAAGAAAGTTGCTACGAAGTGCTATACTAGTAGATCGATTTAACATCCTGCTTTTCACGTCGTTTGCGGATATCCAAAACGGGATACACGGACGGGGTATGCTTCAACACGACAACAGTTTGAAAAAAAAGGTAAACCCCTGCGGGGGAGAATATCCGAGTTTGTCGATCGGCGAAACACGACATCGATCATTAGACTCGGACAAGAGTGTGTGCTCACTTTGGGGTTCAGAAAAACCTGGAGTGGGTGAATGAAAGCGTCCGACATGTAATTTCACGAGGACGGAAAATATATATATAGACAGCGTAAAGAAAGAGTGAGAAGTGGTGGAGGGAGCAAAAATTGAGAAAGATCGTGGGGAGGGGGAGGGGGAGAAACACAAATAGAGAGAAAGAGAGTGAAAAAGAAAGATATATCGGGGCTGAGGACTGCGTGGACCATTGCTAAGTTGGTTCTGGCTGTCTGTGGAAATCTACTGTGGATGCAAGCTGTACGGGAGAGAGATGAACGTATAAATAAGTATATGTGTGTGTGTGTGTGTGTGTACGCAATGTAATATATACGTGCTCAAGTCGAAAGCTCGTCGACCCAGAAAGTATATAATATTATTCGACTCAAACCGGCGATACTAATTCTCCTACATATTGGTCACGACACTCGCGATCTTCTTTAAAAAAAGGGACGAGGGAGAGACGGTAAAACGCACTTGAAAGCAAAACGGACGTTTTGCATGAAAAAGATTAATAATAAAATAAATAATCGATTTTGGAACCCCTATGTTATTCATTAAATTTTTTTACGTCTTGTTTTTTATACATGTCTTATACAGAGTACTATTATAACATATGCCAATACGTTTCTTAGATTAGAAAAGACACGAAGAAATGTTTAGAGTAAAATTTTTTAATATTTTAAAATACAAGAAAAATTATTTATCTTTGAGTCGACTGACCCTTTGTGCTAATTATACGGCAAAAAAATGTTATATCCGATCCAACTGTCTTTTGTCTCTCCCACATCTCCGATATTCGCGTAAAGGGGACATACGGGCGGAGAGCAAGCATCAATCTGTGCGTCTACTGTGGCAGATTTCTATGTGTGTATTGACGTGTGTATATGTGTATGTGCGTCAATCCTATCGGTGCGTCGTTCTCGTCGAAGAGTCGTGCATGCGCGATCAGTGACGCTGGTCGAGTCGTACGAGTTTTTCAGGTTTTTACGTTAAACGCATTATCTCGTCTCTTGTTTGTCGTTTCTCTCCGTTAGATTCTGTCATCCTAATTGCGCGACTGATCGACCGATCGATCGATCGATGTCCGCAGATCGATCTTCCCTACCCGAGATAAAGACCTAATCGAGATTAGACCTAATCTTATCGGCGAAGACTTATACATGAAGATTGAATTTGCCTGTCTACATATGCATATGTATATGTACATGAATGTGGTACCTAATTAGAGTAAAGACACAAGTGTCTGGAGTCTCTGAAAGAGAGAAAGAGAGAGAAAGAGAGAGAAAGAGAGAGAGATAGACAGATAGAGACAGAGAGAGAGAGAGCACCGAGTGTTTCGTTGTCGTGTGAAAATTCGCGGTGGCTCTTTGCTCTTCCTTCAGCGATCGTTTCCCGCGAGCTCTCTTTCGAGTCGTCGGTTAACGATCGGGTCTATCGACTTTAGTCGTCTGTTGAGACACTTTTATCGCACGGTCGTCGGTTTTATTGGTTTTTTTTTTTTTTATTGCGGTCGGTATGCGATGAAAAAACGCGCGCGGCTCTCTTTACGCGATAGAACTCAAATGAAAATGCAAACCAAGGTAACATCAAAACTGAAACGGCTCGTTTCGTTATGTAATGTTATGTCGTCATTGTAATAATAATGGTAATGGCAGTAATAACAGTAGTTTCGGATTGAATTCTGTAACGTAATAATATAAATATGTGATAATATAATAGCGGTAGACGTAATAATAATTGCACGCGCGCATACATTCAACGTGGACGTAAACGTTGAGTCGTAGCGCGCGCACTGTTGAAAAAAAAAAGAAAAAGAAGAAAGAGTCCTATAAAAGTTTTAATGTTAAAGAGAACCGTGTGTGGTTTCGCCACCTGAACCCGAAACTGGATCCGGAGGCGATTTGTTGGGTTTAATTTTTGTATTCGTGATAGAGGAATCGAGAGAATATTGATTTTTGTTGAGTGATGAGATAATGAGAGAATGAGAGAGAGATAGAGAGAGAGAGAGAAAGAAAGAGAGAGAGAAAGAGAGAGAGAGAGATAGGGATAGTTACCTGTGTCTGTAGCCGTGTTAGACCACGGATCCATAGAATTTGTCCTGCGCGCGGCTTTTTATCCGAGTCTGGGTCGTATTTCTCATCTCCTAGATTGATCGCGCCGATATCATCCGGCTGGCCGCGGCCCCATCTGTTTTTGAAAAAAACATGAAACCATTTCTTCATCACTCGGATTTCTTCCTGTTAAAAAACTGAATGGAAAAGAATGGTGTGCTAACTGTTTGTTAATTTTTCCCTCTTTTTTTGTTTGTTTCTTTGCGGCCGGCTCTCTCTCCTCGGCGCACTGCACACCACCCAACACCGTTTTCCGTTTTCCCCTCGCTCCTTAGCAGAATCCCTAATCTACTACGACACGCTAACGCTACGCGTGATGATTTGAGAAAAAAAAAATTGCGGTAATGGTGATAAGGCTAGGCAGTGGCGAGTTAATGACAGCGCGTGTGCGGGTGTGTCATGAGAAAATATATGACACTCGGTGAATATTAATAATGTTACAAAAAATGTGAAAAAAAGATACGGAGTGTTGGGGTGCACATGATGGGGTTCGAAATAAACTGAAATAATTTTCTCTCAATATTTCATATTTGCAAGAAATGTGAAATTGTGGTCAATTAAAATTGCATTTTAGAGAATTTTGCAAATAGGTAATAATGTTCATTTCTCTCGCTTAATTTTACATAGATTTTTCCATGATAAAAAATTTCGAATCGAGAAATAATTTTTTATCGCACAAGAGATACTTAATTTTCTTTTAAATACAACAGATGTCGACTCGAATTAATTCCTGATAAGAGAAAAATTATTTCAGTTTTCGAAAATTATTTCAAACAAGGTGATTAATGAACAATCAGCATAAATGAGTCAACAAAGGGAATGCATAATGTGAATATGAAAGTGTATTCTCTGTGATATAGTACAGAATGTTAGTGTAAAGCCAGATTAGATGTGTGAAACTTTTTCTGCAATTCTGCTGCTTATTTCAGCGTTACAATCGACAGTAAAGAAATGCGAAAAGTACATGGAAAGAAGAATGAGAGAGGAGAAAAGATATGCAAGATTATATATGCACGCGAAACGACAGAGAATGACAAGAATTCGTTAGAAGTGCAGCATTTTTGCATTCGATGCAGTCAATTTTTGCACATTTTCCTTCAGCATAGTCGACGGTTAGGTTTGCAATTAACATAATCCGCACAAAGGTACGATTCGTTTAGATAAGCGATCGTCTTTGCTTAGAATGTTGAAATGTTGTGTTTCCGTTTCGTTGGTTTTTTACTACAAATCACCTCAAAATCAATTCGTTTCTCGTTTTTTTCGGGACATATCGTTAATTTTGTGTCAAATCGTCGATCTGACTTGATGTAAAAAAAAAAAGCAATTTTCTCCTTACCTGTTGAGCGATACAAGCGCAAAAATCTAGTACTATCGCGACTACGCGTCGCCTATCGTTGCTATTTATAGGATCGCACGCAAGCTCGTAGCTTGTGTTGAATAATACTCGAACAAAATAATGATAGTATGTCGAGGGTCAGTCCAAAGGAACTCTCTTTATGAAAGTCTGCCGATAGATTTCGATCAAACACTTTAGAATTTTTTTAATTTATGTGACACTGAATAAAAATCGCAACTCTCTAGGAGCCTACAATTTAGCCTGCAGAGAACATTGAAAGTTGATTATTTTTAGGCCTTTTCCGAAAATTATGTATTTGCAACTTTTTAGTTTCAACAAGTAAAACATTTCAAGACTCACCACGTGAAGGTATTTGCAAATCGAAACTCCCAAGACCGTCTCAACCACGTCTATAGAATCTAAATGATTACCTAATCATTACTATAACTCCTATTGAGACTTATTCAGCGTCACATAAACTATAAAATCATAAAGTTTGAACAAAATCCACCGGCAGATAATTTTCCACATGGAGTATGGGGAGTTATTTCGTCGAGCAATTTGTCTTTCAGAATGTCACAAAATAAAAAATAAAAAATAAAAAATAAAAAATTTTTCAGCAAGAAACTGTCGAAAATTACATATCATCGGATTCGGATATCGTTTTAAAAAAACCGTTGAATAATGTACCAACACATGTAATCAGGGACCAATATGACTCAGTTAGTTAACAATGTTCGTCATCGGTCTTTGTCATCCTGGCGCGATGCAGGACGCGATGAACGTATGTATGTACGTACGAGGGAAGTATCGGGATTTTGTTCACCTACGAAACGGTATATACACACACACATACAGATACACACATACGCACACGCTGTACAAAGTGAATAACCGGGGCGGTCCCGTTGTGTTATCAAGCGGTGCACGTACTACACTCGGCGATAAAAGCTTCGCGCGAGAACACTCCCTGTAACCTTTGGTTAGCTGACCCTTCCGCACGTGTAGCATTTTATAGTGGCGTACTCGACTCGCGTATATACAGAGAGTATAGTGGCAAAAAAGCGTGTATATTCTCGACTCGAGATTATATATCTTCCCTTGCGCCTCCCTCCCGAGAGAGGGAGATTCTCGTATGTGGCTACGCATCGAGCCGTGCTTCTTTTGAGAATTAGGAGCTGAATTAGCTTTGAAGGAAGAAAAAGAGAATAGACAGAAGAGAAGAGATGATGATGTGTAAAAGAGTGGTACAAGCACGATGATCGGGATTGTAAAATCAAAGAATTTCGATGCGTCGTAAAACACGAGGCATCCTTATATTTTCTCCTTCGATAATGAAAATATCTCTTCCATGTGTGTGTGTATGTGTGCATTTTTTATGGTATCGGAAACTGATCTCACCGAAATTTTACACCGGTTTCAATTGGATTAGACAGATGATCGGATGAGCAGAAGAAAAAGGATTACGATGAGAGTTATGGATGAGAGCGTGTGTCCTCGGATCGTGTTATATATATGATGGACGAGAAAGTACAGAGAGCGATTAGGAACAGTAAGAAGAAAGACAAAAATAGGCAGAGATAAAGATAGCAAGAAGTTGGGCAAAAAATATAAAAAAAAAAGGGAGAGAGATAGAAACCGTATAAATCCAACGAATCGAGTAAAAGTGTGTGTGTTAATAAGCATTAATTAATTGCTCAAATTGTTTCTCACGCAAATAGGAATTGATTATTAATTAATCAATGGCGTTATATTAAATTGAATTAAGCTTTCGCCCTCGCGCCTTTGCCTTTTTGTAATCCGCCTCGTTGAATATTAGAGATTTTGATTAGTGCAACAGCGCACGTCATCGGTCACTCGACACAAACAAGTACGTAGATTTCGATTGTACGGCTGTAATCATGCAACGTTTAAGGCCAAGTTACGTAAGCTATTCCAAGATTGTAGGAGCGAGGGATGGAATACCCAGGATGGGATTCGCCTAAGCACGCACGATTATTTTTATTTGATCAATTTCATGTATGATTCACGATCGCAGAAATGTGCACACGATCACTCATAATTCAAGTAATTTCAACAAATTTCAAAACAAAACACATATATAAAATGATTTTACATTGTATTATTTTATTGTATAAGTTTGTGTGCGTCAAACATAATAGATTTCTTTTTAAATACTGTAATTATATTAATATTGCAAAAAATTGTAATTAATTTATTTATATGTATATATAATTTTGACAAAAATATCCAAATAATATATTGCACATATATTACACATTTTTTGTGCAATTACAGCCTTGATTCAATTAATACGATACTTTGATGTAGGAATATTAAACCGTATCTTATGTATAATTCTGCAGTTATTTTATATCAAATTTATATCAAAGATTCCACACACAATTATAGATCAAAGCGAAATAATCACGCGTACTTTCAACAGTGGGAGACAACATTCTTCGGAAATTCGACATAAAATTGTTACTAGTCCTGTGGTGTATATATGTATGTATATATACAGATTGGCACGAGTGAGTTCAAGATTCGGCATGCAAAGGCATCTACCACTAATGAAACGAAAACTTAAGATGCTAAGTTTTTGTGATAGATCGTTAGATATAAAATTGGTTACTCTAAGCGTTGATTTCAGCACAATGTCGATATGTTAATGGTATTATTCACAATGATTATCAAGTGATAAAAAGATTGTTTACTTATTAAAAGACCTTTCATCTTTTATGCCTTTACATAATGATCTTTATATATCAAGAAACATCATAAAACAAGAAAAAAAGAATTTCCATGATTAACATATTTTTGAAACTATTATATATCTGTTCAATATTAATTGGTTGATAAACATTTTCATTATTGAAGATAAAATTGACAAATTATACAAATATGAAAATGATTTCGTTTCTACTTTAAGAAGAATCGTTTTCTTCTTAGAGAAAAAGTATTGTGAGCAATCATCTTTTCATTCGTGTTCTTTCTATTGCAACAAACCTCGGTTTTGTGCTCAAAGAACAAACAAAAAAAAACGTGTTTACGTGTATAAGAGTACGTAATTTTAACTTACGAAAGAATTTTGGGAATTCGGCGTGTAGGAATAGTCGTAACTATTTGGCCCCATATTAGCGTACCGATTCCGAAGAACAGGCACCACAACCACTGGTCTAACGTGAGCGCTCTGGTGCTGAATGCCATTTTACCGTATTGTATGATGACCACCTAAAAAAAAATTAATAAATGACTCTATCAGAAAGAAAAAAAGCAGCATAAAATGACAGCGTTTAAATCATAAAAACTACCAACTGTTGTTTTCCATTTTGTTAGTGAAAAATTAGTTATAAATTTAATTGCATCTTGTTTAAGCTCACTTAAATTCGGGATGTTTGATCGTAGATGAAGTTTTAATATCATCAACATTACTCTCATATGGCATATAAATTGAATAAATATAATCTTGGGCGACTTACTTGCGATAAACACGTGCCGATCCAAATTGAATAGAAGATGGGGTTGGTGAATATTCCCTGGAAGACATTGCGCTGACCGTGAATTTTCCTGGCGTTGAATTCGTTGAAAAGAGTCATCATGACGAATGTGTTAAAGATGACGGTGAAGTGTTGCGTGGGTCCGCCGCCCGCCGCTGCCACTCCGCGGCCCGTGTCGATGTCGAGCATCAGGTCACCTGCGGCAGTCGATCGCGAAAGTTTTTAAAACGTTCTGTTTATTCGACGAAACGGACTGATGAGAAATCGAGGGGGAGTCGAGAGAAGCGATACTCACCGGCGAAAAGAAGCGTGAAAATAACGCTCAACTGATACAAGGCCTGACCGAGAATATTTTTCATCATTGTCCTGGAAATGAGTGGTTTTGTGCGACCGTACGGTCTACGGAGGAGTAGATCGGGCGTAGGCATTTCGGTAGCCAAGGCGAGAGACGCTAACGTGTCCATAATTAGGTTTACCCACAACATCTGTACTGCCTTGAGCGGCGAGTCCTGCACGGCACAAGCACCGATGAAAGCGACAATCACGGCAACCACGTTGACCGTTAATTGAAATTGGAGAAACTTGGCGATGCTATCGTAGACGTTTCTGCCCCACATTACCGCCTTCACGATCGACGAAAAGTTATCGTCCGTCAGTATGATGTCGGACGCTTCTTTGGCGACGTCTGTGCCGGCGATGCCCATAGCGAAGCCGACGTCGGCCTTCTTCAAGGCTGGACCATCATTCGTGCCATCACCGGTAACCGCTACGACTTCGCGACTTTCAGTCGATTTACTATCGATGATGCCCTTTACCAGAGTATACTTATCGGTGGGCGACGACCTGGCCAGTACTCGCAATTTTGGCCACACCTTATCCAACAGATGCTGTTGCACCTCGCCGTTGTTGTCTCTAATTCTGCGATTAAACTCCTTACCCTCAAGAATGAGGAAGTCCTCGTTTGGCTTGAGAATGCCACACTTAAGCGCAATGGATCGCGCGGTGTTTATATTGTCACCCGTCACCATGCGCACGGTGATACCGGCCTTTTGGCATTTCCTAATTGCGTCCGGTACTTCGGGACGCACTGGATCTTCGATACCGACGATGCACAAGCAGGTGAGATTGTTCACTAGATTATCTTCGTCGTCCCAATTGGGCTCGTTGTCGATGTGAACTTGATTGATCTCCGCCTTGCCAGGAACAAAGTCGCGATAAGCGATGGAAATGGTGCGCAGTCCGTTGCATGCCATGGGTTCGATCACGTTCTTTACCAGACGCTCTTGCATCTCTCTGGTAAACGTCTCCAGATGACCTTCGCGACCATATATAAAGGCACATCTGCAACAAAATGGATCAAAATCTTTTTCAATCAATCAAATTGAGTTAGAAAAAGAAATTAAAATAAGAGTCGGAAAAAGAAATATTATTTCCAAGTAGTATTACATTAAAGCCTAATAGATAGATTCTCATCTTTTAGAAAGTTTGAAAAAATTTGACGGTAAAATTTTCACAGCTAAAAGGTTGTTGAACAGTATTTTACTCTAAAATCTTTCAAAGACTTTAAAGAATCTTGTCATGAAAGTTTTAAATAGAAAAAATGAATAAAAATTGTAAGATTTGCTAAACGTCAATATCAATAAATGTTTGAAGTAAAAAAAAGAATGAGAAAACTATACGTACTTCTTCATGATGATCTCGGAAGCGCCCTTGGTGAAGAGCCTAAATCCACCGCTCTTTCTGGGAACTACGGTAGACATGCTCTTTCTTACGCTATTAAACGTATACACCCGCGTAAAGGTTTCCTCAGGATAATCGTCCCGTATGGTTTGATATTTCTTGCCCAGGGCTAATACGAATCCAAGTAAGGCACATTCGGTTTTGTTGCCGACCTGCAACGACAATTCAGTAGGTTCCTGCGTAGACTCCATTATTCGCGACGTGTACGCCGAATTGATGGAGATGGACTGTATGATAAGTTCGCCGATATGGCTCGGTATATCCGAGAAATTCGGCGTCGACTTGCACATCTTCTCGCATATGTACGACTGTACCACGGTCATGCGGTTCGTAGTCAAGGTGCCGGTCTTGTCCGAACAAATGGCGGTGGCATTACCCATAGTCTCGCAGGCGTCCAAATGACGTACCAGATTGTTGTCCTTCATCATTTTCTGTACAGAGAGAAAAACGAGAAGCGATTTGAGAAGAAAATGAGAGAGGGAAAAAGAATTGGTAAATAAAATATTAAAAAAAAAATTGACAACGAAATCTCTGTAGAATCTCACCTTGACGGAATAAGCGAGCGACAAGGTGACGGCTAGGGGAAGACCCTCGGGTACAGCGACTACGAGCACCGTGACACCGATGATCAGATGCCGCACCAGATCATTGGCGTACGTGTTTCGCCACGGCTTGTTGTCGATGACGAAGGTCGTCACGCAGAACTGTATGATTAGAATGACGACGGTGAGTACCGCGATGGTCGAGCCGGCGTAACCGATCTGTATGGCGAGTTTAGTTAGCTTGGCTTGCAGAACACTCTTCTCCTTCTTCCCGCTGCTCTCCACGGCGCTCGCGGGTGGGGCCGCGTGATGATTCTCGCCGCCCTCGTGTTTACCGCCGCCTCCGCCTCCAGTCACGTGACTGTTTCCGGTAATCTCTACCGGTTCCTCCCCTTGATTTATCACGTCAAGATTAGATTGCATCCCTCGCCGTTATATATGCCAATCGAGGCTCAATCGGCCCGAGCGATCGCATCTCGACTCGCATCTCAAACAAGATCTCGATCATGCCAAGAGGTTGCTGATCGATCGCAATGCCGATTGAATCTTGATCGTTATAAACTTAGAACGAGTATGTATAAGTTATCTCAAAAGCATTCTAATAAAATACTAGAAGCTACTCAAGTTGGTGGATAGCCAAAAGTTTTAATGAGAGATGATTGAGATTAATGTGAAAGACACAACAGTTACATGTTAGAGAAACACAGATTAAAACCATGGGTGTTTATATATCATTACTAGAATGCAGAAAACAAGAAGCTATATGCAAGAACGAGGTAGCCGCTAATGCGTGTCAAATGCATAAAAACCACTGCCAATAGAACACGCAAAGATCAATAGGGAACACGAAAGCATGGATAACGTAATTTTGTTTCTTCTCTTACGCTCTCGGCACAAGATGTAGCGTTTGATGTATCGAGAGAATGCAATCTTTTAATAAATCGTTTAACGTCCAATCTCACTGCTCCACGTCTCGATTTTAAATTAATGTCATTTCTTCGCTATATCGAGGTCCGAGAGTATACCTTTAAATCATATTCGACGAAAAAAAAAAAGAAAAAAGAGAAATCAAACTTTATAATCGAACATTATCAGAGAGAGAAAGAGAGTGTGATAAAAATTGCTTTGGAGATACGCAACATTAAGGTAAAACTCATAAATACAATTAATCGAAGTAAAAACGCAGAAAAAAGAAAATTCCCGAACGAAATGCCCGAATGAAGAGAAATGAAAAAGTGAGATGAAGTGAGAGAAAGATTAAAAAAACTGAATGCTGTTTTGAGGACGATCAATTAATTTCTTGACTTCAATGGCCACGAGTCTATGTGTATATATACGCTTAATTATGAATATCGAGATAATAAAAATAAGAAAATATATATATATAGATATATATAGATATATATATTATTTAGAATTATTCACCTGGTAATGACTTCTTCTTCCGCTGCTTTTTAGCCTCTAGATAAAAAAATACATGCAAAATGAAATTGATTAGCAATCTATTTGAAAAATATATATGCCAATGGTATAATAAATCGCGTTATTAAAAGAATTTATAATTCGTCATTATAATTTATTTATCATTTTTCATTAATTTTCGCAAGAGGGTACTTAACACTAACAAAGAAAATGGGTAGATAGGTAAGTACAGCCCAGAAGGTCAAACATAAAGAAGCAACTATTGCTTTTATGATATATGGTTAAAATCTCACTAATGTAACTCTAAGAATGCATAAAAGTGCATTTCCATGGATAATTCGTCAATAAAATACAAATTCTCACCTTCTAGGTTGTGCAATAACGAAAGATTTATAGAGGGGATATGGCTCAAAAAAAGGAACTATGATATCTTGATATAATTTTTCCATAAAATATGTAAAATGTCCCAAAAATGACGTACTTTTCCTGTGAGCTATTAATAATAAATTGAACAAATTAAGATTAAATTAAAAAACATTATTTAATATTGTATAAGATAAAGAGGGAGTAAAAGATTCTGGTGAATGCGTAATTTGAAATGCAATTATAAAATATTTTTACAATTAAATAATTCTTTTCCCTTTATAGAAATTTAATCACGTAAATAAAATTTTAGAATTTAATATTATTAAAATATGTTGAATATTCACGGTAAAAATTTCGGTTTTTTATTTGATACAAAAAGTACCTGATTTGTAAGACAATTCCTATAAAAATTATTTTGAAAGAGATTATATAACGATAATAACTTCATCAATCCTGAAATTTTCAAATATAAAATTTCATATACACATATCAGACAAAGATAAAAAAAAACATTATATATTGCAAAAACATTTATAGCTAGAGAGAGAGGGACAAAAATATAAATGATTTACAAACGCAAGATATCAAATAATAGTACCTTGAAAAAATTATATCGATAAATGCACATCTTTGATAAAATATGTAAATAGATTTTTAATATAAGGATAATTCGCGAATATATAGATATCATAATGTATAACTTGCATCTTATTATAATATTCAATATAATGTCTATAATATATTATTTTACATAGTGTAAACAAGAGGACGAGAAGAAAAATTTCTTATCAATGGGGGGGAATTGCCATAAAATAATGCATACTGCTGTATCATGGCAGTTTTACGTAGAATATTTTCTAAAAATACATAAAAAGTGTCTATCCTGGAAACATTGACAAATCGAAACGCAAATCCTTTACAATCAATTAGTTAATGAGTTAATAAAAGTATAAAATCTAGTCTGGCAAATGCAATGTCGAGAGTACAAAGTACGGGGAATGAAAAAAAAATGGCTCTGTTGTAAAATTCATAATAAAAAAAATGATCACACCAATTCACGTCAAAACCATGCGTCCACTGCGAATCGTCTACACTCATTTTGAAACATTTCGAAAATGTCATGCGGGAATATGATAGAGTATATACCAACAACTTCTATGACGCGAGGCACAGATTGCCATAAAATCTATATTTGCTACTATGAACATATCATAATACATTCATGTATTGAATCTTCAATAAAATTTTTAGAGTAGAGTCTACTAAATGATTCAGAAGTTGCTAGTGTAGAGATAGGTATACTAAATCATCAGAGCGAAAAGAGAGAGAATGTGGGATCAATCTCAAAAGTAATCTGATAAAATCTAATGGAACTTTGAGAGAAGCATGTATTGTATATGTATATATGTACATATACATATACACAGTACATGTTATATACATAGAAATTATATGTATATAAAATTATATCAAAATTACACATTACTCTAAAAATTTAGTAACCTCTGTATAAATGTGCAATCATTCAAAGTGATTGATCGATCAATCAGCAATAACAATTAGACGTACCTTTTTTCATTTTCTTGATTTCTTGCTCCTGTTGATCAACAGCAGCACCCAGTAAAGTAAAGATAATACCCGCCTGGGAGTTTACACCTACTGCAGTAACTAACATTTTTCCAGAACCCTCCATTACGTGTGTACCTTTTTAACAATACAATACATTCCAGATAAAATTTTGTCGTATAAAAATTTTTTAAACACTTTAAAAGACTTTTCTTATGTTAGAAAAATAATCCAGCATAATAACTATTTAATTGAAGAAAAACAATCTTACCTGAAAGTACCATAGGATCAAATGATTCCCCTTTCTTTACATGATCTGACTCTCCAGTCAGACTGGATTCATCCACTTTGAGATCGTTGCTTTGTATAAGAATACCGTCTGCAGGCAACAGGTCTCCATATTTTATCTGTATTATTAAACAGATGATTTAATATAAATTTTATTTTTGTTTACTAAATTAATATTTAACAATCAGCGCGCAAAATATCCAATGTTAACAGATTGTATTACATATTTAATATAGTTTGGAAAATTTATATCCTAATAGCATTAAAAATTTTATTTAACACTATTATATACCTGACAAATGTCACCAACAACAATATCAGACACAGAAACTTGTTTCACTTCTCCTTGCCGTATAACTGAGAACTTGTGTTCTCCCTCTATCCGACTTTGAAGACCTCTAAATTGCCTCTCCTTGGAGTAGTCATTAAACGCAGTCACTATGACCACCACAATTACAGAAATTAATATAGCGAGTCCTTCAATCCAACCATATTTCGCTTCGTCCTCATCTACACCTACAGCTGGAAATAAGTGGAAAGAACACGTTATTTTCAGAATCTTTAAAATTGATTAACAAAATTTATCTTTTGAATGTTGAAAGATTTTAAACACATAGAAATATCCGATATTTCTTCTTATTAAGAAATCACAAAGTACACACAATATCATATCATAAATTATACTTACGGTTTTCATCATCAGCTGGATGATAAAAGCTAAGACCTAATGAAACCAATGCTGCTACTTCTAAGATGATTAACGTGACATCTTGCAATGCTTCCCATACTAACTGTAAAAATGTTTTTGGTGGTTTTGGAGGTATCATATTGGAACCAAATGTATCTCGCCTATGTTGTATGTCTGCTACTGATCCACTAAGACCTACATAGATACGAGAATCATGATACACATGTACATATCTGTTACATCGTATTCCTTTTATATCAAAATTGTTCTTTATGTATAATTCTTTTCCTTTTCCATATTGTAATTCGAAATTTTGATACGTTGAGAGGAAAATTTTACCTTCATTAGGTGAAGTATACAGCTTTTTACAAATCTCCTGCACACCACCGTAGCCATTCATTTTACTGACACCTTCGCGTCCCCGCAACTCCATGAGTTCGCGGAGTTGCTTAAGCGTGATACCATATTGGGCCGGCCGGCCGTCTATCGTCGCCATGATATCTCTGTCGCCTCTGTTGGCCGAAGCCAACTACTGTTACGCTTTCACAAGGCTACCACAGCTCGTATTATTTTCTGGCGTCGCTGCTCCACTGGCCTCCAAACGAATGGAGGACCAACAGCTGAAAGATAATAGAGAGGGATTGTTTAGAGGCAAAGTTTGCAAACTATCATAAGCTTTAAATACAAATATATAGTAGTTTCGCAAGTTTTAAATACAAATATATAATAGTTGTATCTATACACTAGTAGTTTCCACACACACATTTCTATTTATTATTGACTCAAATTATCGCCATACTGTTATCTAATGGAAATTATATAACTGTAAAACATAACAGATTTCAGGAAAAGGATTAAAATCCTTGAGACTACCATGCTAAGGCGTGTAGCGCGCATTGTCCAACGACAGTCGCGCGTACGCGCGAGACGGGTCTCGTCGATCGGCGGGGCTCCGGAATCGAAACGCGGACGAAATCGATATCGGCGCAACCGCGTATCACGATGCGAAACGAATATCCGACGAGGACAATGACAAGGTAGGATACGCGGCTCTCGTTCTCGTCGCTTATGCAACGCGATTATTGATTCCGGGATGTGCAGCGACGTCGAAAGGAGCAACATCGCTCCGCCGTGCTGGCTTCTACCCCACGCACACATACACACGTATATACACATACACATGCACGTATCATGTCGACCCTGCCGCGGCGCTTCGCGTTAAATGTCAAACTCCTTTAACCCGGCGCCCGAGCAAACGACTCTCCGGACGTCCGGGTGTCATGAAGAGTCCCCGGCGATCGAAACGAGGGATCGAGGCGCGTCGAATCCGCGATTGGTTGACCCCGAGAGAGAGAGAGAGAGAGTTCACTCGATCCCGTCCTCCGTCCAAGAGCGAGGAATGCGCGAGCCGAAGCGCCGCCCGGAGATTGAGAGGTTATGGGCGGCTTCGGCCGCTGCTCTGCTGACAGCGGCGTGAACATTCGCGCGGAACTCGCGGGGACGGGGCGAAGTCGGCGGCGGATCGAGGTTTTTCGCCAAACCGCGAACCTCGAGCACGGCCGCCCCGACCAATGGAAAATGTGTTATTTTGTAGACGCCGCGAACTGTCACTCGCGCTCGCTCGATAAAAGAATACAAACACGGTGCTCTAAAAATAACTGCGCGCATCGAACAGAAGGAAAGGGAGCGAGACAGAGAGACAAACAGACGTCTTTTTACCTTTCGACGATTCTCTTTTTCGAATTGGTTCGTGCACGAAAGGGCGACGATTTTCGATGAAAACGACCGGATGTACCTACTCGGTCTTACGGTACGTTACGCGTCAAAACTTCATGATTTCCCGTTGTCAGCGAATGACGTATGCGGAAAGAGAGAGAGAAACTTTATCGCCGTGCAGGCAGACGAGCGATCCGGCAAGGTGCGAGGCTAGATTCTCGATCGCCATGGAAAAGCGAGTATTTAATAATGAAATAAGCCATTACCAAAATGATAATCAATTCGTGTTGCCCTCTAGTAGAGTGCGAGCGTAACTTCTCTCTCTCTCTCTCTCTCCCCCTCTCTGTTTAATCGCTCTTTTTATCTCGCGCGAATTGTGGATTCATTCATTTCATTTCAAACTTGTTACGTCTTAAACCTGTTAATTTTTAATTGCATTTTTCCGTCATCACTTTTCGCATTTAAAGCGAAACAGATGTATGTGCGCGTGTTTAAGTTTTGAAAATAAAAGTGCCATGAATGAAAAAAAATATGTATGCTCGCTTTTCCACAGCATTTCTGCGTTCTATTTTTCTCGACCAAAGCGTAAACATACATTTGTTTTATGCTATCTTTATTTATATAGATACATATATATTATAAATATATATCGTGTGCTGAAACAAAAATTGAATAATTTTCATAAGGTCAATATTTTTTGCAAAAAATTACAATAAAGCATATGTACTGTAATTCAATATTTTTTTAGGAATAAATATATAAATATATATGCCTGTATGTATGTGTGTGTATGTAAGTATGTAAAGAGACTGCTTGGAGGAGAAATTAATTCCGTCCTGAGGAAAGAGGCGACCTAAATACACATCGAGATATAGAAATATAATCTGTTCGATAAGAGCTTCTTTTTCTCTCCGCGATATAAAAGATCGACGGCGAGATAATCGGAGACGTCGAGACGCCGGGCGTCGTCGGCGTCGCGACGCCACGCCACGCGCGCAGTTCAATTCGCACACTCACGGTTTACATAATTTTCATTCCCGGCACGCGCTATTTTCAACCAACGGTAACAATCAACGCTGATCGCGCGCGTTCCTTCCTTTTACGATACATCGTCGACGAGGCGGCTCGAGCACTTTCGCCGCCACGCAAAATGTGCATGCACCATGTCCCTATTGTAATAATACGCGACGTTATAAACGATCAGGAATAGTAGCGAATAAAATACAATGCGGAAACGAATGTGAAAGCTAAGACACCTACAGGATGACTCAGATCTTGTAAAAAAATTCCTTGAAAATTCTGATTTTTTTAAATATTTCTTTTCGAAATTCTAGGTAAAGGGAATACTTTAAAGATCTTTTTAATGTGTAATTTTTCCAAATAAACTTTCTCATTGTATGCGTTTTCTAGTCTTTTTCATACGAACGAAAAACTACTTAAGTTTTAAGTGTTTTTGCAACTGCATTATTTCTTAACATTTCCATTTTTTATCGCTAAAAATTCAATATATATCAATAAATATACACATGTACTGCATGTTTAATATTTTTTTAAAACATTAAATATATCTATAGAGATAGATATTTATTTATAATATTATTATTAATTTCATATTATTATTTATGTATATATTTATAATATTATTTTTAACACGTAAACCACAATTTGAACTATCGGTTGATTGCTGATTGCTTACGATATAAAAGCAAAAATTATCAGAGAGAATTTTTTAAAAAATTCCCCGAATCCCGATAGAATTCCATGATTATTCCAAATACAAAGAAAATTCTTGAGAATTCTAGACTGTACCGTGGAATAAACATCTTGGTCTGTTGTAGCGAGAGAAGATATATGAAAATTATTGAAATTTATATCGCCCTACTTTACAGATAAATCGCGTAAATCCGGGAGAAAGAAAGAAAAAAAACTTCTTACATATCGATCCAACCGACAAATTACATAAGCAAAAGTAATTTTCCATTTGCGGCCGCTGCTTTATTTATTATTATTAAAATGTACAGCGTTAAGCATTTGGCACGCGCGCATAATTGCGTTTCGTCGCGTGCGTTTAAGCCGCGTACATACATGCTAGGGCGACTTTTATAGCGCGATCTCGCGACTTGAAATATTTCCAAAAAGCAAATAACATCCCTGCCAGGCTCGTCGCCGCAAAAAAACGCAAAACTATAATTCTCTTCGACTCGCTTCGATTCACTTTAACCCGATCGTTGAAAGTGTCATTTTTTTCACGGACCGATTAATTATCGCGTCATCTTTCCTCTCGCGCGGGCTGGACAAAAATGACAAATTAAATATCTCGCGCGAGAAATTGATGTATTTTTAATCGCTTCACGCGCGCACTTTCTCTCCCTCATTCATATGAAATTAATTGAATAAATTTCGCGATTCAATGACGTCCAAATGACTCAGGTATCGGACGATCCGACGAGTAATTGAATCGTGTCCCGAGGCGTGGGTCTACGCGTCTGACACAGTGCTATAAATACCAACGGCGATCACGGAATCCTGAGAATCGCGAGAGAAACATTGCGAAGGTTGCGACGGACCATTAAATACTTTCGCGCGGATTACGTGTCGCGATGATGACATTTTATGCGAAGGCACCGGCTGTTGTCGGCTCGCTCTTTCACGAGTCACCGCGAGTCGTATCGTCATTAATACCACGGGAGCGTATCGTCATTAATACGCTATACACCGGAGGTCGTATAAATACAGGTAGAGAAGTGGAGTCACCGCGAAATGATGTCACCGCTTACGCACGTTCATCGAATTAGAACCCAAGCGCGATTTTATTATCCGCTTTTGCTTAGACGCGGCTCTTAGCTAAACGAATTTAATTGCTTTTGCATGAGTCGCTCTCATTATTCACCCGCGTACCTGCCTGCCACCGTCACGTAACGTTATAATATACCGTTCCTACTTTTTATCAACCACCACCCGCCGCTGCTAAGACGAGAAATGTCCTTCGTCAAACGTCGGATCCGCAAGACAGCCGGATATTCCAGACTCGGTCCCTCCAAGTTCCATGAATATTAATAAGAGGGCGAGAAAAAAAGTCGAACATACGTGAAGAATTATGACTCAGATTCGCGTGTCACCCAGTTTATTCATCATCAAATTCGATTCACCGTTTACTCTGTTTTCTGCCGTGAATTGTTATGTAAATTATTACGCGGGAATAAGAAGGAAATATTATCGAGTTATCGCTTTCAAAATTTTAGATTTAAAAAGCACGCGAAATATTGTGTAAGGAAATTCTGTCAAATCGACTCGAGATAATGATAAAAGAAGTTTACGCGACAACCATAATATTGCCCGTAATCTCAAATAATTTTACATCACGTATAAATGAATATTCTTGATATATTGTTTATAATCATTTTTACAAAAAGAGCGATTTAATTACTTCCATCTCTCTCTAATCCATCTTTCTCTAATTACGTCACTAATAACATGCGTAATGCGTGATTTTTAGATATCGGAAAAACAAATTACCACTCATCGAAAGTCTTGGGAATCCATCACCGATCGATTAATCACTCGATCGTCGAAAAAAATGTGATGAAGCAAGCAAAAGCACGTTCCATGAAAGCGCGGAATAAGTAATAGCTTGTCACAACTAATCATCGGACATGCTCGCCACGCGATAGAGGAATGATTCATGAATCAAAGAGCGTCCTACGCAAAATGTAGTCAGCTCTCATGCGCGCATTCCCGACATTCTGACACGTCACGCACATATATGGCCATCGTCTCACCTGGGGAATCGTCCACGAGTTCTCTTATCAAAATCCGTGAGGGTTCGTCTCTAATGTTTTCAAGGCACGCTCGTTGGCGCCGAGGATGTAATGAAGGGAAACGCGCCAGGGTGTAATGAAGGGGAAAGGGCGTGCAAATAAATATACGTATTTACGGTGCCCCTTTAAGCGCCAACTCGCTGGTTAAATTGATATAAACGACATTAAACCGCGTCGGCTAACATTCATTCGCGTTCGCGATACGGTCGTTAAGCGAACAACAATATCGTCGTCGTGGATGACGCATATATTTGTTCAACACTTTCATCGCCACGCTTACATACTGACATGCGTCTGATTCGTGTGTAAAAAGCAGATCGTTTATTGTAATAAAGCAACACGGCGCGATGTTAAACTCGGAATTTATAGCGTCTCATCTGACAAATGGATAGCGTAATCGGGAAATAATTTCTCGTTATCGATCTAGGAACAAATCGCTCGAGAATAAGAATTTTCACCTTGTAACCGTCCTTCTTCGGAATGTTGGACGTGCGTGTCTTAATTTATTATTTTTCTACCTGCGTTACTTAATCACTCTTAATGGATATTTCAATATTTTCCAACACAAGTAGAAAACAAGAATCGACAAGGGAGATTGAGAGAAAAATGACTAATGGACGACTAATGTCGACTAATTATCGAAATTGTCAGAATATCAGAATGTGTTTTTTTTCACATGCAGGTGACGTAAGATAAAATTATAATGATTCCACTTTCAGCGTGGAACAATCAGAGATAATTCAAATGATAGGAAGTATCTGTCCCGATGCATCATTCATGCCACGACCATTCATTATTAAATCTTGACTGCATCGCTGTTTTTATTCAACTTTTAAAGATTCTTCACGCACATAACTCTTAATACGCTAATATCTGTGACTCGAGGAAGATGTTATGAACGATTCTTTAAAAATATATCATTAAGCATATTGTGCGTCACACATTTGTCATAATATTTGTTTGCAATTGTATTTTACAAGTGTTTATAATTATATCTTTGAGACTTTGTACGTGTGCGATTTTTTTTAACATTAATATCCTCGCAAGTGACGTACGCCATTTCCGGTTAACGAGGCGTGAGATTAATAATTCAACGCGTGTTCAACACATGTTTTCTTTTCCTTTTTTCATACGACTCTTACATAACGCAAAAATTCCACGAAGGGTTAAGGAATCACATGTCATCATTTCAATTACCGCCTACTCCAGAATACATAAGTCCTACCCACGCGCGGATTACAATAACGAGGAGATTATCTCTTAGTGCGCACGCGAAATCGTAAATTCACACGTTTATTTTTTTTTTTTTTTAATACGTAGATAATTACGACGCGTATGTAAAACTCACGCTATATTAACCGCGCAACAAACATGTAAAACGAACGGCGAATATAAAGTAGCGCCGAGAGCACGGTGCTTCGATTATGTTTCCGCTAATTATAGACGGCCTTCGAAAAACGCGAGCCATCCTCGCGCAATTTCCGAATAAGTTGTTTCTACGCCGTGACAGAAAAAAAAGATCCGCCTTTTATCTCGGGAAAATTGATTTCTCGCGCGGATTTTCATGCAAGTCGCGGCCGCGACTCGGAGATAAAACGAACCAGACCCGCGAAGCCAGGGGAGCGAAATCGAGTTTGTTGGTCCAGCGTGTGTGTAAGTGAACTCATTAAAAGTAGAGCTTTGAGCATTCGTTTGCGGGAGTTTCCTACACATGACGTCATCCCGCGAAAACATCGAGCTCCTCAAACGTTTGTGGATTTTTCCAGCTTGTTTACTCGCGATCGCGAGCGAATATGTGTATCGCGGGGGAGAGTTAATTCTCTTTTTTTTTTCTTTTTTTTTTACAACTGCGCCTCGAAAAGTCGCAATTTTTATTATTACGTATACACGCAACGAATATATTCTCGTTCGCGAAGGATATTTTTCGTTAACAATATCGCGTCGCTATAAACGAGGTCCTCGGCGAAACGCCAAGATGTCGAAAATTTCGGCCTCGCGGCCGAATACGAGTCGAGAAACGATGAAATACGAAACCAGGTGTCTCGTAGAAAAGACGGTAAAAAAAAAAAACAATGCGGTCGCGATACATAATGAGATAATAAAAAGGTAGGAATGCGTGTGGCACGAGTAAAAATATTTGTAATACGAACCCTTATCTCTCTCAACGAGGTAGTTCCCATTAAAGCAATCAAAGTCGGAGCTTTATCCAAATTGAGGACATTACTACTAATTCGCTTGAATGATTAATCCGCTTAATTCACTTTGCTTAAAAGGAATGGAAGATTAGAGTAATGCGGATACGAGGTGCGTTATCTCGGGAATTGTGCGACACATTTACTTGCCCGATGTCATGTGTTACGCACGATAAAATGTCACGCATCACCGATCGATCGGCCAATCCGCAATCCAGCGCGCGCACACACACACACACACACACACATGTCGTAATCTCTCTCGCTCTTTTCTCTCTCTATTTTTCCTTTTTATTTATTTACTCCTTATTCCTATTACACATCTTCATATTTCACCAACCGACCCGGCTATATATCGATCGCGCTTACCTGTATCGAATCGCACGTGCGCACACATACACGCTAGCGTGCTCGCACGCACCTACACATACACACACGCGTAATATTATCTCCGCGCGCGACGATCCAACCTTTCTACGGCTCCACGTGGGACTGCGGATGCCGTCCGTCCGGAACACTTCCGTCCAGTGTCACGTAATCAACCGCACTAACCGATGCAGGACCGACAGGAACGTATACACATTCCATCGCCGCCCGCTTTGTTTACAATTTTTGACACAACGTTCCTCTATTGTTTATTTTGAAAAGCATAATATCCTGGGAATATAATGAAAAAATTCTAATCAAATTGTCAATTCTCGAGCAAAAATCTTTAAAGTTTTTATTTACACTAAATTTTTTTTCTCAGTAGCATTTGGTATTTTCTTGAAAAATTTCAACAGTGTCTAAAAAAGAAAATTCCAATTCGAAAAATGTTAAATTGATTCTGATAAAAATGAAAAAATTATTAACAATTCCGTATACATGAAAACTTGATTGTAACTGACAGTCTATGGACGTTTTTCAGCAAGCGACACAGAGCACACAGTGTATCACTTCATCCTTGTTGGTTGCCGAATGTAAACAAGGATGAAATGATTCACTGTGTCACACTGTGCCCTCTGTGTCACTTGCTGGAAAACGTCCTACATCTTCAAATTCTTATCTTTGAACTAAATTAAACATCCATCTATTCATTTCTATTTTTTTCTCTTTCCTTCTTACTTTTTATGATGGGCTAACATAACTGTCAAGAGAAAGAGAGAGAGAGAGAGAGAGAGAGACACGCATTAATGCTGGTCAAAGCACGCGTGCCAGGCAAGATAGAACCCCTCCTCCCTCTTTATCGTTGCAGCCTCCCCCCCACTCCCTCTCTCGCGCGCACGTGTATCGTGTAACGTAATCGCCACTAATACACGCATCGGCGCGTCTCTTTTACAAGCCGAGAGACGCAACATGGAGTATCCATTCTTGCGTGCTATTGAATTCTGCGGTGTTTGTTGGCCTGTCGGAAAATTCGGTGCGGTGTGTAGCGTTGCGAAAAATTGTTCCATCAACACCCCCGCGCGATTAACAAGGCGTGACTCACTTTTCCGCGGAAGCAGTTGACAAGATCGCAGCTTGTTTTTTTAGCCGTTTGCACAACGGAATATATTAACGTACATATATGTCGCGAAATGTGTATCGGCGGATATCTCCGCGCTTTTTTAAATAAACAAAACGCATCACGCGGCACGCTACTTTATTTCTTTCGATTTTTTCGTCTCTCAAAGGGTATTCATTTCCTCTCCCCAAAAGCGAAATTAGCGAGCGATAAAGAGCGAGATCGGCTGTTAGCAACGTAAATTTAATCAATTTCACACGGATCTTTGCTCGTCACGATGTCATTTGCAAGGATCGTTTCGGATAATGATCAAGGTTGCACAGTCATCCCTCGTTCATTCTGCGTGAGATGTGCCCAGAGAGGGATTTTTTCATCTCCCGATCGCTTTTTCTGTCTCTGGTTTTCCTCGAGAAACGATTGCCTTCGTGATAATATAAGCTTCCCGTGGAAACAGAACAATTTTATCTCGCCGATAACGGAGAAAAAGAAGGAAATAGAGAGAAAGAGAGAAAGAGAGAGAAAAAGAGGTAAAATGTAACAAGTAAAATGGATAGTAACAAGTGAAGCTGAGAAAATGCTCGGATAAAACTGCATTATTTTCTGACTTCCCATCCTTTTCTATCACGGTTCTTCGTAAGATATTTTGGCTGCGTTTGCTGACGTCAAATACATTGCGTTATTGAGAGATTTAAACCAATAGCAATAAAAAAAACGTAATCAGTAAAATGTAAGCAGCAAGCAAAATCCATTCTTTTGCCAAACTTTAAGATGAGTATGATAAAATAGAGAGAGAGATAAGCGATTTATCTATCAAATTACTTGTAAATATCGAAATAAAAAGAAATTGTATCAACGAATGTGTTAAATCAAAGAACTCAACTTAGTTTGCAAAAAATGTTTAAATCTTAATTAGGCCATTCGTCAGTCTCGTAAATCGAAATGTAGTCTCGAAACTTGCTTGATTCGTTGAATTAAGCAAGAGACCTTCACCGAATTTCGAGTATTTCATCCACTCGTGAAATGACGAGTGTTAATCAATTTTCTTAATTAAAAGATTGAAAGAAAGATATCTAAAAATGAATAGATACAAAGGTACAAACATTATGCAGATGAATATTCACTTTGAGTGACTTGAAAAAATTAAAAAAAATCATTGTATATAATAATTTAAATTATTAATTTAATTATTAAATTAAACTATTAGATGCAATGATTATTTTTTTTAATTTTTCCAAATCACTCAAAGCGATAATAAATATCGGAAAAAAATGTATAAACAAGAATATATACACAAAAAAATATGTATATGGATATTTAATTGCCTGACATTAAGCGCGTTCATGGATTCTTAATTTTTCAGATTAAGCAAATTAACCAAAGCGATAATGGATATCAGAAAAGTAATGGAGAATATTCAACGCGTAAAATACACGTGATGTTTCTGTGACGCGAAATAAAAACCTTGTCTCGAAAAGCTTTCGGTAGTGGAATCGAATGTGCTCTTCCTGATGCCATTAGTTTTCAAAGTCGCCATAAATTCGCATAAAAATGTCATCGGGTTTTTATGCGCGTATTAACGCGGCGGATGCATTTCGCGGAACGGCAAAAGACAAAGTAATTCCATTTAGCAGGCTCGCTCGTGATTAAAAATAGCGTCGCGCTGTCTTCGTGCGTGCGCTCCAACTCTGTCGAACTGGCGCACCCATTCTGGTACGCCATTTCTACAGGATGGTCTACAAAGAAAATCCAACATTCCTCGCTTAGAAATGTTACGTGTATGTTTTAATTACTTTTAAATATTATTCCATCAATTATCGCATAATTAAATTGTCATAAAAAATATATGCACATTTATATATGGTATATCCCAAAAAACAGCTTTTGAAACATTCTAGATGCACAAAGTATTAAAAATTAGATTTTTTTTATGTATATAAATATTAACTAGTTGCGATGCACATTCCAGCGATGCATATTCGGTGTCTAATGAAGAAGAAAGTAATCAAACAGCGATAAAACATCATTACTTTGTTACACAAGATAAGATTGTTGAACGATTGTGTATGGTATCGTAATCTCATAATACAATTTTAATTAAATTATGAAATAATTGTGATAAAAAAGCAGGACTTATTTAGAGACAAAAAAATCTCACGCTCGCGATTTATCTTTAATTTAGATCGATCCATCGCGATGACATCACTTATCGGACATTATTAAAAAGAACTGAAATTATCGATCGTAATCGCCAATTATTTTTTGATAATTATATTTTTTTTAAAGGCCATTGTACATTAATTTACGTCAGAAACGAGATATTTCAAGATATCAATCTATTATAGTATCCTTAAAATTCTTGCATTATTATTTTTTAAGTATCTCCGTAAGTTATTATCATTTTAAGTATCTCTCACATTTACCTGTCTAGTTTAAATGAAAAGCTCTTTATATAAACCTCGAAAAGATATTTATATAAATCTCAATTTCGCCGCGCAATTAAAATTCAATTTAACAGTTCGAAGAATTTTCCTATTCGTATAACACAGTTTCGTTTGGAAACGAAGGGAAATGAGTGATAATTTTCGTTTCGATTTGAGAAATCGATTTCGACACGCTTATTTGTATATTTATTCGCATTCATATTTGTACTCTTGTACGCGCGCGTATATTTAGATGCAGTTTTGACATTTAATAGAGCCGCACTTGCCTAGCGCTTTAATCTCCACTCTTACGTCACGATCCGTCCGTCCATGAATCGTCATCGGCGGCATTCATTTCCCGTGACTAATTGCGGCCATAAACTCCGGGAGTACAGTCGCGCTTTATAATTATGTTAAGAACGAACATCTGTGCGATTCGCGAATCCATGATACCCGATCGCCATTAATTCGATAGCGTTTTACATCGTTACTTTTTAAGCGAGTTTCACGATTAATCGATTATTCGTAAAGATTCAAAAGTGTGTTTATGGGTCACGGGTGGGAAGGGAGAGTGGTCGTCGACGGCGTGTGATTAATATTAATTAATTAAGCGCCATTACCGAGCATTTATCGGGAAAAATTTCGCGATGCGAAACGAAGCGTGTAATAATTCAAGAGCTTTACACACGCGCGAGTGGCAATTAATTATTTATTCACCAAAACCCAATGTTTCCGTGAAATCGTACACTTGCGTATTTGAATTCCGAGATCTCTGTCTAAATCGTCGTAATAATGAACAATTGAGTCGGTTAATTAAGAATATCGACGTAAGCGCTGACGTCGGCGCGTTTCTTGTTTTCCAAGAATCCGTCTTTATAACGATTTAGTACGTCCGATCGATGAACCGGAATCATCCAGGTAATCGGAGTTGCTATCGTGTTGAAAATTTAATTCCATAGTTAATTTATATATGTAATGTATTATTTCGTTAGCCTTAATTATATTAATTAAAGCATAATGGGGTAATAAGAGTGCGTGTTATATCCTCTAAGGAATAGTAGATTATGCGCCGTCAAATGAGATTTCCTATTACGCAAGATATAATATTACGTTATAATCTTCATTGTTAGTTGAAACTTTTTCATTTATTATTAAAAAATAATATATATAGAGAGAGTGATATATATATTTTGTCGACACGGAAGGTCATGTTGTTGATAAAAAAAAGTTTTAGTCGTCGAGGTACGATAGAACGCCAGCCATCGATCTACACTACTGATCTATGCGCGTCGACCTACACTACTGCAGCGCCGAAATTAGGTCAGGACATTTCTAATTTGCATATAGATGTGAGATACAGTATCACAGATCAGAGGAAAAATGTCCATTAATAATAGTTAATATCTTGAGTAAAGTAGAAAAGGAGCTTAACTTTTGTAACACATTGGACATAAATAAATAAGAGAATAAATACCATTAATATAACAACGGATATTTTCTCTAATTTTTTTATTCGTCAACTATCTGTCAATTAATATTTAATACTTAATATGAATAAATCTAAATTTTAATGCGTATTAAATGTAACTTGTCACCTAGAAAAAAATCTATACGTTTTCGTAAAAAATGCTCGTCTTACTTTACTTACACATATGTTGTTTGGGATTTAAAATGATAAATTACAGATTAGTCATATTTACATAATATGATTCACCCATGTTTTACTTTTCCGGCGAGATCAATCAGTCTCGCGGAACGAAATAATCTTGACACGAGTTTCATCGATAATCAGAATTGATGCGATTTGATCGACGAACGACCGAGAATTGGATATTCATACGAGGATTGTTAATTGGCGTAAAACGATTACACGACCATCATCAGTCGAACGTCTGCGTTCAACTACTCGCTCTGACACGGCGGTAGATCTGATAATCGGCTCGGGTCGGACGTTTGTAGCTCCATCGTCGGCCACGGTGAAACTAGGGGTATCTAGAGATCCGGGTTTATATGACAGTGTCACACAGGGGCTTATTCCTTAGAATAGCGAGTCAGGCAAGTAGCGAATGAAAATAACCTTCTTTCACGCGAGCGCGAGCTGCTCCGAGAGCCGATAAAAGACTTGACAGGTAATCAAGATACCGGAGACCCGCGCTATCGTGCCACGATAACGCGCTAAAATAATTGTCATGTAAACTCACCGGCTGTCGTAAGACGCGATCTGACGTCAATCGTTCCGACGAGAGTCCACAAACGGACGTATCTGTTTGTAAAGACGTCGCTGGCAGCAGCGAGGTCGGGGGCAGGGGCGGGGGCGGCGAATCCCGATGGGTTACGCGACCCTGATGAAGGATATCCCATCAGCGAGGAAGGGCTCAAAGACACCTATAATTTCGGAGCGAGCTCGGATTCCGATTCTCGACACGCGAAAACGATCCCCTGCGTGTTTTTCCCGCAGCGGAAACGCGACCTGCGGCCGAACACTGTAATCGAAACCCGTCGACGAAATTACACCATTTCCAATCCCCGATGGCTATACTTTTTCAGACTCGTATCGATACGATTGAACGTCGATATTAGCGCAACAATTTACGAGCGCCCATAAGTATCAATATTGCAATCCCTTATTTATGAGGGAGTAGACTCGTATAAAGAGAACAGACTTTATAAACTTATCATTATTATTTAGAACAGATGTATGTCATCTTTTTTTCCTTATCGTACACACATACACATTTGTGCCGATAATAATTAATATATCTATAATTATATCGTGTGACATGCTTATTAAAAATATAGATATTGCCTTCTTTAAATATGTATTTTATTTCAATCTTTGAGAATATTCTCTCTCTTCGCTCGTATTGCTGAATATTCATTCATAATTTTCCATCATTTTGCACAATGTCAATATTCGATGGTACATTTCCGAGATATTGTTCTCGGAGTATCGATATCTCTACTTATTCTAAATTTGCGTACTATGGAAAAAGTCTCGAGATGTTTCGCCTCGAAAATGAATCAGCATTATCTGGCATCGGAAAATACAAACGAACCGCTTATCGCGGTTTTGCGTGCGACAATCGTACGTAAACGTATACGTCAATCTTTGTATTCTTTCCGCGGAATGATGCTGAGGAGTACTTTTTAATAATCGTCGGTCGAGAGATTGCCGTACGTTGCATATGAATGCACGTATCCGGATTCATAATGGCAGAATTTGTCGGAATGAAAGGACAGAAAGAGGCGTATAATGCTGCGTTTTTACCTCCAATCCTTCATCCCGCTAATGTAAAATAAATCTTTTTAAACGCATACGATATGAAAACGTGCAGAGATACTTGCGTGATGAAGTGAAAATTTAGATAAAAAAATATGCCTCCGTGATAATTCATTATCTTATCGCAAATTATACGAGAGGCTGATGTATCCATGGACGAGACAGGTAGCTTAATTTTACAACATCTCTCGAAATAACAAATCAAGTCTCTTTAATAGAAATTTTACTTGTTCGGCGATTCGTAAGCTTGCCTCGTAAAAAAAGATTTATTTATATATAATTTTCATAGAAATTTTTATTTTTCTCATGTAAATTTTACGCTCTCTCTTCGTGTGCATAACGAGACGGCCCTGACCATACCATTCATCAGAAAAATAATGACAAACAACATTGCGTTACCTCACCATGCAATCGCATCGCGTGTCAGCGATGAAATTATGCAACAAACGAAGAAGTCGGGAGAGGCGATCGTTGCCATATTTAAAATGCATCGCGTCGATCTTTGACGCGCGCGAGAGACTGTTCTCGGAAATCATCGCGATTGACATTCGTAGCTCGCAGCGAGAAACGCGTTTCGGCTTTCAACGAGATGTTCGACCAGGATCGCTAAGACTGCATAAGCAACGCGAGATTATAAAAGAGAAATTCCGTAGGAATAACAACGCAATCGACGAATGGGTTTCCTTTCCCACAGAAATCAACGTCGAAGCAATTTTTTGCAGCGCCGATGGCTACTTTTTAAGACTGGGTCATTGTCATTTTGATAATAAATAATCTTAGAGATAATCTTGTAAATAATCCCACACAGCACAGAATATTGCAGCAATATTATTATTATTGTTGTAACATTGCAGCAACATTGAAATATTACTGCGGTATTGCTGCAATGTTCTGTGCTGTATGGGATCTCACACACTATTACTGTAATAAATATAATGATCAACATATAATTATAGGATGTTTTTAAACATGAGCGAAAAAAAATTCGAGAGATAATTTCTTGAAAAGTTTATATACATCAATGTCTGAAACAGTTTTCAAATTACAGAATATTCAAGGTTAAAAAAAAAGATATCAAGAAATATATTTTAACAAAAACAAAATTAAAGAAAATTATAAGAATTGAATCCCTTGATTTTTTTGAGAGGTCATCTTAAAAAATTGTTAGTTTATTCGATTAAAAATGTTGAAGATTTAAGGAATCGCATAATTGCATCATGCAAAACAATCTATAATATATCTGGTATTTTTTAAACACCAATTAATGAGAAAGAGAATAGATTCATGTATCATGGTTAAAAGTGTCATTTCCAACAATTTTTATAATTTTGTTTTTATTAAAATATATTTTTTCAAATTTTATTTTTTTAACCTTGAATAGCCTGAAAATTGTGCCGTTTAGGACATTGATGTATCTGAATTTTTCTTCGAGAAATTATCCAAGGAATCATCTCCCGGAATTTTTCATACATGTTTAGGAACATCCTGTACATTATTTTTGCCGCTGATGCATACATAATTTAGCAGATATTGTTGGTGCTTTCAGTGTCATCTGCTTGATCGAAAATCCTCGAGAAAGTTGTATGAGTTGTGTCGAAATTTGGTATCGGTGTACGATAAACTCGGAACGTCGCACATTCTCTCAAGTCGCACATTCGATGAACACACGCGTTGAATAGGCACCACGAGATTCGAATAAAGCGTGTCGCGGCTTTCTAGGCATCGCGTAGTGTTAACGATGTAAGTATGTAACCGATATCGGATCGATTGACCCGAATCCCGACGATGGAAAGGGGATAAATAATAGTCGCGACCTGATTCTACGATAATTCCTATCGAGAGCGACGACGGTGGCATTCGCGGCCCTTGTCTCTCGTCGATGGAACACCTTATTGCGCGAGGCGACCATATATCGATTAATCCTTTAAAAGGTCATGTCAATATAACGGCAGAAAATGCAATATGCATTGACACGACGAAGCTCGTGGCTTGACAAAGAACACGGGGAATATACACCTCGATCTCATTATATCCCCGACAGTTGTGCGCGAAATAAAAATCCATCTCGATCATTTTAACGTCACAGCTCGTAAAATTGTCGCGCGCCAACGCGTGGGAGGAATTTAATTTATATTATATAATATAACATTATGAATATATATCGTATATAATAATGTCGGTTATTATTTTAATCCCGTATTAATCTCCCCCGCCGGGCACAAAGAGCAAAAATCGCTAGCACGTATCCCACGTAAAATTCACAGGTGAAATTTATGGAAAATTATTTCAGATCGCAGCTGAATCCAGACGCAACGCTGCACGTCAAAGAGAAACATTTGCACGGAAGGAAAAGTCATTCGTATCGTGACGCGTATTCGAAATCTCTTTCGCGTGCTATCAGAGTCAGTATTTTATTCTGTCGCGCGCGTGCAAACGAGACACGCAATAATAAAATAATATTTATGTACATAACAGAAAACAATGCAATTCAGCTTTGAGCCGTGTCACTTCTTCCGCCGACGAGAAGGCTTCTCTCGCACACGAGGACTATACATCACTGACAATGTCAAAAGCATATCTTCGCGTTATATGTATGCCTCATGGTTGATGCGGCTAAATTTAACGAAACGTAGATCGCAGATGTAAAGTGATGTACATGTCAAAAAAATAATTCCCCGAATAAAACGAAATTCTGTGTAACGAAAGAAAAATTAATAAATTAAAGAGGAAAATCAAACGCGCCGGATAATGCTAAAAATATTTCGACTCCGATAATTGTAAAGCTGCTTATCAATTTGAAAAACGATAAATCAATATCTTTGAAAATATACAAAATATTTTGCTATATTTCCAAAAATATCATCTTTGATATTCAGCAAGTATGACATTCTTCATTTAGAGAAAAATTACTTTTATTAAGACTAAAAAAACGAGGTGTAATTTATTTATAAATCGGCATTTAAATCATCTTGAATTTCATCAATGTTTCGTTACACATTATCGATAAAGGCGGATAAAAAGGTGGGCACTGCACGATTAACAGACTTTTATCGCGCGTCCCCGTAATCTTTTCTACACAGCGCGCTCTTTGCGCGGATGCCTTTTAATCGCCGTACATAGTACAGCAATGTGCATACCTTTAACAGTTAACGCGAGATCCTGCCGACAGCATCGGTTCTTCCCTATTTTTACACGCATCCAGCCACGATGTGTAAAAAGTGAAGGATATAAATAACCTCACCTATTTACATGTTAAATTGGATTACATGCGCATGTGTATCGATACAATAATGCGAAAAAAGCCCGACCGAGAATAACTTGCGAGAACGCGCGCGCGAGATAAATTATCAGCTTTTCAAAGTTTTAATAACGAGAAAAAAAGAAAGATGTATACATCACTTTGCAACAAGGAACCGCGATGATGCGCGCGTACAAACAGCGATGGAAAAAAGGGAGATGGGGAAAAAGCGCGAGAGGAAGGGGAAAAAAATTCCAGATATGATATAAAATTCCGTAATAAATTTAAACAGGCTCCCGTCGACGCGCACGCATTGCGTGAAATTAATTTCTATTTTCGGAGACGGTCGCGGGAATGCGTGAAGAATTTAGAGCACAGGATATATACATAATCTCGAGGTAAAACTAAGACACGTGTGATCTGTGTGAGTCGAATAAAGACGGACGAACTTGGACATCGCGAAAGGAACTAACCGATTGATAACCAACCGCGGAAAATAATTGCGTTGTATAATCGAGATAATTGTTGATGCGTGAAAAGATGAGTGCATATGCACTCTATTAGTGTCACACCGCCAAGACTTGTTTCATTTGTATAATATCGTTATAAACGAAAAATTTACACAATATTCACACAATTTCACACAATTGTTATAATTATTCTTAAAATCAATTTATTTGATTTTATTTTACCAATTTAATTTTCAATTTAGCAGATTGAAGCCTGCATAGATTCCCTAGATTTAAAAAAGATAATTCATTATTTTTTCAGACAATTGTAATGATGACGGAATCATTTAAAAAGAATCATTTGATATATGAAATTCCGCTCAAAACCTTTCTTTTTATTGAGAGATTTGACGCAGCTTAACATGCACACATACACGTGCAAATATGGTTGGAAAATAGTTTATTTTGATAAATTCGAAAAAGGACGATCGATCATGATAATGATTGATCGTTTCTCGCGACAAACATTCCTCTTGCAAGAATAGATCGAAGGAATCGATTGTATGCGTTCGAAATTAATTGATTTGGGTTAAGTATGTTGTATTTTATCCACGTGCGCTATATATCAGATTACGAAGACAAAGCGTAAACACAATCAAGGGACGAGCGAAAAGGCTGACGCAAACTAAATTGAGCGACCTGAGATTTATCAGTCATCGATTGCGCTTTATCATTCGAGGCTCTCCTTCCCTTACTCCTCTCGTACAAACCGTCTCTATTGATAATAACGTAATCTTTGATGACTTTGGCAAGTTCATTTTCTCTTCTTAAAAATATCGCGGAATCTCGCTATTTATCGACCTTTCAACATTTAATATTATATATGTACGTGTAGACATTATTCAAACTTGCCTTGGAGTTAAAATTTCGTTAACAAAGTCTAGTTCGGAAAAAAAAACTAAATTTTAAACTACCGCTTAATATTCACTGGAAAACTTTCAACTCGAGAACTCTAAGACTCGATAACTTATTAGCATCTAGATTAACACTTCGGTATTAGACTTTCGTCCTCGCTAATCCATCGTTGAAACGTCGTGGAAACGGGATAGCTCTGTAAACGAGGAAGCTCCATCGCGCTGAAGATGTAATAATAATTTAGCAACGGCCGGCAATTTATAGACGCGGATGTAAAATTGTTAAAGTACAAGACCCACCAGCAGAGGAGGGAGGGGAGAGCGCAGGGCCTAGCTCCGGTCGAGAGTGATCGATTTATTCGCCGATCAATTATTTAGTGTTTCCCTCGAAATTGAAGTTCCACGTCGGCCTTCGCGGATATTAACTTCAATTAAGGTTCCTCCCCGAAGCGAGCTCCGCGGACGGCAAAATAGACGGTATTATTAGTAACGGGATTAAAATAGCGGACGACCGTGTTGCCTTGATCCGGGCGAATTTTGTCGTCGTCGTAAATCTCGAGAAAATCGAGGAAGCCGCCGGGTTTTAACCCCTTCAGCCCGAATGTCGTCTAAATGGCCGTACAAATGGCGACGATTTTTTCTTTTTTACATGATCTGGGATAAATTACCCCAAGCACAGATTTCGCGCGCGGAATTAACATCTACGTAGCAACTGAAAAATGACCGCAATTTCCATCCCTAGTGGGAAATAATGAAACTTTATCACAATTTCGCAAAAGTAATAACCGATTAAGGCATTTCGAGGGGGCGGAGAACCGATATCTGCGGATGACGAGAGAACAACGGGCCGATTCGTCTCTTGCATAATCGCGTAAGCGGGTACAATAGCGAGATGAACGACAACAATCGTCTGACGATGAAAGGAGGAACGTACACATCCACACTCGCTCGTACAGATGTAGATACGCACACAAACATGTACACACACACATACAGGGGTGCTAAATACTTTTAACGCGCCGCAACTACGCTAACAACCACAGTTCATTAACAAGTTTATCATTCGCGACTGAATGTGTTAAACTACGTCCATTAACCCTTCAGAAAGCGGAAGCACGAGCAGCTGCGAAAACACGAGGGAATCCTACCTTCGGGTATCGATTCGAGCTCGCGAGGAAACAGAGAATAGCCTAAAATTACCAGACAATCTGGTACGCCCTCCAAATTCTCTGTCCGATATAAAATCGATTCAAATGAATGCTCGATGGTTTCCGGGACATTCTGTGTATATGTCTCCTGCTTTTTTCCCTGTCGGAAGACGAACGAAACAAAGTTCCAAGTTGTAAGGTATATGTGTGTATTTTTGTGCTCTTATTGGATATTAAATATCCCATGAGGCGACGACTTCGATATCAGTTCGTAAGAAAAGGTCAAGGCGACATGTGAAACGTTCCGACAATAATTAATGCGCGTTTCTTTAACATGTACCCCGTATAAAATGTGCGTGTTTCACACGAGGACGAAATAATAAGTTGTGAAAGCTCTCGGGCACAAGAGAAAGCGAAAAGTCACATTCGCGATTTCGTTAATTTTGCGCTGGTAATTATGACTTGTTGGATCGAACGATGCGATTTATCTGAGAAATATTTCAGCGAATACGATAGACAGATTTTTAAGATGCTTCGATTCAACTCACAATCGAGCATTCATGAATCCGCCTCGCGAATGGCGTTTTATTCCTCCCAGAACAGACTCTCTCCATAAATCCTAAAAATATATACAAACCTTTTCTTTTAAGTAAAGTAATTAATCTTTCCTTTTAATTAAAATATTCATAATTGAATGTTTTTGGAGATCGATAATAAAAAATGAGCAGATCTCTCTTTCAAAATGCTAAGACTTGTATCTTTTTTTTTATTAATTATATTGTTTAAAAATAGATTGAATGATGTTCCATGATTAAAATTGTAATAATAATTAATAATGAAAAAATGTACGATCGATGAATCGTGTTTCACCGCATGATTTGTTTAGTATTCCTTGTGACGATCGCGATGTTTCGATCCAGGGGGGGGGGGGGGATCAGGTCATCGAGTTATGTCGTCGATCGTACGGAAATTACGGAGGAAGTGTATCCGCGGTATTTTTAACCACTATATCGTCTGGTGTTCGTCGCGGACCATCGAGACGAAAAATTTGACTAGGTGGCAGGTACATAACTTTTAATGCTCAGAGGGTGCGCGGAGAATGGGACGGGGGTCTGGTACATGTACGTACCTCGTCGGAGATTAAAAATAACTAAGACACGTGTAATGTGCTCTTCCACTGTTTGGCGGCTAGAAATACATGTACAGGACGCTGCGTCGACGAAGCATTCTCTTCTCTCTTCTTTTTTCTCTTTCTTTCCTTTTTCCCTCTCTTTCTCCCTCTCTTTACCTTACCTAAACTTCCTTGAGCTCGACTCGCTTTATTCATCCGCGAGTAAATATCGAACCCTATATTAACGAACGTGTATAGAGACTATATCGGATATCTCCGGATCATCGGTAATGTTTCTTCAGCTAAAGTATAGAGATTACTTTAGGGGAAATGACGAAAAGCTTCAGAGTCAGTAAATATTGAGAATTGGGGAATTTTGACGAGATGCAAGAAGATATATACATTTACGCGAGAGTAAATAACAAGAGTTTATTCGCTAATCTTGGACTTAACTTGACGTTAACTTGTATGAAATTTCGCGATATATGCCTCAACGTACATTTTTCGAGGTATTCATAGCATCGAAGGCGTTGCGCTGAATCGTATCCAAAAAAATTGACTCTTCGAGTTACGAATTGGCTCGTCTCGAGACGTGACTTCGCGTAATGCACATCATACGCTTCTGCAACGCGAGTTACAAATAATAGTTAGCGATTGGCGAGGATGATATAAACGTTATTCGATGTATTTATAACCATTAGATATTATACGGATCGTATTTTTAACCGGTTCACAGCCCGATGGCGGAAAGAGATCGCAAGCGTGTTATTTATAATTCGCAATCAAAGATGAAGAAACAATAATGAGATTCTTATGCGATTGTAAAACCGGATAAATTCCAATCTCCGATAATATATAAACGCAAGTACGTAAAAAAATGTGTCTTACAACATATCTGTACTTGAAATATTGGCAATTGAAGAGGATGAATTATTAACGCGATAACGATAACGTATCAGCTGTCGCATTTCTATTGAGAATACATATCGCGTTTTTTCACGAGGGATAAGATAAACAATACCATGTGAGCTTTACAATACGGATGCCGTAAAAATTACGCACAGAGATACACAGATTAAATCGACTCCCATTTCCGCTAATAGAAAAAAAAAAAACGCGATAATTCGAACCGACTCGAATGAAAAATACCAGCATCGAATAACTCGATACTGGTGCAAGATCAAACGAGAGAGATTAAAAAAATATTAAAGAGAAGGTTCGCACGCGAAATTGCGGAGATTGGAAAGGATGATAGGCTCCCGAAAGACGCGTCCGACATCGATTAATCGATCAAGTATGGCTCGGTTGCTACCGCGGTTGAGGCGCGCGTCTGACAGCGACTGTCTATTTCTACTTGCAGCGTGCTACGCTCGGTTTACCATCTCCCGGGAACGAGACGCGAGCCGTGAACGCGGTTTCGAGTCTTACGCCGCAATTCTATATCCTATAAACAAGCCGGGAACACTCGGGTGGTCGAGTTATTCCGGCGGCGTTATTAACCCTTAATCGGTCTTCTCTTCTCTCTCTCGCGTATCTTGGCAAGTGTCCCGGCAAAACTTATTATTTTCGTCTCGCTTTCTCATTCTGACACTTTGGCAGAACGCGCGTGATGCAGGAAGTTTTCCTACCTAATTTTACAAGCGATCCGACTGTCACGAGAAAGAGAGAGAGAGGGGTGTTTCTATAAAATTAAAAAAAATATATCTTAAAAAAACAGTAAAGAAAGAACGATAATCTGTCGATTATGTCGGGTCGAAAATTTCGGATATTTTCAATTAGGCTGGTCGCATACGAGGGTATAATTAGCATTGCTGTTGCAATAATTCTCTTGATAAAAAGAAAAGTTAATACGCAATTATTAATAATTAAAAATATATTTTTATAATGTACATAAACCTTGCGTGGATATCATCTCATTGAAAAAAAATCGGGATAATTTTTCTTCTCATACTCCTTCGCGTGTAAGATGTAACGATAGCATTAATGTTAGTTAACGTTATAGTTCTAGAACATGTTACGGAAGAAAAATTAGAAAAATCTTTAACCCGGTACCGCCCGATCGCTCGCGATACGAAATGATTCGCGCTGCTCGCGACGACATAAAAATCCCCCCAGTTTTTTTCACTCGTCCAATATCCAAATGACTCTTTTGTAAATAATCTCGCGTTTCCATCGTGACGAGGCTCAAAGCTGAAAGCGGAATCTCGCCTGTACGCAACTACTATATTTATATTTCCGCTAGCTGTCGTCGATCATTATACGAGTGTCGAAATTCCATTTGACGGAGGATCCATTTCGACGAGAAGGCGCCGCGAATCTCCGCCTCGCAAAGACACACTCGGATGGTTGGTATTCGGGTTCCGTCAACGGCAAGACGTACGTACGTAGCCCGCCAAACATTTTGACGTCGCTCCTTTTCGCGAGGCATGAAAACGGGCAGGAAAATAAGCGTCCCCTCGACCAAGAAGCTGAATCGCCGCGACGACGACAAGAGGGAAGGAGACGCGTGCGAGAGCGGTTCGATACCAAATTCCGACCGTCGTCGGCAGCACCGAAATAAACTCAACTGCCTCCAAACACATTCAGCATTTCCTATCCCGCACAGTTCTTTTCCCTATCGTCGTCGTCTTCGTCGACGACGTCGACGTCGACGTTGTGCGCGCGAGCCTCGCACGTGCGTAATTATTGGCGACCCTCTATCGATTCGTTTCGGGCCGGTTTCGTCGTAACGAACGAGCGAACGAACGAACGAACGAACGAACCAGCAGGCGAGCGAACGAGTGGCTGTCAAAGGTTGGGTATATTTCCTCGGCAAGTGAGTCTAGGTCACCCGTATCGGGTCGATACCACGAAAGCGGGACAAAGGCGAGTCTTCGACTGTGCCTCACGCGTATTACAGTCGGAGTTGACCAGTGCAGCTGGTGCTCGCATCTTTCGGCGAGTGAAAAAAGGTCCCTCTCCCTCTCTCTCTCTCTCTCTTTCTCTCTCTTTATGTGTTGCGAGAGAGAAAAAGTCTCCCTTGAGAGAGAGAGACCTCGCATATTCGCGGAGAGATCTATGGCAACGGAAGCCAACGAAAGACTTGATAGCTACACGCGATGCAAAGGCGTGGAATCAATCGCGAGGAGCACGTGAGACACGCGATACACGCATACAAAGTTAATCACATTGACAAGGTTGTTTGATTTCGTTTCTTTTCTTCAAAGTCGAGATTCCTCGATAGTTGCAGCTTGAAATTCTTTGCTCGAGGATAATCGCTATCGCTGAATAATTTCCGTCTCTCGCAAAGTTACGCTAGAAGAAACGAAAATGAAAAGATGCTACGCACTTTTTGCGAATCGAGGACGAAAGATTTCTGAAATACAATGTATTGATTATACCCGGTATCTCTCTCTTTCTCCTTCTTATCCACAGTCACGTGACGCGAATCGAGGTTTCGGAAGGATCCTGAGAGCTCGATCTTATCTCGAACGCGGAGAAACTTGGTCGAGATTGCGAGCAGCTTTGAGATCTTGGCACCGAGCTCAGAAGCGACGAGAAGCACGGCGGAATGTCGGGGAATAATGGAGTTTGAAGAAATATGGAAGAGCCGAGCGAGCGAGTTTCGCGATCTCGGTGGACTCGGCAAGATCGTGTATCTCGGTGTATCTCGTGCTGGCGCACGCACGACCGGTTTGCATCCCTAATCGAAACGGTTTCCTTTAACAATGCGCCTGCCCGATCCCGGGGCACGCGTCATGTACGAGACTCTCTCTCTCTCTCTTTCTTTCTCCGTCGGTCTCTTTCTCTCTTCGCTCGCTCGCTCTCAGGGTCCGCTGGCAGGTCTGCTGGCACTCCCGAAATAATGTTCGGAAGAACGGCACGGAGCACAAGGGAGAGGAACAGCGACGGAACGGAGAAAGGGGGGAAGGGAAGCGGACCGTGATATCCAGAGAGAGAGGAAGATGAGAAAGGAGAACGGAACAAGAAACGCCCGGATCGAGCGCATGTTACATAATTTTCGTAACTCCACGGTGAAGCGGAGAGGGCGACGTAAACTGGTGGGGATGGGGAGTGGACGATGGTCGACGACGAGGAGCTCCCCCGAGGTATTTTCTATGAAAGGAAGAGAGACAAAGAGGATGAAAAGAGAGAGAGGGTGCGTGCGTACATATAGTTAAATGGATGGATGGATAAATGGCACGATCGAGGGTAGCAAAAAGGGGGATGAGCGGAGGAAACCGAGAAAGAAAAACAAAGAAGAAACAACGTAAATATACTCGCAAGTAAAACAATAGGGACAAAGAAACAAATATATATTTAAATAAAAAGAGGGAGAGAGAGAAAAAACAAGACGGAGGGAAAAGAGGCAAGGAGCGAGGAGGAAGAGGAGGAGGAGGTGGAGATAGCGGAGGCTCGTGTCCTGGTGGGCGGAATGGCGAATCAATCCTCGCGGAGGGGAAGGGAAGGGAAGGATGAGAGGGCGAGAAGAAAGAGGTGGAGGCGCGGGTGGGAAGGCGGAAGGGTGGGTGGGGGTGGCGACGGCAGTGTGGCGACATACTCTACTCACCGTGGACGGTGGCAGCAAGATGTCTGCGAGGTGTCTCTTCTTCTCCTCGACGGTGGCAAGAGAGAGGAAAGCCCGATGTCACATACGCCGCTTCATCGGGCCACTGTGCTGCCGCTTAATACCACTCCGCGCGGTGCTCTTCGCCCGCCTTCTTCACCTTCTGCCACTAAAAATAAACTCGCTCGCTCTACCGTGCGCACCTCCGGCTGCCCCCGCGCGCGCGCGCGCGCGCTCGCGCGCTCGCGAGCGTTCTCCCCTCCCTCTCCCGCTACCCCTCGCTCTTCCTCGCTCTCTCTCTCTCTCTTTCTCGTTTTTTTTTTTATCTCTCGCGCTCCTTCTCTCGTTTCCTCGCTCTTTCTCCTGCTCTCGCGCTCGCGCTTCACGTCTTGTAACGCGACCGACACATTTACCCGCACTTTCGAGCCGCTCTCTCGGGCATTCTCGCGCACCTTTCGCGCTCGGCGACCGACCGACCAACCGCTCGATTTCCTAGAATCGAGGAGGTGGCACCGTGTCGCCGCTCGCCGCCGCTTGTCGCCGCTACCGCCGCCGCCACCGCCACCTTCACCATTGTGGATGATGGTCATGGTGATGGTGGTGGTGATGATGATGACGACGACGATTAATTACGATGGCGAGGACGGCGCGGTTTCGACAGCCGGAGCGGCACCTGGGAGAGAGATCGAATCCGCCAGAGAGAGAGAGAGAGATAGAGAGAGAAAGCGAGAATTCGGAGCGGAGGGATAGACGAAATTTCGGAGCACCCGATAAAGAATCGAAAAGAGATGGAAAGGGTGAAGAGAGAGAGAGAGAGAGAGAGAGACAGGGAAAGGGTGAAAAGAGAGAAAAAGAGAGAGAGAGAGGAGTGGCGAGGAATCGAGCGTAAACGACGGCAAGACGGGACGGGAAAACGCTCACGCACTCGCGAATCGATTACTTATTCCGTGTGGATCTACTCCGAAATTGTCGAGTCGCACGTTCTTACCCCGGGGGGATGCCACTCTGTCGTCGTCACCGAGAGCGCGGGACTGTCGCGCACTTCAATTCCTCGTGGTCCCGTCGACCCACTCTCCCACCCTACTGGCGGTATCGACTGCGCCGGCGGCGACGGCGACGGCGACGACGCGACGACGATGATGACGACGACGACGACGACGACGACGACGGTGGTGGTTCTCGGCGGCTACGGCGGTGCGGGGCGGCCTTTTCTCCTTGATGCCCCTTTTCATATAGAGGCCAAGCCGCGGCGCCGACTTTATTCAACCGACTTAAGCTGGTGGCTCACGGTGATAACCGGTGACACGGTGATTATCGCTGGCGAGGGCGACCGGCGAGCCGCGACCACGGCATCCGCGCATCCGGGGCAAGTTAGACGGGGACGAAAACCACGACGACGACGATGATGACGATGATTTATACTCCGGTTAGCTCGCTTCCCGCTTGCTATCGCTCGCTGCCTGCTCGAGACCGCCGACTGTGCGCGCGCACCTTCGCTGTGTGACACGTCCACGCGCACGTGTGTGGGTGTTTGCGTGTTCACCGCCGCGAGACGAAGACGGACGCGACGGATCTATCTATCTTCCGTCTCTTTTTCCGTTTCTTGGAGTCTGTCAGGACTGCGCGCTTCTACGCGGGATGATTACGCATGTGCGTCGACGCGTGCACGAAAGCGGACGATGAAAGGAAAGAGAATAACCGGTGGAGAGAAACACGGAGAACGAATGAAGGATATAGGTAGAATAACCGAGAGAGGAAAGAAGAGAGAGCAATGCGGGGAAAGAAAGAGAGGAAGAAAAGAGAGAGAGAGAGAGAGAGAAAGAGGAAGAGAAACACGGATAGTAAAGTGTGTAAGACGGGGAGGGGTTAGGGAGCCTTGGCCTGTTCGAGATTAGATACGAATTAATGAACGGTATCAACGGTACCACGGTCGCCGTTACACTAAATCGGGAGAAACCACATCGGGTGCATATGTATATCGCGCTCTCGCTCGGGCGCATGCGTACCTGCGGTTCGCGCCACCCAGCCTTATGACAACCCTCCTCCTTCTTCCCTCTTACTCAGGAATTCAGATTTCGAGATCGCAAAATTTTGCAATTTTTCTATCCTAGCTCCTTTATTAATTACGTCGATTATCGAGATAATATTTCATTCAATTCAAAAGCAAGGATCTTGAATTGCTCCTGACATTCGTTAATGACGACGTCGAATTTTTTCTGGCATCGCGAAACGCTTCGGGATTATAGACTGCGATTGAGAGATTGATTGTGACTGCTGATGTTATCTTTATCTGTTATTAATATGATACTCTATCGAGTCAATTTTACATACCTGCTCTGATTTATCTCCGGACTCATGTATATGTACAGCTTTTCCTCGTCGTGTAAAAGATCCGAAGAAGCACATTCTGTAACATAGAAGAATTTTAAATTTTTCACAATTCCAAATTCCCCGTTTATACACATGTATTAACCTCTTAATCAAAATTAGAACAATATCAATACCTTATTAATCTGATAATTAATATTAGAAGAATATGTTTCGATGAAAAATAATGTAAAATAGCAAGAGGGAGCCGCCAATTTAAATCTGCTCCGATAGATTAGTCCGATTAGTCCGATTAGTCATGATATTACGCAAACATTTCACGAGAGATGACGCTAGCAAACTGAAATGGCGCGAACTTTTGAAATGTAGTCTGGCAATGCTTGACAAATATTGGCGAATCCATAATGCTGTCTATTTAAAATTTGAGAAAAAGTTGTCCAGGAAAATTCATGGGCAAAATTGAATTAATGCAATCATTGCACACGACAAAATTAATTAATTTTCATATAGAAGAAATAAATAAACTTGTGCCATACTTGTTCAGTTTAAAATAAATGTCGAGACTGGTGAATCTCCATATTTGACGTTTGCGGTGCGTCATCTACAGCGACTCGCAAACGAAACATGCGATTGCCCGACTACATGTTTTACAATCTATGCCCAAACCACGGCAATAGAAGTGAATAGAAGCAATAGTTGATGTTGTTGTTGTCGTTAGGTTAAGTGATTGAGTTTTTTCGAGTAATCATTGATAAAAAAGTGTGCAAAATCCTCGAGAAAATACAACGTAATTAAGGTGAAAAAATATTGAATATATATCTACTTCCTCGTTAGTATGCGTCTTGATATCTTGCGAATAATAAGATAAGACGCTATCATCTCCACTTGTTTTTTACTTATTGTTGCAAAATACTTGCGTTGCATTATTTTGAGTAGAATACATTCACATCTCTCACGAGAATTTCGATCATATTTTTTTTATCTGATAAATCAGTACGAAGAAAATATCAATAGCGCTTTCTTTACAGTGATTGATAGATTTATGTTTTGTATACGGATTATCGTGAAATTTATGAGTGAACAAAGATGGTTACCGTACAAGATATTGGTCTGCAACTTACGAAACCAGTGAAAGAATTATCAAAATGGAATTTCCCCTTCTCACAGGTATATCTAATGTCATCAATTTTTTTTCAAATATTTTTTTGACATAGCGGTAATGTATTAAGTGTTAAGATAATCTCATATTATTGCAGACTTTGGAAAAATATTGTACACTATTCAATGCAACGTGCAATAAAAGTTTTGGCGAAGCTGGGCTTATCCTGCAAAATTCTGCAGCTGTATATGTCCATAGAGTCGATTCTCTTTGGAGTATAACAGAAAATTCTAGAAATTTATTATTAAATAATGAGTGAGTATGTTATTATAATATATAGAAAAGTCACACATATATGTATATGTATAATTCAAAAAATTTTATATATATATATATATATATATATATTAAATTATCTCTCTCTCAGACAGGAAGAAGTAACACAGAATTCTATAAAGAAAAGAGATAGAAAAATTGACATGTGCTTTCAAGAATTTAAAACTGTTAACTTTGCAAAAGAAGTAGATAAAAATATTAATATTAAAAAGAATATAACACATATGAATACTGTCAAATCAAAAAATCGTTGCTTTATTCAATTAGAGAAGGGTATCGCACAGCATGTTTCTATTGACATTTATGATATAAATGGAGAAGTCATAGGTAAAAAGTATGATTTTCGGTAAGTATCCAATTGTTTTTTTATATAATATAATATAATGCATCTATTTCATTGTAAGATAATAATATCTAATAATATGTTGTAGCTGCAATCAAAATATAAGTATAGATGGTGTACTGGTTGATGCTTTGGTCGAGTTTGCGCCTCAAGGTATAATTGGTTATTAGGATAAATTTCTGATTTAATCTAATAATTTGCAGATTTTCCATTATTTTTGTTTCAGATTTCTGTTGCGACAGTGATAATTCTATATCTTTATCGACTCCAGATTGTACAATATACAATGACAATAATCAAAATGCTAATAGTGATACTGAGTCTGAAAGGAATAATGATGATTCGCTGGAAGAAGAAATTCCTGATTTAATTACATCTTTAGAATCATCTCAGCAAAATCTATCTTTGTCCGAGAACGCTAGTATCAACAATACACTTGATGGCTCAAAGAAAATCTATCCAAATATGTCAGACAGTACCAACTCATTGATAACTGACATCAATAGTACTATTTTATGGAATAATAAAGATTTGGATGATAATTATTTGAATAATAGAGAAAGTATAAATGTTAGTAGTGTATTAGATAGTCCACCAGAGTCGGTAAATTCAAAAGATAGAAGGTATTTTTAATATATTTCCTACACTTGTAACCTCTTACTGCAGCAATTTTATATGAGAATAATAAAATCAACGATATTATTTTAGAACGTCATCGACGGATGATCTAGGTTTGATAAATGACACAAATGAGGATCTATCGAAAATAAATTTAGCTACCAATATTATACAAAATACTCCTCCAAATAGCAATATAAAGAGTAAAATAAAATCGCGGTCTTCGAGATCCACATCAAAATCGGTATATAATAGCATTTAAATATTTATTATTAACTAATGATGCTTGATAATATTACTGAATTGCTTATAGATTAAGCGAAAATTTAGCCAGATAACAAAAGACGAAATGCTTACACCAAGTAAAAGAGGACAAATAGTAAAGAAAAATCTCGCGCATATTTTGGAGGAATCGACGCCCTCACAAAAAGGTTTATCACAGTTTGTCTAGTGAAAATAAATTCTTCACAGTCTGATATAAATTTATTGATATATACTCTCTAAACGATGAAATTTGTTTTCCAGATAGACCAAATATGTTCAAGAAAAATTTGAGTACCTGTATAAAATATATACGAGAGTACAATTCTTCGCAATACAACGATGTTACGAATATAGATTTGGATCTCTTAGGATTTCGGTTATGCGTTAATGTGGAAACGAATGCAAATATTAGCGATAACAATATAACGGACACTTCGATTAATGAAGTCTCTTCACTTCGCAGTTCGAGTCCCATAGACATGTCGCTTCCGCATGAAAATTTCTGTGACATCTGGTTGCAATCAGATTCACCGCACTTCTCATCAGTAAATAGACGAATAATGAAATCGTCCTAGGAAATATTAGTTGTAACATTTCATCAAATGAATAATGATTTCAGAAAAATGTTGACAAGTGGCATGAATTGATGCAACCTAAATTACGCGAGGCTGAGCAAAGATCGACGTTTTGCATTCGTGATTATGCGTCTCGAATTATAGAGACTTTTAAGACAAATGATCAACGAAGAATCAGCTTTGACGCCGTTATTGAAAATGAACACGACGTGGCCAGATACTTTTTAGCGTTGTTGGATTTGGTAAGAGAAGCGATATTATAGAAAAAGAGAAAAGTGCTTACGTAATTGACGATTTCTAATGAAACTTATTGTTCACAGGCTTCAAAACAAAATGTAGAGATAAACGCAGATAAAGATCTCAAACATGACATAGAAATTATTTTATGTGAAGAAGACAGACAATCTACCATCAATGGTCAAGCGAATTCACATGATTAACGAGCAAATGTTTTAGTTCCGAGCACTTTGCTATATATATTAAGAAAAATCAATTTATATATACCTTCGACTATCGGGGGAACAGAAAGCCCTGTTTCTACTGTGATATTTTACCGTAAGAGTGCAATTAAATATCTTCAATAAAGATATATATCTTGTCTACCTATTTGTATATATATCTTGTCTACCTATTTGTAAATACTTTTTACCGGGATATCTGCATATCTATCTTATTTTTTCATCATTTTATCGAATTATAATTTATATATATATAATTGTATGTGTACATTTGCAATTGAAAATTTATACACATATACAATATATATACACATTTCTATAATATGTAAAATTCACTCATGTAAATTTCATAATCAATTTTATTTAATAATCACTACATCGAGTAGTAATTCGTTGCTTGGCGAGTCATAACGAGGCGTTACAAGAAAGGAACTGTTACAGCATGAGAGATTGATTTTTTTTAATTAATACTGGAACGCATTCGTTGTCTATACCGCGTTTGACTGCGACGATATGTGACAAAATGACAAAGCGTTGCATTCATAAATGTGCGAATCTCTCTCCATCGCACACCACGACGCCACGCACATCCACGCGTGCAACGTATGACAATTGGTCGTAGTGTAATATACAGGGAGAGAAAGAGAAATGCTCAACGCATGCGTCTCGTCTGTGCTGAGCCGACGACAGGCGCACCGGCTCACGGTTTATATTAGTTTACATTAGGACAGGAACATAGACACCGCAAACGTCGTGCAAATTGTGTTTTTGTTAACGCGCTGACAATTGCTTTTCCGAATGTTTGCGTTGAAAGAAAATCGTCCAGCATTGAAATTAAATATTATAGAATAGACTGTAAGTTTTCTTTTTTTTTTCATTGACGAGTGTCTCGCGAAAATATAATAGTTACCGTTTAAAAAAATTAGCATTAAGGTATTATGAAATGTATAATAAAAATTGTGTAAAGAATTGTGAAGGAGTGACGGAACGATATAAGAGTGATGGAAACTGGTGGAGATGCTACAGAAGTTTAATATAGAGTCAATTCCACTTGATAGTAACCAATTAGATGACATAGATCTATACGCTTCTCTCCCTTGATCTTTCTCTCTCTTTCGCGGTGCGGCAGATATATTCAATTGAGATAGTTGCGTTCTGTTGCGCGTCGCGTGTTCACGTTAATATACACGTATTATTATTCATAATTTTTGTGAACATGTAATATATGAATTATTATATTATTAATTACCCTCGATTAACGATTTGACGAAAAGTTAGTTTAAATTTATTTTAAAGTGTTTCTGAGAGAGAGCAGGATTATCCTATCGTCGCGTTAGTGTTTTTTTAAGATTTTTTTATTTTTTTCAATTTTTTTCTACTTTTTTTACGTGCAAAATTGGCATCATTTAGTAGCTTTTTCAAGCACAACTTTTTGCAGGGATAAAATTAACTGCGTCAACATGAACAGCAAGAGTGCATTACTGGTGCAACGATGGATGCTCCAACCGCGCGTGTTACTCGTTCTCATTTTGCTGCAATTTATCATTCAGTTTTTCACATCAATCTATCTATACAAGTATGTCGCGAACGTGGAGAGCGATCTTCGCTTGGTAAAAAGTCAGTATCCACTGGAGACCGTGGCACTTCCGCGCCGAAGACGCAGCAGCGCATTGCCAATCGGTGAAGACAATGCCGTTTCTGACATATCAAGTAGGGTACGTATAAAGTATATATACGTATAATTCACAAAGAGATCATTTTTTAATGACAAAAAAGAAATTTTCAATTCTATTCGTGAAAATAAAAATCTGATTTTTTATAAAGAGAGGAAAGAGTCTGAAATTTTCTTATATTACCTCGTAATAAAAGATTAAAAAATATTAGAAAAGAATATTTTATATCAATTTTATATGTACATTTGTGACTTAAGTATATACTCTCAAGTTATTTTATTAAATAGTAGAATTTTAAAAAATTTCAAGTAAAATTTATTTTGTTTAAGAATATTTATATAATGATAATAATAAATAGTTTCTAGCAATATTTGAAATAAAAATCAATCAACACCTTTTATTGGAAATATTTGGGGTTTTTCCGCTTACATCTAAAAACAATATAAATAACGATATTTTATGAAAAATTCTATTGAAAATTTTATTTTATTGCATATTATCGAATTTGTGATAAAATACCTTACAAAATTGTAGTGAAATCGATATATTATTTCGTTTGAAAAAATAAAATTCATTCAAATAATCGTTCTATGGCCAATATTAAAAAATATAATTTAACATTTTTGTTTAAATCACACATTATATAAATCTTTTTAAATAAAAAATAATTTTTCGAAACATTTTATAATTCTATTATTTAGAAAAATAATTGAATATATACATTTAAATCACACACATTGTATATAAGATAAAGAAAAAAATTTTAATTTTGTATCAATCGAGAGCAATCGAGAAAACTTTGGTTTGTTAATTCTTTGTGAATTTAAATCTGCAATATTTTCCAAGAGAGATTAAATTTCCTGATTTAATTTCTTTAGAAATATCTTGGATCTCTCGCGTATAATATCGCGGAATTACATGGATTACTCGGTTGCAGATTCGAGAGGATAAGGAAATACAAGGTACAAAGAAAGTAACAGCCTCCCCCATTATGGTCTCTGGCTCCGCGTCTTCGCCAACGGCAGCCGGAGGTCAAGACCCAAGCTGGGTCTGGTTGAACGCCGACACGCGAATACAAGTCAGTTCTCTGTGATTGTTAGAACTAGTTACCTGCTTCGCGATACATCCTCCTCTAATGTTCTCGTCAAACTTCGAACTTTGCCGCGATGTTTCTCACTACGAGTTCCGTCACCTATATAGAGTATCGCGTATGTAGAATACATGGAGATAGGGGAGCTAAGTGTTTTTTAGACCTATTTCCCTTATTACAACAACCATAAACGTTTGTGCAAACATGAATACGCTTAGACAAGCTTCTTATTTTAACTTGAGAATTAGATTCAAACTGGACGGGATATTGAGTTTAAAATAATATATTTTTCGCTCACACATTTTTGAAAAATTATCTATAAAATAATTCGTTAAAATCAAATATTTTAAATTTGTTACAATTCAATATTGTTAAAAGCAGCTATTGGAGTAGGTCATAAAAATACTTTAAAAGAAATTATAAAAAATATATAAATTTGTTACTATATAGTAAAAAAAAGTTTAAACAATTTAATATAAAATAGTACTATATAATATTCGAGCCTCTATGCTCGAGCATCCATCCACTTACCTTGTGTTTCAGTTCGATGCGATCGAAAATTTTTGCCGTTCATCCGCAAAGTATTGTCCACCGGGCCTCCCTGGTGCTCCTGGAAATCCAGGTCCACCCGGCGAGCCAGGTTTGCCAGGTATCCAGGGAATGGTGGGACCAAAGGGACCTCCTGGACAACCCGGTCATCCTGGCATCAGAGGACCCAAAGGCGACATCGGTCCACCGGGATTCGATGGAAGAGACGGTGTGCCAGGTGAGCCCGGTTTGGATGGCATTCCCGGTAGAAGTGGCATGGATGGCACACCTGGCATCAATGGTAAGCCGGGTATGAACGGATCGCCCGGATCGCCTGGAAGAAATGGAACAGATGGTACGTTAAAATATAGAATAACTTGAACATAATTAAAAAATCGACGTAAATAAGGATATGCATGCTACAAATAAACATGCATAGAAAACTAAATCATTATTTTTATCCAAGAGAAATGTATATTGCTTAATGAAACTGCTACTTGTTAATATTTTTACTGTTTATTAGATAGAGATAATTTCATCTCGCTGTTATACAGAAAAATGTTGTTTATTACTTTTACCTCTTTAATCGTAAATTTTTATCTCTTTCATGTACATTTCATTCATCATACATTGCAACATATTTTACAACATTTTACAGCAAAGTAATATATAAATTAAATTAATATTAAGTAATATATAAATTCTTCGTTACTTTATAAATAAAAAATACTATGACAATTTTACATTTATTTAGGAAGACCCGGTCAAATGGGGCCTCAAGGACCACCGGGACCTCGCGGTGGGTAATAATGTTCCAGTGATTTCAGCCCTTCATTTGTTTCACAAATGAATTTTTTATGCATCAGGAGACGTAGGTCCGCCTGGTCGTCCCGGAATGCCGGGAAAAGACGGCACGCCAGGTATACAGGCTTACAAAGTGAACATCAATGACCACCATGGTATACAAAACAGTATATTGATACCGCCATCCATCGTAGGTAGGATAAAGACTATCGGTGTTTTACCTTTTTAGCGAGATTAATGTATTTTTTCTTTCTTTTTACGCAATTTACTAAAATCATAATATTATAAATTTATAAAAATATTATAAAAAAATCGACGTTTTAGATATTACACCGTCATTAAACGCGAGCGATGTAATTTCCGTGCAAGAAGGTAACAATATACGACTGAGATGCGCCGCTAGTGGGAAACCGCAACCCGTTATACAGTGGACCAAAATAGACGGTTCCACGATACCCATGGGAACTTGGCACGGTATAATAGACTTTTATAATTCGCAATAATAAATAACGGATAATGAACGAGCGAGAGATTATATAATGAGCTTTCATATAAAAAAATTTTATGATTCTTTAGTGAGTTCGATTACGGGTCATACTTTTAATATCAGCGTGATAACCCGGGAACATATGGGCGATTATGTGTGTAACGCTGACAACGGAATATCACCCGCAAGTTCCAAAAAGTTTAGACTTCAAGTCAGATGTAAGCACGTTGTAATCTTTTTAATAAAAAGAAAATTATGATACGTGTATAATATATTTAAAAATGCATATTATAAATGCATATTATAATTTTTCATTTTTCATGTAAATTTTCTTACCGTCTCTTTTCAATATTCTTATACTTAATATATTTTTAATTTCTTTTGAATTTTATTTTATTTTATTTTATTTCTGTACTAATTGCTTTGAAAGATGCCACATAATTATTATTTTCTAATTGTTTGTTACATCAATTTTAACATATATAATGTGAATGCATATAGATGATGATACATGTATATTTAATGATTCTGTAATGATTATAAAAAAAAATTTAATAAACCTTCTAAGATAAATATATAGAATTTGTAGATTTCATTATTAGAGTGAGTAATTCCGAAAGAACCAATATTTTTTATTCGAACCGATATAGATGCAGGTAGAGACAAAACTGATAATCGATCGCGTTCCAGTTCCGCCGTTTATTCGTATACGTAACAAAGTGGTTATCGTGCGAAATCAAAATCCGGCAATGTTGGAATGCGAGGTGGAAGCCTTCCCCGAGCCGGTGGTACACTGGGAACGCGGCGATGGTCGCCGTTTGAAAATGTCGGATAAATACAGAACGGAGGTTTATGACAGACGAGATAATTATAAGGTAATATTTTTATCGAACTGCATGCATTTCATTAATTTCTGCGCTTCTCTATTAATTCTCTCTTCTGGCTATTGTCTATTTAAAGTAGAAAATGTACATATAACATTTGCATATTTGACATAAATTCGATAATATGCAAAATCGTTCTCTTTACTCGCTTGCTACTATTTCATCTCATCACAACAACTTGTGACGCCTTTTGTAATGCGCGTGAAATTATTCCGAAAAGTTGAAGATGAAGCTAAGAATCACGAGAGTGACGTCGTCGGATCACGGAACTTACTATTGTGTGGCGAAAAATGAGCTTGACATTACCAAAGGAACCTTTATAGTAAACGGTTTGTTTTATCATTTTACTCGATATCATTTGATAATAAATAACGAAGAACCATCACAGAATTTTCTAATTAATTATTATAACATTAAAATAAAAGGCAGAGTCACGTTTTTCTATTTGACCTGATATTGAATCAAACGTGCATTGTTATTATAATTTTGCAATAAAGTATTTGCAAGCAAAACTAATATTTAAGATTTCTAATTCTCCCAACAAAAGAGAATCTATATATTTATTAAATTCATATGATCGAGCTAATTCTAAAAAATGTGAAGAACACCTGACTCTTGCTTTTATATTTCTTGAATAATTTTCCATAAAAAAATTCCAGATTTCTTTAAATCTAATTCAGTTTCTCTCTTAAATATCTCCTCAAATATATCGTTCATTTTCGAAAATTAATTTTATTATTGAATTTCTTAATACAATGATAATAATATATAATTCTAGATGACCTTAAAAGTGTAGAGAAACTGAAGTTAGGAAATGACCAGCACGTTACGTATGGTCATCCTATGCCTCCGAGCGTCGATCAGGAACAAGAATTATGCAGTCCACAAGAAACCTGCACAACATGTCCAAAGTGCACGTACGCGAGCATATTGGATGCCCACGTGCACGTTCACCCATTGCGTGGTATTAACACTACGCGGTTACCGCCGCCGTTAGCTGGTACGTTTAATCATTTCTAACTAATGTATTCTAGCAACGTTCTTGTGTGCGGAGACGGTAGATAAATTAATTTCAACAGATAGAGGTTGCAGTGTAAACACAGACAGCTCGCAATAGTGTAAGCTCCACTGTATACAAAGCTTTAATTAAATGAATATTTTTTGCAAATTTAAAAAAAACGATGAATAAATGTGACATAATTAAAATAAAATCTAACGGGACGAGAATACCTTCGTGCAACTTTTAAATCGACAAAGTGCTTTTTATATTGACTTTAGACATTTCAATATTTACGTGAGGAAAATAGAAAATTTTTTAAAAATAAAATTATTTAATTAAGGCACTCATTTTTATTTAACATTATTTTAATTGGATTTTAATTACAAGAGATCCTTCCGACTCATTTTAATTCATCTTTTTCTAAAATTATCTATGACGGGTGAAGCGTAACATGAAAATAGTATAATTAATGACTGAAAAGTGCAGTGTCATAATGTTCGCGGAAGTTTATGTAATTGACCAAGTACTTATCAAATACGAGTGTCCACGAGTATTGCAAAGAGAAAACTTCTTCATGTCGGTTCTTTTTTTTCGGCACTTGAAAACTAATAATTGACATCGATAAAATTTGCAGAAGGTATGATAGAAGCCGTGGGAAAGCCTGTACTAAAAGGAAGCATGGACGACTATTATGGAAGTTGGATGCATGACGCGTTCTCTCGATATCCTCATGATGTCATGTCTGATAAACTCTTTGTAACGCGCAATAACACTCGCGACATGTCCTACATCTACGAGTTCAAATCGAAGGAACATTTCAAAAATGATACGGGTTTTCCGATAAAATTGCCCTATCCTTTTCAGGTTGGTAGTTTAAAAATTCAAAAGAGAAAAAAGCAACAGACCTTTAATATTCACACAATTTCTGAAGATTTACAAAAATATAAAAAAATGATAACAAGATTAGAATGCAAATTTTAAAAACCATGTAAAATTTTAATGTTTGACGGGCGAAGAAATTTCAAGTGAGAATTAAGCCTGCGATCGATATTTTTTTTAGGGTAACGGACATGTAGTTTACAACAAATCATTCTTTTACAATCCCCAAAATCGATCGACGGTCTTTCGATTCGATCTCTACTCGGAATCCGATTGCAATCGACATTTCGTCAATTGCGAAATGGAGCTGCCGGGTTTGCAGGTCAATACTAAGAACTACCTCTATACGCACAATTTCACTTATGTGGATTTCAACGTAGACGAAAACGGTAAAACGACGAATCAGCTCCTTTTTCCCCGATATATTTTTCGGATATTATAAATCAAAATATATCACAGACGTATAATTCAATAAAGTATATTAAAATAAAAAAATTAAATATACGTACAAAATGTTTGAGCAGGTTTGTGGGTTATTTATGGATTAGCGTCCAACAATACGGTAGTGTTGAAAATGGACCCTGTGAAGATGATGATTCAGTACGCATGGAATATCAGTATCGATCATCATAGATTCGGAGAGATGTTTATCGCGGGAGGAGTGCTTTACGCTATACACAGTGTCACCGAAGAAACTATGAAGATACGGTAATACGAGGAATTAAATTATTTTTAAAGAACACGAATATTGCGTGGAAATTCTCTTTGAATATTTTTTAATATATAATTCCCCAATTTTCTGTATTAATATTCATTTAATACTCATTAATGATTATATTTGCCGTCACGTAAAGAATTGTCACGTATGCATATGTATATATATATATATATATATATATATATATATATATATATATACATATATATGAAAAATAAATTATCATGAAATATGAAAATATGTGAAATGATTATATGAAAAATATATAAAAAAAGGAATAATTATTATAAATATATTATTATTAGAAATAATTTATATATTCACAAGAGACATCCACGAATAATCGAACTGGCTGTCTTGCTTTTTCGGACCACAGAATTATCGTTATTATCCAAGCCAACCCAATTCCGTAGATTCGCCTTCGATTTGTATCGAAACACGATACGGGATGTGTCATTGTCGTTTACGAACCCGTACCACAAGACCACAGCAGTTAGCTACAATCATAAGACCAAGGTATGCGTTACTCAGATACTGAGATACCTTTCACAATTCTCTTCTTATGTGTTCTTATTCGGGTTTCCTTTTTACAGGAACTCTATACGTGGAATAAAGGCAATCAATTAGCTTACCCTGTGAAATATCGCGACGAATTGGTCGGAGGCAATTGAGAGACAATTTTTTTCGATATATGTGCATTGTTAATCGCCGTTAATTAAGGAATTTTAACGTATAACATCTTTTCATCTTCGATATTCTTTAGAGCGTTCTATTTATCTTGTATACATGCCGAAAATAATAATAAACAAGATCAATAAATATGCATAATTATTGCTTCTTTAGTTAATCGCATAAATAAATGTCTAACGAGGGATCACTGAATCTATATTTCCATCTATAAAATTGTATAAAAAGTAATCTTTAATTATACTATAATTATATTTCTAGAAAAATATATTATCAATATATAAATATGGCGAAATAAAATATATATGTGACAGAATATAATATTTTTTTAAATATCTCGAGACTGCTTCGATTCGCCGAAAATATATCTTAACATTTCACCTTCACCAATTCTAAACGCACATCTTGAAATTGTTGGCATTACAATTGAAAAAGTTAAAAAATCTTGCTTAATAATAAAAATAATGCACAAAGAACTGATTTAAATATATGGAATGTTTCCAAATTAAATTTGAAATATAATCGATTATGCATGCATGTCATTATGTCAGCATGTTATAAATAGCAATGGATTACCTTACACGATCGTCATCATTTAAACGAGAGAATTAGATTTCGTACTCGAAGTTGAGCATGTATTCTAATTTTATGACATAAGGACGATTGATTAAAGCAATCTATCTATACAATATATATAAGTGCCCCATAATTGAAGATCGCAGAGGTCGTCTCGAAGTCATGATGTAAAACGCAATTGTTTCTTTCGCAACCATCTGGATTTTCTCATCTCACGGATAGAACATGGATACAATGGAACTCTGAGATACGACAATAAAATAATAATGCGAAGAATAATTCTCGGAACACTATGATAATACTTGGCATGAGATGGGGCACTCCACTTCTATTGACTTCGTCAGCGACCGTACATAGTAGGGGTCCGATAGTGCATACATGCGAAGTGACTTTGAGCCTGAGCGCAGTAGAGTTCGAGAAGCCGCGGATTCTGTCGATCACATTCATTAACAGTTCCGACACTCGATGATGTATGAGTGAATTGGTGATTACTCAGAGAATTAAAAAGAAGAAAAATTATCAGACTTTTGACTGGCAAGACTGTTTATGATTAATCAATTGTATCTACGGAATCATCGCAGTGTTCTTGGCATAAGCAATGGGCGCAGCTGCCAGTACTGACAATTTATGGTAGGTCGATGTGTGAGTCAGAGTGATAAGTAAAAGCTGTCTCGATACTTTCTTTGTGATGATATAATTTCTCGTATCGATCGCTAACCTTTCGGTCAGCGAAAGAAAAGCACAGTAATTTCGTTGAATTCTCTCTAGATGGTCTTTGAACAATTATTTCATTGAATTATCTCGGTGATTTTTGAACAATTATTTCATTGAATTCAACGAAATTATATCGATTGATTATTAACAATGTTGCGATAATCAGCTCACAGGTTTATCGCAGAATCTATCATTAGTAATATTATTAATATTGCAAAGTGATACTATTTGTCATAGTAAGCACTTAATCCGTACAACACTATCGGCTTATAATTTATGTTGTGCAATTTTAGCGTGATCATTATTCACAAAGATATCCATCATCTTCTCTATTGTTATTTCTGTCTATTGTTTGACGTCTCCTCGAAAATGTTCGCAATCAAAATGTACGGAGAGAATTTTACAGTGTAAATTACGTGAAAAATGCTTTTTTTAAACATTTATTGTAAAATTATAATATAGTAGCATATTAAAATATTTATTACTATAAAAATTATATACTTGCTTTATTATTTGTTAATAATTATCTGTTTGTGCATCAAAACATTTGATTAATTGCAATAATATTTTGAAAATACAATACATATGTAATATTGAATCAAAATATCATGATTTTTCTTATGTTTAATATGTTCCACGTTTACAGAAATTATATTGCAATTTTTACTGTATAATATTTTCTCTGTGTATTACGTATTTGCTTTGCAATATTATATATCGTGTTATAACGCAAGATTAATGCTGAATGCGCAACATCATTCAATTTTTTCCCGTTTCTTCTTCTATATTTCTTTTATTCGTGCTTTTGTCTCGTGCTTTTGTCTCGATGATAATTGCTTTCATGAAAAAGACGGAAAGACTTAAAGAAATAAACATGGGTTGCGCTCCTGCGATATAACAGTGATACCTACTTTGTAATGCCATATTGTGTGATTTTAATATTGTCGACATGAGTGCAACATCGTTTAATTCCTTTCATTTATTCTCTCCCACTTTGTTAGGCGGCTTATATAAGATAGAAAAAACGCAAAGGGGATAACAAAGGAATAAACGTATTTACGCTCACAAATTTATGTAATCAGAATATAACACAATGACATTCCAGTTGCATCACGATTTTAACCCAATGTTGCTAGATACGTTGCGTGAGTTTGCGGAAAAAAGCAAATCTTAATCAAATCCTTCACTTTCGCACGACATCTTTTTCTTTAGGCGATGTTCTTTCCGATTGTTAACCGGTTTTTTTTTTAGAAAACCAATTTTGCAACAAGATCTTAAATTTAGGTACCTAAAAATAAACTTAATAGCACGATCCGTTTATGATCGGTCTGAACTATCCCAATAATATTTTCAAAGGGCATTTCTCGAAATAACTGTGTTCGGCATTTATAATCGATGCAAGAAAATATGGCACGTCAATAAAGACAATAGCAGTGAAACGATATGATCTATACCTCGTAACTCGGATACTATCTTTATTAACATCAATACTCTTTTATATTTTCATGAAATCAACACTTTAATATCTGCTTTTTCCATCAGAAATATCGAATTCATTTTAGTTTGCCAATCATAAGGAATTTTCAAAGATTGCCAATGATATCTAAAATCGTCAAGTCTAAATTAAAACCGATACTTGTTGCCTACGCTTTTTATAAAATGGAAAACGGTGAGACTGAAAGTCAGTGAAATCGAATGCTCGAAAGTAGTCCAAACGGAGTCGCTGAAACATTGATTTAGCACGATGCAAGATACATATCAAGATACGAAAAGTTTCGTAAAACGACAGTGTAAACGATGAAATGTATTTATTTATCTCATGTACTTATTTTCTCTCTAGAGCTCGGATTATAAAACGCAATTTGTGTAATGTAATGTTCCAATTTGTTTTCCGTTGTTTACTAACAGAAAAGGATTATTCTAATATCTTTTTTTAATTAAATATTTAGAGAATGATAACATATTAAAAATAATTGTTAAAAAACTGGAATTGAAAGAGAGACGTAATATAATTCGCGAGTCTAGATTTCGCGATGCCATAAATATTAAAAAATCGTTTCTACAACATGTCCAATACATTTTACTATATTTATAACGTCGAGAATTGAATTGATTCGAGATATATATCGATATCAATTTTTGATACAAATTAATTGTTTAACAATTACATCTCTATTCTACGCAAAATTCGAAAAAGCCGAGGAAAAACCGATACACTATCGAGCAAATGCATTGGAAAGTTACACACTCGATATATTTCGCAACAACAAGTTCTACAAAAAAATAGACCAACTTTACTTTATAGTAGCAATTTACTTTATAGTAGCCATTTTCAAAAGAAATAAAAAGATTTACATATAACAAGTTAATTATTTCCCGTTCTTTGTATAATTACTAATTGTTTCTCTCTCTCTTTTTCTCTCATTACTTTATGTAAGCAGTAAATGAATTAAAATAATTCAAGTACACTCTATAATTATGAAATGCAATTAATTAAATAAAAATAGATTATAAATTTTGAATATGAAGAGAATTTCAAATCATTTCGCGATTTCAGCATCTAAACATTTTGATTTAAAAATGTTTTGCGAGATATCATTGAGATAAATAATAATACATAAATTTTCAACATGATAATTAATGCATCTTAATTTATTTTAATTGCAATAATTTATTTAATTTACACACACAAATGTCTCATAATAGAAACAAATTTATAATAGATTGAAACAAATATATAATAGAAATATGAGTAAGAAAAAGCAACTCAAAGATGATAAAGTAACTACAAAATTTCTTAAGGAAAACTGCGTAATATTTAAAAATAAAAACTCCCAACAGGCGCGCGCGATTTTTATCTTATTTCAAACTTTTTTGTAGATCATTTGAAATATTGATATTACAATCATGCTACAAAATTGCATAATTACATAGAGATTAAACGTATTTTCTGAGCATGTTAAATATCAACACATTTAATCGTTGGCGTCGGTAATAAATTTCCGCGCACAGCAATATTACGTGAATCTCAATGTACATGGCATTGAAATAAAATCGTAAATGACTAATGTATACTAATGATATACTGCTCGAAACAAGACTCTACATTGTTATCGATTTGTCGATAGCAAAATAAGCATTAAATTACGGAGAGAAAATAATTGTTTCATTATTTCTTAATAACGATGAGTATTAATCATCAACGCGGCACATAATTTATCTCATTGCAGAATTACGTCTCGCGAATGAGGGAATGTTATTTAAGTATTAGATAAGTCTCTCGTCGATTATAATCGAATACGATCTTCGTCGCGATATCTGTCTAAAGAAAATTGCCATGTCATCGTACTTATGCTGCAAGGTCTTTACACAAGACGTTTCAAATATATTTCCAGTTTAAGCAGCGAATTATTTGAAGAAATTAAGCGTTTTTTTTCAGTTTTTTCTTTAACTTCCGGGAATAAATGAATTTTTAATTCCTCTCATCTTTGATAATAAGTACTTTATTCTATAAGCATCCAATAAAATTATAAAAAAGATTATTATTCGTATGGAGATCTAAATGTGTGCTAGTAACTTAATTTCTAATAAATTTTTTATATTTTTATTAAGAAAAAATCGCGAATTTGTCCAATAAATTAAAATTTCCTTTCTTTCAATAAAATATCATTCGTGCACATCTTGATACACTTTTTTATAGTCTATATGTATATATTTTTTTATGGTCTATATATATGTTTTCAAAATCACATCAGAAAATATTAATGTCAAACGAAAATTTAGAATCGAATGAATGTTTTTACGCTGAAGAAAAGTAACATCTCTTAAGTTTAACAAAACTAAAATTAATTTATACACTTGCGAAATTTTCTGCAATATTACTCTTTCGTTTTATATTTTAAAGATAAATATACCACTTATTTGTAATGTAACTAGTTGAGCAACTAGTTGAGTAACCAGTTGAGTAAGAACATGATAAGGCACGATATTTTCGATTACGTTAAACCATAAATATAATAAACCAAATATCCTAACTCGGCCAGTTCTATAGTTGTAACATATTTGTAATATATTTGTAACATTTGCTAAATGTTATATATTTGCTGATATATTGTCTAAATAGTAAGTCTAAAGTTATATATATGTAAAACTTTTTCCTCCTCTTCTGAAAAACTAGAAATTGCATATTATAGAATTTTAATCATTTAAACTTTATGCTTTTATAATTGTGTACAATCGTGCATTCCTTCTATATGTATCAAATCGACATTGCATTAGATATGAATCTATATCTTGTATAATAAAGTAATAAATCATCATTATTGTTTTTATTTTCTTACATTAAATTCATTTTATCACAATATTGCGTTTAAATCCGGTTGGAGGCAATAAATTATCACTAGAAATATCTTTGTTTTATGTAAGCTTTATAAAAAATGCAACAATTTATTAAAAAATTTATTGTATAAAAATATATTACTTAAATTTTTATTTTATTAATTAATAATGTCAGAAAATTAAACCATAATTGAAAATAAAGGTGATAAAACACTATCTACATAGATATAGAATTATTTTTTTTTAATGTCTCAATATTAAAAATATTTTCCAACAAAGTGTAATATGACTGTATAAATTAAATATTTTAATATAATAGCAAAACTCACGATACATATATATTTTGTGATAAATAATTTCTCAAAATGCATGAAAAATAATTTTAGAAAATGCAAAAAAGTGTTATAGAAATAAAAAGTAACGTTGTGACTGATAATGAATTACCATTGTTATTATTTATTAAGATCAACATTATTCCGAAAGAAAGAAAGAGAGAGGAAGAAAAAACTTATGTAATACGAAGATGTAATAAGTTATAAAAAAATATTAATGCTTATTTCATGATACACGTCATCTATGCAATAATAATCAACTTTGTTTAAAAATATGAATTCTTGTATAATCAGATTCTTAGCGACATCATGAGTTGGTATTTCCTGTTATTATATTCACGATCCTTACAACACATTGTGAAAGAGCTATTTATTGCAGAAAAAAAGTTTTTTGCTCGACATAATTAATAGTTAGATTCTCTTTAGCAGCAGTAGAATATAAAAAAAAAATTCAAAAATAATACATGATATAAAATAGAATTACTAAACGATCTACTTCTGAATATCGCCTTTATGTAATAAATGTATGATCAATCAAACAAAAAATATATAGTATATTTGTTTGTTTAACGAAATTTCAATCGTTTGTCATAACGAAAAACATTTTTTCATTAACAGAAAATGCATGTTTCACAATCACGCAAAAATCATTTCAATCGCAATTCAATTATTGCAATTCATCTACAATTACGTGAGCATTTCAAACATTATTTATTAGTCTATATTTGCAAGCACAATCTTATCATTGCTACGATACAATGCTTTCAAATGAATAAAAAAGAAGTTGTAGTTATCTGATAATTCAGATTACAACTTTCGCGTGTGTTATTATTTCATAGAAAGACGCTTGTATATATCGCATAAGAATCTCGTGGACAAAGGATTATTATTGTGTGCGTCAAAGTACAACTAACAACCGACAATGCCAGCGACAATAATGTAAGTTTTTATTTGTAAAAGGATGTATATAATATATGCTAATATGTATTTTATGTATATAAATGCCATAAAGAGAAATCCAGCGCAATATTTCATGCAAATTTAGAAACTATTGACTCTCGATTAATTTTTAGAGAAAAAAAATTCTAAAAGAAAAACATCTATTTATAATTATTTTGTTATTAAAATGTTATACTACATCAAGTATCACGAAAATAAAAATTCTTAAAAATTTCATGCACACAATTCGACTGACAATATTAAAATTTTATTTAAACTAATTTACACTTCGTTGCAGGGATGGCAAAAAATCCGTCAACTTTACGATTAATGGAATATCATACGAGGGTATTGTATTGTATTATCTTTGGATATAATTTATAGACAATATAATTATAAAGAGATAAAAAGTTTCGAGTTTCAATTAAATAGAAAAATAAATAATTACGATATAGTTGAAACTACAAATTTAATTGCAAAAGTTTAATTGTGAAAATGGAAATTATAGAACTTAATTATGAAAATTTAATTAGAATAGTAATAACGACTATATTCAATTGTGAAAATTTAATTGCAACGATAAAAGTTGTAACATTCAATTATGAAAATTTAATTATTCAACACTTCTCTAGTTAGAATACTAAAATTCGGGATTAAAATTGATATAATACACATATATGTATGTCGTTATATACATTTATTGCTGCGTTATTTTATAATCGTAAATTCGCTTTCAGTGTCGGGAGGCATACCGGCAAACACGTCCCTCAACGTTTACATTCGCGACTATGCGAAACTCCGCGGCACAAAAGCGATGTGCCACGAGGGTGGCTGTGGTGCCTGCATCGTGGCTGCGGAAATCAAGGGGGAAACAATGGCTGTGAATTCTTGCCTCGTGCCAATATTAATTTGCGACGGGTATGTGTACAATTAAATCGTGATTTTGTATTCAAATTTCACTCTTCGTCAAAAGAAGGAATTACATAATGAAAATTTAACGCACGACATGTAAACTGCATCATACGAGGTGTCTTATCTTCGATATTGATCTTTGATCTTTGATGTTTTGAATTTTTTATATAGTCCTATTTATTCGCTTCGAGATTGTGATTAATTCTCTATCAAATAATTTCGCAGATGGGCAATTAGTACGATCGAAGGTATAGGAAACAGACTAAATGGCTATCACTCGATTCAGGCTGCGCTCGCTGGCAAAAATGGCACGCAATGCGGATTCTGTTCCCCCGGTATGGTGATGAATCTTTACAGGTACGACGGAGAAATTTAAAAAAAAAGCATTCTTTTTCCCCAAAACATCGCATTCAAATATTCGAGCGTTCGGCGTTGTATCGCGTTTTAATGCGTTCCATACCGTTATTTTCAGTCTCACGCAAAAAAACAAATTGACAATGCAACAGATCGAAAATTCATTCGGCAGTAATATTTGCCGATGCACGGGTTATCGACCGATTCTAGATGCGTTTAAAGGATTCGCCAGCGATGCGTCCCTCGCAATGAAAAAGGATATTCGCGATATCGAGGTAATCGCGCGCGAAATATTTTGCTTCAATTGCAAAAATTTGTTTTCTTCAGAAACTTCATTTATTATATGAAATTTGCACTTGTAATTATACTTTATTTTTATGATATAATCTTAAAATAATAATAAATTAATATTTTATTGCTGTTACAAGATATAATACTTTTTATATTATTTACAAATCATAAATTCAATAATATATGCGTATTTCGTAGGAGCTCTACAAGGTGAAAACCTGCCCGAAGAGTGGATTGCTATGTAAAAACAGTTGTTGCGATAAATTGAAACGTTCGAATAAATCTTCGAACAACGTAAAGTTGGATATAAAGTTGGAAGATGCGGAATTCTATAAAATTTATTCAGTCGAGGATCTATTCGCGGTATTTCAACAAAAACCGAAGGCTACATACATATTAAACGGCGGGAATACGGCAAATGGTAATTTTTTCCTTCAAAGTTTAACTATTTGTATTACAAAAAAAAGATAGCGAAGCGGATGTGAATCAGCGTTTATTTATTCGGCTAAATCTAAATATTAAATGTTTCGAGTATGTAAACATGGAACTTTTATAACGCATCATCTGCGTTGCAACTATGCATTGTCTACAATATTGCTTTCTTAAGTTTCGTGTTTCTTATTTAAATTAATTCCAACTAATATGTTAAAATCTCTCATACGCGAATAGAAAGTCAATATGCAGTGTTTCGCCTCACATTATTTTTTAATAGATTCTGCAATATAAATAGAATATTTTATGTATTTCTAAACATGTTTTCGACATGAATAACTCTTCCGGTTATTTCAATAAATATTTTGTAATTTCACCAATTAAATAAGACGATAACTAATTCTAGGTGTTTATCGTACGGATAAAAGCGACCTTCACATCGACATAAACGACATTCCGGAGTTGCGCCGCATCGAAAAGACCAAGCAATCTTTAACCTTGGGTGGAAATATATCTCTTACTATGGCGATGGAGACTTTTCAAAAGTACTCGTCTGAGCCCGGATTCAAGTACCTGCGTCATCTAGCCCATCACATCGATCTTATCGCAAGTGTACCAGTACGCAACATCGGCAGCATCGCCGGCAACTTGATGATCAAGCACGCGCATCACGAGTTTCCATCCGATTTGTTCCTGATGTTGGAAACCGCCGGTACCCAAATACATATCCTCGATAAACCCGGTAGCAAGCAAAGCATGATGCTACAGGACTTCCTCAAGACCGACATGCGCCACAAGATCATCTACAGCGTGGTGCTGCCGTCGCTGTCCGATGAGTACGAGTATAGATCTTACAAGATCATGCCAAGAGCGCAGAACGCCCATGCACATATCAATGCTGGCTTCCTCTTCAAACTCGGCGGCGGCGGCAAGGTAATCATATATTTTGGTTTCCGAATTATCTTATTATATCTGTCATTATTTTATCATATTAAAATGATATTTCTCTCGCATAAAGGTGCTGGAGAAGCCCAATATCATTTTCGGTGGTATCAATGAGAACTTCCTGCATGCGAAGAGCACCGAGGTGCTGTTTACCCACCAGCAATCGATCTTTGATAAAAACATATTCAAGGCTGCCTTGGAGACGCTGCATAATGAACTAGACCCTGACCATGTATTGCCAGACTATTCGCCGGAATTCCGCAAGACTCTCGCTATAGGATTATTCTACAAGTTTGTGTTGAGCATCAAACCGGAAAATGTGAATCCTCAGTTCCGCAGCGGCGGCACTATCTTGGAACGAGGACTTTCTTCAGGTAGAATGATCAGTAGATTCCGAAAGATTTCTTTCTTGCTCGCTTGTTTGATAAGTTTTCTTTCTTTCTCGAGAATTTATTTCACTTCATTCTAGATTTTGCAAAATTCGATTAAAAAGTTCCGACGTTCATCATGAGTTTATCTTATTAAAATCTTGAAACTCTAAATGAGCTGTTACTGACAAGGCAATTTCGATATTAAAAATGTAGAGAGATATAAATGTACTGATTTAGTCTAATGAAAAAATTGCAACGTGCCATGATTCATTATTCACACATGAAAAAAACATCCAGGTACGCAGGACTACGAATCAGATAAAAATATGTGGCCGGTGAACAAGCCGACAGTAAAGTTGGAGGCGATTCAGCAGACATCGGGCGAGGCCCAGTACTGCAACGATCTACCGCCGTTTCCTGGAGAAGTATTTTGCGCCTTCGTCACCACAGATATTGCTACCGGCAAGATCAAGAGCATAGATGCGAGCAAGGCGTTGGCTATGAAGGGCGTAGTAGCGTTTTTCAGCGCCAAAGACGTGCCCGGTAAAAATGTATTTGCCGCGGGTGTCAATCAGCTGATGATGTTGCCCTCTGACGAAATTCTGTTCGCCGAGGATGACATTCTCTACGCCGGTCAGCCGGTCGGCGTGATCGCCGCCGAGACGAACAGTTTGGCAAACCAGGCAGCGAAATTGGTGGAGATCAAATATAGCGAGCCTTTGAAGAGGAAGCCAGTGATAACTGTCGAGGAAGCGCTCGCAACAAAAGATGATAGTAGAGTCATGCTAGGCACCAATGTTCCGGCGAAGAAAAAAGGTAAAAATTATTTACACAGGATGTTTTTGTTACAATAAGATCCTGTTTTTTAAAACTTTAATATCTTGTAACTCAAAAATTATGCATGCCGTTTAAAATGTTGATTTATACGAATTTTCCTTTAAGAAATTACCAAAGAATCATCCTCAGAAATTTTTTGTACGTTTCGAATATTTAGAAAAATGTTATAGATTAAGATAGAGATTGAAAATTTAAGAATTTTAAATAATATTTCGATATATCGGGAAATTATAAACTGAAAAGATATTAAATTAATTGATAAATTATATATCTGAGAACTTATAAGTGACAAATTTTATCGTGATTGAAAAAGAATTAATATAAAAACGGCGATTCTCGCGGTTTTTCGTTATTTTACAGGAGATGATATTAAGCACGTGATAAAGGGCGTCTTAAATTTAAATAGCCAGTATCATTACACTATGGAGACTCAAACTTGCGTGTGCGTTCCCGCGGATGATGGCATGGATGTCTATCCAGCTTCGCAATGGGTAGATTACATTCAAGTAGCTATCGCGGATTGCCTTAATGTCAAGAATAATAGGTGAGTCTCATCAATCTCTCGATTATGAAGAGATAGTCATCGTAATTTCCCATTAATCTTCGTGCTAACGTAATCGATGCGAGCAGTGCTTCCGAAATACACGTTCTTGGTCTCCTCATATTCACAAAATTAAACTATATAATATATAATGTAATCGTGATAATTTATTATATTGCATATAAAAAACTGTGCCCAAAACTAAGCAACAACCAATGAATTGGTGAAAAAAATTCGGTAGAAAAATTGACATAGTGCATAATCAAAATAGAACGTTTTTCTCGATTCTTGAAATATATAAATTTAAAAAATAAAAACATTTTGATGAATTAGCGTAATATAATCAAGTGATTTTAATTTTCAGTATCAACGTCTCCGTAAAACGACTTGGTGGTGCATACGGGGCGAAAATTTCGCGCACTGGACAAGTCGCGTGCGCTTGTGCGGTGGTATGTCACAAGCTGAATCGCCCGGCACGTTTCATCATGACGATCGAGAGCAATATGCAAACGATGGGCAAGAGAATCAAGACGCACCACGAATACGAGGCCGGTGTCAACAATGAAGGAGTTATCCAGTATCTTGATTCGAAATTTTGGTGCAACACCGGTTGTAACTTCAACGAACCCCACGCTTGGGTTATAGCGCATCATTTTGCCAAGTATATCGCCAAAATTATAGCTAATAATATAAAGTGCAGCGTTTTCAGTAAAATATTATCCTCAAATTTTAATTCTCTCATCCGTCTTTAAAATTCAATATTTTAAAATTTAAAGAAAATTTTATTTATCTTTTTTTGACATTTTTTCTTTAGTGCATTAATTTAAATCGAAAAAAATTATGTCATAAACGTAAGAAATATTTCTTTAATATTACGACTAGATTTCTCTAAAAATAATAGTATTTCTTTGCAATTGAGAAATAGGTTGTTTTGATAAGCATGAGGATATTTTAACAAAATTTTGTTGAAAACTACACGTGTGTATCTACAATTACTATTTGTTAATAGCTGTTACGTGACCGACACTTGGACAATGAACGGATACGAGGTGCGAACCGACATAGCGTCAAATACGTATTGTCGAGCGCCAGGCTCCTTAGAAGGGGTGGCCATGAGCGAGGATATAATGGAGCACATCGCGAGGGTGACGAAAAAAGATCCGTTTCAAGTCAGACTGTCGAACATGAACGAGGACGACAAGACTGTGCTAGAGGCAATGTGGCGCGAGTTGTCGAAATCGGCTGATTATGAGATACGAAAGCGAGCCGTCGACACGTTCAACAACGAGAATCGTTGGAAGAAGAAGGGGATCGCTATGGTGCCAATGATGTATCCGTTCATGTTTTGGGGACAATTCAACGCCATGGTATCAATTTGCGCGCGCGATGGTACGGTCTGCGTGACACATGGTGGGATCGAATGCGGTCAAGGTATTAATACCAAGGTATGATATTGTTAAGAAAATGTCTCAAGCTTCCTTCTCAACTGGAGAGGAGCAATATATAATTTGTCAAATAGCTATTAATCTGACAGCGAAATAAAAAAGTAAAAATAAATTGCTTCGGAAAACTTATATATTCATAATTTAACTTGAAGGATTCCTATAAATTCTTTTTAAGCTACTTTTTGCAGATTACAAAAGTTATATACTAATTAATTATTAGCCTGGGTATTTTATCCTTATTCATATAAATAAATTTCATCTTTTCTGTCCTCCCTCTCAGGTCGCTCAAGTGGCAGCTTACACCCTGGGAATCGATCTAAGCTTAATCAGCGTCAAACCAACTACTAACATAGTAACACCCAACAATTCGGTTACCGGAGGAAGTGTTGCCAGCGATAGTTGCGCTTATGTAAGAAATTCTAATCTTCTTTAACGCTTCGCGAAAGATAATTAATTATAATATTAAATTAATTAATAATAATTGAATCCATGTGCGATTTTAGGCCACGATTCAGGCTTGCAAGGAACTCTTGAAAAGACTCGAACCGATCAAGAAAGATTTGAAAAACCCGAGCTGGAAGGAGCTCGTTCTTGCGGCGCATCTAAAGGATGTTGATTTATGCGCGCGATATATGTAAGCATCACATCATTAAATCATTTTTAATATAATTTGATGCTAATATCCAGATATATGCAAATCATTATCGTATTACGCGTTATTATCAGCTGTTTCATCTATTTAATCTTCTTCTATAATACATGTATAATTGATGAATATACTTTGTAAGTTTTTTATTCGCGATTTTTTCCTCTTTTTTTATTTTTAAAACAGCATAATCATTGTAGTATTTTTCCGCCCGATTTCAACAGAATCAATGATTAAAATAGTTAAATTTTATATTTATATGCAAAACGATATGTGGCAATTTTCGCTTGTTATTCTCTTCGTTTATTTATTATTTATTGCACTTACCTCGATAGGTACGCGCCCACGCAGGAAGACACACTCAAGCCTTACAAAATTTACGGCCTCACCATCGCTGAGGTCGAGATCGACCTGTTGACTGGCCAGCACATTATCAGAAGGGTGGACTTAATGGAGGACACTGGTAAGAGTTTAAGTCCGGAGGTCGACGTCGGTCAAGTAGAGGGTGCTTTCGTGATGGGAATAGGATACTGGACTTCCGAGGATCTGGTGTACGATCCTAAAACAGGAGCATTGACAAATTATAGAACTTGGGTACGTGATCTTTATTGAGTGTTCGGTAACGCTTCTAATATCTCCGAAACGCGTCTTCTCACAAATTCTAAAGGGGAGAGATTAAATTATCATGAGTATTCTATTCTTGTCGTAGAACTATAAACCGCCAGGAGCGAAGGATATTCCCGTTGATTTCCGCGTGTCCTTCTCCAGGAATTCGAGCAACGAACTCGGTGTTCTCCGTTCAAAGGGTAAGATCAGAAACTGCGTTAATCCTTTCGGATTTGCATCTGTATTTATTATCAAAGAGAAGATCTGTTCCTCTTTATGCATATTGATTGTGTATAAAAAATTTTGGACAATCTCTATAGAGAAATTTTAGAATAAAAAATATTTTGATGCGTATTAACCATTAAAAATTTAATTAGAAAAATTTAATTAAACAAAATATAATAATTGCAAAGCTTAAAGTGTTCACGATTTTATCTCGAGCATTCTTTGCTATAAAATGAGAAAAGACGCAGATCTAAAAGGATTAAAGATTATCGATTTAATCATGAATATCCCTTTGCAGCAACCGGTGAGCCACCGCTCGCCATGGCTTGTGTAATTTCGATAGCGATCCGCAAGGCATTGAACTCTGCTAGGGCGGATGCCGGAAATACAGATGATTGGTATCAATTGGGTAAGTTCCAAGCAGGGAGATGTAAACGGTATACTCGTATACTTCATGTACAGGGTGAAAATCGCGTACTTTGTGACCTGAATATAACATGTGTATATAATCTTTGCAGAATGTTTAATCTCACCATTGAATCTCTTCGAGTAACACTTATATTAATAGAAGAATTTTTTTTCTTAATTAATGTGCTTTTCACATTCTGATTTTGTTCTTCTTTGTAAGATCTAATTTGATATTAATACTTCAATAGAGAAAAAATAATAGTTTAGAAGAAATAATTGATGAACTTTTCCGATCCAATTAATTTCATTTTATTATTTCTTCCAAATTATTATATGCGAAAATTACGCTCATTCAATATTATTCGCGATATGTGTGTCACTCCAAGCCATACAACGAATAATATAATAGTTTTCATTTGCATTTAAAAAGTAAAAAAAAATTACTCTAGCTCATAGAATTAAGAGTGCGTGTGTTTCAGCCTGTATATAAATTCTTATAATGTATTATTATATTAATATATACTCGATTTTTATCGCTCTTGTAATTTCGCAGATGGACCATATACCAACGAACGTATAATTCTAAACAGTTTAACCAGCAAGGACAACATGGTGCTCTGAAAGTGTGATTTGCGCGGGAATATAAATTGGTGCTTAAAATAAATCCTATAGTTATTGTCGTTTGTCTCTTTAATCGCTCCCTTTTTCTAACCAGAATAAATTTAGATGCCCCGTACGACTATACAATTCATTTTAACATCCCCGTTTCGCCGATACAAGAGGTTTCAGGGTAACAGCGGCACGATAGTGTATGTGTAATTAGATTAATTAACAGGCTTTTAACATAACTAAGGCACACAATTTCTGTTTTATGGTAAATAATTTCAATAAATACTCTCTATTAAACGCCATTGATGTGCTACATAGTAAATATTACAACAACATATCTGCGGTGTATAATTTGTAATTAATGATTATACAATATTAAAGTATATGTCGGAGAGAGAAATAATAATCGTATATACATATATACGATTATATATACGCAGACATCAGACGTTAAATAAACGTCGACATTGTTTGCATTATTTGCACTTGAGGGTGGATGAGAAAAAGAATTGGGGAAATATAAAAAAGAAAAAAACGGAACGAAACGAGATTATGGCATATCGGAGGTTTGATTCGCAAAATCATTCAATTAACACATAATGTGCATCGCCGCAAAATGGAGAAAAACATGGAATGTATTCCTTCCACGGCACTATTCACGCCATTCTCAAGACGTCCCGTTCGCTCGAAATAACCGCTATTCATGTGTCACACGAGGGGGAGAACATGCCAAACTTAACTCGGAGCGCGCAGCCTTAATAATAAAAAATTCTTAACACGCGCGCGTAACAAATATACCGAACATTAAGCATAAATAGCGAAAGTTAAAAAGACCGATGTAATCTTGAAGAGATAAAATTTCAATGCTGTAACATAGCGTGTGTGTACATCGTATATCTTATCGTGTGTGTACATCGTATATCTTATCGTGTTTCCTCTAAATACATAGAATAGGGATAGAGATCGTTTTCGCGATAATTATGCAGCATCGAGATTCTAATTCCTCGAGATTAGATCGATCTTTTGCTCCCCGATAAATAGTATCGCGATGCACAAGCATGTTTTCCTCGTTCTTAATATCCGTTCTCTATCGCTCTCATCTCTCCCTGATAACGCTGATCACGAAGAAACGGAGTAAAGATTCCTTCGCCAAACGCTCGGAAGCAATGTCGCCTCTGTCTTCTTATACATTTCTCTAATCCCCGATAATCGTCGCGAGCTACCTTAAACGCCGTGTACACTATAGAAAGTAGAGCGGTCCCTTTCGTTATTGTTTGAACGGAGGATAGTGATATATATTTCACGCTTGTCTTTAATAGCCGCCAAGCACGTGGTCGAATGAGAAAGCAGGCGGCCGTGACGACTGTAGTCGCGCGACTCGAACGAGACCGATATTACACAATTTTTCACAGACAACTTTTTGCAGAAACTTTCACTTTTTTTACTTAATCCTCTTACTCGAGCAATTGTAATATATTGAATCAATATTGCGACGCGTGCGTTAAAGATAATAGTCATAATGAATAACAATAATTACATTTTTATACGAGCATTTCATTTTTACCAGAACCTAGTATATGTCATCTAGATTCTACAATAAAGACGAGAACAATAGAACGACTAGTTGTAAATTTTTCATATTTTCTCCAATATATTTTCTTTAAATATTTAATTAAAACCTAATTGGAATTAAAATAAAGTTTTAAATTAATTGAAAGCTAGGAAAAATCTCGTTACTTGTATACTTTATATTTCTCTTTTCTACATTTGAACAAATGTCTCGTAATTTTGAGACATCCTTTCAAATATAAAAAGAAATATATATCTGTATAAAATATATATACATATATAATTTATTTAAAGATATTAATAAAATATAAAATTAATTTATATAAGATTTATGCTATTAATTGCTAATTCATGCTAATTAAACTATCCATTCGAGTTATTTCAGTCTCGTCCAGATCGCGACTTTAGTCACCACTCGATTATATTTCTTGCGTGTCGCAACACACGGCCATATATATTTATATATTTATATATATATATATATCTATCATCTTTTTTGCACACTAACTACGGACCTCTATGAATATTCTTTCATTTCTTTTCACCTATTATTACAGCAAACACTATGCTGATTTGTATGTGTGTGTGTGTAATATCCTAAAGTAAATATATACGCCGCGAAAGATACTGTATGATATTACGATTTTTGCGGTTTTCTTTCTCTTCATCTTTTCCTCGACATTTGTACAACGAGAAGGCATTATCGTCATTACGCGCTCACTCACATACGATACAGAGATCGCTTTGCCCTGTTATTGAAACCGTTTAACGATGACGCCCGGCGGGTCATCGTGCAACGCTGCCATAATCAGCGTCTCGAGTCAACGATAGTAGTACATCACGCGCACGCACACACACATACACACACATACATCGCGTAATATCATTATTACATCACAAGATAAACGATTTCGGCGACTTGTCTCAATTTTGCCAAACGCATCGTATAACGTGAGCTAATCTGGACAACAGTTAGTCCCTCTACTTACAATTACTCACAAAATTACAATCGAATGTTTAAAAAAGTCTATACATTTTTTTATCTTTCTTAGTATAATAAAAAGGAGAAAGAGAAAAAGAAAAAAGTAGAAAGATAGAATAAATTTGACAACTTATAAATCTGATATCTTACATTATAGAGCAAAATTTTGAATTTTAGATATTTATAAAAAATAATATATGTATATGATTCTCTCTCTCCTTAAATAATTCGAGACATTCGATCAATATCGCGATATATCGTGTATGCGCGTGTACGTCTGGCATTTGTACATCTATACTTGTCTCGAAGAATATTTCACATTCTGAATTTAAATTATTTACTATCTTCTATAATTCAGGATCTTTCTTTTTCCCTCTCTTTATATATATATATACATACATACATACATATATATATATATATATATATATATATACATACTACAATGATACATATACAAGCATAGATGAGATTACATTAAAACTAAATAACAATAAATTTCTCCCTGTGAAAACTTCGAGCTCTTTCTTTTTTTCTTTCTCTTTCTCTGATGAGAATATGAGAAACATGACAAGCCGTCCTTGGAGCAACAAGAAAACATCTCTATTAGATCACAAAGATTAGATGAAAAAATGTTGGAAATACGATACGGTCACGATTTTTCATTTTCTCTCTTTCTCTTCCATTCCCGGATTAGTATAAATAAAATTTTTATTAGCTCGTCGGACCGGTCGGCTGTGTCTTATTCTTCATAAATATATATATAAGATCCTTTCTATAAATACTAACAATATACAGTGTGTACTCTTACGCGGCCGAGAGGTTTTACATTAACTATGCGGGCCGATAAGAGAAGTTGCGACAAGAATATCTTACTAGTTTAAAGCGAGAGAGATTGAATACAATTGGATTATCTCGTTTTACATCTTCCTATAATACGGTAATCATATATACGTAATATTGTCCTGTTACGTTCGGTGGCGCCAGTAGCTTTAGGCACGAATATGTTTTGGGGAAATGTCATGATTAAGCGGGTGTGAAACACCAGGTACTCCTTCAAGGAATGCCAGAGCGGATCCCGGGAAGTATCAGTTGGATGGTGGGACTTTCAAAAAAAAAAAAGCGACGAATATGTCGATCTCGAACAAGAAAAAATAAAGATAAGAATGATCGAAAACGATATTGTGTAACGAGGAGAAATGGAAAGGATACGCAAACGATCATTCATTAGATAAGCGAAGAAAACCGTGTGCTTGACATCTTAGCCAAAAAGCGTTACATTAGATTTACTTAATTGTTTAAGAAATCAGCGTGCACTAATCGACTAAAGTCAATGTATGATACAATTGTATGAATTATATTAGAAAAGAGATTTCTTCCAAGTATATATTCTAAATATATACGTTAAATCACACAAATTCTTTTCTTTGCTTATCCGATAAATAATATCAATAACAATATTAATTATATTAATATACATTACATATTATTTAATAATTAATTAATTTTTTGATATTACATCAATGTGAGTATTCTAAAGCTACCGGCGCTATCCTTGAAGAACTCGCGTGATCTCTGCTTAATCGAAGCTCGACTCGAAGCTATCCCGATTTACAAACTAACTATCTATCTCCGCGGCGACCATAATTTAATGTTACTTTCAGCTACTGCTGCTCTCAGAGAAGATTCTATACGCGTTCATATTTTATTATATAAAAGATATACTCGCGAAAAGAGTGAGAGCGCAGTCGGAACCTAGTGTGAGCCAACGGAAATGTACATCGACGAATGAAGGGAAGCGATTCGTTTGATACCAAGCCCGAAGATATATCTGGCCGCTTCCTCCGCCTAACATCTGCATCCGCCCGCGAAATGACGTTTCATTAAGCTTTCTCATTTCGCACAAATTGTGATTTTGCAGATATATATATACTCGTTCCTTTCGAGACGACTCAGAAAAATTTTTCTCATTTATATCTGTGTATATACATATATATTTATGCTTATCGAGATATATACGTACGCGCTAGCGAAAGTAAAAATATCGAGACAAGGAGAACGAGAAAGGTTTACAAAAGTATTACCTTTAAAAAATATTAACAACGATAGAAAAGACTCGCGTAAATCATGAACGGCGTAGAAACTCAATACCTACAACGCGCCAGCCAAAGTCTCTCTCGATGATCGACCGATTCCGCTTAACGTCGCGACCTTACGTTAACATTAATCGTAATCAACTGAATCCTTCATTATCTATATTAGTAGAGTATTATGATCTAAAAAGAAATGAAAGATTAGTTAATCTATAGTGAGAATTAATCGACGTTGGAGGAATCGGTCTTGCGTCAGTCCTCGATGCAGGATTAATGATAAGTTTATAAGAGAAATCGAAAAAAAAAATTAGAGACAATACTAGAAACGAGAGCGAACATTTACGTCCCGATAACGCGAAAAAACATTATCTCGTGATATATGTGTGTGTTTGTGTGAGAGAGGCCTCAACGAAAATCGAACAGACTTTCATCGACTAGTACTGCGTACGTTGCGTAAATATCGTCATATTTTCGTTTAATTCCTTCTTTTCCTTCCTTTCATTCCTTCTTTTAGCCGCAGTTCATTCGTTCATTCGAGCGAGCAATCGCGGATAAATAATCGATCGATTAAATATAATATACACGCTACATTGGTAGATTTTTCATCTTCTCGATTACGACGACATTTATATAATTTGACGAGAATCGCGAGTGTGTGTGCTGACAAAATCCCAAAACGAAACGACCGCAACAGGATATTGACTGCATCGATAGTACCACGTACATTCACGTTGTTGTATTAATTATTTTGTATGAGCGTCGTAGCCTTTTAATTCGTTTTAACATACTTCGTTAACTATCTAATTAAGATATCCTCGAACAGTATACGGATAAAGAACATTTAATGAGTCCATCTATTCGTTTCATACATGCACAGTATGTTTAATTTAAGTATATACATTCAGTTGTTTTCTTAAATAATAGAGTTATTACAATAATATAATGTTTGAAATAAAAGTTATTTTATTTAAGAAGATCCATATAAAGTGAAACGATTATTCCATTAAACGAAAATTTTAAATTATTTTCTATTAACGTTGTCTGCAACAGTTTTATTTTTTTTAAATGACATATAGCATTTTGCTAGTTTTGTAACAAATTCAAAATTAATTAAAAAATTGGCAAGTGAGAGCCAACAAGTAAGGCGCGATAATTGGAATGCGAGAAAGAAGAAAAAATAACTTTCTTTTTCTTTTAATTATTAGTACATTTCAAATTACTCATCACAATACATGCAATAAACACGAATGTTTCGGATCATCTTTTGATCTATATTCTTGAAAATTTTTTCTTCTTCCTTGCGCTCTAATCACTACGCCTTGCTCTTACGCTTTACTTGCCAATTTTTTAATTATTTTTTAATTAACCAATTATTATTATTATTTTTAATCAAATAATTATAATTATTATTTAATTAATTATTATTATTTAAGCCAATTTTCATTTTAATAACAAATTCAATAATGTGCAATAAAGTGAGATGTTCAATAGTCGTTCATAAGATACTATATTGCTTTTATATATGAATGAACAAATTTTATTATTTAAAAAAAACTTTATTATTATTATTGTTAACTATTATTTACAAAATAACTGAGTGTATCCGCTTAAACCAAGCATACTGTGTATACATATATATATATATATATATATATATATATATATATATATATATATATATATATATATGATAATAATTATCGTATATCTTTTATCGTATTTAATATTTAATACTTTTCTCGACAGAAAAAGAATATGCCTCAAAACTCTCTATACTTCTCCCCTTCGCCATCCCGAAACAACATATCCATACATTCGCAGAAAATTTTGCGATATTATATTATGTTATATTATATATTACAACGAGGATATGTGCCCGATGTGCGAATCTCTATTTCGATCTTTTCTGCTTTGCGTTTCTTTATACCGGTTTAAACATTAACGCGAACATTGGTATACGTGCAATCGTCAGCTACATGTGTATATAATCTAACGCGATATTACGTTTAGAACCATGACGAACCACCAGGAATACTCTTTATCGATTTACTTAACGCGCTCTTGCCAATTCACGCACCATCAGTCACGCACAATCTCCCCCTTTCCCAAATGTAAAAATTAATCTTTACCTAAATATCGCTATGTAATTACGGAAATTCTTCATCGAACTTAGAAAATGCATCTTCGATAATAGGCTTGCTCGACGTATCAACGAAGAAAAACTGTTTTGCGTTGCACGAACGCAATACTATCACAGTTTATCCTCATCAGGAAGATATTCACTGCACACGCGCACGTTCGTGTCATTCTAAACGCAACTCGCGTCCGGAACAACTAATTCGTCTAAGCTACATAATTTATGCCCGGCTACAGATTTACAAGGCGGAAAAAAAACGCGTCGCTCTACACTCTATATGTATTCCCGCGAACATTGGCTAAAGTTAAGGATTCAGATTGCTCCTTGTTGCCTCCTCGATAAAGAGACACTCGAAAAATTCGATTAAACGACGTATTTATAACCGTTACCAATGTTCACGGGAATATATTGGAGTAATGCGTGCTACATGTTGCTCGGCGAGCATATTACAGGAAGTATGATACAATTTGCCGATCGTATTTCACAATGAGACGAATCGAGATGATCAATCAATGATTCAAGATTGCGATCGGGCCATGCTTAACGGAAATAAGCGAGACACATTATCTTTGTTTCTTTTCTTTTTCTAGGCATATTACACGGTATTTACAAAATTCCGCTCCATCTTCTTAATTCCATTTGAAATCCTGGAACAGTCATTGGTAGTCTGCTTTAGTAAACGCAATTTTGCGTTTATATCATGAAACTATATCCATATATCTATTTTCCCGTTTGTATTAGTGACAGTTATTTACATGATTATCAAGATAGTTAATCTTTGAATGCTATACTTTTGTTAGTAGCAATCAAATTGATAATAAGAATTGCATCAGAGGAAAAAAGATGAACGTACGTGTGAGTGCACTATTAGTTAATAGAGAACAGCCAGATTTCATCCATAAAATTCACTTCAGGCAACTTGTAATTTATAAAATTAACATATTAAATTGATATAAAAGAATTGATATTAAAAAAAAAGTTTTCAAAATTAAAATGTTATATGTTTTCGTAAACAAAAATGCATACATTTTTTGATAATTAATAATATAATTATGATATTGAAAGAACTATCTAGTTATTATAATTATATTATAGTAATTAAATACTTCTAATCAGTAATAATTATATTTACAATTTTCTCAATAAATAAAATTATAGATAAAATTTCGTTTCACGTTACCATTTAAAAATCAAATGAGAATTAACAATTCAGAAATTCCGGCTAAAATGCTACATGATAGTCATTATTAATCACAAATACATATATAAGTCACAAAGAAATTACTGTACATTATTACCCTGGCTTCATAACGATACCCATTCAAAAGTCATTGGAAAAAATATACTTCATACATACATATATATATATATATATATATATATATATATATATATATATATATATATACTTCATACATATATATACATACAAAAATAAAAATTCAATGCCTAAGATAGCGTATCTAATAAAATTTGCTCTTGTAAAATGTGAGGTAAAATTCTCGCCGCGTAAATTTCGAAATTTTCGTGATCTTTAGCCGACACAAATCTCTATCATGGTTCGTTCCATTATATATCATGAGATCCTTGAGAATGATAACGGCGCAAATGATAAATGAGGATAGGTACCTAATCCCTTCACAGAGCACCAAAAGGATCGAGTTGGACTGCATTGCCTTGTGGCTGAGCCGGTGCTACAGCGGCTTGAGGCTGAGATTGCGGCTGCTGTTGCTGCAGATTAGGACCAGTCATCATGGGATTTGCGCCGGGCATGGCCATCATCGGCGCAGCTCCTCCCGCAACCATCATACCGCCACCGGAGGCGGAAGCACCTGGGATAGTACACATCATCGGCCTCATACCCTGCATACCCTGCATGCCCTGAATACCCATCGGCATACCTTGCATACCCTACAGACACCAGAGAGTGAGAGAAATAAGATGTATGTACAAAAGAAAGCATGTGTGCCTGCAGAATTTAATATTTTTCTTAACATTAAAATAACTTTGATCAATCAATGTTATAATCAAATTAAAGTTCAACAATAACTAACAATAATTAAAGTTCAATAATAATTTAGGCGTTGACTGGAAAAAAGAAAAATGCACTTAGACTTTTTTATTTTATTTTATAAAGTCTTCTGGAAGTGAGTTCGATTGCACTAACATTGAACAGAATTGTACATGTTGTTAAACGAGAGAAAGTATCGGATAAGATAAAATATAAGTACTCTATATATATATTCTTTTCAAACAAGCCCTCTCCTTTGAGATTTTTTCCATTTTATATTTGCAAGAAATCTCTAGAAAAATATAGTGCGACTTAATCTAATCTATTCTGATAACACGTATGTATATATATTACCTGCATATAGGTAATAAACCTTTATAATCAATTTGTCTACATTATCTACATTAAGAATCAACATGTCAAGCAAATTACAGCCAACGTACGCAGAAAAACAAATCTTAAATCAATTTGCAAAAATATAAATCGCTGCGATAAACTATCTACTACATTCTCGAAAACGTGCATCAACGGTTATATATCTATGCATAAGCACATAATGCGAGGAAACGCAATGAGATGTCCGAGTGTCGAGCTGGAACACTATCTTTCAACAACTTTGTCGCCTCGACGAAAAGTAGGAAAACTATACAATGTGATTTGTACAAATAACAATTATTGACATAAGTGAGTTAGTGGCAATTCGTGTTATCACACATCATTCTTGTAGTGTTTTGTGATTTAGTGGAGTGAAATCTGATGATGAATTTGACGCTTTATCGTATTAAACGAGACTCGCTCGTTGAAACAAAAACACTTATAATCTCATGGGACTTACCATGATGGTAGGCTGCGAGGGAAACCCCATAGTAGTGGTGGTTGTAGGTAGAAGTTGCGTCATTCCTTGGCCCTGTAACATAGCCGGTAACATGCCATATGCCGGTGTGCATGCATTACACTCACCTAAAGGGTGCTAACTGACGAGAAAATTACTTCGTTATGTAGAGCGCGAAAGAGTCCCACGATGGACGGTGGATAAATTTACGTTTTTAGATTAGAAAAAAAAACTGAAAGGTACTACGTGAACATTTAGCACGTCACTAACGAGCTAAAATAATTTACTAGATCGCGTGATAAAGAATTTCTACAAGTAAAGGCGATAATATTGAAAATAATTTCATGAGAAACAGCTTAAACGATCTATAAATCTGCATAGGAAATCTACATTTCATACTGTGTTTTGTCAGAAACTACAGTGTTTTTTCTTCGAAAATAATGCGTAACAATGATGATGTGTATGTGTGCGTATATCCTTGTGCGTATATTCTTGTGTATCAACAATCAGAAAAAGCGTGCTGGGAATACTTAACGGACGAAGAAAATGTTAAAACTTACCATGGGACGATATCCAGCACCGGTGGTAGCTGCCATTGGCTGAGGTGACCATCCACCAGCTGAACCGCCCGTTTTCGCGGCGTTCTTCGGTGAGTTCCATTGCATTCCTCTGCAAAAAGAAGGAAGAACATTCTAATTCTATCAGAAATATTATACACACATCTATATCATCATTAAGAAAAAATTATTTATGATTTTATTATTATTATCTTATATATATACATATACCTTTATATCATTTTGATAAGATTTATGTAACTGAACTTTATATCGCGTATATTGCAAATAAAATTGCTAGCATATACAGAAGCATTTCAATAAATAAGAGATAACAAAACCTGTCATGAGGATACATGTATTTATATGGAAAACATGTGGAATACGTGCATCGATATATATTAAAGGCTGTAGTTATAAATAAATATATGTCATATATATCATGACAGGTTTTGTTACATTATTTATTGAAATGCTCTTATATATGTACGAAAATATGATTACTTACTTAACTTGCTGTTGTGCGCTCTTATTGATGGTCAAGTTCTGCGCAAGGCTAGCGAGACTACTATCCAAATCTCCGGTCAAAACCTTGCCAGTGGCAGTTGTACTAACCGGTTGCCCCGTGGCTGAAATAACATTAATTCAAAATCAATTTATTCATCATCACATCGGCATGAAAAAATTGTCAAAAATCCTAAGCAACACCTATGTCAAACAAAGCTCTCCAAAAAACCAAATGAGGATTTAAAGCGAATTGTGAAATTAATTTAAATTTACAAAATAAAACAATTTCTAAATATAATATATTTTCTAATAAAAAATAATAATAAAAAAATATTTAATTTAAAAAAACTACTATCGCGAAATTCTAAACAGCAGCATGCAAAGCTTCTAAACGGAATAACACAAAGCAGAATTATGTTTGCACAATTATTCATGAGCATGCGAATTATCATAATTGAATTATAAACTAATAAAATAAAATAACAATCACATACAAAGGTTATCGCGCGTTCTATGAATATATCAATCATGAACCAGAGTGATATAATCATCTATTTTTTTCAGTGATTTTTGCGATTATCTAAAATGTTAAATAAAACATAGACACATTTATTTAGTCGTGCAAATGTGTGTGGCTAAAATTACATCACAATTATCTTACGTTCTCACAATTATTTTACGGTCTCTAAATATAAACATTCAATGCGATTTATCGATCGAATAAAATATACATAAATTGAACGTGCGATTTCCTGAACATGTACAAAAAAATATCTAACAGACATTCAAAAGGCGTATCTTAAATCCACATGTAAAATCTAACAGACATCCGAAAGGCGTATCTTAAATTCATTTATATCATGTATTTTCCCATATATTTCATAGACTTTTATACAGTTTAAAATATATATACAATATCGTGCTGAGTAAAGAGACAAAAGAAAAAAATATACAATATCGTGCTGAGTAAAGAGATAAAAGAAAAAAAAATTGAAGAAACAAACTTGGACAAAAAGAACAGCGAATGTGTAACACTCATGCAATTAGCGTGGGTTAGTTTAGCATTCCCGTCACCTGACATCGGCTGCTTTGCCGGCGAGCCGTACCCCACGGGGACTTGGGCTTGGGTGGGGATACCGTAGCCGACCATCGGCGCGCCGGTCATCATGGATTGTTGCCCGGCGGCGTCGTTCATACCGCTGAATATACCGGCACCCGCCGGCGGCATTTGTTGTTGCAGCGGCTGCTGCTGGGCAGCCATTGCAGCTTGCTGCTGGACCATGGGCGCTGGACGCGACGGAGACCCGCCCAATGCCATGCGGATGCTGTCGTTGAGATCGTCGAAGGCGCTCTTGTTAGCGGGGGGGCCTGGGGCCGCCGCCGTCGCCGTCGCCGCCGCTGGTCTACCATGTGACACTCCGCCAACTCCGCCGATGGTCGGAGATAGTGCACGCGGTACAGCACCAACGTTTGCGGCAGCAACGGCGGTCGCGGGTGGCGGTGGTCTAGGTGGCGGCGTGGCAGTGGAAGATATCTTGCCGACAGCGGAGGATGCCGTCGACGCCACTACCTCGGCCGCCGCAGCGTCCCCGTCGCCATTCGTGGCGGTCTTTAGCATCGCGGCGGACCCGTCGCCCCCCGCGAAGAGATCCGTCTGACCGGCACTGAAGAGGTCTCCGCCTGGCGCCGTTGTTGCTTGTGATTCGTTCATTGCACCGCCGCCAACAACACCACCGCCGGCGTTTTGATCGAAGAACCCAAAAGCGCCCGCGTTCGTCGCCGCTTGTTGACCGCCGGCGGTACCGAGGGACGGGAAATCGGACATGAAGGGATTAGGTACGGACGCGGCCGTTCCTGGGACGCCAGCTTGCGCAAAAAGTGATCAAGGTGCATAAGTTAGCTTTTTCTTCCGTTTTCTCACATTCGAACAGCAATTCGATAACAATTAAAATGCCTTGCTAATATTATACGGCGACTCGATTAATACATTAGTCACAGAGAGGACAAAAAGAGAAGAGATATGTACTCAAGTATAACGTTAATGCGACATTGCAATCTTTTGTACTGTCGCGTGTTAATGTTATACTTTGAATGCATTTGGAGAATGTATCGAAAAATCAGCGCTTATTAAAAACTTCATTCATATAAAAAAGAAACTACTATTATAAAAAATACTATTATATTATTATTATTATTTATAATAAGCAAAACGATTTGTTATAACAGAATGATCGCTGTTTTATTCGTTACATCTCTGGCCATAGGCGTTAAACGGCACGTGTGATTGCTCAGGCGCGTTCCAAGTATCTAAAGTATAAGATGTATGATGCAAAAGTATCATAAAAATGATCGCAAAAATTCTACGACAGAAAGAGGAGAAGAAATGTACAGATGACAGAAAAGGAAAATAAAGGTGCACAGAATCTCAATCGTATGTAAATGCGCTCATGTATAATATTTGCTTATATATCTACCACTAAGTGTAATAAGCACTTACTAGATTGTTGATCCTGATTTCCGAATACGGAGGAAAAACTGTTATCTGTAACAAAGTTATTATTTGCTGGTGGCGCAGCTGGCGCGAAACCTAAAAGAAAAAAAAAGGATGGAAAATGGAAGAAAATAAAAATAAAAAAAGAACGTATCATAATCAAGCGCGGTGACAGAAACAAGCAGCGATGATCGAGACTATAATGCTGAGATTTAAATGCTGTGCTCACCAGTACCGTTGGTCATCCACATGTTGTTTTGAGTGGCAGATTGTGCGGTCGGTGCGGCTGGTTGCGGTGTTCCGAACATGTTCGCGAACGGATTGCCCGCCAGTTGTAGCAGATCATCCGACGCTTTTTGCGAAAGTTGTTGCTGTAACAAGTAATCGGTTATTATTGAATAGGAATTGCATCGTTAGTTGAATAAAAAAAAACGTAGATATACCTGATTTTCGGACATTGCTGCACCAAACAAATCCACGATAGGTTGATTGGCATTATTGGTCGGTGAACTGAGGAAGGGATTTGTGCTAGCGCTCGATGGCGATTGTACTTTTGCCTGCAATACATACATTGAGGCTCTCGTTTATATATAAAGAATATATTCGTGAGTCACGCAATGATAGAAAAATATATAAAATACTTGAAAATATCAAGAAAGTAAGTTGAAAGAATATTTTGACATTAATAACAAATTTATCATTGCAATTTCAATTTTGAAATTTAAAAATTATTCAGAAATCTAAAATCTTCTTCTTTCATTTCGAAGTTAAATACTTGAGTACTAATTGTTTGCTTAATACCTTGTATTGATTCATGGCGGCTTCCTCTTCTGCAAGAGCTTGCTGTCGCAGTGCCTCGTCGATATGGCCGTTCCCAGTTTGCTCGAGCCGCGCATTGCTGGCTGCTGTTCCGAACGCGGTACTGGTGGAAGACAGGGCGGACACTCCCGACTTTACATTGGTTCTATTGCTGCTTTTGGGCGATGATAGGATGTCGGAGATGTGCGGTGTCAATTGGACGGAAGAAAAAAAGAGGACGGACAAGAAGAATACGGAAGGTCCGTTTCAGCAAGTTCGTAAAATGTGGCGAGAGAGAGGAGCGTAAAGGAAAATTGATAATTGAAAACAAAGGAGAAGAGAGACAAACAAAAAAACAAAAAGACAAACGGTGTAGTACGTTTAGATGTAACAATGCGCGTAAAAATGCATAGTGTGCATTATCCACTCGTACACATTCATACAACCTTTTTCTCTTTCTCTTTCTCTCCTTCTCTTCTTTTTCACTCGTTATTTCGCTCTCCGATTTTTTACTACATGTCCTAATATACACATGCATTTATTAGTGTTCTACTTTCTGTGAAAAGTCTTCTAGTGAAGAGTAGCGTCAAGCTTGCGTACCAAACTAAATTATATTACATGATACATTAATGTATATATCGCTGTAATATATCGCTTACAATTATTTTGTGTAATATTATGAATAATGAAAATATTATGAATAATGAATTGAACTTACTACAACAATAAAAAAGCTATTTTGTAGATAAATACATGTGCATTAAAACATTACACGGTATCTTCATTATCTTAAAACAAATTATTTCAACAATTAATGCTGTGTATATCTTAATTCAAACTATTATGTCTCAGGTATATAAGTTTAATCTATTACAATGAATAATAAATATAATTTTGTATTAAATAAATCTATTAATTAAGATATGATTCTATATTATTTATACATATAAGCAATTTAAAATTAAATTAATAAAAAAATTAATAAATTACTGTTACTGTTAATCGTAATTGAAATAATTTATTTATATAGCATGCTTAATCCATTATAATCAATAAAATTATAAGGAAATTATATTAATTATCTAAACAGATTATAATTCATGCAATATACATAAACGAATTGGATAATTTAAAAATTATACAATATCTTCAATAAGAAATATATATATATATATATATATATATATATATATATACACATACATATATACATATACATATATACGTATATATACACACACACATACATACATACATACATACATACATACGTATACATATACATATTTATATATATAAATTAAATACCAAAAATGTTTTTAAAGATAGTATGGATGCGGTAAATGGATTAGGGTACAAAAATAAATTTTAAAGTTTCTATATACAATTAAATATTATTAGAGGAATTAACCTAAAGTATTTATCGACTATCGACAAATATTGTAAATTAAAAGATAACTATCGAAAAAGATATAACTTCCCAAAAATATATGATTCAAGATTTCTTACGATATTTACTTAAAGGAAACATGATGAATATTTAACAGTTTTATATATGGGTTTAAAATTGGTTAATTGGGAAATTATATATGGTATTCGGAGAGAACAAATGCAATTTTGTGTCATAATTTTTATGCATGTGCATGTGCGATAAACATATTTTGTTAAAGTACTCGTATTAAAAAGCTCGTAAAGATGTGTATAGAGAAGAAAGTGTTTTTTGATTTTAACAAAATGTACAATGAGACGATGGATTTTGGGGAAAGTAGAGAAGGAGAAGTATATCGATTTTGATAGCATTCAGCGTAAGGATGTTTAGAATTATTCCTACATCGATCGTTATATGAGATTTAAATGAATCGGATAAAAATCAAGAAAAGAAATTAGCATACCTTGCCGATTGCGTTGGCGTGTTCGCGGCGGAACCCTTCTTTCCTTCCAAGGAAGCGAGATGTTGTTCTAAGGCGTCCAATAAGCTACTTGGTGCCTAAAAAGTAATTTGTCAGTCATTCACAAAGCATCGTTAAAATCGTTGAATGAGGTGCAAGATAAAATGAATCAGCTGTGCATTTGACTTGGAAAACATTTCTCTGCTATAAACGCATGCATTTATTTTTAGAAGATTTTGTGAGTTTGGTATTTTAGAAAGCATTATAAATCTCTCTCTCTCTTTCTTTTCGTCTATAATGAAAGTAATTGACATAAAATCAAGTCACAAAATCAACTAAAATAAATATTGCCAATTATCTCTATGCTGCTCTATACTAGATCACACTAACTCTACCTCGTTAAGATAATCAGTGATGTTATTACCTGTCATGTAATGTACAATAGGAAGAAACAAATGAAAATATTACTTTATCGGTTGACTACATATTTTTTTCGCTCATTGTTAATTATTCGTCAAAATGATAACCGATAATTATATACAGATGATTAAACAGATTCTTATTCTTATCATTATTATAATATAATAGGAGAGATAATGGATGATATCGTAGCACGTACCTTTGTCAGATCTGGTATGTCTCCTTTATCAATGCCAACGTTCTGTAAGAAAAAATACGTTCAATTATGTCAATTTAATATGTCAGTCGTTTTTACGCTCAAATCGTATGTATAACTTACTTCAGCGACTTTTAGAAATTCTCCGACCCTATCCATACGTATGAGGAACTTTTTATAGAGATCTAAAGCGTCCCGACATTGTTTCTTGTTCATGTCGAAATATTTCTCTGAAAGATCACAATCGCAATCGTTCGATTAGAGACGCAATTAATTATTTCATCCATCTTCGAATATGCATTTATTACGCGGGAATAGGAAAAGCGAATATACTGCGTTACCTAACAGATTAATGATGCCGTCATTATAACAGGCGAATAACCGGATAAGATCTCGAAAGAGGAGCATGAAGGCCATGTTTATGACGCCATTCGTGAGGTCGTTAGCCGTGCAATCGAATTCCAGCAACGCGTCGAGTTGGGACTGCAGCACCGGCAAAGTTTTCAGGAGTTTCTCAGCGTTCATTGTGCGTAGAGTGCCGTCCTCCTTCCTATAATGTGGATTACGCAATAAAGAGTAATTCTCTCGCTCTAAATGTAAATAGTAAAGTAAAATTACGACAATGTTTCTTAACACATACCCCCGTTTCACTTTGCAGAAGTCGAACGCTACCGTCCTGTAGGAGAGGGCCTTCTCGTTGAGATACTTGGCGTATCGCCTGATGAATGGCGACATGTCATATCCTGATCGATGAGAAAAAAAATGGCAATTATTCACTTTTGTTCATGTACCGTGGAGACATAATGAAAGCACTAATAGGCAGTGCAACGCAACAATGCGTAAAAGTGAAATTAGAAAGTCGGCAATACACGCCCGAGAGATGCGATTGCATTAATTTCATAAAGTTATATAAGCATGCGTGTTGGAGCCGATTGAAAGCTACTACTTTTTATCAAACGTAATGATAAATTTATAACGTTCGCACTGAACTGTAATTAATTTACAACATATATCGATTGATATACACATGTATACATGTTCTTTTTAGTCTTAGAAATTTTAAATCAAAGATGTATGCACAAAAGTACAAAGCGTTAGCACATTAACAAGAAAAGGAACGAATGTTTTGTTATTAGAACTCACCCACGCGTATTCCTGCTTCGTGTCCGAAGAGATAGAAAGTTAGTCCAGGTTAGTAAATCGTATACACAGATGTCAGACACATGGAAAAGAGAAAGATTCGCATTTTCCATATGGATGATGGTTGCACGATGCAAAGAAGTTAATGAGACGGAAATAATTCGCGTGTGGAAAAATTCGTAAAAAGAGTTCGCGTTGTTTTAAAAATTCATATCAACTGTTATCTAAGCATCCTGATGACCGATGGTCACGTAATGGTCTTCAATCAATGAATCGAATTCACGTCTCTCGTAAACACATTCTCGGCGTCGAGGTGCCCGAGGATTAGCTATTCAAATTACAACATGTTGCAATTTTCTATGCGACGCGTGCATATTAAGTCAATCCGCTCGAATATCGATACACGAGCTTTAACTGAATGTATTGCGAATGTGTGCGAAAAGCCGTGCGATTCGTGCTGCATTCTTCGCGATGGTTTTGTTAATACGGAAATAAATGTTAAATCTTCCACTTTTCAGGTTAAGAAAACACATTTTAAATGAATTGTCACGAGAACAATTGTCTTTTCTTCGTACATGATGCCGCAGAATTGCCGGAAAGTGGACACGTTGAAATTTGCAATCATTCGTAACAAAAATATCTATTAAATATCTATAAAAATTAATATATTTTGTTAGGATGTCTATTCAACTCTTATACAAAAATTCTCTGAGAGATTTTACTAAGTATTTTTATTCAAAATTTTAAAGTTTTTTTGATTTTTGCAATTTCCTAAAATAAGTTTTCTTGTATGTCTTTTTATTTTATTTCTAATGCTTTCCATTCACATGAAGGAAATATACGAAGTCATTAAATTTCAAGTATTAAATTTACAAGTGTACTAAAAAATTGAATAGCTTTCATAAGATAAACATTTTTCATTTGTATAACATTTCCATTTTTATCACTAAAAATGACAATAAAAAATATCTACTATATATCAATATTTTATTAAGATATTAAATATATCAACAGAGAAAGAAATATATATTTGTAATGTATTTTAATGTATTTTATACAATTGATAACTTATCGACGAACTGCCGATTGCAGTATAAGAGCAAAAAGAGAATTTAAAAAAAAATCGAATTTCAATAAAATTTCATGAAAATTCTCTGACTTTTCCAAGTACAAAAAATTCTTCAAGAATTTTTCCAGAGAATAGACATCCTGATTATTATACATAAAATAATTATTTTTTCGTAAAATAAATTTAAGAAATAAATAATGACGAAATATTAATTCCTACAAATGTAGGAAGGAATAATGCTACATGTCATCACTTTCCAATTCCGAAACATCTTATGATATTTCGAGAAAAAACGCAAACCCTGTTGATACCATCATGAAATAATCACCTTGTACGCCGCTCTTGTCGAGAAAATTGCTGAGTTGAAATGTGCTATTGCTAGAGGCGAGATACTGTGTGAACCTCTGCAAATAGAAAAGTCATTTTAGAAGGATAGACAGGCGTTTCGCGGCTTGAACGAAAGTAAAAAAGAAGATAATTACCTCATTGCCGTAACACATCATGTGATGTACGGTGATCAGAGCTTTGAAGACCACCGTCCAGTTTGTGTTCTGCGAGCGTTCTATCAGGAGATTAGCGAGTTGTGGTATGGAGACATTCGGTTCATTGGTGCAGTGAATTAAATCTGAAACGAGAAAGAGAGGAGAGTCATTGTTTTTGGCTTACTCAACAACGTTGGAAATATTTTCTCGAAATCGATCGATCGGTCAAGAGACACCGAGAGAAGCGAAATCTTGCATCAGATGCAAGTCACAATGAGAGGCACTGACCTCCACCTTATAAGATTACATTGTAATTTACATACTATGTATGATTCACAATCATTGTCGACGATGATAGTATTGTGTTGTGAGAATTTTTTGCAAATGCATGTCATTTCGTCTTGAATTTTAAGTTGTAATTTAAAAAAAAATGAATTTTTATATAATTTGTACACTCTTTTATGGATGTATTCGGACATCGAATTATACGTGAAAGTGCGAGGTAAAAGCGAATTAATATCCGAATCCCGGATAAAATAACAACTGCTTACTAGCGTAACGATCTATTAAGTGTAATTAAAAATCGCCGACCTCTTTTTATCTCTATAAATTCTAAATTCAATACGAAACAGTATATCATTGCACATATAAAAGACTTGATTAAAAAGACGGATGTGATTTCTAAAGTGAACCAACCGATTTCATTCTGTAAAATCCGAAAATAAAATAGAAAAAAACCTGATAAAATAATTTTACTTATTTGTCGATATCTATCAACAAAAAATTAATCGTGTAAAAGATTTTCACACGGAATTTCCAGTTAAAACTTCCAGTGTCAAATGACTCAGATGATTCAAAGAAATCGAGTGATTCAGAATTCATAAAATTCTTATCATCATTTTCTTTACGTATTACACGTAGCAAAAATTATACGATTTAATATAATGCACACGCTATTTATAATTTTAATTATATGTAAATTTATTAAAAATGTATATTTTTATTATATATCATATGAATCTCGAAAACGAAAGTAGTACATATAGAATACTAATAGAATAAAAAAAGAAGTAAATATAACTTTTATTCAAAATATCTTAAAATATTAAATTATTGTGCACAGGCATAATCTAATAACACTAACCCGTCGAAAAAATATAAGAATATAAATTAAAAGAAAAGGATATGTATATATTCACACTTGGATATAATTATAATTTAGATTAACAATTAGTAACATAAAGTTTTCTTATGCATAATTACATATACAAATTATATAATTATATAAAACTATGTGATAGATGAGAGAAAAAGGTTCTATTATCGATTCTATATCTGCATAAAATTCCTCCGATATCCGAATTACAAATTACCTAAAACGGATACAAGAACAACCCGAAAATTCGATATTTTACAAGTATCCCTGTCATTTTTGTCGATGTACCTAAAAATGGGAATATAGGCGAAGCTATCGATTTTCGCGGCTGACTCTGACCTGCATATGTTGAACACGACGTTCGCGCAAATGTGTCGCGAAACCGGCCACGAAGAAAATATATTCATGAAGTGGACAGCGACGTCGATTAATCGCGATTGATTGACGAAAGTAGCAGCCACGTCAGAAGAATATCATGTAACGAGTTTAATAATCGCGTCCTCGCTCGATTTCGAACGCGATGGTATTCAATATATCGTATTACTATTACTGAAATCGTGATCATTGAATTAGTTTCAAAATTTATTGTTGCACGAGTGCTCAGTTGCATCATCCAGAGTGCATATTAGCATATCGTTAATTGAATTCTTAATCTAAAGTTGAATCTTTGATAAAAATCTAAAGCAACTTTTTCCGAAAATAAATCTACTCCAAATTAATCAAAGAGTTGTTTAAAAAAAAACATATGCAAACATATATCTTGTATAAACCACAAATGATATTTTAAATAAATTACACTTGAAAAATTTCGACATCTAGTAAGAGTTAATATTCAATCATATTTAAATATATGTAAACGATAAAAAAGAATTCTTATCGCATATCGAGCGAGCCTGTGACAATTCAAGTCTGTGATCACCGATATCTATTATCATATCTGTTTGTAATTCGCCAAACATTTCCTCTTCGTGCGATAAAGATCAATGTTTATTTGATCGAATCGTGAAAAATGACGGGAGTAAAACAACATTTTCTCGCGGACAGTTTCCCACGGCTTTAAAGGGTCTCTCTCATCCGACCGACCGATGATCCCGCAATATCGAAGTCACGACGAGAGGGCTTCGAATGAAAGTGCAGCGCGAACGGAGGGGGGCGAAGGGGAACACCGGATAAAGGCGCGAATGAAGCAGTGAATCAGCAGCGAGCCTTCGTGTATTCTATCCATTCTGCGAACTGCATAACATTTCCATATGGTTATCGCGCGACAAATATATTCATTGTTACCATGAAAATATCTCTTAATTAGCACAGAATGTATTTTTTGTAAACAAAAGCACGATAATTATTTACACGCGATGATTATCTGCGTGATTGACTTTAATCCGGAGTAAAGCATAAAATGAATTAAATTTCCTCGTTCTTTATTTGATATTTACTTAACTTTATCTTTTTTTTTAATACATCATATAATGCGAAAAATAATAATAGAAAGAGAAAAAAGTGAATTAAGATTGCGTCTAAAGTAAATATGAGGTAAACATCAAGACTTAATAATTTAAAATTTTATTTTAATTAGAAAAAAAGGAATCGCGTATCTAGACAATAATTTATCTATTTAAATATTATAAAAAAATTCCTTGATTTTCTATATAATATTTTATTAAGACATTATCATATATTTTAAACGCTCAAAATTTACAACGGCTTAAACGACGTGAATTGTCTGCCTGCAATAAAAAAGCAAAATTATTAAAGAGAATTCTAAAAAATTTTTTGAATTTCAATAAAATTCCACGAGAATTCTCTGATTTTTCCAGAGAACCAAGAGAATTCAAAAATCTCCACGTTTTTACAAGAAGTAGACATTCTAAATCGAGACAGAAGGGGGATAAGTGTTATAGGATATATTGCCAGTAGAAAATTGCGGTTCGTAACGAATGCAAGAGCTGCATGCAATGAGAGTAACCGCAACCTGTCTCGAGCGTGTAAGCGCGACCTTGCCAAGAGCTTCCCGTTCTAATTATAATCTCCCAAACACGGACGGATTTAGCGACCAAATGGCGTCCGCGTTGGCATCGTCGTAGATTGTCAAAAAGAAAGCACGCCTCTCGAACGCGTTCATTCAAAAGCCGTGGCCGATTCACAGAAGCGGCGCGCGTCTCGATTTTTATCGCTTCGATGCACCGTACGTGAAGCAGGTGCAAACTCGTGTCGAATAAAAAAACTGCAGCTGCTTAATGGAAACCCAATTAACTTTGACACTATAATGTATCGCATGCATACACACGAGTCAGAATCCTGATATTCACAAATTATTACGTAATAAAGATTGATATATCGCAAAACGCATTAAATTATATATTAACTATTCACATATGTATATATATCTCAAAATAATTGTGTAATTATGTATATTAATATCACACATTAATATATAACATTATATATAATATAATTATAATCATATATAATATATTAATATTTTATATTAATACATTAATATATGAATCTACGTAATTATCATATTTTTTACGTGTACATTAGTATATTTTAAATTAAATATTATAATATACTATTCAGATTAGTAAATGTTTTAAAATATTAAACATGCTTTAAATATTTGAAAATATTTGTCAGCCGCGAGCGAAATTTAATGCGCTTAATCAAGTAAATAATGTACGTTTAACGCGACACACGCAGCTGATATAATATGCAGAGGGCTTTTAATAAATCTTTCGATAAAACCGTGCGATTGGCAATCGTCGGAGGATGTTGAATGTGCGTGAGCTGGTAAAAAACAATCGCTATCTAGGCTGTATTGAAGGGGTGTATACCGACCGACTGACTGGCACTGCATGTGTATCTCCAGACATGGACGGAGGCGTGTACGATAACGTTTTGGCAACGCGAGCGATTGTAGCTGCGAGCTACAAAAATCAGCTTACACCGAGCGAGAACATTGTAGAACTATCCGATCGAAATTGAGGCATCGATCATTGTCAGATATAGATGTAAGATATTCTCCAGAAAATCTCTGACGTAAAGACTTGATGATAGGTTTTACGCGAGATTCGAGTCTATTTTTACCCTTTAGGAGAGATTTCGCGAAAAGTGAGTATTTGTTACAAAATATTCAAATATATAATGTACATACATATTCGTATAATAATAAAATGTATCGATTAAAAAATATAATTTAATTAAATAATATTCAATTAATGTTTCAATCATACATTCAATTAAATTATCTCGAATAATCTGATATCGAAATATTAAAATACTGCATTATTAAAAATCTCATCTCGAAGCGAAACGTAATAAAAAAATTTAAAGAATATAATAAAATGTATATAAAAAATGTATATAAAATGTATGTAAATAAAAAATGTATATAAAATTAATTAAAAACGTATCTTTCGAAAGTATCAAAGTCTGAGGGAGGTAAATTAATATGATGCGGCCTCGCAAGACAGAAATGTATTTTTTCCCCCTGAGTACATGGTGAGAGATATTTCCATGCGTGCGGATAAAATTCTTGCCATTTACTGCGGAAGATAATTTCATGTCGCGCACTTAACGCGCTGGCTAAGCAAGATGCTAAGAATGTAAGCAGCCCTTCTCTTTGGATCTTGGCCATCGTACTCTCGGGGTCGCGACTCGTCCCCAGAGTTTATTTCTTTTCTCCTTTTTCTCTTTATTTTTCTCTTCTCCATCTCGACTTCCTTCTCCACGTGTTCTCCTCGATATCAACAGTCTCCGGTTCGCAAAGGCCCCTCGTCAAAGGCGACACACGCGCGCGATGAATATATTCAACGCACTAGTTACATGTAAATTTAAATAGGCAGGAGAAAAGGGGAGGAGGGTACCATCTATTCCGACACGCTCGAATTCTCTCGCGGTTATTATCGGAAAACACTCTCTCGGATATTCGCGTGCCACACATTGTTGAGTCAGCTTTGTTTGTTTTGTGCGTTGAATCGTAGTGATTATAATAGACTGACAAATATGCAGGTGCGCTAAATGTGGATCTCAAAGCAGAAGCGATGAAATCTCACATAATAATACATTCTCAAAAGTTTCAAATATAAAGTTCTTTCTTCCTTTCCCTCTCATCTCAGTTATTTTTTACATGGATACACGATCGTGAATAAAATGTGCATAAATTGTCATAAATTTGACGGATTGATTTCGATCTAGTTTTTGCAATATTACTTTTGACGAGATGAGAATCTCCGATCAAATTTAAATATCTTTTTTATTCGATCGTCTCCGTAAAAAAAAAGATTGAGAATTGGTAAAATACACACACACAATCGAATGTACCAAGATCGAAGCCGACGATAACGACGACGAAAATGGCACAAATGAAAGCGATCTGGCTTTATGCAAACGCGCGAGGCATGCGTGGATAAATTCCATTTTCGAGTAAGTGGAGCGTACGATAAAGCGATCGATTGCAAATTCGATTCAACCGGGAACGGTCGTAAATTGCGAAACGTCGGTAGAGTTCGTATGCATATCGCGATGCAATCGATGCTTCGTGGACAATTTCTACATCATATGACTAATACGTTGTGTACCTACTATAATGTAAGCGATTTTTGTTTCGTCTTGTAAAATAAAAATATTTTCGCAATTTTTATTCGCTGTCTTTAGAGATATTCGTTTATATTTTATCATATTTTATTTTTATTTTTTATTCTTATTATATTATTTTATTTTTATTTTTTGTTATACACATGAAATTCAAATTATGTACAATGTTGTACATAAACTTTAAATTGACCAAGAGACTTCTATTATAGTCCATTTTAGATTTTATTTTTTGCGATATTATTCAAAATAAAAACCTATTTATCATTTTAATTAATGTACATGTGTATGTATATTTGTGTAAAAAATGTAATTATATACATGTATATACGCAACGGAAAAATTTATAAATAAAATTCCATTACGAAATAGCTCGATTAAAGCGGGCTTAAAATTCAAAATATGAAAATAATTTTCAAAATTTTATTTTTTATTATTATATTTATGTGCGTTCAATAATTCGTAAATAGAGAAATTTTAGAAACGTGACCACAACATTGCTCGCGCTACCAAAGACTTTTTATAAATGATTGCCCGCGCGCGCGTATACCAAGAAAACAATATTCATCAAATCATAAGCATAAAAGATGCGCTGTTGTTTTTCCGAGCGAAAAATAGAGGTGCTATCGATTGACCTCTCGTGTGCATTGATATACGCTACGCAATAGAGAGACAGAACATTGACCGTGACCGGATAAGTTTAATCCTCAAGGCAACATCTAATGTTTATTTATAAACAATTTTAATTATTTCTTTAAAAATCACATCAAATAATATTATTACATCCCAAAGTTTGTTAATTTGCATAGTAAAAAAATAGATTACATCACTTCAAAACTGCATGTACGATTGAATTTAACTATATTATAAATATACAAAGAATATATCGATTCACATTTTTAAGATAAAAAATATTCAGAGATAAAAGAAATAAAAACAAAGTCAAGTGATCTCGAGATAATTGATATTGTTTCTTTATCACAAGCATACTTTTAACTTTATATATTTGTTTCTTGATAGTTACTCATTTTTATTTCGAATCTTTGTGTATGCTTATAACGACACGTATTAACAATTCTTACTAGCTGTTCGTTTGTAATGCAAAAGTTATCATGCAATCTTGAAGTGTGTGTGTATAGTAAATGAATTCATAGTTAATTAAATCAGATTAAATCGTGGGGTAAACCGAGATTAAAAGATCCACTTTCCTACATTCATACTTATTTTTACGTGATTTTTTTACGTATTAATGTCAGGTTCGCAGTTATAACAGCGCGAAATTGATCATTATCTATATCGATTGACCCCTCCGAAACGCTGACACGCTGTCCAGAGGAGAGAACGTTGACCGTGAGGGACGTGAATGACTTTAAAGATCCATTTTCGCCAATCGTTAAACGCTCGTCTACATACGCGATCACGACGATACAATATTGCTCGAATGCATCAAGGTTGTGCAGCGCAGAAAACGTTAGCCTTGAAAGATGCAAATGACTTTAAAGATCTCCTTTTTTACGCGGACTAAAGAAATAATATTTTTACGTAACATTACGCCTCTCGAGCTCTCGTTGATACCTCGAATGAAAAAAAAATCATCTTCCATGGCAAAAATCATAAATAGAATGAATAGAGGGAAAAGAAAGAGGCTTAAAGAAAAATGCTTTCTGACAATCAAAAAGGTTTATACAAAAAAGCTCTTTGTCACACAATCACGACATTTAAAGTAGATGATTTTAAAGACCGTACAGAGGAACAGGCAATGTCATTGTACGACTCTGAGATATAGAAAGACAAATTTAACACAAACTCTCAAGAATAAAAATTTTTAATTACATAAAGCTGCGAAATATAAATTGATTTGTTATAGCTAATAAAAATATAAATATAAAAATTGATCTAGTGATAATATTTAAAACGTAGAGTTGTGAGAATTAAAACTTTAGAAAATAAAAAAGCCAACTTTAAAAAGAAGAAAAAAAAGATACTTTTAGAAACTTAAAAGAAATCGATGGTCTCGAATCCTTGACTTGCAAGAATAACCTACTTTTATATATTTCACCACTGATTCATCAGAAAATCATCCACAGTGTAATACGACTTAGCACTTATCTTTTTGCTTAACTGTAGAATGGCAATGTTGTTCTACATTCGAGTCATCCCGAGGATGGTTGATTATAACGTACAATTAACGTGCAGTTTAACATATGGCATTTGTCCTTCTGTCTTTGTGTCGCGAAAATGACATTGACTGTTTCTTAATTTAAAAGATACTCTCGAAACAATATCAATCGCGTCAACAATATCATTAACGACAATGAGTTGGATGAGTTGGACGCAACGCGTTTTAATTATTTAGCGTATTAATTATTGTAATTATCTCTATGTAACGTATGTATAAAATTTTGTAAGAGACAGAACATAAGGGATGCCATATAAATATCCGCGAAAAACATCGATTTGTATAAAAATCGATTATGCAGTTCATTATGCAGTTTCGCGTCATGTTGCGTTTTTATCCGATCACACTCGCTGCAGTTGAAATATATATATGTCACGTGTATATGTGTATGCACGTCGTAATCATAATTGACTCATGTTACATATAACGCTTATTTTAAAATATAAAACTCATATATCGTCACGGTATCGAAAATAAGAATCGAGACAGATATAATTCGACGAATTTTCAATAACGCGATGATAGCAATTTTTTTGTCGCGAATAAGAATGAAAACAATTTTTCTTTATAGTGTCGAAAATTCAATCTAACGAAACTACTGATTTCTATTTTCGTAATAAATCACATGACATAAACAGATTATTATTTTGATAATTTTCGTGTACAACACAACACAGATAAACGTTTCATCATTCGGTGAGATTATTGATCGGTCAATAGCGGCTTTGTGTATCTGTCGGCCTGGCAAATCTGCAGCACGAGGATCGAGAGTCCTTCAAGGAAGAAGAAAGAAAGAGAAAAAGAGAAGGAGAGAGATAAAAAGAGCGAGACAGAGAGAGAGAGAGAGAGAATCCGGTTCCTTTATTACATAATTTTGAATCATCGGTGCAAGTCACGGATCTTCGATCTAATTGTACGCTTTCGCATTAATGTAAAAGTTGTTCGTTACGCTAATCCCCAAGGACTCATACTACAAACAGAAGAAATTACTGATTGAGGTCGCGACGTAAGCTAATGACGAAGAGAAAACTCATGAGAAAGCTCAATATTGCTGATTGAGGCATAATAATTTTTATAAGTGCGATGAAAAAGACAATCGTATCTTCAACAGCTGTACTATATATTACGATCAGTATGCAGTCTAAGCTATAACATATGTATAAAGTATTTTTTTATACTTTAATATCGAGAAAGATTAAGATCAATACATTGAAAAATTTTTCATCTGTTTAATAATCCGTTAAATTATATTATTGGTATAAATCAGTCTATGATTAATAAGACGAAAAAAATATACTTTAAACTCTTTAAATTGTTTTACACAATCAAAATTTAATTAATAATAGTAAAAAAAGCACACACATACATATACATGTATATATATTTTTTATTTAACTTAATTTTTTATTTTAATTTAATTTTTCAATTATATTTTTATTTATATTTAATTTATGCATTTATATTATATACATATGTATTTATATTTTATAATACTTACTATATTTAATATAAAAATTATATAAAATCTCGAAATATGGATTGCAATATGATTTTAGAGTTGATGAAGCGAAATTCTCTACATGTCTTTCTTTCATATTTTCGAGTCATTGTGGAAGTTTCGCCACGCAGAGTCTTCCCTCTTTCTTAATAACAACAAATTTAAGTTAAATTGATAGAGGTCTATATTGACAAGGACTCAATGATAAATATTATTCTACCGCAAATATATACGTTATATAGCTAGAGATGTTAACGAGATATGGTCAAAATGGAAAATCGATGATCGCGCTTGGCGTGAAAAATGCTAAAACGCGTTTGCTTAAATTAGGATAAATTAATAAATTGGAATGAATATGGATTATTACACAAGTCTCTCGTATCTTAAAAAAAGTTGCATCTAAAATTGAAAATCTAGAAAATGTGTTTTATAAGACGAGAAGAGAGAATTATGTATAGTATTTTCGGGCAATTTTTTTACGCAACGAATCTCAGAAATGGACGTTTTGGCACACCCCGTAGATCCATAATACGAAACGTTTCGTGCAACTACGCGTCAGAGCGAAATCGATAATTAAATGGAACTCGTACGGTTTCGCAACTTATCAGCTCAGAATACGGTTTTGCCGGCGATTCGGTTTTATTCGCGAAATACACTTATCTATTTTTATCAAGCCGTTTGTTCCACATTTGCAAGACGTATTGACGACTCACTCGCGAAAATATTTTAAAGACACGCTGATAAAAAGGAAATATAACAAATTCCTGACATATGAATTTGTAAAGCATAAATATGGAATATAAATACGAGAAAGAGGATGTATACCGGAAGAGAAAGAGAGGCAGATTTTTTTATCATAAAATTCAAAAATATCCACAAAGAGAAGATTAAATTTCATCTCTGTTGTCTCGCTTTTAAATTCTAAACTATATGATTCTCAATATTTCAATATTTTAATATTTCGACATTTCAATTTATTACGTTTTAATGCGACGTATATTACGTAAAACATTATATATATTTTTAATATTCATTTCGATTATTCATATGCTCTCACGTATTATAAATTTACATTTTGCATAAGAACGATGAAATGCCGTTAGTCCGCAGTGAGAAGGTTCACTGACGAACTAATGTCAAAGAATGACATCATGCGAAAACGTTTATCTTAATTGCGGATATATGCAAATTGGAAATCTCACGCTATACGAGATTTGCCGTTAACTCTTTCTTCTCCAGACATCGATATCTATTTTTGGATCAAGGTAGATCCACCCATCAGATATCCAGATTTCTTCGTTCAACGTTTGAGATTCATTCTAAAAAGTCGTTTTAACGCGCGATGTGACATATCCTTTCTATTAAATAATTATTTCAAGTAGGGATACACCTCTTCCGCCTGATGCAAGAGAGAGAAGTCGAGCCCCGGTAGAAGGGCGAAGGCTGAAATAGACGTCGATCGATTTTGCTGAATGCGGAATGGGGTTCATTGAGATACGCGCTCGCGCCGAGGTCAGATCGTAGGAGGAGAGACGGAGAGGGCGATAGGGGGACAGGACTATCAATCGACTATCAAAGTCGCTGTCATCCGTCGTCCCGACAGGCTTTCCTCAACAACGGAAGGAAATTACCAGCGCGATATGTAATCGGTCGACATGACTAACGTCAAAGAGGTTTCTTCGTCATCTTGTGAAATTATTCCTTCTCTCGCCAAAAGGGAAAATCTACGCGAAGTCTTCTCTATGTCTTAATCCCGGTAAACACAGCAATGTATTCTGTTGTGTGTACGTACACATACACTGTGTGTACATGAGACTTTGTGTTTATACAGTTAATATATGTGTGTTCTGATAGTCTAGAAGAGAAATTTTACTGTAACAATAATACATGTGTTGTATATTCAATTAACGCTATCCGCACAATCCGTTTGATTGGTATGTTTAAGTTTTATTTAATTTTATTGTATATTTTGTAATTTAATTTAATAATTTTTAAAATAATTTAATAAATTTTATTTAATTTGCTTAGTTTTATTATGTTCCAAAAAATAATTAAGCGGTACTAAAAAGAACACAGCTAAGAACAAATTTTGTCATATACGTAAATATTTTATATGTGTGCTTATATGTGTGTTATGCTATATGTCACTCTCTCTCTTTTTATAAATAATAAATTTGAGAACATCTAAAACAGCTGTTTACAAGTCTTTCGTATATATAAGATTTATCAAGAGTTGCATTATAATTTTTTATTTATGTATCATAAGACTAATTTCGAAGTAAAATTCGCGACATTAAAGCCCTTCCACCCTCTCAGTTTGAGACTTTTATAAATTATATACTTCTCGAAACAATTTCTGAGACTCTTATAAATTATGTACTTCTCGAAACAAATTATATAATTGCGTTTAAATTAAAAATGAAATATTAGCGTTTTTATTCCCTTAAATAGATTTTTATAAATTACGTATTTCCCCCCCCCCCCCCCCCCCATAATTTCACAATCAAATTATTTTTAAATTGCATTCAAATTAAAAATTAGATGAAATAGAAAGAGAATAAAGATTTCACAATTTTTCTCAACTAGTTGCTTCAGTATACGACGTAGTTATGTGATTAACTCGAGTCGTAAATATGAGTAAAATGATTTAATTATGTTTACTTGACATAAACAAAGTACTCCGAAAATATTATCGTTATTCCCGAGATATTACAAAAAACCAGAAATAAAGAATTATCAACACAGAATAGATATTTATATCTTTTAGACACCTATCCATTTTCCTAAACTAACAAATGTACTTTAAACACGCACTTTAAAGACGCAATATAAAAAGAGATTCAAAATAAAAGATACGTGATTTGGGTCACTTTCGTAATCGGATATTATAACCTAGATCAGATAAATTTATATGGACATGATATTTACATGTAAACGAATGCGTACAAGAATTCACGTCTCTTTCGGACAGATTTAAAGTTTTGAAATCCAATTCGAGACTCTCTCTCTAGTAAAGCAACTCGTCGATAAATAAGACGATTCCATCCTTTTCAACCGTGCCATTCTGCATCTTTCTTCGTTTTCCTTTTCTTTCACAAAAAGGACGAACCTTTGTGTCTCGTTTATAACGTAAAAAAATGTAGAGAAACTTTTTGTGGAAAAAAAAGAAAATGAAAATATATTTGCTCGTGTGAATGAGAATCTTAGCGTGTGCTAAAATTATATTGTATTATTATAACATAATGCGTATTAAAATTATATGTAATATATATATAATAGCAATAAAAATATAATGCTAATTTTGTAATTATAATAATTAATGCGTTTTTGCATATGCATGACTTGTGTAATTAACATATAATTGACGTTCCGGATCCTTTTCAAAAGTAGGGTGTTAACGATCGCGCGAGTTGGAAGGCCGCCTCCAGGAATCTAACATACACCGAGTAAAGTGTTCGTCCTTTTCGCACTCTCTACAATTTTCTTTCTCTTTCACTTTATCAAAAATATACATTTCGTCTTCAAACAAAAAAAAAATAGCTAAGAAAGGATAGACTTTTATTCTCACTTATTCCTTCTTAGGATACCGCACGATTCCTATATAATTATATCGATCTCTCAAGATTCCATCTTCGTCAGTCAACACACTCGTCTCACTTCTAATTGCTTTCCCGATTCGCACATTCGCATTTTCACCAGAATTTTTGACAGCACGCGAATAAAAAGCATCATAAATATATTTCAAGAAATATACACGTCAATTATGCTTGATTCCGAGTAAAAAGGAGGATTCAATCTGATGCTCCGAAGTCGGTTTCAGCGATTGTGCTCGTCAGGGAATTGATTCTCGTCAAGGAGAATGCCGGCGAGGTGTGAGTCAAGCGCGAGTCACCTTCTTCAACGGCAGACAAGTGGAAAAGGTGAGCGACTCGTCGCTCAACTCGGCCCCTCTATACCGCTGCTCTTTCACGCGTACCTACTCTCGCTGTGCGTAGACAGCGGAACGGACAGATGGACTCGAGATCGCTCGAAATCCCGGAGTACACTCTGCCGTTCCGCGCCACGAATCGAAATCGTTAACCTTTCCCAATTCAAACGAATTTTTTCTCTCTTGCTTTCGACGCGAATCAAATTAAATTGACGCAAAACGCGAGGCAAAGGGAAGGAGAAGAGAGAAGAAACGCCACCGACTGTGTAACCATTCGTTTGAATTGGCAAAAGCGCCGGCTGCCTCGGATATGACCGAGGAACTTTCACTTTTTTACTCACAGTCGAGATGCTTCTTTTTGGGTCCAATCATCTCCTCCGTGGTGGCCTTGCAAACAGACTTGGCGAGGCCCTGGCCGGCGATGCTGTGCCTCGCAGCCAACAGCCTGTCGTTGATCGTCTGTCCCGCCATACTGTCCTGCTGTCACGCAGCGAATATCGGCAACAGTCAGCAATAGCACTCGAATTCGGCAATTTATCCGGCGCGGATAAATGGAGTCACTCCTCCCTCGTACGCGGGGGTACGAGAGACGCGGGCGATGGCGTGGGTGAGGACAACCGGGCGAGGAATCCCGAGGATCCCGGGGAGCGAGAAACGGGGCGAAGTCGGCCGTTCTTCGGCGCGACGCGGACGGACGGACGACGAGTTTTCGGCACTGCAACCAACTTCACCGCGATGCCTTCGCACGATGACACGACACACTCGAGGCAGCGTAAACGAGAGTCTCTCGAGACCAGGCGCTACCGCGCGAGGCGCCCGCACACGTCCCGCTCGCGTTGCGATATTACACTTGGTCCGCCGCGCTGCTTTTCCGGTACCTCTCCTCGTTCTCGTTCTCCTCCTTCTCTCCCTCGTCCGCCGCCTCCTCCTCCTCCCTCTTAGCCGGTTCCTCCGTTCGCGTGACGCGAACAATAGCCCGCCGCGATTTCTCCGCGTTCACCAGCAGCGGAGCCAGGCAGGCCTCGCGCTCAGCTTCGGCAACGGCTCAGCTGGACGGCGTAACGTCGGCGGCTGACGGCGACAGCGGGCTGCTTCTATCTGCCAAGATGGCGGCGGCGCTTAGTGCGCCGACCGTGCCGCGACCATCGCGCCCCCACTCCGCGCCGGCCGACCAATCGCGAGCGCCCGCTGTGACACTTGGCGCCGCCGCGCCGCCGTGACGTCACGCCGAGTGGTCGGCGTGAGCAGGATTTGAGAATCGGGGGTGTATACTTAAAGGAAAATACGCGCTCGTTCGGATTAACGATGATCTTTAGCCCTTAATCGATTGAAGGGATACTTTATTCATCGAGGGGGAGATATCTTGTTCCTTCGTCGGTTTCATCGAGATGCGTGCGTGGTAACGATGTCGGTAACGCAACTTCCTAAGCTACTCGTTCATCGATTAAAAAATGTGACGTGAAGTTAGTAGCTCGTCTCATGGTTGCCAACGTGAAGGCGGTTCAAAGTCGAAAATTCTTACCATATGGACGCTATTTCGAATATTACAATCATTTGTACTCGTATAATAATTTTTTCAAACGCAAAACGTATTTTATCTCGATATGACTTTGTGGAAAATCTTTGTAAAAACGAAGAAAAGTGGAACGCTCGAAAATATTTTTATAAATAATATTGGCTATGGTCGGGGAGATGCTATAAATGCTTCGAGATACATTGCACCAATGAAAGTAGAGAGATTTTGTTACTTTTGTTCCAGTTGATTAATTAAATGCTTCGAAGCATCTCTAGCGTTTTCCCGCAACTATTTACGTATTCATACTTTTGTCCGTGTCATTCACTTTATAGGGGGCGTTAGTTCACAGAGAAAAATTTTCAAGATTCACATAATTCGTATAATATAAACGTGGTTTATACTTCCTCAATGTTTATTTTTTGTAAATATTTAATTTATATTTTTTGTGATAAAAAAATGTATCTGTAATAAAAATTATAAAATCTTAATAATAAATCTTTTCTTGCTAAAATAAAGAATATAAGACTGATATAAAAATACTGCTTATTTTTAATTATTTTGATATTAATTTAAATACGAAAAAGAAAGAAAATAAAAAATAATTAAAATTTAATTAGATCATAATAATAATTAGCTTCAATTGCACTCGTATTTTATGTTAAATATACTTATATATTCGTCAAATCAACGAATAGACTTGGAGATAATTAGAAATTGACATGACCGACATCGTTTACCAATTCACGCAGTTATAATAATACATGAAAATTGGCTCAGATTAAAAAATATACAAAAAGAACACAAACTTAATGTATATTTTCTCAATTAGAATAATTAATATTATAATATTAATAAAACCAATATAAAAGATTAATGATAAAAAATAATAATATTTCATTATATTACTTGTCTTAATCCCAAAATTAAGTCATATAATCACAGATTATTACTACCTTATTCAAGTGACCTCACAGCGCTCAAAGTCAATCATAATTATACTTTCAAAACAATAATAAAAAACTTTATTTCAAAAAAACTTACGTTATATTTGTATCCATTATTTTTCAAAGAAGACGGAAGAAGGCCGAGATTCTGCCCCCGGCGACGCTTCTAGTTGTCGCGTCAGACGCCGTCGTCGCTCGCATCGGTGGCTGGAACGTGACTGGAGCGCCAGAAGGGGTCATCGCGTGAAACGCGGCATCGCGGTTCGGAGTTCGGAGTTCGGAGCGCGGTTCAGTCGGGTCCGGCGCGGCGAAGTTGGCCGTTTTCGAGGTGCGCGTGTGCTCGGGAGAGCGGTTTCGAAAGCAGGTTCCTCTCGGAACGACGTAAAGCGCGGCAAGATCGTCCTAGAACCCAACTGTCACGTAAAACCGCGTGCCTCTCGCACGCGCACGTTCGGCTCGTGCAAGACACCCGATATCCCGTCTCAAGATTCTGCGACTCACGCTCGGAGCTCTTAGGAGGATGACGACGATGGTCGACAAGGAGGAGGCGCGGAAACGCTTGACGCCGCTGCAGTGGCATGTGACGCAGGAAAAGGGCACCGAGAGGTGAGAGGTTCCTTCCACCAAGAGGCGCGAAACTCGAATCAAGCGAAGTTTCAGCGAAAACCACGACGATCGCCACTAGGTCCATTTTCGCGTATCTTTGTCACGGGAAAATGATCCGAATGAAAATCGTAGGGAGTTTTGAATGTCTTCACATTTCGCGTAGTAGATTTTGACTTAATTAAGATGCAAATCTTGTTCATTGAATCATGCATTCTAATAATTCTTATTTGCAGGCGCGACCAGTTTCCCGTTATCACGCTCCGACGACGCGTTTGATTTCCTTCATCGGAGAAAAAGAGAAAGACAGATGATGCTATAGTAGTCGAAGCGTATAACATAGTTGCGCAACGACGATAACATAATAGAAACTTCGAACTATGCTAATTATATAGGTGACACAAACGGATGTTACTCATGGCGATCCATATTTATACAACTTGCCAGACAATTTTCACCCCACTCCGTTTTTCATATTTAAAAATATCTCACTTGAATTTTGAACACAAATTTATAGTATTTGAAAAAAAAACAACATATTAATTAAATAATTATTAAATTAATTGATTAAATAAATTTTATATATATATATTTATATATAATATTATATATAATATAAATTTATATATAACATATATATTATTTATATATAATATTTATATATTTATATATAAATTTATAATATATATATATATATATATAGATATTATATATAAAATTTAGTACTTATCCACAACGGGGTTAATATGGTTATCGTCAGTACATGATTTTGCAAATAAAATCGCGATATGACGTAATTTACTGCAAGATATGTCATAAAGTCACGTTCCCGCGCGATTAAGTTCAACCTTAATGTTAGACGATGTATAACCGAAATAACTTTTTCAAGAGCGTCTGGTTTTGAGAGAGCTTGTCCCTCACGGCCAACAGGTTTAAAAATAAACAATATGTGTCACGCACGGTTTGCTCCCCCTTTTTTTCCCTCTCCACGCGCTATGCCAACTCACCCTCATTCTTATTCTTTATTTCGCAGGCCGTTTACCGGTTGCTACAATAAGTTTTACGAGAAGGGAACGTACACTTGCATCGTGTGCGATCAGGAATTATTCTCCTCGGACACCAAATACGACAGCGGATGCGGTTGGCCTGCATTCAATGAGGTTTTGGATCAAGGACGTATTAAACTGACCAAAGACACGTCTCATGGTAAGCGATTACGGTCTTCGTTAGCGTATCTTTTACAGTGCATTCTCAGAATGGCATTCTCCGGACACATATAAACATCTTGCGTTTGTTTCAACATTAAACATTGCACAATCCCTTTAATAGTACGCGGGTATACTCGAAATCGTATTGTGACAATTATCAAAAAAGTCCTATGTTGACGAGTCCTTTCGTACCCGCGTTTACTATTATATTTACAAAATCATAACGTATGTCTCATACATAATTATATACTTGTAACATTATTGAACCTATCCTAGTTATTTCATCTATTTATTTTGCGTTGAAAGTGTAGAGACATCTTTATATATTTTCAATATGTTTCTCTCATGTAAAATTAAATTTTTCATATCGCAAATTTAAAAAAATTATAACTAATTATAATAATTATAGTTTTATTATAATTATTATAATATGATTAATTTTATTATAATTTCTTAATTATAATTTCACTTCCACTCACTTTTGTGTGCCTCTTTGATAATATATTCGTGAATGTAAATTTTTTTCGTGCACATATGTTTAAAAAAATATTTGGATATTTAAAGAGATAAGCAGAATCTATATTTATATGTGATTCTATTGTGAACTTTAGAATGTTGTATATATTAGATGAAAATTCTCGTTCTCTCTTCCCGATTCCTGCATGCACTTGCTTAGAGTGTGATTGTGTTAGACTTACATCACTTTTTATATTAAACGTAATGTGCTACATTATATATGAAACTCATTAAAAATGTATGATTCAAAAGATAAAAGTATTTGCCATATATTTTTACTTTTAGAATGCTGTATATAGCTGTGCTACGAAGTTTTCTTTTGTTCAACAAATTATAACTTGCGACACAAATAATACATATCTTTTTTTCTTAGCTGCAAATTCTTAACGCTTAGATATATAAATAGATTTTGCTTTTTACGACATATCTGTTTGATGCAAATAAAATTCCTTTGCTTTGATGTTATCTTTATAATCGGTAACACAGTTGAAATAATAATATTTGTATGTTTTAATACTCACAGCTAAATATATAACAAGTATTTCTGCTTTTGCGATGTAAACGCGCTTGATATAAAGAAATATACTTGCACATACGAGCAAAATAAACTACAATAGTTAAGTAAAATGTAAAATATATTGTGTAATTTTTTGCCAAATAAACGTACACGATTGGAATTGATAACAAACGGGGTCAAAAAGGTCAGTTCATGTATAGAATGTACAATAAAACTGTTTCGTATATATGTGTACGCACTTTTTTATTATTATTCTCTTTTAGTATCATAAATGTTACCTGTTCTTCTCATAATCGGGGGATCAATTCTTCTTCTTTTATAATTTAATAGCTCTCTTTAGATCACTTCTATTCTCAAAAGTGTATCACGAGAAGGGTGTCGGTCTGCGTCTAATCACACTCTATTATTCTTTCTCCTTTTGCCTTCCTTGAATTCTCCTTGGCTACTACTACTACTACCACCACCACTCTTCACTCTCATCACTGAAAAATAAACACCACTGAAAACCGCGCGTCACGTCGAATTAAACGACGCTAGTCGGCGGCAATCTACTACTGCTGATCGCAAACCCAGATATGGTGCGGACCGAGGTGACCTGTTCGAAGTGCAATGCACACCTGGGACACGTGTTCAACGACGGGCCGAAACCTACGAGGAAACGTTTCTGCATCAATTCCGCCTCTATAAGCTTCCATGCAGCGGGAGAAGAGAAAAAGTCTACGTAAAATAAGCTCTCCTGTTGCTTATTATTATTTTATAATACTTCCGATTTATGTGACTCACATATGAGATCATATATATGTATAAATATGTTTATACCTCGTGTTATAAACATTATAAAATACCTCCGATTTATATTTATATGCATTGTAAAGAGATAGTGTAACAATTATTATCGCCAAAGGCTGTCTCTGTAAAATAAAAGTTTGTTATTATTATTATTATATATATATATATATATATATAGGGAATATATATATTGAATATTTTATCACTTTTGACGCAATGCGAGTACAATATCGCCATTAATCCTTCTATGTCAATTACTATATATTTTCTTTTGATTTATTCTATTGAATTATATACAACTTTTGCGTATATTCGCGAATATTCCTTCTTACAGCTTCTGCAAAAGTTTATTCCATTTACATGCAAAGATAAAACGTTTCCGACCGACTTTTCACACGCGACGAGAAGCTAATTCTATGTTATATCAGTTCTGAAATCTCTGCATTGTATACTGCTTACCTTCTCGATATTACAAATATAGTATGTACATATCCGTATTAAAGAGAACAAAGTTGAACTCCCACACAAGATGTATCTATACTATGATGTGATGCGAGAAAGCGCACGATAATGAAAATGTCTAATAAAAGAAATGTTATTTTTTCAATAAATGCCATATGTAATATATACCACGTAGTCTAATTTAATACATCAAGTAACATAAAGTAGAAAAATATAAAGTAGATGATGATTTTTCTCATTTCTCTTAATACTATCAGGCAGGGAGGATATATTTCATACTAAATGAAGAACATATTTGTTATAAAATGTTTCCTTATATTGTAACGTTTCAAAACAAACTGAAAGGTGTTATAGTACAATATATGCGCAAAATTCTAGGCATTATTTTTACAATTCATTACTCCTTTTCTGTTTTTTTTTTTGCACTCCTTTACTTTGAAATTTTTATCGTCACAAAAATTTCAAGTATTCTTCCTGAGAGACCAAATTTCTGCCGAATGTTTCCCGATAAATGCGTTTCTTTCTTACAAAAGTTAAAGTCGAACGAACCTTCCTCCGTTCGGGAAGGATCGAAGCTTCTTTTTTTTTTCAATCTCAGCAGTAAAATAGCGACTTTGTTACTATAGGCCTACTACTTCTTTCTTTCATTCGGAGATCACAAAGCATTTTCAAAAACATCGTAAAATGCTACAATAAAACATGCATACACACACTTAACATGATTCGCATATTAGGAACCTATTTTTAAGAACCTAAAAAATAGAGACGAGATACGTAGTCCACATAGCAAATAATTAAATGCAATTGGAAGGATCGTCAAAATATGGATGCATAATCGGATGCAAAGATGCCCGCATTTTCTTTTTACGTTAAAAGATTCGCCTGCTCATATTTTTTTCTCAGAGCTCTCGTATGTTTGCGATTCGTTTGTCAATGTCAAAAATAATGAATACTTTCGTGATGCATCACTTATTATTATTACGATAAGGCATGCTTGGTACAATTTTTGTACTTTATTTACGCGATAAAAGGATCATCCGGTACCATTATCAGCGAACGTCTATCTACATGCTAAGATGCGCTTCAATCAGGGTGTGCATCGATCGGGTGATGATATTTCATGCAGGCAGTTTTGCATCTCGCGCGACCCGATTCGCGTAAGTAAAATTATAAACGTTAATTATAATAGCTGCTGATACATAGCTGTGGTATATATTTGTTAAAATATAACTGCCGCGAAATAAAAAAAAAGAACGTAAATAGAGAAGACAGTCGCGCCGAGATATTTGTGAAAATGCAGGACCTCGCTCTTCTTAGTGCTTCTGATCGTCAACTTTAACCCTGGGGATCGCACTATTCTTTATTTTTATATATTTTTTTCACACACTCATACTTTTTTTCTTTCGTTAATACTAAAACGTGCGCACGTTATTTTGTCTCTTGTCAACAATCCGATCGATTTTAAAGACGGACGCCGAAGAGGAGATTAACGCGAAATGTGTCGCGATACGCTCGCGGAATACTGAAAAAAGAGGGTGCATATTTAATTACTATTCTATTTCATATGGTACTTGAAGTTTTTCTAAAAATAAATGGCATCAAATTTCTTTCGGCATTCCGACCCTAAATTCGATAGTGAATGTCGATGCAAACTGAGTTGCTTCCGCTCTTTCTCGATCAAGTACAGTCAAACTTTATAAAAATCTCTAATCAGGCTTTTCTTCAAAAGATGATACTATAAAAAAAAGGAAAAACAAAATAAACTCGTCGAAAAATGGATACGCTGTACGTACGATTATTAAATAATGTACGGGCTTCTCCCTCTTTTTCATCTTTCTCATTTCTCGTATGCAATATAAGTATATCGTTAATTTCTCGATTTATAACTATCGTAATTATATTTTCACATGATTTCAGTTAATATTAATTTATATACGAGTCCTATACATATACATGTATAACGAAAAACCTCGTCGACCGAGTCATCTATCCACCGCGCGAAAACCGGAAATTGGGCAAGCATAAGCTACTCGCGTATTTTTCAAACTCGAAAGAAAGAAAAAACAAACGTCGAGCTCGCGTTATCCGGAATAGAACACGAATATTCATTTAGAAAAAATTGTTTCCTTCTTCTCTCGACATTTCTTTTTTTTTCTCTTATCATAGAATCAAAAGTTTACAAATAATTTCTCGCAATTTCGACATTCTCGCATTCGAAGTCTTCTCATGATTGTATTAATGTTACAATAAAAAATTTATGCGCATCAGGATCTGCAAATTTTGCTTGTATTCTATCTATGCTTTCTATCATTGATCTCATCTGTCGAGCTGTCGCTTTTCTTTACTTTTTGGGCTTTCACGCGACAGATATTTCAGTCGAATAACGGGCGACGTATGTAAAATGAAGAAGATAAAAAAAAGAACGATACGAAAATCTAATTACCTAAGATAATTAAATGTACTTCTAAGATATTCGTTTCTTTCGATGACGCGATGATGCTCGGATGATATATAATACAACATTAGGAAAGACATATCTCGATAATGTTCGATGCAAATACAACCATACATACGTAACCACAACTCGTTCTACACAAAAACGTACAATACAACTCAACTCCATTATACGTGTATGTGTGTATATTCGATTATTTATTTCTCTTCTCTCTCATGATGCTAAAACGAAATATTACGTATCGTAATACGGTGGTTCATAAGAAATCTAACGCGAGTTTTCTTTTTTTTTTTCTTCACGTCTCTAAACGACAAGACAGGCACTTTATAGTGTCACAAAATGCTTCTACGTCTGAACCTTGTTTTACAGTTTCATATCAATCGTCCGCTCGTCTCTCATATCATCTTTTCTTTCCTTTTTGTTCTGCAAGACACGTTAAAGACAATTACGTTGGACTTATAGCGAAGAACACACGTGATACGGACAAACAGTTTGCCCTCGGAAAGATGTTCTTATCGACTAAGTAGTAAACCTTGGTAAGTTTCGCGTCTTAACGTGTCTCTCCTTCTCTTTTTTCTTTTGTAACGGCGCAAATGAGAAAAAATACTCATCTCTTCGTCATAAAGCTCTAAGTTAGCGGCCACAAACGAGATATGCAATTCTTACGCAATCGGCTCAGAGCACATGTGAGTAAACCAATTTCTCTATATTGTAAACGCCAATATAAATTGCGATATTTTTATAAGGGAAAAATAATTGCTAAATTAATTTCTCTTTTCAATAGAGAAACTGAATCAACAACGAATCAAATATAATCAATGATCAATACGTGAGTCTTGAGAACGTTGAAAACAAGTTATACTCTACCGCTTACACATCTATTCGTCGCGCTAATCGGATTAAAACACACCAAAAACATATTGCTCTGTTTCACCGCGTAATCTCTGTCGAAAAATACAAGTCCGACACGAAGACCAATTTTCTTTCTGTCTACGATCTCTCATTAAACAATAATATATTAGAATAGGTCCTATGCACTTGTTCACACATTTGTTTGTGGTATTATTTATTAAGATTCTCGCGCTATAAATAATATGCGTTTCTTGCTAACTCTCTTTCCGATTTGAATTTTTTTCTTCTTTCTTTTTTCTTTTTTTTAGAGAGTTAGTATAATACTAGTTTTATATTTTTAGAAAATAACTGACAATCGCTTGTATTTCCTCGATGACAATCTATCAAAATTGCGGCAAAAGCTCAGGCAACAGCGTACATATCGTAAAACATATTTCATTTTCTTATTTCCTTTCAAGACTAATCTAAGACTTTTGCGAGTCCAGTTTTACACGCCCCAATTGTAATTAGATTTTTTTATCGAGGAAAACAAGATCTCTGTCATTAGATCGCTCATAGCTCTTTCTGATTTAACTTTGTTGTTTGCGCTCGCAACATGCGAGAATCGAGCATTTTTTTAACTGTGCAACCGCTCTTTCGATACTCCATTACGGTATCGAATATCTATCTATCTATCAATCTATATGCATACGTAATGAATATATGCACGCGTATGTGTATACATGTATATGACGCCGCAAATAAAATAATACTCACATACGATATACACATATGTATGCATACATACATGTATATATATATGTATATTTATTCATTTATATATATATATATATATATATATATATATATATATACGTTTATATTTATTATTTATTATATATTATTGAATTATTGTGCCGTTTCCGTTTTGGGAGGGTGATTCATTATTTCTTTCTTTCTTTTTTCGCATCGCGTTCGCATAACCGCATTCGTGGTCTTTTACGACTACTAATCGTACCACTGCCTCTTTTAATGACCTTTGGCAGCTTCTTTCGCTGCCATTATTAAAGGTGTTAACGAAGCTAGTGGCCTGGCTAATTTCAGAAAAGGATGCTGCAATTCAATTTAAACACATATTTCGAATTAAATCAACTCGAGCGAGAAATATGAAGGGAACGTTCGCGTTCTATATCAATAATAATGTTTTCTCTTACCTTTAACAGTTCGGAAGCCGCGGACCGTTTTTCCACCTCAACTTCTAAACATTGATCTAGAAAATCTTGAAATATACCCGACAGTTTGTCCTTCTCCTTGATTTCCGGTTTGCCATTCGTCGCAATCAAGTACAAGGCTCTCAATGGGTTTTCATTCAGATACGGTGGTTCACCTTCAATCATCTCGATCGCCATTATTCCCAATGACCATATATCGACCTGTGACACCAAAGTACGATTGATTATACGCTTTCAATCCCTTACTTTAATAATTGATAATGATTGTGAATCTACCTTAGGTCCATACTGCTTTCGTGTCACTACTTCTGGTGCCATCCAATATGGTGTACCGACCATCGTCGTCCGTTTGCTCTGCTCCGGCGAGATTTGCGCGCAAAAGCCAAAATCCGTTAACTTCACCCCTCCGTCCAGTCCCAGGAGGATATTGTCGGACTTGATGTCCCTATGTATAACCTGATTGCAATGAAGGAACTCGAGCGCCTGCAGTACTTCTCTGCACACTGCAGCAATTTGACCTTCGTCCATACAAGTCTCGGTCACAACATCCGTCAAACTGCCACCTGGCAAATATTCCATGACTACCCACAGTTCTTCCCCGACTAAATAACTATCCAAGTAATTTACAACGTTCGGATGTTTGTTCTCCCGCATTACCAGAATTTCGTTTATTATAAGCTCTTTTTTTGGCTGTTGCGACAGATTCATTTGTTTTATTGCAACTTCCATGCCAGTGGATGTTTCTATCGCCGTATATACCGTTCCCGAAGCACTGCAAATTGTGATTGTTAATCAGTACAATTATATACTTTCAGTATAATTATTCATTTATTATTAATTTATAAATCATTTTTTCCACGTCTTACCCTTGTCCGATCTTTTCCATTTTTGTGTATTTTCTATTAGGGTCTCCTACGCTTACAATTGTTCTAAGCTTTTCTAATATTTCGTCGTCTGACATTTTCTTCTTTCTAGCTTTATCACCTTGTGCCGGTCGCGTCTGATCGGTCGTTGTTGACGTCGGTGTCGCTTGATTCTTATTTCTATCTAACTGAGACTGGTGTTGCTGCTGTTGCACGCCGTTTCGTTGCGGTGAGCCCAGCGTGGTCGTCATGGGTGGTGGTGGTTCCTCTTCTATAGGTTTTGTGTACTGTGCAATGAAAGTAAAACATTACAGATAATTGATAAAATAATTATTGACAAACTAATGTCGCGCATTTCTTAATCATATTAAACTTACGATCGACTTCGTACGTTCCGGTCGGGCGGAGATCGGCGGAGGAGGCGGCTCATCTTCTTGTTCCGAGCTGGTCGCACATGCGTCCGTTGGTGTACTACTCGGACTACTACTGCTCACCCTGTAACCGTTGTCGTTTCTCAGAAAATATTTAAACTACCAAGAGACAAAGGCGTAAAAGTGTAAAAGACTCACCTGCTCAATGAATGTTGAGAGTGAGAACTTCCAGATGCCTGGGACATTGCTTGGCCGCGAATACTTCCCACACCTGTACCGATACCGATTCCCATACTTCGAGGACTACTCGCCCTTTCGATCGGAGCTAAAAAAGTTTTATTTATCGTTAATATGATCACTAGTAATGTATTGTATTAAATTTAAATTATTTCTTTATAGGCAAAATGATATTTCAATTCTTACCAACAACCCCCACCATTTTAGTTGTAGTCATATACTTGGAGCCCTTTGCCTCCTTACTGCTACTATCATACCAATTTAATACATCCAACACAGCCTGTGGGTTCTTCTTTTGTTCCTGCTTACTAATGTTGCTAGACATAAGCAATCTTGCCCATGCTTCTGGCATACCCTAAGAAAGAAATACACATTATGAGACGAGGATGATTATTGTGTTTAATCTAGAACAGATAAATGGTAATCTGGCAATTCTGACAAACTTAATACTAGATTCTAAAGCGCACTCTGTACTAATTCTAAATTTTGATTTTTAAACATGCACATACTATAACTAATGTAACTATATGATGTATAAAAGAATAAAAATTAAGAAATATTTCTGTTTCATGTATATTTATAGATACTAATAACTATAATTCAAGACATAATCAAAAACCTATATTTGTTTTTTGTCATTTGGATATATAACTCAGAAAATTTTTAATATTTAATATAATTTTGTTCTGTAAAATTTTACCATTTTTAAAAAAAATTTGAAAAAAAATACTAAATTTTATAAAATATTTATATTTATTAAATATTTTATAATATGTATATGTGAAATTTTAAAAATTTAATAAGTTAATATTTAATTTCTTATAAAACTTATTATTTGAATACATGCATAGTTTCGTAGTTTCAATTTTAATAAAAAGATAACATAATATATAAACAAAATAAATGCAATTTAGCTATCCTATCTGCTGTGCCGAAAATCACTCTGTGAGAAAGAAACAAATATTGTTATATGCAACGTCGACTAAAGCTTGTGTTAATCTACAGAAGCGACTATGTATCGACGTACTCGGTGGAAAAAAAGTAAACATCTAATTTCATAAAAAATCGCAACGGAAAGAAAGTGTTGAACCACGTGGTGTATATGTATGTACAACAGGCACAAACTAAACGGTATTAATTTACTTACTTTTAATGGCAGCTTGGAAAGAAATACGTGTCTTGTTAGTTTAGTTATGTGAAAATAATAAGATATAAGAAGCGTCGGACAAATTACCAAAGTACCGTTCTCGATATGTTCAAATGTATATATAAATATAAGAACCAGTGAATTCATATCTCATTTCGATCAGGTACGGAAGATCCATGTGATTCTCACACACAAGAGGATACAATACAAAAAGTAATATACAAAAAGATAACAAACAATATAGAGTAATTTAGGTGTAACATAAAATTTTCTTTTTTTCTCCATCGCATCTCTCTCATAGATAATCCGCACCGTGATACAACAGCGAAGCGGTAAGCGAGTGCATTTTGAACAATAGAGTGTAGAGAGGCAATTGTGCGAACCGCGACTGTGAGAAATCGCGAGAGAAAAACCTACCGTGAATTCGCCGGTGACAGCATCAAATCCGACGTGCACAGTGTGCTCGAAGTTCGTAGGGTAACTAATATTCGGCTTGTCCTTGTTCTCCTTCACCTTTATCTTGCCCTTCAACGTCTTCTTCTTGCGTTCATCAGAATCCGGCTCCTTAGGCAGCGGGCGCATGTCCACCGGTAAATTAGGCGCTGATTCCCCCCTGAAAATGTAAACAATATTAATAGATCTGTCCCAATCACAAATTAATGACTATTCAATTATCTTGTATCAGTTTATATTAATAGTTTACATTTTATTACATATACTTAAAGATTTTAAAATACTATTGTTTGGCATAGCATTCTAAGATATAAAAATTTGGTAGTTTGCGTATATATGTATACTAAATATGCAGAGACACAATGTTGAGATTACATCTAGACATCTTTTATGAGGGTCTCCCACAGAAGAAAGTGAGCAAGAGATATTATTTTTAGCAACCTCTAGCTTAATGCCTTTCTATTCTTAGAGAATGTAGAGACTTTTATACATATTGCATAAAAAATATGAAAGTTATGACAGAATTTACAATTTCGAAAATTATAAATTATTTTTTAAATATATAAATTATTCTTCTGTAGTTTTTTATTTACATAAATTCTTACAATACTTATAAATATTGTAAAACATAAATTGCTATAATTTTATGTTGTACAAATTATATCGATTAAGTAATTGTTACCCGATTAAATAATTATAATTTTTTTCTCTCGATGCAAAAAATTTTTCAATAATTTCACATAAACATATTGTACAAATATCAACACACATAAGGTTAAGAAACAGTCTCACAGTATCCGATTTTTTAACAAATCAATTATTGATACAAATTTATATTAAATGAATAATGTGCAAAGTTGCAAGTACCTGTTTGATGTCAATCGAACAGGGGGTGCCGGGGGTTTGTCTTCCTCATCTGACATGTTGTATCCGCTTCTGTTTCTTTGTTGCCAGTCTATCCTCCGTTGCTGCGTCTCTACGTCTTTAATTGAACCCGCGTTCTGTCAACGCGCGCGTCTATATATAATGAATAGAGATACACCTCTCGCACCTCGTCAATCTCGCAACTTTCACTTTCAACGGCACGAGAATTTCCTCGAAGAAGAAATCCCTCGAGCCCCGTCGACGACGACGACGACGACGACGACGATGTTGCTACCGATTTCCCAGCCTCGGCAATACCCCCGATTCTCGAAAGGCACACCCGGTAGATGGATTTACAGGTGTAGGTGTCCTCTCTCTCACCGTGTCGCAGCGATACTCCTTATCGCGGAACGAGACTAATCATGACGACTGGCTGGCGATATCAGCGAAGACCGAGAACCTGGAAGCTTCCTCGTGGGTGTCCCTCGATCTCGGCGCGAGAAAGAGAGAGAGGGAGAGACGCCACTTGACTGGCCACCGCTGCTGCTCTCCGTCGATCCGAGTGGCCGCTGCTGACTGTCGTCGGCGATGGCGTCCGGCGGCGGCACGGGTCAATGTCGGGACGAGCACGGGGGACGCATTCGAGGACGACGGCGAGCAGAAAGGAAGAATGAAAAAAAGAGAGAGAGAGAGAGGGAGAGAGGGAGCGTTTCCGAGGCGTGATTCACGCACGGGTGCCAGACACCCCGCCGTATCCACGGATCTTTCGCACGCCTCGCTCTCCCTCTCTCGCTTATCTACCTATCTGCCTCCCACTCTGGCTCGCTTTCGCGCGTGCGCCCTTTCCCTTCTTCCCCCTCTCTCTCCCTCCGTCCCTCGCGCTCTCGACAACGTTGTCGCGACGGCGGCGGCGACTCCGGCGACTCCTATCGTGTTCCTCGTCGCGCGCGGGCACTCACCCTTGCACTCTCCGCGAGCGAAAAGGTATAACGACTCGGCGAATCGGAGTAGAGCACGGTGGAGTGGGGCATATATGGCGCCCAATGGCGGATTTAGACAACACACCGAACGAGCAGCGCTCCCTCTCGATGCTAAACATTAGAAAAGTATATCCTCTTGGCGAGATACGGAGAGGATCCGTAACCAGGACTTTGTTTAGCTGATGTGTAATCCGGCTCCGATGGCGCTTCTTTAGGCGCGTCCGGGACTCTTCCTCTTACGCGAGATTTCCATGAATTATCTCTCCTTCCATTTCCCCTCTCTGTTATCCCCCTGGGGTTTGACAGCTCGCCGTCCTCGATCTCCGCGTCACTCGCGCGATTAATCAACGTACAGACGCATCCTCCTCGTCGTCGTCGTCGCGCGAGCGTCACTTTCACAAGGGCGCGGGATTCCTCGACGATTCCGACGACGGAACGCAACCCGGACCGGACCCGGACACTCGCGTCTCACGATCTCTCGCTCTCCCCGACGACAAAGTCCGCCGTCGCCAACCGCCGTTAGCGCTCCTCGCGAGAGAATGCGGGCTAAGGGCTTGAATCGCATGATCGGAAACTCGCGACGGAATTTTCGTGTGGTAAAATTATATTTAAAAAAAACTACGCGTTATTCGCTTTTTCAGCATGAAAATTATATAAATACATATCTCTGTAATCTTATTAATTATATTACCTATGATTTAATTAATAAATTGAATTAATATTATGTCTATACATTTATATTTTATAGAATTTTATTTGCGTCAAAGAAAGAAAAGTTTGAATTTTGGAAGGAAATATGTGTAAAGAAACTGCAAGTTTCTCAGCCAATCGGTGATTTGGCGAATGTGACAGTTGAAGCCATGCGATATCAGCCTTATATCGCGCTATGCAAGTGACACCAAAATTAGATAGGTTATGAATATAACTGAAATATTCGTTAATAATTGTATATATAGTATTATTTAATAATATATTAACGTAATTTTAAACGTGAGTACAGTATGATAATGTATTATATAAAGATACACGGTACAAAATTCTGTAAATTCTGATACGCAACAAGAAGGGTTTTTAACCTGTAAACAGTCTCTCCCTTTCAGCGAATGTTTTATGATAAAATTATAGAATGAATTGTCTGAATTATTGTAATATTTTATTTTGAGCAATAGATTATTTTTATTAAAAGATTGTAAAGCAGGTCATTATTTCTTATTATTATTCACAGATTATGTCGGACTCGGAATTAGGCCTACACACAGGTCGAAGTTATGAGGAAGTATTAGAACAGCGACAAGATGATGAGGGATATAAAACTGCAACCACAAATGAGCAGGTAGGTCTCTGTACAAAATTACACAAAATAAATATACATTTCATCAAATATATTATTCTCTCGCATCATATACATTTTTTAATGCTATAATATTGTATTAAAATTTGCTATTTGCTATTATAAATATCTTTCCAGGCTCGTGTCGAAGAGACAGTATTAAAATTTTACCGATCGTGCAAAGACACAGATCCCATTTTACTTAGGCCGAAGCACATCCAGTTTTTAAAAAAAGCAATCACTCATTTAAACGAAACTTATGAGGTATTTATTTTTTATTTTTACAAAATAATGCATATAAACATTGCTCTGTAAGAAGATTTGAAATGTTGTTTGTAATGGTAAAAGATTTATCAAATATTTATAATGATGGTAGTGCTTAGACTCCAGCAGACCATGGCTCTGCTTCTGGATACTGCATTCGCTTGCAATATTAGGAGAACGCTTGGAAGATGAGGAATATTCCAAGATTGCGGGTTTTCTAGCCAAATGTCAATCGCCGACAGGCGGTTTCGGAGGAGGTCCTGGACAATATCCACATTTAGCTTCTACATATGCAGCAGTAAATACATTATGCACTATTGGCACACAGGAGGCATATGATGTGATAGATAGGTAAAGTATATTTTACATATAAAATATACTTATTGTATTTTTTAAATAATATTGCTTTAAAACTTGTCACATGTATAGCATTGTTAAGATTTGTTTAATAATTTCAGGAAAAATCTGAAACGCTTTTTATCTTCTTTATGCGGAGAGGACGGTTCTTTCTGTATGCATGAAAACGGCGAGGTAGACATTCGGGGAGCGTACTGCGCCCTCGCCGCTGCTAAATTGACAAATGTATATACACCGGACATGTTTAAGAACACTGCCGAATGGATAGCCAAATGTCAGACGTGGGAAGGTGGTTTTGGCGGTTGTCCAGGAATGGAGGCTCACGGCGGATACGCCTATTGCGCTCTGGCGGCACTCGTAATGCTCGGGAAAACAGAACTATGCAATTTACCAGAACTGTTGGTAAGACTTTCTTTTACAATCGCGATTTTATTTTTCTTTACATCTTTACCATTTTTTTTTTACAGAGATGGATAGTAAATAAGCAAATGCGTCTGGAGGGTGGTTTCCAAGGACGTACGAACAAATTAGTGGACGGTTGCTATTCGTTTTGGCAAGGTGGAACGTTCCCCTTAATCTCTGCTATCTTGTCAACGGGAAAGCCGTGCAGTACTTTCGACCACTGGTTATTCAACCAAGAGGCCTTACAAGAATATATATTAACTTGCTGTCAAAATCCACATGGCGGTCTTTTAGACAAACCGGGAAAGTATGTAATATTCTATACATTCTATATATTACACACACACACACACACAATCAATTTACTATATATACAGACATTTGAATTTTGATGCCATATGTATATTTAAATTTTGAACATTCACCGGAATAAAGTCGTTTTTTTCTCTCTTTCAGAAATCGCGACATATATCACACATGTTATGTTCTTAGTGGATTATCAATCGCTCAAAATTCACCAACAAAATCGATTATTGGAATGAGACCTGCAAATAAGGTGGAGGTAATCCATCCTGTTTATAATGTGGAATACTCTGCTGCAAAAAAAGCGCAAGAGTATTTTTCTACTCTACCAATACCCGATTGATTGACTGTCTTAGCCATTTACAAAAATATATTCACCATGTTTGTATGTTTTTCCTAAAAAGAAAAAAAAGAAAAAAAATGAATCCCAAAAAGAAAACAATTTTAAAAAAAAGATGAAATACATGACTGACCAATGATATCTATATAAAAAGTTATTTGTATATGAAATTCCATAATTTTGTGATAAGTAAACAAAAGCCATGTTATTCCGATGCGTATTGTTCAACATTGAAAATTGAAAAAGATTGCAATCCCTATATTAACTTTATGTTAATAAAGTCTATGAAAAAATTAAAACACAGTTGTCTATTGACATTCCTTTATATAAAGTGCTTCTCTTGTCTGAAATTTTTATTTTCTTTTAATAGCATGTGATCATCTTGCAAATGATAAAACACATTCATAGAGGTAAAAGATCTCTATTGCAACATACAATCTCTTATACATAGATAGATATATATATACACATATATAGGGAGCGAGAGATACATAATTAATAGAATATAATACTACTATTATATAATTTAATATCTATTCCCGCGAAGAAATACTAAAAATGCAGAAAAATACATCTTTTTAATATAAAAATTCAACTTCTTAGTATTTGATTCGAAACTCTTGACTAAATGACTTATGTCGATAATTAAATACTTTTATTTAATCATTTCTTCTTTGTCCTGTACATCGACAAAATATTGATGATCAATTATCACTTGGCATTTCGCACGATTATAGGCGCGGCAAGAATCGAGGACGTAGAAATGACGTAAAATCTATAGAGGAAGCTTGTGCTATTTTGGATTCTCTTTCTCTTTACATCGACTATTACATCGGATGCAGATTATTGATTGACACAAGTTCAAAGTACAATATTACTTGTATAGAGCACTGATACTTAAATTTGAATTCTTTTTGTACATTTGTCAATAAATTATGAAATAATACGTATAAAAATTACAACAAAATCATATTTTTAACGTTTCCAAGCCTCAAAAGAATGTCACCTGTATACTCACAAATCAATAGATTTGTTAAACAGAAAAGTGAAATGAATAACTTTTGTTTACATTATTGCAATGTTGAGGATTAATATAAATGCAATGAATAACATGTACATGTATGATAAATGTCTAAAAATTGCAGTCTTCCGATAATTATTTTGATATATCCAATTATTGCATGTAGTTATACGCATGGTTCGACATAATTGCCAGGAAATAATCCCGTTATTCCGTCCATCACCCCCTCCCACCATCCATCGTCGTTCTTCTTGAGCACGTAAATCACAGAACTCTCTTGAAAACTTAACTCGTCCTCTTTATCCGCATAATAATCATAAATAGCCACCACTGCAATTATGTTTTTTTTTTTTTAGCACATATTAGGCTACTGATATATATTATTACTATTTTATTTTTATACATATGTATCAAATACCTTGATATTGTAACAAATAAATAAATATGAAAACAATGAAAACAGGAAAGAGATGAAACTCTACCTTTCTCAATATAATTTTTTGGCACCCATCCGGGCAGATCTTCCTCATCCGGCACAATCGGCATTATAGCACCAGAGGACGGAGTCGGTCTACCGAATTGTGGATGTTCATCCTGTTCTGGTGGAGGAGGTGGCGGTAAAGGCGGACTACTCGCGCCGCTGCTACGACTAATCTGATGCGATAATCTGTGTGGTAGAGTGTGATGTCCAGTGTATTCTGTCATGTCGCCACCTAGTCCGACCAAGGGCGAGGGTGGAGCTAGTGACACAAAATTACAATACATATTAAACAGTATAATACACGTCATTATAGAATTATATAATATTATATGTCAATATTATACATGTTATTAATATTAATTGTTTATATTATTTATCACTTACGAGGCATACTGTTATGCTGCTCTTGCGCATAGCCCGCGGTAACACTAGGCGGTGCTGGCGGTGGCGTCTGTGGATGACTCTGTAGAGGATGTACCGTTCCCACTTGTGGCACAGTATGTTGACTGATGGTGTTGGTGTGCGCATTATGATTGACGTTATGACTCGCGTGGGATGTATTGTGAGCATGCAATGGTAGAGTGCTGTATCCTGGGCCACGATCTCGTCTAGGATGGCCGAGCGGGTAGTTGGGCGCGTAGTGACTAGGAACTTGTGGTGGGGCTACCGCTGGTGGAGTCCTATATTCGCGCGAGCCTTTACTCAACGTTCCTATATAAAAAATTTTGATATTATTCACTGTATTTTTGATTCACATATGGCACACTTAACACATTGCATGTGACAAGTAGAATGGTGTAACATTTAGAAGCCGAAAGAAAGAAGAGACACACATGCAAGCAAAAAAGCAGTAAATACCTTAGCGAAATTTTTAATTTTTTTATAACCGCAACTGAAAAAGTACACCTTTACAAGTTTGTGTAGCACTCGTTCAATTTCTAACACTTATGCAGGGTGTCCCAGAATGTTCTTGGGACACCCTGTATGTACAGAATGTTTGACAATTTGTAGTGCAATTGCAAATTATTCTTATACATGACAATAGAAGAAGAAATTCACATTTTTCTATTTAGCAAAAACTGTAAAACTTACATCAAACATTCTGTACACACTGCATATATGTATATGTGTAACTCTTACCAGTTCTCACTGTCTGAGGTGGTGTAGGTGGTTTAGTAGTAGGAGCAGGTCCTACCATAGCAGCACCTAAGCCTGAACCTGTAGAAGCAGCACCTAAACTTTGAACACTGCCTTGACTACCACCTCTCTGTTTGCTTCGTGGTGTGCCACAGCTACGCACACCATGTCCAATATCATCCAAAATTGTATAATCGATGCTCTTTCTGACATATTTAATCGGTTTTTCAGGATTTGCAGGAGCGATAATTTTATACTGACGAGTTGTCATTTTGTTGGCCGTTAAGACCCCAATTTCTCTTCTGGCAACCTTCTCTTTGTGAATCATAACTGTCTGAGCAATATGATTCATCTGACTCTCCATTTCAGCGAGCTGAGATGTCTGCAGGTCTAATAGTTGAAGAAAATTGTAAGCCAGAGTATTTATTTGATACGCAACACTGGCTAAAGATTGCGTGGTGTAATTTTTAGTTTCCTCCAATGCAATTCTCTTATTTTCCGCTTGAAAATAGTTTGCCTCGCAATATTCAGCCACTCTCTCCAAATTTGTATGGCTGTCGGCCAGATTATTCCTTCCTTCAGGAATTTCTTGTCGTAGAAGTGCCGCCAATTCAGCCATGACTTCAGAATCACTGCCAACTCCTGATGACACGCAATAGGAACCTGACCCTTCTCACAGATAATACAAAAGAAATATATATACATATATCATATGCAGAGAAATTATACTATAAATAATTACCATTTTTGACGCTAAAGCACAGGAATAATTATATGAAATAAAAAGACAAGCATACGCCTATATATTTAAAAAATACTTTTATCGCTATAAAAACAATTAATCTATGTTTACAAAATTAGATTACTTCGTTTTCGAGGTGGATGCAAGGGAATATGTCAATTTTTATCAACTGATATACTTGCCACTCTCTTCTCCACGAAGGGAGTCGAAGCGAAAAATTAGATTATGACAGGGGCGGCGTCTAAAGGGATACGGAAAACAAGATGGACACTGCTAGAGGTGGTCAGAGGGATAGAGTAATGGGTAGAGTCTGCTCACGCGATAAAGGTAAGTACGTACGTATATACGTATACAAACGAGTTGAACGATCTAGAGAGATAAAGAAACGAATAAAAAAATCAACTAACGGTACTCAGCCATATTGCCATATAACTACCAGCTACTACACAGCCTCATTAATTCATAATTACCGAAACTCCCGAAATTTACACGTATAAAAAAAGCGTACAACGAGGGACAAAATGTCCGTCAAATATCGTTCGCACGATACGATCGAATCGCTGCGATATACATCGCGATACAATCGATACCGTCGTTTGTTCTTTTCCAGGACTCGAATTTCTATTTTGCATATCTTATATATATTTTTTTTATTTTGGGTGTGTTCTAAAAGCAAAAAAAATATATATATATTATATATGCATGTATATATATATATGTATGACTGTGTGATTTGGGCATTTTGAATCGGCCACGTGGTATCTAGACATTCGTATGTTCATGACTGTTGATTAAAAACAGATTCAAGATTATTTCTTGCATCCAGTTTAATATACACATTTACCTTTCTTTCATCATCTCGTGTATTATTTTTAATTCATTGTGGTTTTACACACATATGTATGTATGTATATAATAAAAGAGAGTTCCTTTTTAGCTCGGAAACAAAATCCCGAGAATTCGAATCATCTCGCAGCGATGTATCGATCGCGCAATCGAAAATTCAACGAGAGACATCAAACGCGAATTATTACAAACGATACGCGTGCCTGACGTTGCACGTGTCATACGATTTATATCAGGTAGATACACCAGGACTTTTCGATCTGTCCGAGCGCCGAGCTCTTTCGTGCACGTGATCATTTCTGCGAGAGAGACACGCCAATTCTTCCGCGTCTCTTCGCATTTCTTGCTCGCGATTCTCGATTTCGCGCGCTCGCGTTCGTATCTGCCCCCGCGTCGCATCCAGCCCCATCGTCGTCACGTCACATATACGCCGTAGGAGAGACCGAGCTGAAAATCGAAGCCGGTGGGATCTCGGTAAGTACGATTTTCCTACGGTCGCGAATTGCATCTTATCGTCGAAATTGCCACGAATTGCCCCGAAAGCCCATCGTCTCGTTTAGAAGTCACACACGGATTATTTTCGCAGGTGAAATTGAATCTCGTCGCGAAACTTGACTCTGGTCCACCCGGCGATCAATCGCCTTGGCCTCTGCACCTCCGACGATCCTTGGCTGGAAGATTTCGATTTGCGGATGACAGAATGTCCTTCAAGTGGTCGAGGCAGATAATTGTTTCGGAAAACGATTCGCGAAATAATCTCGACGTGTGAGGTACGTCTGGGAGGAATCACGACTACAAGGACTACGTGTTTCGTTCAAGTTTGGAATCGTCGAGTCTTGAACATTTATCGCGACAATGGATGATCTGCTGAAGCAATTGGAGACGTTGAAGATCAGGGGCGATTTCTGCGAAGATAATTCGTGGACGCCGTGTATAGATCTGATTCAGAGGAGCTTTGCACCACAGAAAACAATCGGGACGGAACGTCCATGCGAGGAGAAGGATTTCAGGGAATATAGGCTTGTTGTGGAGAGAAACCTGCGCAATATCAGGTCTATGCTACAGCATATCTCCAATAGTTGCAGAGAGAAGCATTTGCAGCTATGCAACGCTACAGGAACAATTAAAACATTTGGCATGAATTTGTTATTACTTATCGGTGAGCACAATGAGAGGAATATTTGGAATACAGCAGAGTGCGTCTCTATTTCCAAAGAATTACTCGCTGGCTTCTACGATCTATATTCCTGTCAAAATATCTCCCAGTTTCTATCAGAGGATAAGAATTTAATTAGCTTGTTGTTGTTGTTAAGACCCAAACTATTAAAGGATACCTGGAAAACCTATCCATCAGCTGTGGCATGTTACAGGTGGATTTTACAAGAAGCCGAAGTGAGTCTAGTTTTTTCTAATTTGGATTCTTGTATCTATTTATTCTTGTATTATTAGATTGTTTGTATATTTTGCTTCTTTTTATTCCTTTGTAGAAACCAATTTTATTTAACCACATTGGAGATGTCTTGCCAACTGCACTAATTATACTCGATGACTATTTTCCTGATAATGTAGTAATAGGCCTGGAATGTTTGTACCAGATTATACAGCATTCTTATATGGTAATTAACCAAAGTTTATTCTTATTCAGCATTTTACTATATATACATATTCATTTATTTATTTATTTATTTATTTATTTATTTACTTGATAAAATATTTCAGAAAAAAGGACTGATAGATACTGGCTATGCTAAAGCAATCTATCACACTCTGGAACTTTTATCCCGTCAGAAGGAAGTAAGATATATTATTCCTTTGTATTCTTGCATGGCTAGTCTTTTAGCTACTATTGAGCATTGGGATAATACTATAAATCTATTTGAGGTGAGTTTAATTTTATGAATATGGATCAATCCATATAAAATATCGTTGCAATTTTTATATTTGTTTTTTTTTGTAGTGGACGACGCGGGATGACGTTCTTTCCACTTTAATAGACAATATGGAATTTGAGCAGAATATCGAATTACGACACGCATATATGTCGAGTTTACCTCAATTCATTACAAATATAGGCTGTGCCAAATGGTGCGAAGCGCTCACTCGCGTACTCGCTGAATACTGTGAACATCACACAGATTTAAGAACGTTAAAGGCAACGTTGGAGGTATGATACATTTTAAAATACGATGCTCACATAATATGAGATAAGTAATGAAGCATTTGCGATCGTTTCGCATTTCTCTTAGACCGCAAAGACGTTCCTCTTGATGTTCCGCTTGCGAGTGGCAGCCCACTGTGCTCCACTTTATACCGCGTTCTTGAAATTGCATTTTGATTTGACGGAGACACCGGTGTTCGATCGTGCGATCATGCAAAATCTGGAAGATTGCATCTGCATGTTGTACCAACTATCGCCGAACGTAGGCTGTGCGGTAATGAACGATGATCGGATGCGTTCGGTACTCAGTAGTAGCTTGCCAGTGATATGCCAGGGTGGTGATATCAAGTATTTCGAATAATTTACGTGACGCGCATGCACTCGCGTATATGTATATACAGTGTATTCTACATTATAATGTGAATGCTGCTCCGATAAAAATATTTTACTTTCTCGTGTAAAACTTACATAATATATAGATAAAACGCAATAGGTACTTAGATATTTTATTTATGATGTACAAAGATCATCAATATATATAATTATTTGTAAAGTATAAACATTTTTGTTACAACATATTTATTTTAAATTGTTCGTTCTTTCCTGCGAGATACATGTAAACGAAAATCGAGTTGGAAAGAACATGTATATTTTTCAGATATTTAGGAATATATTTAGGAATATAGAGCATTTTTTCTATGTATATATTTTCTATGCATATACTTTTTCTTCAATTGAATTGCAGACAATAGTCCAATTTTTATGAATAATCGAAATATCTATATACATGTATTTACAATAATTTAAAAACTATTATGACTGCATTTAGAAAACAATGAAATAATAGTAAGTAACAATATGTTGTCTGCAAAGCTTCTACTACACACACACACACACACACACACATATATATATATATATATTTTATTATATATACATATACATATATATTATTATATGAATTATTTTGGAGGAAAAAAAATAGAATTCCATCGTTATCTTTCATGCATAAATATTGACATTTCAGATGTCAATGTATGTAATTTTTTTTTGTAAAGATAAAAATGTGATTTTCTGAACGTAATCAAAATCAAGAGATCAAGAAAGATATAAATGTCTAGCAAAGTACAGAGAATGCTTCAACTATATATACTTTATATTTTATCAAAGAAACATTTTTTGGAAATTTTATTCCGTTAATGGTCAACGCCAAATATTTAATAACAATGCACAATGCTTATCGGTGCCTCAAGTAAGAGGTAAGACGGCTTATCAGATTTCATGTAAATGATAATAGTGTTTATTAGTGATTTTTACAAATATTAATATTGCTCAATATTTTGAAGTAAGAGTATTAAAAAATAATATAGATTATCAGTGCTCCGAGTAAGAGATAATATTATAAAATTACAGACAATATCTTTGTTGAGCATCTAAAAGAGGAGATGTCAAATTCAGGACAATTTGTATTTGGCAACCCACTAAACTATTTTCCAGTTGTGTTGCAATTTTATATATCAATCATATATTTTATAAAATATAAGTATCACGAAATAAATTCGTGAGGTATCTTTATATCTGTCACTCGTTCAACTATCACCGCTCTTGTAGTACTTGTGCTATTCATGATGAACAAATTATACAGAATCGCTTATAAGTCGTCAAATACACTTCCAGGTAAACTGATGTTAAACATATATATTTGAAAAACTTTTGATTTTTAATTCCAATCTTCAATATCGAATATTAAATTCTTGGTAACATGGTACATATTTTCTCTTATAAATATATATTGAGTATATATCTATAAATAATGAAAATAAAAAATAATATAAATTATTAAAATGTTGTTAGAGACGACAATCTGTGAATCCATAAGAATTGAAACTCCCTCTTTCACAAATGCAAGAAGAAAACCATATTAGAGGCTACAAAATACTGACAAACACACCAATTTAACAGTAATGAATAATGATTCCGATGCACAGGATGACCCCAAAAATTTTAGATCGAAAAGATTTTTGAGGAGAAGATGAATAATTAAACAAAGATTTGACGCTTTTCTTCGGATTCGGTGAGTCGATATACAATGTGTAAATGTATCTAAAAAAAATTTAATCGAGTTATTTATATGCAGAAAAAATATATCAGTTTAAATTTATAATGATAATAAAACTAATATAAAGAAAGATTAATAAAAAAATAAAACTAAAAAGAATAATTTAATTTTTGTCTTTACAGGTCATCCATCGATAGCCTTCTTATTATAAAATTTTAACTTCTTTTTCGTTGAAGGTGGGTCATTGAGTCTTGAAAACAAGATACTAATTATCTCAGTCTTAAAGAGTTGTAGATTAGATGATTTAGAATTGCATTGATTTTCATCTTTATTCCCATATTCGAACAAGATAAGATGCAAGTATGTACAAATGTAGTTCCATATTTGGCGTAAAAATTTGCATAGAAGCTTCAGGCGTCGTTAGCGGCTAGCCTTATATTTCGCATTGTATACGGTTTTTTTACAATGTTTTTTTGAATAGTCTTATTGTACATAACTCTTGCGTAGTTATATGTATGTATATGAAAAATATGTAAAATCATGTTATTGGTTGCAATCATAATTATATTATTAACTAATTTTAATATCTAATAATAGTGCTTTATATAGCTTCCTTACGCAACTGTTTTTGTAACGATGGAAAACACGTAATATCTTTTATTTCTTTTTCTTACAAAGTTCAACTTATATATTTGTTGGAAAAATTCGAAGGTAAATGCTAATTATATAAAAGCTCGACCTTTCAAAAAGGAGCCAGATAATACGAGATATTGTTGTTTATTTTCTGATAAATTGCGATATGTTTTACATAAAAAGAATCATATTTTTTTTCTTATTTTTTTCAATCATCGCAAAAGTTTATGCATGTGTTGCATGCACACACATACGCGCGCGCGCGCGCGTGTATACACACACCACACACACATATATACAGGGTGAGTTTTAATGGTTGTGTCAATCTTTTTATCATACGGGAGATTACCGATCGCAATTTTAATAAATTGATTGATACATAGATGTCAGTTAATTGAATTGACCGTAACGAAGGCCGAAATATAATGTGTACAATTAAAGCAAGTTAAAAGCTGAAATTATGTAGTGTGGATTTATTATTATTATTAAAGCTACGCATTTATTATTATTATTATTAAATATATATGTTATTATATTTATTATTATTATTATTATTATTTTACTGTGATCAAATTAGAGATTTATTATTATACATATTCGATATATTAAAGCGGAAGAAATACATATTTAAAAATTCAATTCAAATTTAACAATTTAACGTTTTATGTAAAACTTTATTTCAAATTCCGCATTTATTTTTATGATAAATTTTTATTGTTTTATATGTTAAAAATATGCAGCAAAAAATTTTCTTCCTTCTTAAAATAAAATTACGCAATTGTTTCATAAGAATGTATTTCTTGTGGAACAATTGCGTGATTTTATTTCAAGAAGGCAGAAATACTACATACCTTTAGCGTATAACAATAATAAAAATTTTTATCATAAAAATAAATGCGGAATTTGAAATAAAGTTTTACATAAAACGTTAAAGTATTAAATTTGAACTGAATTTTTAAATATGTATTCTTACTGCTTTAATATATTAAATATATTATACGTAAATATGTATACGTAGCTTTAATAATAATAATAATAATAAATATAATAATATATATATTTAATAATAATAATAATAATAATAATAATAATAATAAGTGCGTAGCTTTAACAATAATAATAAATCCATACTATATAATTTCAGCTTTTCACTTGCTTTAATTGTACACATTATATTTCAGCCTTCGATACAGTCGATCCAATTAACTGACATCTATGTATCGATCAATTTATTAAAATTGCGATCGGTAATCTCCCGCATGATAAAAAGATTGACACAACCATTAAAACTCACCCTGTATATGTATATTTGTAAACGCAAGTTATGTACGAAGTGCTATTGTTATATCTTAAAACTAATTACTAATATAATTAAACTCGTAAGAACTATTTCCTAGATCTATAAAGTAACGCGCAAAATGTGCATGATTAAAAGCAATATTTTTTGCACTTTCCTTGATACTTGTATATTGACTTGAACTTTGCTTCTTATATTCAAGAAAACCCAACTCAATAATATCTACTTTTTATGTAAGCATAATATCAATATAAGTTAACACATTGCATAAAATACACATAGACATTAAGAAATGAATAGAATGAAATTTATATATTATATACATGTATATGTATATAATATATAAATTATAAGTTTTCCATGTGCGCGCGTGCGTGTTGTTTCGAACATGTGTTGTTTAAAGACTGTTATGATATATAACATAACGCATTTAGAAAATTATAACTATGTTATTATCGCAAATAACAATATTTTTCATAAAGCTGTTATATTAGAAATATAGAAAAATAAATATGGAATTATACAAATTATTTTGGAAGAAAAGAGCACTGAAATAACAGAAAGATATGTGATATTTCTTATCTCTTTTCTTTATGAAACTTATTATATATTACATACATATATATATTATATACGTATATAACAACAAAATATCTATTTTTAGTATAATGCATTTAGTATAATTAACACATATATAAAATATACGTTAACAGACATTAAGAGACAATATATATATATTCCTTGATTCTTACTTGTATCTTACTTGACCTTTGATTTCGCGATACTAATATCAGCAAGCTGTTGTTTGCTGATATTAGAATCGCCTCTTGAATCGAACTCAAAGGTCAAGTAAGATACAAGTAACAATCAAGGAAAGCACACAAAGTATTAGTTTCAGTAATGTACATTTATGCATTATGTACGCATCATTTTATAGCTCCGAGAAATACATACTAGTGTATTAATAAACAGCTTTGATATCTAACAACCGCACTTTGAATAGGATATCTAAAATTATGGGTGAATACGTTCTATTATCTTTGTTTGTCATTTAAAAAAAGATATTAAATTGAGAGCAATTAGTATTTGGCAGTTTATAATCTTTTTGTTGTGTTGTGATTTTATATATCAACTATTGAGACTCGTAAACTCTCTTTATTCACTATCTGTCGTTCGTCCAACAATGTCTCCACTCTTAATTGTGCTACTTGCGTTACTCGTGGTGTACAAATTATACAGATTTGCGTACGATAAACCACCTAATACACCTCCAAGTAAGCTGATATGAAGTTTACACATATTCGATAAACCTTTTTTATTGTTAATTCTTATTTTTTTCAATCTCCAGTATCGAATATTGAATCTCTTCTGTAATAATATATATTTTCCCTTACAAATGTGTGTGTTACTTATATTATATTGAGTACACATTACTATAACATAAATTATGAAAAAAAAAGTTTTACATATATATGTATATGTGAAACATATGTATATGTATACATATATATTATATTTTATATTGAACGAATATTCTTAATGATATAAGTAGAATCTTGATATATCTATCTTGATATCTCATATCTTGATTTTGGCTAATCATTTTTTATTTATGAGAATTCTATAATGCAGGTCTTATCAGGGTTCCCATAGGAGGATCTTACTGGTTGTTATTATGGAGAAATTACAACTACGTGCATTTGGCTATTGACTATTATGCAAGAAAACTAAAATCAAAGCTCTTCAGCTGCTATTTTGGCGATTATTTTGTAGTGATTGCAAATGATTATGTCAACATAAAGGAAATACTCTCGAGGGAAGAGTTCGACGGCCGAATTACAAACGCTGATTTTATAAAAGATCGAGCTTTCAAAAAGGAATTAGGTAATATGAGGCATTGTTATTTATTCATTTGTTCATTTCTTGTTAAATTGCGATATTTTTTGCATAAAAGGAATCTTATTTTTTTTCTTGTTTTTTTCTTTCAATATATCGCAAACATAACATTTGATGTTTACGACGTAATAGGCAGATAACGATAGACAAAACATAGATTTCTCTTAAAAACGCGCGGCAGATGATAAATAAATATTGTATTTTACAGGCATATTTTTCATCGATGGCCCAAAATGGCAAGAACAGAGGAGATTTGCTCTTCGCTATATGCGCGACTTTGGATTTGGACGACGTCATGACAAACTCGAGAGCGAGATCATGGATGAGATGACTCTGTTTCTCGACATTCTGAAAAACGGACCAATTTATGACGGAGAAAAAGTACGGCTATTCTGAGAGACATAAATACGCGAAATACCGTTCTCTCTTAACGAAGAAAGTTTTGCTTTCGCAGGAAATAATAAGAGGCAGCTTGGCGCTTTTCCCAGACGTTTTATACGCATCATCAGCTAACAACATATGGAATGTGATGTTCGGTTACAGATTCGACAGAAGCGAACACGATGTCTCACGACATCTCTGTCGCTCGGCTTTAATGATGCAAAGAGCGAATGATCCGAGCGGCGGCGCACTTTTTCAACATGCCTTCCTAAAATATTTCGGCAATGTATTTGGCTATAAAAATCATATAAAAGGAAGTTACGGGATGATAGATGTTGTCAAGGTAGGACTTTTTATCAAATAAATATTATGTATGTAAAATCTAGTTTTGTTTTTAATGAATGCTTGAATCGATATGTAAATTTTCAAAGTTTATTTAAATAATTCTAATAATTTGATTCAGAACTTTTTTATACTAAATTGAAAAGTTACAATGTGCTTATGTTTATGTGTGTGTATGTATGCGCGACTAGCTTATATATTTTATTAGATATTTATCTAAATTAATTTATTATATCAATGCGATATATAAAACTATATATATATATATATATATAGCAACTTTACTAAACGAAATTATCTCGAGCTTATTAAAATTGTTAGATATATAAAATTTATATCACATATAAAACGGAAAACTCTTATGATTACACATTTTATGTAATTTCATAGAAAGGTTTGGAGCGTCAAAAAACTACTCTTAGCAAGAACGATGATCGTGGTTTCGCCGATAATTATCTAAAAAAATTAAACGAAGATAATAAGTCACATAATTTCACGGAGGAGCAATTGATCATTTTGCTAGTTGATATGATGTTCCCTGCTTTCTCCGCAATGCCAAGCGCTATTACCCACGCTATCAAGTACTTGATGCATAATCCCAAAATTATGGAAAAAGTCCAGAGTGAAATAGACAGCGTCGTTGGGACTGGCAGATTGGTCACGTGGGGGGACAGAGTAAAGTGTGTTAATGCTGTTATGCATTTAAAGATCACGATCTTAATTTTTAAATAAAGTGCATATTGATAATCACATTTGACCTCTTATCACATATATTGAATTAATTTTGTAATAATTTATCACATTTATATATGTTATAGATTCAATGTGATAAAAAAATCATTATTATCACTTGCAGATTTTATATAACAAGAATTCTAATTAAGCTGAAATGCTGCATGTCGCAGATATTCGAAGGCATTCTTATTTTGTTTTAGTCTACCCTATACGGAAGCGGTAATCCGAGAGTCTTTGAGAATCGAAACGCTCGCCCCGCTCGGTATAATTCATAAAACCCTAAAGAAAACTACGTTAGGAGGCTACGAAATACCGGCGAATACACCGATTATCACTAACTTGGCAGCAATGAATAATGATCCTGACATGTGGGGTGACCCCGAAAACTTCAGACCAGAAAGATTTTTGAAAGAAGATGGACAATTAAGTAAAGACTTGACACTTCCCTTTGGTTTCGGTGAGTTAATATATGATAGATGTATCTAAAGTATGTAGATGTATTTGTAAAAAATTAAGTTTTTATATATATAAAAAAATAATATACATATGTTTAATGATATATATGTATGTATAAGTTTAAACTTATAATTAATTAATGCTAATATAAAAGTATAATTAAATCTTTTTTGTCTTTACAGGTCGTCGATTATGCGCAGGGGAAACTTATGCCAGATATAATATGTTTCAATCGATAGCTCTCTTACTACAAAATTTTAACTTCTTTTTCGTTGAAGGTGAACCATCGAGTCTCGAGGACAAGGTACCTGGTCTAATCATCAGTCCCAAAGAATTGTGGATACGTTTAGAATTACGTTAATTTCTATCTTCGTCTCCACACATTCGTATTAAATAAAAAACACACATGTCCAAAAGATGTCCAAAGATCATCGAGAGGACATCCAGACATAAAATATCCTTTGGCTGTCCTCTAGATATTCTATGGACGTCTTTTGGACATGTGTGTTGTTAGGGAGAGTATAACTGAAAGATATATACAAACCTTTGAGAGTAAGTTTTATGTACCAAAATAAAACAATAAAGAAAGATTATATAAATAAAGAAAATAGTAAATCAAAGTAGAATAAAATGTAAAATAGTAGAAAGATTTTTTGCAAAATGTCACGTTGATTCAAATATTACAAATTTATTTCACATGTGAGACAAAAATAATTATAATGTACATACTTTATTAAGAACAACCGATATACGCTCGAAAGACGCGCATATTAGGATATTTAGAATATTACCTATCTTTAGCTTTTTCTTTAGCTATCTTTCACTTTTCTGCTTTTCTTTCTCCCCTTATAATTATAACAAAATTTATTCGTTTCACATATTAAGATTTTATATTTATTTAATACATTGCCTTTTTTAAGTAAAAACAAAAAATTAATGAGCTTGTCTATAAACGTCATATGATCGCGTTACGAATACGCTTGAACAATGATGGCTAATATCACGCGAAAAACTGAAATATTCAAAAGCGATTTTTCTGAAAAATTTCTAAAGATTTTAGAAAGTAAACATTTCTGTCGTAAATAAAAAAATATGTAATCGGTTTTCGAGATATCTCAAAAATTTGCAATTGTGGTCTAGATTATTATAAAAATAGGAATCTTTTGTGTAGATCTGCATTGATCTAGACATTAGTTTTTATAGTAATAGCAATAATCGTTCTTGAGATAATTATATCATTAATTGTGATTAATAAAGAAGAAATAAGCTTTTTTTGCATTAGAATGATCAAGTGCAAAATTCGAAGTTGCTTACTTGCTCCATTTGCAAAGTATTTACTATTTATCGATGCTTCATAAACAGAACAAGTGTAATCTCGTATTTCGCATATGTATGTACAACTTGCATAACAATTTCGAGCACAGTTTATGACCAACTGTATCCTTTGCATCATATGTATTTATATAAATACCTCATTAATTGTACTGCAATTTTATTACAAAAACAGAATATGTATATATATATATTTATATTGTACATAACTTTTTAAACTAGGACTACATATTATAATTAATTACAAACAGATCCAAACATGATAAATCTTGTATTAATCGTTCACATAAACGAATTTCATATCTTGATATGAAAATCAAGACAATGTGTTGAGTATAAATTTATTCGCGATAATTCGAACAATGTTTTTAGGTTTTTGAATTGTTGATTCAAATATGCAAATATATGTACAGAGAAATGCATTTAGACCTGAATGTTTCCATAATTCCTAATTAAGTTCAATGTACGTATATGAATAATCTTATCGTACATAATTCTTGCATATATATATAAACAATCAAATCACGCATTTTCCTGGACATCCACGATTTATCATAATATAACGTTTCAACTTATTCGAGCATAACTTTATTCTCTATGTACCAAAACATACAGTCCAAGACATGCTAATACTGCATATTTAAATTTAGGATATTCATTCATGTATATAGTGACCATGCCAACGTATGGTAGAAAGCCTCTCGCCCGGCCGACCACATCCTTATGTGTCAACCATAGCTGACCGGGCGCGTACAAGCCTCGGTCGTCCACGGAATTGTTGTCGCCTTTCGTGAGAAACTTGACCGTATTATTCTGGTCACCCCTAGAAATTTGACGTCTTTTTTTATGTTTTATTATCAATATATTTGTATTTCATAAATCATATGAATCTTACTTTTCATGAAGCTTAAGTACTCTGTGTACAATAGGTATATCCCTGCCCTCGACTTTGAAAACAACGATCTCCCCTACTCTTACTGGCTCATCCTGGTAATTAGTAAGGAAGAGTAAATCGCCCCTGTGAAATGCAGGCTCCATGCTGCCACTGTGTGTTAAGAATTGAATGAATTAATATAAATTTATCAAGCATTTTATTCATTTTATTCTATATGGATATTTTGCAAGTTTATTGAATATAATATGCAATATAATATTTACTGTTATCAAGGTTTCTATTAATATATTTCTGTATCTTTAACAACGACAATTTCTTTAAATATTTTTTACACAACAAAACACATGTACATTATACAGGGTTTCTAAAGTGATCTATTTTGATAAAATTAAAAATATTAAAAAAAATTATACATTAGCATAATGATATGTCCATTGTACAAATTCATGTATTTATAAAAGTTCAAGTATTTTATGCCAAGTTTTATGAAGGATCTCAATTATAAACAACAGATTTGCTTGATTTAATACCATTAGATTTTTTACCTAGAATTCTATTAAATCTGAAGTGTATCATAGAAGAATTGGAGATAAAGCTGATCTTCAAAATTGTATTATTGAAATAATTCAACAGGAAACTTGCAATGTTTAAATGTATATTCTGCGAAACAATAAAGTCCTTTGAGATCTGTAGAAACATTGCAATAGTCGTCACTAATAGAAATTAATATTTAAATTAAGTCCCTAAAATATGTATTTGATTTAAATATATTTTTGTTTTAAAAAAGTATTTTATAATTCCTATTGTTTCGTAAAAATAGTCACTTTAGGAACATTCTGTACCGTCAATAAAAGTAGGTAGTATCAATTACAATCTCTCAGCTATAAGAGACAATTAAAAATTAATTCAGATACATAGACAATAGGGAGAGAGAAGCTAGGTTAGATCCAGATCTATTTCTATACCTCAACACCACCACGATAGGACTCTCGCTGCCGGTGACAACCATCAGACCCTTCCATATCATCAGAGCCGACGAGACTATCATGCCAAAGCTCAATACTTGATACAAGAACTGAAAATCAGAGAACATTGACATATAATTACCATATGCGATCTCTGGATAATGATCATCGAAGAAAAAAATTTACCTGACGTTTATTCATACGTCTCACGTCGTCGAATATTGATTGCAACATGATGACAGTTTGCGGAGATTACTGTTAATCAAAAAGATAATTCCAGTTTCGTTGATTCACAACCGGCACTCTGTATCTATCACCACAGATTACATATAAATATGTCCACCATTGGCATCAGGATTCATCACGGCTATCACCACGTCACGTAAACAATGAACAGGGAACGACGAATCGATAGAACCAGCGGAACATCCGGATTGTCAAACTTGAATCATGGAACGCAAAATTTAGATAGAAAGGCCTTCATTATTTGATTTTGATCAATTATGTAGCTGCATTCGATTGGCCAATTAGGATAAAGAAGTCTTTACCCTGATTGGTCAATGAAAGCGTCAACACAAATGTAGTTAATTAGTGCTCATTTAAATAATAATTTTACATTTACAGATATTTTTTTCAGATGACATATGAGAAACAATTCACATTGATGGTGAAAGGAAATTAAAATTTAATATTTTCATAAATGAATAAAATATAATTTTCTTTATTTTTTAGAAAAGTGCGCCAAAGAAAGTAATGTCGCATTTATTGAGGCAAGACTTAAATATATTTAATAAAATTAAATAATTCCATTTATTTCATTGATATTTTTAGTGTATTGTTTGCAAAATAGAAATCAAATGTTAGAATTTCTTTACTTTTTGTTAAAAATGAAAGAAAATTTTTAAATAATTTTCTTTTTCAATTCTCTGAGAGATAGATTATAATATTTATAATTGCTAATTATTAATAATTATTATTAATTATAATTATTAAATATATTAATAGACTATATATAACATTATAATATTTTAAATTGTCATAATTTAAAAAAAAATTATATATAAAGTACTTTATATTTGAGATATAAAAAGCAAACACAAAAGTAAATTAATAAGGTAATTATATAAGCAATGGCAGTGCATTGTAATCTTAAATAAATAATATTATCTCATTATATTTAATATTTCATTTTCATTATTTTTAACCAATTCAATACTCATTTTATAAACATTACTAATTTGCATCATAGAACGACGAACGACGAACGTTTTCATGTACAGCGATCGCTGCTTAGGGTTTCCACTAAATTGACCAATCAGGCGGTTTTATGGATAATTAGAATGTGAGCAATCGACTGAGTCGCTGTTCTTTTAGTAATTTTCTGTTTCATGGCGATGGTGTACTCGTAAAAGTTTGACTTGACGGTTGATTGACGTGTGATTTTTTTAAAGAAGTTTACAGAAAAATTTACGTTTCACACGCAGAAATAAGACTCATTTGCTCAACATTGAATGATTTCCTGGCTATATCTAATTTTCTTTTATCGGTAATAGAGTTCGAGGATGTCAAAAAAAATATTAGATATGTCCTTTGCTGGTGCGATTTTATTGCTTATTTAACTGTGCCATTTAAACTATGTTTCTACTACAAGTTGAACATTTCAAATTCAGTTACTGTTTAGTGGTCAATGTTTATTTATGTAATTGCATTTAAAAGATTCTTCTGTACAATAAGGAGACTTCTTTTCGACGAATACGTAATAATTTCCTTTATTGAGTTTGTCACTTGGCTTCAAAGTGAAAATCTTATCATTTAGGACAATGCAATCAGTTGTATTGGGAGCAGGATAAGACGGCTTGCTAAAAAAACAAATTATGACAAGTAAAATAACTATAATAGTAAAATAAAAAGAATTTCCAGATAAATGGGCCTAAGCAATGGTTATACCTTTTGAGTATACTCTCGAGAAGTGTTCTGAAAAAGAAAATCAGGTAATGTAATATTCTTTTTCTATCTTATGTACAAGTATATGTAATTTGATATATTTGATATATTTTTTTTATTTAAACAAGAATTCTCGTGAAAATTAACTCTAATCGCTAAATTGATTATAAAAAGATAGACTTACGATGGTTTTGGCATTTTAACACCAGGATATACACATGTGTCGGACATATCAGACAGATACTCTATGGATCTGCTATGTGAACATATTATGTCAATACCTAAAACAAGAATTTTGTTTGCGAAATATTAAACGATATTTTCTGTTGTCTTATGCTTTCTGTTAGTCTAATAACATTCAATATCTTTGTAAGTGAATTCATTAATTAAATATAATTAATCTCACCGCAACCTGGTTGCTTCGTTCCACCATTAATCTGCATGGTGACATGACCTATCGTGAATCCAAGCACTGATGTGTGAAGACATATTATATGTGTGGCATCTGTTTCGCAGAGTCTCTCCTTACACTTATTGTCTTTAAACAATGGAGCTGCTGGATCGGCAGCTATGATAGTGTTGACTTTGTCATGAATTGAATTTTCGATATGCTTCGCAGCGAAGCCACATACATGCGCACCAAGACTGTGACCGATAAATGTTATGTTACCCAACGGAATGTTGCAGTCCTTCACTAGTGATATAACATATCTGAAAATTCATACAAACATATAAACCAAAGACATTTTCTAACTTCTTGTTAACTTGTTTGTATACACACACACACACACACACACACACACAAATACATACATATATACATACGTACATACATATATAAATAACATAATAATTAATATACAATGCTAGATAAATGTAATATTCAAAAATTTTGTTATTAATCCATTATTTATCTAGTATTCTATATTATTATTATATGATAATATTGGAATATAATTTGGTATGACTCCGTTTAGGAAGTATTATATTTATTACATTAATTTTTTTTAACATAACATATAACATAACAAGCATACTTTGCCATAAGTTCTCCTATTTCACGAGTGTTCTTCACTGCTTCAGGATATTCCAGCAACTTCAATCCAGGTAGTCCGTTCGTGCAAGCTGCAGTAGACCAATCTAGTGAAAATACTGTGTAGCCTTTCTATAAAAACAAAGAAAATTAAATTTTTATTGAGTTTAATATTTTTACATTTTACTTTTTATATAGTATATAAAAATATATATATATTTAAAGAATAGTACAAGTTGTTTGTACATCAACAAATATATATCTATATATATTTATATATTGCATCTTGATTCCAATTTTTTGTACATACATGTAATATCTACCTGTATTAATTTCGAGGCCAAATCATAATCATTTGTCGTGTTCGCAGAGCTGATGAAACCATGGACCAGAAAGAAAATCGGTTTCGATCGATCAGTGATCAGTGCACAGCCTTCCTGTTCCCCGATATTTTTGCCCTCAGGATTAGCACTAAAAGAAACATGAATGTAAGCGGGAAATGAATTAATGACTAGAAATTCACTTGAGCTTTACCTGTTGAATAAAATTATCGACACAGATTTAGGGCCGAAGATACAAGATCCGTTAAGAGCATCGCTGATGATGGACTTAAACTCTGTAGGATGTAAATACACACATCGTACGAGAAAAATTATAAGTATCGCAGCGGTTCTCATTACGAAAAAAGTATTGCTGGATAGTGAGCAGAAACTGATCAATTAGTGAATTTTGCGATATTAAGAGCTCAACTCTTTTATACGTACATGTATGTAGGTTTTACAAAAATATTGACATTTGCAACATTATTGGCGGCTGTGTAAACTGTTTAGTTGAGTGCAGGAAATTCATATGAAAGTGTGTTTTACAATACCACAATGTAAAATGGCAAATGATTAATAAATGTTGCTACCGCGTATATATTTTTTCTCTTTGCAATTCGCTTTTATTTCTGACATTATCCGGCAATAAAAATGACGTAGTGCGGCAAATATTATTTCAAAATGATCTTGTCCTTGATATTATTGCAATACATATCTGTCCATTATATAGCACGTGTTGCATTATACGTTTCGTTTGCATTAATTTAGAATAGATATCGAAAAATTTTTATTGGCCATATTTCGTGTATTTTTTACGAAGCAGTAAAATGTCAGGATATGCAAAAATCGTGTTCGACGAAACCTTGCAAGATTGATTAAAACATGGGGTGAATAATTTTCTCTGACGGAAACTCGTTTGTGTAAAAATTTACGAAACTAATTATAGATATAAAAATTCTCGAGTATCCTTTTTTTTAATTCACTGAATCACATTGCCGAAAGCAAAATTAATGTGTAATCCATCATTTCCACTATATGTATTATAATATTAACAGTGTAATATTACACAAGAATGATTTTTCTGAAGGAATATATATTTCTGAATTTTTAAAAATAAATCCTTAGTATTAATTTCTGACCCTCTTAAATAATCCTTGATTAATACAATATCGTATTATCACAATAATTATTGAATATTTTATATATCTGTGTCTTTATAAATCTTTATTAAGCATCAAATGTAAACATAAAAGCGCAATATTTATGAAAAATTTTAAATGTAATTTTATAGTATAAACGTGTGCGCGCGATTTAATTCTTCGGTTTTATCGTTAAGTGTAGATTTAATTAATTTATTTCCAATTGAAAAACGAATGTAATATATTATTGCGTACTTATAATAATTTAAATCTTATTTAAATTTTGAATACAGACGGCTTAATCATTTTAATAATATAATTATAACAAAAATAAGTTGTATGCGAAATTGACTAGAATAGTTGATAAAGTTAAAATTATTTCACGCGCGAAAATTTAAAGTTCAAATGACTAAGGTCCATATTCTGAATCCTCTTTTATCGATAAAAGTGCCTCTAAAAGTGGCTTATAAGCCTTCTGATTGGCTATAAGCCACTTTTAGAGGCACTTTTATCGATAAAAGAGGATTCAGAATATGGACCTAAGCAAAGAAGTCTTTATACTAATTCATGAAACAAATGCTTTTAGCAGTTGTAGCAGTCAAAAACGAACGCAACTGATCATAATTAATAGGTCGTTTTTTTATAGGTATTGTTTCTTATATTGTGACGGGCAATTAAAACATAGGCAACCGGATGTCACTTCTGGATACTCGTGCATTATGGTTGAGCAGAATTGAAGAGAACAGCGATTACCAACAGTTGCTGTTCTAGCTACAATGTACACTGTGTGGCAGTTCGCATCAGCTAATAATGAGTTGACAGTTGATCGATTTTTCGACAGTACTTTATAAAATAGATACATAGAAATTAATTTTACAAAGCTCGAAATTCCTATTTCTCGAAATTATGCAAATGCCTGCATTAACGTATGTATGTATATTGCAAAAAATATTACATGTTAACCTTTGCAAATTGTAACGGATGTCCTGATATCATATGCCGAATATTCTTATATTTTATATAGATTCTTTGATTTAAAACCGATATCAATAGATTCTTTAAAATCGATTGATTTAAAATCGATTTATTTTTATTGAAATTGTTACCTACAATTTTCGAGTACAACAATTGAAATTTATTGACAGATTCAAGTTCTTCGAGCGAAGAAGTGGATAGATCATATTCTTTAATCAATTTCAAATAAATTCTAATTTTAAATTTAAAACTTTATCATGTAAAATTTATAACATTAAGAATAAGAGAAAAAGTGATAATATCTTTCTCAAGATTTGGGAATTAATCTTAGAAATATAATTTCGGAAGAATATTCGATGATTCTAAGACACCCTGTACATTTGATAATCTCATACGTATACATTCGTATATGTACAACTTTTGCGTCAGCTTACTAAATCAACTAAAAAGTCAGAGTTCGTTGCATTCATTATCATTTTATCACACAATAATGGTGATTTCGACTTCCCTGGCAAAAATGAGACGTTTGTTTGGCGTTTACATGAACGTTTGTGGAAGTTCGTCGAGAGTTTAAAAACGATTAGTAAAGAGTTTGTAGAACAAAAATTGCAACACTGCAGCGTTTAAAAGACGTTTGTACGTTATAGCGTAAACGTAAACGTTTGAAAAGTCTGAGTAAACTCTGTACACAAAGATGTATCAACGTTTACTGAACGTACTCTGAAAAATGTTACCTCAGCATTGCAAAACTTTCATGTAACATTATATAAAGAGTTTGTAGAACAAAAATTGCAACACTGCAGCGTTTGATAAGCATTCAAAACCCAACAGCGTTATGTAAGTGCTCTTACAAAGTTTGAAAAGCATATAAACTCTCAGAAAACCCTCACTCAACGGTTGTTAACGCTTTATAAAGTTTCTTATTTTCGCCAGGGTTATGTAAACACATGAATCAAATTTACATCAGTTGAAATAAATAATAAATTCTGCAGTGAAGAAAATAAATATAATTATTTCTAGCTCCAGAACATCCCAGGAAAATTATATTATTCGAGTGCAACAATAACACGTGTTGCTATTAGATGGTTATCGACAGCAGATTCTGTCATAGGTAAGAATATAGCTTTTACGTTTGAAGAAAAAAGAGCATTGATTGAAAATAATTTTATTTCTTTCCCATGTATAAATGTATTAATAATACATGTATGAATATTAATAATATATGGCCTATGTTCCAAAATTCACTGCCAGCGCTGAAAATATATAATATACGTAACGTGAACTATAGATTTTCAGGGCTGGCAGTGAATTTTGGAACACGCCCATGAATACAGCTGTCAAGGAGACACTGAGGATCAATCAGGTTTAAAAAATCTTTACTCCTTTTATCCTGATTGGTCAATCAAACGCTTCAAAGTGTCAGTAAATATTCACCAACCAAATCTGGCAGTATGAGCTAAAAAACATAAGCTCCTTGCCATCAAAAACAAGAAAAAGATTAAACCTGTTGCTGGCTCGAATATACTGATCGCCTTTCAGATCAGAAGTGGCCACTTAAACTAAAGGAAGAAGAAGAAGAAGACAAGAAAAAGAAGAAGCGTTCTCAGTGTCTCCTTGACTGCAGCCTACATGTTATAAAAGTATTACAACTTTCACATATTATGGTAACGTTTCCTTTATTTAATTCTTAATTGGAATATATAAATTTGTGCTACAAGATTACAAATATTAAAGAAACCTGTAGATCTTGGATGTATTATATTTATATATATTTCTTTAAGTACAAATTATTAATGTAATTTCAGCATCTTCTAAAGAAAGAAAAGGAGCAGCTAACATACAAACAAATATGAGTGACGATGTTCTTTTGAAAGAGGTATTGAGCATTATCTTGTTTTTTTAGAATTTTTAATTTTTGTCAAGTTCTGTATTAATTGATCAGAATTAATTAAAATTATTAATTATATATATAAAAATAGGTTGGAGATAGCGGTATAATAATTTTAAACCGACCTAAAGCATTGAATGCCTTAAATTTGTCCATGGTTCAAAAGATTTATCCTATTCTTAAAGAATGGGAATCTTCGAAGAAACTAGTAATAATAGAGGGTGCGGGTGAAAAAGCATTTTGTGCAGGTGGCGATATCAAAGCACTCGTTTTAGAAAAAAGGACAAACACTTTGGGTGCAGAATTTTTCAGAAACGAATACACGTAAGTTGTAAAACAGTATCTATCTAAACACAAAAATTAGCATTTTATATATATTATTTATACTGGGTATATTTGTAAAAATCGGGACGAAATGGATATAATTTGTTAATAAAGTTAGATAACTAAAAAAAAGTTCATATAAATCTATGTTATAAAAATGCTTTATTAAAGAGGTACAAACTTTCAAAAATAAGCGAGCAAAATTTTTATAATTTTATTAGAGTTTTAAATATTAGATGTGACCACTGATTGAACCAAAATAACTCTTTTTTGTTATTATTTAAAGTCTGAGCTATACATTCTTTAGACTTCTATTACATATTTGCTTCTGTTAAACTTTAATTTGTTCAATGTAATGTAATAATAATGTAAATAAAATAATTTTAATGTTTGTGAATTATTGTGATTTCATTTTTGCAATTACAATGAATAACTACTTTTCTTCATTATGCAATATATATGTGCAACTCCATCTAACAAGTTATAAAAACAATTTTACTCGTTTATTTTCCAAATTATATAATTAAGTTCTTTAATTAAGCATTTTCGGACATAATATTGGATATTGATATTAACTTTTTTCACCTATTTGATTTCATTAATATATACAATACAATTATATGATACAATACAAATATATAAATACAATTTGATCCTAACTTTTATTCTGTACATTTGTAAAGTTATTTTTTTCTCTTTTTTTATAGTCTGAATTATTTGATTGGAACATATAATAAACCTTATATCGCTATAATTAATGGGATAACAATGGGAGGTGGCGTTGGATTATCTGTACATGGCAAATACAGAATCGCTACGGAAAAAACACTTTTTGCTATGCCCGAAACGGCGATAGGATTATTTCCTGATGTCGGCGGGAGTTATTTTTTGTCCAAATTGAAAGGAAAATTAGGTGTCTACCTAGGACTGACAGGACATAGATTAAAAGGTAAATTACTAGTTGAGACATTAAGTAAAACGTACACATGTACATATAAAAATATATTTTTAGGTATCGACGTACTTCTCGCTGGAATTGCAACGCACTTTGTCCCGTCGGAGAAACTCGCGGATTTAAAACACGACTTGTTAGCATTGCAAAACACCGGCATAATCGAAGAGATCTTAAATAAATATCAACCGAAATTAAATCATGAATTCAGTTTGGCGCCTCACATGTCAAAAATAGAAAATTATTTCTCTGCTCCGTCTGTCGAAGAAATAATTGAGAGGTAAAGCATAAACACTCGTCAATTTAAAGTTAATATTTTTTAATTAATAATCTAGGAAATATAATTTTTTTGCAAAGACTAAAGAAAGATAATTCAGAATGGGCCCAGAAGACTATAGACATACTGCTCCAGATGTCTCCATCTTCTCTCAAAATTGCTAAAAAAGCAATCGATGAAGCAAATGGAAAATCATTAGCAGAGTGTTTAGAGATCGAATATAGATTGGCATGTAGTGCTCTGCAAGAAGGCAGTGATTTCTACGAAGGTAATTAAATAAAGTTTCATTTGCATTTAGCAAGTTTCTTCCTTGTTCTTAGATTCATATCTCTTTTTAGGTGTCAGAGCTCTCCTGATCGATAAAGACCAAAAACCGGTATGGAAGCCGTCGTCCTTGGCCTATGTTACTGATGAATATATAAATAAACAATTTGCAAGACTTCCTGCAGAAAAAGAATTAAAATTATGCGCTAGCAAACTGTGAGAAAAAAACTTTATTATGAATGTTGTTACGAAGCTTTACTATGAATGTTGTTATGAAAAGAATAGTGTTTATAAAATTTTTTATTTTCTTATTTTATATGGGTTATAAGATTTTATTAAAATTATTGATGTATGTGTAATGTTCTTTTTTTTCTTATTCAATTTTCTATATTTTTTTATAATAGATTTATAAATAAATTTATCAAATTATTATTTGTCTAAACAAATGACATATACAACTATGTAAAATATAGAACAACATATTTTATTTATATAAAATAATGAAGGAAACATAAGTACTTACAACTAAGTACTATCATGTAAAAAATATGTATTCTCATGTTTTAATTTTAATTTTTATTTTGGAAGCAATTCTTTTTTTGTAGGATTTATTTATATAAATTAAATTCATCAAATTATCAAAATTTGATTAATCCTATTTACATATTTATGTGAAATTTTAACTTTAATGATAAATTAATTTACAGACAATATATAACTGTCAAGATTGTTCTATAACATGTAGCACATAATTTATGTATATATATATATATATATATATATATATATATATATATATATATATATATATATATATAAATTATAACCGAGCATTAAAAATGACATGTTAAAAATGTGTGTATATGTATATACACACATATATATACACACGTATATATACACACGTTATTTTTTAATTAATATAACTCGGTTATAATTGAGATATATGCAATTTCACCATTTCCTATCTAAAAAAAAACAATACAATTAAACAATTTAAATTATTTTAATGAAATTTTTTACTATTGCGAAAAAAATTGATGACTTGTATTCTGCATTTCCTGAATAATAAATTTCAAAAAATATACAAAATATTGGCACAATACAAATAGAAGACTATAGAAGTAAAAATCAAATATAAAGGTATATATAACACCAGCAATTAAATATAAAATATCATTCAGTAGTGTCACACATTCATTGATGATACTATTAATTTCATAAATTATTCACACAAGAAACAAAATGAGAATATTAAATCAACCTGACTTGCAAAAAGTACGTATTACATTTTTCAATTTTCTAGATGCCATAAAACATGAGATAACTATTCACCGTTAAATATAACATTACTGATCAAAAAGAAGAAAATTTACAAAAACACTTGGAATTCTTAAATAATTCATTAGTTTTATTTATCAAAACGTTTTTATTTCATTTTTCAGCACGTATTAATGATTATTCGTCTAGTGTGACTCGCAAAATGATAGGATTCCACGAAATTTGTATTGGAGTTCGAAGTATTCAGAAGAAGGAATGACACTTCGCCCGAGTTGTTCATATGTCAATGTCAAATAAAGAAAATTAAAGTCCTATCATTCGCGTGTACAATGTTTTCGAGAATATTCGTCTCTATTTGTGGAAAATTTCAAATTTGGTTTACTGCTTGAATTCTCTATCTTTTTTGAGATCGGTGAAACAGTATTCCTCTCCTATGCTGATTCGCGTGAAGAATATTACAATTCTGATATCAACATCGTTATCAGAGGAAAGATAAATGTATGATGAAAATCGAATCTGTCGAAAATCTGTCTGTTATGTGTACAATAATAGGTACGTTCAATCGATATACTGTGCAAGCCAACGGAAGCCTTCGCCGTATCCCTGTCGCTTCAGAACCGAGCACATAAATAGTTCCAGTGGACGGCCGGGTATCTCATTACGAGCGACTTTACCCTAAAAACAAAAAATTATTATTGCATAAAAATTTTAGATAATAATTTAGTGTATTTCTATTGGTTGATGTAGCTTGAAAATGCGATCATCATTCTGACTTGTATAATTTTACCTTTCCTGTTGTTTGCCCATACAAATTAAAGAAATTCCTAAGTTCGTCCTCAGAAGCCGCAGATGGTTTGTCAATTTTATTGCCTAGCACAAGAACCGGACATGCGCTGAGTTGTTCGTCAGTTAATAATGCATCTAGTTCGGTTTTTGATTCTGGTAATCTTGATCTGTCACTCGCGTCGACGAGGAATACTATCGCATCAACAGCCGGAAAGTAATCCTTCCATACACGACGTGCTAGGAAGATTCAATTCGCACAGATGTAAATAACTATACATTGTAAAAAACAACATTTCATAAGCTGTATTTTACATGTATACCTTGAGTATGGCCTCCCAAATCAAAAGTTGTGAATCTCATATTTCCAATAGACAATTCTTCAGATGCTGAAAGACATAAAAAGATTAAGAATAACTTACCAACAAGTTCATATTTATATACAAGTTCATATTTCATAATTTATTAACTGATACAACGGGAATATATCATACTTTTTTCAGTATTCTTAAAAAAAAAAAAAAACATGTAGAAGTTTCATCACATACATGTAGATATAGAAGTTACAATAAATTACAACTTTCCATTATGAAATGATGAATGTATTAAAAGATTGTTACTCATAAAATATGCATTTTTTAGGAATTGCTAGTGCACTATAAATAGGACTGCAGTACAAATAGGACACGGGAGAAAGAGATAAATTAGTCTAAAATTAGTTACTTGGATGCAATGTGGGTACATGTTGAGCTAAACGATCATCCTTGAGCATATGAAGCAATGTAGTTTTGCCCGCGTTATCCAAACCTAGGAAAAGAAGTTTGCCGCTCTTCTTCCATAATCCTGAAAACGACAGATGAGAATCATGCAGATTAAAATCACAACAAACTTATATAGGAAATCAGAGTTTCTATTGGAAGTTTATGAAGTAAAAAATGTCATTGGAATTGGGTAAAACAATAAGAATAAATAATACTTTGTCAGATAACAAACATATATATAAATATATAACATATAACATAAGTAGTATTGTTTTTTAAATATAAAGAACTTTGTTTAGGATTGTCTTTTTAATCAAAGAAATTAATATAAAATTATTTCAATCAGACAATCATTCCTATAATAGAATTCTTTCAATAAACATGCATCTCTGTATACTCTGTACTATCACAGTAATAGAATTAAGCTTCAGTTGTCAGTTTAATAGTATATATCATATATAGGGTGTTTCAAAGTTAAAACCATCAGACTTTGTTCTATGAATAAGAATAAAATAAAAATCTTATATTAATATAGATTCACACTTTATTATTATGTTAATTTGAAACAAGAAGTTTGCTTAATTTTTCATTTCAAAATACTGTCCTCATTTGTAATGCAAGATTGACATTTGAAAAATTGAATATTCTGTAAATTTTATATCTATCTTGTTTCAATTTAGTATATACATTGATTCTGTCTATCAGTTCCTATTGCTGGATCGACTCTTATATAGCATACTATTGTTTTCACATTTCCCTACAGATAAAAATCAAGTAAGATCTGGTGAGCTTAAGCTTTAACAATTGGTCTTTTTTAGATAAACATAGTCAATCTATTTTTACATTATAAATCACAATTATAATTTTACATTATTACAATGCATCGACAGCGAACCCACTATTTGTTTGACATCTTCATTACATTTTAATATATAACGTATTTCAATTCATAACAACACTCAATTTATTATATTTTTAGTATATAATGAATAAGATCTTTTCGGAAACTATGCTTATACATTTCTTTCTTACTTCTATTGTAGAACATATTGACAAAATTGGATTGTTTAACTTTGAAACCCTGTATAATCAAATTATACAATTCTCTCGAGATTTTTGATACAATTTTTCCATCAATTACATAGGAGCACATTGATGCGAATCAAGATTCTACTCACCAAGATAATTCAGCACTCCGGCGAACCAATCCCAAATAAACATATTTGTAGCTGCGTTTATATATCGTCTACACTGTGTTGCGTGTGTATGTATGTGTTAACTAACGAATGACTCTGCAACAATAAGACAAGTTAATGAGATCACCGTCTGCCAACGTGATCGCGCGAGCGATGCAGCTGATTTTTTGAAAATTTGCCTTCGTAATCTTGGCTATTGTGCCAGGAAAAGGTGCAGGAATGCAATGATAAACCAGCGGGTCGTCGTCAATGCAATATACGCTCATGTTCGCGATTCATTCTTCTTTTACACCTACCTTTGAATCTTAGTCTTTCCCCTCTCTCTCTCTCTCTCTCTCTCTCTCTCTTTTTAATTATATTTATTTTAATCTTGTACGCGAGAAAAGTGCAGTAAAAACGAAAATTACGATGCGTGCTATTTGCGAATTATCTTTAATTTTTCTTGGTCGTATGATATTGATGAATGATTTATAAATCAAAGACGACGACTCACTGAATCTCCCTCTCTCTCTCTCTCTTTCATTCACTGACACAAACACTTATCGTGGAAAGATTGTCGACACGCGGAGGCGTAAAATCGACGACCGATCGCTCCGAGAATCACATACACAGGGCGTTAAAAAAACAATCCGATTGGACCTGTCAACTCGTATCGGTAAAGGTGTGTTTGACATACCCACTGTGAAAAAAGCGTACGGAGGCCACGGGGACGGAGAAAAGTGACTTTTCTCCCATAGAAAGAGCAACCCGACCACACAGAGCCCCGTTGGCTGGCAGTTGGCACTGGGTGACGTCTACTTCCGTTCGCCATGTTGCCTGCAAAATAGGGCTTCACCAGCGCGAAATTTTAAAAACGTCAATTTTTTTTATTATTTTCTCCATTTTCATTTTTCCGAGGAAGATGCATTTCCGAATCACGCTGTACGAGAGCGAAAAGCTATGGTGATATGCAATTATCTTTAGCAGATAAATTCAAAAATAAAATAACGTCTCATCTTTTGGTCTATTAATGAGAGAGAAAGATGGATTCACAGGAATGCAGCATAGTCAATATAAATTCTGATGTATCTTTGCTTAATAATTTTATTAATAAACGTGGTGAGAGATATTTTCATAGATTTATGAAATTATTTCTATTTATAATTCCACACGCGTCGAATGTGATAACGAAAAAATAAACTTTTTTTTTATATAATAATTGCTCATTATACTTTATACACATACACACGAGAGGATATCGATTCATTTTATGACAAAAGTGCGTTTATGCATTATGAAGTTGAAAAAATAATCTTCATCTCTTATTTCGCGTTTCAAGTGTACATGGAGAAACAGAGGAACGAAAACGTTATATGAAACACGCAACTACACACGAGAGATTAACGTTATTAAATTTCAATACGAATGAATTATTATTATATCAATGCTTAAACTATTAAACATGTATAATTACTTATATCGCAACAAGTCAACCTATTTGTTTAAGGATACTCGACATATTCTTACTCAGATTATCATTTCATATTATCGCTATATCTTTTACATCTTCTATAGTAATGATCTAATTAAATATTATTTAATACTAATGAATTAAATTAAAGAAGTAGTGTAAGTTTATTACAAAATATTAATGAGATGCGTGTAATATTATATTCAAGTCTTTTGTAACTTAATGTATCAAGAGTATTGATGACGTCGAAATTGCACGATATCAATTACTACAATTATTTGTACAATACATTTGTAGAATTGAAAATGTCTTTTTCAAAGAAGAGAAATGAACTACATACATGTCGATCTCGAACTATAAAGAATAAACATTTTAATGTAAGTTTTGTATCAAAATTTGCTGATGTTCGCAACGTTGCAACATTGTCTATTTAACTGTAATGTAAAACCAAAACTTTCTTTATCCTACAATTACTATCAAGTCGGTTATCGATTACAAGTAAATCGCGATTTGCCTAGAGTATATCCGGATTAGTTTCATTTTTAAGGGACGAAACAGGCCACGATGACGGAATCCCGCTCAATTTGCTGGGTGGTAAAGTAAACACCCTGCCCGCAGGGTCGTGCGTCATGGTCTTACTGTTCTGAAAAGTAAAGAATGCTGCTAAACCACTGCAGCACAATCAGTCAAAAATGCATCGTAAAATTGTAAGTCCATTTTGAAGCGTCCAGAGCATTAATAGTGTAAGTCAAATTAAGGATCGAACTTTAATAGGGAAACCGACAAAGTATGAAATATGCCAACAAATTGATTATTTGTCTCTCGATAGTTCTTCCTTCATAAATATACTCGTATCTTTGTATTATTGTTGTTTTACTTGTTCCATCATAATTTTCTTCATAAATTTATAAACGCAGTACTATCTAATCCAATTTCGCTTAAACTACATAAACTGAGCGAAACAAGTTTTAACAACATAAATTACATTAATTAATATTCCCTTACGGTATTCTCGAGTTATCGAACTTCCTGTTTGAATCGCCGGGACTTACACCAATCCATTCTAGGCTCTCCGTACGCTCCAGGTCGCTTGATGTGCGTTTAACACGAGTTTGGGCATCACCTGCTGTGCGCTCGAATTTGCATCCGAACTGGCGGATTGGAGGGTATACGTGGGCTGCTGGGAACATGTTTCCATATGAATCGGCCAATGTGACTGTTGACACGGATAATCGCAATAAGCTGTGTTCCAACAACAATAAAACAACGCTTCCCGTCCACATTTAGCGCACCACTGCTTTCGTTTGGTCTCTTCGATACATCGAAGCTTCTCCTCTTCGGCTTCTTTGCGAGCTTCCTCGAGCGATCGTAACTTCTCCGCCTCTAGACTTGCACGCATCTCGCGCATGGTACGATCTGGAATTTAATTTAATTTCGTTCTCTGTAATGTTTACAGTGAGATTTCAAAGGTAGGAGGGGGGGGGCAGGGAGGGAAAGATAAACATACCAGTGTTGTGTTTCAATTCGGCCAGCTGTTGTTGATGCTTCCACTTCATATGTTCCATTTGCATCTTCAAGAAGAATATCTCTTGACAATTTTCAACAGTGCCGTTTTCACCGTTAATATAGGTCTGAGCCGCTTCTTTATAAGTCTCTTCCATCAATTGAGCCATTCTTTTTGCGAGCTCGTTTGCATTTTGATGTAAACGTGCGCTGATCGGTCCAGCCTGCGGAGGCAATAATTGATAAGAGGTGGATGTTTCTTGTTTATTCGGGGAAACCTGGATAAATTCGTCTGTATTGAACAACGGGCGTGAAGTCGCGTTTTGTGAATTACGTGATTTACTAGGAAAGGACTTTTTAGCTTTGCTCTCCTTCTTTAAAAGTGAGTTGTGCTCTCTCGTCACATCCTTATTGCCTTGATAGTCGACTGTCGGCGAAGTTTGTTTCGCAGCTTCTGTTTTTCCGTTATTCACTACAAATAGCACAACGGATTTATCCGCTACGGGATTTAGTATATTTGTCGATGATGATGACGAAATAGGGTGAGTAATCTTTGCGTTTGAAGTTGGTGACAGTGTTATATCGATTTCGGGTATCTTTTGAACAGCCGACAATTCTTTGTTGTTTAGCGATGTCTTGTTCATTATCATTGCGCTCGGCGAATTCGGTGACGACAGTTTCTCGTTTTCCTTGCTCGCAAAAATAGACTTCAACGCTTTCTCTGCATTCAATTTGTCGACTATTCTTGTTTTCGGTTTGTATACTTTACTGCTCTTCGCGATGCTCTTCGACGCATTTTCCGTTTGCGAGAGTGCCAATTTGGGATTGATGATATTTTTCAAAAGACTTCTCTTTTGCGTACGCATCGTGTTGGATAATTCATTGGTTGGCGGTGTCGCAGGCTTAGGCGAATTCTCCGTGGATTTTGATTCGTCTTTCGATTTTAGCAAATTATTTTTTTCCGAGATATGTTTACTGACATTAGAAGTTGTTGCACTGCTACTTTCAGCGGCATTATTTGCAACCAAAGTATTCAATCGAGATAGTGATGCTTTTGCATTTTTCGACTTCTCATTTTTTACCATTTTATTTTGAGCAACTGGAACTTCAACTTGAATTTTCTTTTTTAATTTACTATCATCGTCTATATTTGTCTGCGAATTTGAAATATTCTTAACATCGACGATATCTGATTTTTTTTGTACTTTTGGCGTAGCTTCGCTCGTCTTTTCACGTTTATCACCGTTTACAGTTTCTTTCGAATTAGCGTTTGTTTCGCCATTATCAATTGACTCGTCGTTCTGCGATTTCTCTTTAATCGGCAAGTTCCGTCTTCTCACAGGTGTCTTTTTCTTTGGAGTCACAAAGAGCTCGGAATTGGGAAAATAATTGTTAGGTTCAAGCGGATTGTAATTCGGCAACATCAACTTTATCTGCATCGGGTCATTCGGATTGTACTGCACTTTGGGTGGCGCAAACTTGAATTGACCATACATAAGCGCGAGTTTTCTACAGTGTCGAGTGATTTCTCGCACGCATTCATCCATGTCGGACTTTCGTTTACGTGGAGACGGCGCGGGCGGCTCTTCGGAGTATAGATAAAGATCTTTTGGCGGCACCCAGGCGCGATCGTGCTCACCAAAGAAACGCACGTCCACAAATCCCTGGGAGTTGACGCGCGGCATCGCTTTCGCAGGCCAGAACGGGAAACCCTTTAATTTGGCCCATACGAGCGGATGCGGTCGACGGCAAGGCTCGATGAACCAGGACGGTTGAGGTCTCGGCAAGTTTCTACCATGCGCGTAACAATCGGGACAGGCCTCGATTTCCGAGACTTCCTGACGCGCCACTTTGATCATCTGCTTCGCCGCGTTTGTCAGCTTCAATGTGTCCGCATAAACACCACCACCTACCAGATATTGACATGATTTATTTATCTACTCAAACTTAATAATAAACTTATCGATTTAAACTAAACGTGAATTCGAAAACAAGTGTAGCAAGTTAACGTACAGGTGTTAAACACGATGCAATTATGTTGGATCCATTTCGCGTCGGCCATAAATGCGTCAGTGCTGCCATAAAGCTTGGATCGCACATTCGATTCCAACAGGCTCAAATCCATCGGCTTAACAACATAATCCAGATAGTTTGATACTTCTGTGATATCTACTGGTTTGGAGAATGGTTCAGACTGTGCAAATAAAAGAGTGTTATTTAAAAATAAATATCCATTACATATAATGTAATAAATTGACACATTATATAAATATTTAATGAAAAAAATGATGCACATACGCCAGGGTAGTCGCGCAATCTCTCGACCACATGCTTCAGTAACATGCACAACTGATCCACGGACAATTGCGCCATGGCCGTGGAACGCGTCTCGGCATTCTCAGCTTTCAAGATGGTTGCACATTCCGCACATATCCATTTCTCTAAGGAAGATGGCATGCCACCTATACATTTTCGATGCCATGAGCGAGGACATGCGGTGCAATGAGCATCGATGTTCTCCTTATGACATCGCCAGCAGAATTGATCACTTGTATTCTTTAGTTTTTTTCTCTTGCTCCTAGTGTTGTTTTCCTCAACAGAAGATTCCATTGCTGTTGAATTGCTAGAAATATAAACACTTCTCTTTTTATTTCCAACATATAACATTTACAGTTTCATTTGTTTTATAACAAGAGTAATAGCAAGAATCAATTGTTTTCTACATTTAAATACAAATTTTCCATGAGAATGTTATACTAACCTTAAAGCCTTTCGCTTTCGTTTTAAGGCAGATCCCACTTTTGCCACAGAGTCTTTGTCATCTTCAATTTTAGTATCCTTCTCTTCATCCATCTTTTGAGAATCTGTATTTGACATCTGCTTTTTATCCACATTTTGTGCCTCTTGCTTCTTATCTGCTTCATTATCATCCAATTCTTTCTTTACAGTTACTTGCGAGTTTGAATCATGTTTGTTTTCACTTTCCCCATTATCAGCATCCTTTTTTTGCGTATCTGCACATTTATTGCTTGTATCCAAGGTTAAACTTTTCTTCTCCTGTGTATCAATGCTATTGTTTGGTTCATTCTGCTGGTTGACTGACGAAACAATTGATGATTCTTTCTCATCAGCTTTTGACTGCACAGTTGTATCTATTTTATTTGCAGCAGGAGATTTCGCAGGATCTTCAGAGCTTTCATGGGACGCCATTTTGATTATTACCTTCAGTACAAAGAATGTGATTGGAGAGAAGTATCGACATGGATACATATATCTACATGTATTATCTATTTATGTAATCATAATCACATTATCAGTGTACTATGTAATAAACTATGTAACAGTTCTTACAATAAACTACCAGAATATTTTCATGGATACATAAGATACATTTATTGCAGCAACACTCAAATACAAAGATAAGTAGTAACTGTTATCTTTCACAAGTTCTTACTGCCTATAACATTTCCTACAGTGCATAACAACAAATGCTGCTGTTAATAGCAGCAATTTAGCAGCTGTACATCTGAATACAACATATCACAGGACATTTTGATAGCGATTATCGCCTTTGTAGAACCATCCAAAGTGCTGCTATTTGCAGAAGCACGCGAGTACATGTGAGAGAGCTGTAGAGCAATAAACAGATCTTTACCTTGTAAGGGGTTCTCTCTCTCTTTCTCTCTCTCTCTCTCTCTCCAGGTAAATATAATGGCTGTGTGTTACTGGTCGTAGCTGTACCACCCTCAAAACATACTCGAACGGCGAGCTGCGCCTAATAAACTGCCAATGTTAGTGAATAGCGAACCGCAATGATGAAATCGACGTTGGTATCTTATTCCCTCGGCCTCATATCGGACAATTTGCCTTCGTACGATGCCAGCCTCGCTTGATCCATCAGTGGCGCCATCTCTCGGTGATTGTACCTTTACGACGTTGATCACGTGACACTCGTCCTCCGTCCCGCTACGTCTTTATTCGCGTTGCTCATCTCTGTTGACAGACGAAGGAAACGCATGACAAGACGTATTATTTGCACGCTAATTTAGAAGTTCTTTTTGATCATGTACTCTCCGCATCTCTATCGCATCTATTCCTCTCCTTTTCCTTGAATATAAATGAGTTATATTTCACTCAGAGAAGAGAATTATTTTTTTATAAGACTAGACGAGAACAGATTTATTTACCGTTCTTGATGATGACGATGATGATGATGATGATGCTGTTGCTTCGGGCTTTTTTCGAACACTGGGATAACGACTCCTAAGATACGTCGTACCGTTGACAGTGGCGGAAAATGAGGTTAGACGTGGTTGTCGCATAGTCGTGTCTAGAAGGAAAGCTCGACTAGCTGTTATACCTTGTCTGTGTCTGCCTCTTGTCAGGAAGCGTTGATAATCGCGGCTGTCATCGACAGCGCGAGCTTCGCGAAAAATCCCCCGACGATGGTCTTTCTGTTTGTTATTCGATCTTGGAAATAGTATCAGAAATCAGGATGTTTCGTGCGAATAAACTGGCCAAAGTAATCACGATATCAATAACGAGTTTCGTCAATTCATTCTAATATGACCAGACGTTTTCTGCATTTATTCTTTATTTAAAATTCAATCGAAATTCTACGATACGATACTCCCTCACCAGTGTTCAAATAGGTTATGTCACACTCGGTCACGTGGTCACGCATCTCTCTCTCTCTCTCTCCTCCCTCTCTCTCTTTCTCTCTGTTTCTCACTGCAACGAAGCGATAGCGCGACCGAGGCGATGTCAAAACGAATGGCTGTGACGGATTATGATTATGGATCGCGTAGATAGTAAACAGTCGTACGTACAACAGCTGTGAGCCTTTATCTAGTCGGTTCGAAATAAATGAGGATTATCACGGGTAGCGTGTCACGATGAAAATTGATCGCTGAAGCGACTCGATTAATTTCCAAGAGACATCGAGGCTGGCGGAAAGAAATTATGCCTCGGAAACTCTCTCGTGACAGCTCGATGAAGTAGCGGTGCCTCCTAGGTTATGTTGTTCCGTCAAAGTGTTCGTAGCCTATCGAAGGATTCGTCGCCACGTAGAGAAGAATAAGAGATAATATAATATGGGCGATCATATCGGCGATAACATATTGATCCCGCAGGTCGACAACGTCGTGTTGATCGACAGGAGCGATGGCAGTAACAAGAGCATGGATGGGACACTATGCATCAGTGGTCATCATCTCATCTTATCTTCTAGGCAGGACGACGGGCAGGAGCTCTGGGTAGGCGATACTGATGATTATAAAATTGTACAAGTTCAAATCAATGCTCAATTTCTCATCAAGTTTTGTATTCTCGTTAGTTGATGAACCGTAACATCGACGTTGTAGAGAAGAAACTGAACACCCAGAGCCCAGGCGGTAGCATAATATTGAAATGCAAAGACTTTCAGATTCTTCAGTTAGATATTGGTTCCACTAATGATTTAATGAATGCCATATTATCCATAGAAAAGCTGATATCACTAGGTAATTTGATTGTTGTATTTATATTATTCGCGAAAATGAGATGTAATTCTGTCATTTATTTTGCAGATCAGACTCTACAATATCCATTCTTCTATCGACCGCAGACAACTAACAATGTCATGGTTCAAATAGAGGATGGATGGACAGCATTCGCACCTGTCTCTGAGTGGTCCAGATTGTTGGCTGCACACGGGGACGAGTGGCGCATTAGTTATTTGAATAGAGATTATAAGGTGTGCAATTCATATCCATCGGCGGTCATAGTGCCACGTCAGGTGGATGACAAAGTTGTCGTAGCTTCCGCTAGCTTTAGAGACGGCGGAAGATTCCCTGTTTTATGTTACAGACACGAGGGAGGAGTAAGTGACGAATTGAGCTTTTAAAATTATAAAATATAAATATATATACTTGAGTGTGCACAATTCATTGTAGAGTATACTGTTGAGAAGCAGTCAGCCGTTATGCAGTGCTACTGGTAAGAGATGTAAGGAAGATGAAAGACTGTTGAATGCAGTTTTAGGTCCGGGAAGACGTGGGTAAATATAACTGGCTGATACACGATTGTCTATAAATCATAGCTATTATTTTTAGACAATTGTTACACTCATTGTGAATCTCACTTACAGTTACATAGTGGATACGAGATCCATTAGTCAGGCACAGAGCGCCAGAGCCAAAGGTGGAGGCACGGAAATGGACACTGCTTATCCACAATGGCGAAAAGTACATAAACCAGTTCCTCGACCACACGATTTAGCAGATAGTTTCTACAAGTTAATAGAAGCTTGCAACGATGTGAATAGTTCTACTTCGCAGTGGCTATCGCGATTGGATAGCAGTGGATGGCTAACCGCTGTACAAAGTGCTTTAAACGCAGCTTGCGTTACCGCGCAATGCCTGCATCAAGAAGTCGCAGCTGTGCTAGTGCATGGTGTGTGTGTGTGTATATATATTAAATATTAATTATATAATATTTAATATATTGTGAAAATTTATATATTCGTGTTTACACACTATCAAATTCCCATCTGCTTTGAAATGTATATTAATCTTGTAATAATTTTGCATAACTTTAATTTCCAGGCAGCACAGGTAGAGATTCTACATTAGTGGTAACTAGTTTAGCCCAGGCGATACTGAATCCTGATTGTCGGACGGTACGAGGACTTCAGGCGCTCATAGAACGCGAATGGTTGCAAGCGGGCCATCAATTTTTCAGCCGAACCCGTTGTGGAGCGTATCAGTCCTCGAGCTCGCAGAATCCAACGCACGCGCCGACCTTCTTACTCTTTCTCGATTGCCTGTATCAGTTGCATCATCAATTCCAATTCAGTTTCGAGTACACAGTAGATTTACTTATCAGATTGTATAAGCAAGCCTATTCTTCAAACTATGGTACATTTTTAGGTATGTCAAATATAAATTATATATTTCTGCTTCATTTACTTTTTTTATTTTAATTATATATATATATATATATATATATATATATATATATATATCAATTTAAAAATATATAATTTTATTTAATATACACGTATATATAAACATATTACGCGGTTCCATAGGTGATTCGGAAGCAGAGAGAATAAAACTACGGTTATCGGAACGAACTTATAGCTTGTGGTCGTATATGAATCAACCGGACATTTTAGAACAATGGATAAATCCGTTGTATGAACCGAATCCCGGAGTGATCTGGCCCAGCGTCGCACCAATCAGTATTAAACTATGGAGAGAGCTATATCTGGCACATACGAACGCAGCTTCGTGGGATGGTATGCTTTCCTACGCAAAGCAGATCAAACAGAATCACACGGCGGTGCGTAAGGTGGCCGGACAGTTACATGCGCAGATCAAGCAAGCGTTAGAGGAGATTCGATTGGATCCGGATATGTCGAGAGGGGACGCGGACGGTCAGGAAGAGCATCCTCGTATCGCGCAATTGAGTCTAGAGTCCCAGAGTACTTGATATAGATTTGTAGAAACCGAGAAAATCTAAAGTCCGCACTGCTGTTCAACGATCTTGTCAATATGCCTTCGATTATATAATACCACGTTAGCTCATAAGGATCAACGGTCTCCGCGAATAGCCTGCCACGAATGCCGAAGCCTTCGTAATCATGAATTCTCAATTAATTCTTTTTCTTAATATATCTCTCTGAGATTACAAAAAATATATATCTATTCATCTATAAAAAAAATGGCTCTACGGTTTTATAAAGCGGATTATATCTGCTGATATATAGTCAATCTTGTATGTATATATATATATATATATATATATATATATATATGTGTGTGTGTGTAAAAGATATCTCCCATAATCGACATACATCACATTATGCTCTTCGTCTGTATAGGAAAATTTGCATCACGAAAAACGTGTTCTGTGTAAACGATTCAAACAAGACGAGATGAATTGTGATATTTTTTATTTTATAAAACGCACATAACTTGTGTGTATCACATGTAATAGTCTTAACAGTGCATATATTACATATAATAATTTATCAATTATTATATATATATATCATTTTCCCTCTTATATTATATACATGTATAATTTATTTATCCAAAAGTAATGTAAGCAAATAAAAATGGACTGTATATTACAAATCCACCATTAAAGAACGAGGGTAAAACTGGCGGATTTTTCATTTGAGTACAGAGAGAGTAAAGGAAATCTCGCTTGTTCGGGGGTACGGACGAGTTTTTACCGTTATTCGGGAAGGATGGCGGGAGGGCGACGGACCAAAGAGAGAGGAAGAGAGAGAGAGAGAGAGAGGAGTTAAGGGCGGGATTGTTGCCGCTGCTGAGGCAAAAGGGGGAGAAGATTGGAGGGGAAAGCGCGGCAGGTGTTCACACACAAAGAAACTGAAAGGGAATCCCACGGCCATTGGCTCCGCACTCAGGAATGCATCGAGTTTCGTCGTGCATTCGCATTTCGCGATCAAATATATGTACATACACACACATATACGCATGCATGATCGCTTAATACAGTAAAACGAAGAAGGAAAATTTTATATATATATGCATTTATGTGTGTGTTAAATATAATATGTAAAACATATGCACATGCATACATATACTATTTGTGAGTTGCGTAAAAATTAGAGAGAGAAAGAGCGATCACAGGTATAAAAAATTTTAAGTAAATCAAGATGGTCGCCGTTAGAATCCTAGAAGGAAAGTGTACAAAATCGCGCATTATGTGACTCGAAAAATCTTCGGAGGGAAATGGACGAACTTGAGCGGGTTGAAGGAGGAAAATTTCGAAGAACTTGAATTTTCGAAATGAAAAAAAAAATCCATTGTGTTTCGATTCCTTAAGCCGCGTTTCCAGCGCGTCGCGCGAAACGAAAGGTGTACGATCTCTTTCGCTCGCGCGTGGAAATTCGACGACGAAAGATGCAAAGGAGAGGCCTCCGCACATATGCAAATATAAGTTTACTCTGTCGAGCGGAGAGTCTAAACATCCCAAGGACTAGAACGTCCTTCGACGCGCTCGCGACGCCATTAGGCATTGTGTCTTGGCTTGGCAGCGTGTGTGTGCGCGCGCGCGCGCGTGCGAAGAGAGAGAGAGAGAGAGAGAGAGAGCAAACGAGCGAGCGTGCGCGCGGAGATTATTATACCGGTTTCGAATCTGCGCGATGGAGATCCGTGAGAAATCGCGACCTCGCGTCTGCGACCGTTATCGTACTCGTGGTAAGTACCACTATGCAACTTTGGAATATATTTTGATATATAAGTATCTTTTCCGTCTTTTTCAGTTACCTCACGATATCACTTTTCCCAGAAGAAGCTTCTCGGAGACGAGAGAGAGAAAGAGAGAGAGGAGAAACAGGTGTCCACCACACGCGCGCACGTTGGTCGGCTCCTCGCGTCGAGGACAGGTCCAGTATCCTTGGATGAGTGTGGATCTAGTCACGCATACAATCGTGAAACGTGGACTGAATTCAAACCCATCCAGGGCCGCTGGACGGGTGATCGACGACGGTTCAACGGGATGAGTCTCTTCCCTCTTCCCTTCGGCGCCGCGTCTTCCTGGGAGTCGTCTTCGCGGAAATTTCCTCGTCTTCGTATTCACGTCCAAGGAAGACACAAACGATGTTGACGGAGCCGGAAAGCAGAGTGATGCGTTCGCTCGAGAATGGCATTAGTGGCCTCACTTGACGGTAGGAGCATTCTCAGAGAAGGGGGCATTCTCGGAGAAGGGGGCCCGCGCCGCTCTCCTGTCCTGTCTCTCCCTCCTTCTTCGGTCCCGCGATCTCTCTTTGTCGTTCTGGTCTTTCTCCCTTACCATCTCTTTTCTCTTCCTTCGCAGGCAGGCACTTACCGCCCCGGTAGGGCCCTTACGTGGAGGGGAGAGAAGGGTCGCTTTTTCCCAAGGCGTCCGGGGATCACAACAAAGAAAGATGCGATTTTCGAAGCGAAGAGCGGAGAACGAAGCGACCGCCGAGAGACGTTTCTGGACAGCAGCCTGTGTATGTGTGTACGAGGGCGATAGATAGGTCTCTTTCTCTCTCTTTCTTGCGTTAGGAGACTTATACCGGAAGGCGATGCCGTTTTCTCGAATAAAACGTGCTCGCTCGCTCCGCTTCCGCGAATCAGCGAGATGAATGCCGGATTCTTTTTTTTATCAGCTCGGGAAAGGAAAGTAGTATAGTCTCGTTATACGTAATCGTATTATAGTCATATTCAAGTAGTATCGAAATGTAAATTCAGGGAATTTCGAGTTCCGATTTCATAAAAAAAATACCGAGATGAGCACCACTGTCGAGAACAAAACTGCTATAAAGACGACTTTGAGGGCGTTTTCTTCTTACCTGAAATGAAAATTCAAAGAATTTTGGTCACGGTTGTAAGCGACAAAAAAATTCAAGTTTGACAAGGTTGACAAGGAATGCAAGAATGCATTATTACTTCTTTCTTAAAAAATTTTACGTCGAAAGTTTTCCCACGCTACAAATTAAGAAAAAAATTTATATTATATTATTTTTTTTTAAATAAAAATATTTACCAAAATTTATAGTTTTTTTAATTAAAATATCTAAGATAAAAAGTTGAAAAATTACTGGAGAAATTTTTAAACTTATTTGAATTCATAAAGAGATTTTTTGGAAGACTTGAGAACTATAGAATGTGGGTAAATTTCCTTAAAAAGAACGGCAAATGAAATTTGGAAAAATATCCGATGATATATATATCTTTTTCGCTCTAAAGATTTCAGTTTAAGATAATTCCTTTATATGCTATATGTCTTATTGTATTTTAGGTGTTCGAGTATGACGTTTTATATTGGCGAATTCTCAGGTATAGGACGTCGATTGTGTTGCGCAATAGCGAGCGTGACCTTGAACTTCATCTTCTTTTATCTTTCTCCCACAGCATCCTGAGAGAAAAGCTACCACAGCGGTGGTTCGTCCAGAGATGCGGCGTCATTTCGTATTCAAATAACGCTAAGTTTTACCCTTTTATTTTTGGCTAAAAATATATCCGAATAATAATATAGTTATAATTTCAATTGGTTAAATTTTCAACCGTAAAAATAGTACAGACAACCGTAAAAATAGTACAGAAAAATAGTATAGACTAATGTATCTTTTTTTTTTTAATTATCATTTCCAACTTTGCTTTACATAATTTAACTATTTCAGTCAATAGTTTAAATATCTCAGAAATTTGCATCACTAATTTCTCATATCTTTTAACTATATTTTATACATCTTGCATCCTGAATATTATTTTATTACCACGAATCGTGCGCGATAAATATCGTATACGATGTCAATGTAATATATACGAATATATATATTAGATCTCTAGGTCCGCTTGCGAACCGCTTGGGACTTTAGAGAGAGTCTCTAGAAACCGAGAAAATTCTCATGATAAAAAGAAAAGAAAAAGAGGCAACGATAACGCGCAGGTAGATGTAAGGAAAATCCTGAATGTCAGGAAAATACTGTAGGCATTGTAAGGAAGGACGCAACGGTAGTTTTGATAAATAAAAAGCTTATTCTCGCGCGATATTGGATCTCAGTCGTCAAACGTCTCATTGAAACAATTTATGTAGGAAGAATATTATTTCAAAATTTTTATTTTATAATATATATAGAACGTATATAGAAAGACACGTGGTCAATTTCATGACTGAAGAAAAATCGCGCAGTTATCGATCAAAAATTATTTATTTTTATTTAATTTAATCATTTATTTTTTCTGAATTAAATGAAAATTTTTGATTATCTTTTTAGGATATTTTTTAGAGAGAGTGATTGGATTATAACGAAAATATCGTGACTTTGAGGCTTGAGTTTGACAGGAAAAATCGGAGCACCGCTGTCGAGAGGTAAGACTCTAAAGACGGTTGCGAATAGAGGAGAAGAAGGATAGAGAGCGAGAAAAAGAGAGAAAGGGAGCGCTAGGTCATGAAAAACGAAGGAGAAGCTCGCAAATTGTCGTTTCCATAGTGATTTATACGTCGAGCTCTCTCTGAAGTATCTTGAAGCGAAAAATCAGTGCAAGAACGATCTAAAAATTCGATTCAAGCGCACTCTATCGATTGCAAAGCGAATCTTCAAGCGAAATATGTACGTTTAAGATAATATTTCCAGAAAATGATTGCAGCGTCATCTAATGAGGGTAATTAAGTGTCGTTTATCGTCTAAGGATAAGTTTATGCTGCTTTAAAAGTAGCAAAGAATAAATACAGATGACTCTGATTGTATTAACAGAAAGCGACAAAGTTTGTTTATATAGGCTGCATTCTCTGAAATTCATTGTTAGTATTATAAATCTATGATATATGTAACATATATTATAGATTTTCAGAAAATAAATTAAAAACAATCTATTAAATTCAGAAAATAAATTAAAAAACAATCTATTAAATTTTTAATTAGAAAGTTTCATTTTTAACAATTTAATAATTGTACATTTTTATTCAATACGTTTAGAATTGTAATTTTATTTCATCCATTTAAATTTTATCTGTTTTTTTTTATTCTCTTTTTATTCATTTATAATAATTCGATATATTTTGATCGAGCAAGTTTTAAATTTTCATTTAATTTTGATTTCTTGTAAAAATTTAATTTACTAATCGATATATTTTTCTTAAGAATACTCTGTCTTTTCAGACAAAGAAGAAGAATTTTTAAGAGAATCTATTCGTTTTAAAGCGACACACGTGCACGTGTTAGCAGAGTTACTACGAGACGATGCTTCGATGACTAGCTTTCCTTTTGCCTCGAGAGACGAAAGATAGAAGATGTATAGTAGCATGCATGAAGCAGCGCGTTCCTTGCATCGCGGCAAACTGGTATTTTGCCCAGCAGCAATCGTGCAAAACGATGCTCCAATAATTCAATGCTATTCGGAGCTAACGGAATTATCGCCTTCAACCGCGAGTTGAAACATCAAACGAGTAATTAGCGGATCACGTTTGCGAAGGTAATACAATCGCATTGCGATATTTAGAAACAAAGAAGAAAAATTTTAAGCTACACTTGAGACGCCTGCGAGTTCAAAAAGAGTTTAAGTTGCAAAAACAGCATCAACGCTGTTCGTTCAAAAGCGAAATAGAGAAGACACCGACGAAAGATTCGTAGGCGCCTTCGCCTCTAGAAGCGAGAAAATTCAGTGAAAGAGTCGCTCTATGCAGTGACAGTGCTTTCGAGGTCAGTAGACCACGCGCGGCGAGTCTCGCTGTAAACTTTAAATCCATTTATATGACCGTCTCTCTCTTGGCGCCTTTTTGTAAATACGCTCAGCGGCGTAGCGGCTGACGTTTCCTGAAACGTCAACCACTGAAACGACGATCACGTGTCGATCGCGCGAAAAATTCATCTAAACGACAAGGAGATATCATGTGAAGCTATCTCGATGAGAAGACTTTGCCTCTTCAAGTATTCCGGTAACGGAAATTTAGAAGCAGCGCGAGTTTGCGATATCACACGCGTGCAAATTCATTTTGAAATTGGAGGTTTTAAAATAGTAGAAAGAGAGGGAGAGGGATGAAAGCTTTCTTCTTTTCTGAGCAAGAATACGCATCAGCGTTCAGATTTTTCTTCGTTTTCCAGGAGTAACCAGCAGGGGCTACGTCACTGGCGGGGTCCTCGTGACACAGATCAACGGCGGCAACTATAACGGTATCCATCGGCGTGACCTACTCTCGGCGAAGTCGCGCTCTGTCGGTCCTCCACCTTCGTCCTCTCTTCGTTTTACGTCTTTCTCCTGGACTCTCCTTTCGTCCAGGGCCGAATGTTCAGCAGAGCATGAGCATAAAATGTATATTTGTTGATTTTATACGAAGATTATATCAAGCCCTATCAAAGAGGCGATATATTTCATATTCTATAGGACAAAAATATTCATCTTACACTTAAAATATTAATATATACAATATTTTTTTCCAAAAGACTATGTATCACTCTAATAATATTTAAATGTTCAATTCTATTCCTTCTAGACAGGAGTATCGGAGACCTGCCGTCTTGCGATCGCCTCGTCTACTCTCCTGTCTGACCGGAAATCACTGGAATCAGGACATGGGCGAGGCGAGATGATCGGCCGCCACTGCGTGCCGTATAGCATCTTCTCTCCCGTATGCGGTGGGCTACACTTTTTCTTCCACGTGAAAAACATCGGTATGGGTCATATGGGCGGACGACCGGACCGCGGCTGATTACGGACAGTAATGAAAGCGGCCTGCTTGAGCACGGTGGGTAGATAGGTAGGTGCGCATCGCCGTCTGTCATGTAGCCGCGCGCCTTTCGCATCTTCTGCCGCGCCGCACCTTCGTCGTCGAAGCCATCAATGAGACCGACAGCCGTCGCCGTTGTTGTCGTTCCTCGCGCGTAGCAGGGTGACATAGCCGAGACCTTGCGAGAGAGAGATTCGAATAGTCGATTGTCACGGTTCAACCGCGGGTCCAGCCGCTGGACCAGCGAGTTATGAGAGCGATCGCGCCCTTCGTTTTTCTGGTGAGCTTCTGCTTCAGGTCAACTCTTTATTGCTTTCATTTTCTGTGAAGATGAGTGAACAAAGTGTTTGTCACGTGTTAAATTACTTGTAGAGATGGATGAATCGAAAGAGGAAGTATTCGTTTCTACGGGATCGCCTAATTTGCGGATTACTTGGTTTTAATTGCCGTTTGATTCTACCTCTATCATCATTTTTAATTAATTCTGCTTATTGTTAGTCATTTAAATAATTGTCAAGTCTGTGAGATATGAAACGAGCTTATTACTACGTTTGAATTTCTAGAACGAATTAAATTTTTTTCTTTATTTTTTTTCGATTCAATTAATTTTTCTCCTAAGGATTAAAGTGAACAGATAAAGAAACTGAAAGAGATTCAATGATCTTAATGTCGATGTCTGTTCAAATCGAAAAATCTTCTACTTAAGATCTTTATCAAACTTTTCAAATTTCAATTCGTTTATTAATTAATGTATTTAATTTTATTAAGCAATTAATTTTTATTAAGAGAAGAATTAAAACAGTAATTGTATAAATAAAATCGCTCAGTTTATGCGATAGAATTTTTACTTTAATTTCATATTCTACGCCGACTTGAAAAAAATATCATTTTAATTTTTTTTCTCGATGTTTTAATTTATATTTTTCTGAAGAGAATCCCAAATCTAGAGATCGAAATGTCTGAACTTAGCATGATATAATATAATTAATAAACGCAACTGTCAATCGCTGCAGCTCATGCATTGCTTCTACTTTTCAAGTTTTAAAATCGAGCAAGAAAAGGTTCAATTACATACGATGAAGCATTTGACCACTCGTGTTGCAGGTGATTGCATTGCAGTTGACGAAATGTCAAAGCAGCGGTGGCGGGCCAAGCACGTTCGGATACGACGCGTCCTCGGCCTGCAGCAAACCGTACTCGCGCACGGGACGCGCCTACCACGAGGATCTACCTTGTGACTTTCGCCGACAGAACTGGTGCACGATCGCCGGTATCAATTATCCTTGGTACTATGTCCATTTGCGTATATATCTCTTCCGCTCCTAATGATTGATATTCTTTCAACTTTCGCCCGTCCGACATTTGTACGCGCGCGGACGACGGTGTGGCGAAAGTTTCAGCGTTACATGTCGTCTAAAAGTAAAATCAAAATAGATCGAAGAAGTATCTGCTTTAAAATTGAAATTTAAGATCAACGCGGTTTAATTTTTAAATTCTTTTTTTTTATTTCCATATCATTTCTCTATTTCGAATATAATATATCATTTACATATCTTCTTCTTTCTTATATAACATCTTAATTTCAAGTGATTAATTTTGTTTTTATTTTACTTTTCGTATAAATAGAGAAGTAGAAAAATAAGAGAAAAAGAAAATTCTTTGATATGAAAATATGAAAAAATATGCTCTTAAAAAATTAGGTTTCATGTGAAATATATTGATTCTGTCTATTAAAGTAAGTTTTTATTTCTAATGTTTTACATATTGTATTGTCATTTTTATTCAGAATAAGATATGTAATTCTCACACTAGTTAAAAGATTCTTATATGAGAAAAAAATCTATTTAGTTGTTTTGTCAATTATTACTTATTTTATTGCGTTTTATTATTTTTATGCTTTGTTAGTGTAATCCTATTCTTCCGTTTTTCGTTTACAGGCACGCAGTACGTCGATTCGTGCAAGAGAATCAAGGATTGATGAGACGCATGTACGGCGACGAGAGTTACATCAATATTCTGCGAACGGAATTCGAGAAGAATGATATTGAATTCAAGTACGACGAGTACCATCATTATTTCGCCGATCTAAGGTAGATCTCCTTTCTCTTACAATTTCTTTCGACAATGTTTTATTATTAGTTGCTTTTTTTCTTGATTTTTGAGTATTTCTAAACTTTAATACATATATTTTAATTTCTTTTTTTAATTTATCTTGTGGAAATAAATTTAAATTGTTATCTCATGTGCGATTTTCAGACAATTTCAATATAACAATGATTATGAATTGATTGATGATGATCAGTCAAAATTTAATGCGAACGAGGACGAGAGTCGCGGATTCACCAGTCGTTCCTTTAATGATCCTATCGCCAAACGACTGAACAAATTTCCGAAGCTCAGCGAATACACTAGACCGCACTTCAGATCCACTGAACAAATCACCAGTTCGACTGTCTCGAGCACGAAGATTCCATCTTTGATTTTGTCTTCAACATCGACCAGTGCTACGACTTTTGATACGCATACGCCATCCTTGACAACACCTGTGTCTAATACTACTGTAATGGATGAGAAACAAGAAAAGATCAAGATTCAATCTCTCGTAACAATATCTTCAAAGTTTTCAAACACCACTGTTGAGATTGCTAATGATGATGATGTTGCGGTGAATAACACGACAACAGCGTTGCCAAGCATTACTGTGGCTGAAATCGTCAGAGAACAAAATTTTAGCATTAACGAGATTCCCGGGCAGAACGATAGAATCGACGAAGACCTGGAGGAACTTGGAGAAGTGCTAGTGCAATCAGAAGAAACAACAATTAAAGAAACAACTTTGGAATCAGCCGAAACAACGACAACGAGTATCGTCTCCACGGAAACATTAACCGATCGAGATGAGGAAGCGGAAATGTTTAACGCTGCTACGAAGACAACTGTACATGAAGACATAGTAGCTGCAGCAAGCAATGAGCAACAACAGTTTAGACCGCGTCCCGAGTATCGACCATCGAGCGTGGCCGAAACAGCAAGTGTCAGTGGACAACTTTATCAGGACGTCGCGGCCAAGGATCATGAGCCGGTACTGAAGGTTAGAGGAATGTGAGTATAATAATCTTATACTTCTTCTTATCTCTCTTCATAATTAAAATTCCGACTTATCAAATTGAAAAATTAAAATAAAATAAATTTTTTTACCTGAGATTTTAATTAAATGTTTAAAAAAGATTTGTATAAAAATTTATTTAAAGATCTTTAAAGAAAATTATATTAAAAATATTACATATAAAGCAATTAACAAAGTTTTTAAAGAAGAAAGAGAAAAAAAGATAAAAACTACCACAAAAGTACATAATTATAAAAAAATATAATAAAATATAGTATATAATCAATATTAAATATAAGAGACTCTCTTATGAGAATATAATTTCATTCAGTCACCAATTTTTACTATCTTTGCAGAAACGCCTGTCCAGTAAAAGAGGAAGTTGTGGCACCATTTTGGGCTAACAACACTCGCGGTGAGGTCTTGGCTCTTCTTAATCTCTATCCCTTCGAGCAATATGTACATTGGGAGAAGTGCACGTAAGTGTCATCGTTTCTGGACAAGAGAAATATCAGAAACGAAAAATAAACCCATGAAAAATATTACTTAGCAGATATTTATAAAATTATTTTAAATTGTGCCTAAAATTTGTAAAAAAAGACCTTGTACGATTAAAATGCCAGGATTGTATCAGATTATATTATATTTAGACAAACATGATTTCAAAATGCTTAAAATTTTAAATGATTGAATAATAAAATTTTTTACCTTAAACTGAATTATCCATTTCTATAAAATAAATTACTTTAGTATTAGAGAAAAACTTTAGAAAATGTTTTATCCATTCTTTGCCGAATTCTTATTTCTCATTTTTTTTGTCTCTTGAATTTCCATTTCTCGATTGCAGACACGAGAACAAGCAAATGCATTGTCGTGACGGGTGCAGATGCGAGCAGCAGTATCGTCTACATCGGCTGTTGGCTTATGATCCAAATAATGAATGTCGCGGAATTTTCAGCGATTGGTTCAAGTTTCCAAGCTGCTGTGTCTGCCGTTGTTATGATCTGCCATTAGAGTTTCATCGAGTGACATCACGTTCACCACGCACTTCGCGCAAGCGACGAATCAAGATACAACCACCAACGCGGGACCGTTATCCGTGATCTAATTGTTTTTTCGCTGGCCGATCGCCAAATAACACAACGTAAGTATAAAAATGTCCCGCTAGATAAAATCGTACGCAAAATTCTAGAAAATGCAGTTACAAATCGATTCTTTAATTGGAAAAATCTCTCTGTTCAATTCAATAGTGATTGTTAATATTTATCATTGTTAATATTTTGTCGAAATATATATTTTTTTACATGTACCAAATATTTTTCATACATTAAAGTTTTATATACAAAATATATGTGCATAGGAAACTTTTTGCATATTTATAAATATTTATGAAAAGCATATTTATAAATATTTATATATATATTATATATATTTATTTATATATTGATATTATATAATATTTTATGATAAATGAAGCTAGAGAAAGATAATTCTAATCGAAAGTGTGTTAGAGAAAAATATGATTAAATTTTAATAGAAAGTTCATATTCTCTTATACATGTATAACAGATAAAAAAAATACTTTTTTATTGTTTGTTTATATTTTCGTTTATAATCCATCAAAGCGATTTGTACAAGATTTCGTTAATCCAAAATTCTTGTTGGCAAAGTTATTCTTGCAAACATAATATATGATAAAAAAATAATACAATAATAAAAAATAATAAAATTAAATTAAAATAAAATCATTTTTGTCTGAAGAAACTTATTTCATAATCATTCATATAAAATAATTCAAACAAGAGATAGCGATATATATAAATATATAATATACCTAGAAAATCGCCCGCAATACTTCGGGAGGTGATTCGGCACCCAAAAAGAAGGAAAAAAACTACATAAACATAGGTCCGGAAATAAGTCGTTTCCGAGTTATAGCCACTTTTATGTTAGAAAAATCGTAATTTATAGTCCGCTTGGCATCCCTTTTTTAAATTTTTTTAAAATTTAAATTTTTAAATTTAAAAAGTTAAAATTTATAAAAATTTAAAAAAGAGGGATGCCAAGGACTAAGATTTCTCTTTTAACATAATTATTTTATATTTAGAATGATAACAAATATAATAGAGCAAAGTGCGTAAAATATTATTTAAAAAAATTAACGAATAATAATACTATTATATAATCTTTGGCAAACACATATCACACTAATCGATGTACTTTTTCGAGATTTTAAAAGATTATGTACATATATTTATTCCATGTATTCGCGCGTCAACGCTAAGCTAAAAACTTAATATAATAATATATATAACGCTCAATATAATAATATATATATATTTTCAATATGTAGTACAAATAAGGCTCGTGAATAAAATATTTTTATACTCATGTTCTTCTGTTTTCGTAATCGTTCTTTGTGCATTATTTAATAGATATTTCTGTAATCTAAAGTTATTAATAATTGTTTGATTTATTCTCACAACTTAAAAACTCTTTAATTTATATTAATAATTAACCAGTAGAATTCATGCGTGCGTTGGTGTGTAGATTATCCCGAAATAAAATAAAATAGTGCGGTCGTTTAGTTATATATCTGACTTTATTTTTCTTACTTCCTTTACATATCTCCGACAACGTTGTGTGTCTTACAAAGAAGAAGGTTCACAAACAGTAACGATCTTGAAAACGTTAATACTTTTTTTCTATTTCGGGCATTAGTGGGTGGCGCGGTGAATACAATAATACCGATTATATGTCTTGTCGTACACATTCATTACATGGTATTACAAACGTCATATTATTCGTATCCCGTCGTAATATATATGTATATATGTACATGTTATATATATATAATGCAGAGGATGTTTCGTATTCGGATACGCGACACTCTGTAATATTTACGCATAAAATTTACGCGTCTTTACGTATGTGTAATCGTGTAATAACGCGTCATATAGTAGTAAGTAAGAGATGTAAGTGTATGTATATTTATTAAATACCAGCTAAAACATTTGGTATCAAAACTATTGCAGGAAGAAGAAAATAAAACGTCTTCGAAAAATGTATCTCATAAATCTCATTCGTCAACGCCCTTTTCGTGTTAGAATTTAACACAAAAAATATTATATTAATTATGTATGCTAAAAGGAGGCGAGCCTCCTTTTGAATTAGTAAAACGAAAAATATAATAAAATACGATAATCAAATTTACAAGATAAAATTATATGTAAAAGTAAAATTTATAAAAAGATTTTATTATATAACAATTTAATCTGAACGAATGAGAAAAACAGTTTCTTTTTTTTAAATTAAAAGTACGGTAGAAGAGAAAAGTTAAGGAGGGGAAGACGCAATTTTATATTATATTCTAATGAGAGAAAGACGTTTCATTTTCGACGCGTGACACTTAATTGGAACAAAATGTCCCATGCTATCTCGAGTACGTTCATTTTCTTCGCTGTAAGTATCAGCGCGAAATAGTTTAGTTTTATCATCAGATTGTCTATATACTAATTTCGCATTCCGTCAAGAGTTGCAACGCCACACTCTGCGGAAGACTATATAACCAATTTGTATAAAAAATATCTCTTATTTCTTGGCACAATCACAAATCTCTGTTCGTACTCATATAATGCGTATTGATCATTGCACTTTTTGACGAGTTCTCTATACATTGCTTACGTATTATCAGCTGCCTATTATTTCGTCTTTATTCTTATCCAATAGAATTAACAGCGAAAAGTTTCCTCAAACTATGCTACTCGCATCACTTTCGCAGATATAAAAATCGCTTGATGATTGATCGCAAAATGAATAATCGCTTTGCTCAGATTTCTCTTCCAAAAAGCAGAGACGTGCGAAAAAACTCTTTTTCTTAAGAAATTCTTACACTATATGTAACATCAAATATTCTTATATATAAAAGTAAATTTTAAATATCGATCCATGTCATTGCTCTAGTTGAGATCCATATAAGAATATTTCATGTTACATTGACATGACGTATAGTGTGCATACATCTCTACTAATTCGATCTCTCTCAATATAACGTATATATTAATTTTAATATACCCTCAACCTTAAAGATGTATTAATTAATTGGATAAGAAAAATTTTTTTCGAAAGCTTTTTAATACAAATGCAAGAATTACCTTTTAATTATATTGCACCTATGTGATATTAATTTATCGAAATTAAATAATTAAAATTCTTCGCATACATTAACATAAAAATTTATAATTTTCAATTCCTTTTTTCGAATGCGCTTTGTATCTAAATAAATCACTTATTATTATAAAAGATAAAAATTTTTTAATAACATATATTAAAACGAATTATCTGTGAATATTCATATTTTATATTTCATTATTGTTTATATCATATTATATAATTTATATCCTCGCTTTCAGAAAAATGCGCAACTTTTTTTTTTTAAATTTGGCATTTACCATAAGAAAGCGAAACATTTTATATCATAATAATAATATCATTATAATAACGTCGAATTCTAATGAATAGTAACTCGCGTATATAAATCGATTATTTATAATATAAAATCTCATCATAACTCTGTGTGAATATATACGTTGCTATCGACTACACGCTATCATATATCTGTGAAACACACGTCGAGAACATTGGATAATAATTTATAAACATTAGCAGGAACGATGAATTTCGTCGCAAGTTCGACGGTATGTGTGAGCAGTTGTTCAAAAATTTTATTACATTCCTTCATCTATTTAATAATAAGGTCAGCAAAAAATGTGACATCCCGTTATCGAGATCCTGCACGGCAGCGATGTTTCACTCTTATTGTTATCAGCGTTTTTCGATCACTGTTATTAATTACCAATAACGTAATGATACTTTATGTAGCACGAACCCCGTAGCTTTTCCCCATCGTACCAAGCTAATTGGAGCGGAATATTTTTGCAAAGTCATTCCAGAATTAATCAACCGTACTTCTTTCCTTCTCCTCTATAACTTGCAACGACATTACGATTAAAACAGATACGCACAAAGAAGAGTTAAATTCTCGGTTTTCTTTTACTTACAAAAGAAGAAAGGGAAATACGAAGATAGAAATACGTGCACACTGGGATTTTGAATTACTGGGATATAACTGTAACTAACGCAAGAATCCAAGAGTCTCATCAGACATTTGTTTCAGAAGATGATTGTTCTTTAGAAAAAGTCAGCGGAAAAATTTCTGAAATACCTAAAAATTGTTAAAAAAAAATCCTAATGTTTGCTCACACAAATCTCTCCAGTTATATATTGTGCCTGTCGCGCATAACATTTTTTTTCTCCCGTCTCTAATAAATTTCTACTTCAAATTCATTCGCGTTTCTTTGCGCGCAATTAAAAATGCGTCTCATCTCTCGTTACTTTCGCCTGCAAAAGTAATGATATACCTAGATAATTATAATACATATGTCCTTCTCTCGGCTCGCGATTTTATTCCTGATCTAAGAACAGCTATCTTTTATGTCGACACGTGAGAAGTGAATGCACCCTGCATATCCCCTTAATAATTAATATTGTAGTCGCGAAGCTTTTCACGTATAGCATAATCCGGATAAGTTTGCCTCGGATAACTTTGGTATTCCTAATCATTCCTAGTATTTTCCTTATATTTCTTCCACGTATTTTTACCAATAATAATATCATAATGGGCAGAATAGATGACGGCGAGCTTGATCTCGCGTGCTTGAGCGTAAACGCAAGCGCAAATTGAGCAGTCTATTTCGTGGTAGAGATACCGGATAAACATTTATTTCTCAAAAAAATTTCCATTCATAGTGCCAAAGTTATCCTTCTGTAAACGAAGAACAATTTCATGCGAAAATTACGAGCATGCTTAATATGTATGTCAACTTTCGGATTATGCGTTAATTAATATCACACTTCAAACTACGAACAAGTATTTTCACTTAGCTAAGAATCCGTCAACTGGCAAAATAATACACCACTTTTGTATAAAAACAACGATCCTTTAAGTTCCTCTCTCTCTCTACAAATTCCAAAAAATTAATCGAAAAATAATACTTGCTCCTTTCTGCAATAATAAAAGTGTAAATAAAAATGCTCCATTTCTAATGATTAACATAATTTAGTAAAATTATGTTTTTTGTATATATATGTATGTATATATACAATATATATGTACAGGATGTCTACTCAAAGCTTATAAAAAATTCCCTGATCTTTCACACATATATTAAAGAAATCCTTCAAAATTCCAGGTTCTTCATGTTTCTTCAAAGAGTAGACAACCTGACATATAAAGCGAACAATACATATATATATATATATATATATATATATATATATATATATATATATATATAATATATAAATCTATTATATATATATATATATATATATATATATATATTATATATATTATATATATATATATATATATACACACACATTTAATAAAAATATTAATTACGACATATATTCGTCAATGTGAAAAATGTATGACATTCTATATAATTACAAAATAAAAATTAATAACAAGTGTCATATTTTTTCAATCAGTATCTAAAATTAATAACAAGTGTCATATTTTTTCAATCAATATCTTTACATAATAGATTTCTTTTGCAGCATTGCAATATATAATAAACATCATTAAGACACATGAATAATTTTCTTTTTGCGACACGTCATTCATTTGAAGAAAAAAGAAAGTTGCGTGTATCATTTTGCCCGTTTTTTACGGTAATGTGTATTGATATAAAGTTAATATAAATTGACAGGACAGATAGACAGTACGGCGAGGAGATAGTGACGGTATATAGAAAGAACGGCGATAGACAGCACTGATTATTATTTATCGTATATCGGACGATTGCAGTGCGATCGAGGCAGGTGGCATATCGTAGAATACTAAAGATCAGTCGTGATCTGTGCGAAGCCACGCATTAAGAATAATAACGCGGTTTCGCGATTGTTGCTCTCAGCGTGAACGAGGGCAAGGAATAAATCGAACTCTATGAGATAATACACATGGAATAACTTTTGCAATTCTTACTGCGAAGGAGGATTATTGAATGATTGCTGTATTGGCTTTTGATTCGATTAAGCGAATTACAAGTTACTACCGATCAATTTCAAGCCATTGCAGCTTAATGTGACACATGCTGGATTCGACTTGTCCCCAAAGTCGCTGATACTATATCTCTGTTATATATTCGCGTACATTTAGTTAATTTTTTGTATCGAAAAATGACGTGCTTACAATAAAAAATTGAAAGTGCATTGTTATACACGTTTGTGTATAACGTATATATATCTATATGTATAAGTATTGCTCAAAATATGTGTTTTATATCGCGTATATGTATAATATATGTGTAAAAGGATTCTTAAGTTGATATGTCATCGAAGGAGTAATATGCTATATGTATCACAGTGCTGTGTGATTGAGAGAGTAATGATAACAGCGCCAAGTTTCTCTTTTTTTCTCGTTCTCCTCGTTCTTCGCCTTTGATTCGTTTCGCGAGTGTTTCCGATTATTCCTCGATCTTTACACATTGAAATTTTGTTTTCGCCATTCGCTAAATGTTATTCGAAAAGAGAGAGCAATTCAATTTCCAGTTTAAAAGAGTCAATTTTACGTATGATATATGTATGTTACATATTTTACTTTCAAACTTGGAAAAGAAAACATGTTTCTTGCCCTCCCTCCCAGAAAAATATCTTTTTAGAAATCGTTCGTTGATATATAAATTTTTACGTCCACTATCTCTGAAAGTTTCTGTATTATTCGTGGTAAAGTGTGATTCCTTTCTTCACTTTTCATTCAAAAAGACACCAACCAATGCCTTGGTCCCTATACACATTTAAATACACAAGCGCGTGCGAAACATTTGAAAAAAAACATTGATTGCACAGGGCAAATACTCTCCCTGAATATATCAAAAAGTATATATCTATTGCTTCTTTGTATTAAATGCGCCACACACGCTATTATAATGCAGTACCAGTAAATTTAATCACAATCCTTACGAATTAGCGTTAGTATTCCTTTAGTTTTTGGTCTCGCTTCTAACTTATGTCTAGATATTGTCTCGTTGGAAAACAAAATGTCTCGCGTGAAACCAACAAGCTCGCTTTTCGCGTTTCTCAGCATCTCTTTGTTTTTGCTCTTCGTTATATGTGTGATCCGTGACAGATATATATATCTCTAGATCCTCGTTCACGTAGATGATTATTATATCGTATTATCACAAGTACTGAACTGCTTCTAATTGCATTTATAGAAGATGATTCGCAATGAGAAAAGCTGATTTCTCGTAATGTCGAAAAGATTTCCGACAAAGAAGAAAATGTTCCATCCCTTTCGTGTATCATATATAGATTTTTACGGATACACCTCCTCACACGTGTATTAATTATTCCGTAAAAAAAATTACGCCCGAATTACTATCCTCAAAATAGTCGGACGTATCTATCAAATTATGAAAAAAATAACAGTTCAGGTACAGATACGGTTAACTGATACATACTAAACGATCGTAAATTATATAATTATATTGATTTAAAAAATATTTCTTAAATCATATATATATATATATATATATATATATATATATATATATATATATGTGTGTGTATCTTTCTCTCTTTGTAGAAAAATCGTATTTACAAATAATATTATGTAAGAACGTACAAAGATAAATGTATCCGCTTTCGCGGATTTTTCGATCTGTGATTTGTTTTCTTTTCTTTAAGAATACATATAAATTGAACTCGTATAACCGCACCATACGAAATATGTAAGCTCGTTTAAGAATAGCGGTAGTGTAAATTCACGAAAATTCCAATCTCAAGATGTATGAAAACAATCGTGCGTATTGTTATGAAAATTACTCGTTATTAAATATAACAAGTGTTAGTTTCTCAATTTCACCGACTTCGTATTTGGCTATTATAGATATTATAAATCGATATTTACAATCCAGTGCATAAGAATAGAATATTGAGCCTGCGTCAATTCCATCCTTTCACTTTTACATTTTACTCTCTCTTATCAATTCCTTAATTTAAAAGTTTTCTTAACCCCTCAAACATTTCTTTAATAAACATTGTACATACGCGCAAGGAGTTTTTCTCTCAATTATTTTACACAGTTAAGAAATATAATATAAAGCAATATACAAAGCTTAAATTATAAGAGAGAGCTAAATATTAATGTCATAAATTTTCTTAATTATTAATTACAAATAAGTAGTGTTTTCTTTTTTTTATATATCTATATAAAAGAAAAAAAATACTATTTTTATATGTAAATTGCTAAAATATGTATATTTTTTTAACAATTTACATAAAATAATCAATTTTCCATCAATTTTGTTCTCTCTCTCTCTTCTTCTGTACATTAGTTTTAGTTTGAGGGGTTAATTAATAATATATAATAGCCATCGAAAGAAACGGCTATATAATTTATTTTCTAATCGACAGTTTGTCAATATTAATCCACCAATTTTCTAACGGGCCATAATACGACGAATATTTTTACACTGATCCACTTATGGTCTCGTACGAATTATTGGTTTCGTAAGTTATTAGCTGCATTTCCCGTTGCATTGCTTGATTATACGCGATCAAAGATCGAAAAGCAAACTGATTATTAAACATAAATTATTTGATATATTTATCTAATGAATAACGATGAATGAGTATTTAAAAAAAATCAAAAAAATAAATAAGCACCAATTATATAATATTTCACTAGCTACTTTTTCTGGAAAGCCAATTCCGAAAAGACGCGAAAGATAATCTCCCTCAATATGAATTTATATACTTTGTAGATCTGATTATTACACAGATGTGAACTATATATATATATTGATATAGTGATGCAGATAGTGCAAAACAAATCGATATAACTAAAACACGACATGGTGATTTAGTGTTTGGAGTAGCAACTTAAAGAAATGCGACAGAGAAACTGAAATACACGCGTACGTACCTGTTTTATACGATTGCGATAATTTAACGAGCTAAATACGCTAAAGCAAAATGGATCGTAGAAACTCGTATTATCACAACCAAATTGAGCGATTAGCACAATGAAAAGTTCTTCGTTAAATGGAGGTTTTCTGAACTGCATCGCATCCTCCTCCGAAAAATCAAGAGACCATAAATAATATAATTGATTTTGCGTAGCAAATCTCTTTGCATACGTGCACGACGTAAGGGCCCCCTGGTGGAATTTAGATTGACTTCCACTGCGGCTTGTGGGGGCCCCCCCTTTTGTGTCAGGGACCCCCTCTAGGAACCCACAGCGCTTTGCTTTGCTCCTCATCTACCGAGGCTTTCACCTGCGTGCATATATACGCCACGCTCACGCCCGCAGGAATCACGGCTGAAATATTGTTAATTGAGTAAACAATATATATGTTGCAATATATATATATATATAATATATATTTTTTTTTTGCAATAAACAATCTTCATTTACTCTCTTTGAATTATATATACTTTCCATCTAATCTATATCAAACTACATTACTAATATTTCATTTTTGTAAATTATGTTGCAATACATTGATAGTACGTATTCGAGGTAAAAAAAAAGAAAAAAAAAATATAATAATCAAACATAAAACATTTAATTTATTAAACTAATCTGCTCTATATTTCGTGACATCAAAATAACAGCAAGATATATATAAACTGCGCATATTTCTCTTATGCACACAAATAAAATTAGAAACATGATTTGCTTACCAGAGATGTAGTGTTTATACTCTGCCTCTACCTTGAGCGCATGCTCAAACATCTCCTTCGCGGCCTTTGTACTGATTTTGTCGCTCGGATATCTGGAATCTTTTACCTCTTTAATTTGCGTTCTATCCTTGAATTTTATCAACAAAACGATAGGATAAATTTGATGTCTGTGAAGCCTCTCGATGGAAGCCATCGACACATCCAAAATACAGTGTGTATTCTATAACAAATATAAATACAAATTTATTATTAAATAATATTATCAATTATCCTTTCCCCCTTTTATTATTACTACTATTTATATATAACACGGTATCATATTTACATATTATTTATATAATATTAATTATATATTTATAATATTATTTATAATAATCATTTATTCAACAAATAACACCCACACACACATATACACACATACATATTTTACCTTCTCGCATATATCTTTAACAGCTTGTACAGTCGTGCATTCAAAGTAGCTGCCTTTTTTCCTGTAATCTATGTAGAGCGAATCGCGCAAGCCTTGCTCCAAAGTCGACTGCGAACAATGCATTGCTTCCGCTAGACATCTAGTAAACTGTCCCGGATAATCCTGTAGAAGTTTCGTTACTACGCATTCGCTAAGCGGACCGATTATCAGCACAGGTCTCAAGGTGGGATCTGTTATTAATAGTAAATCATTATTATACTACATGTGTCTAAAAGATATACTGCGTAAATATTGTGACATTATTATCGTACTTAGGAATTATAAGTTAGTACGTACAATCGAGCCTCTCAACGCGCTGATAACTTGCTGGAAGAGTATCTTCGTTCAACGTTCCGCTATCGCTGTACCATCCCAAGTGGGCTCCAGTGAGATGCGACGACAGTTCTTTAGTGCTGTCTCTACTGCTGGATGAACGTGGTTGTTGCTTCTTTCGTCGGAAGAAGCTTCTCCTCGCGCTCGTGTTGCTACGTTTGCCAGCATCCTGTTCTAAATCACCCAGAGAGCGTCGTAATAGCAACTCTTCTTCAACTCTGTATAAGAATAACAATAGTAATTATTTATACATAAATCTCTCAGTTTAAATTACGTATCGATTAAAATAAAATGCATCATATATTCTCTCTTTTTGCTTTTTAAATGTTGTATACAATATTGATTTCATAAAAATGTAACTTACTTAAATTTGCTAGGGATTATTCCGCAAGTTTGTCTACGGCCGGTCTGATCGACTATCCATGCACGCCAATGGCCCGGCGTTCCGTTAAACATTGTGTTATCCACGTATAGAATGTCATCTTTGTTGAAACGCAGCTGCAGGCTGTCGCCCACCTCGCCGGTTCGATCGAACAACGCTTTCACGTAGAAACTATCGCCCGGCTTGTCCTTCACCTCGTTATATCGTTCAGGCATATATTGGGAGACCAGCGTTACCTTATCTGCCGGTCGAGCCAATTCGAGAGCGGCTTGCTCAGCGGTCGCTTGTCTCAGATCCACGCCGTTATATTCCAGGATTCTATCGCCGGTAAATAGGCCGCCCTCCTCGGCAAGACAACCCGGTTGAACGGAATGCACGAAGATACCGACGCCATTTCCGCCCACCAGCGATATACCAAGATTCGAGCATTTTCTGGTTTCGATCAGCAGATATCTAGGCTCGCCAGTCGGTGGAGGTGGTTTCCGATTCAACTCTTCCTGCGTGGGACTTCTCATCGCGGTTTGTCGCTGCAATTGCGCGCGGCTCAAACGATCCAGCGTAGCGGCACTGCGTAGTTCCGGCTTGCGAATATTGATGTCCAGCGACGCGGACGGTCGCATCTCGCGCTGTCGCTCTTGCGTGCTCCTTACGTCCAACGAGGCAGATGGTCGCATGTCCCGCTCGACGCGTAGCGTGCTCATGACGGGCGCGGCGGTAGTGACGGCGGTGACGGTGGCGGCGGCGGTAGTGGTGGTGATGGTAATAGTAGTAGTGTCGCGTTCCGGTTCCACTGGCTCCAACGTTTCCATCGTGCTCTTTCGCGGCGCTTCCGGACTGTTACATGGCGTCGGTGAGCCGCTGCGACTTCCGGCCGCGGCTCCGTCGGCGGCTTCCGACGAACTCGAGGACGAACCCGCCTCTAATTCGGTGTATTCTTGCAAAGAAAAATGCCGTTTATATGAGACACGTATTCCGAATAACGTGAAAGCCAAAGCAGAAAAATATCCTGAAAAATTCGAATGTTTTTGTATTATCGAAATGTATTAATGAGAAGAGGAATTGAGAAAGTGCGCGCAAATCATGCCGTTAACGTAACACATGCTAGAGATTCTAAAGTGCGCCTTTCAACAAAGATTGTATTATTTGCTTTAGTGCGCAAAAGACAATACTCACTGTCCGGACTATACTGCACCAGCATTGTAATTGAGTTACCGCACTGACGTAAAACGTTGGCGGCCAGCTGGTAGGTCGCGCTCCGCATATTGATGCCGCAAACCTCTAACAATTGATCGCCAATCTGCAGGCCGACTTGCGCTGCCAGACTGTGCTCGTAGACAGTGGAGACAAATACACCGCCACTATTCAGACACGAGATCTGAATACCCAACGGTTCCACAGATTTGTCTATGTGTACTCTGCGTAGTTCACCGGGCGCTGGACGTGACTGCGAGCAGTACTCTGGCATACTGGCGCGTTTATGCTGATTGCCTCCTCTCACGGTACCACTGCTGCTCTCGGTCCCACTGGTGCTACCAGTCCCGGGACTCAACACTTCTACGTGGAATGTTGGCATTGGACTGCCTCGCTCCGACGTTCTCTCTATGCTACCGGTGGACAATTTGCCGACGCTGCTCTTGGACGTGACACTGGTGTTGGACGGTATGCGAATGCGTTGGTCTTCTTTTCGACCAGGTAAGGTGCCGCCTTCGTATCCATGTCCGTAAGTGGGCGTGTCGCAGGGTATACCGAGCGTCAGTGCGCGTGACTTGTGATAGTGCAAATCTACGGAGGGAGAGTGCAGATGGCCGAAGGTGGCCACCGGGGTCACTGTGGTCTGCGAACCTGGTCCGGGGCTGTACGGGGGCTCGAAACAGTAGGTACGTGCGTCAGGCAGGCCTATCGATTCGCCGGACTGCGCGGACGGCAGCGACGGCGGCGATGGATAGCGCGAGGGTAAGGAGTGAGTCTGGTGCTGCGTAGAATGCGGATGGGAGTGCGACGATGTGGCATACGGATGATGCGGGGGAAACGGAAAGTTACCGGGTGCCATTTGCTGGCGCGATGCCGGACCGCTGGTGGTCGACGTGGCAGACGTAGATGAGCCGCCGATACCCGATGAATAAAGCTGCGAGTGCACGCGATTGTGCTGCAGCGTGTCCGTCGTCACTTGCGTGTCGCTGCTACTGCCACCGCCGACACCGGTCGTATACTTTTGCGGCCGTTTGTTCGCAAAGTACGAGTCGAGATCGCGGCCGACGCCGCCGGACTTGACCGAGAAGTCGATGCTGGTCTCGGACGGCGCCAGCCCGGAACCGAGTCGTCCAGTCTCCGACGCGCTGCTCTCGAATTCCGTCGACGGTGGCTTCTTGCTGCCGCCGTCGATCGGGATGTCCTTGAACTGCACCGCCGGAGTGAACGATGACGACTTCTGATTAAAGAGCTGCTGTCCAGTCTTGGTGAAGGTCGGTAGCGGCGTCTCCACTGCTTTGTAAACGGTATGACGATTATTGACATTGGAAAAGTTGGTGAGGGAAATGGGATTGGAGATACGATTGTAATTATAATTATCGTATTTCGGTAAGAAGGCGCTGAGGGGGAAACGTTCTTTCGATTTGCGTGGGTGCAATATAGTACCGGTCCCATTCTGTATGAGGGGCACGCCACGCGCCTTCGGCCATGTGCCGCCGTTCTTCTCGACCTTCTCTGTGCCGCGTCGCTTGCTGCGTTTCAGTACGCCATTGTTGTTAGTGTTGCTCGCCTTCTTGTGGTAGCTGTCGATCACCGAGTCGAGCTCTGCTATCGCGTCCTGCTCCTGCTCGAACGTGTTCGGACTAGAATTACGGTGACCCTTCTTCTTGTTGTTGTCGTCGCGCTCCTTACTATGCTTGCGTCCCCGCACTATGTCAATCTTCTCTCGGAAGTTGTCCCAAGCGTTGCTAATGCCGCTCGACTTTTCACCGCTCACGGATTTTGCGGCTTTATAGGCGTTTCGATCAGCAAAATTCGTCGATAGATATCGCCTTTCGTAATCATCCGACGAAGCTTTCAACATCATTCTTTCTTGCTCGGTTTGCGAACAGCTGTTTACCATCTTTTGCTTCTCCACGAAACCATCTAACCCCATTGTTTCCGAACTAGCGACAGACGGTATTGAAATACCCTTCAATGTCGTGATTGTTAACACGTCCACGGTATCATCGTTTAAAATTGCCATCGCTTCGTGCGCCGTAGTAACAGTATCCATCGGTTTACTATTAATCTAAAAATGAATTTTAAAATCTAATATAATATAAATGTCATGTTTTATGTATGTGTGTAGAATATATATAGGATATTTCCATCACAGAAATCATTTCTTTCTCTTTTTTAAATTAAGATAAACTAAAGTGAATTAATTTTAAGCTTTATTTATTTTAATCAATCTTTTTTAGTCTAACAAAATAAAAAAAGAGTAAAGAATATTTATATGCTTGGACACTTTATGAGATTATAAATCAATCAATAAATTATACAAATTAATAATACATAAGATATAAATTTAGAGCAATTTCTTCTATATAACTACTTACGTTTAATACTCTATCCCCTACGGCGAGGTTTCCATCCTTGGCAGCCAAACTACCGGGCGATATCTTCGAGATGTAAATTCCGAGTTCCAGAGTAATGCCGTGTGGCACTGAACCGATCGACAACTGCGTGGTTCTCAACGGCCGTCTGGTCATCCGGCGTCGCTTCACGATCAGAGTCACTGGATTCACGGTAGACGAACGCAAAGTTTCTAGGATCACGCGCGTCGATACAGATGTACAGTCGACGTTGTTCACTCGCACGATACAATCGTTTAGACGTAGCTTGCCGTCGAGGGCACTACCCTGAGCCACTTGCGCAACATAGACACCAGTGTCATTTGGATAGTACGGACTGTCACGGCCGCCGACGAGGATCAATCCCAGGTCATCGCGATCCGAGTCCAAGCAAATTCTACCGGGTTCCACGTGAATAGGAATCATCTCCCAATCGTTGCTCTCATCAATCTGCGTCAACTGGCTGGTTTCGATCTTTTCCTTCAAATCCTTCAACTCCTTTGACGCCTCGTTTCGTTGCTTTTTGATGTCATCGGAGTCACGCAGAGCGCCGGCTAATTCGGAAACAGCGCGGTCGCGTTCCTTTCGCAACTTGTCGCACAGACTTCTTATTCCTTCTCGCTCTAACACTATCTTGTCACGCTCACTAAAGGCCCAGTCTCTCCTTCTTTTCGATACTTCGGCCTCTTGAATAGCCTCTTCGAGCTCTACCTGTAACGTATCCACGGTTTTTCTGAGTTTATCCAACTCCAAGTTGGCTTGCTCTAAGTTGTCCATGCGCTGTTTATCTCGTGTTGCATCCCTTGGGTTTGTCTCCTTTTCGGCTTCTTTGTTGACGCTATCACGTTCGCGACTGAACGAGTTCAACTCCAAACGATGCTTATAGTCTCTGTTGGAACCTTCGCCAGTGTAATCACGTTCACCGAATTTCTGCTGTAACTCATTGCACAATTTCAGAGCTTCGTCCCTGTCTTGCAAGGCGGACGAGATTTCCCTCTTTAACGTCTCGACTTGATAAGACAACGTTTTCTTCTGCAAATAAATCAGCATCGATGTAATTGTGTATAACAAGATATCGCGTTCATTTCTATAAATAATGTAAGTCTCAGATTTTTCTCCAATAAAATCTAATTCAAATTTCTTTCATGATCCAAGAAAATAAGATTTTTATTAGTTTTTACTAGTTTTGGAAAATAGACATGCATAATAATGCAAGAGTTTATTTCTTTTTATCTTTACTATCATTTTAATATTGTGATAAGCATAAATATTCAATTTCTAGAAATCGCATAAAAATTATGCAACGACAGTTTTGTATTACTCGCGACAAGTGCATAAAAAGTGCATATTAAAGATTTCTACAAAAAGATAATTATAGAATTATAAATTTACTTCTTGTTTAATCTTGGTTAATCGATCAAATTTGGAAAATAGTAAAAAATTTTAACAATGCTAGAATACATCAAGATAAAGTTCGAAATTAAATACTCAAACTGTTTGGAAAGAGATTAAAACTGATCTATAACATGAAGCTACCTCTCCTCGCTTTCCATGCGAAAAAAATACAATAGAATTGCAAAACAAATATATAATAAAGTTAATTAAGCGTATGTTAATAATTCATAAAAACAAAAATCTTACAGTTCTGTGTAAACATCAATAGAAGGGGAACATGAGAATAATAAGAGACTAAATTAATATTTTCATTACTTCGTCCATGAGCTGCTTATTTTGCGTTTCCAGATACGTGACTTTTGTGTACGCTTGCGTGAGGTCGTCGCCCAACTTCTCGATCTCCTTGTGGACTGTATCTCGTTCTCCCATGATTAGACTGTATTCTTGCAGAGCGGCATTTCGTTCCTCGGTAAGTCGTTTCATATCCTTGCTGGCTTTCATGCGCAGCACCATCGCCTGATTGATCTCCTTGACCGCCTCCTCGTGCTGCTGCTGCACCTTGGCTAGCGCTTCGCGATATTCGTTTCTCTCTCTTAATGCAATGTCCCACTGGCGAATCGCGGCGGTGCACTGTTGCTTCAGACCGTTACGCTCGCGGACCGCACTGTTACGCTCCTCCAAGACGCTGTCGTATTGTTTCTTGAGCCTCTTAGCCTCTTCTTGCGACAATTCTAGCTGTATTTATCATACATACGCAATTTTGCATAAATTTTTGTTGCCAGAGCAAAACGTGTTAGAGGTAACGCTATTGGATATACTTGCCTTGTTAACTGCAGAGGAATGCGACGCAATCAAGTCGTCGTATCGTTTCCTGAGGGAATCGTATTCGTCCTTAACCGCTTCGTATTTTCGTAACGCAGATAGATAATGTTGGTTCATAGAATCGTTGCCCGCGGCATCGGAGACGAGAACATCTTGGTTCTGTATGCGCTGCAGTTCCGACAGTTCTTTCTGTAGAGTCTGCACCTCCCGGTCCAGTCGTTGCTTGTCGTTTGCGAGATCACTGTATTTCGCCCGTAACGCGGAGCTCTCTTGGGAAGTCGCTTCCAGTTGATTCATGACTGCTATATGTTGCCCGCGATAATACTCCAATTCCTTCATAGTATGCTCACACCTGTGTTTTGTATATTTTTGTGGTTTTTTTTTAATGCACTTGAATGGTATTTATCCTAAAAGCGAAGTTTTAAGCGTACGTGAGAAAGATGTGAAAAATGTGTGCATTTGTATGTAACTAAAAAATATACCAACATGCTAAGATGAAAGATGAGGGGAAAGGGATGTAGCAGCAGAGAGCGAGACAAAAGATTCGAGACAAAATCAAAACAAACCGTCTTATGGTATCGGAGTGCTTATGCCTAAGTAGCTGAAGCTGATGTATCGCTTGATCACATTGAGCCTGTAAACCGTCAAATTCGGCACTACGACACTCGGGGCCACCGACCGGGCTTCCAACACTGCCGTAACTTCCGCTATCCCCCTCTGGTTTTATGTCAATTCCAACAGCAAACACGTCAAAAACATAATTGATGTAACCCAATATAAAATGTGTGCGTGAAAATAAAATACAATTTGTCTGATGTAATATTTGTGATAAATCAAAAGTAAATAAATAAAAAAAATATACATGTACAGAGAGAGGAAAAAGATATGTGTGTTGTACACCAATGTATAACTAATGTAATCATTCTTAAGCAATACGCATAATAATAATGCGACAAAAGGAGATCACATTGAGAATTTATTGAAAAAAGATGCGATGTCCACATAGAGATGTGTCTATATATGCACATGTATTTTTATAACTCTTGTTTAAAAATAATTCTTACCCATGTTAAGTGCACCATCTGGAAAATTAATTATAAACACCTGTATTACTTCAAGACGTACATACTGATCATGTAAAGAGGGAAGAGAAGCGCAAACAGAAGGAAAAAAAAAAGGAGAGCACAAGTAAAATCAGTACAAGTAAAAGTACAAATAATGCCCGAATACAGCGCGTTAAAATTTCACAATGAAATTTAAAAGTCTGAAATGTGCTTGTTACAGTAGATGGAACAACATAATCAGAGGTCTCGCTAGCTTTCACCAGGAAAGAAACTCTAGGTCACGCATATAAGTATACAGCGTGATTCATTATTTTCCCTCAACCGAGAAAAATCAATAACAATATTCCAAATTGTATGATGTAATATCTCTATCCACTTTATCTTTAATTCCATTGCATTCAATATTCATTGACAGCAATACTCTCTTTCCTCAAGAAGCTATATATGCAAATTTATTCTGAGATAAGACAGATTTATGCAGCGAAATGGTACATTAGAATCTCAATTAGATTGAAAACAAATGGAAATTATAATAACGTAGAAGAAAAATTCAAATTTTTTCCTATTACTCTGAAACGGATATTTCAAGAGGCTCGGACGTGCAGGAGAGTCCTCGACTGCCTCTCGCCGAGTTTAATTTTCCGATAAAAATATTTCCGCGACGACGACGGGAACGATAACGCGTCGTCCTGACGTCGTAATTAAAAATACAATGACGCGCTGACGTTAGCCGTACGCGATGGAGAGACATTATCGAGCGAGCGCGGTGGCCGGTTTTCCTCTACAAAGGAGGAGAGGAGTGGGAAAAAAAAAAAAAAAAACAAAGACGAAGAAGAAAGAAGAAAGGCGTTGAAAATAAAAATTGTCCCACTCACCGCTACTTCCAGCACTGTCCAAGGAGGATGCACCAGAAGCCATGGCTCTCCGCGGTGGTTCCCGAGAGCGAGAGGGAGAGGGAGAGAGAGCGCGAGCTGCGCGATTACCATCTACCAATACGGGCGCTCGTCCTCGTACGCCAGCGACCGAGTGCGAAGCGGGGCAGGTATCGCCTGGAAAAGTGTACGCTGTCGTACTTCACGCAAGAGTGAACCCTTTGTAAATTACTAAGAAGCAGCCTTCGGGATGACATTATGGCCACTATGGAGCAGCGATGGCGCGTGTACGTGTGTGTACGAGGATGTAGGAGGAGGAGGAGGGGGGGGAAGAGATATGCACCTGACGCGCGACATACACACACATACACACGTATCATCGACGTATAATACGTACATACCTCCTCCCGTTGTCGCCGTCGTTTACATCCCAACACACGTGTCGCGCGGCGTGTATCATCCAAGGGATTTTCTTACGCATCACTTCTCCCGCGCTTAACGAAGGATATATAGGGGTCGGGGGTGGAGAGGGGGAGAGGGAGAGAGAGACGGATCTCTCGCGCGCGCGCGCGCGCGCACACAGAGACCCGACTAACTGACCGAGCAACCGAGCGCGACACACATGGGAGAGAAGGGGAGGGGGAAGGACGTATGTTTTTCGAACGGACGTAATAGATGGATCTACGCGCGTCGATGTATCCGAAACTCCGAAACTCTCGTCGTCGGGTCGGCCGATTTCTCGCTCGCCATCTACCGATCTCTCGCCCCGACTCGGGAAACGCACTCGCGACGAGGAGAGTCGTCGTCACCAGGGAAGCGACGAGTATCGATCCCTCGATCCGGGGTATCTATCGGTATGTTACGTCCGTCACGATGACATCTCGCGAATTTTCACGTCTCCCGAGCCCGGCGATGACGTATGCACACATACACACACATGCGTATACACACACACACGTCGAGGAATCGCGCCGGCCGATCGCTCACCTGCCGCGCCAACAGAAGGATCCGATCTGACAGTTAGCCATTTTGCTCCTCGCCCGCCGTATGTCTGCGCGCGTGCCTTCCGCACGCTCCGTCTTTCTCTCTCTTTCTACGCTTGTCGTCGGTATACGCGTACACGCAATGTAAACTCCGCGGGCGGCGAGCGCCGACTGCGATCGGTCACCGATGTTGAGATTGAGAAGCGCCTCGCGCGGTCGGATCCCTCTATCCTGAAATTATCGAACTCGAACTCCTCTATTCTGAAACAGCGTCCTTCCGTCTCGCTCCGTTCCAATGGCGCATGCGCAATCAAGTAGTTGTTGCGCAGTCTCCGTCTTCTAATTGGCTCTCGCGCTTCACGCACGGTCACGTGATCACGTGGCAAGTGCGCGAGCGGAGAGGGGTTTCAGTTTACGGATAAACAGCTGATTCGGAACAGCGGAGGATGTAGAATAGAGAAGTCTTTTTTTTTTTTTGCGGAAATTGATTACGCGTACACCTTGCATAAAGTGTATTGTACCTGTACATTTTCTCGTGAGAAATATTCCAACTAGAATAAAAAAAACTGCATGTGGCAAAAATCAAAATGTAATAAAATTCATAGACGGAAAGAGGATAGAATAAAAATATTGTAACAGTAGGGAAAAATATTTTCATGGTGTAAATATGTATACGAGATATTTTCCGTTATACAACGCTTAATAGACATTTATAGATATTTAATAGATATTAATAGATTTACATTTTGGAAAAGGCTAGAATTATTTTCCTTATTTTCTTTAAATTAATATCTGCAATTTTTGCTCAATTAATAATACACGAATATCGATATTTTCAAGAACGCATATTCATAAATCTCGCTCTATAAATTTTATTTATAATTTTATAGTGTTATGTAATTAAAAATATTTGAAGAAATAAAATATATATACATGTATAAAATAAGCATCTCTAAAAACGTAAATAAAAGTCTGAATTTTATCTGCACAAATTACAAACTATTTGAAATGAATTCAGTAAGAAAACTAAAAAATGGAAATTGTTCTCTTCCTCGTATCATAGAATCAATTTTCTTCTTCCGTATTAAAATTTCACTTTAAGAATTTTGAATGTTTACACTTGTAATATTTATAGCGAATACATTTAATTAAAGTAATATACATATATATTAATATAACAGAAAATTTATATAAAATCTTTAATAAAAATCAAGATTAAATGTATTAAATTAGCTTATTTCATCTATTATTTTGTTTCTTTATTTTCTTTTTTTATATATAATATTTATGTAAGCTTATATATATACATATAGACACTACTCCAATAATCAGAGCTCATTACAACTTTTTTTCACGAAACACAATTTCAGAATTGGAGTTTAATCACATTCAGTTGAAGTATCTCCCGTAGGATTGCGTTAAATAGTTCTAATTTTTATTCAGTTTTAGACATTTACCCAGTGGTGCATGTTTCTCTATATAATTGTGCTTCGAAGAGAGTTACTGCTCACCCATAAAATGATTGATCGCCGAATGTTGCATAAAAAAAACAATTGGCGCAATCGCATATACTTGTAACTATGTAAATTCATTTTAAAATTGTTTCTCCGCATTCTTTTGCAGTTTCAGGAAAACAACAATTATTTCTCGCTTTCTTTTCCATTTGTCTCGCGCAAAGAATTTTACAATAGTCTGTAAATCATACAAAGTATAATCGTTTTCGCATTTTGCGCCAATTGTTTGATAATTTAAGTTTAATGATCGATCTCGATAGACTTTCAAACAATTTCCTGAAACAGTTTTCACGTTTGGTCCAAGTTTTTTTCTAGAGTTTAGGAAACGTAATGTGATTTTAAGTGGATGCAATTTCCAGTGCAACATTGAATCAGTTATGCTAACGTTCGCCATATACATACATTTTTTATGCAGATCGCGATACAGTAAATATATATAAGAATTGTAGTTTTTTTTTTCAGACATGCGATCCCGCGAAAGAAGCGCTTTACGTATTCGAGAGCATGGACGTATCTCCCATCATTGTACATCGTTGATATATTTCCTAAGACAATTATCAGTAGATTTTGAAGTACTTTGAGTATTTACGTCAGTGTGTCGTAAGAAATATACATTCTTCGGAGAGTAATTGTAGAGACAGATGAATGATTATAATGTCGGATACAAAATATATTTATATATCTGTAGCAATAGAGTATTTTCTATCTCCTCTCTTTTCCTGTCTTCTCTTCTTGTTCTTTTCGCCTCTAATAATATATATAATATTATGAAAATCTCTTTATAATATAGATAATCTTTCTTTGACTCCTTGCAAGGCCAGCATAAAAATTACACTACTAGAGTGATGAAACTTAAGTCTCTCTCTAGAGATGTTAGACAACAATTTCTCTTAATTAAACGCAATTCTCGATGTCATATATGTATATTCAAAGCAAGGAAGTCCTCTAAATTCCTTACAAGAGTCGTAATATAATTTCTTTAGATATCTAACAGTAGAGAGAACGCATTTCCAAAAATACTCAAATCATACACTCTATAATAATAATGTCCACAACGATAATCACATTCTTTTGACACTGTGTGGAAATAAAGATCCTCATCCAGTTGCTCTCCCTATCGTAATAAAAAAAAGAAAACGAATATCTTAGAATTAGACATTATTTAGATTTCGAATCCTGCAAGTTGAAATTTTGCTCATCATTGAAAGCAGTTTAATTTTTTTTTGTAGAGGAATTAAGTGAACAGCCCAATCCGGTTGCAAAAAAAAGATAAAATTTTTTTTGGGCGAGTTCAAAATTTTTAATTTGAGAATTCAAAAGTTTCTAAATATGTATTTTTTAATTTTAAGAAATTGATTTTCTTATTTTATGAAAAGACCGATTAACTGGACAAGGATAAGATATAATGTGCGTGCTCGTTTGTAGACTCGATTGTGATACGTCGATTTTCCAATATTCTTTGGCTTATCTCTCACTTATCTCGAATATTATCTTCGTCAAGTATTTTGCGATCAGATAACATCAACAATCAATCAAAATAGATCGCGCATATTATTTTATAGATATAGATTAACGATGTTTTAATTTTGTACATTTTTAATTCAACGTACTTTGAAGAATTTACAGATTAATTTTTTCCTCTCTTTCCCAAAATACTATTCTTTGCGACTGAAAAACATTTACAAATATTTTTGAGAATTTTTGTATAATAATATATATAGCAAAATACATAAAATCACTAATATTCTCTCAATGACAAAGCCATTTTACAAAAGAGAAGAGTTAGTTATATATTTTTATCACTGGATTTAAATCAAAACTTTATTAAAGTAAATTTTATACAGACTTAAGAAATGTAATTTTTTCATTTGACTTGAGGTTTATTTCGCAAAAAAAAATTCTTTTCTTAGTCATTTACAATTCGAAAATTATGATTTTGAAATTTTTGCTGAAAAAGAATTGTTTAAATTATTCAAAAATTCTATAATGGATTATTCGACGATTTTCAAACATCCATATAAAAATTTATTTTATCGATGCTACGAGTTCAATCGATAGATATTTCGGCTAATGAATATACAACACAAGGACGTAATATATCGATTTGGAAAGTATAATTTCTATTCAATTTCTTTCTCAACATCGCAACAATTTCACCTGGAATGCTGTGGTTTTAGTATAAATTCGTTTCTGAAGTACTGCGCGCTTTAGCATCTGCAATTATACAGATACATATTAATTTTGCCTTCTTCTCTATTATTGTAAAATTTATAAAACTATTAAAAAGAATATATTTCGCCTTTTTTCTACGACTTTTTTTTCTCGTTTTTTTTTTAAGGATAAAATTTTATGTTTTTACGCGCGTAACAAAACCTGACATTTTTTTACTATTAATTATCGATACTACAGCGGCAGTATATCAGAAGTCGTGTTTTTCAGTATTGAAGTGTCATTGGTACAATTTTTTGTAAGCAGTAAAATAGATGTATTCTCGAAAGAGAAATGTCGAGGCGTATAGGCAGTGATATATAAAGTGGTATCTCGTCAAAGTATCTAAGTAAAAACGACATTTCTATTCTTTTTTTTTCTTTAAGACGAAAGCACATTATATAAAATAAACTAGTGTTTAATTTTCAGCAACAATTATGGAAAGTGGGAAGATAAGGAGCTTGAGGAAAAAAATAAAAAGAAAATTGTGAATTTTTTACTACATTAAACTTTGGTATTATATGTGAGTGAACATCGTTGTTCCTCCTCTTTGTGCTTGTCTGTTTAGCGCCTTTGAGTGTTTGCCTATATCGACGATTATTTACAAAGATCATACAAAGTATAACATAATCAAAGTTAATAAAAGTACTAATAATAATAATGGTAAGAATCGTATTAATACTAGTCGTAAGAGATAACAGAAGACTCGATGTTTGTCAACCAAAAGCAAATACAAAATAACTTAACTTAAGCGGTGAATGAGAGCATACTTTTGCTTACGTGTACAAAGAAAAAAAAATATCTATACTTTGTAAAAATGTGTGATGCATATACTTAAATGATTTGGTGCTGTGCGCAATTGTTTAAAAATGGTTAGAAACCCCAGTTGTTGCTAAAACTAGCATGCGGGGATAGCGCTTTAAGGACGATTAAACCTCATTTATAGAGGTTATACTCTCTATAAAACTATTCTCTATATTTAATACTAAGAAATTAGTAAACGAATAAATGTGTCGGGTAAGTCTACCGTGACAAATACTGTTAACAAACTAGCGATATATATTTTTCTTTCTATAATCGCGATGATGAAAGATCTCCCGATTATGTAAGCTCGCATTATCTAAATTTGAAAGAAATTTTTCGCAATCGTTTTTGATAATCTGCGCACTCTATGGAAGAATAAGGAATTATATATCGTTAGTTTTCTAACACGTAATCGATATACAGATTAACTCTTCTCTCGATCCTCGTAATTTTCATCTTTTCTAAATATTCGAGAATATTGCATCTGCGCGCTTCTAAAACAGCTAATATTTTAGATATTTCTACTTTCTTTTCATGTCCATGTATATTGACTACGAGTGGTTAACTTAAGCCTACTAATAAATTAATAGATAAATATTACACATATGTGTCTTATACAAGTCAAACAATAGCTCCAACAATCTTGAGTTTATACTGCAAGTGTTCCGAGAACGGTTCGGTCACTACACACAACTTTTTGCAAGATTTTCACTAATCTTATTACTTCGAACATGACTTATAGAACTTGTACCGATTTTTACCTAGAGAAAGAAAGCTTAATTTAAGCAATTAATCTTTACGTTAAATTATTTAGTTGCTCTACATGCTCTTATAAAGCACTAACGGTAGACCTTTGGAAGTGATGAACAATTCCTGATGAATGGAAGGTACGTGGTGTTTAAGTATCGAGATTTGTCAAGCGTCGGAAAGACATCTTTCGTTTAATATTCTTTAGATTATTGGCATTTCATTAATCTCGATATCGGGCTGTGCGCGAAAGTAATGTAAAACAAGTAGCGTGCATGTGAAGCTGGGTGTTGCGACAGATTCCTAATAAAGACGAAATTTATTTCGCGCAAGATAATTTGTCGAATCTATGACATATGCAGTATTTTAAAGCAAGGATCTTTCCATCTCGCAATCGCATCTTAATACGCGTTCGCATTCACGAGCTTTCTACACAGTGGAGGTTTGCTGGTTATTGTTATCCAGCGGAATGCTGGTAGAACATTCTTTCAGCATTGCTCGCAGCCGTAGAATCTCTTTGGACGCCGCCGCTAAATCGGATTCTAGTTGCAGTTCCTTTTCTCGACGACGTTTCAGTTCGCGTTGGCATGTCTGTGATATAAATTATATAATCGAGATCTTTTTTCGCAAGTCTCTACAGTTTAAGTATAACTTCAATTTTATTTCTTTTACTTACCACATTCTGTCGCAATAAATCGAGCTTGTCACACTTAAGCCTAGTGACCTCCATCCTCAGGGTATCATTTTCCATGACTCCATCCTTGCTCGTACACCTGGCGGGATCGTGAGTCTCTGCGGAACTCATGGATTCGAGGCCTGTGTCGCTATCAGGATATACAGCCTGATCGAGCTCGAGTTCGCTGTTGAGCGAACTGTCGTCGCTCTCCGAGATCACTCGTTGCGTCACTTCTGTCGTCGCTGTTTTTTCTTGTGTGCGCAAGTTCTCGTGAGTTAGTCGTTGCACCGCTGTCGTCGACGTCGGGACCGGGCTCTTGTCGACGATAGTAGTGTCACTATCCAGGCAGACAACGCTGGCACTTTGTTGCGATTCCCTACGATCATATTCGTCTTGCTGCAATGTCGCTAGACTGCTGTCTTGATTGTCGGTATTGGACAAACTGCTGTCCTGACTGCCGAGACTACCGCGTTCTGAATCCCTCCTCAGTGTCAAATCCGGCGAGCCGAGAGGACTGGACGGTTCCACTGAGCGCTTGCTGCTGCCACTTACCTAAACACACAAAAATATAATTTTTAATCTGTTTTATCAGGTCTTTTTATTTATATATCTCGTATATATCTGTCATTACTCATTTATTCATTCATTTGATTCACCTTTATTGTGGTCGACTGCCGATTGCTCGGTGGACTGGGTTCCGTCTGACCTTTCTTTGCTAGTTGCTGCGGCACACTTTCTGTCGACGCGTTCCTCACGCGCGAAATCAACGCTTTCCGTACGGTGTCAATGAATCGCGAACCGCTGCTCCCTGAAGCGGATACATCACTTGTCGTTGGACTCACCGGACAGATAGTCAAACCCGAGTTTCCTAGAGTGACCGGACCGCCGAGAAAATCGCTCGTTTTAGTCTGCAATTCCTCCGTTAGGGATTCCAACAAGGCCGATCTAGTCCGTAGCTGAAAATTGCGCGAGTTAACTTTGGCGCAATATTCTTCGTCACATTTTCAGAAAATTATCGTAGCAGCTATTAGATGCCGTTACATGAGAACATGGACGCTATTCAGTTACGTAGAACGACGGAAGCAAAAAGATGGGAAGCTCAAGACGGGAAAGCTTACCTCCAACTTGGAAAACTTCTCAGCTTTGTAAGCAGCGTTCTCGGCGTTTACGAGTTTCGTAAGTAAGAATTCCTTGAACTCGACACCTCTGAGAAAGACCGCAGGTGTCGGCAGGGTTGGACCGAACCAGGGAACATCATCACGCGCTGTCACACTGACTTTGTACCTTTATATAGAATTCAACTATTATTTATTGCTTCTCGCATTAACTGAAACTAATAGTTTTTTGACGAAAGATAAGTAGTTCGATAATAAACTATTTGCCAAGACTTCAGCGACAGACTACAGGCAGCGTGTGGAAAGAGCAACTATGAATCTAAGAATATACCTCGTATTAGGAGTGCAGGGGTCGATGACTTGTACGACGATAAAGGCGTGCAAGAAGTGGCTGGCAATCATGTCCGGACTGAAGGGTGTCGATTCCTCCTGGAATATGATGGCGACGATGTCGTTACCGATGTGCCGTTTACGTTGCAATTGTTGTGAGTCGCCTGGACTATACGGTAACAACGAGGCCACATGAAACAGCACCTCCCGACCTCGGAATACTTCGTACACGGCCGAATCGCCGGTCTGGCCATGTCGAGTGTCCAATCCGCCGCGATAACTGCAATATCATCGAATTAGAAAAGTCAAAATAAAAAATATAAAGGCAAGAAGACAAATTTTATCTTTTTATGCGATCAAAGCAGCCATTAGGCAAATATTCGAGGATAAAAATTAGGGATCTTTTTATTCCGTATCCTTGCAATCCTATATAATATCTTTAAAAAGCATTTCTTGAAAAGAATAATTTTACCCCTTGTGATCCTTGAGATCGATTTTCTGGCCGAGCAAGTCAAGAAACTCTTGGAAGGCTGGTGTGATTTGCCGATTGCCAAAGAGTTGCTCTTCGGTGACTTGGCCAGCTCGCTGATGTAAAACACCAAACTTGAACCTGGAGACCAGGGCATGTTCGTCGTATCGAGCGATCAGGGTACCAGCGCCAGGACACATGACCGGCATCAGCGGGCTCACGTTCAGAGACTCGTTGATCGCCTGCGAACAATTGTTCTTCGATGAGAAGAATGATATGTAATCGACGTATAATTATGGAAAAGTGAGGCAAGGTCTTTCCTGTGTTTTATCGCGCTGGATGGCACGCCTCTTTCTCTTTCCTTTTCTTCTTCTCGCTTCCTCCTGCCACTATGCGATCGCATACATAACGAGAGATAAAGCATGCATACACGATGGATATTAAATAATTCAGCCTGTTTATGCGTTTTTTTTTGCTCACTGGTGGAATATAAAACTTAAGGTCAAATATAGCCTTTCCATTGGAACTAATGATTCTTTTAAACAGTTTTCCACTATGTAAAGTGTTTTATCTACATTTTTATATTTTTACAGATAATATGAAACAAGACCTTGCGTACAAACGGAAGGAAAAATTCTCTCTCTCTCTTTCTCTCTCTCTCAGTCATCCTTTTTTAATATATCCATATTTATTTTTAATAAAAATTCGCACTTTTAAATAAATGCAAAAAAGTAACAGTTATTCCTTCGAAATTTAATTTTTATTTGATTCTTTTTAGCTAATATTTAATTCTTTTATTTCAATTTAATAATTACTTTAATTGACATATTCATATATAAAAAATATAAATTCTCACTTTCGAAACAGTTAAATATTTTTTCGAAATTTAATTTTTCTTAGCTAATATTTAATCTTTTTATTTCAAATTTCAATTTAATAATTACGATAACTAATTGATTTATTGATTTATTCTTGATACATATTTTCGACAAAAATCATAGATTTCTAACAAAAATTTGAACTTTCGAATAATGATAAAAAATATTCTTTCGAAATTTAATTTTTACTTAATTTTTCTTAGCTAATATTTAATCTTTTTATTTTAAATTTCAATTTAATAGTTACTTTGATTAATTGATATATTCGCATAGGTATAAATTCGAAAATTCTTTTTTTCTACAATTCTATAAATTCTTTTTTTTCAATCTATAATTTTTTTTTCCTCTTTACGATGATTCACGTTTCAATAGTTTTTCTAGATAAGAAAAAAAAGTATGCAGGTGCGATTATACATTGCGTAGCTCCTCATCCAACTGTTAATTATTCAAACACACGATATCACTTACAAGCGAAACTTTCATCGTCGAGTTCGCTCTTCGCTGCGATGTATTCGATCGCACGTGCGATTGTTTGCTCTTAAAACAACTTTGAAAAACTGGGCCTATAGTAAACGTTTCACAGTGTTCGTGTATTAATATCACTCTCCGTAAACACACCGCGATCCATAAGTTTCTTATTATCTCTTCAAACATATAGGTAATCGAGAATATGCCTGTGCGTCTCGAGTGCGCTACCCGGTATAAGCAACGTCTCCGATACGTAAACAACGTATGATATATTGCACAATAGCTCCAAGTAAAAGAAGCATAGTTCTTTTGAAAAGTTTCTCTCTGATCATAGGTTTTAAAAATTGGAACAGTCTTTCGAAAAAAAATCTTTACATTACATTCGATTTTAATTTTGCAAGTTGTATCGTTTATCAAAAGTAAATAAATGAAATATCAAAAATCAATAAAAATATTCTCAAGATTTTAAATATTATTTTACATAATTATATTTGTTCGAAATTTAATTTTTATTTAATTTTTCTTAGCTAATATTTAATCTTTTCATTTTAAATTTCAATTTAATAGTTATTTTGACATATAAATTCAAAAATTCTTTTTTCCTACAAATATAAATGTTATTTTATATAATTAGCAATATAATGTAAATTTGTATATATTCGATTTTAATTTTGCGAGTTGTCTTTTATCAAAAATAAATAAATAAAATCGAAAGTAAATAAATAAAAATATTCTACAAATTTTAAACGTTATTTTATAATTAACAATATAATGTAAATTTATATGTATTATTGCACATTAATCTTTCTTAGAATTTTCAATGAGTTTATATGAATGCGTGCTTCCCGAGATATTCTAATCTGAATTTTATCGCGTGACGTTATACTCCGACTGTCAAGGATCATTGTCGTAAAAGAACGACTGTTATCCATGTCGCCATTACCTTGACCATTTTCGTCGGCGTAGGATTCGGGCTGAGATTCGAGGCGGGGACCAGGTCGTGCGTCGATCCCGCTCGCAATCGAAGCAACACCCGCCAATGTTCCTGTCCGGCGACCGTCTCGGCCTTCACCGAGACCAGGATCGGGCCGTTCTCACCGTCCCTTCCCACGAAGTTCACGTGTTCCTGCGGATAAGAAAAAGAAGCCAAGACGATAAGACGCGTATTTCACGCTCGTGTGAGGCAATTATGGTAGCAATTAGCCACGGTTTCCGGTACCTTCATTAAAAACCATACGTCATGTCTCTCAAGGATCATTGAAAAGTTGGAAATGTCATGGGAAACGTTGCAGATTAGTGTATTAAAAGCTCATTCTACTCTAGAAAAATCAATAACTTTGGGAATTTTTTTAAAGAATATTAGAAATCGATCTTTTTGGTATTTTACATATTTTTATTGATGTTTAAAAAGGCATATTTAGTTTTTTTTATTCAATACGAGCTTTGTGCGTAGTGTTCAAAAATGCATGGTTTGATGATGTGCCATGATTCTTATGTAATTTTCTGAAATGAAAAAATAATCTAATTTTATTCCGTAGGATATTTTAGGAATATCGAATTTAATTTTTTATTAGAAAAAATTGTGAAAAATAACAAATAGTACCATTTTAAAACTAGATATCTCAATTTTACTGAAATTTTTTCATTTCTTGAAGATTAGAAAAATATCAAATATTAATTTTTTAAATTCTAATTAGATTCAATATTCCAAAAATGGAATAAAACTAGACTGAGTTTTTTCAAACAATTACATGAAAAGCAATATGTTACCTCTTCACTTTTGCGAATACGCGCAGAAGTATTGAATAAAAAAAATTAATACCCAAAATTAAAAATAAATTGAGATACTGCTCAAACATTTATAAAAACATATAAAACGTCAAAAAAATCAATTTCTAATATTTTTTCTAAATTTCTAAAAATCATCAATTTTCTATACTTTCTCATTGCTAGATTAGATCGTTAAGGAAGCTTCGAAATAAAGATTAATAAAATAAAAATTGATCTTCTGTATACAACAGGTTTCCTTTTCAGCTCACAAATTTACGCTTTAAAAGTTAATTGAAAAATTGCAAAAATTAATTTAAAAATCTCAAAATTTTTAAAATTCTCCAATATATTTTCCATAATTCTGGCATAAAAAAAATCTAAAAATATATCCCTTTTAAATTTCGCAATCGCAATTTATCGTCAAATTCGACAAAGTAAAAATCACATTTATTGGATTTAAGCGAGAATACCCTGTGATTGATGAACGTTGCAATGTTGCAATGTGTGACAGGCATTAGAACAATTACGGTAGTTCGCGCGTTCCGGATTCAATTAGACATTACGAAATTGCCGCGAGTAAAATAAGCGTATGTAGGTGATTGCGGCCCTGAAACGCCACCGTGTTACGCAGTAATACGTCAGAACGCTTTTGCAAACTATAGTTGGCGCGATTTTGTCCCGCGATTTCGTTCATGTACACGGTGTCTCGCGCGTATCGAGACGTATCGGGGACAACGTATTATTACGTAAAGAGCGAGTTTATCAGAAAGTTCGGTCGATCGGCGGCTTTTCGTGGGAGTCTAACGTCGAATGTAGGTCAGTGATAAACGCGGATGGTATAACAAGTCCAAATTATCGATATCGACCTATCTGTATTCGTATTTGCAACAGCAAAGTTGCGAGTTGCTCAATGTACGATTCAACTTAACCCGAGCTTTTTATATCAAACGATTATTCTCGAAGCCGATACAATAAAACGGTCAGTGTGTTTTCGCAGAGACATCGGAATTCTTCCAAATAAAAATGTTGCCAAAAAGCAAACATCGGGCGCATGCACGACCTTGTTTCACGTGCAGATGTCGAGTCGGCTAAATTTACACACACGCAGGTTTCTTTATTTAATTTATCTGGAAAGTGCGCGCGATTCTGCACATTTTGCAGTGTTTCTCGACGCGTAAACAGAAAAAGAAGAGAGAGAGAACGAAAAAAAATCGTACGTCTTTCCCCGCGAGCTTTAGGCCCCTCTTACGTTTCTCTCTCTCTCGGATACGGAACGGTGGATAGCTGCAAAAATTACGATGCGAATGGCGAGTGTTTCCTCCGTTTTACGAAGCCGCGACGGGGAATAAAAAACGGTGCATCGTCGTCGAGCGTGCATAAGCACGCGATCAAAAATGCGAGCTCGGCTTAGAGAGATACACGAAAGGTCGGGTCGCGCATAGAGAATGATGCGCGATGAAATGCATACACACAACTCCCTTCCCCTCGCTGTTTCGCTAACCTTCGGATAGGATGATGTGGAGGGAGAGGGGTTATAGAAAGGGCAACGCGCCCAGAGTTCACAAGAGTTCACGCCATTATTGTACGTACACGTTTATTATTGTTACCATTATTATTATTACCACTTTACCGTTACATTAATTAAATATAATAACAATATTATCACATGTACACTTGAGGGGCGTCGTCAACTGCATGCGTGGATTTTGGTGAGATTAATTAATAATTCAATGGCGATTGAGTTACTTAAAGCTGTAAATTAATCGCGAATCAAACAAATAAAATCCACAAGTTTCAACTATAAATTAAAACCATATATGTGCGTGTTTGACGGAACAAAATGTCTACTTCCTGGAGAAACGTGGAAAACTTGAAATTCTCAGGGATTTCTTTTATATCTAGAAAAATTGGGGAATTCTTATAAGAATTTTATTGAGATTCAAGAAACTTTAAGACAATTTCTTTTCTGGTATAATTTTGCTCTTATATTATAAACAGTCGACTATCCACCGATAAATCAAGTAGTGAATACTGTGTTTATAAAATATATTATAAGTGTATATGTATCGTTTATAATTCAATGTCATAGCAAAATATTGAATATGCAGTATATATTATTTATTGTAATATTCAGTGATTAAAAATGAAAATGTCATGCAAGTGAAAAATGTTTATCTTGTGAAAACTTCAGTTTTTTTCATTTGGAAATCTAATTTATAATTTTTAATCTAAATCTTCATTTGAAATTCAAGTGACTTTGCGTTTTCCCTTCCCACGAAAAAAGCATTAAAAAATGCATACAATAGATAAACTTGCTTTAGAAAATTGCACCAAAAATTTTGAAAATATTCTCTTTCTAGAATTTTGAGCAAAAATATCTGGGAGGAAATTTTCAGGAAATTTTTATACATGTATAATTTTTCCAAGTCAATATATGAAGCAGGTAAAATGCGCCATTTTTTTCAGGATTTCTCTTGGATTTATAGAGATTTTTCGCGAGTGGGTTAATTCTTATCGAAATGTCTACACGCTTCTTCCCTTATCGAGCGTAATCCATGTCTCAAATGGCAAGTGTAATGCCTGTCTTGTGATATTACACGAACTCGCCGACGGCGCACCCTCCTCTATTGTAAGCAACGAGTTTTTACTCTGTATCCGCGCTGTTTCCTTTGTTCCCCGGCTCTCGATTGATATCGTTACCTGTTACTATCGGCTCCGAGGTGTGTAACCGTTTGCTGTTACGGTTCGAATTACTCGCGCACCGTTGTAATCTCCCACAAGTAATCGCCTTCTCCTCCCATATGTGTGACTTCTTCTTATGGCTTATTCTTCTGCTCTTTTACGTGTGTAACAAACCGCAATTACGATAGCACGAGATATCGGTATTGCGTACTAGCAAAGGCGTGTTTGAAAAGTCCGATAAGAAATGATAAAAGCAGATTCAAATTTGATTAAAATTTTATATAAATTTATCTCATTTCAATTAATTCATATATATATTTGATTAGATAAAGAAATATCTAATTCTTTCGTTTTTAACCCGTATTTTATTTATATATTTATCCTGACGTATATGCATATTCGTATATATTTTCAATTTAAATCTAATTCAATCAGCGAATTACAAGACATATTTATGCATATATTATATTTTTTTATAAACGAGCATTTGTATAAATTTTGTCAAAAAATATTCCCATAATGTATATAAATTATTGTTATAGAAAAAAATCACATCATATATCTCGTATAAAAATATTATATAAATTTTAAATCAAAAAATAAATCGCAATAATTAAGTGGTGTGTAATAAGAAAGATATGGAAAACGTGATGTATCATATAATATACTTATTATACATAATATTAGAATATAGAATATTTATGAACCAAAAATAATTATTTATCTTTGGCCTGAATAAGTGATACAATTAATTCTGATAAAAATATAGATAAAATATTAAAAACGATAAATAATATAGTAACGAAATGATAAAAAAACTCATCAAATATATCAGATAGAAAATATGATATTTACGAACTAAAATTTGCGCGATTATATAAACCTTTCCTTTATCTGATTTTATTGGACTTTTTATGCAGGAATATCTTCGCTCTGTTAGATATGATATAAAAAGAGATCAGCAATTCGTATTTTAACAGATTAAATATGTACTGACAATTACAGTTATCAAATATGTAATATGTACATACAACTGTTATGTTCTTCTTTTTGGATAAATTTCTTAAAAAATTAGCAGAAAATTTAATAAATTAGATATTCATTTTTCTCTACAAAATTGTTTCCACGGAAATTGCGAGACAAAAATTAAAAAATTAGATATATGTTCTTTGAATTTTTTTTTATTACGCGCTAATTGAATCATATCTTTGGATTGAGGAAATATTTCGAACATTGCAATGTAAAAATAAATGTACTAAATTCGTGGAATTTTCAGAAGCCAATTTCGATCTGATTTTCTCATATCGTAGTTCCGCATCGCGTTAGATATCGCAAGCGTTACTTCATACAGTTACGGATTTCAGCGTTCATGTTGTAAAGCAAAAAAAAAAAAAAACTATTACGAGCCGAGCAAAAGGTAACACCATCGGTAAAGGTAACAATAGGCGGAACGGGAACTCATCCGTCGAGCCTTATCTAGAAAAACCGCGCGCACGCAATGCCGGAAGCGGAAAATGGTGTGCTCTTTTTCTTACAAACTATGCGCGACTTAACGATTCACTAATTAGCAGACTTTCCGAGAAGGTGCGCAGCACTCGCACTATTTGTAATAATATATCGTAATAATATTGCACTCTAAACGAGACTCGTGCATAATAACGATAATAATAGTAATAATAATAATAATAACAATAAATAATGAATTTTTCGACATGTCGCAATTTTCCCGATATTTTTCACATGCTTTCAATGACACTTTCTCATTTTCCATATTTTTAATAACTCGGTGATGGCAGATTTTCATTGTCAACAGCCATTTTTAAATCTCGCAAATATCTCTTTTTTACTCGAGAGCATCCTCTTGCAGCTTATACACGTATTAAAATGCATCTGTCGCTATTTTCAATGAAACATTTCTCGATGACTCGATGATGCGACAACTGATGAAAAACGAAGGGAAAAAAGTGAGGGAGAAAAGTGGAGAAAATTGCGAATAGGGATCAAGAAAACGATCGAGGACGGATGAATATCGGAGGAGGAGAAGAGAAGGATTCCCTCCTTGGTTCTCCAGGCATCGGAGAAGCCCTAGTGGAGACTATGAGAACGTTCCCACTCCCACGTCCAAAGTGCTCTTTTCCTTTTCCTATGCGCCTCTTTTTTCCCTCCCTCGCCCTTCTCGCCCTCACCGCTGTCGCTCCGACTCATCCTTTTCTCCCTCTCGTTATCTCCGTCTTATCCCATGCATACATCCTTCTTTCCTCGTACACCTACGTGCGTCGGTTGAGCGATCGCAGTTCATCACGGTTCTCGAGTTCTCGAATACGGTTTCAGGGACGGCGAAACAGGGTTCACCAGGTACCCTGATCTCGCGTAGATCGGACAAATTAAGAAACATAAAAAAAATGTAGAGGTACAAGATCGATATCCTTCAGTTTTCATCAAACTTCGGAAACAAGATGGATCACGAATGCTGAGGAACGTCCACAAATTTACGCACGAGTTTCTTATTAATTATAATGGACATTCCAAAAAAATCGCAAGCTACCAGTCTATCTTCTGATCATCTACTTTCATGAAAAGAAGTCCACGGACTATTCAGAAATGAGAAATGAGAGAAAACGCTTACCCTGCCTACGAAGAAGCGACGATAGCACTTGGCCGTATCATCCTGGTCTATCCTGGGCTGCCAGGCGGGCTGCGCCGGCAGCAACGCCCTGCCGGCCGAGTCGAGGGTATGTCGATGATCGGTACCATCGACCCAGTATCCGGACGGCGTGACGACTAAGGGCGGTTGGGCGCCGGTCGTGGCCTGCTGCTGCAGGGCCGCTTCCATGAGCGCCCTGCCCAAGGGTGCGTCGCCCACCGGCGATGGTGACAGCGCTGGAGTGTGACTGCTCGGCGCACCACCGGGACTCGACGTCGTCCTGTCATCTCTCGGCGTCTGCGACAAAATTATGGAAGCTCAATTATTCATCCGCTCCTACCTTCTGCTTATGATTTATGTCTGTACAAGCAAGATTTCAATGGAATTGCATTATCGTCCAGTTGCTAAAAAATGGAAGTTGCTAAGGACCTCTGACATTCATCAACTCCCTTCGGTTTGATAATTATATGCTGCGCTTTATTAAGACTCATCAACCTGGTATCACTTAATAATTATTTTGTGTTACTCGTCATAGTTTGTACATTTGTTTGCTCGTGTAAATAGACTTGTAACGAGGGTTCTTGAAGTGTCAGAGTATTTCTTCTGCGATCTTTTTTGGCGAATTGCGTAAGGCTTACTACAGTAAAGGCGAAATATCTCCTTTGACATGTTAATTCTATACGTGCCTGTAGATCTCTGAATCTATTTTATTTTTATTTTTAGATTCAGCTGATTTTGAGGACAACTTCAATTTTTGTGTTCTTCAAATTATTATTATAAAAACAAATTAAATTAGAAGAAGAAATTAAATAATATTAGTCATCATAAAAAAATTAAATAATACTATCAACATTATTGATACAATCTGATAGAAAATAATCTCTACTGAACATCTCAATGTATTTTCGTTCGGTTAGAATGTCGATACTTGCATGTCGTGTCAACCTAGCGTTATCAACCGCTCGTTTAGTTATCAGTCGCCAAAGTTAAGGTGTCGAATCGTCCGTTCTTGCGACCGGCGACGTTGATTGCCTCGTGTCGTTCGTCTTTCCCGAGGCGAACGCGATCGATCGGCACAAACGGAAGAAGCGACAAGGAGTCTCGTCGCGTGTCGTAAACGTCGAGGAGAGATCGAGGCGAGTAGGTCGAACGGTAGACATGACAAGAAGTCCCATATACGAGTGCGCGTTTGTCGGGGAAACGGAAACGAAATACGTCCACGTGTCACCGAACACCGTGGGCACCCACACGGAGATCCTCGTGTGGACCAAGTCAAATATCGACTGTTACCCGATAGGTGCTCGGAATACTAGTCCCGCGATGAAACGATCGATGCGCAACAACTTCTAGTATTTCTCCTACCTATGCAAAGCATGCAGATAATTATTATTATTTTATTATTATTATTACTTTATTATTTTATTATTATTATTTTATTATTTTATTCACGATGAAATTTTAGTATCCCGTGCGCGATGTCAACAATAAATTTTCTGCATACATTTAATATTAAATATAATTAAATTATTTCTTATTAACAGATATGTAATTCGTAATCGATATAATAAAATAATTAAATACGTGCATAATAATAAATTGATTTTATCCAATTATTTTAGAAGAGAAATAGAGAGGGGAAAAGCTGATTAAGGGACTGAATGGAGCTTTCGAACGCGTTCTGCGCTATGCGATTAATTTTGCATAGTTAAACTACCATTTGTGCATTAATGTCGACCGAGAACATCAACAGATTTCTCCAGAGATGAACGCGTAAAAGCGGTCGCGCGTTAATGCGCATTTTCTCCCGAGCTTCATTAGGGAAGATTGCGACTTATTCATGTCGCGCGGCTGCAATCGGCCCGTTTCACACTCGGATATATCTGCTGAATTTGACCCCGATTCCCCCGCCTCTGCGAAATTTAAATGGCACTTGTCGCGCACCTCTACATCTCGTGTTATTTTCCTCCGACTCGAGTTTTGCATGCAAGTACACATTTTCGCACGGGAGACTGCAATTTATTTTAATTATTACTTAAGAGAGGAGGAAATACTGCGATAATCAAAGCTTGTACGACGTCGGGTTTTCGCAGACATATCCGGACTAAGAAAATTTAATCATAATTGAATCTTCGTGGGGGAGACTCGTGCACGATCGATCGCGGAATCGATATTACGATGACCTCTTTCTCCTTCTCCCTATCAGCGGAATAATTCTATCTTCGTGGAAAGGTGCAATCCCGCGATAGCTTCATCGATCAATGACGCGCATCGCGAGCGGGATTACATTACCACGTGTATTATACACGCGCTATCGCACACAAGTGCATACCGCTAAATGCATGTGCCGCTGTATGCACATCCGCTGCTACCGCGACATCGAAATATCGACGCGATTTAGTTATCGGATATTGCCTCAAAGCGACACGGCATAATTCGGTCACCTCGATCAAATCTCCAGTCCAATAGGAAACTATTAACACGTCGATCTCGCGAATTATAGCGCGACGATTTCCGAAACGTCAAGTCTACGATCAAATTTTGTAAAAAAAATTTCCCGAAAACTCTCGATCTTCCAAGTATTTTTATTTAAAATTATAATAGATAAAGGAAATATTTTAAAGACTTCTTAGTGCAATTTTCTAAAATAAATTTTCTCATTGTACGCTTTTCCCTCGTGTGAAAGAAAAATACTGCTTAAGTTTCAAATGCTAGATTTGCAAATGTACTGAATTTAAAATTTCGTAAAATGAATATTCTTCATTAGCATAACATTTTAATTTTTCATCACTGAAAATTATGATAAAGGATATGTGTTACATATTTAATATTTTGTCAAGACATTGTGAATATAGCAGAGACAGATATATATTTATAATACATTTTAAACATATATAATATTCATAATATGGCTCATCAAAGTGCCAACTGTTTACAATATAATAGGAAAATTATCAAAGAGGATTAAAAGTCCCAACCAATTCCACGATAATTCTCTGATATTTCCAGGTACAAAAGAGATCCCTGAGAATTTTCCAGGTTTCCCACATTTTTCCAGAGACCGTTTCTGTCTGTAATTTTAAGCTCGAATATTCATATCGATTCTAACAATTTCAGGACTTAAAGGTAATAAATCGTTATTATTTTTTTAAAGAAAGAGATTAATTTTTTGAGCTGTTGATTTTTCGCAGTCTTAGATGAAATACTCCTTTTTTTGTTGCTCTTTTTCATCTTATATGTACGTGCGAAATCGTTGCGGTCATCGCCGATTATTATCCGGACGCATCGAAGTTGTCTCGGTCGGACGTTCACTAGAGACTCGTCCCGATAAAACCATTCTATTTCGAGTTCGGTTCCGTTCGAACGGCACGCAGCAGAATGAACACGATTCTAACGAGGCACGAGGCGGAGAGAAAAAATGCCGGAGTGGCGTAAAACGCGGTTTAAAAGTAATGCGGATGTGGCCTCTCGGATTACGTTTCTTCGAGGTCTTCTTCCTCGTCCATTTTTCTGTGCTTTTCCTCTTTTCATCTCTCTCCCTCTCTCTCTTTTGAAAGAGCATTTTCAGTCATCGAGCGTCTCCGAAGAGAGAGAGACTCCCCTTTCGTCCGCTAATTTTAAGCGTCTCTAATTTCGAATGCGAGTAGAGGATTAAAAAAAAGGAATCCAGAGATGTAAGTGCTCGAAAAAGAAAAGACAAAGAGAGACAGAGCGCAGCCTCCTCCGCCAAATATAAACCCCAGTGCGACGGAGGAGTCCGGATAAAGGACCGGAGAAGGAAATACATATTGCAAAACATTTCTCAACTACTAAACTCACTCGTTATATTTACAGTATTTTCGAAGTTTGATCGTGATTTTATATGGACTCGAGTTAATCGGAATAAATAAATTTTTTACATTTATTTCAAATCAGCACAAGAATTCACATCAACACCTTCTAAAGCTAAATTTCGGTTAAATAGATAAAGATCGTTTTGACTAATTTTATTTATCAAAAATATTTAAAATTATTATTCAATTAAATAATTATTTTATATTCATCCTACACATTGTAACATTTTTTTTTCTTTTATAAAAATATGAGAATGTATTACTTTTTTTTTTCAACAAATCTTCAACATCAAAATTGCTCGAACAAGTTACTGAAGAGTCGTAATACCTTCTAAGACATTCGACGCTCCAATGTTGGATCTTGAAAGCATCGAAATAAGGAGAGCCAATCGCGACCCCGATAAAACACTCACATGCACACGTTGCAATATTCAGCACACATAACAGCTGCCGATATATTATTACCGGTACCACCTGCTGCGACGCCATGTGTGCTCGTATTATTTACACCCGCTGCCCGCTTTTTGTGGTGGCCATGTTCACCATATAACCGTGTAACGGACGTATTTTACAGGTGACTTTTAGAAAAAAAAAAATTAAATTAAATTGCAGACACGAAATCTCCACAAACTAAACAACGACAAGTGGCGGATTTAATTACACGACTGAAGAGGATATTAAATTGAAAATAAATTAAATTAAAATATGATAATGTAACATATATACATTATTTACATTTTCTGAATGAACGTAAACTAAAAATATTTGAAAAATATTCTAATTTCAATTAACATGCTTAATAAAACGAAGAAGGTGTGTTAAATATATAATTGTCCAACATCCGTTAATAAAACTTATAATCGATATTCCACGAGTCTTCAATACGATTCGCTCTTTCTGTCTTCGATTAATTTCTCGAGTTCTTGAAAATTATACTGCTCGATATTAAATGACATAAAATATATATAACATTCATCTACATAAAATTTCCGAATACAATAATAACTCAGATATTAATTACATATGGAAATTCCGAATGACTGGACCGATGTAATGTCTCTAATACGATGCTTGCACATGTACCACGCACTCTATTTCCGTCTCGTAGAATCCGAGGTAAACCGCGCGCGCGTCTTCGATATTTATGGCGGTTTATTAACGTGAGAGTCGGTAGCACGTACGGTTACGAGAATAACAAATAGTAATAATGTCCCTCGTTACGCGCCTTTCGTTGCGTACGTTTGCCCCTGGCACATTTTTTTCCAACAAAATTAATTGAGTAATTAAGACAATACGTGTGGAATTAATTAAATAAGGAATTAACGCGTGAATATCATAATACAGTGTACGTTATGGTAATTTCAGCGCCTGTGTAACAATGTTATGACTCTTAATTATGCAATTAAACGGTCTTAGAAACTTGAACAAGTTTACTCCAAAGTTGGGAGAATTTAAATGTCCAAATTAATTTGAAATTAAATTGGATTAAAATTAAATAATGAAAATCAATTTTGTTCAAATTATTAGAGAAACGAGTTAGACAGCAGACTCGTAATTTGCGAATCTTTCGACCGACTATCGATTTCCCAGCGATATTATCGCACACGATTGCGCGAATTGGAACGGCTTATCTGTCTGTAATTAATTGATCCTGATTTAGCAGGAAAGCCGCACGTCGGATTCTGGAGAAAGTTGCACTCGCATCTTGTAAGAACACAAGGGCCGATTGTATTCGATCGGCTTATCTAAAGTGATTCACGTGGCTGAGTCACACACGTGCGAGAGAGCGGAAGAGTCTTGAGAGAAGACCTTTTCGGACCCCTGTCAATTGAACGAAAGTCACGCTCGGTGCATGATTTATACAAGCTTCTTAAAAAATTTACGTTCACGTTGCTCAACAAATGTCATTATTGTGTCGTTATTTGATAAATATAATTATTTAATAAATATTGAAAAAGCAAAATATAATTTTATTTTTCAATACTTGAGCTTTTTTAGCGAGCGACTTATACTATGCGAATCGTATATAAATTGTATATAAATATCGTATATAAATCTCAAATTTTAATATATAATTATGTAAATTTTTTATTTTTCTAGTATTGATTTTTACGTTAAGTAAAAATTTAAAAAATCACATTTCGTTAAATTATTTAATAAATATCAGAAACAACACAAAATCCAAAATATAATTTTATTATATAATATTTAATATCTTTTGACAAGCAATGTATAAATTATGCTTGCAAATAATATATGTAAATCACAAATTTTAATTATACATTAAATTATACATTAAATAAATTATAATTGATTAAATGATTAAATAATAAATGACTAAATAATTAAATAAGAAATGAATGATTAAATAATTAAATAATAAATAAATAAATCAATAAATTTTTGATTCTTCAAATGCTAATTTATGTTGAATAAGATTACAAAGAAATTATATTTTAAAATCATATTTCTATCTTTATTTTATTGCAGTCTCAGAAACATCGCTGCAATTTGTCTAGTTACATACAATAAAAATGAAAAATTAGATGTAAAGTAAAATAAAATAAACCAATTCTCTTATAGTCAATTCAGATACTTGGGAACCGTATTGCTAATTAGCGTCTGTCCTCGACAGGAGGATACAATCGCGCACACAACACATATCCGACTTACATAATATCTCTCATGTTTATAAATATCCATGAGCGCGGTAGAGAATGTGGAAAGCTGTGTGTATACTCGAATAATAATTATACCCTTCCGAATATCACTGATTGCTTCGTTTTGTCCGATCGTTATTGTACTTTGAAGGCCAATTTGTACGCATTATTCGCAACATCTATTACATCACAAATGTTATATACGATATTTTTGCGTATGTAATTTCCATAACGCCTTTAAATTAACACTTTTGTTAGAATTCCTGGAAATTATATATAAATTGTACAATTATATAGGAAAAATCGAAAATCGAAAATGTTGGCCGTAAGAGATCGACGATTCAATTACGGTCAGAGAATCAACGTTCCAAGTTCGAGAAAGAGAGACGAGGAAGATCGCGCGCGTGGAATAGTTTGCCTTTTTCAAGGGTGGAAAGTTCCGAAACAGCATGACGCGGTTCTCGTTAGTTAACGGCTTCCATCAGGGGAGAGTCCATCATCGTTCGATAGTGCTTAGGTATGTCTGTATCTCTACAGCTAAGCTAGCGATACCATCGGCAACCTCGATGTGATTGCGAACAATGGTCAGTTGGTAGGCTGTGTTGTGTAGGTAATGTTGGCGCATGAGAGTGGAAATTATTTGATCCGGATGAAACAAGGGGAAGAATGAGGGAGCCACAGGAATATAGCGTCTATCTCTGATGTTTGAAGAAATAACGAACTGAAAGTAACAATTTTTTTCACAATTTTGACATTAGAACTCTTTTCGCATGAAATAATCATCACAAAAAATGTCAAAAAAGGAAAAAAAAATTATAAACCAAGTATAAATAAACCAGTTGAACCGTGCAATTCGACATCTATTTAATTCAATGATTACAAAATTACAGAAAAATTTCAAAGCTAGTATAGTACTCACAACGCTATAATTTCAAAGGAAGCATTGAGCCTTGAGAGGACTGGACGAAGCGGAAATATAAAGAGGCAATGAGCAGACAAGGATGGAGAAAAAGAGAGAGGATTTTATTATACACGTAGGAGAAAAAGAGATGGTGAAAGTTGAATTACGGAGGCAGGAGATATGTAATATGTACGAAGTGTGAGTCATCGAGTAGGAAGCCCTCGATTGAATCAACGAGGAGGAACAGACGAATAGGTAAAACTTACAATTAGAGGATTCTGGGAATCGCAAAGATGCGATGATATCAAAGTTGGCACAATTCCATATTTTTTTAGATAAAATCCACGCCATAAAACTGCTATTTCTTCCGGGAAAAATGGCAAAAATTGGTCTTTTCTATTAAAAATATTTTTAACTATAAAAAAATACGATTATTAATTTTCAATTTTAAAAAATTAAAAGAATCTTTTTCTCGATATTCGTCATTGAGATATATTTATAAGTTAAACTTTATATAAAATAAGAAATCCGTAATAGATTAGAAATCGATGTAATAAATAAATAAATTTTTTGTTACAAGATGTTGAATAGTAAACGCGAATAAATCTATATAAATAAAAATATTTAATTCTGTTACGATTTTATATCTTTCTCATTAAACTAAAAATTAATATAAAATTCAATAACATTTGTATTATCTTTAAAGTTTTTAATTTAAAAATGTATTTTTCATATATTAATTTGAATTAAAAAGACTTTATTATTACACACACTGGTTTCGTTTTTTAAACAATAGTGATTAGTATAATTTAAAATATCTTTTTTGTGTGTGCATAAAGTTATATAAATAAAGCTAAAGTATTACATATTAATCATTTTTTATAGTCTTTGCCAATTTATTCCATTGTCCGAGACAGTAAAAACCTAAATAGTCATGGTTTCTTCCACTCATTGAACTTTCCCAATCAATCTTAATAGTTAATTAATTGTTTCCAGGAAAAAAACTTGGCAAGAAAATTGAAACTGGATACTGATTATCTCTAATGGATCAAACGACAACTTAACGTGTAATTTTAATTATTTAATAATCTAATATAAAATAATTTTAATTCAATACAATTTTTTGGAAAGAATTAAAAAGCAAATTTAATTTTCTCAAATCAAGATTAATATTCCCTTCCCTTTCTTCCGCGAGCTCGACAAAATTAATTTAAAATAAACTTTCTCAAAACTTTGAAAATTCATTTTCTCGAGTCGGTGCAAGAAGAAGAGCCGCATTGAAGACTTGGATGTTGCATTTGCGATCCTTGCGAAACTTTAATATTTAATGATCAAACGTGAAAGAGAGATCAAGGAGCAACGGCACTGTTTAACAAAAAGATTGGCCGGCTTTCTCGGGAAACGAGGAGTAATTCGGTGCGTTTTGCAACGTCCGTCAGGCACGGACACTACCATAGCTATCAGGACGCGGAAGCGTGAAATACGTGGGAATCTTCCGCGTGCGAGTGTACCCTCCCATGTCGTTCTTCTCTTCAGAAACCGCGAAAGTGCTTGTGGATGTAAACGAGCGTTTCAAGGATGGAAAAGGGCGAATGCAACCCTCAAAATGGAGAAATAGAGAGGCCGTACATCTCTTAACGGTACATCTTCTCTCTCGGAATTTCAGGGGGCGAATGCAAACTACCGCCGCAAGGGCTGGGGAGAGGGGTCGAGAGAGAAAGAGAGAGAAAGGAGACTTTCTAGAGGCGGAGGCTGCGAACCTTTGCATGTTTCTTGTACAAGCGAGAGCCGCCAGAATCGATCGGAGCAGAGCTAGTTACGATAAGGCTAGTTACGATAAGCGCGAGCAATTTCGCCTCCCCGTGAATCATGTGTCGATCGCAATAGTAATATCGGAAGGGCGTATAATGCCACGATGACGCAATTTATCCGCGAGCCGTAATGAGCTTCCTCTCCGAGCGAAGAGGGGAATTTTCGACGATGTTTTCGTCTAGCCAAATTCTTTCCTCTTCTCGTACTTTACGTTTTTATAATGGTACAAGTTGATCGATAAATATCTGGATAGTTTGCGAAACGTTCCCGTTTTTATGACATCAATTCTGGTTTATGACATCGCGATTACATTTGGGGAAATATAAATTGTTATGACAGCCTTGTTTGGGGTCGATAGCGCTTCAAAGATAGTTCTTGAGTTGGTTAATATTTATTTTCATAGATAATGCAAAGTATCGAGGGTCTTCTATCACTAAAATGATGTATAAAAAGGAAGAAAGAGAAAATGATCAAGTTCAACAATTGTAATGTTCAATTATCCATCAGTTATGAAGGAAATTTGATATAAATAATGTACAATCACATATATATATTATACCTTAATACTCATTTTCTTCCTCTATAACTTTAATATAATTATAATTAATACACGCCACATACACAGATACAGCTATTGTTTACACAGAATACATTCTGTCAGTGTTTGCCTCCGGTATATTAACGAACCGCTGCTCGGCGTTAATGAGCCCACCTCCGTCAGACAGATTAGTTGCAATAGTTACATCCTACTTAGTTACACAAGGTTGAATGAAAGCCCTTAAGTAGGAAGTATGACGCGTTCGCCGATAATTACAAAAAGCGATTTTCTCATAAATGGAATAATGAGATTAATAACAGTTTAGAATACACAAAAGCTTTGCTAGACTTATCAAGACTGAGAAGTTTATGTTGAAAAAGTGCCTAAACCGTAGAACATAATTATATTAATCGTATAATTAATAACTGTATCATTTACACAATATATTTAATTATTATATAATTTATATAATTATATATTTATATATAATTGATTACATTTCATAATTCTATTACTGTCACTTTTTGTATTGAAAAAATATTTAAAATGTAGAACATAATTAGTAATTATATAATTTACACAATATATTTATTTAATTATTATAATTAATTACATTTATAATTTTATTACTATCAATTTTAATTTTTATTAACTGCATAATTCTTTTTTTAATTTTGTTTTTCTCCATTTTGTTCTCGAATAACTCAAATTCAGCTTAGTCTACAGATTTCAATTTTTAATAAATTTCCAAATCATATTCTTTTCCCGATACAATACGATAATAAATCTTTTTAAATCTGTGACAAACGGGAAATTTTGCAATTATGCGTTATTACCTTTCACTAACTAACCACGAACGACCGATTCACCGTTCTAAATATTCGTCATCGTACATTCATAGTGTAAACGTGCACACGCACATGCGTTACGTAAGACGTCCAGGGGATGACCTTATGTGCCACATGCCTTTCGTGACAAAGTGCCATTCGTGATTAACCCCGATAACGATATCGGGCGATCCTTAACGCGGCCGCGGAAAATCGATCTCTCATTTAGAGTGACTCATTCCCTTCATGAATAGAGATCTTACATATTGACATAAAAAGTTATCTGTATAATAAAGCGATGTATTTTATCATTTATATTATTCTTATATTATTTGACATATTTCAAAGATAGCGAAAATTTAATTGTAAAGTAGGTATAAATTACAAGAAACACTTCATATTTGGATATTATTTATATGTTCAGAATTTTTTATAAAATTATATTAATTAAATAAAATTTATAAATTATTTTTCTTCTTAATAATTTCTTATCTTATAAATTATTATTATTCTTATTAAATTATTAATTAAGTAAAATTTACAAAATTTAATTTTATAATCTAATTATATTATTTGTAATTATATTATCTAATTTAATTATATAATTTTAATTATATTAATTTAATTTTATTATTTAATTTTATTAATTTAATTATAAAATTACATTCAGAATTTTTTATAAAATTATATTTATTCCGAATTGATTGCGAAAATGATTTCGTACCCAGGAAAATGTATATACAAGCATCTTTCTCTCGGTTAATAGCTGTTCGGCATAAACCGTCGATATGATAATCGCAAAATTTATCCCACAAGTTAGTCAACACACTTATATATCATGTAAGGGAAATTGTGATCTCTAAAGCCAGATACGCAGTTGGTAGATCTTGAAATGTAACCGACGTCTAATCCTCTATCGTTATTATGGCTCATCCGAACGATTACGTCTCGTGTCAAAGAGACGATAAAGTCCGAGAACCGGTTACGACACGCAGAGGCAAATGTACTCTGTTTAGTGTTGGCGATAGAGCACGTACGCGTGCGTCGGAGGCGCGAAATAACCGTGCATCATGCCTCGCGTTTAAAATCACGTAAGCGATGATGTAATACGCGCCCGCGATGAGGAGAACAATTATATCGCTCCGCTGACGCGCCGCAACAATCATTAACCGCTCATCTCGATGCGGACTCGCGCATCATCGAAAGAGGGGATGATGTCGAGAGATGTGGTACATCGAGACATTTCGAAATTTCTTGTTTAAAGAAAATTTTAATTTCTCGCTTCAAAATCAAGTATTATTAAACCGAGCAGTGTTTACTTGAATCTTGTAAAAAAATTTCCTGATCTTCCAGGTATATTTTTGTTCAGAAGAATCCAGGTAAAGAGAATATTTTAAAGATTCTTTATGGTGCAATTTTCTAAGATAAAATTTTCTATTGTATGCGTTTTTAAATATTTTTCGTATAAAAAAAAATACAAAGTTACTAAAGTTTCAAGTGTTAAATTTGCAAGTGTACTGAAAAAAAAATGAATAATTAATGAATAATTTTCGTAAAATAAACATTTTCCACTTATGTAACGTTTTCATTTTTTTATCATTCAAAATTATAATGAATATGTACTGCTATTTCATTTTTTTTCACTAAAAATTATAATAAACATGTATTGATATTCAATATTTGATTAAGACATTCAATATATGAGATAGATATATATATTTTAATGCACATAATTTATAACATGACTTATCGGAGAATTGCCGATTATTTACAGAATAAGAGCAACATTATTAAAGAAAGAATGCTTTTAAAATTCTTCGAGTCCCAATAAAATTTTATGAGAATTCTCTGATTTTTTCAGGTACAAAAATATCCCTAAAAAATCCAAATGTTTTTCCGAGAAGTTATTTTTTTCTAAGAAGCATTCTGGCAAGACTTTTCATAATTTATCGAATTCATGAAAATATTACAATTAAATATACAACCGATATCATAAAGATAAATAAATCTTTAAAATTATTATTCAGATTTCAGATTTCACTATTGAATTTAAAACTGGAATATTCGAAAACAATTTACATTTTCCGTTCAGCGATAATAATAGTTAAGATTACAGATAGAAGTTTTTCATTAATTTTTTCTGATACTTAAACGAGATTTTGTTCCAGAGAGGAGTGTTTCATATCCCATCGCAGAAAATAAAATCTGTCGAATAAAACGCGATAATTTCGTGATACTTCTCTCTCGGCGATGAGGAGACGGGTTACGAAGGGTCAAGGCGCTCGTGATTTTTTCATTCATTGCTTCTTCGTCGACTGGCGGTCTGCATGCGCGGATGAAAAGGGGGAAAAAAAGAGACGAAAGAGGACGGGAAGTCATGGAATACAGGAATCCCCGTCTCTATCTGCGAGGAAAAAGGAAACCGAGTAGGCAGAGGAGGCGGTGAATGAGGGAAAGAGAGGGATTAAAACGAAGACGAGAGGAGAGAGAGACGCTGTCTCTCTCTCTTTCTCTCTCTCTCTCTCTCTCTCCCTCTCTCTATCGCGGAGATGAATAATTCAGTGCAGGCGTGCATTGTTGGACGCGCCCATGTACAGTCCCGTATGTACACGGACTCGCGAGGTGTGCCAGGAATGAAATTGCTAGATGTAGTCGCTGAGACTTCAATCATTCATATGTTTAACACAATCGCCCTTTTATAAAAATCTCACGAGAAAATCGCGCAGAGAGGATCTAACGAAATTGTGAAAATTGCGATTGTATTTCCAACGAAATATCAAAAATTACTTTTTTTCCAAATTAATTGATCGTTCAGTTCAAATGTGATTTAAAATTATTATGACAATTTTTTATAAGAATTTAATTTTACATTATATAAAATTTAAATCAAATCAAAGTTTTTTGTTTCACTGTGATAAATTAAAATAAAATTAAAACCACACAAGAAAAATTTCGTTAATTTATTAAAATTCTATGTAAGAAAAAATATTTTTCAAGTTTTCTCAGAAAAGTGAAAATCTAGTTGTTTCACAGATCAGCTTAGGTATATTTAGGTCCTACTTGCGTGAGATAAAATTCGGAAGTACGATAGAAGGAAATATCTCTGATGAATGCCGTTATCGTGCGTTGTTGCATTAAGAGTCTCCTAGACCTCTATACAGTAAATTATCGCCGGTTCATCCTGTCACCGTTACGACTGGTTGACCAGGACTATAAAGAAGCGGGTCAGAAATATGCATGCAGCTAGATTTCCTCTTGTTTTGCAAACTGACATCCAACTTGAAGTTTAAAGAGAATAGTTAAAAAAAAAAAAAAAAAAAAGTTGATTTACGAATTGAAATTATTTCCCAATTTTTATGTCTTTGACACTTTGAAAATAAAAAGTTATTAATAATTTAAGGTCATTGAAAGACTCAAACATTTTTAGAAAATTCTTTAAAGGATGGATGCATCAAATATGTGATAACTTTACATGCATCCTTGTGATGAATATTAAAAATGTAAAAAAATAAAAAATAATTGCACATTTCAGAGGAAGATTATTACATATCATTACAACGTCTCGCTCGACGTATTGTCGAGAATGTCTAATCGTTTGCGAGAATCTCCGCGGGTAGTTTAACCTAATCAAGCCTATCTGGCTCTAGAATAGATGCTTTATCACATTTAACGCCTCCAATTTAACGCACGCGAAAACGGGGTTAAGGTCAAAAATACGAAGTCGGTAACCAATTAAATATATAATCTTCCAAAAAATCGATACATATATCTGGAAGAAATCTATCGAATTATTCTCGCACAAATCTATCTATTTTTTATGGCTGAGCTGATAACAGAAAACTGAGTTTCAAAAAATAGCTGTAACAAATGCTTATAGATTTTAATACAGGTAGTAAATGCATTTTATAAACACTAATATTTTGCTTAAAACACTAATATTTTAGTTAAATATAATATTTTGGTTATAAACACTAATATTTTAGTTAAATATTAAAGAAGAAGTGAGTGTCGGAGATCGAATTCCAGGTAAAATAGATCGATTTTTCGTTAGCCGGAAGCCAGACGGCCCGACAGCTGTGAAGTGAACAGTGCACCTGGTTGTTTATATAGGGTGGTGCCTCGTAACGTTCGCGCCCCGTTTTTCACCCGATCAAATCTAATTTTATTTCCTCGTGATCGACAAATATTACCGCCAAGTAAATTTTTTTTATGCCTTAAAAATCATATCGAACCAAATCATATCACTTACTATTTATTTTCTTTAAATTTTATAAATTTTTTTATGTATTTTTTTAATAAATTGAAATTCAGATACATTTAAAGTTGCAAATAACCCTTAAAAATCTCGCAAATTTGTGCGCGAAAAAATTTTGCCGACGCCGGTATTTCGAAGGAGCACACTGTATATGGATATTTTTCATCGCTGTATCGTTGACGACAACCGACCAAAATCTCCCTTCGGGTGCGCATCCGTACGAGTTCGTACATCGCGAGCTTGCTTGGCTTCGAGAACCTTATATGTCAAAACGAGGGGGGAGAGAGAGAGAGAGAGAGAGAGAAAGCCGAGGGACACGCGAACAGCTGTGCGGCCCCTTTTGCGGAGCGTCTTTTAAAACGAGCTCGTCTTTCACGGTTACGAGAAAACGTTTTTTCCTCGTGGCTCGTGACTTGGATCCGATTCTTACCGAAGCGACGTTCGCCTTTATTCCAGATTCGAATCGCTCTCTTGCCGTTCGTAAGTATGAATTATGCAATGTCGGGGGTGGAAACAGGACGAGAGAGCTTTCGCGACGAACCCTTTTAAAGATGCAACGAATAATGATCCCTCCGTCTCGACGATCGTTTCGATGACTGGGTGAATTTTATAACGTAAATCTACGTTATCGAGAAAATAAAAAGCGTCGGGATGAGTCAGGATATATTTAAATCCTTGCCTTGACGATTTGTCTAAGATGCCATGAATCACGATTTCTTTACCTTGAAAGGTACTCGAAATCTCAAACGCTTCGTTGATTGGATGTAAGCACGTGTCGCTGATAAATGAAAGTTTTCAAGACGTGTTCAAGTACACATCTGAATCTCCGACGACGCTTTCAAGGATGCCGTAAATAAGTTTCTCCGGTCCAAGAGCCACTCCAAGTGAAACGCTTTGACAATCGCATTAGCCATGACACACGTCGAGCGAACGAATTAATAATGATAATCATGAACGCGTGCATTCGCGAAGACGACTTTTGCAATATTATCTCGACATCTATCTGGCTCTTCATCGTTATTATTTTTAATACGTCTCTATATATTTCTGATTAAAAATTCTTCGATTTCTCAATTAAAACACCGTAGGTCATCAGCGATAATTCTCGTTTAATTCAACATCTGCGAGTCGTGATAGCCGACTGCAAATTTCACGGTGGAGTCGAGCGCGTAAAAAAAGAGGGAACGACGCATAATTGACCGCGCGCGTTTAAGTCGAGCGACAAGTGTAATTCTCGGCAATCGGAGCTCTGGATGCCGTGTCTTCTGCGGGGAATTAAAATGCCTGTCGTCGAGCACGTGCTGGCCGGTCGTTAAACGAGCTCGCCTTTTAACTCGCTGATCGAGCGCGTCCCTTCGAATGTAATTACGATTGCGGTGCGTGCGCAATGATCGGCGAGAGTCCGTAACCGCGGTTTTAAAAGACAGACGAAACGATCGAAATAACTATGGACCGTCTCTTCTCTCTCGACAAACGTCAGTTCAATTTAATCGACGTTTTTCATCGAATTTTTCTTCCTTCTTGTCGAAACTTTCAATTATACAGAGTGTCTACTCAAACTTTGTAATAAAAAAATTCCCCTGACCTTCCAGGTAAAGTTTTTTTGTCCAAAATTCCAGGTAAACGGAATATTTTAGAACTTTTTATAGATGCAATTCAACAATTTCTGAATTTTTTTATTGTGTGTCTTCTATTGCTTTCTCATGCGAAAAAAATATAAGCTACTTAAGTTTTAAGTGCTACAGAGATTTGAAATATTTTAAAAACGAATTGAAATTTCATATGATGAACATTTTTCATTTGCATATTTTTAATTTTGTATCACTAAAAATTACAATAAAAAAATATGAACTCTCTATTCTATATTCTGCTAAATATCTAAATAGAAATAGATATATATTTATAATTATATTTTTTAATCATATAATATATTTAAATTGGACTTTATGATTACAATATAAGAATCAAATTATCAAGGAAAGAATTTTTTCAAAAATTCTCTGAGGCTCAATAAAATTCTATAAGAATTCCTTAATTTTTCCACGTATAAAAAAAATTTCTAACAATTAAAAATCCCTGACAATTTCAAGCTTCATATTTTTCTAGAGAGTAGACACTCTGTTATAGCGTTTGATTACTTTATGAGAAAGATACATATTTCTTCCACCCTTAATATATGTGTTTTAATTATATAACTCGAGTCTAATAATTGATGACAAATAACTGTGATCCAGAAATGGTGACAGAATTAAAATGCCGAGCAACGGATAGCACTGTTAGAAAAAGACAGATCCGCGTATGCTCCTTTTTTTCTCTTACACGGTGCAGAAATCCGCACGTGCAGAAACGGCTATTAGTCGTGGGAAAATGGAATTTTTTTAAGACGTATATACGGCGGCTCCGTACGCATATAACGGGCCTATACTAAGAAAATGATCAAACCACCACAGGCTGACGTTACAGTTAACGCTCTCATTTCACGATTTACCGCGTCTTTCTTCTCGTCTTTTCCGCTACTTAACAAACTCTTTATTAATTTTAAAGTTTTTACGCGCTTAAAAAAAGTCAAGGATGCTCCGATAATTTTTCATTCACGCAAAAGCAATTATTTGCTTATTTGTATTAAAAAATAGACATTTTCCTTACAAATATTCCAAGTGAATTTCATATTGCGTGTTACAGTATCATGCTCTATACTTTTTTCTCTTGTATTTTACTGGATGTCCCACAGGAAGTTGTTGAAATTAATCAGCTTTAATGTAATTATTTTTAAACGCATATAGAGAGCAGAGAAAATAAAATCTTTTAATAGAAGACATATATAATAGTTTATATATGGATAGAGACAATCAGAAATATCTTTATCATTTAATAACATTTATAAAAAAAATGTAATATTGACAGTCTGAATGATTAAATATATTTTCGAACCAAGTTTCCCCTTCGGAAATTGTAAAAAATTTTCAAAGATATTTTCGATATCTTGCACACTGTCAGAATTGAAACAAGTATCAAGTATCTCTTTCGTGATAAATTCTAGTACATAAAAAAATGTTATATAAAGTTTATTACAGTTTTCGAAAGAGATTTGGTTCGAAAAAATATATCATTAAGATTGTCGACATTTTTTGTAAATGCTTATTAAATGAAAATATCTCGGATAATATTGTCGTTATCTTTATATAAATAAAACCTTTAAATGTTCTCTATTAGAAGATATTTTATTTTCTTTGTAATTTATATGCGTTTAAAAATAATACCTGATTAACCTTAGTAACTTCCCACATGGGACTTTCTGTATATGTTGTCTCCTTATTTAGTATATTTTGTAGTTACACTAAACTGTCTATTTATAATACCCATCGAAATCTTATTAATCTCATTAAAAATGTAAAAAAATCGGCAAACTTAAAAATTGACAGATTTGTACGAAATTAGAAATTTTAAAATTTTTTGAAAAGATATTTTATAATTTTCTAAGGAACTTTAAAGATATTCGTCTGATTTTTATGATCTGAAAGAACCACCTGCATTGTATTTCTAATGATGAAGAGCGCGAAAGGAGGAAGGGACTCACCTGCGACAAGAGTTTCGGGAAAGTGTGCGTGTGATTGTTGTGTCCGACCGATCGTTCCGATCTCTGTTGCTGTTGCTGCTGTTCCTGTTGCTGCGTTGCGGCCTCCGATCTTAGATCGTGCCTCCATCTCAATACCCCCATCATAATCACCGGATCACCGGATAGAGATCGCCCCGGTTTAAAGAAACCACCTTCTTAGATCGCGATCAACTTCACGAGATACACGCTCGCCGCTAATTTCACTTTGTCCGGCGATGACGCGCGCTCCACTTTGACGTTCCTCGCTTTCGATCCACTCTACCTTCGATTGTCGACGAGATCGGCGATCGCCGGGTTGAGAACTCGGACCTTGCCGAGTGGATAGAATTTACTTTCTATCCCGCGGCGTGTAGGTGGATAGGTAGGTGGGATAGGTGCAGTTTCGTCAAGTCTGTCTTGTCTAGGCGTTTCACGAGGCACGTTGTCGTATGGATAAATATTCTCAGAAAATTCGGGTCCAACTTTATCCTCGCTGGCTACTTCTAAACCAATGATATTTCGTTCTCGACTTTGCTCTTGAAGCCTCAACAATCCGTGCGTGCACCTGTTGACGTCCGGAAGATCTCGTCCGCCGATTACATTCTCGGGAGATCGAAGGAATACAAAGTTCCTCTCTTTCGGAACCTCGAATACTACCCGCCGTACGATGTACAGAGCGATGGCGGTCCCGAAAACGGCGTAGAATCGCGGAGTCCGGAGCCTGAATTCGGACGATCGTCGTCGCCGATCGCGGTGGCTGTCATCCTGCGCCCGGACGTAAACTTCGCCGCTAACTTCGCGCGAGTCCGACAAAAGTTTTCGCTCTATTCTCCGCGCGCGAATCCCTTCGAGTGTCGCCGAGCGAGGTCAGAGTAGAAAGCGAGCCGGATCGCTTTCGACTGAGATCGCGACGAGGGAGACGGAGACGAAGGCGCAAGGAGATCCTGCGCGACGCGACGCGCGAGAGCAACTGCGCGCGGCAGCGCGGCGGGATTTACTCTGAAGGTAGGCGCGAGACGGGGCGGCGCTCGAGCGGCCCACGTGACCCTGCGCCGGGAGTGCAAAGACGCGACTGAGCGCCTGGCGCGTCTGGCCGAGCGTCGCGGTGAGCGCGTTCACCGTCCCGACAGTAACGGACGAAGAAAACCGAGGCGAACGCCTCCTGCTTTTGCCCGTCGAGGGCAATATCAAGGATGAAGTCAAATTCGATTATTACATCGAGTTTATGCCACGTTTTCGTACCAAAACAGGTCGCGGCAGGTGTCTTTCGGTCGAAATCTTTCGAGAGGGAGAGTCAATCTGTTAAAGTATTTTTGTTTATTTCCAGTTATACTTTCATTCATCCAAAATATTTATAGAAAGTGATCTTTATATTTGCAAATCGTTTTAAATAAATTCAAGAGGGTTACTTGTTTTGTTAATCATGTTATTTAATTGTAAATTTTTTGTCATAGGCTGATGTATCTTTTTTATTCTTTTATTGTATATTAAAAGGATTTTTTCTCGTTTATTTCTAATAAATATTTCATTAATAAATATAAATAAGTTAATAAATTAATAAATATAAATAAATTAATAAATTAAATAAATAAATAAATTTCAAGCAAAAAACGACAATAAAGACAGTGCCTTCCTCTCTACATCCGTCATTGCATCGTACCCTGCTATACCCCTCGTCACGACCGACAGTCCACCTCACTGACAGTTCCCTTCACCCCTCGGCACATCGGTCTGTTGTCCAACCGTTCTTAAAACTACTCCCACCGTCGAAGCAATCGTTGCCATGGTCGCCCCATCGAGCACGTAAACTCGATTCTTCGTAAACCGTATCATAAACTTCTCTCTAACCGCGCTATTTCCAATCAATTAGGTCAGGTCAGGCCGGGTCGTACGTCTCGATATTTTACGGTAATTTTCTCCTTTTTTCTTTATTTTTTTTTTCGGACAAGTCTAGACGAATCCGGCGACTGGCGCCACATTGAAGATTTTGAAAAGAGAAACCCTTATCCGAATGCGGAATCCTTTTTCACTTCGCTCGTTTACGTGATTTGGAAGATTTTATGGGTTTTATGGGGTTTTTGTACGTGGAAAAATGTGTGCTCCCTTTTGCGATGTCGATTCTTTTCTTCCATCTATATTTTTGCTTTGAATTTATCCCATTAAGTGTCAAACGTAAAATGTCTATTCTTCACGAAACATTTCAATCTCACGTAATAATTTTATATTAAAAAAGAAAATAAATACAAACAATCTCTTTTGGCTCCGACAAATACTTTACACTTGACAGAAGATGATTACATACAAAATTAAATTATTTCTTGTCTAAAATCTCTACATCAACACTGACAATCATCATGTGCGATCAGACTTCTAGATTGAATTCTATTTGTAAAAAAAAAAAATTTTATAGGAAATGGTTTTTGTTAACGCATTAGCTGACGTAGTTGAAATTCATTCGCGTACACGGGAATCTTTCAAGAGCAAGGTGAACCCTTGGCATTCGCATGGTGAGGACAGGTGGTGCGGAAGGTGAAACCAAGAGGAAACGGACGCCGAGTTTGTGGCAATGTAGGGAGAACCAGAGGGAAAGACACGAAAAGAGAGAAAGAAAAAGAGAGGGAGAGAGAGCCGGATGTCCTTTCGTGGTCGACTTACTTCATTGTCGACGAGGCTTCTCATTTCTTTGTGTCCGCGTCTCTTTGTTTCGTTATTTCGCTTCCCAACTTCCCGTGCCCGAAAATTCGAAAGCGTCAAACTCCTCCCTCCCCCTCCTGCTATTTACATACGCGACTCTTCAAAATTGTACACCTCACAAGTGGGTGGGTAGATGAATACAGATGAGTATCGCCTCCTCGATAACGATCAACCATGTATATTTCTCTTCTTCTCTAGTGAAAAAAAGAGGAACTTGTAAAGATTTAAACGCGAGTCGGACAATATGTTGCGCCATATGCACGAATAATGGTGAATGAAATCGAATTTGAGCGAATCGGATTAGAGAGCGAATAGAATTGTAGACTGGAATGGGATTAGCGAGTGAATCGGATATTAAATTGTAACTCGCTTCATTCCATTTCGAATTATCGTCGATTTCGAATTATCGCCGGATAAAATGTGTCATTATACCGACATTGTGATAATTATACCGATTGCCAGAAAGCAGCTGACACATAGTGATTACACGATACATATTAATCTTTTATTAGGCAGAAGATTAGTTATATAAAACTCGAAAGAGAGAGAGAGCGAGAGGGAAGAAGGGAAGAGATGATAGTCGAAAATGGATGAGCGCGTAGTAGATATCAATATCGGGTTTTTTTTTCATTGGAGTTTAGTTGGGAGATAACGAGTATTAACGAGCTGTAGCAGCTGCAGTCGATTTAAATCGCTATCAATGGCGACCATGCGTTTAACATCCCTGATAACGACTTGTTAGCAAATCGAAGATCGGAAGTAAAAAAAAATCCTTGAAAAAATTGTATTCAAGTAACTCAACTATCATAACTATTATTAGACTGGGGATAATTAACAAAAGAACGTCACGAGATAAGAGTTAAAATAAGAGATAAATAAATTAATAATTTTACATTTGAAAGAGAGAGGAGCAAAAATGAATAAATAAGCTTTACATTTAAACAAAATTGTTTTGAAATATCGAGTGAATCGATTTGAAAAACGAATCTTTCGGAGGAAATTTTTTCAATTCTTTGAAAGAAAAAAATTATGTAATAAGATATTAATACAAATATTAAAATAAATATAAAGAAAGAATTATAAAAAAATTTCTCATGAAAGATTTGTTTTTTCCAAGTCGATTCATTTGATATTTCTGAGTTTCCAGAACCTTTTTTGTAAATGCAAATTTTATTTACTCACTTTTGAAATGTAAAATTATTAATTTATCCTCGTTTTTTTTAACTCATTCGCCTCGCAACGTTTCCCAGTTAATTATTCCCAGCCGTAATTTACAAAGAGCACAATAATGACGATCTTTTGTGAAAAAAGGGACCCATGTGCACGAAATCTACAATCTTCACGGCCACTGCGCAGAGGGCAACAAATCTGAAAATCTTCCCGTCCATCCGACCACAGGACGACGCAGCTCGAAGCGGCAACTTCCGGCGCGCTTACCTGGTCGACCGGAAGCATCGCGTCCCCCTTGCCTCGCCCTTCGAATGGTGCGCGTCTCATTTTATCGCGTTGCGCGAATCAGCGACGCGTTTCGGAGTTTCGGTTCGCATACAATAAACCATATAATTATTTACTACTTGAAGAAATATCTCATTTTATTATGTAATAATATATATAAGTGATAATTATTTATCATTATATAATAATAGATAACCGTAAATTATTTTCGTTACTAGATTTATTTGAATAAATGAGACAATATTATTAGTTGATCAATAATAAAATTATTAAAAAAATAAATATTCATTTAATAATTATTGCAAAGTCACTAAATAATAATGTAAAAAAATCTCTATCGCAATATTAGAAAATACACATGATTAAAATATATAACTTTCTCTCTTCCTCTCCTTTAAACTGAAAATTAAATATAATTAAATATTTTTCTCTAATGTTAATTAAATTAATATTAAAAAATATTTGATTGAGTTTTAACAAATTTTCTATGTTTTTAAGTATATAGTCAATTAAAAACAATTGTCAAATTTACAACATAAAAATACAGACTAAAATTTCTTCGAATTAAACAGTTTCAATATTTCATTTCTTCTTTTTATCAATATGTAATTTATATGTATTTATTTCACTTTATATAAAAAATGTAACAGTGTTAAATATTTTTTTAGTCATTGGTAAGAAAGAAAATCTTGTTACCAACCACTTTCTTATCTCAAGTCGATATATCGTTGTGTACCGTCGACACAATAGGGATTCGCTAGTTTTTATCAAAACGTTCTGCATTATCGGCCGCAAAACTATATCCGCCGATCAGGCAGATGTGAAGTAGGCGCGAAAAAGAAGAGCGAATTCGGTAAGTAAAAAAGAGCGAGGGCTGCTTCTCACGAGCTCGTGGGATAGCATGTGGCATACAGATGATTACAGCCTGTATGTTGAAATCCGGATCGCGATTCGCCAACGAGAAAGAGAACGAGAAACGCGTAATATTCCTCAAAAGCAGTTCCCATATGCGCAACTTCCTGCAGACGTATCATTTTTTTTCCTGCGTATTCGCTACTTTTTCCCACGAGTATAAAAGTCACTTAATTTTTGCCATTAAAAGAAAAGATCCAACTTAAGTCGACAATAAAATAGCGAGCTGCAGCGAACTGTCACGATTGATAAAATAAAGTATGATTGATTCAACCTAAGACCCTGTCGTTTTAAATTAAATTAAAAAATTAATTAAATTTTAAAAAAGCGAAGTTTTACTCGCAAAGACTTTATTCGTTCAAATATCAATTAAATTTTAATATTAAATAATTCTCCAACTGTCATACTTTATTAATAATTACTGCTTTTATTAATTATATACGAGTCATTTTTAATATTAAATAGAGGTTTAATATTAATGAAAATCTTTTTTAATATTAAATAATTCTTCATTTTTTGACACTTTATCGTTAATTGCTCATTTTATTAATTATACAAGAAAGTCTCTTTAACTTCAATTTTAATTCAATTCATTTCAATTCTAAAAGCTTAACTTGAACATTGATATTTTTCTTTAGTATTTTTTACTGACAAGATACGCAATTTTTCTGAATTGTTCATTCTCTTTTTAGTGTATCGTTCGATTCTATGTCAAAAGTTCAATCATAGAATAACCCGACGTGGAAACGAATGCATCTTCCTCCATTTCGATCTGAAGAATGTTTTCTTCCGTTTAACACGCCAATTTAACACGCGACTAGGGCAATTTCACCTTCTTCCGAAACGAAAACGAATTGTCTCAGGCCGATGGTAGGGAATCGAGCAGCGAGCGATTCGTCTCGAGTTTTTCGTCTGCATCCCGGCAACCGTGACGAATCGCGTTGTTCATTCATCTTGGCTTCCTTTCCTCCTCGCTCGCGTTGTCCATTCATCTCCGGCTCGTTCGCGCGCAAACGAGTAGGCCGTCGCCTTCAACAAATGCGTACAGCGTCGCACACGCGAGATTTACATAAGCGACTCGACGATAATTGCGCGCAAGAAACGGACAATTAAGAGTAATTTGAATGGATGAGCTTGGAAAAGTGCGAGTTAGTCTTTTAAACGAGTTAATCGTTCCTTTTAGTGAGCTGTTTCATCGCGTATAAAAATAGTTTGGAAAGATTTTTTGGATTATTACTATATAAGATTTCTTTGTAAACTTTTAAACTTTATAAGAAAAACGTTTATCTTATTCCTGTAAAATTTTCCTCGAGTAATGCACAAGTTTTATCGTGGATCGTGACATTTTGATTTTTAATCTTCCAGGCATGTATATATTTATAATGTTGGTCACGCGCGAACGTGAAACTTTGGGGACGATTATTGATCTCATATCGGACGCCTCGAAGCGATTACTTAGGATTAAATTGACCGTAAAGGCGTGAGATAGAGGCAAAGCGTCGTAAATTTGGACATAGTTCAGCTCTTGAGCTGCTCGTTAGATCGCGGTTAAACGCGTGATATTTGAAAACGAGGGGTTAACAGTTCTTTCGAGATATACGGGCACCGGTATCGCATAAGTATTATACGTCATAAGTCGCTTTAAATTGAACAATAATGATCGTAAACATTTTTACTTTAAAATATAAATATATAGTTATTATTGAGAGACGCCGTAAAAAAACGAGAGGTTTAATTATTTTTATAGAAATTTTCTACTCGTTTTATAAGAAGGATTTTACTCCGAAAATCCTCCTGCTGTGTATATTTTAATGTAAATTTTATTAAACATACCTGAGAAAAGTATGACGGTAGAACGCAGCGTTGATCGTCGAGACGTGAACTTTGCACTCGCTCAAGCAACTCGAACAGATCTTGCGTCGTGCTCTGTAACAGATTTTTCAGAATGTCTTTGAATCTCCGCGCGCCTCTTTTCCCTTTCTCTTATTTCTCCCGTTTTTCTTTTCACGATCGCATTCACACATTAATTAAACGTAATCACAAACTAAGTGTCGAGAAAGTTTTAATTAAAATAGAATCAGTTAGAGACTAATGCGATTAACTCACTTTGACTTTCTCCGAATTGGAGCCTTGTCTGTCATCTTCCACGGTGGTGGATCGCCGCGACTCGGGCTCGTACACAGATTGCTCCAACTGCTGCCTTCTGTAAAATTAACGAGTCAGATTAGTAGAGAGTCTTTTCGTAAACAAAATAAAAAAATCGTAAAAATGTAGTGACGTTTATAATTTATTACAAGATGCCATTTAAATATTGTAAAAGAATTCCCTGAAAATTCCTCTTTTTCTAGGTACAAGAGAATTTTCTGAGAATTCCAAGTATTCCATGGAAGGAAAAAATATCCCATATTAGCTTGTTTAATCAAGACTCCTATCCTCTCATTATAACTAATATACTGAAAGGTATAATATTAAAAAATGAAAGACAAAAGAAATCAAATAAATTTTATTCTACAAAAGCTTCTAGATAAATTAGTTTCTTTGTGTGTTGCACCAATCAGACGGATTAGATCGATAAAATATATCAAACCCCTCCCTCCTTCCCCTTTCTATTATTATTCCGCATTAGCAAATGCATATACATAATTCCAATCGATTTTTTCATACTTGATCTCTCTCTTTTTTTCTCTCTCTCATCGGTACACTTTTTAGCCGAGTCTATCTCGAAAAGTGCACAGGGTTAAACGCAGCCGGCAGAAAAATTTCGCATCTCTTGGTAGATATTGGCTGCATCGAAAACACGTTCCGATCGATCGATCTGCCTGCGCGCGATCCCATAAGGCAAAGTGCATCATTACCGGTTGTCGTGTATTAAGAAATAGGCGTATTAACATATTTCCGCGCGCGGAGGCACGTAATAACTCGCTCCGTATCTAAGTTACACCGATATTATTACGAGACATGCTTCTCTCCTTCCCTCTCTATTTCTCTCTATCTCTTCTGTAGGCCGTAAACGATATTGCGGCGACGCGTGAGTAAATCTTAAGGTGAAACGCTTTGTGAGGCTCGACTCGGAGCAGCCATTTGTGGGAGGAAAACTTGCGGTAGACACAAGGCGCGATAAATAACGAAGGTAAAAGGTAAAGTGAAATATATTGTGGCGCGCAAAGACGTAATTCACACATTGTGTGTGTATCTATGTCGCTGATAATGACAAGGCGTTATCAAAATGGACGAATTAACTGCCTTGCTGCTCAATGTTTCGATGAGAAAATGATATTTCATCTCGTATACCAGATCTAGAACATTATAAAAATACTAGCAACGCTATAATAATGCTCTATTATAAAAAGACTAAGAATTAAATTAATCTCGAATTATATGAAACCGTGTCGTTTTATGAAAACTCATAAATTATAGAGAGTTTTAGCTTTACTTTTTTGGTACATATGCTCGATATTTCTCTTTCCTTTTAAAAGGTAAAACTTTTTCCACAATTGAAAAATATGGAACTATAAATTTCGTAACATCCGACAAAAATTATACGCAAAGACTCGCAAGCGAGGACAAAGCGAGAGACATTATTTCGCGCTTCAGGCATTTTGCGGCAATTTCTTTCTTTAATAGCCAGAATAATTTGTCTAAATTAACAAAGACTGTAACAGAGCTTTTCTCTTCTCTCTCTATTAGAAATAAAGCTAAAGAACACGCTCTTAACAATTTACGAGTTTCCAGTAAAATAATATCAACTTCGTGTACATGCATTTAATACATTTAATTTAATACACTCGAAAGTTTGATGTCAGGGATTCAAGGGTAAAAAGTTGCCAACGATCTTTCGACAACGAAAGGAAGAAAAGTGATCCCGGATTCATTAGGAAATACTCGACTGAGAGCGGCAATGTGCAATTTTCTGAAATACTCTGACTATAAATTCTAATAAGGCACCGGGGCCCTGGTCGAATTGAGCTCGAGTAACTACTCGGAATGCTCTTCTGCATAACGCAAACTCTCTGACTGCGAGACGAGTACTCACGTCAGAGGCGTAGGTTGATCTCCTTTTTTTTTCTTTTTTTCATGAAAAGAGAAAAATCCGCTACAGAAGCACAGGAAGAAATTTTTAGCTAAATTATAGCTACATCGTTAAATAAATATTTATTTCGTAAATGTTTACTTTCAAAACACTCTGCATAATTAAAAATTTTCATTTTAATATTATATCAAAATATATTTGATATTTAAAATAAAGCTAACACCAATTTTAAAAATTCGATATTTCTGAGAATCAATGCACCTTTTTTGATATTTTTTAAGCCGCAATTTTATAATATGCGTTTGTAGAAATTTATAAATAACGAAATCTAAAGAAAACGGCTGATAAAAATCTAGAATAAAAACTTTTGCCTTCCTTTCTCCTGTATTTGTTAAAATTTCTAAAATTCGCAAACTCGAGCTTACGCCACTGCATCCATTCCAAATACTCGCTGACCAAAACGCGAGAGCGAGATCGAGAGATCGGCGCAATAAGCGAGATAGCAATTATCCAGGCTCTGTGTGCCGCAAAGAAATAATCGCTTCGTACGATCGTATTTCTATCGCGGAGAGAACTCGGCCTCGCCAAAGGATCCGAGAGGAGCGCACGAGAAAATCGCGCGTAAGACGTAAAGCGTAAACGGCCGCCGTCGATTCATTGGTCATTCTTCGAAATTCAAGGGCGCGAGCTGGCTCTAGCCGAGCGTTAAATTGTTGAATAAATCGAGTCTATGCATGAAACGCACGCTCACCACGCGAGCAATCCGATTAATCGAGCTATATGCTGTATTAATTGCGATTAATTCAAAATGAGAGTTCGGGGGATAATTTTTTGAGGGGCAAATAAAGTTAAAAATTGGGATAAATTTAGCAACGATGTATTTGAAATTGCCCAAATCCTGAAATGAGACAGCCTAATTCGGGACATCTCTAAGCGAGCATGATATACTGGACTGAAACAAGATGCGCGACCGCATCTGGCGACAGCTGCGGACTTTTCGGGCTAGCAACGATGACGACGTCATCTCGGCGGTGGCATCCTTTCGTTTGTGGTTCATTATATCGTTCTCGTTCGAGGGAAAAGAGAGAAGAAAATTGCCCTACAATTGCGTACAGTGTTCTAAATTCGCCAACAATTTCACGGCAAGTCGACAATTACGTAAATGTGGGATAAGAGATGTCTATGTAAATTCTAATGTTTCTAATATTTTTTTCCAGAACATGTATTAAAACGTACATTTTATTTTTTTAATTCATAATGTTTATTTTCTATTTATTCTTTTCATACATTTCGCGGTGATATTAAATCTTTATTATGTTAATTTTAACGAATCATACGTGTATGTATTTATCATTGTATTATTTCTTAAATATATTAATATGTAAATATATTTAAAAAATATTTTTATTTGTATATTTTTTGAGTATCATATATTTCTAGTGGTATTTTTTATTATTTTTATATATTTTCAAATAAATATATCATATCGCATTTTTAGTACTTTTTAGAAATATACATATTTTTAGAAATATACATTATTTCATTTTTAATGTAAAATCGCACATTAAATATTTTATTCTGTCTAACGCAAATAGAACATGTATTCAGCAAGAGTACTTGAATCCCACTCGAATGCTAGTGTTGGCAAAACCGATGCAATTTGCATCAATTCCGTAGTGCATCACGTCACTCTAGCGAGCGATGCAACGAGACAAAAAAATGACAAGTTTTTCGCGTGACAATGTGAAAGTTTTGCGAAAGTGACAATCCCGCATTTCTTTTTCTCTCTTTCTTTCACTCTTTTCTTTTCTCTCGACACAAGAAATCGGCACGTTTCTGAAACGACTGACGTGATCTTTCCTTCTGCGACTAGTATTTATTGTCGTATATCCAATAATTGCGCATTCCGCACACTCGGTCGAACGCCATAAAGGACCACCTCGGAACCCAAGTTCTTGTCGCGCCATAACCGGGTTTAATGCCAGAAAGAAGCAACGGGAGAAATAAACAAAACTGAGCAAAAAAATGAACCTCTACTCGAACTGTTCCTTCAATATGAGTTATTCGCGAATTTTAATCCTTTGAGGACGACCATCTTTTTGAAAAATTACACTTATATCAAATTTATCAAAAAAATATTTATTTAACGAAAATATTGTTTTGATTAAAAATGTGTTAAAGTACGATATTCCTTAAAGAAATCAATAGTCCATCATGCTCTACACATTTATACTTTGACTCTGATCTTTTCTTCCTTTCCAACTGATTGGCTACAAATGTCACATCTTCATTTTCTTTTTTCATCAGGCTCAAGTTTAATAAAAGAAAGAAAATGCCAGTTTCAATTGATTTCGCATGTTGATTGATAATCTCTTTGACTAATTAAACTCTGAAGTCACCAAATTGATTTTATCAGAAAACGAAATTTCTATTAAATTTCAGGAAAGAAAAAAACAAAATTGAATATAAAATTGAAGCTTATCGATTAAAGTTAAAAAATTTATACATGTCTGTTTGCCGTTTTTTGAAAAAAAAAAAAATCTTAAAATCTAAATATACATTTGCCATCCTCAAAGGGTTAAAAAGTCGATGGTGAAATTTCAAATAAATCTCGATTGGCCGTGCTAGACTTAACGATCGCAAATTTGCTCAATTCTCGAGCCTCCTCTGCAACCAATGACAGTATTTGTTAATTCTCAAGCAGACAATACACTACAATACAATCTCGTCGCGATTGACATTTATCGTTTTATCTATTCGTCGACAAGCCGCGCATTCCGCCGCGACCGCCATTGTCGTTTTCCATTCCCAAGCCGATTATTACGCAAACGAGATCACCCCTCCTCCCCACCACTCCTGGCCTTAACCGGTCCACTCAAATAATATCGCATAATTTCGCGCGCGGATATTTTAATGCCTCGCTTTTAATCTCTATAAACGTATAATATATAATTTAAATGCCTCTCTAACAATCCAAAAAAAAAAAACACAAAAAAGGTAATTAAATCTTCTAACAATAAAATAAAATAAAATAATAAATGTGATGTGGAAGTTTATAAATTAAAATTATATATTTTATATTCCCCCTGAATTTCTTCAATTTTTCGAATGTCTAGTTTTTTACCCGATCAAACTTGATCCGAAAAAATCTTTGAACATCTCGCTCGCCGCTTGAAAAAGCTGGGGGTTTACGTCATTCGTATTCAACGGATGGAATTGCGCACACGGTTCTCATTGGATCGTGTTTCTTCGAAATACTCGACGCGCATCCGGGATCCACGGAATAATGAATGCGCCCAATTAGACGAGTTAATTTAATAAAACGCTCCAATGACGGTTCTCGGTCGAAAACCGTTGACGGCCGGACGCTCTCGACGCAGGACGAACAAAGGAAAAATTAGCGCACGCCAGGATGAACGTCCTAATAATTGCCGCTCGTAATCCAGTGGGTACACTCACGGAGATTACGCTCCAAGTGTTTTGTTCGTCTCCGATGTCTAATTTAGGCAACGTGTTCCCTTTCAAGGCCGCTACTTTTCATTTCAAACAGGATATCGCGACAATCTCGCCCAAATTAGCGAGATAATATCTTGCATATGATAATAAAAATGATGAATAATGTGCTTGCTTCCATTGTATCTCGTTCCCATTTTATGGGAAGATTGTTATCTCACTTTAAAATTTTCCTAAATGTAAATTATGCCGACAAAAGTAAAATGAATAAGTAACAAAGCTTCGTGTTTCTCAGCTCGCAAACAAAACTGATTCGGTGTCGGTGAATTGCGTCGGAGATTGAAACGTCCGAAATCATTCGCACATTTCATTTCTGCGTAAAAAGAATTGACGATAATTTTAAAAATGACACGCGCGTGCGTTACGACATTTTTATGCCCCGTTTCAAGCGTGCCCAGGCGCAAAAAGGGGGAAAGGGGACGATTAACATCCCGACTGCAGCCTTGCGCGTTTTGCGGAAAGTAAAAGAAAAAAAAGGGTGAAAAAAAGAAAAGGAAAAAATGCGAGCGAAGTGTACATGCGAATGGAAAGTAACCGGACAAACGAGTTCTCTGCGGCAGACGCCGTGCCACTTGCGTGTTGCAAAATCAATTTTGCAATGCGCGCGCAGGATGACAACCAATCCGAAATCCCGAACCAAGTTATCGAAACCGTAATCAATTTTCGCAACTAACTGCGAGTGTGTTAGCATAGTTAAAAAAAAGTGCGTATGCGAGAGAAATATTTTCGAAAAAAATATTAAGAAATCGAAACGTCACTATTAATGTGCAAAAATAGCTAAAATGCTATCAGTGATAAAAATCGATAATCATATTTTTATACGATATTTTAAACAATATATGAAAATTAATGGAATCAGCTTGAAATTTTCTATTAGAAATATTAATTAATCGTGATCTTTATTAATCCATCATTTTTTTTCAAAGTAAATTTACCTACGTAAAAACTGAAAAAATGTGCGCCACATTTTCGGTAGATGAAATTTGTACATTTAATCGAACGTTTCGCGAATTTAAATTTCAAAAACACGTGTTTTATATCTCAGGTAATCAAATTTTTATACGATATTCTAAACAATACGCGAAAAAATCCCACTAAAGTCCCACGCGAAAATTGATGGAATTAGCTCGAAATTTTCCATCAGAAATGTCAACGGTAAATGTGATCCTTGTTAATCTATCATTTCTTTTTTCGGAGTGATTTTATCTACGTGAAAATTGAAAAAATACGCGCCACGTTTTCGGTAGAAATTGCTTTTCGACATTTATTTAAACGTTTCGCGAAAAATTAAATTTCAAAAACATGTATTTTTCCGCGAAATCGAGAATCACCTGTTTTTCATGTTTACATATCTCGAAAAACTATATTTATCGCGCGGCATATTAGACATATAAAGCAATCCGAGAAATCGCGAATAGAGTCGCCACCGCGATCGTTGCGACTCGATTACTGCTCGATAAATCGCGCCCGGGCCCGAACGAGAATTTTATCTCGTGAAAGTTATCGCGCGAGACTGTCTTTATTTAGTAGATACACAACGGATTTATCACTTTCGACAAAAATATATCGTACACATATATATTGTCGACTAGAATGTTAGTAGGCATTCAGGAAACGTAACGCGACTTGTATCTCATGATCAACGACTCCCTCACTCGCACAATATAATTTAACGATAAGATATTACAATGTGTCCTACTTCTTTTCAATTTATCGACGTGTAATTATATAGCTTAGGCAAGAGAATTGCTACGCTGCATTTTATCGGACAAAATAAGATTATTCGTTTCCACACGTGCATGCATCGTACTATTTAATTTTAGAGCAATTTATATTAAATTAGAATCGCGTTAAAAGAATATAAAAAAGTATATTAATAAGTAATTATATATCAGGGCTTTTACATCAACGGTATTCTCGTTATTACGGTAAATGCGTAGAGAGGCCTTCATCGGCTAATCGATGCATATGTGTATGTCCTTTACGCATTCTCCGTACATTCCCGATGCATTCCGTTACGTAATACGTTGACTATCTATGGGTCAAGTCTTGATCGATACATCGCTCCGATCGATCCAGAGGTAATAAATCTCGAAGAAATATCATCGTGTATCTATACTATTGTGATTCTAATACATATTATTGGATGCTATTGTTATTCTAATATATATTCTAATATGTCTTGTTTGATATATGTGTATAAATGAATTAGATTAACGATCCTTGATGCTTTTACGATGACTATTAAATACTAACTCAAATGTGTCACGTGTTTGAAACATCATTTAAAAATTTTAGTCTTTTATCAGAGTTCCTCCTCCCTCTCCTCTTTCATTCTTCCTGTCCAACCGCGATAACACTATCGTAAAAAATGTAACAAAATAAATATCTTTTTTTCGAAAGCCTCGCCCATCGGTGCCGTATTTTACGGCACGAAAAGGGTCCCGAAGATTGACGGACAGATGTGTCCAGGAAGCAATTCTCGTATGCGAATATCACGCATGAATATGTTAACATACACACGTGCACACATGTGCATCATCGCGCGCGCAAACGCTTATGATTGATTGCGCGACCGAAATCTTTCATCCTTGTTTTCATCTCTTTCTCTCTCCATTCGATCTCAAACGGCCATATGGGCTCTTTTTATTTTTTATTCCTTGGAAAATATTTTTCCCGCTAATTTTATCTCGATTTTTCAAGATAAAATTGATTTTTTATTCTTTATATATCCATCTTGATTCGTAAAATACTTTTCCCTACTTTTTCATTCCTAGAAATCTTTTACGAAAACATTCGGTCGGACGTGTGTAATAAATGGGTTGGATTAAATAGTGCGAGGGTACCCTTTGTATCGATAAATAAATCGGGCCTTAGAAATTTGACCCACCTGTACCTCGTGTGAACTCGGTGGATAATCCGTTGTTGTGCATGACAGCACTTTTAATGCCGATTTTATTCGACCGAGAAGAAATTGAAACACATGTAAATGATAAAATTTATGTAAATCCAAGTTAATTTAAAAGTATTGAAAGTATCGTGTATTTTGATTCGTTTAAAAAACACAAACATATCGCACAAAATTGAAATTAAAAACTATTATAAAAATTAGATTAAACTATATCTATTATAAATTAGAACGAAAAATGAAATAATTATATTGAATTTACAAAGAAATTTATCTTATTAATTATAAATTTATAAATGAATCCTTCTCTGTTACAAGTTAAAGAGAAAATTAGCATTCTTACGATCATCTGCTAGATTTAGTAGTCTTTTTATCGCGTCACACATTTGATTATAACAAATATAGGTGTGTACACGTAGGCGCGTTTAGTTTACTTTGTCAAAATTTTATCGGGGTTCTCTCCCCTGCTTTTGTCGGCAACGACTTCATCACGACGAAATGGAAATTCGACGAATCGATAAATCGGCGGCGATGCGCTGACAACGTCAACCTATCGTGATTTATGGCATGGCCCATATTAGCGATACTATTTTTTTTTCTCCGATTTTCGAACGTCAGGGTGATCGTTCATCAACCCCTGATGAACAAATCAAGCGACATATGCGCAAGCGAGTGCACTATATCGAATATTCAGTCGTCCGACGATTATCATTTGTCAACCGAGGATTTTTTTTCCAATACATTTTCCCAATCGAATAATGGAATAATTCTGCCTCGAAAAATTTCGTAATGAAAATAACATTCGATATTCATGCGCAAATGTTAGTCGCTTTGATGTCACAATTTACGCGAACGAATAAAATGCGAGAAAATAAAATTTAAATAAACGCTTTTGTGAATTCCTTCGTCATGAAAAAATACAAAAAAAATGATAGGTCATCGTCGGATCTATGAATACTACGACAGCACGTCACACGTTTGCGCTCGCAGTTTTCTGTCACACCCACGTGCTCGACTTCAAATGCAGTTTCGTGGTGCGGAATATGCTGGACCGTAAGTGCAGTCTCGCATTGTCCGGCCGTTTGCATTTAATGGTATACGAGGCGAGGATCGAATAAGAAGAGAGACATATTCCCACCCCCGTGCTCGACGCGACCATAAGCGGAATTCAAGACTTCTTTATTTATTTAAGTATAAACTTTCCGCGAAGTAGCATAAAATGTCCTTTATTATTAAAGCATCTTTTGCGTGTTAAATTTGTTTTGAAAAATTATCCACGTATTCCAAAATGAAAATTACACAGATCGAATATATCATCAAATTAATCACTACATATGTTTAATTATTATTTAATTATTATTATCAGAAGCATTATTTAGATATTATTATATATTAAATATTATATATTAAATATATGCAAGATGAATTTTATATAAAATATATATATAAAATTCATCTTGCATATATTTTTTCTCGATGCTAATCGAGATTTCGTAAATCTCGTTTGAAAAATAAACTTAACTCCTTAACGACGTTTCTCCCAAACTAATATGCAATCCCGCAATGTCCGTCACTTTATTTGTCTCTAGAAAACGCATCGCGCAAAAAAAAAAAAAACAATTAAACGAGAATTAATGCTGTCGTTCGCGTGGTGTCGCGTGTGTTTGGACAGAGGCCAAAAAGACAGGAGAGAAGAAAAATAATAAATAGAGAGTCCCTCGTAATTTCGGGGGTTCAGGGATCCGCCCGTCCGTTCGAGGGGTTGACAGCGACGTGATATATGCGTGGCAGCATATGTCGCTCGGCCAAATGTATGCGTATACGTTGATACGCATCTCCGGCATCTCTACACGCCAGAAAAATATGCGACACCCTGTGCACAAGCGCGAGATACGTCTCTCAGGGACGCAACAGCAATAAGGCAGCAATAGGAAGCAGCGTTTCCGGACATATCGAGCAAGCACGTGGAGCGATATTTTATAGTTTTCATTTTTTTTTGTTCACAAAATTCAAAAAAATTTTTTACTTTTACTAGAAAAATTATTCTTCGTAAATTAAGTATTTTATTTTTAATATCGCGCGACGTTATACTTTTTGACATTTCTGTATTAAAAATATGTACGCATTATTTATATTAATTTTAATTATTAATTTTATATATTAATTTTAATTTATTTATATTAATTTATAAAACTGCAGTGTAAAATGTAATATCACAAAATAATAACAATACGTGATAAAAAATAATCTGACTGTAAAGATTCCGTTAAACGAATTTTACTTCGGATCCGGAGATCCTGCTTGCGCGCCTGCCGAAACACACGGAGACTCGTCCTTGCATTTGCATAGGCCGTATTTCTCCTCTCATTATCATTATTATAAGCACACTTCGGCATTGTGCATCGAGCATAATGCCGTTGCACCCCAGTGCGGTATCTCGTTGACATTTGCATCCCGACAAAGAGAGCATTCACGCCTTCTTTTTGGTCTCTCTCTCTCTCTCTCTTGTTCTCCTCCTTCCTATCTCTCCTCCAATGGCACCCTCGAAATTCTACATTCGAGAGAGCACTTTCGTTGCCGATTCACCGTGCAAAAGTGCCGCGGTTATCGTCGTCATGCACTTTAGAGAGATGCATTTAATACGCACGTGTTTCCTCCTACTGTGTCGAATAATTGACGCGGTGGTTTAAAAAAAAAAACATTTCTCTTAACGCGAAAAGCATTTATTTTATCTCTGGAATTTTATTTCGAAGCCGATTAACGAGCCATTAAAAACCCACTTTAGTCAATCCGCGACAAAATTCGGGACTGAAATTTCGTTTAGAATTTTATGTATATTTTCGTACAAAGATTAAAATTCCATTTATAATTTTACGCTCCGTATACTCTGATTCTTTGAACGCTTTCTGTATTTTACGTCATGCGCGTAAATTTATAAATAGAACTTCCATTCCCGAACTCCGTCGCGAATAAAAACAAGACAGCTTTTAATCGAATATCTCCCCCTTTTTACAAAAATCCAACCGTATACACACGTATACACATATACCCATATGTGTGTGTATACACAGAGTGTACTCTATGTCCACGTTATTATATTCAGCAGAATTGAGTGACATTCGTCGACGAGATCGTTTTTGTAAAACAATGTTTCGGCTCGCCGACCAAGATACGTACGAATGCAAATCGAACGAGCGAGCGAGAGTCGAATACAAATACTCGCTTGGCGTCGTAAACACGGAATCGTATTGCATTCACATGCACGATCATGGCTATACATAACGATATCTTATTAGGCAGCTTTCCCAAGCAGATGACGTCGAAAATACAACTACGAGGGCTACGAATAGCACGCGGTATGGATTACACATATCTTTGGTTTCTATCGAGATACTAGCCCTCCGGCTCTTTCCCTCTTGTGCCACGTGCATGAAAAGCTCCCGCTCCCCCTCCCCCCCTCTTCGGTCGAATTAACGTCAGGTATGGGGTTAATCGATTCGGATGTGACGCTTCGAGGTGAACCGAGCACCGATATTTTCTCGATAATATATGGTTGATCGGAGAGTCACGTATTATATTAACCATTTCGTATTATCTATTGAATGGATAGTCATCAGAGCTTTAATGATTTTATGTAAGATTATCGTGTATAAAATATGTAATATGCTTATAATGGAATTTGATGTATGGAAGTATTTTATTATATATCCTTTTTATAGAAAACACAACAGTACACACATATAATTTGAAGATTGTATTTTTCCTCTGATAAAATTTCTAGAAATGTATTTTCTCTCTCTCTTATAATTCTTTCTCCCATTTTACGGAAAAATCATTTTATTATATTTTCATATAAGAGGAAACAATAGAGATATAATAAAATTATTTCAAAATTGAGGATAAAAAATATATTTTATTTAATATTATAAATTATTAATAATATTATATATATAATTAATATTGCTCTATAATATTAAAACTCACATATACCATCAGCAAAATCGAAGAAATATTTTATTTTATTTTTATGATGAGTTTTTAAAATTTTTCAATTTTTTCCTTCCTTGATACAGTTCTCTGACATTTCAATTAGTTTTTCAGACTCGCGCACTGGATTTCGCTCAATTGATTCATGCAGAAGGTATGCGTGCCTGTGGCAGTTCTGGACCCACATTCGACTATTCAACGATGTGTCCATATGCCAATGGGATTAGAATTAGAGTACTTATGTCGCACGCGCCGCAGAATATATACGGTGGTAATTCGCTTTGATGCCCGCTGACGTTTTAAACGCGTCACGACCGCATCGACACGCTCCGATTTCCATCGGAGACGCGCGCCAATTTATGGTCATGTAATACGCGTGTAATTCGCGGTTATTTACACTTCGTTTCCCAACCATATGGCGAATTTTCATATCTTTCCGTTAAAAGCCCCGGAGCCTTAAATATTGAATTTGAACGAATACATATGACATTAAAAAAAACAGACAAAAAATTATAAATACTATTTCATTGTTTCTTAAAAATATCCAGTCACTTGTTTAATCATCGCGCGCGATAATAAAACCATCTCGAGTAGTCTAGTCGTTTAATCTTACGAAGACAGCGCACAATTATTCGCCAATCGAGTCGGACAACGTGTAATCCGGATAATTGCGAAAAATTAATTTGATTCGTACGCTCGGATCCCTGACGTGCAAAAAACCGAAACAACTGCTACTTAAATACCTCTCGCGAGTAACGACACGGTGAATGAATATCGCCCCCGTTTTCATCCTGCCATGATCGCCGGTTAAGAGATTAAATGCGCGCGTGGCAGCCGATGCTATCAGCTGATCGTACATCGGCAAACGCATCGCCGTATACCGTTTTTCGTTCCCCTATGCCACTATGTTGCATAAACGGGGCTACGGCTATCATTATACCACGGCACGCATGTGTCTGTGAAGCTGGCACGACAATCTACGAATTATAAAAAAATACTAAGAGTTCTGATAGCACTTTTCATAGTTCTATAGTTCCTGATAAAAATTAAAAAGAGTTCCGCATTCCTTATATTAAAAAATCGAAATCGAAAAAATGTCGTGCTAACTTCGCGAATCTAGCACGACACTCTTTCCTCTAAAGTACCAAAACGTGTTGAATATTATTATTTTTAGCAAGAGTTCCCGATAGTTCTGTTCAAGTTCAGCCTATATATGCAATTTCAGATCGATATTTCAAAAATTAATAATTTTTAAACAATTTTTAAGATTCTCGCCCAGCACGACATTCTCCCTCTAAAGTACTAAACCGCATTGAAAATTATTATTTCTAATAACAGTTCTCGATAGTTCTGCTATAGTTCAGCCTATATATGCAATTTCTGATTGATATTTCAATAATTAATAATTTTTTACGAATTTTTAATGTTCTCGACCAGCACGACACTTAGTAAAAATGTGTCGTGCTGATGATTTTCCGTAGTTTTAACGGCAGTTCTGGACAGTTCTATATAAGTTCTATCTTTTAGAAACATTTTTACGCAGAGTTCCGGCCGATTACTATTTTTTAAATAATTTTTTACAATAACCCAGCACGACACTCTCCCTCTAAAGTAGTGAAACGCGTTGAAAATAATTATTTTTGACAACAGTTCTCGATAGTTCTGCTATAGTTCAGCCTATATATGCAATTTTAGGTCGATATTCCAAAAAGTAATAATTTTTAAACAATTTTTAAGATTCTCGCCCAGCACGACATTCTCTCTCTAAAGTACTAAACCGCGTTGAAAATTATTATTCCTAATGACAGTTCTCGATAGTTCTACTATAGTTCAACCTATATATGCAGTTTTAGGTCGATATTCCAAAAATTAATAATTTTTTATGAATTTTTAATGTTCTTGACCAGCACGACACTTAGTAAAAATGTGTCGTGCTGATGATTTTCCGTAGTTTTAACGGCAGTTCTGGACAGTTCTATATAAGTTCTACCTTTTAGAAACATTTTTACGCGGAGTCCGACCGATTACTATTTTATAAATAATTTTTTACAATAACCCAGCACGACACTCTGCCTCTAAAGTATTAAAATGCGTTGAACATGATTATTTTTAGCAAGAGTTCTCGATAATTCTGCTATAATTCAGCCTATATATGCAATTTTAGGTCGATATTCCAACAATTAATAATATAATTGTAAAAAATTATTTATGAAATAATAAACGGTCGGAACTCTACGTATAAATGTTTCTAAAGGATAGAACTTTTATAGAACTGTCGAGAACTGCCGTTAAAATTACAGAAAATCATCAGCACGACACATTTTTACTAAGTGTCGTGCTGATCGAGGACATTAAAAATTCATAAAAAATTATTAATTATCAAAATATCGGTCTGAAATTGCATACATAGGCTGAACTGTAGCAGAACTATCGGGAACTCTTGCTAAAAATAATAATATTCAACGTGTCTTAGTACTTTAGAGGGAGAGTGTCGTGCTGGATTATTGTAAAAAATTATTTAAAAAATAGTAATCGGCCGGAACTCTGCGTAAAAATGTTTCTAAAAGATAGAACTTATATAGAACTGTCGATAACTGCCGTTAAAACTACGGAAAATCATCAGCACGACACATTTTTACTAAGTGTCGTGCTGGTCGAGAACATTAAAAATTCGTAAAAAATTATTAATTATTGAAATATCAATCAGAAATTGCATATATAGGCTGAACTATAGCAGAACTATCGAGAACTGTTATTAGAAATAATAATTTTCAATGCGGTTTAGTACTTTAGAGGGAGAATGTCGTGCTGGGCGAGAATCTTAAAAATTGTTTAAAAATTATTAATTTTTGAAATATCGATCTGAAATTGAATATATAGGCTGAACTTGAACAGAACTATCGGGAACTCTTGCTAAAAATAATAATATTCAACGCGTTTTGGTACTTTAGAGGAAAGAGTGTCGTGCTAGATTCGCGAAGTTAGCACGACATTTTTTCGATTTCGATTTTTCAATATAAGGAATGCGGAACTCTTTTTAATTTTTATCAGGAACTATAGAACTATGAAAAGTGCTATCAGAACTCTTAGTATTTTTTTATAATTCGTAGATTGTCGTGCCAGCTTCACAGACACGGCACGCATGCTTATTTCCACATAGTTTAACCGGTAATTTCCAAGTTTACTCGCCGAGCGCGGATTTCCCAGCGGAATCGCATACCTTCATCTGTCTCGGTATAAACTGCTCGGAATTTGGGAAACGGGTATTTTGTAATTAAGTGAAGAATTTAGCAATTACTCGGATCGCAAGATCGCGCAAAGCGATCTAGATTAAGTTCACGATGAGTAGATTGATGCAATATATTTTTAATGTTTTATATAATAAATAAATGTATATTCTCTCCTTTAATTCTCTCTGGAAACAAAGAGTCAGCGAAGAGAAACCTTAATTAAAATCTGTATTTTCGTAATAATTTTATTTCAACCTTGCTTGTCAATTTTAACATGCTTTTCGAGAGTATAATATTCTAAAAATGAAGCTCAAAGTGAGCTTTATTGCCAATTTTTTTATTTCAATTTAATTAATGCAAATCGTGAAAGAAGACTTTATTATTATATACCCGAATTAAATGATTAAAATTGAAATTCACGATAATAAAATTTAATCAAATAACAGTTTTGTATGTTTAACGTTAAATCGGATTATAACGTTAAAGGTAGTGGAGTATAAATGAATAAAATTAAAAAATCTTCAATGCGAAACCGTTGGTCAATCCACAAGGGTTATTATCAATTCGCGCGATGATATTTGCGATTGTCGCAAACACCAGATGTTTAATAAAACGATATTCGCGAAACAATATGACTCGCCGGAGGGCGAGCTTGTCTACCGATTGCACACAAAACGCACGCTGATAAACGCTTGATTCGGCGCTTTGTACATGCGCGTTGTCGATACTCTAATTGATATTTGACTTCGTGCTAAATTTGCGTGATCCGATCAATGTCCACCCGCGGTGGCTCGCGCGATAAAACACGAGTCGGAAAGCGGCCCTTGAAACGAATTACATAACGTGTGGCAATAATCTCCGGGATTGATTCCGGTTGAAATTTTCACGTATCGTTTGCACCCCGTTTATTACCACCCAGGAGCCCTTGAAAAGGGTGCGACCAGTTCTTCTGGTCCATTACGTAACCGGACATGTCCATTCTGGTGTACGCGATGTATATTTCTGGATTAAATCATTAATCATTTCGGAGATTCTCTCTCTTACTAAACCGACAGACGGCTATTTATCTGTTTATATACAAATGAATTCTTTATACATGTGTGTCTGTGAGTATGTATATAATACGAATCATATATTCAATGACGTTGATAAATTCGGAGAGACTCGTAAGAAATGTTATCAATGAAAAATGATTTCTTTGGCGGTCATTGCTCTAGCAACACTTCACAAAAAGCGAAAAAAAAGAGGAAATATTTGTGTTTGATTTAAGTGTAGTGCACTCAGTTATTTTTTTAAATAACAGTCATAAAAAATGTTTCGAATAAAAGTTATCTTGTTTAAAAAAATCTATATAATAGGACTTAAATAAAAAATAAAAAAATGCGTTATTTTTTTATAAATAAAATATCTATTTTACTAGAGTTTTAAAGTATTTTATGACAAATTCGTTAATGTGCAATAAAGTTGAGATTTTCAATAATCGTTACAAGATATTCTCATTTGTTTTGCTTTCAAGTATTAGTAGAGAAAAATAACTTCAAATATCTCGAATAAAAAATTGTCATAGTCATTTAAAAACAAAATAATTTAAAATTTGTATTTGTGTCATCATATACAACCTTCTTAAGCAAAATAATTCTCGTTTGAAACATTTCTTTATAATTATATTTGTTATTTGAAAAAAATTCAAGTATAGATATTTAAAAAACACACTATTCTTCTTAATAAATATCTAAATATAATCAAATTGTAAAAAAAAAATATATAAAAATAAAATCTAGATACCTTCCGACATTTCGTACGAGTATAACACTGCATCGTGAGCATAATACCGCATCAAGCCGGGCAGCGGCAGGGACATAATTAAAGAGTAGGTAACGAAAAAAAAATGCAAAGTACCCCCACGTGGAAGCGATAAAAACGTGGCCAAACCTCGCGCCACGGGGGAGCGAGGAAGGGGCGGGGGGAGGGCCCGCGGATCTCGATGATGATCTCGAGGGGTTGCGCCGCGCAAGGCGGGGGATGGATGACGCATGACTCACAAAATGCCCACTGTCCCGCACACCCCTCCGATTACCATTGTATACATATACCAATAATATATATGTGCCATTCGAACCGTGGCCCTCGAAACTTGGCCATTATGTCGGAGCTTCCACATGCGATGGAATTGCGGTTACGGCGTACGACTCCATTCAGACAGATTACGTGCTCGATAACGTCTGTTTGGCGCAAACATCATTCTCTCTCTCTCTCTCTTTCTCTCTTTTCTCCGAGCCACCGCTCGACATTAGAGTAATCGGATTGATTTAATAAAGCGTGTGCCGCAGGAAGCAAGCGGCGCGTGTCGCGTTTCCATTACGGACTGCGACGGAAATTGGCATCGGCTCTTCCTCTCTCTTATGGAAGAATAAAACCCAACGTTCTTCAAAGATAGAGACGATGCCAACCCACGTTCAAGTTTTTATCTATCAGTTTTCCGGCAAAGAGACGACTATCAAGATTGAAAGGAAAGAGTTCTTAAACCCGTTATACAAACGAGACAAAGAAGACGAAATTATCTCATCTTTCCGGATATATGACGTAGTATTTAATTGCACTATTATTTTTATCATCTCTCTATCTTCTCCAAGATGCTTTTCTATTTAAATTTAATTTTAAAAGCTATTAAAAAAACATATTAAAAAAATATTTAAAAAAGTATATAAACGCAATACAATTCATATACATATTCCAGGTCAAGTATATATAAAGCTATTTAAATATCTTTCATTAATCTCTATTGCACGAATATATCTAATGATTTTGTTTAAAAAGATTATAGATTGTACAAAAAAAATATAAAAAAAAGAACGATAAAATATTTCAAGCACCTCGCTGAAATTCCAATCAATTCTAATGATGAATCAATATCCGACGTCAATTAACATTCCCTCGGTTTCGACAATTCACAATTCACAAAGTGGCTGATGTAGATAAGTAATCCAGGGCTCTCTCAATGAACGAGCTAAAGCTTCAACTGAAAAGTCGGACGTTTAACGCCAGTTGAATCACCAATTTCTCCCGTCATCCCGTCACATTCCGATGACGGGGATGATGTTACAGCGAATAACGTCTTGGAGCCTCGTGCCGATTCTCATTTACAACCTTCCCCTTTCCCCCCTCCGCCCCTTCCTCCCATGCAACATCAAGAAGCCGCCTAGCATGCTGCTCGCGCGAGATAAGGTCGCTCTGGCCTCTTAATTGCTCGTTTCCTGTCCAGAAGGCTCCTTTGCCTCGCCTCCGCTTCGTCTTTGACTCGAGTCTGCCGATCAACCTTCTCTAGACAGCATTCTCGGTACCGCAGTAACGTCAAGATACAATCATAGATCATGGAATGCTTGCGATAATATTGAAACAATTAGATAGATTTGATAGATATGACTTTGATATTTACGTTACCAATTTGAATATTTTATCGAGATCAACCTTTCCATGTCTCTTTTTAGAGAAATACGATGTACGTAATATTTCAAATATATAATTATTTAAAATAATATAATATATTTAAAATAATTAAAAATTATATATCTTTACGTATAGAAAATTCTAATAATTTTTAAATTTTAATATACATATATAATATACATAATATACATATTGTATATAACTCTGCATTTAATTTTTTATAAATGTATTATTTGCCGGACAAATAAAATTCTTCACATAATTACAAAATTTTGATCAACTCGTATTCCTTGTTAAATATGTGAAATATTGTCCTAGGGAAAATTCAATAGATCGCGTTATTTTGCTCAAATTCACCGGCCGCCGATGCGATGGGGAAACCGTGGGTTTGCGTAAATCGCAATTACACGTTATCCGCGAAACCGGTTCGATCGCGTGCCAAGGCACGTACGACGAACTCTTGACATAGTCGTGTCCGCTCGCTCGAAATATCATCACGTCCGTAAATACAGACATTACACGAAACGACGGATGACGCACTTTCGGCATAATCTCCAATTTCGTTCCCCCCAACATCCCTCGCATCTTCATCACAGTCCCCTATAGATTGTCCAAAACTCCCGATAATTCACCCTCTCAATAAGCCCGCTTCGAAGGGTCAATGCTTGTCGATATAGAAATTTCGACAAAATATCATTCTGCAACTGTTTCGTTTTTCAGGAAAACACGCATAATTTTAAACCATGTGGATGTCGTATGATTTCCCCTACGCGAAATATTAATATCTATGTGATACTGACAGAGCCAAAAAATTATTATTAATATTATTATTAATTATTACTAATTATTATAAAGAAAATGCTTTAATGTATATTTTTAAATATTGTTATATTTTATTTATATTTTATTTTTTATTATTTATTGTTATATTTTTAATATATTGCTTCTCTTAAGAGATCATATAACAATAATTTAATGCATGTAAATGTAATATATAATCACATATATATATTTGAGAACAAGAATAAAAGGGAGAAATATATAATTATTTTTTATTGCGTCCCGTTTGTATTAAAATTAAAATCAGCGTTTCAACATTCGAAAAGTGAAGTGAACTTTGAAAGATTTATTTAAGTCGCGATAAAGTATGATGCAACACTGTTATATCTAAGCCTGCGGTTATCGTCAAGAAACATTAATTGTCGGGGCTTTTTAAAGATTTTATAGAACGAAAAATAGATTAATGTATCATTGTCATCGCTGTAATACTAAAATAGATAAATCAAAGCTCGATGCAGCAGAAAAACATTCAATTATATTTTATATAACTGAAAGCTAATCAATTTCAAAGATAAAGTACAATAAAATGGTTCATTATATATATTATTTTCTTCCGAAATTATTTTACGTTCGTATTTTTGAAAATTGTCTAAGAATTATTATCGATGGGTTAGATAATATAATTATAATTAATTAGCTGTAATAAATATAAATTTTTCAACAATATTGTGTTACTTTTTTAAAAATATTTTTCAAATAAAAAAATTCTACGGAATAATTTTTTTAAATTTACAATATAATTCATACTTTCTTTATCTAACTTGCACATATACATTTTGTTTTATATCAATTTGAATACAAGAAATTAAATTAATATTTTTTATCATTTTTTTTATTATACACAAAGAATTTAATCGACGACTGATTAACGATGAGCTTCCGAAGACTAAAACATTGTATTCCGCCTTATCACTCGCTATTAGTGCTTTAAAAGGCTACGATAAATGAGTCATTTCCACAACATAATGTCTCGTGACAGTGAAAAAAAGGAGAAATCATCAGGATTGCAGATTTGCATGCGAGTCTAGAAGTTCGCTCAATCGAACAATTTGCATAGCATTTCGTCGACGCGATAAGAAACGGGTTCTGAACGCTGGTCATTTTATATCCGCGTTGTTGCATTTATGTCCCAGTTATCCTTTCGAGGATCGGTGGTCTTAATGAGGCGTCTATCGCCGACGGACACGCGGTTATCTCCGTTCGCTCTTACTTTCTCTTCCCTCTCTCATACAAAGCGGTAGATGCTACCGGATGAACCGTTTCGCCGACTAATCACCGTACAAAGTTACGCGTTCATAATAATAATAATACGCTTCGTGTAACGATTATCATTAACGGTTGTTAATGACTCTTCTGGTTTCGATAACTGCTCATTGAGAAAGATCACGTTATAGAAAAAAAAAACCGTTTGAAACATCATATCAGGTGAAAGGAAATTAATATTTCAGAAAGAAAATATAAGAGCGTATTAAATTAAAAATATCCTACAGTCATCAATCTATCAATTTTTGCATATAAAAATAAAAAGTATTAATTTGATTTTACATAATCAATTTTATAAAACGAAATGTATGCTTGAGTTACATGAAAATATGAATTCCATATTTTATAATAATTATAATATTGAAAAATATCCTCAAGTCATCAATCAATTTATTGCGTATGAGATAAAAAATATTATATATAATTTTATATATTTTTTAAAATAAAAAATATATATAAAATAAATATATATAAAATTAAATAAAATAATATATATAAAATTATATAATAAATATATATAAAATTATATTATATTATATATAAAATAAATATATATAAATTATATATTATATATTTTTTAAAATAAAAAATATATATAATATTATATATTTAATTTAATAACAAATATAAAAAAAATATATATTCATGTAAGATTAAATTAAAATGCCAGAGGAATTTAATAATGACGGCATATATTTTCCGCGAATTGTAATTAATTTAACGGAAACTTCCAGCATTAAGATATTCACGAAAATGTAGCGCGCACTACTTTTCACATTTAGCATCTTGTTCCTCGATCCGATCGATTTGTATCTATCGCGTTTAATGTTACGGCAATACCGGACGTGTGTTACATTGAAAGGACTACGCTTCTAATATCCATAAGTCACGCTTAAAGCCGCTGTGACTGGGCATTCATTTCCATAACTGTACCCGCCACTCCGATACGATGATCCGATAATTCTTCGAACGAAACGTCGGCGTAAGAAACGGAAAAGATGGAGCGAATCAACCGTTAACGACGTAAGTCTTTCGCCGATGAGATATATAAGAAGAGCATCCAATCGCAAATCTGCCGTTGCAATATCCCGCATGGTGTATTTAATTGCTTCCGTATCAGCGATCTTAGCAAACTGCGCGTATAATTGCAAAGTGTGTCATAGATTTTTTCATCACTTAATTTTTTATTATACGTAAAGTACGAGATATTGTTGCGTGGGAAGGATACTCTTCTATATTTTATGCTTCATAGAATTTTAAACAAATCAACGAATGATAAACAAGAACTATACTCGATATACGAACGAATAAACAAGAAATATACTCGATATATATTAGCAGTAATTGTTTAGAGTAAACGAATGAATGTTGCCCAATAAATGTAAAAAAGAAAAATTAATCGATGTAATGAAATTGGTTACATGAAAATTGTAAATAATCGTTGAATATCGCGATAATTAAGAGCACTTTTCTATTTTGCTTTTTTGTGCAAAATTTGACTCGAATGGATAAATAAAAGAAATAATTAACAAGAGTAATTATACTTCAGAGACATTAGCGATAATTGCACAACCAAAGTAGCAAGGTAAAAAATAAACAATTAGGCAATAAAAATTATATAAAAAAAATTAATCGACGTAATGAAATTGATTATATGAAAAATGTAAATAATCGTCGATTGTGATAATTAAAAACTTTTCTCTATTTTAGTTATTTGTATAAAATTGTGCTCAAATAGATGAATCAGAGAAATAATTAACAAGATTGTAATTATATTTAAAAGACATTAACGGCAATTGCAATTAGAGTAGGTAAGGTAAGATAAATAATTAAGTGTAAAAAAAATAATTGATATAATGAAATTCATTACATGGAAAATGTAAATGGTCATCGTGATAATTAATAACATTTTTTTATATTATTTTTATTTTACTTTTTTAAATTTTATTTGGATGAATCAGAAAGGTAATTAACAAAAACATAATTATATTTAAGAGATATTAGCGGTAATTGCACTGGAATGAGCAAGGTAAAACAAGCAATTACGCCATAAACAATGTAAAAAGAATCAATGTAATGAAATTGGTTACATGGAAAATGTTATTAATTAATTGTGGAAAATGTAAATGTCGGGTATCGTGATAATTAACGTAAATGTGTAAACGCAAACTACACATGAAACGCTGCGAGCTCGTATTATTCCACGGCGCGATTAAAATGATTGAGATAGCGACTAATGTGTTGCTAATACGGGTCAGAACACCGCTATTAGACGCTGTTCTACAGTCTAAAAGCGCGATACACAGTACTTTGATTCATTATTAGAGGGGTCCTAGGAGAGAACGAGGAGAGGGCTAGAGAAGGAGGAGACGAGACGAGATGAGAAGAGACGACAACGACACGCGTGTAGACTGTAACGTGGCAGCTGCAACACGCGTGAACGCGTACGAGGAGAGCGAAATGAAAGAAGGGGAGAGGAAGCAGAACGATGGAGAGAAAATGAGAAGGAATAGTCGGAGATATCGCAAACACACAGCTTACTTGTTCTCGACTTATGTGTTAATATGCAGGATGTATGTATCTCGCTATCTTTGCTGTACAAATACCGCAGAGCTGATTTTTGATAGAATCTTGTTTCCTTTATCACAGAATTCAGGCAAAAGCCTTTCTTGGAGAGAAAATTTCAATTTACAAGATTCATAAAATTACGTTAATATATCTCGATAATCGCATTTTAGATTAAATACTTGTTACTTGACATTGAAAGGGGCTTTAAACATTTTCTGTTAAAAATTTAAATTTCTCCCTTGGATGAAAAACTTGCGATAAATGCGAGATACCCCATAGACACGCGTCTCGTACCCGGCATGGGCGGAGATTCGTCGGGAAAATATCAGCGAATTTAATCTTTAAACGCTGGAATGCGACACGAAGCGAACTATCGAAGCTACTCGAGGATAAACGTGGAGTAAAAAAAAAAATGCGCGAGGTGCGAATTATATCTGTCGTCATATCGAGTTAGAACGACTGTTGCCTGGGGGGGACAGTGCCCCATTGCCCTTGTTCGAATATGCACAAAGCTCATTGAATAGGGAGACAAGATAAAGAGAAAACATTCTTGTTATATACTTACGTTAATCGCAAACTTTGAAATATAATTTAAATTTTCGTGAAAGAGAAATCAATTTCATTTTACGTAGAATACGGTATATCTTTAATAATACAAGCGTAAACGATAGGTAGAAATTCTTTTATATATTTAAAAAAACAATAGTAATCTGTTTCATTTCAAATACAATAAATTTTTAGAAAAGCTGTCATTTCCAATACATAGATTCTGAAAAAGATCTATTTCGGAAAAATTTAACACTTTCAACGTATGTCGTGTTTCCTATCTAAAAGTTTGTTCTCCCTTTTCATCTCCCTAGGCAATAAATATTCCAAGCTAAATTGTTTTCCAAAGTTATATCCGAGCGATCTCGAATCACAAAGAGAGAGGGAGAGAGACAGAGAGATGTTTGCCTTTATACCTGCACACCCCTAGGGCATCCCTAGTCACCCCTTTTTGCCAATCTCATCCTCGAATCCCTTTACTACTAAATCAGTATTAAGAGTGACGTTACAGCCCCGATACTTCTCTCTCGATTTTATGATTTCCATAATAACGCATCGTTTAATATGTAATCTGTATGATGTGTAGTATGCGCATTTATACATTTTTTTTCAACAAGTACTCTTAATAAATTAAAATTTATATCATTCAATCGCATAGCAAAAAAACAAAAAATATAAAAAATATTTATAAATTTAAATTAAAAAGATTAACGAAGCTTTCACTTTACAAAAAAAATTATTGAATATTATTTTCTCATTTTCTATTTCTATTTCTTATTTTCGATTCTTATTTTTTATATTTATATATATTTTATTATACAAATATAAATTATAAATGTAAATTCAATATAAATTTTTTCGTGTAACGTAATATTTTAAAAATAAATAAAATGTCAATATGTTCAATCTTCATTAATCTTCATTTGAATTTTTTATTATTAATATGTCTGAAACTTTATTTATTTATCTTTGAATAATTAAATATATTATATTTAATTTTTAGATTAATTAATTTACAAGTTTTTTGCATAATTTATCATTTACTTTATAGAACTTGTGAGGGAATTTTAAGTTTAACTTTGTTAATTTTATTGTTCGATTTTACGGAAATAAATTATAATTCTTATTTAATGTAAAGGAATTTTATAAGGAAATCATTAAATATATTTATTATCATATCATTTTAAATACAGTTTCAGAAAAGTCCCGCTCGATTAATTATCGCCGAGTTAGTTTCGAAAGTTAGTTACGAAAGTTCACGATGCGATAAAAAGGACAATAATTCATCTTTATTGGCGAACAATACACCGTGAAACATTTACTTCTCCGCGATATAAACGTACGAAGGGTTTCCAGGTCGTTATCCGTCAACGATGATGGTAATCGGACACCAAAAGTTCTAAGAGGCTCGTTTATAATTTTCCATACGTAGCTGTGTAAATAATCAAGGTACACGGTTACGCGCGAATGAATATTTATGACGACGCGCCGTGAATTATTATAATTCCGTTCGCGCGGTGAATGCTCGACGCGTGAATACGTCTCGTCGCTTGTGGACATAATGACTTAAACGACGGCCGATTTTCACCCCGGGACAATCGGGAGGATTGGAAATACCCCGGATTACGCAATAATCGTGAGACACTCTCGCGCGTTTATGTATCTCGAGCCAAGTTATTTCTGTACCCGCGAGCTAAATCCCCCCCTCGCCCCTCACTCTCTCTCTCTCTCTCGGAGCTGCCGTATAAATCGATTCTTGATACGGCTAAGGAAGCTTAATGGACTATCGATCATCTCGGTGTCGAATACCAACGAGTGTATCCCCCCCCTTTCCATGCTCCTATTTATATCCTATTTTTTTTCTAAATGTGATTACGTGCGCGTTCTATGATTTATGTATGCAAAATACATGGTCGTAAAATTGCAAATTCGCGCTTAGTTATGCAGTCCAAAAGAAAGGATAAGCGTAAGGAGATTTTTGAGGAATTTCGCGACAGGTCGTAAAATTTCAACCCCCGATAAGAGATGCATATTCACATCGTCCTCCTTTCCGTATACGGAGATTGCAGTGTCGTTGAAAGTTGGAGCGTACCCGTTACACGTCCCGCGCGACCGGACTCTGTTTCTTTCTCCTTCTCTCTCTCTCTCTCTCTCTCTCTCACCCTCGATTTTGCGCGCGCGCGAGTGCAGCCGTGTAACGAGCCGTAATCTTGCGGTAATTTACGAAATGACAGTCCATAAATATTTCGTCCGTAAATTGTGATTACGGGTTTGATCGACTCTCATCGCCCCCTCCTCCCCCTTCTCAACCTCCAGCTCTCGTGTCTCTTCTTTCCGCTTTCGTACGCTTTAACTGTAACCACGGCCGCTGCGTCGTTCGACTTTAGCGAATTGCTAAAGGAGAACGGACATTCGACCGTTCGACGGAAATCGGGATACACAGGACGCGAGGATGAATGTTTAGAGCATCGCGAGAACAAGAGAGAAGCCTAACAATAAGATAAACGCGCGAAATCAAAGACTTCAATTGATATTTAATTTGATTAATTTCTACAGACTAAAAAATTTCACATTGCAGGAGTAACAAGACAGGGTGCCTGCTCGAATGTTGCGAAAATATTCTGATTTTTCCAGGTATTTTTCTTTAAAATCCCAAGAGAACATTTTAAAGATTTTTCAACGCAATTTTCTAAAGTAGTTTAAAAAAGTAAAAAAGTTCATTTAATGTATGCGTATTTTTATTAATACTTTGCGATGGAAAAACACAGAACCACTCGAGTTTCAAGTGCTACATTTCTAAAAATGTACTGGAAAAAAGAGAAATACTGAGCAGCTTTCGCAGGATAAACATTTTTCACTTGCAGTTTCTTTTTTTTTGTTACTAAAAATTGCAATGAAAAACGTGTACTGTATATCCAACATTTTGTTAAGAACATACAAACATGCAAATATTAAAAAATATATTTTAAATACATTAAAATTCATTTGACACGTCGATTGTTTACGAGAGCAAAATTATCAGACTTTTTTGGGAGGAAAGTAAAGTCCTCGAATATGCATAGAATTTCTCAATTTTTCCAGATACAAAAGAAATCCCTGAAAATTCCAGTTTCTCCGGCAGACACCCCGCAAGATCAGATAGAGGGAAAAAAAACACTTTACCGTTTCTTCGAGAGAAGCGTGTAGGACTCCTTGGTCGCGGCGCAGATCCTCATCCGCATTTTGCGCACGGCCCTTTTGCGCACTCCACCTTCGAGAACTGGCATCCAGACGAACGGTCCCGCTCTGCCACCTTCTCCTCCTCTTACGTCACCCTCTGTCCGGCGATGGAGGATCGCCGCGACGACACCTTGCCGATCACTTTGTGCCACGGGCGCGTTCTCCGCCCCTCGACGACGACCTCGTGGTGGACCTCGCATTCGACTCACGTCGCGATCGGCATGACGCGATTAATCCACCTTCCCTCGTCCGTCTTTCTCTCTCCCTCTCTTTGCGAAAAAAGAAGAAAAAGACGAGGGACGCGCACAATAATTATTTCGTCGGCTCGGCTGATTTTTCCGTCGCAGTCGCGGGTGAATATAATTTACAATCGGCGAGCTCCTCCCCGTTGCTGTCCTCCCTTATCTCGAGGTCGACCGCCCTCCGCTCGGCTCGATGATTCTCGCGCTTAATTCTCGTCCTCTTCCTCTCCCTCCTCCTCTCGTGCTCGGCTCGAGTCTCCGAGCACTCGTCTATTCGATAACCATTATCGAGATAAGAGAGCGTTCTCGGCCCGCGGGCTCGAGGGTACTCCTTTGATGGATAGCGCGACGTCTCTCGTTGCTTTCGTGTGCTTTTGGCACGCGTAGATCGATCGGAGATCCTATCATCGGAAGATAGTGATGGATCGCGCGAGACTTGGATCTGATTGCACGGACAATCTATACATATATTCGACGAGTCTGATTATTTGCCATTTGTTATTTTAATTTATAGCTAAGCTATGCATATATGTATGAAGAGAGAGAGATATATATGTATATGAAGAGTGGATGGATTTTATTTTAATTAAACTCTAAATTGAATTGATTGACTAAACTAAATAAATCCTTTTAATTTTTTAATCTATCGTCTTAAAATATTAAATGTCGTTTTCTCACAAATAAATTGAACAATAATGTAAAAGTTTTTTTTTAATATTTAATTATTATTATTATTATTTAGTAAAATATCTTATGAATCGATCTCTTATTAAAATGCAAGGTTATTATAAAAATCCATATTTTAAATGTGTGATTTCAATTCTTGCAATTTCAATTTACAAGAAATAATGTAAAAACAGAATATTTTCGAAAAATCTGTTTCGAAAATTCATTTATAAAAATCTGAAATATATAATATAGTTTTAAATACGTTTCAATTATTTGATTCTTTGAAAATGTCCTTTTTCAATTTCTTGTTTTTTTGCACTGTGTTTCTTCTTTATGAGCTTTCAATTTGTCGAGATCTATATAGAGATAACAAACGATATCTTTAATGTACATAAAGAGATCGCGCATTATTACATTTAAAAGAGAACTTTAATTTATTATACCGTTTTATGACAAAAACAGAAAACGCTTCTCAGATAATCAACATAAAACTTGAAAAGATTTCCTATCACACACATTCAATATATAATATATTAATTATATTATATATTATATATTATATATTATTATATATTATATATTATATATATAATTATATATTAATTATATTAATTATATATTAATTAATTATTTAATTATTTCAATATATTAATAATATATTATTTTTAATTGAAAGCTTTCAGAGAATTAAACTCACGCATTTAAAATATTCACATACACATTCTCTCTTTCTTCGAATAAATAAATAAATATATAATATTATTATATAAAACAATAATATATAACTCGGCGCATCATCGGATTCTCGCATATTAACATTTTACTCGGTGATCAAATTCCAGAATAAACAATAGCGAGAAAAAAAACAAAAAAACATACGACACGTACGCGACAATGACAAACTGTACATATGTAAACAAAGCCGATTCCCAAGCAAGTTAAACCAAAGTGAATTTACGCAGCCAAGTTACTTACGATCGACTTCAGAGAGGTGAATAATCCTTTCCGAGTGAGAAGAAAGACAACGCACTATTATCTGCGGCTCTTGTATCTCTCGGATTTTTCCTGGAAACGAGAGACTCTCGGTCGAGCGTAGAGACCTTTGATTCAGGCGCACGTAGTCTTCGGTTCGCAATCGAGATCGAAAGCGTTATCGGTGACAGTTGACCGATTAGCGCGTACTCGATTTACCGTCTACAACAGTATCTTTCTTCCTGTGACAGAGATGGAAATTGAAAACCGAGGTACACGATCGGAATCACGATCAATCAACCGTGACTGCTACTCGACACTATTATCGGCCTCGCGTTGTCTTTGTTCGTGCCTGCCGAGTTTCGATGACAAGAGGGAAAAATCTCGAGATTTCCATTCGAGAGCAACGCATTCGTATTTGCACATGAGGTTAAGTGCGTTTAAGGTCACGTGAAAGATGAACGCGCACTATCTCGTCCTACAAACTCTCCTCTTCCTTCACACACACACACACTCGCGATTCAGATTTCGAAATCACTCCGCGAGACTACGATTCGCACGCAAAATCTTGCATCTCTCTGACACGCGCGATCGAGAGCGCAAACCGAACGACGATAAGAGAGATCGTAGGACGCGACGACGCACGTGCGCGCGGACAGCGCGACAGAACGAGTGTGAAGTGTGACGCATGACGAGCGTCACGCATGCGCCCCTCCCCGGCGCCGTAAGACCCCGGCGGTGGTCGCCGGGGGGGTAAGAGTGACGCGTGGAGGGGGAAGGAGAGCCGAGCGCTCAAGCGCGCACAGGCCCCCGAGGGAAAGAAACGTGCTCTTCGTTTCTCGTCTCTCCTTCTTCTTCCATCTCCGTCTTTCGACGCACTGTCGCGTGTATTTTTTCTCCTGTATGAATGTTTTTTCTTTCTCTTTCCTTACGGAATACACGTTTATAGCGCACCTACGCCTCTTTCTCTAGCGATATTACTTGGGGCGAATCGAGATGCAGTACCTCGTAGACGTTTTATTAGAGATCCTTTAGTAAGAATCTGGACACTTGAATGAAAACGATAAATTTGTTACTATCACTGTTATTTTTCAATAGAAATTAATTTTGTATTTTAAATAAATAAATTTATGTTAATTCAATAAAAATTCTCTTTCAATGTTTATAGAAAAAAATTTTATATAATTTTATATAATTAATAAAAATCTTTTAAAATTTCTTAGAAATTTAACAAATAAATCAAATAAAAAAGAGATATATTTACAAGTATTTATCTTTACAAGTTTTAAATTTAAATATATCTGAATATTTATTATTAAATATCTTTTGTTTGGCTTTTCCTTTCTCTAATATTTTTGCTACGAAAAAAAGATTCTTATTAGAGGGTCTTCAACCTTTTATAAGAGTAAATTCTTAATTTGCAGTCATATATACTGGAAATTTATGTAAAGAATTTAAATTTTTGTGATGTCAATGACACACCTATTTATAATAAAATATTTGTAAAATGTTATAATAGAATTTTATAGTAGAATATTTGTAATAGAAAAATATAATTGGTTTTTTTAATTTTAAAATAAGTTTGGAAACTTTTTGTTTTTCTATTATATATATTTCATACATAATTGATCAAAAAATAAGTAAGAATTTAATAAAGCTTTCAATGTGAAAACAAATTTAAATTTATCGAGATAGAGTACGAGTCAGATCGCGTATAATAATGCGTCAGTTTCAAAGAAAATTAGTTAATTTCTTTCAAATTGAATCATGCACACATTTTTCACACCAAGGAAAATATGCGCCTCGTGCACAATAATTCAATTTTGAAAAAATTAATTTTCTTTGAAATTGACGTGTTGCATTTGGCTTGTTATTAATCAAGTAAATTTAAATTTAAATTTGATTAAAAAATATTTTATTCAGAAGAAACTTATGATAAAAAAAGATAATTTTAATTAATTGCGTTAATATAAAAAATGTTAATAAATTTAAATGGATAATTTTTAAATAATTTTTGCGCGATTTTATGTTTGCGACTACATCGCAATCGCCCGAAGAAATTATCAGAATGAAACGAAGTAATATTTGTTAGACAGGTAAATATCGAAACTCGATTGATATGTACTTCGAAAATGTCGAGTCATGGCATACATTGTATAACTTTGATTTAACTTGCTAATTGTTTGACATTCCTCGGATTTAGAATACATTATTCACAATGAGATTTTATATATTCCATCAAGTTGAACGTTCGTCACAGTCAAAGTTTGGCACCGATAACAGCGACTTCGACAATTAGAGAATTTTCGAAGCGCAGATATTACCAGGAACCACGATGACTAACCAAATGTAAGAGATATATATATATGTTGCGACATTATTTTATCAATTACCACGATGAGTTATATACAAATATAATTGCGAGAAATTATAATGTTTCAGCGACGAGACACGAGTCGATAGGGCGCAAAGTGAAATTGCGCAATTTTTCTCGGGCCGCAAAGTTCTCGTAACAGGTGGTTTGGGCTTTCTCGGGAAGCTTCTAATCGAAAAATTGTTGCGGTAAGCATAAATCATCCACCGTCAAACTTGCAGAAAACTTTCTTCCAGTTATTTATACGCAAAATGTTGCGCATTTCTCGCATAGATCCTGCCCGAACATCGCGATATTGTACGTATTTGTAAGAAGGAAAGATGGAAAGAGTCCTCAAGAACGCATCCAGCAACTTGCCGAAATGCCCGTAAGATATTTTTTATATTCATTAGCGAAAATATTTCATAAAAATATGATCTTTAAAAAATAAATGAGTGATATATCATTTAAATGTAAAATTATTGATTTAAATATTATTATTATTTTATATATAAATTATAGTAATATATTAAATCTTATTATTAGTGATATATAAATTGTTGACATAAATATTACTATTATTTTAATATATAAATAGTAATAATAAATTAAATATTACTATCACAGTGATATATAAATATTACTATTGTTTATTTTTTATGCGTGTTATCAATATATTTGTTTGTTTTTTAATGTTTAGTAAAAAAAAATTGTCAAATCTTTTAGTTATACGAGAGATTGAAGAAGGAACAGCCCGACTTCTTGCAGAAATTAAGAGTAATCGAAAGTAATTTGAACACGACAAATTTAGGGTTGTCTCCGCAAGATCGAACTACATTGCTCGATACAAACGTTATTTTTCACGGTACAACGATTATACGATCCAATCAAAAATTTCGCATCATGGCGAACATTCATGTGCAAAGCACCAAGCAAATACTACTGTTGGCGAAAGAGATGCCTGATCTCAAGGTAATTATTTTATAATAATTCTATTAGGATAATAATAGTATATTTTAAGAGTTCGTTGCGATAAATTACAAACTTTCAGGTCTTTGTTCATCTGTCGTCCGTCTTCGCTTATTCCGTAATCAAATCCATCGAAGAGAGACATTATCCCCCGCCCTTGGAGACCGATAAATTGTTGTCACTATTAAATAACTTGAACGACGATAAATTGGAGGCTATCACTCCGGCGTGAGTATTATTTCAAAATGAAAACGCTTTTTTTTTAAATATTTAGACAAGAAATTTGACGTGTACAAGGGCGAGAAATTTGTTCACGTCGCGTCGTTTGAGCAATATAAAATATTTTTCACGAATCATGCGTAGTTTTTCGATCGATTATTCGAAGATTAGAAAAAAAGTCCTACTTTTCCAATTTTTCCCCGTCCTCCCCGATGCGCATTTTCTCACGGGAACTTCTCTGATCCATTCGACAGATTGATCGGCAGCTGGCCCAACGTGTTCGCATTTACGAAAGCAATCGCGGAGGACACGGTGCTGCGATATCGTGGCGGGATACCGGCGTGCATCGTGCGATCGTCCATCGTGACTCCGACCTGGAAGGAGCCGATCGCAGGCTGGACCGACAGCGTTTACGGGCCCGTTGGCCTCCTGGCCGGCTCGAGCCTCGGCTTATTGCGTACGATATATTGTCACACCGACAAAAAGCTCGACTTTGTACCGGCCGATTACGTGACGTCGAGTCTGATCGCCGCCGCCTGGTACACCAACGTGAGGTGAGCTCGTTAATTCTTATTCCAATGAATATTTTCTTTCGCACCTTTTAGACGGAATAGCAATCGCGATGCAAATAAGCACGAATTAAAATAAGATTACATAATAATATAAATAAACCTCTCTACCAACGAGAAGAAATTAATCATTAATTATTAAGTAAATTATACATAATCCCCTTCGATTATTTTTTTATCAAAATGTGGAATTTAAGGATGCTCCGCTTTCGAAATAAATTTCTGTATCAACAAGAAAAAAGAATTAAATTAATCATTAATTAATTAATTGAGTCTTAATTACTAATTATTAAATATTAATTTAAAATATTAAATATTACTAATTATTAATTAATTAGTAAATATTAAATCAATTATTGAGTAAATCATACATATTCTCCATCGATTTTTTTTATCAAAATGCGAAATTTAAAGACGCTATGCTTTCGCAATCTTTTTAAAGGACTTTAACGCTTGAATTAATTCAATTTTTGTCAATAGGAACGTTAAGAAGGACTTTAAAGTAGACGTGGACACCGGTATCGTGCCGAACGTGGAAAGGGTACCGGTGTACAACTGCGTGTCCTCGTGTCAAAGACCGATAACCTGGCAAACGTTCCGAAAACACGTATGCGAACACGCATCGAAGATATCGGGTGCGAAGGACATACGGCTACAGTGTATGTTTTGGACCAGGAGACTGTGGATACACAAGATTCTCGTGTTTCTGTTCCACTTGTTGCCCGCGATCATGGTGGACGCGGCGGCTATTGTCACCGGCCGAGACGCAAGGTCGGGTATTTTTCTCTCATCTCATTTATTATCATCTTATTTATCTAAAATCCCTGCAAAATTCTGACTTCACAGATGGTGCAAGACCTACGATCTGATACACGCTCATCTCTCGGCGACGTCTTACTTCATGACGCAGCAGTGGCACTTTACGAATAACGCGATAGTCAAACTATGGGGACGAATGAACGCGGTGGATCGCGAGATATTCGAGTTCGACATGAGCAACTTCGATTGGGTCGAATACGTGAAACGAATGACTCGTGGTATTCGCGCATTTATCGACAAAACCCCGTGGGACGCCGTAAAGGAGGGACTGGCTGAATATATCGAACTCTGATCCCCATATGTTCCTGAAGACTCAAGTCGCACGTGTAGCCGGAATGCGCTTTCTCTACGTAATTTATATAATCAAGAGCTCACAATTTGCAACACCTATATTTTTCCCTCGTTAAGTGATATTTTATAAAGATATACGTTGCGTTAATTATAAAAAGATGTGTATTACAAACGACACACTGACAATCAAATAGTCATTAAATAGAAAGTTATAGAAATTATATATAATTTCCATTTCATCATAAATTATAGATTTTACTCTCAATGTTATTACAACAAACTAGTTGTACTTTTATACCAGCGCGAAAACGCCGACTAGAAAATAGGAAACCGACAACAGACGATCGCCAGGCAGTGAAAGCGGAGGTATTCGGAAAAATTGGAAACTGTACATTTACACCACCACGATGGGGAACGTCACCTCGATGATTTACCGGTAATAACGATAGCGTTCGGGATCACCGGGTGAAATCTACTATTCATCAGAAATGCGAGTATCGCGTATCTGCTGATATTCGAGCATATGTGCTACACGCTCGTAAACCATGCCCGACAACAATGCAGTCTCTTCGGTCTGATTGTCACTGTTCCAGAACGTAGGAGGGCACTCGCGGAACGTCAACGACCACGAGGGACAGGATGGGAAATGGTAATAGATCTTCAGGAATGTGTAATTATCATTATCGTAATATATATCTCTTATTTAATTGGATATTGAGATGTACTACTGTTTAAATACCGATAATTTGACGTATAAGTAAGAGTTGAATCATGGAAACTGTTAAGTAAATAGAGCATGTGATCTCTCCAACAATAATAAAATTAATAATTGATATAAAAGCTATAGAAGAGATGATGAGAGAAAATCTCCGCAAATATTGAATTTTAATATATAATTGTTATCGAATTGTTAAAAAATAATTATTCCTAAAATTCTCATGTTATTTTTTATCTATTATATTTTAATCAATTTTGTTATAGTTTCAAAGAGACAAACTTACAATCGCGCAATCTTTCATTTTTTAATTGGAAATCCGTTATATTACATCGTTCCATTTCCCCAAATATTTCAATTACTGCACTTCGTCGTATCCAAAGCTCGGTCTATTCTAGCGATATGAAAAATTGATGATTTTTAGGAATTTTTTAAAAGAACATTAAAATTGATCTCAGCGTTTTAGATACGTTACAACGTTTTACATGCATTTTTAAACACGCAAAAAAGCTAAATATCCAAAATTCAAAAATATTATTGAAACATATAAAAACATGTGTGAAACGTCAAAAAGATCCCTTTCTAATAGTCTTAAAAAATTTTTTTTAAATCATCAACTTTTCGTACTGTTACAGTAGCCTGGGCTCTCAATGATTCTAATATCACAGTGCAGTTATTTCGCTCATTATAATCGCATCTCGTGCATTCGTTTCGGAAAGAGCGGTGCACCCGTTAACGCGGCAGTTGCAGCATCTACCTACACACGTTATGAGTCCGTTCGACTATCTATCTATCTATCTATCTACCTACCCACCTACCTACCTACCTACCTATCTACCTACCTACCTACCTACCTACTCACCTACTCGCGCGAATGGATTCGCGCGACTTGTCCCGTTTCCGCGGCGTTTTTGCGTTCCGTTGCTCCGAGGCCGGTTTCTCGCGTGTCGGACATCAAGGCTCAATTTTGTAAAACCACACGAACTGTTACAACTACTGTTATGAACTGAATTCCCGATTTGTCGCGTGAAAAAGAACGTTACCGCGTCACGGACAAATATGGAAGCGATTTTTGCATCGAGTTCAAGCAAATTAAATCGCGAATTCTCGCTGATGACCATGAAATGAGAGATATAGACGGTGTTTCCCGTGATGGAAACGTGAAAGGCTTTTCGCGGAGATAGAAACGCGATCGGTGAAACAGATCGTGTCGGGGATTAAACAGTGCGAAGAATAGATTCTCGTTGAGCGAAACAATTGTTCCGGAAACAAAGTTGCCTGGATACAATGGCAGAGAAGCGCCGCGAGAATTACACGTAATATATGCTAATATTTCGGAACGAAGGGAATATTTGCGCGTTTGCGAGTTCAATGGATGCCATTGCTACTGTAATAAAGATGCGAACGATAACCGGGCGCGAACAAAGGCGGTCGTTAAGATAATAATATTCTTTCTCTTAGCGCGGGCGCCCGCTCGCGCTAATAATGACTGAGAAACGCAGGCGGCTTGTGAAAAGCTGTCGACTCGATTATTAAAGAAAGGAAAAAAACGAACGGAAATGACGGTAGTTACGTAATTTAACGTATTGCAAACGTTGCGGTGAACGACGTCCTCGCGTGCGACATCCATTTAATACTTGTAGTAAACACATGTGGTGCTTTTTTATTTTTTGCAAAATCGCGTCACAATAAAATCGCAAAGAAATATACGAAACATTTTCACCGACGCGGTTATAAATAAATGGACGATAAAAAATAATGCAGCAGAGAGGAAATATCGCACTCTCTCTCTTTAAACGACACTTTAATATTATTTAATACACAGCTGATTGCGTGTCAGGCTCGCCGGTTGCAACAATGTTTCGAGAACGAATTTGCAATTTTGCGAACCGAAAATACTCGGTTTAGAAACAAGATACATAAAAGCAAATAAACAATAACAATGCTCGACAATTCTCTCCCTCGGGCCGTGCAAATCGGATATAGAATGAAAAAAAGTGGAACGCGGCGCGATGCGCGAAAACAATAAAAAGTATCAAAGAATCGACCGATATTCCGGCTCCCTTTGACAGTATTGCCGCGTCGTTTTGACAGGGCTTGACGAATCGTAACACGAGGAACGAAAGGAAGCTCCCGAAGAGGGTTTGGTTGGAAGGACTGAACGAACAATTGAAATAATAAACTGACGCGCATGTTTGGGATGCAAACTGAATCGTCATATCGGTGGAAGTCTTATATTTTATTCAAAGAAAAGAAAAACTGTGCCATATCCATCTCTATATTTAGATGAGAAATTTGCCAATAATACTGCGATTGCCACTTTTTAATCAAAGAATTTTATGAGAATGTTATTGTTATTATATACATATGATATCTATGTATTTATTATTTTAATGGCAGAATTTTTGACAAATTTGAGATCGATTTTTCGCCAGAATTAATTTAAATTAAGAATTTTTGGGCAGATAAATTTGAAGAAAGCTTACAATCTCTTTTCAATACGTTCGATAGAAAATATCTTGGTATAAAATCTTGAAATATGCAGACGAATTTTACGCAATAATGCGAAATTTGAAGAAAGCCTGCAATCTCTTTTCAATATGTTCGATAGAAAATATCTTGGCATAAAATCTTGAAACACGCAGACAGATTTTACGCAATAATGCGAAATTTTCGAGGGAACGAAAACGCGCACCCGCCCGAAAGTGCCATTGAAACGAAGCGGGAACAAGAGGGGCCAGATTGGCCAGAAGGGTGCCCCGCAGAAAAACCTGCCGCACGGGGATGCTCGATTCTTTCATTCATTCGTGTACCGCGATTTTATACAGAGCAGATCAGAAAAAAGGATGCGTTATTATTAATAGCACGAAGGGATGCGGACACGCGAGCACAAAACTCCCGGTTGGGGTAGAGATTTTTAGAGGATGAGGGGTTGTCCTATTTCAATTTGCCGCACGCTGCAGTGTCGGAGTTTATCTCGAGTGGATTAATTTCACGACTCGATACGTTTCGAATAGAGATTTGCATTTTATTGATTTTTTTTCGATAGTTAAGTGTGTGCTGGAAAATATAATCCCAAAAATATGAACGGAAATATTAATATATACAGCTATTAAAAAAATTACAAAATGTACCTCATATTATTTAAAGAAACTTTTAAATATTTCTTGAATATATTCTAAACAGGCGTGTAAGCAAAAATGTAACAAATCTGTTATAAAAATATATACTTTTTTTTAATAAAATAATTATAATATTTTTTACATATAAATTAAAGATTTAATAAATTCTTTTTTTTAATAAACGATAAAAAAAGTATATTAATGTTTTATTTTGCGAGATTTTATTTTTTTGTTTGATCTGCATTCCGTCGAATCGTGCGAGTTTAAGATCGGATCTTATTCATACAATTGTTAGATAAACTCGATTATACTCTGGATACTTTCCATGACACAGAGGAAAACCGCTATTGTTACATTTCCGCTTCTGTCACATCATATTTCGCGATTTATTCGACATTTATCGTTTATTCGAAGCATTGCAGGAATATTGATAGATTCATGGCATTCTGTACATATATATTTTATGTAAAAGAAATTAATTTGCAGTTCCTAAACGATTTTAATAAAAATATAAAAAAAAGGAAAATAAATAATTTGATGTAATATTTACAATTATTAAGGATTTCATGTGTGTGCATATATGTGTTCAAGAACTCTAAGAAACAAGCTTAAAATTTAATCCTAAAATTTTAAAAAATTTAGATTAATTTTATAGAAAAAAATTACAGTTTAATATTTATAAATATATATTTTAAATTTTCGCTCTTATATCTAAATTTCCTCTCTAGTTAATTTGTTTTTAAATAATGGATTTCTTTTATATCAAAATCTTTCAATCGGCAATGTATAATTAAATGTTTCATTTGCAAGTTTGTACGAGCGACTGTGCGTTCACTTACTTAATTGTTCAGCGCAAAAGCAACCACGAGCGAAATAATAATAATACATCTAATTGCTGCACTCGCAAAGTTTAACGAGGGTTAACTGGTACACCTAAAGCACTATACATATATCCACCAAGGAGACCAAACGTCGGAATATCAACGGTGCAATGCGTCGCAGCTCGTTTCTCCCGTTGTTCTTCCGGCACGCGATTTCCGGTGAGTTAAATCTGAGAAGACCCATCAAGATATATCCTTGTGCCATGTCAGGGAACTGGTAATTACAGTTAACAACGGCGATAAGTATCACTGCTCGTATAAAGTATCTTTCTTTCTCGTCGCGTACATTTATTTAGTTCGGAATTGCCAGAATTAAATTGCATAACGTGAAGTGTAATAATTTTTTTCAGAGAGAAATTAATTTTCAAAAATCTTTAATATTTAAATTTTTCTCTCGGGTAAAAAAAATGCCAAGATATCAATTTTTGATCTTATAGCGAAGCAATTTCCGAATTTGGAGCTTTATTCAATTAAAAATAATATAATTTATTACTTTCAATTATCTTCAGATTGAAAGTTCACCTCAGAAATTTTCCTGAATTTTCAAATATTTAATAATAAATATTAATAGAAAATTTCGACATGACACCGACAATAGTCCGGCAGGATTTAGCGCTGGATGCGCAGTCAGAACGAGGATCAAAAGATTTTCGAAGGTCGTAATCTCGACACAGTCGAGTCTTACACGTACCCGAATACAATGTCCAAGTATTGTCGTTTCCACGGGATTACATTCTCGCGGCGAGAAACGTCGACAAAGCGGCTAACGTGTGAACGTCATCGCGTCCTCCCCCCTCCCCCTCCCCGCTCCCCCCGAGACCTCACGCGCAAACTAAAACGAATGGAAATTCTTCTTCCTGTCGGCGCTTCGTAAATCGAGCTGATGTCCTTTCCACGGAGACGTTGACTAACGACATATAAAGGCAGGATGTAAGGATGTACGCGCCGTTGCCGCGCGCGCGAAAGGATAAAGGGGATCGAAGAAACCGAGACGCGCGAGCGTCTTATTATCCGCGAAGAGTCCATTTATTTAAACGGATGGCCGTTTATAAAAGAAAAGTTTGCCGTCGACATTTCGAGGGGGTCTTTCAGGGGGGAGTTGAAGTCGTTACATAATCAGCTCTTTTCGGTATAATTAAGTTTTACTGTGATTATTTTTTTTTTCTAGAAGTTATAGAATAATCTCGGAACCATTTCTCTCGATTTTCCTACAATTTCCGCTTTTAAATTAGTTTCTTTCAGAACCTTTCTATATATAAATTTAAAATCCTATGAATATTCCGCATAAATGTTTCTCGTCTCCAAAGTAAAGATTTCTCTAGTTATGTGTGTATGTAAATAATTTTATTATTTTCTGCAGAATATATTGCTAGAAAATATTATGAAAATAAATAAATATATATAAATTTTAAATTCCAAGAAATGATGTATATAAATTGAAGTTTTCTTAAATTTATTTCAATAAAATTTGCTCTATCAATCTTTGCGAAAAATACTCTCATATCTCGATAAAGGCAGATATTTTAGCGGTCGACACAACTTCAATTTTAATTTCAACAGATATATATTGTATAATACTAATAATTGATCAACCTGATAATTTTGTTTAATTTTTCCTCGCCGAGAGAGAGAATTTCTCTTATATGTAAAATAAGAATAAAATAAAATAAATAAAAAAATTTTATAAAATAAAAATACAAGCGCGCGTGTTCTTTACCGCAACTTTACTTATTATACTTGACGTATCGTGACGTGCATATCACTTTATAGGCTGATTTTCATGCGTTACTTCTATCGCTTCTCTCGCATCGTCGGGACACGCGAGTTTAGGAAAGCGCGTCAAGATCGAAACGCGAGAATATATCCCGTGGATACTTTCGTATTCAACGATTACCTTCGTGCAGAGAAAAGCGAATTCTTGCAAGTATTCACGGTGAGAGCTCGATATTCCTCTGTACGTTGATTGCGAACACGCATGTTGTTTGCGAATAAACACATGCGTGCGTGACGATGTACTGGGTGTCGATGAGCAACTGGATTCTCCGTAGCTGCAATGAATATTATTGTTTGAATTATTTTAAGCAACCGAGGGAAAAAATTTACGTCAAAGAGGTACTTCGTCACATCGTTTAATTCAGAAGCCATAAAAGTGGAAGCGATAATATTCGCTCGGAATCATAATTTATTGGATGCTATTTGCAAATTTTAGAGAATCGTTCACGGTCGTGGCGACGATTATATCATTATGTATATTTTATTCGATTCCAGATATGTCAGAGAAAAACCACTATCGCTGATCTTTTTAAGGATAATATCGATGTGTCACAAGCCGCAGAAGACGACAATAAATTAGCTTTCCCCGGTGACCTCGATATTTAGCATTAATGCTGTTCGCCCCAATGGACGTGGCAAAAGTGGGTTGGTTTGCGAGTTCGCATAAAGGGTAGGTCGTACCATTACCGCGTAAAGTACACGTTTATACCTCGAAGCAGGAATAAACTGTGCGTTTCTAAGGCTTGGAAGTGGAAGGTCGAGTGTTCTCATCAGTCGCCTCGACGGTGGATTAAAAACATTCTTCCTTCATCGAATAACAGTAAACGTTAAAAAAATATTTCTTTAAGGTGACTCCCAGAGAGACTCTTTTCAACAAACGCCAAGCCCTAAGCTGCAGCTATATCTTCTTTAATTCACGTTAAATGACATATTATGAGAGAAAGGAATAATTTTACTATCGCTTGATTCTCTCTCTAGGTTTATAATAAATATCGATACAAGTATATGTTTTCTTATTACTGGGCATAAGTTCTAACAATTCAGGGTGTGAATGAAACAGAACACCCCGTATTGCATAGGTACGCACGCGAAGAAAGTCCCGGGTTCACGTCGCGGGTGTCGAGAGATTATTGCTCGAACTCACGAATGCGTCGGGTCATAGTACATGGTGCTATAGTCGACTTCAAAAGCGATTGTCCAGGCGAGACACATGATATACATATATAATTTTTATTGTAGTTTTCATCATTTCATATCTATAGATTATTATTAAAATATACATTGATTTTACACTTATGCATTAATAAATAAATAAATAATAAATAAATAATAAATAATAATAAATAAATAATCTCTCGGTCTATAGATAAATTTAATAAGCAAAATTAATTTGTATAAAAATTAATAAAATATTGACTCTAATTTTAAATTAAATTAAATTAAAGTAAATTAATATATAACATAAAATCATACACATATAATATTTTAAAATTAATATTTATCACCAATTAATTATTTACCAATTAATATTTAACAAGACCGTAATATAATTTGTAATAATTTTTTTGTAAAGGCAAAAAAAATAAAATGATGACAAAAGATGCATTATTATTATTAAATAAATTAAATTCGACATTTTGCGAAAACCAATATACTTCAAAGTGATACTTTTTGTGTCTCATACATGAATCGAGCGATGATGGAAACATCAAGGACAGAGGGAAAAAGCATAGCTTAAGCAATCAGGGATTATCTAATCGTGTAATTTTCCTCGCGTCTTACTTTCATCTATAACTGGTTTTACCACTTTAACGTATAAGGTACTTAACGAATCACGTCAGTCTCGTATAATTATTATCACGTTTAAGTGTACTGCATCTAGTGCTTCTCGAGATTTTGATATAATCGACAATTTGTCAAGCTTTTATTAATAATAAAAAGAAGAGTTCTTCCGATGCTTTCGACTGCATAAAAAAGAAAAAGAGAGAAATGAAAGGAAAATGATATACAAATACAGTGTCTTAAAAAAAATTTCCTTTCTTAAAAATAATAAAAATCGTTTCGACATTTTTAAATTATCTTAATAATTTTAATTATTTTAAGAATAATAATTTTAAAATTTATTATAGAATTAATTATAAAATATGTATAATATTAAAAAATATAAAATATACACGCAATAATTGATGCAAGAAAGAATTTTACATTATTTTATGTAAAATATTTTTCACGATCTGCGTACTTTATTTTTCGTGTTCCAAAATCCTGCGATCGAAATATTTGACAGTTTAATCTTATCCTTTCCTCGATATCGAGAGACATATGTACTAAATCTCCTGGCATCAGGTTTATTCCCTTCCACGTTTATATCAATTTTTCCGTTACATTATGGTACCTCGCCTAAAAAAATGTCCACGCCGGTCACACGCGATTCACCCCGACGGTTACATCCTTTTCAAGACGTCGCAAAACGAGGAGACGATCCGTACGGAAGTGGGCGTGCACATGCTTACAGATCGAGAACCTGATTTTTTTTTTTTTTTAATAGTCGACACGCGGCACTGATTTCTTATGCGCGACGGTTAGATTTTCCGGTTCCTTGCCCTTGATATTTTCATCCTTCCGACATTAGCATAATTTCATTCATTCTTATATTGTATAATTTGCATTATGTAAGCTTACACAAATAGCAAGCTTACATAAATAGCAGCAGAAATAAAGTGATGTTTTAAATAAATTGTTTCGCTCTTTGCTTTTGGAATTTACGAGGAGTAAATTTGAAAGTTGAGTAATAAATTTTGTAGAAAGATGCCATCATAATCGAAGGAAATTTGAAATATTCAAAAAGTCGAAGAGAAGAATGTTTACAAACTCCCACCTAGTAACATTCATTTAAATATTAATTTGCAAAGGACTAAAATATTCGCGCAAGATGAATCTTGCAAGTTATTAACCTACTCCCCCATGCAAACTCTTTCCTAAAATTTTCATGTTTTCCTGAAACTCGAGATAACGCCATTTTCGTAAAGCTTTTATTATAAAGTCTGGTCCAGGCTAAGCAAACAAGCACGCGAAAAGATCATCATAAATCATAAATTTTAAAAACAATTCGTCCTTTTTAAAAAATCTTGTAGTAATTTTTTAACTCGATAATTTTGTAATAAATTTTAATTTAATAAAATTATTATTTAAATACTTCTTTACTGATATCTGTTCGTTCGCGCTTGATCTAGACTCGGTTTAAGTGATTGTCTGAAACACTCTGTACATCCACGTACGAATAGTCCCCGATGTATACGAAACCTGCTTCGCAAAGTATCGTTTCCAAGAATAAATCGTCTTCAAGCACTGTATCCGTAAAGGAGAATCCGAGGTGGAAAACGAAAAAGAGAGAAGGAGAGGAGGCTCTTCGCGCGCGAGATATCAAGAAATTTATCCTCTGTGTCCCTGAGGGTGGGAGGGAGCGGCAAAATGTACCCAAAAGAATATAAAACCGCGGCGAAACCGCGATTAATCTAACGGACACGCCGCCGTGTAATAAAAGAATTCGTAGTGGAAGCGGGACCTGTCGTATATCCTTATAAAGTTTTGCGGAAACGGAAATTTATCGTGCCAAGAAATTAAGAATTTATGATGCAGCCACGTGGAGCTATCAGTCCGTGGGGATCTGATCGCAAAATCCGCGAAATTGAACAACAATCGTGAATTCAGGCGGTCGTATGTTTGCAGCCGGGAATTTACGAGCGGACAGTTTTGGGAAAACAAGGATGTTTGCACAAAATCCGCGAAAACGAATATATCTATATAACTGGAACAATAGATTTCACACGAACTGGGGCAGGGAAATCTTTTTTTTCCAAGTATGTGCCCCGGAAAAAAGGACATTCTTGTTTTGAAAATATATTTAATTTTAACATGGAAATCTTGAAACGAGATTATATTGCGTTCATTAAAGAAAAATATAATTGCTTACTTGAATGAAGCCATTTTATATAGTTCAATCGAAAAAAATATATTCTTAAGATTTAATTTTCTTGAATGGAAAAGAAACAATGTTAGATAGGAAATAACACTTTTAAATCAAAGATTATAATTTTTTAAAAGTAGAATTAAATAATTATATATTCTTGAGGTGACAATTATAATATTAAAATAAGACTATAATGTCATTGAAATTTAAAATTATTAAATTCTTCTAAGAATATTATAAATTGTTACGTATATACGAAACAACAATGAACGCGTTAATTTAAGTATACAAGTTTTGATTTGACATTTATTTTTTTCTGTGTGACCTAAATTCACAACTATGTATTTAATAAATTTTCACGATATTAATGTGAAATTGTCATATGTAAATATGACAAGCTAATTTGATGTAGCAATCTCTCCGATCGATGATTCGAGCATCGTTATAAATTAGCCATGCGAGACATCGCAAAGCGACGTATATTATCGTCACATCACGTTGTTATCAATGTTCGTCATGCCATATAATCACTCTTATTGCGCCAGTGTAACGTTGCGTATCGCCTTTCTTTGAAATCGTAATAAATGGCGCTCTCGAGAATTTTCATGCATTCCGCGGTTGCGTTTCCTGACTCGTTTCCTCGTAATTTCCTGTGTCGCGAGGGACATGGGATGAACAACACACGATGACACATTGATTGAATCGCGCTTCCTACCATGAATCGTATGAATACGATCCACTAATGGTTGAGAAAGTTTTCAAAAAGATTTAATATTTGAAAGAATTATGTGTTAAATAAAATTTCGAATTTATTTTACATTTCATTTGTATTTATTTTCTAGCACAAATAACGGAAATGATATGTAGCTCTTGTGAAATTAATGTTAAATATAATTTTTCGTATTAATCTAATAGAGAGGAAGTAATTCCACGAGCAATTTTGAGCAGAAATTTCATATTTTCATATCGTTCCTAGTCTATCTTTGCTTGTCGAGTCGAATCGCTTGGCACCGTGAATAACAAGCATGTCGGCGAGCACGGCGTAAATACGGTGTCGGAAAAGTTTCACCACGAGTGAAACCTTATGATTTTGTTGCACGCGCTTGCTTAGCTCGAGATCCGACGCTCGACCTCGTTCGATTAATTTGCCAATGTTTCGCACCCACGAGAGGCGCCCCGTCATTATATATCCCGGATGAACGGACAGTGTGGGCCGACATAAGCGGAATAAGCAGGAAATTAGAAATATATCCGCGTCATACCGTGCGCAAATATGGCCGCGGTGAGGGAATTGCATCACTCGTAATGAGCGTGTGTGCGTTAGATGCATTTTTTGTGATACGAGACAACGCAGAAAAATGACGTGTATATCGACGACGAAGAAGAGAATGTAAATGATGGCCTTGTCGCAACTTTAACTTTGTCTCGTCGATTCTACGCAATTGGATTAATTCATTAATTAATATTCTTTTATTTTTATTTAATATTATTTTTATTATTTATTTAATATTATTTTTATTATTTATTTATTCACAAACATGAAATAAATATAGTGTGATTAAGTCATCAACAGGATCTCTATTCAAATGTAAAAATATCATTTTTCATTACGTGTGTCTGCACTGTGTATTTTATATTTGTCTATGAAATAATATTAAATTAATTAATTAAATCCGATTGCGTAGAACTTGTCAAAGTTGTGCAAGATAAATCCATCATTTACATTTTTTAAAATCTTTATTTCTTTTCACTAAAAATTATAATAAAAAATATATGCTGCATATTTAACTTTGTTTATACAAGCACAAACACATAGATATATTCATAATATATTTTAAACATAGAGTACACTTGGCTAGCCGACTATTTGCAATATAAGAGCAAAATTATCATATATAAAGAGGAATTGTGGAATTTTAAAGAAATTTCCAATAAAATTCCACAAGAATTCCCACACAGAAAAAAATAAATGTCAAATCAAAACTTGTATACTTAAACTAACGCGTTCATTGCATACGCAACAATTTATAATCTTCTTAGAAGAATTTAATAATTTTAAATTTCAACAATATTATAATCTTATTTTAATATTGTAATTGTCACCTCTCAAGAATATATAATTATTTAATTCTACTTTAGGAAATAATAATCTTTGATTTAAAAATGTTATTTTCTATCTAACATTGTTTCGTTTCCATTCAAGAAAATTAAATCTTAAATCGTAAGAATATATTTTTCTTGATTGAACTATATAAAATGGCTTCATTCAAGTAAGCAATTATTCAAGCAATTATATTTTTCTTTAATGAACGCAATATAATCTCATCTCAAGATTTCCATGTTAAAATTAAATATATTTTCAAAACAAGAATGTCCTTTTTTTCTATGCAGATTTTTCTAAAGAAATCCCTAAGAATTTCAGATTCTCCATGTTCTTTCAGGGAGTAGACACCCTCATGAATTTATATCCTCGCAAAATGTAAAAATATCACGAACCTAAGCATTCGTAAAGTGTCGCGAGCCGTTTTTTTTTAAAGAGGCTACATTGAAACTCAATAAATACCTCCATCAGAACGCGACTCAACTGAACGTCGACTGAATTAATTTGTCGGCGATAAGCGGCAGGCGGTAGTCTGGTTCCTCTCGAAGAGGACGAAAGTGCTCTATAAATTTCGGGGTTCCTTTTGTCACTTTCGGTACATCGGCCCCGAGAGAGCGGCTCTTAGGTCGTTCCAATTTCATCCTGAGCTCGATCTGCATCAAGCGAGCTCGAGAGGCGAACGTCGTTATGCACCCGAAGCGGGAAAGAATGATCAGCCTTGTTCTCCTCGCGGTGGAGTTCATTGGTATTCCGGATGCGAGCGATACGACGCGCGTTCCTACTGGCCGAGATCGGTGGCTACTCACACGCACCAAGACGAGCCCTAACGATCGTAATTTTATAATAAATTGCCGACGCAAGCGTGTCTTTCGTCACGACGAAACAAGCTCGCGCAATATCGTTTCCGAGAAAAAACGTCTTCTTATTTTTAATCTATTTTAATGTGGCGATTTTTAAGCGCGCGTAATTTAATCAAACGTCGCTTGGAAATTCCAGATGTTAAGATAGATTCCAAATTGAATTCAATTAAATTATTTATTACACTAATTGAGCGACAATATGTTTAATTATTTAAAAGATTAATTAGATATTAAATTTCATGTGCGATGATTAAGTATTAAATTCTGTAACATATATACAGAGTGTTTCTATCTATCTTAGTGAAATTAGAGATATTTAAAAAAATCATTATACTGATATAATAATAATATGCAAGATAAAAGATAGAGAAATTAAATTAGAAAAGTGTGAAAAATCATATCATAAAATAAGCTCTATCAACAAGATTATAAATTAATAACAAATTTATGGACTTGATCCATACATGATAAAACCACGTAGAAATTAATAAATAATTAAATTAGGTCCATAAAGTATTTAATTTGTAAATATATATGTTTTCATGTCTCTTAAAGTTATTTTTTCCAATTCCTATTATTTCACAAAATAGATAGTCACTTTTAAAAACAGTCTGTATTGTAACAATATTTCGATCACCTCGATCAAACAACAATCGTGTTAACAAACTTATCGAGGATAAATCAATAGTTGATACAAACTCGATTGAAATGCGAGTTTGAAATTAAAGGATTAAGCACATCTTGCATATTCCCAGCAGATATGCGTTGTAGGTGCAAGCATGCAACACTCACCCGGTATCGCCGATGTAATCCAGCATGCGTATCTTCAGCATGTCGTATGCTGAATCGGTCGGCGGCCCGTCACATGTGCGAGACCTCCGGTCAGAGATCGGAATCGTCGCCGATTCGTCGTCGATGATGAAATAATCGCACGTCGCCAACGACCGATATTCCGGGCGAGTCTAACGCGATTTATCCAACGGTACCACGTCCCCGATGCCTCGAAACCAAGTCGCGCGCGCTTCACGAGAGTCACCACCTCGCACACAAGACGCACATTTATTCGATCACCTCTGATGGCTGCACAAGCCTGAATTTTTACCAGATGCTTGGTGTGAGAAACGTAAGAAATATAAATATAGTTTGTAACACATTCAGATATAGATTCGTATTTGCTGGAGGTTTAATATCACAATTCTAGTAAAATTAAATACAAATCGCGATGTTCATAAAATTTGTATATATCATAAAATATGACAAACAAATTATAGAAAAAGATATGTGTTAAAGATTTCGATATAATAATAGATATCTACATTTTTTATAGTACAGAGTGTCTCAAATTTTGCAAAGCAATTCTTTATTTTTTCAGATATTTTTGCTCAAATTCCAGAGAGAGAATATTTTAAATAATTTTTTGGTCAATTCTTTTTGAAATAAGTTATTTTTATTGCATGTGTTTTCTAGTGTTTTTCACTCATACAAAGGAAAAACATAATGTCACTGAAATGTTAGATTTGCAAGTGCATTGAAAAAACTGAATAATTATTTTTCATAAGATAAAAATTTTTCACTTGCATGTTCAATATTTTATTAAAAGAGACATTAAATATATAAACAAAAAATAGATATTTTTAATACATTTTAAACGTACAATTTTTGGCTTGTTGATTATTTAATATAACAGCAAAATTATCAAAGAAATAATTATTTTTAGTTCCCCGAGTCCTAATAAAATTCCATGATAATTTCAATTTTTTCAGATACAAAAGAAACCTTAAGAAACCCTTAAGAATTTCTGATTTTCCATGTTTCTCCAGGAAGTAGACACCCTGTAGTAACTTGTTAATAATATTATCTCGCCAACACATACACCTGTTCTTTTCCAAGAGGGGAGCACGTTCAACGCTATGTATACGACGTAAGTACCGGCAAATTAGGACATTAAACACAATTAGAGCAACGTAATAGCCGTCGTGGCTCGTTAGCTAACGTAAATAATGATTTTATCGAGAAATTGGTTTCCCGGGGGAGAGGTAGATGTGAGATCTCTCGAGGGGAACGACGGTTCTCCGAGAACCGGCGCCGATCGAGTCGCGGATCGCAAGAACATGATCTTGGGGTGAATTCGCAACGCGCGCACATGTGTTTCGCGATTACACCCGCCGATCCCGTTATCGTTCGCGATCGATTAATTCCCCCGATTCCCGCGCTTCTTCGCAAGCGAGGTCACCGCGACACGGAAGAGAAAGAGATCCGCGGATATTTCTTTTTTTTTTTTCGTCTCGAGATCGTCTCGCGAGCAGGAAGCCCCGATATGTCCTCTCTCAATTAACGGCGTGTGCTCGCCTCAATTTCAATCCTCGTTTCAAATTATCCGTTATATTAATCTTATTCCAATTAATGTGCACTCATAATTTATACCTTTAGCTTATGTAAATTTCCGGCAAAAGTAGACTAAACTATTTACGTATGCAAGTGGCTCTATTTCTTATTTACTTTCTTTTCGATATTTTATAATTAGAATAATTAGAATTTAAATTACAATTTAAAGTAATTTACATAATAAATAAAGACGTTCCACAGATGTTCTACATTAAGACTACGGAGAGCATATTTTCAAGTTGTGACAAATGATGATTCAGATCACGAAAGCGGTCTGCTTCCAAACTGGTTCGAAAATATTCCTGTGGAATTTTTAGATATGCAGAAGCGATTCATGAAAAATTCAGCGGCTTCTCTTGATGAATAGACTCACGATTTCTAAAAGGATTCTCGAAATGTAAGCTCGTGACATCATCGGAAATCCGCATTGTTTTAAAAACAAATCGACGACTACCATAATTGTATTATATATTATGACAGAAATTTTAAAACGATCTTGAAATTAAAACGAATCATTGGCTCTCGGGAAACTAATTGCTTCCGCCGCTCGCGTAATCCACGTGGGTCATTTGACATTTGATTTTCGTCCCAATTAAGTGCGGTTACTCTGTGCACCCGACAACAATTAAATTAAACAAAATTTATTATTCGTCGTCGACTTTCGCGGCTCATGCGTAATTCACACCAAATATAACGATAATCCCTTCAATAACTTCCATTCGGGGGAAGCTTATGGACATATTATTACAACGAAACTTTTATAAGGATCTCAACTTATTAAATGTAAGCCTTTCGTGCCTGAAATATACTTCGATTACCGATTCGACTAAGTTTCCTGGTAGGTATTGTTTCTGTTTTTCCCCGTTTTCCTTCGCTAAAAGATCGACACCGATCGAGAGATCTTTCTCGCGTGATCGACACTCCGAAAGAAGAGACGACGAGACGCGACAGCGGATCGAAGCGTCGAACAACTGTTTAACGAGCCCGCTCGTACTTGCATCGTCAGTGGCACTCGTTCTCCCACCCGCAACAGCCTCCTCCACTATCTCTTCCTCCTCCTCCATCGCTCCTCTCTTTGCTCGGGGATCCTCCACCACCTCCGCCTTCCGCTCCTGACCGGGATCCTCGAGAGAAGGACTCGCGAACCACTCACTCGCGAGAGTATCTCGCCAGTCTTTCTTGTCCGATAAGATGTTTGCGCTCTTTCAGGAGCCAATTGACTCTTGGCAATTGACACTTTGAGTACAGTCGATTACCATCAATGGGTGATAACGGTGCTTGTTTCCTTTTATCGAAATACTTGAGAAATCTCCGGCTTTCCCTGCATTGTTGAAATTCTTAGAATTGTTAGAAATCTAACTATCTTATCAATTTACAAGCTTTTCTAGATTTTTATACTAGATTTTATAGCTTCATTTCTTTTTTATTTACCAAGATTTATTATCCATAGATTTTATATATCAATTATTTTATATTAATATGTCATAATATATGATATATTAATATATAATTATATATCATATAATTGATAATATTTATATATTTATTAATTTTTTCATAATATATTGGTAATATTAAATATAAAAATTAAATTTCTAAATAATTACATGAATATGATCGCTTCATCATCTATCCGGCACTTATAAAAAAAATCACCTCGAAGCTAAATAAATAAATAGCTAAATTATATCGAAGCATGTTAGGCTATACGAGCCATTCTTTAGTTCCGAATTTCCCTGGTCGGTTTTGGTTACTTCCGAGAAAATATCGATAGAGATCTCTTTGTTAAGGGATCTCTATTTGTTGTAAGAAAGAAAGATTAGCCTATAGAAAGGGTCAGATTAGGTTTAGGGTTAAGAACCCTCTGGTCTCTAGACGTCCTCCTCCACGTTGATGCCATTACTCCGCGGCAAGACCGATCATTTTCGACTGGGATAATAGCACGGGGAAGAGAACCTCGGGAACCCGACGGAAAATCACGAGACGAGTTACCGAACGTATATACTAATAGTATGCCCCGTTGTTTGACCGCGGAAGATCGCTCGATGCCCCGAGAGCCAAAGTGCATTATGAATTTTACAGCGTTCGACCGATCGCGCTAATTTTTTACCGATGAAAACCGCACGAAAAATATTTACAATATCGGAGAGAGATATAATAGCTAAATGGAATTTTTTTATTATAAAATTGTCGCGTGATAAAATTCGGAAACAAAACAAAAATAAGATTGTTCGCGACATGTGCGCCACTTTTATTCATTTATCATATATTTATATATGATTGTGTATATTACGATGCAAATATTTATTCGCGATAAATTCCCTCGAGAAACCGCACTATTTGATAAAGCCTCCGGGAAATTTCGAGCTTCCTCAAACGTGCAGGAAGCCCACTTTCCTTCCACGAAATGCCACGAACCCACCCATCGTTGTTCCACCAGTATGATAAGATTGCTTCTTGAATGAAGTCATACATCTTTTATTCGCACCGTAATGAACCGGAAAGTCTTATGTATGAAGCGCCAGAAACGCCGATAAAGCTTCCCTGATAGTTGCATAATAATAATCGTTCACAGATATCGTTCTCATATTCATAGGTCATTAATAATAATTAATAAATTTCGTTTTAAATTAATCCTTACTAGTAGTAGTATAATTATAATTATAAATTATAAATATTAATAATAATATAATTATGCGTAATAATCTATAAATATAATAGATAATAATATATATAAATGTTTAAATCATTTTCGAGCTTGTATATTTTCTTGACGCGATAACGTTATTAATGATGTCCTTTCGTATTTCAAAACTTATAATTCCAACACATAAAGGCACATTAATTAATTATAACATAAAAGAATATTAATATTATATTTTTTTAAATTTATTCGAAACATTTTTTGACGCTTAAAATTCCGAGATGACAATTCAGTCATTCCCTTCTGTTTTTCCTGGCCGGGGAAAAATAATCCCTTCACCGAGGATTCAATCGAGGCTCTCTGTGGAAGGGATACAACCCTCTGTGGAAGTAGTTAGGTCACAGAGTAGGGCATCCGGGTGTATCGCGAGTAGAATAGCCAATTACCGGCGCACGTCGCGCGCATTTCTTTCTCGAGCAATCCCGGACACCTCGTATTGTACCCGTCAAATTTAGCGGAATTATTTTACGCGACCCTCCACCGCCGCCGTCATTAGCGCGCGGTCATTAATCTTCGTTGGAAATCGATCGCACGCGTGACACGGCAGTACGTCAATTTGCATTCGGATTCTTGTCGCAGTTACAAATGAGAAAGGCCTTCGAACGAACCCTTGATAACGAACCAACTTGTCTCTCAGTCTCGAGAAACGATAATCTGACGAGAGACATTTACAAGCAATATTCAGGATAATTTTGCGACTAATTAGCCGAAAAATACGGAGGCCAATGATATAACGTTAAATATTTTTTTCAATATTTAGTATGGTGCCCGAAATTTCGAAGAAATGTGTTTATAAAAGCACGAAAAAATTATATAAATAATAATTATATAAATACAAAATTGAAGAGATAGAGTTACGTTTCTTTATAATACTTTGTTTAATATAATTGGTTTTTTAATATTTTTTTTATTTCTCCCTCTCTCTTTTCCTCTCTTGAGACTGTAAGATATTACGAAGCGTGATGAGAATCTCGCCAACTCAATCTTACTGACAGGATAATCAAATACGGCAGAAATCCATTTATCGAAATAATATTGAACGTCAATATTTTCTTACGGATATCCTCCATAAATTCACAAATACCGGCCTTCTTATAACTTTTAATAAAATATAATCGTTTCAATTCCGTAAAAAAGGGAGAAATCTGATCGCTAGAAATTTTAAAACGTTACGTTATATCCCTTATTATCATTAATATTATACACAAATGCAGGAAGGCACTTGCTCCAAGTGAACATCTTTTTTCTCTGATGACAGGAAAATAATTTCCAGTAAAAATAATTGGCGGTGCGTTTCTATTAATACCGGGATCTCTCGGTTTATATTTATCGCTCGTCGAGTTTACATAACGCGCCTCATTCATTCATCGTGACGGATAAGGATGGAAAGGGAGGAAGGGGGGGGGGGGGGAGGGAGAAGGGAAGCGCGCGCGCGAAGCCTTTAAAAAAGCCAGCTGACCCAGTTCCCGGTGTTCCGGTCGCGCAACGAACGAACGAACGAACGGCAGCTCCGTTAGCTAATCGAAATAGCGGGGTCATCCCGCCGATCGAGGTAGCGCTGCGCGCCTCCTCTCCTCAAGGTCGTTTCCGTTCCTCTTCCGTTTGCCCTGCATTACCCTGCAGCGCCCGCTCTACTTGCCGCCGCGATCGCATCATTCCCGGCACCTAGCGAATCTAATTTATTACTCAACGATCATCTCCGCTCGACGGTCGATCGACGATCGCCCGCTAGGCCGATGTAGGCTGGAATGAGGATGTCCTCTCTCTCTCTCTCTCTCTCTTTCTCTCTGGTATCCCTCCCTTTGACACTCCGCATAAATGATCCCCTTCGTTATGTAAGGCAAATATCACGGTATTTGATGGAACAGATTTTCTAAGCGAGAAATTGACGTAGAAAATTAGATGTAATATTTTATATTCATGTATATATTGGAGGATTATATTATTAAAATAAATATGTAAAAAGTAAAATGATGTATTGAAATTACATATATATGTATATAATTTCGATATACCTCGTATTATTTTATATACAATATGTTTATTATAATAATTGCATCGTTACAATATACTTATGTAAAATAATATTACATATATAATTTCAGTATACATCATATCATTTTACATATATTTTAATAACACAATTATCCACAATATATATACATATAAACTTAATAATACACAACTGTATACATACAATTATTCATGATTTGCAGGACAACTTTCCAGGGAATTTCTCAAAAAATAAAAATTAAGTCAAAATTGGCACAATGCCAAGTTGTGCGAATTTTTATTTATTTATTTGAACAAATTCCTAATTTTCTCAAAAAAATTGCATTGTGTAAATTAATAAATATAAATATGATATATATATTTTAGTAAATAAGATAAGAGAGATGAGTGAGATATAAGAGTTTCAATAACGCTTGGAACCTTGTAATGACACCTATGTAAGCAATGTTGATCGTAGCCAATGAATTTCATTGAATCATACAAAAGGTATTTACTCGGCCTTCTAGAGAGATAATAATAACGCCGGAAACATATTCGACTCGAGATATACTGATGCATTAATAAACCACAATGGCGATCTCGTAATTGCTTTCTAACGACGACGTAAGCGGAGAGGAATTATTACAAGAGAGAAGTTAGCTTCAGGTCAGAAATTTCGAATCGCCTGGCTTTCCAAATACGAAATGTAGTACACCACCACCGGGTATATACACGACGATAAGCGCGATAAGGCGAAAGAAAAGCTTATATATAGAGAGGAAGCGGGGGGGAGGGAACGGGGAGGAGGCAAAAGGTAACGGGGTTAAGCACCCTACCTGTGGATCGCGCTGCTCCGGGCCTCCGGGGAGACGGTCGCGCGTCCCCGACACTCGGCCGGGGGCGCGGGGGCCTTGAGGAGGTCAGCGAACGACAAGTGATGGCTGTAATCGCGGCAGGTCCAGGTGTATCCGCGCTCGTCGCCGCCCTCCTTCGCTGACGAGCGTAGTTGTCGCCTGCCGGCGCCGCTGCCGACGCCGAGGCCGTTGTCGGTCGTGGCACCGACCCCGCTGCCGCCACCCTCGGAGAGATGACGGGTCAAGGGTCGCCGCATGTCTCATTCAGATATCACCGACGACGAAGCGAGCGGTCGCGAGCACCGACGACGACGACGATTCGCCAAGTCGCACTCGCGCGAAGTCAGCCGCGGATTGACAGGTGTCGACGCGGAGCCTCGCGCGATTCTTTCTCCTCTTTCGCGCGCGTAATCGAATCTTATCTCGCGGAAAAAAGTCTCACTGACGACACCACGCGATCCGTGGGGCGCGCGAGCGCGCTCCTTTCTGCGATACCGGGAAAAGCAAGTACGATCGCGATACCGGGACGCGCGAGGAGAGAGGAGAGATGAAGGACTACGCGCGGGCGCGAGATGGACCGTCCTCCTCCCTCGCGCGCGCGTCACTCGCGACGTACTTCGCGTCGCGCGGCTGCCGCCCCCCCGCGGAGATTCGCGGCTGGCTCGACAGGTAAGGTAGGTCACGCGCTCCGCCGTGTGGATAAACATTTAAAAACGATCTTTCCAGACTCACGTTCGTATAGCTGATTAATTTAATTGGTAATGAATTATCCGCCATTTCGCATTGAAAGAGATACTATAGGTATGTAATATTTAATTAATATAAAATGATTATGAGAGGATCGATAAAAAAGAAATAGAATGAATAAAATAAAAATTAATTCAATTTTATTTATACAAATGAATTAATCTTTATTTTATTCGTTCTATTATCTCTCTTGATTTAAATCTTTATGTAAAAATTCGATTAAAAATTCAAATTTTCTGTTGTTACCATCAGTGCTAATCTTGGCTTGATGTTTCTTATTTGAACCACAGTATTTACTGAGGGCGTTAGCGTATGCTATATTTTTAAATAGTCTATTTAATATTTTGTCAATGTTTTCATTAAGTAGAATTATCTTATAATCGATGTAATTTCCTGTATAATTTCATATACATCATATTTCAGATATCACTTGAACATACACATTTAATTTTTGGATACATTAAATTAGATACATTAATCGATTAAAATTAAATTAAATTTTATATATACATATATTTTTTAATAAATTTTACTTTTATTTACTTTCGAATATCTCTTTAATTAATTTTATTATTGTTTGAGAAATACTTGATATTAATAAAGAGAAAAAGAATTGTTAATTAAGGAAATTTTGGCGAGTGAGCACTGGCTCATTAAATCATATGACATTCTTAATTTTTATATCTAACAATTATTGTATACAACTCTTTTTCATTCAGAATTATATTGTTATACTTTTCGATGCTACATATTTGAACAAACTATTGAAATTGTTTTGAAAGGGAAAAACAACAGCAGACTGCGACACGAGTTAAAGCAAATATTTAATTTATTAGTGAATCTGCGCAATCATAAAATATATTCATGTAACGATCAACGAGATATAACATCGATAGAGCTCGGCGTTGAACGTGACGAGACAATCAACGGGGGAATCGGACGTAATCGCAGACACCCTAGAGGAAGTCGCGTAACTTCCTCGCGGATCCGAGGGGGAGAATAGGGCGAAGCGGGACGGGGAAGGGACGAGGACCGACAGGGAAGGGCAACGGGGGGAGGCGCACCTTGTTAACCGGGTCTCACCATTTTTCTCTCGCTTGCGACGAAGCGCGGTGCGTCTGCGAAAAAAACGGTCTCGTCGTTTGCGTGTATACATGCTATATAAAAATAGAATCCACGGTGCGCAATTGGGGGTGTACGGTAACGTCATCGAACAATCGGGGGAACGGGGAGAAAACTCAACGGATCGCGGATGAATTACAGATCGAAAAATCAAACGTCAATCAGCTGTTCGCGGAGACGTCGCGACGCCGTGACATTCGGTGACGTATATGGTTCGACTACGGGTCAACATCACTATGGCAGACGTATACTCGACGCCCGTTGAATAACGAGCGTTTCCCGAGAGGGAAATCATTCTCCAAGCAATCCATCTCCCCAATTACGAGGTTTACGCTAAGGAAGGACCGACCGATCGGTCGATTAATCGGCTAATTGCGATCGACGTTTCGCGAGTAACGTCGCATCCTCCTCGTCGAAACGCGACCCTCTCCCCCTCCCTCCGAATCTCTCTAATCAATTCACTCGTCCAAAAAAAATATACGACGTTACTCGCGAGACATACGCGAGACATTCTGCTCTGCGTGCGGCTGCGTGTGCGACTCGGGCCGCGCCAAATTCCTGCGGGAGAGGGGGCGATAATCTAAATTAGATTGCAAAGATTACGCGGGTATCCCGACTAAAGTGAAACGAGAATGTCATACGCGATACGGAATAATAATCGGATTCCTTTCGCGACTCCAAGCTATTCAACGGAGTCGTCGAAGGGCGAGAAGATACGTATTGTAAATAAATGGCTCACTCGAGAAAGTATCTTCGAAAGGAAACCCCTACTCGCACCAGGATGCTACCTGGGCGCGGCCCAATTTACGACATCTACGCGGCGAATCGGGTCTCTACGACTCGCCATTCGCGTAACGCACTATGATCGAGCTACGACATCGGCCGCGTTCCTACGATTTGTTAACGACTTGGCCGTGTATAAATATATATATATTTACGTATATATATATATATATATAAATATCGCGACGCGCGAAGGGGACCAAGTAGAACCTCCTGTGCGCGTCTCATCGCTGTTGCAAGATATTAATTATTAATCTGAGATTGTTTAAGATACGGGTTCTTCTATCGACTCTTCCTCTCTTCCTTCCTCTTTCTCTCTCTCTGTTTCTCCCTCGCAGGCCCCGCGCTCGCGGTGGAGGATCTTAGCAGCCGACCTGGTGCAGCATCGACGCCAGCCGGAACACCCGCATCCAGGCGAACATACCAGTGGACGGCGAACGGCAAACGGTGGCCCGCGTCGACGACGACGTCGACGAGGTCTTGCGTTGCTCCTGTGCAACGGACGGCGACGTCGCGTCCATGGATGCCGCGTCGCTGCTCTCCGACTTCCTCTGCTTCTGCTGCTGCTGTTGCTGCTGCGGCGAGTACTTCATGTCCGCTGTTGCGTGCGATAGGGAAAATGATAAGGTGAGAGAAAGATTGGAGGTGAAGTGCTCATCATATTCGCGTCAGAGATGGAACTTGGAGAACGTTAACGTTAACGTAATGTTTTATAGAAAGACGGTGAATGTCGTGAATATTTCAGTTCACTTCATCAGGGAAGAGGAACCTGATATTATACTGTAGTATCAGGTTGTTCTTCCCTGATGAAGTGAACTGACATGTTCGCGAAACGTTGAAATGAAATGAAGAATTTACGCGGCTCAAACCCTAGAACCGCGGAAGCCAAACCTAATATCTCGTATATTTTTTCTACATATTTTTACTCGTGATGTAAGACGTTGAATTCAACAAGCCCGCGAGCAATTATTTTTGATAAATCTCCAATTGCAATTATTCCGCAATGAACTCCGAAGAGCGAAGAGAGATCTTTTTGCGTAAATGCGGTATCAGCCTTGACTATGTTTATTCGCGTCTATTTGATCACGGTCGTCTCTAACGCACACACGAAGCAAAAAATAAAGAGTATAATCTCGTTCTCAGAGTGATATATAATCTTTAATTTCGAAGAGCAATAATTTTTTCAATAACACATTCAATTTTTATAAAATCTTACTATTCTACTTTTTAATCAACCATATGCTTCATTGATTATCGTCTTCATCTAATCGCAAAGGCGACTTTAATACCGCATGTTCGCCCCTATGTTGAAGAAATTTTGTTTCGAATTTTTTTATACGCATGTCATGCATGTCGAAAGAAACGCGAGTCAGCGTTGCTCCGTATATTATACGGCTCTGTTTATTATACTGTTACGAAACCGCCGTTTTCCGGGAGCGCGCAATCGCTAGGTGGGCGTCTCAGTTGGCGCACGCGCCTCTTTCGACCAGCTGATTCCCTAGACCTACTTTTCCGATGATGAGCGGGCTGACATCATATATACATGGCCGTGTCGCTCTCGATACCGCCTTTTCCTTCTATCCGGTTTTTTACGAGCTGAAATACTGAATTTTCGCTCCATTTATTTATTTAAAAATTCATTAGAGTCAGCTGAGAAGCACGTGGTCTCTATCTTTCTCTTTCAATTTGCCTCTACAAATAATCGGCTAACTTTGATTAACGTTTACGGACATGGTTGCAAAAGTTATGATAAGCCTGTCTGGATATCCATTAGTTTTTTGTGATGATTTTATCTGTTTATATCTTCTTTTCCTCTCTCTCTTTCTCTTCATATACAACCGACAGTCATCTGCATTACGCGATCGTGATGTCACGCATCTTTAATAGCAGTAAATGCACATTTCGTCATACGCACCGTGCTAACTCGCAGCTGCAATTGCAATTAGATATAATTTCGATTCACATTGACTTTCCAGAGATACCGCACATTTCCCCACGCTTTTTCTTTCATTCTTTCTTCTTTTAAATATGCAAAGAGAAAATCCGGAATACAGAGAAAAAAACACTTAAAGACTTTCTGGCCTTTATATTTTAGGATAATCTACTCTTGAAGATTTTTGTGAAAATTAACTACAATTTTTTTGTTCATTAAGTTTTCTTTTGGAAAAACAATTTCTCGCAGAAAAAAATTTTAATTTTTGAACATTCGATATTTGCCATCGATACTTTTCTTTCCATTCACCATAAATGATTTCTATTTTGAGTAAATTAATTTTTTCCAAGAAATAATATTACTTGTTTTACTTTGCAAAATAAATACATAAATCATCTGACATATATCATCGCGAGCTCGTGTATTTGCGCGCATATATATATATATATATACGCACGTGCAATTGTGCATACACGCATGTCGACAGATTCCGTGCCCTAAATCTTGGTCGTTGCTCGAGGCCGTCCTTAGACCTGCACGCGCTACTTCATTGAATGAGCTTTACTTGATGGATATCAGCAACAAAGGTTACGAGTCATTGGCCCAAGCAAAATATTAGTAAACGTTATACATCTGCGTACATATTCGAAAATATCACCATGGATTTACACGTGTTTTCATATCCTAATCGCGAAATCGAAGATTAATTTTTCACGTTCAAGAAAGCAAATTTATAGCCATGCATAAAAACACTAATCAAAAAAATTATTTTCGTGTATATACAATATCAAAATTCAAACATTCTGTCAATTTCAATTCGCAATTAATACGACTGTGAAAATTATAAAATTAAATTTATTAACAATATTTTTTTCGCTCACATACTTTAAAAAGAAGAAGGAAAAATAACAGAGATATATTATATATTTATGTCGAATTATTTCGGCATCTCATAACTCGATTATCCGATAAGTTTTTCTATTGTCAATACTTTAGAGAATAGAATTTATTTGAGAAAGAGAGAGAAAGAAACTAAGAATACACGATCATCTCGAAGAGTCCAATCGTTTTTCGAAGCGTCCATCCTAGTCGTTGGTCGATTATCTTAAATCGCTAACAATAAACCTAAGTCTTCCCGCATAAATTATTGATTAATTGACAATCGATAAGCATGACAATTATAACGACTTGAGAGAGCGAGTCAAGATATCTAGAATATTAAAACCTCTTTCTGAATATTAGGATCGCGATAGATGTCTTTGCAATTTTTTTTCTATAAACATCTGCAAAAATAACAATTATTAAAAAAAAAATAAAATAAAATAATAAACATATTTCAATAGTTATAAAACATTTGTGCTTCAATTAATGTGTCATGATCGCCGATAACCATCGACATGCTTAGACTTCGCTATGATGGTTTCAGGAATCAGATCAATAGTCGTTAAATGTCAAAGCCACGTTAAATCGATCTGTCAACCGTAGAATGCGAGAGCCGAATGTGATCTAGCCTAGTGAAAGACATTCGCGGAATAAATATATCATGGTGAGTACGATGAAAAAAATATCAAAGTCTACAAGCAAATGATCTCTCATACTATTCTATTACTATATTCTAGCTGTTCCCTAAAATTGCCTCTAGATTAGCTGGATTCCGGAGTGAAACGGTTCTCCAAGTTCCCAGGACAGAGTCGACGCGAATTTTCTAATCGTCACTCACCCGATCGACTCGTGTTTGATCGCTGCAGCTCGTTCGCCGAGCTCGGACGTCGATTCCTCTAGCTGGTGAACGCGCGAGCTTCCACAGCGGTTCCGTGCGCGGCGCGTAGCGTTCTGCGGAACACGACGACGAGATGCATCGAAACCGAGAGCAGGAGGGAACGGGAGAAAGGGGAGAGAAGAGGAGGGAGGTGGCGAGGTGGTGCCTCCTCTTCGTCGCGCAGCCTGCACGTCGACGCGATCGTTCGGAGGTGCACGGTGATGGTGGGGTCGTTCCTCGTCTTCGTCTTCGTTGGTCGCGCATTCCACAGCGCCGGCGCTGCATCGACCCGGCACGCTTAGTGGTTTTTCGATGGTGAACGAAAAAGCTCCAACACCCATCGAACGCGGCTGCCGAAACGCGAACCCCGCGAGGATTGTTTGTCCCTCCCTCTCCCTCGTTCATCCTTGAAATTTTTGAAATCTGCCCTACTTTCGTATATAATAAAATTCGCGTTTCGTTTGTCAACTTATCTTACACAAGTGCTATGACGAGACTCCAAATCGACATCGTTAAGGTGTCCTTATTATTCAATTTCGATGTAATTTATTTTAACAAGCTTTGCGTACTTAAAACCACGTCTCTCGCAGATGTCCCGAATTAGGTAAAATTTGAAACACACGTAAAGACACTTTTTAAAGAAAGAAGACAGGTGTTTATAAATTTCTGAAATTTGTTTTTCGCGTATTTATTTTTATGAATATAGTTATATAATTATAAAAAAATATAAAAACATTTTTACCTTGCAAAGTAAATAATTTTTAGTATCATTCTCCAGAAAGGAAAGATCTTTTCTTTTTCAAGAATTTCCAAGTTTTTCATGTTTTTCCAGAAAATAGGTACCCTGTTTTTTTCGTTCAATTAAAAAGCGCTTAAGAAACTGACTAAAAACCGTAAAACTTCATCCCCCTCGCTGCCTTGTTTGCTTTATGCAAACACGATTACCTTCTATATTTGCATAGTAATCTCGTCTTACGTGATTCAGAATGTGTACAGTATACAATAGGTGCTTTCCATTTACATCAAAACTCAGATAAATCTCACTTCTGTCTTTCTTTAACATGAATGTTGAAGAAAGACAGAAGTGAGATTTATCTGAATTTTGATGTAAATGGAAAGCACCTTATATTTGCGACAAGAGTCATTCGGATAATCCTTAGATCACCGATTCGCTTGACGCTGCAACTTTGACCGGTACCTTGAACATTTGTCAAAAACAATTTCTCTCATTTTTATCTTCGTTATCTGACACGGAACAAGTAACCGGTGTTCGCTCGACAAACATAAAGCTATCCATCCCGATCGATACATCCGTTCTTGGACTTCTCTTCCTGTGTATGGAAAACCGCGCATGATTATGCATGAAACTTCGCGGTTACGTTTGCCACGAAATGCGGTCAGAATATTTGAATAAAGTCCTTAGATAACAATACCTAAAACCAGTATAATATGTTTATAATATATGTCTTTTTTTGGTATTTAAATATTAATGCAAGAATATACAGAGAAAAAATACCTATGTATAAAGCAGAGATATATATTTCTATATCACTAAAATTGAGTTATTTTTAATTTAATTTCCATGTTTTTCGTGGAAAATGATAATTAATAATTTTAACTTTTAGTTTTAATATATTTCTCTCTCTCTTTCTAAAGCAATTTTAATAAAATTACCTCTTTTGTAGTTTTTAGTTTATATTAATTTATATATTCTGAGAAAATTTTAAATTTGATTTTTTCAAATTTCTAACTAAATTTTAATAAATTTAATTTTTTAGATTTTTATATATTAGAGAAAATAATGTGATGATAAAACTGTGTCAATTAAACACAGCTCTCAGTTTGATTAGTCCAATCTGAGGCTCACGTGTTATCACGTGATACGAGAATCATATGACCATATTAGCGGAATCTGATTAAACAGCTTACATAGTGTGTTTTACAAACACCGCGCAAACGTTACTAATGTACACAGCGGCAAGTGCGTTTATCTGTTCCGCGGGAATAATCTTTCATTGGAGGTGTCGTGCGCCTGTCGGGGGTAAAAATAGTTCAAGTTACCCTTTGACAAACGCCATATCGTAATTCCAGGTCAGCGAAACGCCCACAAAGAATAAAAAAAAAAGGATTATTCGTCATACAATTTTATATACGTGTTATAAATATATCAAAGAGTGGGAAGTATATTCATAAAAGCCTCACAAGTATATGTGTTTAAAAAAATATATAAATATATCTAGTCTTAAATAATCACCAAGAAAATATAAATATCTCAATGTAAAGAAAATGCCAAAATTTTGTTAAGGAATTAAATTATAAAAAAATTACTAAACTAATTACGTATAATTAATTTTATAGCATACAAATTAAATATTCTAACAATGCAAATGTTGTTTCCGGTATATGAATTGATGAAAAAAAAACTAATTTTATACATTTTCAGCAAGGAACAAGAGAAAAGATTAAATTTCATAATTTATCATTTAGATCTAAATTTGTTGGAACTTTTAAATGTCTTTTAAAAAATGTACTATATTATAATATTTATTAATAAAATTTACTTTTTTCCCTTCAATAACTGACCACACAGATAAAATTTTTTGTCTAATACATGGGTATATACAAAATCAATTTACAGCATACGTCAGTTTTGCAAAAATACGCAAATAAGTAAACTTACCTATTGATATGCCATATCGAGCAGGGGCTTTTTGGCGTAGACGGACTTTTGGGCGAGCTTATCGCATTCATGCCGATCGACGATGACTTCGATGACGACTTCGACGACGATGAAAAACTCGATACTCCGCTTTCCGGCGAACGCGGCGATCGATTATCCTCGCCGTCAAAAGTTCCCAATTGCCAGGAATACCTCATCTTGGCGCGAGGACTACCATGATTAGGACTTGAGCCGCGCGAGCTCGACACACTTTTCGGACTCTTGGGACTCTTGAATCCACTAGAACTAAAGATGTGACCTAATCGTAGTCTCAAAGACGTCTTATCTTTCGGTCTTGCAACACGATTGTTGTCGATGCTCGAAAAAGCCCGATCGGGCGATTCTGAATTACTCGTCATTTTTCGAGAACGATTTATTCAAGCACACTTTATGCAAACACACTTGTCAGATTAAAAATGGAAATTTATCATCATATACGTATAAAGAATCAAGATATTTTCTCGATTTCATGTAAACCGAAACTCTGAAAAAAAAAAAAACACAAATTTGAAAAATAAGAATTAAAATAACAAATTATATGCAGTTAAATTAAGTCTGTTACAGTTCTTTCTTCCCGAATGATTATCACAAATAATTAAAATTCCAAATTCTTCAAACGATTATTATTTACGCGTTAAATTCCATTATACTATTCGTAATATTCCGTAACACTATTCGAAATATTTGATTATGTGAATCGCACAACGTGTTACATTAGAATGATGCACAGAGAACAAGTGCTATCAAATTTCACCAAGAAACCAAGCAAAACTCTAAGCCATAGACTTCCTGTCGGCGACAACCGCATCCTTTCTGTTGAGCTTTTATCAATTTTAAAGTTCCTTAAATAAAGAGGAAAGACTAATAAGATACGGAAGGTATAATATACAAAAGCGATAAAATGCTCAAACATTCGACATAGCAACACTGTGGCATTTGTTCAATTTAATCGATGTTTGAAAATCATAACATATGTCAATGACAATTAATGCCTCATAAATACTTTAGTCCAACCGTTCAAAATAATTTGGAAAAGAGAACACAATTACAAATTTTCAATTGCCTAGTTTGTATTCTGTCTTTGATTTACAGATCAACACTCGCTGCATGACACAATCGATATAATGAGAATAAATAGGGACGCGCGAATCCGCAGGATGCGAGAGGAATAGCTCAACCATTCGCATGGTTTCGCGTTCCTGAGAACATTTCTTCGATGAAGAAAAAGAGAAGAAGCAGGATCAGCTAGCTGAATCCCACTATCATATTAGTACATACTTGCCTACTTATATCAATAATAGAATAACAATTCATTACTAGTTGATCATGAACGCTTTGAATACCATCGAGTGGGGAGTCCATGAGATGAACACGAGTGAGATGAGTGGGAGGAGTGTGATGAGATGATAATCGTACTAATATCGCTCCACCATGCATTTCGCGCGTGCTTGCTCGCGTTTGTCGCGATTTTTACAATTGGTGGCATGTACGCGGGGAGGAGAGGCAGGACACTTATTTCGTCGCTTGTTCAAGATAAGCAATAAGGTCACCCCGTTCCTGCGGTTTCTTTAATCCGGCAAACACCATTTTCGTGCCGGGAATGTACTTCTTTGGATTTTCCAGGTATTCGAAGAGGGTATCCTTATTCCAAGTGATACCTGAAAAGTAGTTTTACGCACAAATTAAAATTGAATGCATAAATAAATTACATTAAAACATATTAAATAAATTATATTTTTAAATATATGAGAAAAAAATGAAATTTTGAATGCTATTTCTAAGTTTATCACTTTAATTATTGTTTTAATAAATTACTAAGTCTGTACCTTTTGCTTTATTGGCATCGGTATATAGGAAACCTGGAGCTTGACCAGTTTTCCTACCTATGAGACCATGTAAATTAGGACCTACTTTGTGTTTGCCACCTGCTTCGACAGTATGGCACTGTGCGCATCTTTGGATGAAAAGCTAGAAAGCAAAATAGACAATTGCGTAAGTAAGTTACCATTTATACAAGTGTGTTATTCAATGCATTATATTGTTTATAGAATTGTCCTCAATCACATTATTCACTATTCATTACATCTATTGTAATATTGCTAACATATTACGTCAACTTGCAAAATATTTAATACAAATGTTTAACACGTTACCTTCTTTCCTTTCTCTGGATCACCTGCCGGGACACCCATATTTGCTTAAAATTCTCTAATCTGAAAAAAAAAATGCTCAATTATTTTCATGAATTGTAATATTAAGAAAATAGAGAAACTAATCTTTATCATCTATACGTGTATATTTTATTAAATATTTTATTATTTTAATGTTTAATGTAAATTCCACTAAAAAGTTTACTTGTTTAATGAATGTATATACATATGTATACGATAATAACATTAAAAATAAGAATAATATTAATAACAAATATATAATTTTAATCAAATTAAAATTTGAATAAAAAATTAAATTTAAATAACCAAGATAGTCATCGATAACGACCTTTCAATCACAGATACGATGGTATGTACTTTCGTAAGAGTGATTTCGAAAAATTGGCGCCAGCAAGAGAATATTTGTTTCTACTAGCAATTTGCTTTGCCAACGAATGCGAATGAAATACACGAGCATTGGTCAACAAAGAACGAAAATACACTCTAAACACACTTCTTCAGATTCAGATACAGATGATAAACAAATTTAATTCTAAATTTATTTATAATATTCTATAAAATATTTATAAATCTTGAATCTCTTTTTTTCTCTTTCTTTCATCTTTATAATGTTTAAGATGTATATATAGTTATATAACGACAGATTCTTTGTCTATTATATAATTTAAAATTCTAAATATATAATTGCTATATTAAAAATTTTATGTAATATTTGTCTCCATCTCTGTTTCTTAAAATTTAATAAATTGTAATATTATTACATTGATTCATTATTGGTTCTTTTTTTGTTATGTAAGCAATTCAATTCTTTCGTCATAACATGTCACACGTGTATGACGTATCCGAAGGATTTTGATGACACGTCACGCTCGTGGAACTTTAAAGCTTAAGCAATCATACTGATACCATCCAGATTACATTTAACAAACTGCTTTAAATCAAAGAAACTATTTGCAACACGTGGCATCAATGTGATAAATGATATCACATGTCGTAACCGAGTTCATTCAAGATCGGGATGAATAAAAAAACATAATGTATAAAGGGGGAGGGGGGGGGGAGGAAGTACAGCCACGTGCGGCCAAGATCGATCTTTGAGCTCAATTTATCAAAATCGAATTACCTCATATCCGATTCTCGCTGTAAATCATCTGTACCATTGAGAGCAAAAATCTATTACAATCGCGATTAGCGCCATTTCGATCAATCGATGATGGCATTTTCTGCCACCCCCGCGACGCGACCTCGGACAAAGGAGTCACACGATTGTAAAATCCGGTTGGAAGATTTGCTTCTAAGATTCTGATACTGGCTCAGGGCCAGGGTTAGACGCGTTACGTAATTCGTTCTCGTCTCACGCGCTCCTACGAGAAGGTCGGGAACGACAAAAAGAAAGTGAGAAAAAGATGCCGCGAATCTTTTCAAACTTTTTCTCTACCTTTCAAATTAAAAGCGCGTTTTCGAAATCGCGTGAATGCGATTAGATAACACGATCGATCGGGATCGCGTTTCACTGACACGAGCGAGCACGTGGTACCAGGTCATCGCGAGGACTAAATAAGCGACATCAATTCGGGAAAGCAAAGACGCTCGTCTATCTTCAATACGCACTGTGCGTGCACGCTTCCTGCGTACGTGCGTGCTCGTCCTACTTACCGAACGTTCCTGTCACACGGGAAAACCGTAACTAGTTTGACCGTCGTTTGACTGTGAACAGCGGTGCCGATCGATCTAGAGCCACTGGTCCACCACTGGCAAGTGCTGACGCAACATCGACGTGCATAAGTGTGTATGTGCGTACATACGTACATGTCATTGGGAGGACGATCGCTAGATGGCCACGAGAAATTGGCCGCCAATTTTTGCATTTGTGTCTTATATTGTACTTGATCCTACTCATCTATTTGTTTCGATTTGTTTCACATGTTTAGGTCAACGCTAAAAATATAATTATTAGTAATATATAGATTCTAATTAAGATATGTTACAAGATGATACGGTTTCATGATTGGTCCGCCATTTTTTGTCCATCGCGCCGGTTCTATTGATCGACCAATCAGGACAGAGAAATCCTTTACCCTGATTGGTCAATGAAACGACTCCATACTTGCAAATGTCAAGCTCAAGATTGGACATAATTTTCTTTCTCGTAGGATTTTGAAAAAAATTGCTATTATCAGTATAAAATTAATCTATTATGACGTTACTCTGATCAAAGAGTCTCTTTTTATCATTAGATATCAGATGTGATTAGGTGATTGGAAAATTTCTTCATCGCTAATAAAGGGATGTCAAAGTAGATGGTTCTGAAAATCATGTATCCGTCATTTCATATCATGTTTCTTCTCTAATAAATATTTCTTTATGCTTTATGTTATTTAGTTTATCCGGTTCGACGGAAAGGTGATCATTCGCGTTTCTTTCAGCGCGCGAAGGAGACTACTAAAAGTTTAAAAAGCGTTATTTATTAAAACCCGATCCCCTCATTATTTTTTTTTCTCAAGAGAAGATAATTCCGAGACATGGTAAATGTCACAAAAGGCATTCTAGTTGAATGGTAAGTTTATTTAAAAAAATAAAAAATAATTTGTTGATAACAGATTACAAACTAGCAGAGAATGAGACTTATTCTATGTAATCCAAGCCATCAGGAATATTAAATTGCTTATTGAGATCTTGTTCCGAGATGTTAAACTTAGTTCTGGACCAGCTCTGTATAGCAAAAATGTTCTCCGTCCATATATTTGCTAGTTCTTTGGCCCTCTAACAAAGTGTTACACATTGCCAATTTCAATAAAATTTAATATTACATATTATCTTATTAAATGGAATATAAGAATGATGATTAAAATTGTCGTTTGATATTTAAGAAAGAGATAAATTAATTATTAGATTTATTTTAATGCTCGATACCTGTGCTTTCCTTTTTATTTCTGCAATTTCTTCTGGATTGATAACACTGAATTTGGCAATTTGCTTTTGAATTTCTTGTTCCTCTTTCTTTAAACATTCCACTTCTTCTAATAATATTCTCCTCTCCTCTGTATCATTCTTTAATTCCTATATAATAAATGATAATTGCAAAGAATACTAGATATGAATTTAGTATAACATTAAACATACAATATTAATTTTTATGTCACCTTTTCTTTCTGTATCTCTTCCTTCAGCTTTTGAAGCTTAAATTCTGTTTCGACTATCTTTTTGCTCGTGTCTGCTATTTTGCGTTCTGTTGCAGCAATACTTTCTCTATAAAATATAATTTTTCAACTATTTTCTATCTTGTGGTTTTTTTAAACACAGCAATATATAATTTTCGTAAAATTACCCTGGAAATTTCCAAAAGAATATAGAATTGCCAATTTTCTCAGATTGTACTAAACCATCATCCACCAATGCTTGTAGTACATCTTGAACAGATTGCACCACAATTTTCTTTTCCTTTGAAGCAATTTTTTCAATTTCCTTTAGCGTAAAGAATTCTTTTTTTTCATGAAATATTTGTATTATTCTTAAACGTTTCTCTTCGAGAGAAACACCTTTTCTTTTGGACATGGTATCTATGTATCTACAATATTACAAAAATTATTAATTAAACAAATTTGTCTACATTTAGTGATGCAGCTATGAAACAGTTTCTCCTACATTTGGATGAAACATCTGCACTGGGAAGAAAGTTTATAATTCAAGATCTGGACGAGAGACACCTATTTATATCTGCTGATATATTAGAGACTTTGCAAGCAAAAGTGGACGATCTAATGGATCAAATATCATTCACATATGCAGAAAAATAAATAAAACAAAAGAAGATATATACAATTTATACTTTAAGACTTGTAATATTATAAAATCAAAGAATGGCTCGAGAGTCTGGTAGAATAAAGGATGCATTTCAAAAGAGAGTCCTTGACGATGTTGCTCGTAAACGCAGGCAAAAGAAGGCCTTGGAAGCATTGGAACAAGATAATTTCCATGATGATCCACATGCTGACTTAGGTATGTCATAAAATCTATCCTAAATATCTTGCAACGAATAATCAATTGAATTTTTTCATGTTAGTCATGAGTAAAAAAGTACCAAAATTTCAAGAGACACTAGACAATAGAGGTGGCAGCAGAAAAAAGAAAACTCGCTCTGCAGAATACTACAAGCAACGCTTTCGCAAAACGTTTGCTCAGCTTGTCGAGGAAGATCTGAATATAAATCCTAATCCACCAAATTATACTTGTGCTCAGGCACCACCTTCCCGATTTCCCGAGAGGCATTTTTGCGCAGTATGTGGTTTCCCTAGTAATTATACATGTATACCTTGCGGTGCTAGATATTGTTGCATAAAGTGTCTAGGTACTCATCTAGATACGAGATGTATGAAATGGACAGTTTAACAATTGCTACAATTTTATTTTGGAATAAAATTAATGCACCTCGAAATCTATATCATTTTCTGACAGCATCTACCGACTTGATTAGTAGAAATACATTATATATTTTGATGAGACATAATTTATAAAAATATTAGTAAAATATTTAAAATAATACAATTTGTAACGATAAAATAAGAATTTGACATACCTCTATTATCCGAAAATGAAAATAATTCCTATCTAAATTCACGATATAAAGCAAATATTACTTAATTACACAAAATAACTCGTCTAAATAATTTTGCATGAGAGTTCTCTAACATAACAAAAATTGAACTGAAGATTATACGATAATAAAACTCTGTATTTGTAGCCAAAGTGACATGTGTCTTTGTATACATCTTTCATTCTTAGCTATGATCATCGAGATACTAGAGATGCTTCGAAGAATTGCGTCAACCAATCAGAATAAAGAAACGTTTACTCTTTTTGTTTTGATTGGTCGATCGAAATGGAATATCGGTGGTTCCTCCACCTAATTGGACAGTTATTAGTAATTCCGCCATTTTATCGACAGCCATGTTGAACTCGCGAAGCAGACGACATGCTGAAATGTCAACGGCTCGACATGTCTATGTTGATATTTACGTTCATGGTCTAAAGCTGTGTACGTAGCAGAGCGCTCTGACGGCGGTGAAAGCACATATAACGGAATGGTATCGTGACGAGAGCGGACGGACGAGAGGCAACGGAAACTTTGGCAAACGTAGTCGATTTAACGAGAACGGTATTTTTGCTTATCGAGAAAAGATACGCCCCGTCGTCTACGCGCGATCACCGTGCGTTTTCGCGTCATCATCGCGTTCGCGGTATAGGTTATAACGGCGCGCGCGTAAGATCGGGCTAACAACCGAATCCAAAGAGAGAGAGAAAGAAAGAAAATACGTGTGTACGGTTTATATATCGATCTTTTGTTATTTTCACGCGAAGCGTGCACGCGAGCGAGTAGAGTGACAGAAAGAGAGAGAGCGGGGGGGGGAGAGAGAGAGAGAGAGAGTAAGTGACAGAGAGAGAAAAGTGGAGTGAGGTTAGACGCGAAATTTTTTTTTTTTTTTTTTTTTAATAAGGCAGCTAATTCCGAGATTTACGCGCGCGATTTATCTCGAGAGCTTCGAGGCGCTCGCGAGTTTTCGGAGTACTCGCGATACGGACTTATCTCGCGACAGTTATCTCGGTTTTGTTTCAGCGAACGATCATCGCTCGCGATTATCGCTGTTTCGTGTGTCAAAACAATTCGATTTGACTCGAATTCGAAAATTGCATCTCATCGGAGAAACGTAAACTTCGTTATGGAGTTTCACCGACCCGTAAGAGCGCGAAAATTAAACCGGCGTCTCTAAAGACGATCTTTCTGTATCTTTCATTTGAATATTCAGATGTATATATATTTGAATATACTTTTAGATAATTTTAGTTTTGAAATAATTTTATAATTTTTGGATATATTAGATATCATTAGTATTTTTATATATATAATTTTGAAACAATGAAAGGCAAAGTGCAGCAATAGACCTGTTCTATTTAACTAAACTTTTTGCATTTTTCGTTTTTTCTTTCTCTCTTGAATTTTTATAAATTTATATCTATCTCATTCTCTATTCTAATTCAGCTAAAAAGAATAAATCTAATAGCACAATGTTCGATATTAATATAAATTGATACCCGATTATTGTCCTACCGTTCGTTGTTATTTGACATCACCGATACGTTATATCTTTTGCGATAATTGTCGACTTAAAGTGTACTAGGAAAAAATACCGGTAAGAGAGATAGATAAAGAGATAACGGAAAGATAGAAGGAAAAGAATAAATTCGCAGAACGATTAAAAGAGTGATTATTAAAGAGCGCGCTCAGTCGCTCCGAGTTGCAGTGAAAAATTTCGCGCGAAAGTGTACGTATTCGAATAAAGACACGTATAAAATTCAATGATAATCGAAATCGTGTTAATTTCAAGGTGAGCGCAATTTCTTATATACGCGATAAAAGGTTTCGCATCGATCGTCGCGTCTCTCTCTCTCTCTTTGTCAAAGTAACACTACAGGAAAAAAATTTATGACATGTTAATAAATAATATATTGTAAATTATTTTCGCATATTTATAGAATGCGTGTTTAGCGAAAGTGCACCGAATCCCCCGACGTCATCTACGAGAAACGCGCGACGTTTAATTGCAGAGATAATTGTTGCCGCATCTTCCGCTATTAATTATGACGACCCTAGAATCAGACGAGACCCATGTCGATAAAATGCCGCATGTGGAATGGAGCAAAACGACCTCCGGATCGGCAGGATGTATGTTCCCCGATGGACTGAACCCCCTAGAATGTCAGATGGCCGGCCACTTCTTCGATGGTGATAGACACACTATTGGTAAGTGCGAAAATTTTGCGCGCATTTTATTTGTGCGAGATATTTAAAATTATATGTTGATATAATTTAATATAAAATTATATCACATAAATTTAAATATAAAATTATATCAATATATAATTAATATATAATTAATCTATAAAATATTACATATTAATATAAATCAATATAAAATTATATATTAATATAAATTAATAAAATTATAAATTAATCAAGTGTACAGAGAGGCAGATAGAACCATTATATAATTATTGATACAAAATTCAAAATTTATAATAAATTAAATTTAATTAAAATTTAATATAAATTAATGCAAGTTATTAAGAGTGTGTTTTTAATAATAAAAGTTTTTTAAGATATATTAAATTTAGATCTTTATTGTATCTTATTAAACTTAGATCTTTTTGGCCAGAATTTAAAATGTAAAAAGGATTTTTCTTCCTCTTTTTTTATAAAAATATACGTAAAATAATAGAAGATTACAAATTATGTCAAGTAATGTTTGAAGTCCGACGAAAATTCAGAAATGTTTGCATACAGTTGATTTATCTGCTCTTGATTTAGTACTATTCTAACAATTGCTCAATTCTAATCTTATCTTGCACATATTTTTGTACACATCGCATTCAAAAATATATATTAAGGTCGATCTTTTGTATTCCTATATACTACTTTTAATTTATCGATCTAAAGCATAAGCAGAGAATCTCTATAATATTGATTATAAAATAAAAACAGATATGCAATAATATTTTATATCAGTTGAATATAATTGGAAATATCACACATTTATCGATAGTATTAACATTTGTTTATGTGTATTAGATAATTTACAAAGGGGTGTATTTATGCAGGCATGTTGGTATGCAGACGGACTGGACATGTATTGAAACCGGCGACTAAAGCGATCATCGGGGAAAGAGAAATTGCATTCTACGAGGACTTGAAGAATTCCCATGATGCCACGATAGTGCAACTAAAAAAATTCGTTCCATGCTATTTTGGCACAACAGAACTACAAGTCTTTAACAAACGTAAAGATTTTCCTACAATCTAAACGCGATACAATATCTTTGTTATTAAAGTGAAATAACATTTAACTTGATCTCTTTCTCTCTCTCAAAATTTTTTTTATATATAACATATATAATGTAAATAATATAAAATTTAAATATACATGCATTTACAGAATATATCAATTGTAATTGTATAAGAATTAATTAGAATTTACTGTTATGAATATGATATTAATTAATCATTTATCTTGATATCTAGATAGCATCTATCAATATTAATATTCTAATCTAATCGCGTTATCTAATCAATTTATTTGATGACAGGTACGAAGTTTCTCAAGCTTAAGGATATCACGGAGGGCATGGCAGAGCCATGTGTGATGGATATCAAGATTGGCCGTCGCACGTGGGATCCTTTAGCCACGCCAGAGAAGAGGGCAACGGAAGAACTCAAGTATGCCGAATCGAAGCGTGCTTATGGTTTTTGTATAACCGGTTTTCAAGTATATTGTCTCTCCACTGGACGATTAAAAAAATTTGACAGAGATTATGGCAAGAAACTTGATGCCAAGGGCGTCGTAGAAGGTATCTGCTTTAGAGTTTTAGGAGACATACAAAGTTCGATAAGAAAAAAAAAGTATAACTGTCACCCGATGCAAATGAATTCAAGATTTACGAATACTAAAAGTCTATTTCAGGACGTAGGGCGTAGTGAGTTTTCTTAAATAACCGAGATAGCACGTTGTCCGCCTCCGATTCGAGCATGGCTAAGGCTAAGTCTCTTAACTCACTGGTGATCGATCGGAAATCAAAATTAGTGTATTTTTCAAATTGCAAATATCAATATGGAACGAATTTTAACTCTAGAACCTTGACAGGACTTAATCACGTTACTTCTATGATATTTCGTCATATTTTTTCATAATTTAAAATAATTGCGCACATTCTATTGATCTTTTCCTATATTGTATAATTTTCTATTACTATATGTTAAATCATATTATTATATTAAACGATAATAATTCCATGTCAACGTTCTAGAGTCAATAGCAAATTAGACGTTAGCTTGGGCGCATTAATGAGAAGAAAAATCTTTGCGACATATTTTATGACTTAGTGATAAGACTTTAAGTTTTACATCTTTCGAAACCGCGTTAAAAAATCTTCTTCTTGTCCTCATGCAGCAATGAAAACTTTCTTGAACATAACACCTGAGAGGCCAGCCTGTCGGCAGTTGATCTTCGCACTGTTGTCATTCCTGGGGAGAATCATGCTGTTCTTCCGCATACAGCGGAAATATCGCTTCTACTCCAGTTCACTTTTGGTCGCCTACGACGGTCGAAAATTACGGCAGTGCTGTCGTTTTGATAATGAAGATCCCAATGATCAGATGTACTCCAGAGATAAGTCCGCGTTCTTTCCGTCGACGAGTCGTACCACTTCAGGCCCAAACGTATCCGAGCAAGTCGCGTTGATCGCGTCCGTTTCCAACGTAGGAATCAAGAGAAATTGGATGGAGGCGCAGATAAGTAGACCAATACTCAAAAGGAGCGTAAGTCTCAGCGGATCCGTGCCGATAGCGTGTGAGCAGATATTGAATCGGAGCGGGTTTTATAGTCCAGATTTCAAGATAAACCGCCTGTGTCGATCTTGCCCGAGCCAATTTTCGCTTCCATGCACGAATAACGTCACGATTAAAGATATTCGCAACATAGAAAACAACTGCAATTGGGTCAAAGTAAACATGATTGATTTTACACATGTTTTCCCTGCGGATGACTCCGATTTGGATTTTAATTATTTGGAAGGTATCGAGAACTTGATCAAGCTTTTAAGTACATTCATCAAACGTGTTCGAAAACGCGAGCAAGACAACTTTTGTGCAACTATTGCGCAATAAAGTTTTCTTATCAAAGAGAATGATGTGTTATTCGTGATGATGTTCCCGGAAGTGAACGAAGAAAATTGATTCGGCTAAGAATAGAATTGACGATGTGTCGGCCTTATTATCGAACGATGGAGAGTAAAATAATCAATAGCGCCAAGATCTTTGACAATGACAATCGTCAGGTTGAAAAAGGACGCTGTTCACCAAGGAAAACTACGAGGAAAGCTACTGAGCTTTTGGAAGAGAGGTATTGAAATCTGAAGAAACATGAGAGTATCGAATGTAAACAGATACAATCTCCAAAAGACGGCAATTTTATATGGACTTGAGGCGACATGTTTTTCTCTAAGATTTCAGCAACAATTACTCGATATCGAGTCAAATATCGAGTATGAAAGAGGATTTTTCTGCCAAATTTAAAGAGGCAGTCTAATCTAATCAAACAGACGATTAATTTTGAATATAAACAGATTCCAAAGAGAACGTCTTCTCTAGAATACAATTAAGACTTTTATACTTTGCCAAAAAAATTAACACATTGTATAAAGTATCTAAGAATTTCGTACACAAATTTCTCCATATTTGCCGTATACATAAAAAAAAATATGAATGTAAAAATTCAGTGCCGGTAGAGAAATGTGTAGTACATCTCATCGTTCAAGTTCATACTACGACGACAATAAGTCGCACTTTATAACACTGTATTGCGATGGCAAAGGATCCTCTAAAAATGATGTATCTTTACTATTGAATTTGCCACAGATAATTTATATTGTACGCATTACGTGAAAGTGCAGAAATTATTGTAAGTATAACACCAGCAATAAATCATTATGATGTAAAGAATGAATAAGTTATTGAGCGCTTCTATCTTTGTGGTAAGATTCTAGGAATCTATGAAAGATAATAAAAAATCTTAATTACTTTACATTTAAAAATATTAATTAAAATTAATTAATATTAGTTATTACTAATAAAATTACTTACAACTTGATATCTGTATCTCGATAAGCAACATTATACGATTATTTTATCCAACGATATATAACTTAATCACTAATAATTATTATATTTTTATGATTCTGTCATCAATAATCTAAATTTTATCGCGTTATTTACTTCTTAGAGCCGTTTTCGCGCGACTTACCAGGATCCATCAAGCATACAGACAAGCTCTCACATTGTTGTATAATATTTTATTCGTCATTCACTCGTAAACAGTTTTTACAGATCGTCGCCGATTAACGCGTCCGCGTTATCGCGACCGAATCAACCGCGATAATAATAATAATTTGTTTAATCTCTCGTATAACACTTATGATAACGCGCGCGCGCGCGCAGGTACACGTTCCTGTACGCGTGCGTGTGTAGGTATAATGTATGTATATAAGAATGCGCATACAGGCACACAAGAATGTACGCGTAGACACATTATATACATATGTAGATTGCTCACGATCACCGTTCGCATTCTTCTCCCTCTCTGCCGCATCTTCTTTTTACCTACGCTCACTTTACTAACGCTTTCTCGTTCAATTTGGGTTAGTGACTTAATCGAGGACTGCGCGTGATCGAAACTATCTCATGTTACATACACTGTATTTTCGCTTGTCTAACTACGAATCGAAATTGCCTCTTTAAAAGTTGAAGGAGAAGGAGGGGAGGGAAGGGGATTATACTTTCACAGCTTGAATTTTGTTAGTTTTGTCTATAATTCTACGATAAAAATGTCGAGATATCTCAGAATTTGAAATAATAGGCAAAGCTATTTTTATTACAATCTGATAGAATAATGGAATCATCACATATGAAGAAAATTAATCTGTTACAATCGCGACTGTATGCATAATTAACGTCATCAACGTCGTTATCGCGACGAGTTTATAATCGGATCGGATGATTATGTAATTAAACAAAGTGTAATAAACGATCGATGGAGCAACGCGAACAGTTGATCTCCTTCCTTTCGCCCGACGACGTCGGGAAACGCGCGTTGATTCTCGTCCAATTAGATAGTGAAACAAGAACGCGACAATAACGAGATAATAATATAAGTAGCCCTATATCACATAGTAAACGCAAGGCGCAACAATAAATATTGCAAGACGCATTAAATAGCTAAGTGTGTAACGCAATAGTTCCGTAAAAAAACAACGGATCTTGTTAGTACGTACGATAAAATATGCATCATGCTAGACTAATAATTGTTATACAGTGTAATCGGAACAAATCCACGCACTCTTTTTCTCTCACATATAGACACACACACATTCTCTCTCTCTCTCTCTCTCTCATTCCTAATTACATAGGTATAATTACAAAGCGATTCGATCGAACGATTATAAGAACGATTGTTCGTGTATTTAGTTCGCGTCTCGTTCCCCGCATTCGCTCTCACAAGATAAACGAAGAAAACCTTTATAAGGAGATAAGCCGCTTCGCTATACGAGGCAAATGGCAATAACAACGAGAGATGCGATACGCGTATTGATGAAAAAAAAAAATAAAAAAGAAAAAATTGTGCTCTAATCGATCGCTCGAGTTTCCTTTCGCGTTCGCATCTTCGCATATGTTTCCTTTACGCATATCATAATATAATTAGACTCGCTTCAACATTATAATTAACGGTTACTTCGTCGATAATTATTTTAATTGCTTTATTAGCTGCTACTTTCATTTAGGTCGATATTTTTAACGTATTAATAACTATATAAATACAGCAGGCATTCGTTATGTATTTACAGATCACTTTCCTTCTTCTTCGCTCTCTCTTTCTCTCTCTTTCACATTCTCATTTCTATTTTCTTGCATCGTAACTCGCATTTTCTACAGCACCCGCTTATCTCTCTCCTTGTCCTTATTCTCTCGCAAATTTTGATGACGAAAGAGCGGATCGTTGTCATTAAATTAGCCATTAAATTAAAGCCGTATCAACACCGACATTATCCCCCACACACATGTTCAGTCTTATAAACTCTAATTTCCTGATTATGTTAATGACTTGAACGATCTTCATGTTAAGTTTAAGTAAACGTATAACGCACATTTTCTGAAACCAGCACGTATGATGATTGTTATCTCGGCAATATTAGAATAATAATACTAACGATATGAAATAAGATAATAATTGACACAGTGTTATAATTGTTCTAAATACATTATCGTTTACGCGTACTATGACAAATTAGTATCTGTATCATCGAAATCGTCACCAGGAAACGAGGCAACGAGGGTCCAAGACCGACCGATGTTGGCGGACGCAAGGACGAGGAGTCGCGCGCGCGTTTGAGAGATTCGTCTGAATGCGCTGCTTAAATATGCCCGACAAAAGCCTGCGAAATTGACGAATTACGACGGTAAAGTCGAACAATTGCATGCCTGGCCCACGCTGAATTAGGGCTCTTTGCGCTGCGAGCATCGCCGGGCATCACCATGGCGAGCCCGGCTCGTTATCTCTCACCGGATTTCGATCTTATTAGAGCTCTGAAAGGGAGGAGATCTCCCGGACAATGGCACGTTCAAGAGAGTGAATCGGAGTTCGTCATGGGCCGTTGTTCTCTCTCTCTCTCTCTCTCATCGAATCAATGGATATAAATGATCCAATTGGATCATCGCAAAATGGATTCAGATATCGAATTTCCTTCGTTAGCGATTTGATGATAAGATATCATTGCTATATATTGCTTCCTTTGAGAGAGAAAACGCCTAATTTCTTTTAAATTTCATACATATGGGATATTTCTAAAGTGACTGTTTTGGCAAAATTATAAATGTTTTAAAAAAATGTTATAATGGCATGTCCATTATTATAACAATTTCATGCATTTATAAGTTTATTCTGCGAAAAAATTGATCGTTTTGAAGTCTATAAAGATATTTATGGTCGCCACGAAACTAATAATTAAATTAAATCCATAAGTATATATTTTATTTAAATTATGTATTTATATTTTTTTTCTTAAAAGCTTTTTATAATTCCAAACTAGATAGTCACTTCAAAAACCCTATATATATATATTCTTACTTTTATTTTTAGCATCTAGACTTGATATCCAATTTTGAGATCTCTGAAGAAAAAATACCACTGTAATATTTTGAGAGTTTCGCACAAATATTTAATAATATATATCTATAAAAGGCAATACTTTCATTTTGAGATGTATGTTGTGCGGGATAGAATCCTCAACGCTTTAAATCACATGAGGGACGTTTCTGAATTCAATTTCACAAGATATATCTAAAAGTAAAGGCAGTTGATTGGATCTTATTTTTAATAGATATTTACTCTAATAATTTATAAAATAAGATCGTTTAAAATAGATATGTTGAATATTTTATATCGAGGGCTCCATATCGTTGGCCAAATCGGAAATGAGAGATTACCGTCTCAAGATTATTCAAACACATCTCGCTTCTATAATTCAATCGCATTTCCATCAATTTGCAAACCATCCGCTCTTTCGCCCACGCGATGTGTTATCCTAACACAATGTTGGAACAAATGTTTGCGAAGCTGCTAGATATCTTCGGAAAGCTCACGTAGAAACGTTAGAGGCGAGTGTACGATGGAAGAAATTACAAAAGGAAAAGAGAAAGCTATCATATATTATATATATATATATTATTATATATATATATATATATTCTCACATATACACATGTACGCTATAGCGAGAAAGAGCTCGGTTCCGCACCCTTATTCGAGTGGTCACTCGGGTTACTCTTTCTCTCATCCAAAGAACGACGACGCGACGCTACGGCCAGGGATATTCAGAAAGGCACTCACTCATCCTCAAAGATATCCGAAAATCAAATATACAAAACGAATACGGCGTCGCCGAAACGTCGCGACTCGCGCTATCTCGAAGAAACGATGTCTTGTTTGTTGCCGACTACCATTTTTTTACTTTCTTATATAAAATCAATCAGAACAATCGGTAAAATTTTTAGCTAGTATATCGCAAATAAATCGCTTTCTTCTTTCTCCTCAAGAAAAAAAAATATATAAAGTATATTTTAGTATATAAAGTAACAAAATTAATTTCAAATCATTTATATAATTTTCGATTATAATATATAAAATAAAAAATAATATATAAAATCACTATTTTCTCGTAATTTTACGCGTCATAAACTATCATTTTTTAATAATATTATAGTTAATATCATGTTAATTAGGAAATATGCAATCATTTCAGAGTCTCAAAAGCATTCTGATTTAAAAAGCAAACCGCCAGATTCAAGTGTCATGTGCACAAAATTTGCCACGAGAACGTCGAAAGTTCCTCGGTTTCGCGTATATATATAACACAGTGGAAATAGTTCCCTCTTTCGACTTTTACCGTCAAGTTAAATGTGCGAGTCATGTGCGCGCGAAAAACGTGATGGGATAATACCCCTAATTTTAATAATGAGATACAATTCGGCTGGTTAATATCGTAATGCTATATAAGATATCGATCCAAGAAAGAATCTTGCGTCATGGAACGCTCTGGACATTAAAAAAAATAACGGCATCAAGATATTCAAGATTAGTTATCTTTACCGAATCGCGATCGTGGATCATCGACGACGATTTCAATCTGGAATTATCGTTGAATTAATCGCGAAAATTATTCGAGAAGCGCGAAAAAGTCCGCACGAAGAAGTGACAATGCAAAAAGAGAGATTAAAATCTCTTTTAAAGTATTTCCATTAAAAATATCAAAGTATATAAAGACGTAAAAATTTAATTTTCTATTTTCTTTTTTAATATAAACGTAACATCATGATTTAAAGGTATCAAAACTGCAATACCACCAGAATGTTTGCGCTCTCATTAATTATTTCTAATTAATTTATGCATGAGAATTGAATATTAGAGAGAACGTAAACCGATTTGGCACATGACGTATTTTCCAATTAATTAATACGTTGGCAAAATTTGCAAAAAATATTGAAGCATTTCTTCTACGATGAAAATAAAATTGTCACCGAGCTTCATTTAATGATCGATCGCGCTAATTAATATGTCAGCTCTGAATATAGATATCTTTTTTAAGAATATCTAATATGCACAAGATGATATAAAAATGTACCATACTGCAATCGTATCATCAAACTTAATACTGTTTACTAGTGTCGCGATTTGCGATGAATATCTCCAATGTTATTGCACTGTGTGTTGTGAAAAAATAATTATAAATAAGAAAATTTATTGTGCTGATTAGATTCTACATTACAAGCTAAAAAATGATCAATTATATTATCAATTAATTAGTTGGTAGAAGATTTACTTTTTTCCAACTTGTAAAATAATTAATAATAAAAAATAAATAAGAAAAAATATATGTATATAAAATTAATAAAAAAGAAATGTATATCTATTACTTTGATGCGGATGTCGAATGATCCACGATACCGACGATTTTTCGAGAGACTACTGATTACGGTCTAGAATGACATATATATTTACGTAATTTCCGGCAAATTATCCGGATCAATATCTACTAAAAAATTCGAAAATATTTCAGCGGGAGCGAGTCGCGAGTTTTTTTTTGTTTTTTTTTTCTTGTTTTATTTTATTCGACAAATTTTTTGTGTGTCTGCTGCGTTAAAAAGGCCCCTTTTTCTAGGAAGGAAAAGTGAAAGATAAATCACAGAAGAGTGTATACTCACACGCAGAGAAGACGCATCGCACACTAGTACATCTACATAGGGATCTCAAGGTTCGCGCAGCGAATAATAATTATCGTCTCGAGTAAAAATCAGCTCTCGATCGCGTAGTAACTGGCATTTTGGCAGTTAACTTTCGTACGTATATAATGTATATATATATATATTTATATATGGCATATATATGCGCGTTATCACCGACGTTCGGATGATAATATATGGCCTCCTCCCCCCTTTGTCGTTCTTCTAATAATAATATATCGATGACGACATCCGCCGAAGCGGGCGAAAAAGACACTTTTCCCTGCTTTATACAGAAAACGGAGAACAGCGCGAGAAATACACGAGGCACACACGTTATTATTAACGTGACTGTTGTTTGGTCGGCGCGCGATTCGCGGCCGATTGGCTCGAGAATATAACGATATTTGCGTACGATTTCTTGCACGAGTCGTACAAGAGCAAGTGAAGGTAAAATACTTTCGTTTTGCATGTACATATGTACATCTGGTATTCGCACCGAACGTGATCGCACGAGATATCGAATTTGGACTTTATATAATTCAATGATCATCGAGAAAATAAATTTAAAAAAAAATGGAAATAAGAAGAGAATATAATATATGTACAAATAGAGAGAACAATTTTAGTTCTGTAATAAATAATGTCAGATTGAAGAAAAAGAAACACCTAATCGACGTGTTAGAAAATTTAGATTTCAATATCTCTCTTATTTAAATAATTTTTTAAATACATATATTTTTTACTTTTGTATAACTTTGTAATAAAGACGAGATAAAGATGTAAATTAACAAGAGATAAAGACGTAAATCCCGAATAAAATATTTCTACAATTGTCGGAATAAATTTTGAGTGAAAACGTCTAGTTAGATTCCATAAACAGATCGAATACCGCCCTGTAAAGGCAAAAATGGAATCTGTCAACTAGTTATCTATCAGAGTTATCGGCGCACTATCAGCTCTCTCTCTTTTTCTCTCTGAATCCTTTAGATTCGCGATTGCAGTCTTTTCTAGGCGCTTGTTAGCAAATTTTTCATACGTTACTTGCAACTTGCAACTAACAAAATGTACATCCAATGTAACGGAGAAGAGACAACGTTCCTCGAAGCCATTTCTCAGAGCGGCGCGACATACTTTTTCCCCTCTCGCGAAAGATAAACGGACAGTGAGACTCGTCGACCTTCGAATCGGAAGTTTTGTCCCTCCTGAAACCGGCGATCGATGGCGGTTCGCGACCATCCTGCATTCTTATATAACACCAGCATGACTTGAAAAATTTTCCCGTTTGATGGAATAATTTTGTCGGGGATTCGCGCGATTAGATTTACGTTGTTGTCTATGACGTTTCGTGAGAGACGTCATACACCAAGTCAATCGGTAAGATATTAGGCGCGCTTGATATTTCTAAATGGACGAGTGTCCACATCCTGATACCTTTTTGACTTTAATGACATTATCGCGCGCGATTTGCAGGATAAGATTTCTCGTAGGATAATTTTGTTTGTGGCTTCGTAACTTGAGCAACGACGAATATATACGTAATACTTTTCACTAATAACTTTGGCTTACGATCGTATTTTGTTCGTGCAACTCTATCGCAAAATAAAATCGTAAATTTCTTTCGGAAAAATTTCCCATGGAAAAAAAATAATGGAGAGAATACTGACTTGCATCCCTCTCGACCTAGATATTAATAACGATTCTCGATCACCGTCTCGATACTCTGGGACTGAAACGATATATATATGTACCAATGCTGACTCGTTCCTTCCGAACTAGGAAGAATAAATATCCCGCATGATCGTAAAAAAATCAATATATCCAGATTTAAAAAAGTCCGCAAGTTTCTCCCCGAAAATATATAACTCTGGAGAAAAATCCTATTTAAATTTTAGAGCCATAAATTTCGAATTCCACGGAGGAGAACATTACACGTTCCAGTTCCACGGTATCGGATTTCTATATATAAGGAACTAGCGAATTTTTTGCCGAAAAATTTCATCTCGGAAGCATCCCAAGATTTATCATCGCGTTGTACAAGCGCGACATCTCAGGCGCGACTCGCTCCTTTCCATTTCCTTCCTTTTTCGCCGCATTTTTTCCTCCCTCTCTCTCGTATACTTTTACCAATCTGTCTCCCGCACTCCCCGCGCATCGATATATCATTGAAAACCACCCTGTGCCTCCAACAGAGGATCGCGGCAGGAACAGTACGCTTCGCTGCCCAACACGCTGCCACCAATAAATTATCAATAGTGCGTTATATACGATTCCGGCGGGCACTGAATCTCTCTCTCTCTCTCTCTCTCTCTTCTTGTCGACGCCGGAAGAGACCCGCGTGAAACGGATCGATTCGATCCGCTAACGATCTTTCCGATCGCAGGATCTAGTCTATCTTTCCTTATCTACGTCTCGTCTACGTGTTGGCTATGGGAAGAAAAGATTGAAATCGTCCCTTCCTCCCGTCTCTCGTCTCAGCGATATGGCCGATTAAGCGATAAGCGATGCGCAAACAATAGCGAAGGTGATTGGCAGCAAGATCGCCGACGATCTGGCGCCGCGATTTTCGTTCTGGTGTGTTTTCGTCGACGGATCTGAAACGAAGAGATATGCAAATCTGTGATATAATCTCGATGAACTAATTTTTTTCGATTTTAGCGAAGCGAAAGGAGTCTTTTTACAATTTGCAATTGGATAAGAAAAATGGTCTCGTTTATTTCACCGCGTAATTTTGCAATCGCCCACCTCTCAGTTTGATGTCACCATGCTTTATCTAGAAACATTGAAATGTTTTCACTCCGACACATATTCCCCGATAATAATACGCGATCTTTATGCAGAATTTATAATGGAATTCTGCTGGGAATATTTCACGCATTTTTTACATTCAATAAAATTCCGAATTAATTCCTTCCATTATATTTTTGTCGAAAAGGCTCTCCTTTCGCTCGAATATATTCTCGGACAATGTACTCTATTCGATATCATGAAACTCCCCTGAGAACGAAGTTCCGTTACGAATAACGATACGCAGATACTATATGGAATCCATCCGGCAATGGAGTTCCACCAGGAATACATCGGCCGGATTATCGAAATGCAAATCAATGCGAGACGTAATGCGGCTTACAGGATATGCAGGATACAGTACCTGTCGTGGTCGGACCTATTCCGGAGCCGGACGCCTCGTCATCATCGCGATCGTCGTCGTGACCGTCCTCGTCGTCGTCAATCTCGCCGTTAGGATGCTTCCAAACCGGACTGTCTCCGCTTCCGGAACCGTCCAGGGCCTCGTCGGCCAGGAACATACCGATGTCGTGTGAGGACGCCAATTGCGTTTGTACCAGCTGTCAGGAGGACACAAAGGACGTCGGATACACAATCTCGTGAATTGTCGCGTAAAATATCGAATAAATTTCTTTTCTAGAAAATTATGTTATTTTCTTATCTAGAATTATTTATAAATTTATTTATAAATTTCTTGTCTAATATTTATGTTATTTAATTAAAATTTAAAATTATTCTTCAAAGTAATTTATTTTTAATCTCAAGAGAGATATTTTATTTCTGTTAGTCTGTCCTGTAACTAATCACTGTGCAATGAAATACTACTCGTTACGTGTGATATAGTTACAAATTACTCGTTCAAGTAGAGTATAATTGAAATAGTCGAGTAAGTGAGATAAAACCCAACAATTTTCCGAAATTGATTATATCAAACCTTTCATTCAGCGGTTGCACACATATGATCATGAGGGAAAATAACGGCGATTAATTTTGCGATTGGCGACTCATTAAGCTGTTCCATTTACCCAAGGATCTCTATTAACCCATTTGACTCTAGATGCAAGCAACGTCCAATTAATCGCCGACACTGTCAATTTAAATCTAACCATATGTACATATGCATGACGTAGATTTATATTTCGCTTAAAATCTGCCATCGATACAAACCTTTAATCCCGCGACCGCTCCGTAATCATTACTCAAAGCTCTCTCGCACCTGTTAATAATATCTCTAGTTCGCTATTTAACGGTTTTCCGATCTATACCGTATCATAGATATCATGCCGCGGGTTGCGTATGCACGCATATACACGGTGGGGATATCTGAATCTCACGAATGAATTTCTCGCTGTCGTTCAAGCACCCGAGAGATTTCGAGCGAATAATTTCGCGGGGCAAAAATTTCATCCTTACAGGATATTACGAGATAACGAAATTCTGAACGAGTCGTTTTTATCGGAGGACAGTCGTTTTTATCGCTCGCGCGACGCAAGCGGCAAGATTGATCGTGACACCGTGTATACATGCGTGTTTCACGACACTCTAATCAAAAGTAAGCGGCCCGATTTCTCGGCACGCGAATTAACATGCGTGTGGGCGCTATGTGTCTATCCCACACGCGACGGTTGCCAACTTTAACAAGGCTAAAGGCTCTGCCGAAGAATACGAAACGAGACTGAAAACAGACTAATTTATTTAAAATTTTATCCCATAATCTTAAGAATATTTTCCGAAATTCACGCGCAATCAATAAAGTAGGATCAAACGTAATTAATTTTACGTTTAAGTGTAAAATTTGATGTATGTAAATGCGATACTCACATATGCGTAATGATTTTTTTCTGGAATTAATCGTTATTTCTTATTAAAATTATTTTTTATTAAAATTATTAATTCTACTAAAATTATTTTTCGCAAATTATTTCCCAGAATCTTTGACATGCGTTCATATAGGCAGTCCTAGAAATCGGATATCTATCAGCTTTTGAGCACCCATGTGCCTTTTCAGGTGAGATCCGTCCACGCAGCGCGACACGTGCCTGTGCTCGGCGCACACCGTCTGCGATCTCTACCTGACTATGAATAATTCTAGATTAGACGAGAATTTATGATTCGTCTGGTACGGTCGTCTGGGAGTTACAGGTCACCGAGCAGGTTTTCCGCATCAATGAGCTATTGCGATAACCGTTTACGAATCGTTAACAAGCCGCATGCTACGCGATACGATCTGTATCCAATGGAGGAAAAAAAGGAATGAAATTTTAAATTAATTCGATAATTCGCGCTTTATTAGTAACAATTTATCTAGTTAATTAATTCAATAATCAAATATAGCTTTATGAGGATCAATACAATTGATGTAAGAAAAATTTTTTTGGAAAATTTCGAGCAATTTGCTCGAATCTGCGTACGTGACAAGTGTCCCTATCGCCGAAATCACGAAAAGAAAGGAAGAACGTGACTTTTGCCTCTGCGCTTTTCTCGTTCGAGGACATTGCGGATTTCTTTTCGACGAGAGAATCGATCGGCAGTCGCGTTCGTCGCACGATTCGTCGCTTGAATCGACTCGAGCGAATGAAAATTGCGGCACGATTTAATCCGAGAGAGAGACGAATCCACTCGAGAGATCGAGCGATAAATTACGACTTGATGCACTCACCTGATTAATGTGCCTCAATTGGTCAATGAGCGCGCTGATGTTCGTGTTGCCGGCGTAAGTAACCGGCGTCGACGACGTCGTCGTTAACGTGATTTCAGGATTGTATCTCTGAGCATTCGGACTGGAATCCACCACGGTTTTCGTGTACCTGAAGTCATGCAAAAAATTGCGCGATCGTTATCAAAATGCATTTCGCAAAATTACATTTCGCACACAAACAAGTGGAATAGTCTTGCAAACAAAATATGAAAATTATCTTCCTCCTTTTCCGCATCAAAGTAATCTTAATCTCCATTCTATTAAATAATAAAGAGATATTCAGAAATACTCAGAGTTTAGCACGATTAATTTGAATAAAAGAAAAATAAATTTAAAAAAAAATAAAGAAAGAAGGAAATAAATTAAGAATGAATTAAGAAGAATACATGAAAAAGAAAGAAATATGATTTTATGTTAGAGGAAATAATATCGGAAGTTTTATTACCATTTAAAACTGAATATGAGGATTTGAAATTCAATCGGAAAATTATGCAGTGGCATATATTAATTAAGATGCGTTTCTTTCGCAAATTTAATTTACGGTAATCGCGAACATCACTTCGATATGTCATGCGTTGCTTCTATCTTTATCTCGACGATTAATCAAATATAATCATGCATATTCATTAGAATTTTAATCAGATGCGGTATTTCGATGAATAACTAAATTAATGCGTTCAATAGTATAATTGCAGATCAGCAAACACACACTCTCTCTCTCTTTCTCTCTCTTCTCGTCAAATGTAGAACTAAAAATTATAGTCCTAGCGAGCAATATCTCGAGGCATGCCGATCGGGTGTACCGTTTTCATCGGTTTCGTTCGCAGAAATGGCGATGCGAGCAACATCGATACACGTCGCATTCACAAGCGCGGTTATCTTTCGCGCTTCTATCTTTGGCGGGGTGCTGACCGACAAAAGAGACAAATCGCGCGCATTTCGCGGAATGACGCCTTCCGTTTTCGATCGCCACGCGATTAAGCGCCCATGAATCAATGAACCGAGAACATGCATGTATGTCCTATGAATAGTCCAGAGGCCAACAATACTCCATTGTCGCTTTACGCGAAGAGAGAACGCGGCTGTTTATCACTACATTACATTTGTTATTGCGGTAGATAACAATCGTGAAATGCGCGGTTACAAGATAATGCATCGAAAATGATACGATAATTAATTCGTCTCTATGTTTTTAAGCAACATTATCATTATTTTCATTATTAAAATATATAAGTTTACATTAATTTATATTAATGTTATATTAATTTTGCTATTAAGATGTTATTAAAATACGATTATTAAATATTAAAAATTTCCAATTATTAAACTTGTATAAATTTCACACTCTTTCCCCTTCTATATTTCCTCTCGCTTATATATTTCTCTAAAGGCCTCCATTACTTCGCTCTTCATCCATTTTGTCTCGCTGTTATTTCCGCTATCCGCCGTGAAAAATATTACACGAAACGCCAAACAGGCGTTCCCAAAGTATTCAGCATAGCTATAGTAGATAGCTCAAATTGAAATATCGCCAAAGTCGGAGCTTCCCCGAGACCTTTCGGTGCTCCGGCGAATACCACAGTACTTGGAGAGGGATCGTCCCTTCACCCCTCTTTCATCCCTCGTCGCCACCGTGCACATGTCGCTTCCTCAGTTTTCCCGCACCATCATCTTCCAGCGATTTCCCGTCCCCCTCCCTCCACCACCCTCTGCTCCTTTTCCGCTAAATCGCACCCTGCGGCGACTCCCATATTTTCTCTTCAAGTCTTATACAAGGCGCAAGTTTCCTATGTAAACTCTTGGATCAATTCGTGACGCTTGTTATTTTTAAGATGCAAAATTATCAAATTATTATTTAAAAGTATTTAAGTGTTTATTAAAAAAAAGATAGATATTTCTCTCTTTCGCGCCCCACCTGTCGCTTCTTTCTTTCCTCTCTCCGCTTGAGTACCTCATCATCCCTAACGAGTACAATCCGATCTCTGATCTCGATGGCGCGGAGACGAGGAACCGGATGAAACGGGCCGACAAAAACTGGTTCTCGGATCGAATGCGAAAACTATCCAGGCGAAAATTGTATTTCCATCTCGATGCGCGTACAAGATATTTGATAATTGGCGTCGCGACCGAAAAAGAAACGGGAAGGAAGAAAGACGGAGATAAGTTGGATAATTCTTCGTTCAAGAGTATATTACTTTAGACATTTCAGATGAATTTCGTCCTAGAAAATAAACTTGTCGCTTGATATTCAAGACTTTTGATCGACGCTTTTATAATTAAAGCTGAAATTAAGCTCGCATTCAAGCAGAGTTTGCTCGAAAGAGAAAGAGAAAGAGAGGAAGAGAGAGAAATTGAATGAAGGACATAAAGGCTTAAAGCTCAATTCATGAAAGCTTTGATTCTCAATACGCTCATAACTTGAAAGTTCTTTTAAAGCTCTCGACTCCTTTCTCGCGGAGAAATGCTCGCTGCAAATTGGTCAAAGAATCTGTGAATGAAGGGGACCGCGGAGGAGAATACCCTTTATATGCCGCATATGGGTGGTTCAGCTAAAAGCGTATACCTATGCGCGCATCGATTTGCAGTACGAGAGATGGAACGTGCTTTGGGGCAGATTAATATTTCAATGCCGGGTAAGAGCGCCGTTAGAGATGCCACTATTATTCCGCGAATTCCAAAGGCATGCACGGAAGAAGCTATATCATCATCGTACGCGATATGGGACATTGGTATTTGGTACCCGATCTGACAAGTGCAGCTCTGAATACGCTGCTCTTATTTGAACATATGCAACAAATCATTCCTAGTATTTATATTTTATAATAATTGTGTTTGTTTTAGTGTTTTATATTTTAAGTAATTATTATTCAGAAAATTGAGACGTAATTGATATAATATTAATTTTACTTATTAATACACAATATATTAAAATATTTTATATATAATATATAATATTAATATATTTTATATTTTTATATATTTTATATATATTATATTTTTAATATATTTTATATTTTATATTTTTGCATTTCTTGCGAAGAAGGATAATCATCAATTTTTTTTTAAAAGCTACTAACTTTAGCTGAAGAAACTAAAGAATCGTTTGTATAAAAGGAAATTAAAGTGCTTCATCTTTGTCGAGTTGCATTTAATTTAATATTAATGTTATCGTAGAATTCAACAATATAAGCGAAATGATAATTTTATAGAAGACCAAATCCAATCAAGATAAGAGTGCCATGACGAAGAGTGGCTTCGTTTTAGAATCGCCTTAACTAAGCTTATTCCATGTAAGAAGCGCTTTCGTAATTGAGCGAATGAACAACAAGAAGTTCGCTCGATTATCGCGGCGTTCATTGATCACATTGAAGCTAAACTAAAGCAACTAAATTAATCGCGACTGGTCTTCTTAATGGCCGGATACAGCGCGTTCTCACGATTGTTAGGAGATACATCCGATCGTTCATCAAGAGAATTACAATTCGGCAGGAACGAAAGCCGGACGTGTGTCGCGAGAAAGAAAAACAAAGATTATTCTTTATATAAACGAATGAAAGTGTATGAAAAAATTAATTAACGTTATAAAATAAAAAAGGTAATCATTATTTATTCCTTCTCAATTATATGTATGATATGCTTTTATATAATTTAATTGCAATTTGAAATTTAAAAAATCTTGGCTTTCTACTCGGCACAAAATCCACTGCAAATATCGTGGAGGTTTATCGTCAAAGCCGGATCTTTGACTTGTACTTCTGAAAGAGGAGCATTTTTATCGGCGTCCTTGCGACAAATGGACCGAGCAGGCTCTCTATGAATGATTCCGCTATTCATGCACGTTGCTGCACTAGAACATTGATATTCCAGCGGATGCTATCTCTTCAAGTCTTGGCGCACATACCGTCATCCGTTGGCATCACATTGCGAATGCATTATTTATAACATATATCGTCCGCGCAATTCGTTCCCATTCGAACGATGTATCGGATAAACATATGCTAATATATCGCCCGTGGTGTCCGACGTCAACCGAGCGTGTCGATGAAGCTGCAACTAAATTAGAAGTACGATCGTATCGCGATATGCGCGATACACGTCGATGACGCATTGCGTCACGCATTTCTTATGAGGTCTTATGAAAAAAAAAATTACTTTACGCAATAAAAATAAATTATTACGAACAATCGCGGTCTTAGAAATTTCACACTAAAATAAATAATTTTCTCCTCCGCAGAATTAATTAGAGGAAATCTCTGCACATACGCGTATTGAAATCTTGTAAAAGAATTCCCTGAAAATTTCTCTGCTCCTCTAGGTATTTTTGTTGAAAATTCTAGATAGAGAAAATATTTTAAAGATTTTTGGTGCAACTTTCTAAAATAAGTTTTCTTGTTATATGTGTGTTATCTAATGGTTTTCACTCGTGTGAAGGAAAAATATAGAACCTCTTAAGCTTCAAGTGCTATGTGTATATTTGTAAATGTACTTGAAAAATTGAGTAACTTAAGATAAGCATTTTTTACTTGTAAAATTTTCATTTTTCATCGCTAAAAATTTCAATAAAGAACACGTACTTCATATGCAATATTTTATTAAGATATTGCACAAACAAATATAGGTATATATTTATAATATATTTTAAAAACATATAATTCACTTGGCTTTCCAACTGTTTACAGTTACAAGAGCAAAATTATCAAAGAGAGCTTTTTTAAATAAATAAATAATAAATAAATAATTCTCTGAATCCCAATAAAATTCATCAGAATCCTTTGATTTTTCCAAGATAAATCCCTGAAAATTCCAGGTTCTCATGTTTTTTTAGGGAGTAGACCCTATTAACATACAAGGCTGCAATATTTTACAACCTGCAACTGGGATGGTAAATGAAAGAAATGAATAAATGAAGGTTTTGTGTGAAAAAAAAATTAATACGAAATTTTTTATGTAATTTCCCCTGGAGGCAATTCGTCCAGGACAAAGCTCCATTATTATTAACAACTCTAACGCGGACTAGTCTTTTCCTCAAAACTATTCTACAAAATCAAAGGACATTTAACAAGTATTGTTCCGTGCTCTCGTCTCGATTAAATTATTAAGTTTAATCGCGAAGCGCTGTCTTTCGCTTGACCCCCTATTACTCGACTTTTTGTGCCGTAATTCGCATAACACACAGCCCAATTAAATCCCATCGTCCCGAGGCGCTCGCTTATTTGTCAGCGATCTTTCCTCGCGGCAGAGGACGAGAAACAGAGATCGATGAATATGCGCGTGAACGCTCGGCGCATCGTCATCCCGTCGTCGTCGGAGGAGGTGGGTGGACGAGGGGGACTCGCGATGTCAGATTGCGACTATGTGCGTGTGTATTCGTCTCGTCGATGATCCAGTCATCGTCGGGGAACTCGCTTTCCGAGGCGAGTACGTGATCGCCAGTGGCCGGCCCTCGCGCGAAGCTAGCATAAGCGAGACGAGGCGAGGCGTGGCGAGGGGGGATGGAGGGCGGGGGAGGCGAGGGGGCGAAGCGCTCTTTCCGGCCGTATCGGACGCAGACGATATACGGTTTCACAGCTCGCGATTCAGATATCAGGTTCCGCGGTTCATCACGTCGATCGAATCGACGCGGAGTGCGTGAAGCGCGGAACGCGCTTTCATATAACGGAATTAATCGGATTAAATGTTCCTGCGTTTATTTAACGGACGCGTAACGCGTGTCCGTTCGCCGCAGGTATTTTAACGATGACATATCGAGTTATCGCCAATTACGCGCCGCTCCAAACGGAGATATTATTCGCGAAATGAATCAAGAGTCTATTTCGCAATATCGCGTTATATAAATCTTTATTTTTAAAAGTAAAGTCGAGACGTAAGAAGACGTCTGTTGTTTTTTTGGTGTATGTAACACACATTTATACAGAGTATTACGCGAAAAATTTCGGGGGTGGTGCCTTGGATAATTTGCTGAAAAAAGGTTTATACATCATAGTTTTTGATTTACAAACATGAGATTTCAAAAACTGTATTTTAACAAAAATAAAATTAAATATTAAAATTAAATTAAATTAAATTATAGGAATTATTAGAAATGATCATCTCCAGTTATGATACATAAATCTGTTTCTCATTGATTGGCAAATATTAAAAAAATATTGAATTATTTCATGATACGATTCCTCGGAAACTTCAATATTTTTCAATATTAGGGTAGCATAAACTAAGGATTTAAAGCGACTTCAGAGAAAAAATCCAAGGCATTTAATTCTGGGACCCGAGGGATGAGAGCCAAGGAGAGTTGCCTAACTCAATATTTTTAAAACTTAACACCCCGTATCTCGAAAACAAGTCGTTTAGAACATTGGTATATATGAACTTTTCTTCAAGAAATCACCCTCCTGAATTTTCTCACGTTTAGAACAGAGTGTATATTCGAATCTTGTAAATAAATTCCCCGTGGATTTCACGGAGGAGATTATTTTCCAGATATTTTTGTTTACAATATCAAACAGAATTAAAGTATTTTTAGATGCAATTTTTAAACAAAAGTTTGTTTATTGTGCGTAATTTTTTAATGTAAGTAAAATATATTTTAAATCTACAAAATTTCATATTTTTTATAAATATGTTTTAAAATAACTATTTATGTATCGAATAAAAAATACAGATTCTAAAGAATTAATATTTGATACTGGTTAAATAATCATAAAACTTGGACAATATACAACAAAATATTTTATCTAAACTCCAAAAATATTATAAACTATCAAGAAATGTATGTAACATGATGTGTTACTTAAATATATAAGAAAAATATTTTTAATATAGAATAATATAAAATTTGTACAAGAGATGTTGATTAAAAAAATTAAATTAATAAGATCATACAAGATTCTAAAATTTAATAAATATTGCGAAAGAGAATGGATTTCTCTCAAGTTCTCTTAAGCTACTTAAACAATCTTTGGAGTTTCCAAAATTAAATTTGTTTAGGCTAACATAAATATTTAGAAACAAAATTTTTTATAAAATTCCCCGAGTCCCAATAAAATTCCACGAGAATTCCCTGATTTTTCAAAGTAGGACAAAAATCCCTGAGAATACCAGGTTTCTCCTGGAAGTATACACTCCGCGTATTACAAGCTTTGTATATTTGAAAAACACTTGGCGGTGCCAGAGACATTTTACAAGTCCCTCAAACGTCCCACACGCACGCGGTCCAACGCCTACCCCTTAATTGTCTCGCGCAAAATCAAGGCTAATCTCGCGCAATGCGACGAAATGTGGCTCGTTCAACTCGGCGGGGCAGTCAAGCGGCAGCAAAGCGGCGAGAAATAGCAGGGCGGATGATCTTGCGACATCGTGACCTCGTGGCTGAGATGTTTGGCTGCGTCGTCGCTCAGTCGACGCATCGCGAACCGCGCGCGCGCGCGCGCGCGATACACACACGCACGCACACCCGCACGCGTATAAACGTGTGTGACATTATCCACGTACGTACGGTGTATCCGCACTCACACGCGTGCCGTCAGGTACCGGGCGACGTTACGGCGCCCGTTTGCTCTCGTTGCCAGACTCTTTGGCGGCTTGGCGTCCTACAGGCTACGCCGCCGTTTCCTCTCCTCGTCAGGCCCCTCCTCCCCTTCGCTCCCCTGCCTCCGCACCCCGCCATCGCCTCTTCATCATTCTCTTCCTCTTAGCATTGATCTCTCCCTCTCTCTCTTTCTCGCGATTTCTCGGCTGTCTCCCTATTCAGTACAGTTTCCAACGACATCGTCTTCGCGAAGATGCTTCGAACAAATAAAGCAAGCGACCAAGTTTTATTTATTATTTTTTTCTCTCTAAACTTTCTCGTTCCTATTTCTTTCTGTTCAAAGTTTCGAGATGAAAATGCCGCGTTATACGGTATATATATCGTGCTGTAAAGACGATCGGCATCGATCAATAAGCTATTCCGAATCGTATTTTATGCGATATTCTATTTAATTGAAAATTTAAATTATATTAACTCTTGTAAGTCATACATTTTTTTGCTCTGTTCCTGGTCATATATGGATTACAATGTCGCTTGTTGCAATTTTAAAAGTGAGAAAATCTACAAAAGTTTATACATATTCCTTAATATCTAAAGAAAATTATCATACGACAAATTTAGAAAATAAATTTCAAACAATTTTTTATCGATTAAGAGACCTTTGGAATATAACATTGTTAAAATATCGATGAGAATTAATTTCCTTGACACTCATCATTCTTTATGCAAATTTGTTTATTAAAAAAATTAGAAATATGTGTTTTTAAATAGCGCACTTATGTAAATTACCCTTATGACGTATCCGCGACGATCGTCAGACCGAGAAGGAGAGCAATTAAAATCTATTATCGCATCTCGATTCAATTCATATCCGCGTAACCGCCCAAGGTTAATTAAATTCGTCATTACGTAACGCGAATTAATTCCGGGCAGCCCCTAAATATACGAGACGCTTTTTCAATCGACCCCTCGTGGACTCGAATTACCCGAATTGGCGAGCGCCAAGCAAAGGAGATCGAGGGAGAGAGCAGCCGGTTTCACTTTCCACCGCGGATCGAAATCGTGCGGAATCGCGACGGCTTCCTCGACGGATCGAATCTCATTTAGATTTCCATCGTGAGATACTATGAACCCCAGTACGATGCTTGAGAGGCGTGCGAGAGAGAGAGAGAGAGAGAGAGGGCTCTTCCGGTGGAAGCCGCGGCACGCGACGGTGTATTTATAAGCTTTGTGTGCGTCTGTGAATAGCAAAGTGGTGACCGCGCGGAACTTCGCCTTCGTCTAGAGTCGCGGGGTAAACCGGGATTTCTCGAGAGAGATTTAGCAGCCGCGTCTGCCGGGAATACTTTATCGGCGGCCTCTCTTCCGCGATGGCCGCCTCTGCAGCTGCGGCGAGGGACTTTACGGAGACTTTCCCGTAAAAATTGCACGCATCCGCGCGAGATTCCTTCGCGTATCTCGCTCGCTCGCTCGCGCGTGATGCGATGTTTACACGAGGCCTTCCGCCTCGCGCGGAATACAAAGAGCAGTGAAATATGCGCGAGGGGAAAAAATGTCGAGCGACAAGTGTGCGAGGGGTGACGTTTGTCGGAGACTTCACCTCTCTGTCGCATGAAACGAGACGTTTTATTTCCGGGTGTAAACACCTCGCGGCAATTTAGAACTTTTCTCTTGTAACGCAGCATTCTTGTTTACTCGGGAAAAAGTTTCATATTGTGTATATATTTAATTATATATTTTATAATTATATTATTTCCATTTTTGTAAAATAAATTAATATGTTAATTATGCATTTTATAAGATATTTTTTGTAAAATAATCCTTGCGTTAACTTATCACATTTTATATAAAATTTCTCGATTTTTACACCGAGTTATCGTTATTAAAACATCGAAGAGAAACGCTAATTAAATTGATCAATTATTCTTTGGCAGAAAGATAACATTTAGGAAATTTCATTTAAACGTGCTCTGATACTCGACGTTCGATTATCTTTCGAATTATCTTCCGCGCGATCACCTATATATTATCACTCGACCGAGTATCCCGTTTCAATGCTACTCTCATTTCACGGTCGAGTGGCAGCATCTCGAACATCAGCTGCGGACAATGGTTGATAAAGGCGGAAACGCCTCCTCTCACTCCCCTCTTCTTGAATCGCCACTATCAGCTGGCTCCTGTCTCCGTTCGTCGCCGAGGTGGAATTAATCGAGTAACGTCTCGATTGGAGTCGATCAGTGAAATCGGGAAAATCGATCAGCTGATCGGACTCTGAGTAGACTCTGTCGCGAAAAGGAGGGAAGAGAGAAGAGAGAGGCCCGGTGTGAGGGGCGCTTTAGGACGAGGCCACCCGGCCGTTGATTAATAAGGGTGCGAGAGAACTACCTTCGCGTTCCATTCTCTTCGAGTTGCTCCTCGTCGTTCCCGCTTTCGCGTCACGATCGTTCCCACGCATTCCGCGGCGGCTCGGGATTTTGAGCGACGGCGGTTTCGATTAACGAATCGCGCCCATTTATTCTCCATCGTTCATTCGGCCGATTCTTCTCTCTATCTTTCTCCCCCTCGGCGTTGCATTATTTTTCTCTTGTTGCATCAGCTCTTTTGTAACGCTGCAGGCTTGTTTATTCGGAAAAGTGTCATATATTTTATTATATTATATATTCAAATATATTTTATTATATTTTATTATATTTATATTTTGATTTATTATATTATTTAATTAATCATTTAATTATATTATTATTTAATTTAATTATTTAATTTAATCATTTAATTATATTCTTATTTAATTATATTTTGTAAAATAATTCCCTTGTACTATAAATCGTTTAATTCTAAAAATTTTTTGACTAATTAATTCGTTTAAATTTTTAAATATTAGCTTTACTAAAGAAGACATCTCAGATTGTACATTTATAGAGACTTTTATATCGGATTATCTCTCTTATTTTCCCAGTGGTTTAAAATATTGAAGATAGACGCACTAAATCGACGAATTATTCTTCTATTACAAAAATTAGCTCTGTACCTGACACGATAACGTACTTGGAGAGTAAATTTACATATTTATCAAAGTTAAGTCTTATTAATTCTTGATATAATTTAACGCCTTTGCAAATTTGCGCATAGATCCTACGATCCCGGAGCTTAAGCTTGAGTATTAATCTCTCCAATCCTTTTAAGGAGACAAATCTCGAGTAAGGAATTATGAAAAGATTGTGCACTCACTCTCCGATGCGTTCGCCGTTCCAGCAATGTTTGCGGGGGTATTCCTCGCAGATCGTGTCCGCTAGCATCATGTAGAAGAAGCGGGACGTCTCGAAGCTCGCCATAAAGTTACCTATTTGCTTGTGCAGTCCCTCCAGCAGGTCGTCGTGCGCAAGGAACGTTAACGACGACGATGCAGCTGCGTGCACCTTGCCGGGTGACACGGACGATTTCGCAGCTGCATTCGAGTACACTGGGTTCACCTCGTCCGAAGGCAGCAGTTCCGCACGACCGCACACCTTTCTCACCTGAAACATTGAGCCCGATTCAAGAAATCGTTACACATATTCATATAGAATTAAAATATGACGAGAGTAATCATATGAAGAGGTATCGAAATGTTAGTGGACTCTGAATTATTTAAGAATAGATTCTAGAATATTAAAGACATGCATTTTTTACATGAAAAAAAAGAAATTTAATATTAACAAGGTTGACACAATTTTTCACATTTTTGGATAAAATCTAGATTAATGATAAAATCCATTTCCCGAAAAAACTGGCAAAAAATTAATCTTCTCTCTATTAAAAATATTAAAATAAATAAATTAATTTATTTGTTCTGTCGATTCTTAATATATTATGGATTTTATTTGGGGTAAATCTTGAATTTCAATTTACGAATACTGATAAAAATTATTTCAACATTATTTTAACATTAAAAATATTAAAATAAATAGGAAACTTTTTATCAATATTCGTAAATTGATTAGTTTTCTAATTTAAGCTTCAACCATAATAAAATCCATAATAGATTAGGACATAATAAATAAATTAGTTTTTTGTTACAAGATGTTGAACAATAAATGCAAATCACACCTATATTCATAAAAATTTTTAATTCTGTGTTACTATTACATTTTTCTCAATAAAAATTAATATAAAATTTAGAATAATTTTTATATCTCCAAAGTTTTTGAAAATATATTTTATATATATATTATTAATTTGAATAAAAAAAAATGTTATTATTATATTGATTTCGTTTTTTAAAGTATATAGTGATTAATATAATTTAATAACTAAAATAAAATATTATCTTTCTGCATAAATTTATATAAATATATTATAGCATTTTACATATTAATCATTTTTATAATTTTTGCCAGTTTATATTCCATTGTATAAAATCCGCGAAACACTAAACACCTGAGTTTATCATAGTTTTTTCAACTCACTAGACTTTTTCAGCCAACATTGAACATTAATAACATGCCAAATGACTTCCTTCGTTCTAGCTAAGGAAAAGATCGAATCGAATTCTAGATAGGAAAAAAAATTCACGGATGATGAACGGAGACACTCGCTAGGTGTCTGACTCCGCACGTCAATGTCGCTGCACCTGGCTATGCGTGTACGCATAAAGACCGGCTCGCACAAGAGAGCAAGCCACATTGGAAAGTGTCGCCTGCGAAACGACTCGTTCCCGTTTCGAACGATGTCAATTTCTCGACAATTTAATAGGTGACATGCCCTGACAGTTTTTACACTCGATCACGTTCACGGTGCGTTATTCACGCGTTAATCAAGATATACGCTCTCGCGACATACGATTGCATCTTGAGAAGATTGTGTCGGACGTTCGAAAATTTGTCTTGGAATACTGCCTTTTTCCCGGATATTTTCTAAAGCGTAGAGACACTTTACGACAGCTGATGATGATATTTCTGCGGCATCGTTTTAGGATTTCGCAAGACTTGCCGGAAAAATAGTAACGCGCGTCTTTTTATAATGTAATGTCTGTCTGAGCTGTCCAGAGCCCGAAATGTGGCTTGCCAAAAGCGCAACTTTTCTCGTCTTCTTCTCCGCACGCCAACCTCGCATACGTATATATGTGTCTGTACGTGTACGTGTGCACGAACCTGAGATAATCTAAGGTGCATTCACAACGATCACGTACAGGGAGTAGCGATATTTCGAGCAGCTTAAGTTGCAGATTGTTATTTGTAAGTCACATATGAAACATTGCGATCACGTACAAAATTGTCAAATCATATTCTTCAAAACACATATTTCTCAAAAAAGCGTAATTTCATCGAAAAAGGACTAAAGATTCACATGTGGAGAGCTCCAAAAGTTAAAACGCTTTAAAGCTCTTTTGTCGAAAAGTTCAATTGCAAAGATAAAAGCGCTTTCTCTCGAAACGACAGTTCTCTACTATTTCTCCATCGAAATAAAAAATTGTTAGATTACCAAAAAGAGTTTGCCCATTTTTGGACAAACATTTATGAAATTAGTGAAATAATTTTTGTAGAATAAAAATATGTTTTAATTTTTTATTTCTTTTTTTATAGATTTTGTTTAAAATATATAAAGCTTTTCTTCTTTGCAATTTTATTTTATTTAATGAGATACATCGCAATCTTTTATAAACAAATAATTCTTTGTGAAAAAACACATTTATACATTTTATGAGGAATTGACACATGATAAGTAATGTTTTGTAATCATAGCATTTCACTCATAATTTTAACTTAAATGCATTTTATGACACATAAATGGGTTGTGAGAATTTCTTTGAAAATGTAATGTAAAATATTTCTTATCATCTCTTATTATCAATTTCATAAATCTTACTGAGCACATTCCTCTTTAATGTGTTTTAATTTTTTATCGCTTCTTCCATTATTTTTCCATTATTATCATCGATATCATAAATCAATATAACAAACATTAATAATTTCTTCTTAACGGATTTAAATCTCTTTATTATACTCTTATCATCATTATTATCAATTTGATATCAATCAACATACACGTAATTCATTGCTCGTCAGCTTTACTCGATAGTTTCTAAATTTTTAATTTTTCTCTTAAAGACATAATAACGTTTTAAATAGAAAATTTCGTCAAGTTCCCGCTAAAAATTTTTTATCATGGCAAGTTATCGAGGCTTAGTTTTTTAATTTTTACTAAGCTAGAAGGTTTGATCCTCCTCCCCATCTTTAGCGAATCCTCTTATCATCCTATCAGCCATCGCGCGTCGCACACGTTTATACAATAATCATTAAAGTTATCGTTGACATCGCGGTTCCCGCGCTGCCTTTCTGTCCTAATTACTTTTTAACGCGGCCCATAAAAGGAGCCGGGCACCGATGGTACGACGGTTGGGCTCTTCGAGGCGGCATAATCGTAAAACCGGCCGGTCCAGCGTAATTAAGACGGCACGCGTGGGCGTTCAAACGTCGCTCGCCCTCTCGTCTCGTCTCCTCGATATCTCATTTTTTTCTTTTTCTCTCTCTCTCTCTTTCCGGAGAGAGAGAAAGAGAGAGAAGCACGACTCTTCCTTCCCTCTTCTCCTCCTACTCTTTACGAAACTACTCGAACGAAGCAGACGAAATACTGAGGCGAAATGAACTTCATATCCACTGAGAAGACTTTAATCAACCGTATCAATTGTACGATACAGCGTCTCGTTAGAATTTTGTAAATTGTAATTTCGTATATTGTGTCCTACAAACAAGACATAAGTCATCAAAAATAATAATACAGTGCATATGTGAATTACATTCGTCTGTTGCATTGATTGATAGTATAAAGCCTTTTTAATGACTTCTTAAAAAATGAATATCTCTCAATGACATATCAATTTTGTACAAAAGAGGCTGCAGTTGGGAATTTTAAAATGTACAGTACAGATAATGCTTGTGTATTTGAAGAATATCAGCGCTATAGATGATTTAAATGGCTAACTTAATGATTTAATGGCTTCTCTTTTATTTCTTTACTCTTATTAAGAAGGAAGGAAAAGATAAGGATATTATGTTCTTCCTAGTAAAAAGTTTGCAAATAAATTGCGCATCAATTACATAAGCAAGTATAAAAAATATGGATATTCAGTGATCAAATATATAAATGAATATATAAATAAAATTTAAATTGCAGAAAAGTAAATTATGAACAACAAAACAAACTCATTAATTAATATATAAAAAAGATATATATCTCTGCATATTTTTTAAAACGATACGTTAACTTTATAAAAATTGCTTTTTCGCAGGAGATATTTCCTTTCGATCGCAACTAGTATTCTCTATTCTTGTCTCGTCATGTAGTTGATATTTCATAATCAAGTGCTTTTTTTAAATAAATTCTTTATTTACATTCTACTCTTTTATCTTATGTTGATGATGTGATCTCTCTACTTTTTAAAATTTGATCCGTTAATTTTCAAAATAGCCGTCACACCAACTTTGAAAATAGTATTTTGAGAGAAACATTTAAAATTTGACGGACCTACATATTTCAAGGCCCGTTATCCCAAAGTCTTATAACTCCATCAATTTTGCATATTTCTCAATAAATAATTTAAAAGACATGTTTTTCAGATGTCGTACATTCAAAAAATATAAAAAATTGTGAATAACAATTTAATATTAATTTCAGAAGTATTTCAAACATTTCAAGAATTTTACGTATTTCAGAATAAAATTCTTTATTAATTCTGTCTTTTTTTTTATTAATAATATGATTTCTCTCGCTATTTCTTCAATTCTTTAAATTTATTCGATTCTCATAGCAGATTCCGATAGCATATATTCGCAGTTTCTAAAACGCACATGTTCCATCCGACTTTGCAGGAGAGATCTCTGAAAATCTATAATTGCAGAAGAGAACCCTTCTATGCTTCGCGAGATATGACCGAGGAACAAGGATTACATCGTCTCTGAAAACCGCATCGAAAGAGAGAGAAAGAGATCTTCCAAATTGCAACCGGACGAGATGACACTATCAGCTGTGAATGAATCGCCGTGGAATCTTATCAAGAGAACTTTGACGCGCGCGCGTCTCCCTCCCACACTCACCTACACGCAAAGACTCTGTTCCCCCGACTTTACCCTTGACCCGTTCTACGACAAGTGGCGACAATGAGTTCCGCTTCTCACTCGTGGGACAAACGAGGCAGATTAGAAGATTAGGATGTTATCGCTTAACGCTGGTCGCGCTCGCTCGCACGCATCGAATAATATCTCGAGAAAGGCGCCTGTGCAAGGAATAATAACTCATAATCTTCCAGAGAGCTAATCGGGAGCTAAAAATTTATAACGCGTTTAGAAAAGATCAGAGGATCATACTCCAAATTATGTGCTTTAGCTGCGAATTTGCTACCGAATTTGGGAATCGAATCAACTTAAGTCTACTTTAAAGAGTCAGAAAAATCGATTTTTCTTTACATTTTCTAAAAATAAGATGTCCGAAGAATGAATGTTTCAAACTTTATTGAAAAATTCGCAAAATTGACAGAGTTATAAAACCTTGAATAGGATAACGCGTGAGTCTTGAAATAAGTCTGCATAATTAACGTGTTTTTCTCAAAATACTGTTCAAAGTTGATGTGACGGATACCTTGAAAACTAATGGACTGAATAATTTCAATTTTTTAAAATGAAAGAAAACACCTAAATAGAACTTAAAAAGCAGAGGAATCATGATGAATGCATAGAATAAATAAAGAATATATTCCCAAAGCGTCTGGCTGTGAAATTAATTTTAAATTGTCATTCAAAATTAAATTTTTCACTCAACAACGTGAGATAAAAGTGGAGCACGGTTTCAAAAGGAAATACATCTCCGGACGATGATACATCGATCTTTTACCGCGCATTCGATGACAAGGGTGGTAATTGAGGGTATCGATACCCCGTCTCGTCGATATCCATGTCAGCGATAAACTATATCGATAACCGAGCCACCGAGGCAACGGATGCGGATGAGAGAAGAGTGCTCGAACATGCCCGTGAAACCGAGCACGAGGAGATCTCGTTCGTCGGATAAGAGACGAGAAGCCTCCTTTCGCAAAGATAGCAACCGAATAATTGATATGCAACATGCGCGTGCGATTCAAATATAGAAATGCAACAACCATTTCACTGGATTATCGTTCGAGAGAAAAATATTTGGGATGACAATTCGTGATACATTCATCGAGATAAGAGAAACAGGCAAGTTACAATTTTTTATTCGAATATTAAATGTCAGCTGAGCTCTAAAAAGACAAACTCTATTATAATTTATTTATTCAATTACTCTCTCGCATAATTTAATCACATGCAGTACGCAAAAATATTTTCTTCAGACAAAAAAAATATATATATTTTGTTAGCTTTAAAATTGATAAAGTAAAAAAAATATAGTAAAAAAAATATATTTTTTTTTACTTTATCAATTTTAATGCTAAAAGATTATAATTATTATAATTAGATTATAATTCTCTTAGTCAATATTTTAGCATTAAAATTGATAAAGTAAAAAAAATATATATATCAATTTTAATGCTAAAATATTGACTTGAGAGAATTATAATCTTACTATTTCCCTTGAGAAAGAGAGAAATATCAGATCGATCAAGGAAATTGTCATTCACAAATTGAGATCGAGGATTTCTCGTGATATCGTACTTGACTGAGATCGAAATTGAGATTTCCTGGATTGACGACAAACGACATGAGTAATAATACTCCTTCAGTGGAGGGAACGCGGGATCGCGCCTCAACCGCTGATGAATAATAACGCATCCTGTTCCACCTACTACAGAGAGACAATACCGATTCCAAGGATCCTCGACTCGCACACACATACACACACACGTGCTGTACGTCGTACACACATTTATCTCTCTTGTGTATGCGCGAAGAATATAAAGTGCTATACCTATTTCGTGCCTTCCAGAATGCACGGCGACGACGTCTACATCGAGTGGACTCGCATCAGACATCTCCTACACTCGATGTCCCGGAGTGATATACGAATGATATGCGGCCATTATGTCGAATCATCGTTTTTTGTTCAAGTTATTAATCCATGATGTCTATTCAAATTTTATAAAAAAATTCTCTGAAAGAATTTTCTGATAATTCTTTTAAATATTTTTGTTTAAAATTCCAGATAAATATTTTAACGCTCTTCTAATGCAGTATTTTATAAAATAAGCTCCTATTGTATTAATTATCTGTTTTTTAATGTTTTTCATAGAAAGGAAAAACACAGAGCCATTTGAGTTTCAAGTGCTAGATTTGTAAATGTATGTAGATTTGTACATGTTTTTCATACGAAGGAAAAACACTGAGCCATTTGAGTTTCAAGTGCTAGACTTGTAAATGAAAAGATTGAATATTTTTTCTAAGATAAACAATTTCATTTACATAACAAATTTACTTTTCTTATTATTAAAAATTATTATAAAAATATGCATTGCATATTCAATATTTTGTTCAGATATTAAATATGTAAATAGAAATAGATATGTATCTGTAATATTTAAAATATTTTAAACATATTATTCACAATTTGATTTATCAACGGATTATCTCAAGTTTCAGTAAAACCCCATAAGAATTCTCCCTGATTTTTCCAGGTACAAAATCTCTGAACAAGTTTTCCATGTTTTTCTAGGGAGTAGATACCTTGTAATCTCTCGCGATTTCTTCAGAAACAATTTGCAAAATAATATTTCGTTATTAAATACCGTTCTCTTTCCCTAGTTTATTTTACTATTGTCGGCGCGTTGCATGATAATAAAAATAAATAAATAAAAATACAAACGCAATATCCATGATGCGAAGCTTAAAATAATTTTGGCGTATGACGTACAATTTATCGGATCTATCACTATCGCGTTGGTTGATATAATTATCCGACGAAAAAAATTCTTTGGGCACGAACACGCGACAAATTCCACGAGCAGTTGGTCGAGACGAGCAGGGGACGACGACGAAGACGACGACGACAGGGTGATCGCTTGGCGGCTCAAAGTTCAACCAATTTAGCTGCGGTGACGTCAGAAGCGCGCGTTCACCGTTCAGTTCGAGCTCGATTAAAGAAAGAATCGTAACCGCCGTCGTCTGCGGCGGAGATCGCAGATAACGCCGGGATATTCAGCCTCGCGAACCTGGGGATGGGTGGCTAAGCGAAGAAATCGGGCGGTTACTCGCGTTCAGCGATTCCCATGGCATCGATTAGCATTCAATAATCTCTCTTTCTTTCTCTCTCAAAAGGACTTCTAAAATCTATAATTTAATAGATTAAAAATTAAATATATATAATTTAATATTATATATAATTGTTATTTTATATAATTTAATAGATTAAAAATTAAATATAAATAATAGATTAAAAATTTGAAACATTAATCCTGCAACCTGTCTAATAAATCTATCGCTAATAATAAAAAAAAAATACTAATAAGAAGGAATTACAGTAATAACAGTAATTAATCCTGTAATCCTACACTTCTCTAATTACATAAGACTATGAATTATAAAAAGAGAGGAGGCTCGTCGTTCCTCTCTCTCTAGGCGCGACCGATTCGAGTGACTCCCGAGGCAGGTCTTCCTCGAATAAGACGCACGAGCGAGCTCGAGTCGGTCCCGCAAAATGACTACGATCGATAGTATTCGAGAGAGTTCGATCCTCGGACACTCGGGCCGGTCGGTCCGAGTCAAAGCGGCCCGCAAACGGCGAAGGATGCGTGGAATGCAATGGGCGCGCCGGGAAGGTGGTGCGCGCCCCTCGCCGCCTGCACCGCTCACCGCCCCTCGTCCTCATCGTCTTTCTCTCCCTCGAGACCGAACCCTAGAGACTCCTTCTTCCGTTTTCTTCTAACGAATTTCGCCTCGTCCTTCTCTCCTTCCCTTTCGCCTTCTTTTTCTCTCCTTCCTCTCCGTTTTAAGAGCTTGGTATTTATACGTTTATTGATCTTCGAATAAATCGCAATATTAATTTTTCGCCGTTTTTTAACACTTCTTTCGGACTTTATAAAATTAATATAAAAAAAAGAGATGAATAATCTTTGCGACTTTTTTTTTTCCATCCGATGTAAGGTTCCACTTTTCTTTCCATAAGGTTTTAGAGAAAACATTTCTTTCGCGAATATGCGTACGAGTCACGCATAATAGATAAGCTACATAGGACGCTACAGCGTAACGCGGAGATAAAGAGGACGGTAAGAGAAAGAAGCGGCAGAAGAAGAAGAGATGGAAGGGAGGAAGCAGGAGTAGTCGCGACTTGGGTCCAGGACATCGGTCCAGGACGGAAAAATTGTCGTCGATGCGTTGGCGCTCGCTCGCTCAACCGACCGGTACACACATAGCAACAGCGAGCCCTCGCTCTGCATTCCTCTCGCCCTTTCTCGATCGGTGGTCTTCCTTCTTCGGCTATTCCATATTCCGTCTCGCTCCCTCCAGATTCATCCGAGCCGACGAGATGCAACGATCGAGTGAGGAAGAAAGGAGAAGAGAGAGGGATGCGGATTGAAAGAGGAAGGGGAGAACGCAACGAGCAAGCGAAGAAACGCATGGAAGGGACATACTGAGGAGAGAAGAGAAAAAGAGAGAGAGAAAAGCGGAAAGAGGTAGAGAGAGAGACGCGGAGAAGCACACACAAGGCTTCCTCAGGTACGACAGGTCCGCTCGAATTCCCTTTTAAGACCGCTGTTTCCACTTTTCTTATTCCAATGATCTTTTAGAGATGAATCCTTGTGCCATTATCAATTTTGATGGCTTCTCTCGATAGCTTCATCTCTTATGTACGATTACTATCAAATTCAGTAACATTTTTATCATAGGATTCTCGAGGAAGGCTTATTTTTTTCCCTTATAATTTTGTGTTTCATTAAAAATATGTAAAATAAATTTATTTTACGGAATTTTTTATAAAATGAATATATATATTTTTTAAAGTTTCATTTCTTTCTCTTATAATTTTGTGTTTCATTAAAAATATGTAAAAAATAAATTTACTTTACAGAATTTTTTATAAAATGAATATGTATATGTTTTAAAGTTTCATTTCTTTCTCTTATAATTTTGTGTTTCATTAAAAATATGTAAAAAATAAATTTACTTTATAGAATTTTTTATAAAATAAATGTGTATATTTTTTAAAGTTTCTTTATATTTTAACTGTCAAGTTATTTGTATGAGAAATAAAAAATTATTTTATATAAAATTCTTGGGTAATAAAAATACCAGAGAAGCGTTACTTTGGTAACATAAACCGTGGCGTTATGAAATCCCCCTTTCTTATGTTTCACATTTGCCGAACTATTTTCAGCGGAAACGTCTGTCGTGAAATTTCGCAAAGTTCGACGACAAAATACGCCGAAGAAGGAAACGTGCATCATAGAAAACAGATAGCCATGTTGCGAAAACGGAAAAATAAAGCGTTTCTTGTAAATTTTCCAGACTCGATGATTGCGAAATCACTTCGAGGAACCGTAGTCAAAGGAGATACTATCTAATACCGCCCGCGGAAATAAAATCGTGACATCAGCCTGGAACGAGCTATCGACTTCTCGGAACATATTCCGATCACAATGGCACCTTAACTATAAATCTTCAACGAAACGATTCATATTCATGCGCATATCTCGGATCTCGGATCTCGCTATCGGGGATTTTCTGCTCGCGGAAAATCGATATTACGTTTATCTCGATTTTAACCAAGATCTAAAGATAGATCTAAAGAGGTGCGCGCTACATTTGAATGTTCGCGGAAACGGAGGATGGACGCTATAGTGTCGAAATCTAAAGCTGGAGTACCGCGGGCACGTGTTTCGCTTATGCTCGTCATAAGTTTAACTCGCGGATTGACAGGCAACGAGCTTTAAAGAGCCACATGGGCTCCACCACGTTGTGGCTCATACCTCGTGTAAGCTCGCAAAAATATATAAGCGAGTAACCTGCAGATTTTGAAGAATCTTCTGCGTAAGCACTCGATCAAAGATTCAAACGGTAATCTTCCAATGGTATGATTCGTTGAGTCATACCCATTGATTCTCGACCTACTTCTCCTTCTCTCGCAAAGATCATTATTATTATTATTGTTATTATTATTACAGGGTGTCTATTTAAATCTTAAAAAATTGCCTGATATTCTTTTATTTTCATTCTAAATTCCAGAGAATATTTTAAAGATTGCAACTTTTTAAAATGAAATTTTTTATCGTTTTCTTTATATTTATACAAAGAAAAAATACAGAATTATTTGAGTTTCAAACGTAGATTTTCAAATGTACTGGAAAAAATTGAAGATAAATATTTTTTACTTGCATAACATTTTTATATCTTAACGCTAAAATTACAGTAAAAAATATTGCATATTCAATATTTTGTAAAAACATTGAATATTTATCAAAGAGAGAATTTTTTTTTAAAATTCTCTGAGTTTCAATACAATTTCATGAAAATTCCCTGAATTTCAAAAGAAACCTCTGAGACTTTCAGATTTTTCAGAAAATAGACACCCTGTATTATTATTATTATTTATTTATTTTCAATGAAATCTTAATAAAAAAAAATCCCGCATTAAATATCGAGATTTGCGAGAAAGCAATTGAAAAATTCTTAAGGTTAAGGGTATTTCACTTTCGCTAGAGCTTCTCTAGCAGGCAACTTCTGCTAGAGTTGGCTCTAGTTCGCCAAAGTTGACGGGGACGATCGAGGGACGAGAAAACGGAGAAGGGGGGAGGACCAAGGGAAGGAAGTTACACGTTCGTCGTGCGTATTCGCGGCCGGTGGAGCACGCAATTATCCGAAGTAGGCACCGAAAATACTGATGGAGGAATGGGTCATTGATTCCTTGCCCGGCAGAGTGCCAATGCCTCTTCTCTACTTCCTCCATCATCATCATCATTATCATCATCATCATCATCATCATCATCGTCATCATCTCCTCCTTCTTCTTCCTTCTCCCCTGCCTCTCGCGATTCTACAGTATGCACGCGTTGTTTCTCGTTGGATGATTATATCGACCGCGTAGGAGGCTGGGTCCAAGCCAGAGAAACTGTGGCTCGGTTCGTCATATATCTGTCTTCAGGGAGAGAGAAGAGATTGAGAGGGAGGGAGAGACTATCAGGACCAGAAAGGACGAAAAATACTGTGATTTCCGCGCCAATATAGACGTTTATCGTCAAAGATGCACATAAATATGGATACATGTGTCATCGGTATCGAATCGTCTGGGCGGGATTGCCAAGAACATGTCTCTCGTCCCCGACATCGGATTACCGACACATATGAACACATGTGAAATGTATCACGGGATCGATCCGACTTTCTTGTCTGATGATTTAATAATACGATATATAATGTATCTCTTTTATAAAAGAGAATTTTTTAATGGATCTTTAAATTATTTTTCTCTTAACTGTAATTTATCAAATTTTTATTAATATTATTTTTCTCTCTCTTCCTTTATTATATTAATTATTTTGTATTATATTAATGTAAATTATGTAAATATATTTAAAAGCGTAGATATTCGTCTTCTAAATAAAAAAAATTACTCTTTAACAGTCTGATCATATCAATTATATATCGTATTGATTATTCAAGCAAATAACCGATAAATGAAGGAGAAGAGAGAAATAATATAGAAATGAAGGAGAGAGAGAAATAATATAGAAATAATAAAATAAGAGCGAGATGAAATAAAATTGAAACTTATTAAATTATTGCCTCGAAAGCAATTATTCCGAGATTGACATTTAGCTTATTAAATTTCCATTAAAGCGGAATTAGCGACATGCAATATCGTGAATATTCAAATTGATCTAACATATTCCCAAGATCGAATTAAGCGATTGAATCCGATAAGATGTAAATACGTTTGCCTAAATTACATGGTAATCTGTTCATCACGGATCTGGGTCAAACATGGATAACTATGTGCGAGTTAAATCTAAATTCGAGCGATTTACAACGCCATGAAAAAAACGTATCATCGTATCATTAAATATAAACATAAATGAATCGAAATATTAGAAAGATACAAAATTATTAACAAAATAAATAATTAAAAGTAAGTATAACAATTATTAACAATAAATTATTGCACGTATTTCCCATATCTTTCTTTAAATGTTAAAAAGAATTCGATTTAAGAACCTGAAATATCTGCACAAGTCTACGCTTAATCCTCGGATTAAGCGTTTCCGGAAATAAAAAAATTCCAGTGGGACTGATCGCGATCTAAAACGAATGTCTTTGCGTCGCGAAATGTGGGTGTGGGAAAAAGAGGATGCAACAAGACGAATATAACGACGAAAGATTAATTCCGCTTGAGAAGGAGGCCATGAAAGAAGGAAGAAAACGAGACGACAATGCCTCCTTTTTCGTGTTCGTCCAATTATGGAAGCGCTCGAGCGAGGTTCTAAGGATCTTAGGCGCCACCGGGGATAAAGGATGTTTCTTTGCCAAGACTTGCGAAGGATCCGCGAAACGACGATCCTACGTAAGAACGGACACTCACTCGTCTTCGTCACTCAAGACAAACAGATCGCGCGTAGAGGATTTTAGGAGGAATTCCCTCCCTCGAGCAATTCTGTCAAATAGCGCGATGCTCGAGAGTAATTTGCATCTACTATTTCAACGAGTCACTTGAGAAAAGAGATAATGCTTCAAAAGTTGTATTATTCTAGAAAGGAACAAAGAAATCTCGGATGGCACATAAAATCATATAAATTAATAAAATTATTTGAAATCTTATTAGTGTCCTTTTTCTCATATTAATAAGTAAAATAGAGACTTTTCTACTCTATCTATATTTACATAAATAAGAAACGTCACATATAATAAAAAAATCCGATTTTAAAATAAAGTTCTTCTCAAATAGTTTCATTAAAGTCCCAAGAGAGAGAGATGATTTGACTAGAATCGAAATTTCGTCAGAATTCTGCTCAGCTGACTTCAATGTCAGATTTATGCAAAAACTTCAACATTCTTCTCCGCGCATAATTCAACAACCGTCGTCAACAACAGTCGCGACAAATAGTAAAATATTCCACGCTCGAGAAAAGATCGCTGGCGTTAAGAGAGATTCGCCAATAACGAGAGCTCTTACTTTTTTTCTTTTTTCATCCGACCACGAGATCCTCCGTGTTCGAGAAATTCTTGTTCTATTCATTACAATTTACATGATTTACAGGAAAAAATAACAAGATCCCTTGTAGATTCAACAGAGAGATTACCAGGTCTGTGTCAGGTTCATCTCGCTAATCCCTTTTACTTTGGCCTCTCCCCCGCCTCTCGTCTCACAACAGAATTCCCATGCTAATCCGGAACTAAGGAAGAGGGGCGGGAGGAAGGGGGGCGGTACAGGGGTATAACGCGACTTTTGTCGAACTGCTCTCCCGATAGAGACCAGAAAAAAAAGAAGAGGAGAGAGAGTACCCGTCGGTCGGGACGGAATAAGTTAAACGTTCTCGTGTATATATACGGGCGCGCGGGGCGCCGCGGGATGAATAATAATGAGGGACATTCACGGGGATGCGGGGGAACACCTCGTCGGGCGCCTTTTCGTAAAAAGGCCGTTAAGGTGCTACCTTAACGATCCCCGGGGCCCCCACGGCCGCCGCGGTGAAAAAGGGAGATCGAGGGCCTGCACGTGGAATGCAGACACGTAATGCTCGCAGAATGCGCCCGGGCCGCCGACCGCCGGGAATTATTAGTGCGAGCGAGAGAGAAGGAGAGAGGACCCTCTGAATGCAGCGGGTCGAACAGGTCTATACGTGCGGTATCGGGTGTAGGTAGAAACACACACACACACGTACACGTACGCACTCATACACACGTGGGTACCAACAGGTACGAACGGGGGACCTGCCGCCGGTCTCTCACGGGGGCCCGCCGCTCTCGCTCCCCCTCCCCCTCTGGTCCTACTTCGGTTCGTAAAGGTAGACCTTTGTTCGCGATTCGACGAGTCCGAAATCGATGCGCGATAAGACTCTCGCGATTAGAGGCGAATATAATCAAATATATCTTCTCCTGTCCGAGAAATGAGAGTCGCGCGATTGGCTATGTCAAGTTAAAACAAGGTGTATTGTATCATCGACATTCCTCGAGATTATTCATCTTTATATAAATTCGCAAGTAAAACTCTTAAATCTCTCGGGTTAAAATCTAGATTAAATGTATCGCAGCGATTTCTACAAAAATACGAAGGATGACAGAAATCAGCTGTTTAGTAAGTCTTGGGTTAAAATCCAAGTTAAATATTTCGGAGCGCTTCCCACAAAAATGAACCTACGAAGAATGACAGAAATCAGCTGTTTAGTAAGTCTTGGATTAAAATCCAAGTTAAATATTTCGGAGCGCTTCCTACAAAAATGAACCTACTAAGAATGACAGAAATCAGCTGTTTTAAGAAATTGATGGATTGGATTATCGATCGTATTTTTTCTTGAGAGAATCTAAAATAAGTACAAAAACATAAACGCGTTTCATATCTAAGGCATAAGGAGTTGCAAGAATCGCGGGGTTAGTCGAGGCGAAATGGGGCGACCGAGGACAATTGGTAACCGCGAATCGATTTCGGTGGGAACGGGAAGGAAGAACCGCAGAGAAGAGACGACAAGCGGGAATCTGGCTTCTAAGCGAAGGATCGATTCTGTCGTCGCGGCGAGGCACGGCGTGACCGCCCGTGTGAGAAACTTTTAATTGCGTTCCGTGCGCGCGCGCGCGAGCGGCCCATTTCGTCGGGACTCGGGGTCGAGAACCGGAACGAAGGGACGAGAAATCGTGGTGTAGGTAGGTAGGTGGAGGAGATGAGGAGGAAGGAGGGAGGAGAATGACGCGGAGGGCGAGGGAGGGCGACGAGGGAAACGATGGCGCGAGGGCATAACTTATGCGTGTTCACCGAACGAAGAATTGTCTCGAGGATGATAATATGGGGAATAAGGTGGCGCGTTGTATGGAAGACGAATGGAAGTCGGGGAAAAGAGGAGCGAGCAGTGAAACGGTATAATAGTTCGTGGAGTGCACCCGATATTGTGAGAGAGAAAATTCCAGTGGTTTTTCACATAAACTGTTTTTATCTCTCAATTATAATTTATTAAGCTTTTATTCGTGTTATTTTTGCTCCTCTCTCCTTTTCTTTATTATTTAATTCTATTTTAAATTAAATTAGCGTACGATGTGTGCGATATATGTAAATATTTAATATATTTAAAATCATGGTATTTGTCTTCTTAATAAAAAAATTACTCTTTAGATATCCGAATTAATTATATTGTATTGATTATTCAAGCAAACTGTGTCATATCGATATTATCGAAAAACAATGTAAAATGTTCGTGTAAAAATGTTGAAATATTTTAAACATTCCAGAATGTATGTATGCTTCTAGAAGAATTCTTATTTTCCGAAACATTGTGAATATATTAAGGTCGAAAAAGTAAAGTTCTCAGTTTTATTACGTTTTAATTTTTATCGAGAGGGAATCTTTAAAAACTCGTACCAAGATGGGACAAGTGCATCAATCTTTTCGGAAATTATATTGAAAAGTAATCATTATCTTCACAAACACCAACACAATAAGTCCAATTTGCGCACAAGTTGTAAATAAAAATCGAAATAAAACGGAGAATTTTACTTTTGCACCTGTCATCAAAATTCCCAGACGCCAACGGCCGAGCAGATCGAGCTAGCCTGTTGAATATGAATGTGAAATACTCTCGCACTTACCTTCTCCTCGAGCGACGGGCCTCTCTCCATCGCGTACATAATGGCCCCCGAAATGCGGGTGTCCAAATCTCTGACGGCATTCTTGATGTTCAGTTCCAGAGGATTGTTATCGTTGTCCACCGCTGCGACGAGCCTCCCGACCGTTTCCACGTAGCCGGACCATGCGAGATCCAGTTCGTACGCCGGCTGTGTCAGGCAGCCTCTGCAACATTTACATATTTACATTTTTTTTCTATTATTTTATGCTATTATCACATGATAATCATGCATGATTATTTCACAAATCTATCAGAAATCGCTTTTTCTCTTTCTCTCTTTATCTAATAATTATATATTAATCTCTCTATATATAACAAATAATATATAATGACAAATAATTATCAAATAATCTCAATTGGAAAAATATATAACTTCGATCCGCGAGATATTAATTATTATAACATAATTATATAATAATTATCACAATTCAAATAATCATAATAATTATCAATTCAACAATTCAATAGGAAAATTAATTATAACAGGAGAAAGGTACAAAAGCGTCGTTATTCGATTGATTTACCGCGTTCTCCATTATAGAGACAAGGATTTGTCACACCCACTTCGATATCCATGAAAAAAGGGATATTCGGAAATTTTTGAAACCTTTCTCATAAATCAACCATGACTCACCTTATTACGTTCATGCAGAAACCGTTGCAGGACCGCACGTCCTTTCCGATTCCCTTGCACTTTGGACAATAGGTCATCCTGAGCAGGGCGTTATAACAGGCCTCTTGTTGAGGACTGTTGCTACTATCGGCGGGGAATAATACGCTGTCGGTCTTGTCGAGAAAAGTCTTACCGAGACTTAGAGCCTGCATCAGCACTCTGGTAGCTTCTAGGCTCTTGCTGATCTTCTTATAAGTATCTTGCGGCATGTCGCCAAACGGCTGTATGTCGTCCATCGTTTCATACAGGCAGGACTTGAACTTTTCGGTGAAATCCTGGCGATCCTGTTGACTGAGGATGATACGATAGGCGATGGGGAAGAGATGCGTGAAGAACTCGCGGAAGCGCTCCTGCAACGTCTCCCGCGTCAACGGTTGCTGGAGATCGTCCGGGGTGTTGGAGGGCGACACATAGTCCACCAGCGTCTGGTAGAGCGCCAGGATCAAGGGCCTGCTCACCATCGTCAGCGAGCTGTACACCTTGTTGAACGTGCTCAGCGTCTGGTTCTCCGACTTTCGCAGCAGGACAATCACCGTGTCTGCAAACACGCGCTCCCTTTAATATTTGATGCGACTCTCGAGAAGAGATCTGCATTCTCTATTTCGATATCGCGCGACCCGTGTAACCTCGAGAAAACTTTTACAACTTTTCCCAGAATCGACTTGTTCCGTAACGTGTATATTCAAGAGAGATAAAAGGAATTTTTTCTAAATATACGCCTAATTCTTCGAAAAGGGAGAGTGAAAATATATCTTTAACGAGTTCAAGATAGTAAGATGATATTTATTGTTGTGATACATTTTTTACGATATGATAATTTTATCTTAGAGCGATTAAACATGTTATCAAAGAAAATTGCTAAAATTCTTTTCGAATAGATATTATTCCTTTGTTAATAAATAAATAGTAAATATTAGGAAATATTATTTCTTGATAAAATAAAATAAGTCAACAAATATTTTCTCTACATAAATAATATATATAAAGATTTGCCTTTTTGTTGAAAAATAAGTCTTATATTTGTTTTTAAAAATATTACAGAGAAATTTCCACATAAAAATTATACTAAAAAATATGAAAAAATTAAAATATAAAAAAATACTTAGAGACTTGAAAGAATTGAATAGAGATTGAGTTATCCGGAGACTCTATTCGACTTTGTACGTAATTCATCAGCGGTTTATTCTTGCGTTTCCCATCTCTTTTTTTATACCAGTTTCTTTTCATAATCTAACTCGATCAAATGATTCCTCATGCAAATGCGCCCACTTGAGATTTCGCGAGTGTGACAAAAAGAGCGTGCTCAAGAGAACGAGCGCGGTTGCACTTAATCGCGAAGGTATAAAACGAAGAAAACGGATAAGAAGAAGTGCTTCTCGATTCTCGCTTCAGTTTCAAGTGGCTCAGGCAAGAATCTATGCACACTTCTTCGTCTTCTAAAAGAGTGTGCACCCCACGGTTCTAATGATCCTATTAAGGGAAGTGACGAATAGTCAATAGCAAGGGCGAAAGGTATTAATATTAATGATGTTGACTTATATATTGGGAGTATAAAAATATCAATTATAAATGGCTTAAAAGCTCTGACACTTTAACGCAAATGTTCAAGTGCATAAAAAAATGACATTGTAATATATAATACAGTGTATATATTATATATCTGATTATATTTAATAAATCGTAATTAAATCAAAATTAAAGAAATGTATATAATTAAAAAAATTAAAGAAAAAAATATATACATATAAATTATATTATTATTATTATAGCAATAATTGTAATAGAATATAATTAAATAAAATAATAATATAATTATTAATTATATCATAATTATATCATAAAAGATATACATAATTATATATAATATTATATAAAAATATAATTATAATTAAATATATTATAATTAAATTAATATACATAATTATATATTTTAGATACATTAAAATATGGTATAAAAAAAGATTTCGAAACTCCCCCCAGCAAAAATATTCCATACAACCAGTTTCGGAATCATTCGGAATGTTTCTGTCGAAATATCGGTTTTTTTCTTCGCAAAAAGACATCATGTACGATACTAAAATTGGACCTGCCGTAAATATACCGGTTTCGATATCTGATTTGCGACATTGCGCCTCGGAATTATATTTCGCGAACGAAAGCCGCGTCATCGCAACGGAGCAAAGCGGTTTAATTTATTTTTCGCAGGATATGTGTCTCCGTTAATTAAAATTAATGGCCATATAAAAATACGCATCGCGATATCTCGCAGCCGTCATCGCAGCCGTCTCTCTCTTTCTCTCGATACGAGAACCTTTATATTTTTCCTTGTGTGAAACGTCATTTGTCGAGGCGGATTACGTCTGCGTTAATTGAGACTTCAAAAGCGGTATCACAAGCGCGACTATTCCGATTTGTTTTCCTTCAATTACCGTTGGAGATTCCAACACCGGGTATACACGGAAATAAATCTGACAATGATCGTAGATACGTATCTGCTTTTTGTTTCTATTATATCGATTTTAATCAGTATATGTAAAACGAGACATTTCATCTATATTAATCTCTTCAGATTCGGAGTCTCCATTATCGAACAATTTTATTAAGATTTTTATCGAACAATTTTATTAAGATTTTTTTCTCGATGTATCTATATGAATGATATTATATAACACGACATTTTTAAAGCGTATAAAAAGATAATTGAGAAACTTAAGAAATTTAATATTAAAAATTTCGAGATAGAAATTAATAAAATAATTAAAAAGAAAACTTTCATGAAATTCTTTTAAAACATCTCTGATTAATATCTCATCGAATATCTTATAATTTGAATTTTAAACACGTACAAAAAAAACATTTTTCAATAATTTCTATGACTAATAGTGGAGATTTTTAAAGTAATCTATTAAATTAAGTTCATGAGATATCGTCAACTATAAAAGGCGAAAAATTCAATATTTAATACCAATAAATTAGCCCATAAATCACACAAATATAATCGCGTGTATATTAATCGAACAGTTTTTTATTTTATCTCGTGTGAAAATTTTTCTCCAAAATAGAGCCAATAAACAAGCACAGGTTGAATCGAATTTGAAGATTCCGAGATCGACGAGAGCTCAGTTAGGGTGAAAGACTGGGAAAAAATGCCGGCGCCATACGCGATGCGTTGGTTCCCGCAAAGATGCAAATACTTCGCGATGCAAGGAGGAAGAGAGCGAGAGAGGAAGTAAGTTTTTCGCGGCATCGAAAATAGCAGAGAGCCGGAGTCTGTGCTTGAATTCTAGACGCCGTGTTACCGAGGCAACGACACGCACTTTGCGAACGCGCCTCGCGTTTTGCCGCTATCTTCCTCTATCTCGTTTTCCGTTTCTGTCATGTGTGCACGAATGCGTGTATGTGTGTGTGTGTGACGCGTATCGGTTAAACGTGCACACCGGTATAAATACCGGACTGACCACGTAATCGAAGTGAGCTACAGTCGTGTGGATCGATATTAAAAATTGGCCCAAGGAATATTTTCGGAAAATTAAAAAAAAAGAGAAAGGATTTTTTTTTTAAATCTTGAGCGATTAAAATAATATAAGTAAAAAAGGTCATATGTTTTGCATTATTTCGATAGAAACAATGTGGACTAATTCGCGATAATTTATAGCAACGAAGTGTAATATGCAAAGCAAGGATGTGAGTCACGCGAGTCGGCATCGCGGTGTTAATTTCTCGTATGCGAGAATATCCATCTCGCGCGCTGTCGAGAGATAAGCGCTCGAAATAAGGAGTGACATGTTTGCGGCATCTGAACGCGAGGCCGATGCCCAGGAGTTAAAGAGATGAATCGAGAGAGCGAAAGAGAATAGGGGCAGGGGAGAAGAAAGGGAGAGGATGAGGGTCGGAGAGGAGGGATGGCGGATTCGCGCTCTCTTGTCCCCGTATAAGGCACGCCAAGAGCGGCTTCGATCCCTCGTAGATGGAAGGACCGACAAACACGAGGGAGCCCTGCGAAGACCCCCTGGAAAATCGTCGTCTCGCGATAATTTTCGACCATCTTTCTCGAGGTGTGCGAGTGAAACTGTCCGATAAATCGAAAAAACGCGATGGCGATTTGTCTTTTTTTTTTTTTTTTCAAAGAGAGGAAAGCAAGCCTCCTCCTACGCCTTTTGTCGAATATAACGACCGATGGAAATTCTATAAATCAAACGTATCGAAGGACGAATGAAAGCTCTTTAGAGATTCTAATGGCCAAATTGGCCGGAAACGAAGAATAAACCGCAGGTCATTTTACTGATCGCTCTCTCCGTTACCTGAGATACAAAGTTTCATATATCCCAGAGAGATATATGCATTGCAAGTATTATAATGGTGAGTCTCTTAAGTCGAGTATCGGCGAACATCAGTGAAAAAATGTCATTTAAATAATAATTTTGTACGCACGTCTTATAAAAAATATTAGGAAAATTAATAATTAAATAATTAAATGCCTCGTCACGTCTTGTTCACACTTCGACAATTTGTTCGATTCATATTCGTCTGCTCGTTCGCTTCAGATTCTTTATAGTTTTATAATTTTTCTTTCCTTTTAAAAATAATTTAATAATGACACACATTCCTCTCTTATTTATCTCTCTTAAATAATTTAAATTTAAATTAAAATAACTTTGTTCCTTATACATAGGCTTCGAAAATATATTTATTTTCAAAAATTAAAAGCGAAGTCTACTAACACGCTTGCATCATCGACTACAAATCATTTTATATCAATAACGCAATATTAAATTTTATATCAATGAAGCAAGTGTCACTTGATAAAAGCTACTTCGATATTCTGTGTAATAAATAACACGCATTAAAATGCAACAGTTAAAAACCGATTTCACCGATTTGTCAATACTAGTCGGTTCCAATTAAATAAATAGTTTATAAAATATTGTCATTGCAGAGCTAACTTGTACTCGAAGGAAAATAGAATCGATTAAACACACGAGTAAGTTAGCTATCGAGCGATCGCTTAATTATTCGAACTTCTCAATAATACAGATCAATCGACGATGATGCCATTGCATCTATTACAAATTTACACGTACACGTTCATTCTGTTTTCCTTACGAAAGCACTTTGCTCGGCCACGCGAACGTGCTAGAAGGCAAAGAGATAAAGTGCCTTACCTCTGAGAGCGTCGGCGGTGGTGACGAGGAGACCCTGCAAACTTCTGCTATGATGATGAATCAGATTGTGGAAGTCTAGCCGGGCTTGTTGCTTCAAACGCTCCTCCATCTCCTTGCTGCAGCACTTGCCGTAGCATGTCGCTGGAAAAAAAAAAAGGGAAAAGATGCTTCGCATTATTATTGCGCAACGTTACCCACATTAAAACGCCTCCCCTTCGACTGAAGCTAAATCAAATTGGAGCACGGAGCATGAAGGGGGGACTTGAGTTGAACGTCAACCCGCATAAACCCGACCGCGGCGTAAAAGCTCCGTAATCCGACCTATTTGTGAGATCGTTCGAAAAAGACTAATGTAATCGAAATGCGATCGTGTAATCCCTGTAACTCGATCAAACGGAAATTTTATTATATCAAATATTGTTTTATCACACAAGCGGAATTTCGTTTCGTCGAATTAATCGAATTTCCACGCGCGATTTTACGTTTTATGTTGTGTTGTACATTTCGTGTCGCCAGAATTTTCGCTGCATCGGGCAAAACCCGATGCATAATCCACGATTTTCCATTTTCCATTTTCCATTTGCCGAAGAGAACATCGAGGCTCGAGTGTGACGCTTTTGTAAATTTAAGATCCGCAGATGATTGACAAGCTCCGGCTGTATAAATTCTTTTTAAAAATTTACACATTTTTTTTATATTTCTGAGACAGCTCTGGCAATTAAATGTAAAGACTAAAAGTGTCAGCGTTACGTTTTCATTATACGAAAAATTGTCTTTTTATTCCAATATCGCTACAAATAGATCGAGTCATAATACTTTTCGATAAAATTTTCTTTCTCTGTCTTTCTCTCTCTCTTTCTCAAGCACGCGTTACCCAAAATTCCTTAGAAAATGGCAGGTTCCCAAGAAAAATATTTAAGCACAGAGGAAATTGAGAAAATTCAAATTCGATTCTAATTTATTGCACTCTAATCTTGCATATTGAATGAGAAAATAATAAAAGTCATTGTTCGAATACATGTGCATTTAGTGTTAAATTAATAGCAATGTTCAGGGACGGTAATAATAATGTTTCTGCGTGATAATTTCAACCGAGATCAGAAAATATTCCGCGTCGCAATCGATCGAAATCTCGCGGTGACGTGCATTCCTCTTCGCCTCTGGGGGAACCGGTTTAGCGAACGAAGCTACATCGAATTTAAAGACCGAGCTATATATACATATATATATAGTACGAATAAAAATATGGACATAAGAATAGATTTAAATATAAAAATAAAATGTAAAAAAAAGAATTACTATGTAAACAAATAAATATAGAAAAATAAATATTAATAAATGAACATGTGTTTATATAGTTGAAGTATATTATGAATATTGAAAGAAAAATATCAAATTTTTGGAATATTAGAATATCAAACGTTTAGAGAGAAATAAAAAATTGAAAAATAAAGCTAACAATATTCAGACAAAAATAGGATAAATATGGATCAAATGTCAAATAAATGTCAAATAAAATAATATAAAAAAAATAAAAGTATGTAGCTATCTATGTGTCGATCATTTATATAAATATGATACTCGCGTGGAATGTCAATATTTTTTTTCTAAAAAAAATGAAAGAACGTTAGCCTCACTTATCAAGGAGAACTAGCTTTATGATGTCTTTTTTATTTTTGGATTGGTAAAAATAAGTTTCACACGTTGTTTCGTAAACAAATAACTTGTAAGATTGATGGAAAAAACACGTGGACACACGTGTTATGCAATGTGTATCATATTAGAATCATATATTATTAGCCAATAGAATTATTAGTTTCAAAGTTTTAAAAAAATATCATAAATCTCTCAAAATCAACAAGGAAGGAAAAAACTTGTATGAATAAAGAGAACGAAAGAAAATTGGTAAAAAGAATAGTCATGTTGCGAGGAGCAATAATTATACAAATGATTGATTCTTTGACGTTGGAGAATCGATAGACATTAAATTCCTCCTTTGTTGAATCTCCTCTTTAGAGAGAGAGAGAGAGAAAGAGAGAAAATGAGTCAATCGTATGAAATATACGCGATGTTGAAAAAATTTTTACCCAAACTTTCAAAGTATTTGAATGTAATTATACCAATACTTGTAATTCTAATTCATTTTCGCGAAGAAAAATTTCCAGAAACACTCTATAGCGCTTAAAAAAATCATAACATTTAATATGAAATTGCCCACTGAATGACATCAATATCAATGTTGATGACATTGGATATCGAATATTAATTGTGATATTAGCAATTTTAATAATCATTTGAGAAGTCGCATAGTATATTATTAATAAATTTAATAAGTGTGTCAATATATCGAAAGAATTATTAATATATCGGCATAATAAAAATAACATAATAATAATAATAATAAATCAATATAATAATAATAGAGAGATATATAATAAAGTGTAATTATTATTATTGAACTAATAAAAATTTTATTACATCATATTTGATTATCACGAGTAATTATAAATATTTGAAAACTGGGTGACTGGATTCATTATTGATTTACAATAAAATGATTTTAAAGAAAATTGAAACACGCGCGACACATTATTAAAATAAACTTTATGTGTTAAATTTTACAAAAAAAGAAATTATTTTGCGAACAAAACGTGTAGCCTCGTTTCACAGCGAATATCAAAAGTTCCTCGACATTTACGCGATTGATTGAGAGAGCATTAAATTCGACTAAACGCGATTGCGCTAATAATCTCAATTATTAAATCAATAAAGTTTTTATCAATTATGTATCTTAATCAACGTTATATACCATCGAATCGCTTTTATATTTATCTCTCTCGTTTTTTCGGTTTCTCTCTCTTTTTCTCTTAAAGTGTATCCATGTGAGAGAAACGTCAGTTTCACCTGACTTTGATGTCACTTTCCAACGATAGTCCCCGGAGGGACGTAAATAAATTTCTCGCGCGGACAATGTGGCAGAATACAAAATTAATACAATAACACAGATGCGGAGAGTGACTGGACCGGAGCGGTACATAAATTCGAGTCGTGCGAAAAAAAAAAATAAAAATATTGACTTACTGTTCGAAAAATCCTCAGCGGCTGGCACGAGCGTGATGTTCTTGGTATCGAAGAACGGTCTGATCAGGTCGCAGTTGGCGACGATCTCGGTGCCGTTGTCGACGGTGGACGTCTTCAGGTGGTGCAGCGACTTCGCGTGCACCACCGAGCACACACAGTGGCACCACACGAGGAGGACCCACGCGAACAGAGTCGAGGGCGCGGGGAACGCGACGGCTCGCGCTATTATTTTCATTTCGGCAAAATGGCTCCGGATGTAGGCGACGAACGAGAGATATATATATATATATATATATATATATCTATATCTCTATACAAAGAGAGAGAAGAAACCGCGAGGAAGATTCGCGCACGATCGGAGAATATTTCGCGAGCGCTCTTGAATCTCGTTCCTCTCGCGCGCGCGATAAGCGCCAACTTCACTCCCTTCCTCTCGCGCTCCTCCTCCTCTTCTCTTCTTCTTCTTCTTCTTCTTCTTCCTTTACGGATTCGTTCCCGGCGGAGTCATCCACCGTATCGGAACGCGATGATTGTTTGCCGAACGGCGGACGCGCCGTCAGACGGCACGACGACGGCGACGAAAACGAGCGGCGGCAGTGCTGCGTGCACTCGGGGCATGCGGCGCGAACATTTGGTGCGCTCTCGAAACAGGGGAGGCAAGGGGGGAGGAGGAGGAAAAAGAATAAGAGAGAGATAGATGGGGAGGAGAGGTCAGAGACGGCCGATCACGTATATCCAGCGGTGTTCCCGACACACGCACGCTCGACCACTTTGCTGCTATCGCACTGTGTAACGCACATATGTGCTCTTACGGACGTGTATGTGCGTGTCGTGTATATGTATAGATACGCACACGCGCGCGACGCACACTTGTGCACGTTTGATCGCACCGCGAACGCGCCGCGAGAGCGAAATGGAGCGGGATGGACGCGCGTCGACACACCTCCCCCGAGCGACTCGATGCGACTGAAGCGCCGGCCCGGAGTCGCTGGAATATAATTCGACCGTACGCGCGCGAACGTGGCGCCCCTAGCGGCGACTCTGCGTACCTCCTTCGTTAATCGAAGTATCCTTTGCGATGATTACATCTTTATTGACTGTCGATATATATACCTAAAAAAATATTTAGAATATATTTTTTTATTTACATACGCATTATATCGAAATACTTTTATTATACATGTAATTAATACAATTATACGATTAATATAATTGTAATATGAGTATGAATATAAAAAATACACGCGTATATTAATCATTTATTGTTGGGATACCTTTCAGGATACATGTAATTTTAATATAAGTATGTAGGAATTCTCTTAAACAAATAAATATTAGTTATTTATTGTTGAAATACCTTTCAGGATATAGGAAAAAGAGATACATCAGATTCTGCGAAAGATATTGTGTCTTTAAGCACAAAGTTATATAAAAGTGATCAATCTTCTGGTCTGATTGACCTGCCACACGTTCAATGCCTCGTACTCTTCGATGCATTTGTACACGGGATCGGGTTTAAATCCCTTGCTCGTACATCGCTCTAAAATGTCCGATACTTTGACTGTCTTCTTATCGCCGGCAAGTTCTCGTATCAAATGGAAAATTCTATTGATCGGGTTCTGTTGTGTGTTATTTGTGCGTTGTTCGGAATAGTTGATTGAATGCTTGGACATCTCTATCAATCTGTTCGCTTCTGCAATATCGTCCTTGTCGACCACGTTCGACAATCGCAATCGTGCTAATGCCGTCGACAATCGAAGGATACCTAGCAGATTACGAGCGGAAGTAAACGTTTTGTCGTGGCTGTTACGCGCTTCCTTTCGCATTTCCACATAAGAGTCTGCAATGGTAAAATTTTTAATAATTATATACTTGTTGAATAAATTTGTGATTTAATATAAAATGTAAATAATATAAATAATATTAAAATTATATTTTATATGTATAGTAATTTATGAAATATTAAAAAGTAAGATAATAACAATTCATATGCATACGCACCTACAATATATTCCGTTAATTCTTCTGATATAACAGGTTCTTTTGTCTTACACAAATTTATATATTTTCTTATTAATTTCATATCTATAGCTTCCGTTTCAGTCGGAGGTTGCGAGCAATGTTGATGCACATATGTAATGTGTTGTGCTAATCTATGAAGGATTATTTATATTTATTAGCATGATACACAAATATCAAAATAAAATACAAAATACAAAATTAGAAATAATTAAGTTAAATGTGATTGAAAGAAATAGTATCAATTTATAAAAATAATACGTGAATATACTTACTTAAGATCGTTACCTCGGTCTGCGCGATCCTGAATAAGCCACAATAAGTCAAATCGCGATAATAACGCGGCAGGCAATTGGATATTTTGTTCCACTGATCTCTGCGGATTGTATCTGCCGTATGCCGGATTGGCAGCAGCCAATATGGATACTCTAGCGTTCAAACGAGCCATTATGCCGGCTTTGGCAATAGATATAGTCTGTTGCTCCATCACCTCATGAATCGCCGTTCTATCTGCGTCTGCCATCTTATCAAATTCGTCGATGCAACAAACCCCTTGATCCGCCAATACCAAAGCTCCGCCCTCCAATACCATTTGACCGGTTAAAGGGTCCTTCATGATTGCAGCGGTTAAACCTACACCGGACGAGCCTCGTCCTGTAGTATACTGTGATCTTGGAGCCAATCGCGTGATGTAGGATAATAATTGCGATTTTGCTACGCCAGGATCTCCCATCAAACAGATATTGATATTGCCTAAAAATAAGAGAATAAGATTATTCCGTTACATTGTATCTAAGATATTTCAGACACTAAAACAAAAGTAGATATATTAATATTAGTTTTTAGATCAAATGTAATATAATTCGTTGAATCGATTATATATACCTCGAATTTTAATATCGCCTTTCTTCTTATCCGTTCCACCAACGAGAAGTAAAAGTAATGCCTTTTTCACATCTTCGAGCCCGTAAATTTCCGGGGCTAAGGAACAAGCCAATTTGTTGTAAAAATCATCTTGCATCAGCAAACTTAATTCTTGATCAGTCAATTCGGCATTACTATCATCTACCGTATCTACGTTATTCAGACATACTATTTTCTGAAATCAAACGAAAAATTAATTTAATCAATCTAAGAAAATTTCATATAATTGTAAAATTGAGATGTGTCTATCCTTACATGGGCGTCCAAATAAGTCTCACTAGAAAGCGCAGGTCCTGATCTAGCATTGAAACCTGTTTTCAAAAAGGGCAGGAACACACCAGTAACGATAATATGATCACCAGGCAAGCAATTTCTCGTCGTTTCGCCTCGGCAGAAGATAGTTAAAGATCGTGGTATATGGCCAACTGGAACTTGTTCGCTCTATAATAAAAATCAATAGTATCTCAAGAAATATATAAATGTTTAAATAAACTCAAAATATTGAAATAAACTTACATGTTCCTGCAATTTTAGCTCTTGAAATTTAATAAACTTCGAACCTTTTGTCTGCAAGTATAATCTGCCACCAGATTTGTTCACGCGACATCCCTCACTCGGACATGCCCGTAATGGCATAAAACTTAAGGAATGTACCTAACAAAAATTAGTTTTATGTATAATTCTTAAAATTTTGATATATTATATATAAAAATTACAAATTACAAGATTTTATATAATAATTACTGCATATATAAAAATAATAGATAAAATATAAAATAGTTTTTTTACCGGTTGGCTCACTTCCGAACCACATTCATCGCATGTGTATGTTGCTACAACAATCATTGGCTTAACTTCGGTAGTTTTAGTAACAATGCCTCTAACTGTTACCAATTTCCCAATTTTGTCTGCCTTAATATCTCTTACTGAATATGCCTTTGAATCGGAGAAATCTTTAAAATACACCTCACTGGAAAAATATTTGTCTTCATCAGCCTTGATTATTTTTAATTTTAACAAATGTCTGAATATAAATTAAGTTTTCTTACAAACGACGCATTAATTCAGGAGCATATTTAGCTCTGGCATCTTGAGCTTCACCCGGTTGCCTAGTGCGAGCTTGTACTAATAATCGATGCTCCAGGTAAATATCCAATGAATCTTTAGGTAAGACAACTCTTTCTTTGAAATCAGGTAACATTTCTTGAACCAACTAGATTATTTATATGAAAAAAAGAGACAAAATTTTGAATTATTTTTTACAAATAATATATAACCTCATATATATATTTTATACTATATTATTTGCAATAATATAATTTATGTAGTTTTATATTCATATACCAAATAAATTCTCATGTAACAAAGTGAATAGTTCTGAATATAATATTTGTACAAGTAATACATACGTCCAAAACTAAATTAGTGTATCTTCGTGTATTATTAGCGACAGATGTGGCTAGTTCTTCATCAAACGATTGTACATCATCCAAATCAATTTCAAAGCTAATTTGTTCTCTGTGAGCTATCTTGGTAAGCTGCTGTCTATATTTGAAGGTCTTAATATCTGTCTTATCATCTATTGCCACAAATTCCAAGAAGAAAGTCTTGAATTGTTCTGAAAAAGTTATTGTATGTGTATATGACTTTGTATCGAATTTATTATTTAATGAAGATTAAAATTATTAAAAATGATTAATGACAAGCACATAGTTTTTTCATAGAATAAAGGAATTCTAAAAGTATTAAAGTCTTACCTCTGTCTTTAGTGTAATCTCTCGCTACTTTATTTGCCATATTTTACGAATCTTAATATACACAATTTTAACTGAAATCGTTCAGTAGATATTCTTGTTTTCAACAAATATTACGGTTAAATAAGACTTCTCTGGCTTGCCTCCCTTTCCCGCGCAAATTAAAACCATAACTTATAAAGTATATTGACGAGAATGTCTATAGAAATAATTCGAGCGATATGCATGAAATTTTCAAAGATTGCTATTGGTCCGAATTGTTTTGGACAAGCACATCATACAACGTCGTACGATTGGCTATTTTTAGGGACTTTAAAAATTCTCTATTTGATAGCCAATTGCGTGACATTATGCCTTTGCTGAAAAATCGCATTTATTAAGGTTGTTTATAGCCATCTATTTTTATTACACATGCCTATCTATTAATGCATCATATTCAACATATAAACACGTGTTTTTCCAAAGACAAGTACCAAAACTGGCTCCTATTCTTTTAAAAAGAAAGTTCCTTCCCTAATAACGTGCTAAAATAAAAAAATAAAATGGGCAAAGCTAAGAAAATCAAAGTTTCTAAAGGCGGAACCAAAGAGCCGAAAATAAGTTTGACGGAGCAAATAGAAATTGATAAAGCTGTGAAGCCTACAGTCAGGCAAAAGATTAGGCATCGGGCGAATGATGAAGAAGAAGTTAGTTTCCACATTTATCTCTTTCGTATCATCTCATTTTCCTGAAAATTAAAGATAATTAAATCTGTTAAAAAGTACATTTTTTTGTTTTGCCTTGATTACAATTAATATAATTATTATTTCTTTCTAGTACGTAGCTCCTACTCTGACGAGAAGGATCTTATCGCAAGCCAGACAACAGCAGCTAGAGATTGAAGAGGAGATTGATCTCAGTAAACCTAAGAGCGAAAAGCTGACTGTCAAACTCAGCTCCGAATTGAGCGATGTTGAGGATCGATCCAGTGATGACGAAGAACCGGTGGATAATGTACACTATTATGAGGACATTCAAATCAACGAAGATGATGAACGCGCGTTACAGATGTTCATGTCCAAAGATCCGGTACCTACGAGAACGCTAGCCGACATAATAATGGAGAAATTGACAGAGAAAAAGACTGAAATCGAAACACAATTTTCTGATGCTGGGACTATTCAGTTGCAAGACTTGGATCCGCGGGTAAAAGCGATGTACGAGGGTGTCAGAGACGTTTTGGCGAAATATCGTAGTGGCAAACTACCAAAGGCTTTTAAAATCGTGCCTAGCTTAAAGAATTGGGAACAGATACTGTATATCACAGATCCACCAAAATGGTCTGCTGCTGCCATGTATCAAGCGACAAGGATATTTGCTTCAAACTTGAAGGATAAGATGGCCCAAAGATTCTACAATCTTGTTCTGTTACCACGTATTAGGGACGATTTGGCGGAATACAAAAGACTAAATTTCCACTTATATCAGGCGTTAAGGAAAGCATTGTTCAAGCCGGCTGGTTTTATGAAGGGAATCTTGCTGCCACTCTTAGAATCCGGCACGTGCACGCTCAGAGAAAGTGTCATCATTGGATCTGTAATCGCGAAGAATTCAATACCAATCTTGCACTCCTCGGCAGCTATACTGAAAATCGCGGAAATGGACTACACAGGTGCAAATAGCATTTTCCTCAGAATATTCTTGGATAAGAAATACGCGCTTCCATACAGAGTAGTAGATGGAGTGGTATTTCATTTTGTTAGGTAAGATAACAATGAATCTTTTATAAGCAGCTATATTATTAGAAATTACGTTTATATTAAATATAAATATAATCTGTCAAGGTTTGAAAGAGACACCAGAGAATTACCAGTGTTATGGCATCAAGCTCTCTTAACTTTTGTGCAACGATATAAGAGTGATATCAGTTCTGAGCAAAAGGAAGCTCTACTAAGACTACTGAGAAAACAGTCACACCATTCAATCACTCCCGAAATCAGGAGAGAATTGCAACACGCGAAATGCAGAGATGTAGAAATGACAGAACCTAAACCAGAACCAATAGATGTCACAAATACTTAAAAATACAGGATATGTATATATGCAAATATCTAAGTGCTATTGTATAATTTCTATTATAAAGAGAATTTATATTAAAATTTAGGAATATATATATTATCTTGGAAAAATTGGATAATATATAATAAAACGATATTCGAAACAATATAAATTCCAGTGTAAAAATACATTTTTATTTAATCTTATCTATATATTAATTTTTTAATAAACTAATATTTGTATCATTTTTTTACAATTTTTAAATTTTAGAGAAGATTATGATCAAAGACAACATATTTAACAGTCGTTTTAAACATCACACTCAAGCACAGCATGAATCATTACTATAAATGTCTTATTCTTAATACACACACACACATACATACATGAAGCAAAAATAGAAGTTTTTAGCAGGATTTATCAACTTAATAATAATTTAATATTTTATATGACATAAAATAAATCACAAATAAAAAAGAAAATAACAAACGATCTGCGATTTATAAATAAATGTTTTATCTAATATTATGCTATAAAAAAAGCTATAAGAAAAAATCGAAACATTCATTGTAATTAAAAATTTAATTATATAATTAAGTTGCGCTTACTGCTTAGTTTTTATTAGCTTATCTTTCTATTTAATCTTTTTATATTTAATATATTAGAGCCTTTTCATTTTGTAATATTATGCTGTGTGAATTCTATTATTTTTAAATATATATCACTGGTTTTATTATTTTTATATTTCTTATTATATTTCTTATTATTTTTATATTTCTACATTACTCTTAGGATTCAAAGCTTTCAAATCTCTTTGTTTCATATTTATATACTCCACATTAAGAGCATCATGTGGAGCGTCCATAGAAATTGTTTTCGTTATTTCCTGTTCGGATAAATAAATGTTCGTTTTAATTAGAGGCACTTTAGTTGTGCTCGATTTAGTTATTCTCTTATCAAATTTTTTATCTTCATAACTCTTGGAATTCTCCTGTAATTTTGAGCAAGTTCCGCGATCGACGTTATTAACATCTTTAATAAAAGATTCGGATTTTTTAGATAAACGATCACTGAAGTTTGTATCGTTTACGTTTACTTCTTTATCGACGTCTCTCTTTTCACGTTCATTATTCTCCAAAATATCTCTATGTACAATGGAGACTTCTGGTTCGCTTTTGTTTGATGATGAAACAATCGTGTTATCTAATTTTGACTGATTCATCATTTTTAATGCTACAGGTACAGAATATTTGTCATCGTATTTTCCTTGCAGTTCCTCTGACATGTTCATAACTCCATTTCTAATAGCCTCTCTCTTCTCTTCTTTTATTTGACGATTATCGTTCTCTTTAACAAGTACTTCTTCTGCAATAGATCTCTGTATAGCTCCTTTTGACAAGATATTCAAGATAGGACCCTTCATATTTTTCAAATCGTTAAATTCTATTCTCTCAATTTTCGTATCATCTTGTTTTTCTTTGTGTAACAATCTCTCGGATATTTCACGATCAATGGCCACTTCTTTGATAAGAGATTTATCTGGTACATTTCCTGATATTTTCTGTAATGCTTCTATATCTTCGTTGGGAGAAATTTCCTGAAAGGAATCCAATTTTTTCTTGTTTTCAGCTGCTATATTGTTATTCTCATCTTGAGATTGCTGTTTTTCATTGATCTTTATTTTATTCACGGCATTCCATTGCTTCTCCTCCAAAACTTTATTATTTTTTTCTTCTATACTGATCTCTTTGTTTTCGACAATTTTTCTATCGTTTTCTTTCAAGTCTGTTTTGCTCTTTGGCAATAAATCCTCGTTATCAATCTGTATCTTTTTTTCATTTTTCTTAAGTATCTCATCTTTTGCCATTCTCTGTTTTTCTCTCTCAAATTCTTGCTTCTGTTCCTTAATATCCTTTAGAATTTTCTTCTGTTCTTGCATCATTTCACGTTGCTCCAATTTATGCTTTTCTAATGTTTTTCTAAGTTGCTCGTGCCGTTCTGCAGCTCTAGCATTAGCAACATCTCCATCAGCCGCCAATTCTGATTCCTCCTTCTTTATTGCATCTAGATTAATAAGATTATCGTTCTTCTGCAAATCCACAGATCGTTCCTTCTCTTCAATTATTTTTATCTTCTCCTCTGCTTTCAATGTAACAGATTCATCAATTTTAGCGATATCGGTATTCACAGCAACCTGCAATTGCACGTTTAAATTTTCATTTAAAGGTTTAACTGTTTCAACTTCTATTTCTTTTATCTCTGGCACAAGAGTGTCTACTGCTGCTTTATCAGGTTTTTCAATACTCTGTTTTTCGGTCACAATCACACGTTCAACGGGTATGGGCGGTTCTTGTCGAACGTCTTTTACTTTCAAATCCAATGTTTTATCGAGAATATTAATCTCAGACAGCTTATTAATTTTATCTATAATAGAATGTGAAATAAGAGAGTAAGATCACAATGAAAATAAAATAAGAGAGTAAGATCACAATGAAAATAAAAGATAAATTCGTACAATATTACCTTTTGCTCTAGGAATGATTTCCAAACTATTAGGAACATCAGGAATATGTAAATTGTCTTTAATGTTCAATGGTAAATTGATTTGACCGAGCGGTTTACTCGTTATCGTTAATTTTGCATTTGTAGATTCTTCCATTGCATATAAATTAGCGTACGTACCGAGCACCATAATCCAAACGCCGATAATTAAAATGCCCTATAGATAATAAGTATATATATAACATAGAAAAAAAATTATAAAAAAAAATAAAAAGAATTACTGGTAAAACTTTACCTGTGCTACTAGTCTTTCATTAGTATTTTTGCTGTTTATAGACACAAAGAATACTGTCGGGAATATCAAACAGATCATTACTCCGATCGTTGATCCCACGATACCAAGAACAAATTCTATATTTGGCACTAGAATACCGATTATCAGAGAAATGCTGACTATTGCGATAGTAAGACATCGAAATCTGGATTCTGACAAATAATTGGTAGATGGTTCGTGGGTATGTACCTGATACACAACGATAAAAAATAAATTAAAAACTGGAGTAATAATACACTTGGGCTTTTAAATTTTTCTTTTTTGAAAAACATACATACCCGGCGAAATAAAAGAGAATTCAAGCTCGCACGACATGGAAAAATGACTAGAGGGAAACTGAATGCAACCGAAAATACGAATCCCAGTTTAATCAGTTCGGATGTTATGCTAGGTTCGAAACTCAGTAAAATATTCCCTGCAATATATAAAAATAGTAAGAGCAACTGCACAAGTTGAAAACAAATAAATAATAAATGATATGACAAAGATAATGTGATAATCATCTTTTATTGTAAGATACATGCGTAGCAGTTCTGTTAAATTACCTGTGAATGATTGAGTACAGAAAGCAATGTAACCAAATAAGCCAACACACATATATACAAGAGTACAAATATTTAACGCTCCTCTTACAACATCATTCATTTTCTCTAAGGATGCATTTGGAATGGTTTCGTATATTTCAAATAGTTGAGTTTGACAGAAGAGAGCCATGGAGAATATGGGGAGGCACTGGAGAATACCAGCTGGTCTCCAATAATTAACATTATCAAACCAATCTTCCGCAAAGATATGTAGAGTAGATTCATTCATTATCTGTTGATTAAAAGAAAGTATATAATTATAGCATGTATATAATTCTCTCTAGCGCTTATATATTTTAGATTCAATATTTTTAAGGACACTGCAACATTACTGTTATATTATACCTTTAATATGAGACAGAGATAAAAAACAATAGTAGCAGTACAAATGCTAGATAGACTATCGATATTTCGAAGCAGCCCGAGAGGTAAAACTATGAAGACTCCAGTAATGATTAACAAACTGGTGCGTATTTCCCCTGATGTCCTGTCTATCATTTTGCTGATTATCTGTGGTCCCAGATCACCGATGACGACGAAGTAGGCAATGCACGTGCCCAACATAAAACCTATGATTAAGAGTTCTGCAAGGAACTTTCCCATGTGACCAAATGCATGAAAAGCAAGTAGCTCAAAGTTGCGTCTCCTCGATATTACAGCTGATTTGATGAGGAAGTGGCATGCTAGTCGTGATAAGGTGCTACACAAAAGTAACAGCAAAATGGCCAGTACGATGCCACATTGTTTGAAGCAGAAGGGCATTGCCAGGACGCTCACTCCTATAATGCTGTTAGCAAGGGTCATCACATGGGACATTTGGGAAATCATTCTCCAAATCTCTGATTGAAATCTGACTAAGTTGTAAAATCTCTCTTGTATTTGCAGTATAAAATTCCGTTGAGTTTCACATCCCTCTGGAAAAGAGTACAATCACAGTACTCGTTTCAGCTATCAAGTCATTCAGAAAAGTCATCTCATGCGATTTTCTTGGAAAAAATGTTTTGATTAACGTAAGATATATCGTAGGTGTATGAAAATTGTTTACATACGAGTAATCGTAGCATAAATTGGAGAAATGTTATCGTAAATAATAAGGTTGGAATGATAAGTCGCTGATGAAGGGATGTCATGCGCTTTGCGCTAAAATCTTTGTTATCCTCAATCAATTACATTTTGTACGACACGCTTTTACGATAACATTTGTGGACGTTACATTGAAGCTGAGGAATCGTCGAGGCGCCTGCCGGCTACCGGCCCCTCAAAACTATTCATCTTGGATTTCGACATTGAAGTATAGTGCGTAGTACGTAATGCAGGATGCAAGGTTGTTCCTTAATGCTGAACTTCTTGCACTTTTCTATTTTCGTCTCTTTCTCTTCGAACTCCTAAATATATTTCTATCTCGTTTTTAGCGTAGGAAGTTTATGTATGTACAGAGAACATATCTACAGTTATTTTTTATGTATATAAATTTGATTAAAATATTCATCTATTCATATGACAATCAAAAAGATGTTTTATTAATGATAATGAAAAGATGATTTATTAATAAAATTATCCGTAAAAAATTTTTTTAATGCTTTGTTTTCTTTTGCTCATTTTGCAATGCTATATAGATTCTATTTTTTTTACATAAATATATATTAATTATAACGTACATATTAACTTACCTAAGAAATTTGTTTAATGTATTTGTCTGCCAAACTCGAGAATTTTTTGTTTTCGCTTCTTCCCCAGAGAAATAAAAATAAACAAGATTCTATTGTATATAATCTTTACATAAATTAAATTTTGAAGTAAATTTTTTTACTTCATATAATATACATTTTACTTCATATAATTTTTTCTTCCTGAAAAGCAATCATTAGCAACACTTAGACATTTTCAAATCTCAGATTCGCGATCTTTCTGGATTTGTAGAAAAAAATAGATTTCAGAAAACTACATACATATAGAGAGATATTTTTTATTATAAATATTTAAAAACGCCCATTCATATGTGTACTTTTTATGCGTGAACATAAATATATATACACATATATTATTTGATCTATATCTCAAATACTTATACAAGACATGTACTGCATCATTTTGAATTTATTTCTGTGTGCGTGACAAGTGTATAATCGATCAATTATTATGGATTGTTATGGATATGTAAAATCAATGATGGTATGATCTAATCAAATATGTGAAAGAATAATCGCAATAAAAGATTAAATTTTATATACATAAAATTGTTAAAATGCACAATTTTTGTCTCTGCACAAAAAGAGTGAAATTCATTGTGGGAATGTATAGTCTGAGGAAAGAGTTTGTGACAAAATATTTCTTATTGCATAAAGATCGTGAATGTAGGTTCGACTTTTGCGACATGGCGGTATCTAGTTTTTGTTGTAAAAGTCGATCCAAACGCCATAAATAATTTTTATATTTCTTAAATTATAGTATCTTGCTCAATACATATTTAAAATTCTACAGCTATGCTCGAAATAGATATATATATGTATATATACATATATATATATATATATATATATATATATATATTTCGTCAACTGTTTATTACTCATTACTTTCCATCAGATTGTTTTTCACTCTCATGCATTACTCAAAAATATCAACGGAATATTTTTTTTCTTTCTTTTAGATACCCCTCTAGTTTATTCAAAGGTTTGAGAATTGACATTTATATATGATAGTATAAAAAATTGAAACTTATAATAGTTATGAAGTTATATATACAAATCCAATACAATGAAAGCAGATGTAAATATCTAATTCTGTCAAATTGTAAATGTTTCTTATTCTTTAGTTTTCTAAAGTATATGTTACAAGAGTTAAAGATATTTACTGCAACCCATCAAATAAACCAGAAGAGTGATCAAAATTATATAGATATTCACATCTCTTTTGAGTAATGTAAGATAAAATACATTTTACATTTTCAAACAGAATATTATTATCATTCCAGTATCATTATTGCATGCAAGGGATATTTGCCTTAAGATTAATTTCTGTATGTTATGTACACAGGAATAGGAAGCAAACAAATTCATTTGATCTATTTCAAAAGAGCAATCTGTGTTTAGATTTAGTCTAATTGTTGTCCTTCTATAATGCATAAATTGCACATTGGTCTTCATCAAACAGATCAATTAATTGCAAGCAATGAATAAAAAAACGTACAATTTATATCGAGCGCGTGAAGATACACGCGGTCGTATGTGTACATATATATATAATTTAATTGCAGCTTTTAGACGATAAAATCTTGCTATAACTTAATGTCTTGCACCAATCGTCAATATCTCATGATCTGATTTTAAAAAATCTGTGAAATTAATGTGCTTATAAAAATAAAATAAACATCTATGAGTGATCTACAAAGAATCTTTTACATGAAAATTGACTGATTTAATGACACTATACTTCAAGTGATATGCTGTAAATAAATATGTATAAAAAGAATTGTAGTCAGATTATAAAATCCTGACGACTCGATCGAAAAACCATTCCGTGCGAGCGTGGATATTTTTAATTATTTTTGTGCGGTACTTTCCATCTCTTTTCATTGAAGAATGTTCAAAAATATGTTTCGAAATTTTAGTTTATGCTCTCGTTCTAAACGCTACACGCTCATACGTGTTAATTTCAATGAAATTGCCACGAATAGGGTAAAAGATAGTATCTGATATCTCTAAAAGTTTCTAAACATTTTCGAGAGTTTTAATAGTAGAAACAAGAATTTTGAATTATATAGAACGAGGTAAAAGTAGCTATGACATCATGTGCTGCCATCATTTGAGTTACTTAAACTTATATATACTTAATTTAAATAAAGATTTTTCCATCTTTTTAGATGCTCCGGGGCAATCATCTATCAGGGATTCGCCCCACCATCCTTCTTTGCTTCTTCATTTGTAGAATTCGTTTTTTCATCTTTTTCATTTTCTAAATAAAGAATTTTAATAATTATTAATTTCTTTCTCTAACATTAATTTATAAATATAGAAAACAGTAATGTTCAAGTATCACTACCTTTTGGCTCCGATTTTATATCTTCTTCCTTCTTTATATCAGCGTCAATGGCCTCCTGACCTTTTTCCAAACGCGGTCGTTTTCTATCTCTAGATCCCTTTAATAAAAAAAAAGAAATATAAAAATATTTATATACCGCTTTTCTATAATTACAACTTTTTTCCTAACTGCATATAATAAATATTACATTGTATAACAAAACTCATACCTTATACGATCTATTATCTCTTCGTGCACCTTCACCTTCATCTTCACTGTCACTGTATTCATTTTCATGTTGCATTCTCTTGTCCAAGTCACGTTGAGGTAATCTGTCATCCGGATTTGCTTTTTCTTCAGCTTCTGAATCCTCAATGACAGCACCATCCTCTGGAATTGCTTGAACTTGGACACCAGGTGCATGAGGTAGCATTCTTAAATTCTCAAACAGCCTTGTTCTATAATTAGACACAGTTATGGAATTAATTTGCTTACACAATATAAAAGCCAGAATAGAAAAACTATTATAGAATTGCAAGATTGCTTACTTTATTTTTTCGAGATATTCGGGAGTGTTTTGATTGGCCATATTTGAAGGACTTATATGCAGCTTAAAGTCAGGACCAAAATATTCAAAGTAATCATTATACGGAAGTTCATTCGCGATTTCAGATCCTAGAGCTACAGATGTCTCATATGTCCAACATCTAGACACATTCCTAATTGTATATCCACCACCTCCCACCATTAAGAATGGCAAATTATATTTTTTTACAAATTCCACGCATTTACCATGACCTCTTACAGTCAAATTAAAACATCCCAGTCGATCACCTGTATAAAATTAATATCAATTAATATTTATATTATAAAAAATATATATTATATTTTTATTATAATTTTTTTAAATGTTACCCGTCAATGAGTCGGCACCACATTGTAAAACGACAGCAGAAGGTTGAAAAGTTTCCATTACTTTTGAAATAATGGGGACAAATATAGACTCATAGCTCTCATCATCCATACCATCTCTCAAGGGTATATTAACTGCATAATACTTTCCCTGTTGATAAAAAGAGAGAATCATATATGACAATTAATTATTACACATAAATAGAATTATAAGCAAACGGACATTATGTTCTGGTAAGTTTACCTTCCCTGCTCCTATATCACGGAGATCTCCAGTTCCAGGGAAGTATTCACCATATTTATGAAATGAGACTGTCATAACTCTATCCGTTGTATAAAAAGCTTCTTCAACACCGTCACCATGATGAACATCAATGTCAATGTACAAAACTCTTTGATGATATTTTAGTAGTTCCAAGATTCCGAGTACAATGTCATTCACGTAGCAGAAACCTGATGCTTCGCTCTTTTTCGCGTGATGCAAGCCACCACCCCAATTGATGCAAATTTCTGAGGCTTGTTTGTTGAGTTTGACAGCGGCAGCTACAGATCCACCAGCTGATAATTGGCAAAACTCATACAAACCATCAAAAACAGGGCAATCTTCCCCTACATTAACTGTTGTAAAAAGCAAAATAATATTAAAATGTTCTTAATTTTAATAATATAATTTACCAAATGATAATGTCTTACATCGTTGCATTTGTTTGTTATATTCAGACATATTATCTGGTCGTATGGATCTCAGAAATCTAATGTACTCGTCACTATGGAATTTTGTCATTTCATCTGCTGTGGCTTTGTGAGGCCGCTAGATAATGAAGTATAATATTATATTTTTTTATATGATTGATAATATGATAAAATATAATTATATATAATATATAAAATATAATTGATTGAGCTTATGATGAAAGCTGTTTCTTGCATAAATAAAATATGATGAAAAAATTCTTACATATATTTCCATCTTTCTATAAAGACCATAATTTAAAAGTAGATTGTGCGTCATCCTTATACGATGTGGCTTCATAGGATGCCCTTGTCCATAATAATAATTTCCAATATCACCTAATTGAAAAAAAATAACATAAATGAACCAATACACTTCAAAAAGTATAAAAAAATGTAAAAATATAGCTATCACTGAGCGGGGTACACAATTAACTAACTACGGTGCGCTGGAGTATATCTGAGAATCTGCCGCAGTTACTCTACAAAAACTGTATTAACATTCACAACTTTTGTCGAAATGCGGATTTTCGCGAAAAATATTTTCAATGAGCGTAAATTATATTCGGGAAGTAGCTTTTTGAACTTCACATTAGTCAATAATATCATAAAAATCCCACAACATTCTTAATAACTTAACCTATGACCATCTCAATTTCGGACTTTTTTTCGTTTCTATTGACAAAAACATTGTTTTATAACAAAGAAAAATTGCAGTCTTAAATATAATGTACGTAATTATCGCCACATATGAGTATATATACTTGAAAATCCACGATTCGTCAAATGTCAAAGTGACATGCTACAAAATTCAGTTAGCATACAAGGTCTATCGCTACAAAAAGGTGCAATAATCAATTACAATTTTGGAGAAACAAAGATAGATGATAAATTATTAACTATATCAAGTAACATTGATTCGATAAAAAGCAGATTCTCGAGTACACGGATTTATAGTGGCTACGCATATATATAGCCATGGCCGACGCTTTTTGGTTCGCTTGGCTACGGTCGCGCGAAAAAGCGGCTGAGAATCTCTCGTCTTAACGTCACGAAAATCGTATTATCTAGTAGGAACAGCATGCGAATTTCGATGTATCGCGTGTCAATAGACGTGCTTCGATGTTTTTAATCAACGACGTAGAACAGGTAGACCGATGAACGATCGGATGCCGAGCTAGATCGCTCGAAATAAACGCGGTAAGCGCGAATGGCGCAAACACATTTTGACAAGCTTCTCGTGTGTGTGTAATGTTTCCGTGGATATTTTTCTGTGATAACTTACTGTCATAATAATAGCAGACGCGTTTCCTACTGTGCGGCTGCATGGACATTTTTACGGGATCCATTTGGAATAAATCGACAAAACACTGTGAACGGAATTAAACCAGGACCGCGGAGTGATCGCCGCTCTCACCAACGGGACACAGCGTCATTAACCAACCGCATGCGCACGCGCCTTGCACTCGCATGCGAGTTGCAAGCTTGTCGCGAAGGTAGCGCTGTAAAACGATGCTATTTCGGCCACAGATGTTAAGTCTGTTCGCGTTGCTCACACTTGCACACCCATCTCTCTCCCTCTCTCTCTCTCTCATTCTCTCTTTACGCTTAATATATATTTATCTCGTTTTAAATGCAGAAATTTTTAGAGAGTGCAAGCAACGCGAACAGATCTATTTTTTTCGAGAATGGAAATCTGACGCTTGAATATAAAAAATAATACAAATATAAAAATAATAAAAATATAAAAAAAGTATAAAATAAAAATATAAAAAATATAAATAACACAAATATAAAAAATAACTATATTATGTTGATGTATCAATTAATTTATGTATTGATTAATGTATAGTAATTAATTTATGTATCAATTAATTATCATTAGAGCGTGATTGGTTAGCATTTGTATGCTATTATGAATGCTTTTCATTTAGCGACACAAGTTGACATGAAAACATTGAAAATAATATCAATAAATGTACTTAATTAAATAATGCAAACGTTCCGTTTGACGCTGCACAAGTTATCTTAAGATACAAATTCATGAGACGATCGACCCTCATTTTCATTCTCAAAAGACATCACGTGACTAAAAAATGACGAATTGATATCTTTGTTTTTAATCACGTGATATCTCTTGACGTTGAAAATTAAAGTCAAACGTTAACATGTAAAGGCGCCTTTAAATCATCTGTGTAGCAGACTACAAAAATGTCATCTCAAGTGTTTTGGCGGCTGTAAGCGTAGCTAAAATTCTTGCATTTGTACGATTAAATAACACAAATTCGCAGAATGTCTCTGCTAATTCGAAGATGTAGGTTCGATAATTACTGGCGATGTATGAAACTTAGAAATCTCGCAAAAATTCGCGAATTACATGTCTCGTCATTGATTAACCTAGGACCTGTGAGAAACTTTTGCGATTCGCACGCGAGCCCGAATATTTTGGATGATAAAATTAGAAGATGCTTAGATTATGTCACGAAAAAGTATAAGAATGAAGCCTCGAAGAGTACTTTCTTCGAATTCATCGATTTAAAGATTGTTGGTGGCTTATTGGACGACAGAGCGCATCTCGTAGAGAATATTCAAAATTTACAGGATCTAGGTGAATAGAGAATATGCTTATTGATATTTTTCTATTAAATCTCTCATATTACCTATAATACATAATTTTTAGCGAAACAGGATGTAGAGATGAAAAAGTTAGCCGAGGAAGAAGAAACACTGTACAAGGAACAGTTAAACGAACTCGATGAGAGACTGTTAGACAATATATTGATCAATATATGCAAGGAATCTTATGATAGTATTATCATTGAGATAACAGCGGGTGTTGGTGGTCAGGAAGCAATGTTATTTGTTAAGGATCTATATGAAATGTACATGGGTTATGCCAAATATTTAGGCTTAACTCATGAAGTGATCGATATGGAGACAAATGATAACAATGGTATTAGGCACGTCAGTGTTTTGGTGTCTGGTGATGAAACCTACAAATTGCAATACGAGGGCGGCGTACATCGAGTACAACGGATACCAGCCACAGAAAAATCAGGCCGAGTACACACTAGTACAGCTTCGGTAGCAATTTTACCAGCACCATCAAAAGTACAAATTGTAATTAATGATAAAGATCTGAAGATTGAGACAAAAAGAGCGTCCGGCGCGGGTGGTCAGCACGTGAATACCACAGATTCCGCGGTGAGAATGATTCACTTGCCGAGCGGGCTATCTGTGTCCTGTCAAATGCACAGATCGCAAATCAAGAACAAGGAAGTAGCAATGATTAAGCTGAGAAGTATTCTGTATGAGCAACAATTAAATAAACAGACGACATTCATAAGTGAGCTACGACAAAAACAGATGGGAATGAAATCTAGAAATGAGAAGGTCAGAACATATAACTACAATCAGGATCGTGTGACCGATCACAGGCTACAGAATGGAACTCTATATAACTTGCCAGAGTTTATGCAAGGTGGAGTAGCACTAGAAAAGCTAGAGGAAAGATTGCACAAAGATATACAGATGAAAACTCTTTTAGAAATAATTAATAAATTGGAAACCCAAATAAAATGATATTAATTTTCTCTCAAATTATTCTGATACAAAAAATGTCCACTTTATATAAGTAAGCCATTGTATATAGCAAGTTGTAATAAAAATTATATAATAGAGACAAGAATCACATTTCTTTGATCTTATGAGAAAAATATCATTTTCTTTTTTTTAGCAATAAACAAATTGTTCCAGTGATTTGCTCGATAAATGCACAAGATTTCATTAATCTTTTTTATTATCTTAATATAAGATAATTATTTTCATATCTAAATTGCGTGCTAAAAGACACGTAACTTTATGCATTTTGTATAAATACAAAAGTATAAATACAATAATATACAAAATTCTCAGATGAGGTTTATAATTCCATCTTATAAATTATATACGGTGGCTTCTCTTTACTCTTTTATAGTCGCGAACAAATTTCTCGTCGCTAATGTACACATACACATACACATATATCTTTTCATAAATAAATTCTTGTATGCTATCTTGATTACATTCAAGTAGATTGCACACATGACTGTTCTCTGAATACACTTCAGCATGCGGTATTGCGATTCCAGCAAAAATCTATCAATATTTTTTCATTTAAAGTATCTAAGATTATCTATATCTAATTTTTTAATAGGGGCTTTTGTACTTTTGCGGATATGCAAATATCCTGAAACAATCATTTATCAGAGATTAGCCCCACTATCTTTCTTTATTTCTTCATTATGGGGATTTATTTTTTCGTCTTTATCATTTCCTAAATAAAAAATATTACATAATTATTATAATTTTTAAATATTAATTTGCAAAAATAAAATAGAAAAAATATATATATGATTTAATACCTTTTGATTCCAATTTTACGTCATCCTCTTTTTTCATATTAATATTTATGATATGCATATCCATATCCTGACCTTTTTCCAAACGTGGTCGCTTCTTAGTTCCCTTTATTAAAAAAAATGAGATAAAACAACTCATAATGTTATTCCATGTTGTTGTGTCATATATATATAATGAATTTTCTGATAAAAATTAATTAAATATATTTGTGTGTATTGCATATGTGTGTGCGTGTATCATATATATATTAAATTATTAAAAATCATTACTTTATATGATCTGTTATCTCTTCGTCCACCTTCTCCTTCATCTTCACTATCACTGTATTCATTTTCATGTTGTATCCTCTTGTCCAAGTCATGTTGAGATAATCTTTCATCAAGATTCATCTTGTCTTCTGGTTCAAAAACATCAACAATGGCACCATCCTCTGGTATTGCTTGAACTTGCACACCAGGTGCATGAGGTAACATTCTTAAGTTTTCAAATAATCTTGTTCTACAATTAAATATAATTAATTTTAATTGTACTATACATACAAATAAAAAAATAATACTACAAATATGACTTACTTAATTTTTTCAAGGTATTCGGGAGTGTTTTGATTTGTCATATTTGAAGGACTTATGTGTAATTTAAAGTCAGGACCAAAGTACTCAAAATAATCATTATATGGTAATTCATTTGCGATTTCGGATCCCAGAGCTACAGATGTCTCATATGTCCAACATCTGGACACATTTCTGATTGTATAACCGCCACCTCCTACCATCAAGAAAGGTAAATTATATCTCTTTACAAATTCCACGCATTTGCCATGACCCTTCACAGTCAAATTAAAGCATCCCAATCGGTCGCCTGAATTGGAGTGAATTAAAGTTTAAGTTAAAGACAGCTTTGTGTAATCTTATGATAATAATTTGTTTTAAAATTTTACCCGTCAATGAATCAGCACCACATTGCAAAACGACAGCAGAAGGTTGGAAAGTTTCCATTACTTTTGAAATGATAGGAACAAATATTGATTCGTAACTTTCATCATCCATACCATCCCTCAAAGGTATGTTAACAGCATAATACTTTCCCTATTAGAATTACAAGGAAAAATCGTATATGCATGAATGTACACATGTTTAATAATAATTTCAAATAAATAATAAAGGTAAAATAATGAAGGCATGATTATAATATTTAAATAACTCTCTCACCTTTCCTGCCCCAATATCACGGAGATCTCCAGTTCCAGGGAAGTATTCACCATATTTGTGAAATGAAACCGTCATTACTCTATCTGTTGTATAAAAAGCTTCCTCCACACCATCGCCATGATGAACATCGATATCAATGTACAGAACTCTTTGATGATATTTTAGTAGTTCCAAAATTCCGAGCACAATGTCGTTTACATAGCAAAAACCTGACGCTTCACTTTTTTTCGCGTGATGCAAGCCACCACCCCAATTGATGCAGATTTCTGAGGCTTGTTTGTTGAGTTTGACAGCGGCAGCTACAGATCCACCAGCTGATAATTGACAAAACTCATACAAGCCATCAAAGACAGGACAATCTTCTCCTACATTAACTGTCACAAAATAAAAAAATATGAAAATGTTTTTAATTCTAAAATGTTTTTATATTAATAATATAGCTTATTCAGCAAGAATGTCTTACATCGTTGCATTTGTTTGTTGTACTCTGTCATATTATCTGGCCGTATAGACCTCAAAAATCGGATGTAATCGTCGCTATGAAACTTTGTCATTTCTTCTTGTGTGGCTTTATGAGGGCGCTACAATTTGAGATATATTTCATGCATCAAGAGAATTGTTTTTTCATACAAATAAAATAATGAAAAATTCTCACATATATTTCCATCTTTCTATAAAGACCATAATTCAAGAGTAAATTGTGCGTCATCTTTATACGATGAGGTTTCATCGGATGTCCTTGACCATAATAATAATTTCCAATATCACCTAGAGAAATAAAAATATATATATCATACACGTTGGTAATAAAATAATTGATACGGTATGATTTAAGAAATATGTAATATAATACATCACAAAATGCGTTTAAAAAGAAAAACTATGGTACGCCGGAGTACACTTGAGAATCTCCCGTAACTTTCTATAAAAAATAAACAATTTTCACTAAATTTGCAAACCGATTTACATAAAAAAATTCTTTCGGCTAAAGCGTAAATTATACATAACGAGAAATAATGGAAATCTACATTACTCGATAATTTCGCAAAATCTAGGTATTTCTCACGATTTTAAAAGCTAATCTAGATTTTTTTACAAAATAATGTCCTATTATTATAATAAAAATTACAATTTTAAATATAATATTTAATTATTGTTTTAGGCAAAAATTTGGAAAATTATCTGTTTAAATGTTTCGAAAATCGACCTTTTTTTTCCCATACGATAAAATTATTACACAAAAATCTATATTCAGGAATTAAATTATCTATTAGATATAATCATAGGTAATCGAATTATGATTATTAAGATGTGATAACTAGGAATGACTTGAAGATTCTCTATGGTGACTGTTGTACATACTGGAGGTATGGCTGACACTACGGTCGCGCGAAGTGAAGCTGAGAATTTACCGGCTTAACTCTGCGAAAATCGTATTATCGAAGACAAGGATGCAAATTTTGATATATTATATTGAAACATAATCGCGTTTTGTAACCTTTATAAATCGATGAAGCACAAACAAGCTAATAAACAATTATGTCGAGCTAAATAGAAGACAGATATTATATGAGAAAAGGTACGAACGCGCTAACCCCTCTCTCTCTCTCTCTCTCCCTCTCTCTATCTGTCTGAACACCTGATAGTCTCGAAGTACATTTTCACAGATTTTCTCTTCGATTTTCTCAGTACTTACTGTCATAATAATAGCAGACACGTTTCTTAGGCTGTTGCATGACTCTACTCAGATTAAAATCAATAAAACACGTAGGATGGACTTAAACGTAGGAATCGTTACTATGATTATAAAACCAAAATTCCTCCTGCAATTGCTTCTATTTGCACCCGAATGCACTCCAATGATTTTGTTAGAAGGGGAAAACTCCCCTCTCAAAAGAGGTTGAAAGATTAATCTTAGCGACATCTGTTTCGGAACTAATTTGGTCACGTGATGACATGACGAAAAACCGCGCTAAATTCAAATCGATATTCAAATATGCTTACATAGCTTTGTTATATCGTACATTTTAATTATACAATAATTTACTATTCTGAATTTAATCTAGTTAAATTCTGTATAAAAGAGATAAGAGTCACGGATCATCATGGATCTATCTCTTAGAAAAGACATGTTTGATTAGTTTAAAGTATCAAAGTTCTCTTAAAAGCATCGGAGCTTATTATTATCTTTTTAAGATTTTTCAGCACCTGTTAAAACGGATGTTAATAATGTATGTATCAATGTTCAGAAAAAATATTTTATCATATGCAATCGTTTCCGATTTTTTCCTCTTTTTAAAAGTATATAAAATGATCAAATAATTAAACAGAACTCTATGTATATTTCTATAAGGAAATTTGAACAGACGCTATCAAAATGCGCCGATATATATATAAATGACAAAACAAGAGGAGAGTAATGGAGATGGCAAAATTTAAAATTATATATAAAAATTTAAAACTCTATATGCGCGCACAATAATAATCTAAAAATAAATAGAAGAACATGACATTGAAAAACAAAACAGACATTACGACTGTAATCAAGCTCGAATAATCGATGATCATCTCCAAATAAAGCTTTTTATAACTTAAAAGAGTTTACGTAAAAGTAAAGTGATGACGCTGCAGAAGAAAAAAGATAGGATAAGGACGCGGAAAATGTGTTGGAAGTAGTAAGAAAGCTGGAGACGTAATTGAAGTAAATAAACTCTCTTCTTCTCTTGAAAAGTCGTCATTTTGATACGAAAACGTTCTCGTTTTACATAGGCAAGCCATTGTACATAGCAAATTGTAATAAACTCTATGTAATACAAACAACATCCTCCGTCCTTCGACAGAACTCGTTTTTCCTTCTTGCAACGAGATCACTATCCGAGAATCGGAGTTTAGCTTTATATATGTACTGATACACATACACACATACACACAGCACACATATCTACATACATACAGACACACATACATATACATACATACATACATATTACATATATACATACATATATACATACATATATATATATGTATATATGCAGAATATTCAGTGATTTATTTTCGATAAACATACAACAAGAGTATTTTTCTCCCTTTTTCTTTTTCCTGTCTTAACCGCGTGTCCAAAGGCACACACTTCTTTACATGTACATTTCGTATATATGATACAATAATACAAAATTAACTTTTTGTAATATTCTATAAATGTCAAATGTAACGCGTTGTCTCTTTCCGCGTCGTCATTTATAACAAAGCGCGTATGCGAATGTATTGTAGTGTACTCGTGAACATGCATTGTGTGTGATTTATGCGACCCTGCTCCGACAGCTAGAAAAATCCACGAATTACGAATATTACGAATAATATTACATTTACGCTGACCCAAGATCCCACCAGAGCACTATAGTGTTCTATTATTATTACTTCTTGCTATCTGTTCGATTGTCCTATCTATGTATTTGGCGCTAGGAACGCCTTTTGGAACAAATAATTTTATCTGTCAAGACATTTTCGAAATGGCCATATTATCTGTCGATTCGAGCGCGATGTATTAAAAGAAAAATGGCTAAATTGTGAAAAGAATTAACAGAATTTTACCTGTCGCGGTTGAGAAAATGAACGCTTAATTTTAAAAAGAATTTCTAATGATTTCTTTCAATTCATTGATTCTTTAACAACGTATCGGAGTGGACCGACTCTTTCTTCGTCGAATTATAATATATGAAAAATATCTTAGCAAAAGATGCTACGCTAAACGCATCTATAATTCTGATCATCTAATCTTGATTTCTTGACGATTCAATGACAATGGAGAACAATTTTGTATCTTAGTATTTTGATATCGATTGCGTTCGCCACGTTTGATTGATCGCGTAAAAATTGGGCGCACCGGGCAGGATCGGATAGCACATTAAATTCGTTTAAAGTAACTCGACTGTATCCGTATAAGAGGATTTACAGCCTGCTGATCGCAGTAACGAGAGGTAGAGAGCATGGAATATCTCAGAACATCTGCGATCAAGGTTGATACATGTTAATTTGCAATATTTAGAAATGTTTCATTATATTATTTATTACATAAAGTGTTTTTTAGAAAAATGTATAATTATAAAAAAATTTACTATATTTTTTAATTAAATCTACATAATATAAAAATATACGTATCTAGAAATATTTTAACTGAAATAAAAAAAGAGAGAGAGGATTATTTTACTTTCATTATTTCCCAGCAAACACCAAATAACAGTTACATAACTGTTAGTTATAATTTCCCACTCAACAATATAACTGTTATATAACAGATGTTATGTAACTGTTATATTGTTGAGTGGGAAATTACAACTAACAGTTATATAAATGTTACTTGGTGTTTGCTGGGTTCTCTCTATTTACTCAAATTTTGTTAAAGTAAATATAATCATAATCAGGAATTTCGAATTGCACAAAAATGACTTATTGACTGAAAAAATCAACGAGAAATTAGATGGAAAATCGAATTTATACTGTAGCAACCCCGATCGTCGAAGAAAACGATGAAAAGTACAAATATCCATATACGCTCATCAAGCGAAGTTTCATTCAGATTACACAAGGCGACAGTCGAGAGTTCGATTCGCGGCGAATACAAGTATCGATTAATTTGACACCGATTGTTGGCTGTGAATTCAGCTTCATCTTAGAGAAGGATGACTCTCCTTTTAGCCAGCGCACATGTCAGCAACAATGTCAGCACCAGGAGGCACAGATTTGATCTAGCGTTCGTCGCCAGGCCGCACTGTTCCTTGATCTCGCTCTCGCGGAGATGCGTACGTATGCAGGATTGCGGTCGCTTCCGCTTGAGGCTCATTATCGCCTTCTGACAGACCAGGGTGTTGTTTCCATAGGCGACTTCCTCGGGAATAATGTTTAATATCGACGATGCTGTGTCGCTGCATCCAATGTTCACCACCACCAGTAGCAAATTGCTGGAGCCCACCTGCTGTACCACATACGGTCGTATGCACTCGTCCGCATCCACGTCGTACATGTCGAACGAGGTGTTGCGCAAATACAGATCTACCTGTAGATTTTTAGGATAATGATGTATAAATGTTAAAGAACAAAATAAATTGTCATTGATTTTATTATTGGGTTGAGATTGCTATATTTTATCATAAGATTCCATAAGATTATTTTTTCTTCTTGTCGATTATCAATTTTTTGTAACAACTCGAAGATGTTTTGATCTCGTTTTATGACTCAATATCGATCGGACATAACGGATTATAAATATGATCACAAGGATAATATTTTATCTTCAGAAGAATGAAAAACGTAACAGTATTAATAGATAAAAGAGAGATGATAGTGTGCATAATAACATTCAGGTTTACCTCTTGATCGCACACTTCTAAACGTGTACGATTGATCAAAACTTTTTGGTTGAAGGTTCTCTCGTCCTTTGAATCAGCTGGTGATGAAGATTTTTCTTCGTTTTCTTGATCGTCGTGATCATCGTGACCAGCGGTTTCCTCGTCACTGACAAGGCCGTACGCCCCCGCATAATCGGACTCTAATATGCCCGTCTTTGCCCAGACCCAAGCGGCTTGACTGATCAACCACGACAATGTCTTTTGGAGATGTTTCCACGGCTGCGACACAATAATTTTAGAGCAAATAAAACTTTGATTATGATTGCAGAAATAATGGTCAAAGTACTGTTTTCCAATCATATTTCCAATCATATTATTCAGATTGAGACAGGAATATTTTCACACGTACATGCGCTTTTAATCAAGCAATCAAGATTTTTTTAATTCTTCAGACAGAATATCAAAGAGATTATTTACCTGGCTTTTCTAAAAAATTGAAGTTCAATTTAAAATCTTATCACAAATGAAATTCTTACTGTGAATAGTTCATTGCCAGCGTTGTTGGTCTGCATATTCTTGAAGCATACTGCTTGATAGTCGAAGACCTTTATTCTCTCAAAGACACCCTCTTTGACCAAGCTAATCATTATAGAACCTCTGACCTCACCGAAGAATCTACCGGCGTCCGCTTCATCCTCGGCGGCAACTATGTAACCGTTATTGTCAACCAAGTAACATGTCCAGGCATCATCGCCGCAATGTTTGTGGCAATTGTGGAGTCCCTCGCAGCTAAATGTTATGTTCTGCAAAAGCGCTTGCAAGACAGTGTGTTGGAACTGGAAACCGACCACCGCGACCGGCGCTTTCTTCTTCTCGTCTTGTCCTACAGATATATTTTCATTATAGATTTAATGCCTTCTTTTGCCATACATATAATTTAAATTATTGTATATATATAAATGAATTATATAAAGCTTCTTTAAATTCTCTCACATCGTCGAAAATTATTCCTATTAAATTATTGAATATTATACTATTGAATTTTTACTAAAGTTATTTATTTTTAATCTCGCGATTCATTTATTTTTTAAACATTCGAAATTTAAACAAATATATAACTTCTGAAAACTTCTTTCTTTTCTTCAGCTTTAGACAATTTAATATTTAATGAATGTCTCGTTTATTTTAAGATCTAAAAAATTTTCAAAAAATTGCGTAAAGCGAATACTGAAGCTTATCGTTTTATGAATTTGAACATTTTTAGAGAGAGATTTTAATATTTTACAAGAGACACACGTTCTTCTTTTATCTTAAAGACAGTTTGATTGTCAATTTACCAATGAATATCGCACGACTGGCAGTGACCAGAGTAGTGTTGTCGGCACCTTCCTCATCGATTGGAATGGAGAAAACAAAGCTGTCCGGATTCACGTAATATTGCTCGACTGCTCGTTTGTACCACACCTCATCGATGGCTCGAGTATACAGCTTGCTGAAATGATCATTCGGTAGCGACACATCCTCATCCACTAGGAAATCCTGCCACCTGGTCAGCCCGCTGTGCGTGGCTACGAACGCCAGGGTCACCGCGAAACGTTGTTGGAATTCCTTCCTGTGAGAGAGAACACCTTAGAAACGCTGAATCGGGTCGCTTGCGAATCAAGCTGGCGTTTACTCGCGCTTTTATAGGAGCGTATATATAAACTTGGCTCTATACGACGTATACAAGCCTCTCAAAATCGTACGCAAGCCCAACTCCTAACTCCCTTGCACCATTGTCTGAGTAATATTTTATCGAAATTCATATTTTCGAGTAGAAAAGAACAAGAGAAATTGCAACTATTGCTTTGTTCTAATTTTTAATTTTTAACGATCAATTATCCACTAGATAATTTATATTATATAAATAAAATCACATGACACATCAATTATTAAAAATATAATTTAACTTTATAAATCACTCTATATTATATATTATATCTACTAACTTTTTTATTATCGAATACTGAGAAGATTTTGCATTAAAAGTTTTTATGATGTTTTATGATGTTTATAAAGAGAAAATTTTACTTTTCACTTTTGTGAAATGGCGCAAACGAGCCGCGATGGATATTTTTAAAAACACTGTTACAGCAATCAATTAATCACACGTCAGGAAAGTCCTCTTGCTTTCGCGGTGTTGCTCGCAAAAAGCGTTCCTCCTCTTCAGGTTTCTGTTCCTAAAAGATGACGTTCGCCCTACGACAGCTTGCAAGCTAATATGCTGATCTCCAAGTGTTGAAAGACAAAAAGAGGAAGAAATAGAATAAGGAAAAGAAAAAGAAAGGAAAAGCTAATAGATTATATTAATAAAATATATTACTTTTACGAAAAAGAAGCGAATTAAAATTTAAGAAAATAAGAGACTGTCTGGAAAAATAGTGAAAGATTCTGGCAATTTTTCTACGATACTCGAGACAAAATTTTTTTTATTCCAACGCAAGCATAAATAAGACAATGATAATTTTTATGAATGAAAAACGGAAAGTAAAATAAAGTGAAAGAGAAAGAAGTTCCAAACGAGATAACTTCTGAAGAGGGCGACAGAGCTAAGAAGAGAGAAGAAAGATAAGGAAAGAGAGGAGAGCCAGCGCTCGTATTATAATATACGATACACGAACGATCGAGAATTAACTTGTTACTTTCTAAAAATGTAAGGTGCGTTGTGATGGCGTTACCTGGTCATCTGATTCATCAGCCTAGCTAAAGGTCTGCATGGCGTCAAAGTGGTAAGTACATTAGTCAAAAGGAACAGGTGCATTTTCTATCCTCATAAAAATAAGAGAAATAAGACAGACAAATAGAGAGAAAGAGTGAAGAATTGTGCATAAAATAAAAAAACAAAGTAAAACACGGGACGGAGTATTCGTGTGTAAAAGTGACCACGTGTAAGTTTTAATTCTGACAAGGAAATAATGGTAGAGAAAGAATGACGTCTCTCCGTCCTAAAGACTCGCCGAGCAACGACTAGTCGATCGTTCAGTAATGAATATAAATATAATAATCAAACTGTTTATTTCTAAATCTTTGCAACTGAAGAATTTATATAATGTCCTGTTAACTTTTTGTCATAGTTTTCTCTCTTTTATTTTTACTTTTTGACAAATAATGTCTTTGAAAATCAACGCCACATAAAGTGATGTTTATTCTAATACAAATCTAATGTCGATTTTAAATTGATGATCAATATCAAAATGTAAAATTTTATGAAACTCGGGGATGATTTTCTTGGAAAATTTGACCGACTAATCGCGTACTCGTTTAGACGCGAATGAAAGGAAAATTCGTTTATTGTTTTCACGAGTAGCTTGGCCATGCTGTGTAGAGCGCTCTTTTACGTCGGCTAATAAATCAAAATTATGCTCACCCTGTTTCATCGCGATTACTGGTTGCTACGTTTTGTTGAGCAAACCACTCGGTCATCTTCGCATCATACACCAGACTGAGCAGTAAATTTCTGTCGCAGTAGTATGAGTTCTTGTCGGTCTTGGAGGGATTAGCTATCGAATTGACGGGAATAACTTTAGAGGTGCAATTAACTTTAAGCTTACGAAAATTATAAAAATTAATTCCACAAAAAAAAAGAATACATATATAAATTACATTAATATAAAAATAAATAATGCGAACGTAGTGATGGGAATTATTACGTACTATGAGAACTATGACTAGAAGCTGCAGCGGAGTATTCCGGCGGCTGGGATCGCCACTTACTCTCGATCCACTTCCAGCCTGGTTGGCGGGTACGCTCCAGAAAATGTAGGAGCTGCATCTCCGAGGTGTTGAACCTATGTTCACCCTCGTAGTGGTACCTAACGTTTGCATGAGATTAACATAAATATCTGTGTCCGTGTCCCATTCTTTCTAATCGCACTCTTTTACATTCCCGCAATTTCTCTTTTCTTTCGAGACTTACTTGCAGTACATCCAATCAGGGTGCACCCGCCAGTTACTACCCGCGAAGTAATCTGTTACGTTTTTCCCTACAATAGTTCAATTCATTCAACTTTAACATAAAAAGTCAAGAGACAGATCAGCGACGAAAGCCTCTTGTTTAAGAGAAAAATTGAAAATCAAAACATTGTCACTTTAATAACTTTAATAACTTTAATAACTTTGATCTTCAATGCAATGAACAGAAAAAAATTTTGCGTCAATTATTGTGTTCTTCCATTATCGCCAAATATAAGTATCATTTTCGTATATTTATAGCTCTGCAAAAATTAAATTCACTCGGAAATTATATCTTTGAAATATTAAAATATAAGTCACAGAGATTATTTTCGTAATATCAATTTATCGCAATAAATTAAGTTTTAATTAAATAAAAAAAAAAATACACACATATCATAAGCATCGAAAAATTTTCTAGCGTAAAATCCAGATTACTTACCGAATAATTTATGAGAGGTAGCATTTTGTTTGTTAAAGTCGACACGGTAATCATCCTCTACACGCCAGAAGTATTTTTCTATCGAAAAATTTAACTATATGAAGCGTCTGATGATGTGATTTTCACAACAATTTTAAGGCAAAGTTCGCGAGCAAACTTATCTCTTGTGTACTATAACTTTTGTCAAGGTTTCTACAATACTATTGAATATGTCAAACTTTCTCTCAGCTTGTCTGATCATATATATAATTTTCTACTTCAAAATCTTATTATCTATTCATTCGCGTACATTTTCAACAAATCCTTACAATAAAATGTATTCATGATTTATATTTCTCGAAATATATTTAAATATATAATTTATGATGATAAATAAAATTTGATAAATAAAATTTTTAGTCGATATTTTGCGCGAAATAATTTTTATCATTATTTTAAATATCTTCAAGAGTTCAAAAGCATAATAATAATAATGTTGGCAAGGAAGTTGTTAGAAAAGGATCGATCAAATTCTAAATTGTATGATAATATTTTATCATTGGAAGCTTTCGTCGCTGCAGGATAATTTATCAGAAATTTAAAATGCGTACCTTTAGCGTGAGAGCGATGTATTTCTTCGATATCACGTACGCGATAACTTCCGGTGTGCTCGTATTCGGGCAAGCTGACCACCACCGTGAATGGTGTGTCCGTGATTCCCATATAATCATATTTTCTCTTTACTCTGCCGACGCGTTTCTAAAACAATCAATACAATATCAATCGACAATAAAATAATACGAATCGATCGTTTCAGAGAAAAGAAGCTATTCATAAATTTTTATTTCTTTTATAAAAAATTAAACGCGAAAAGACACCTGCTTCTACGTTAAAATATCATCTATCGTTATGAAAATTTATTTTAAAATCCTTCCTAAAATAAATAATTTAAATAATAAAACGACATAATAAAAAAATAGAAAACTTCCAAAAATTGAAATATTATATATTATTTTCTGTGATGCAACATTTCTGTGAAAATAATGAGAATAATAAAAGAAGTCTTTAATTGTAACTACAAGATTAAAATCGATAAAATCAATAAATAAATCGTGTATTTACGAATATTTATTATTTTAAATATCCTTGTAATATACTCACCATATCGTCATAATGATACTTTGTATGAAGCGTCACGCTACCATTTGTCTGATTCACCACGTCGTTGCGAAGCTATAGAAAACGCAATAAACTAGTATATAATGACTTAATAATTGTCAGCGACACGTGTAACATCTAACAAGGGTGTTGCTCAAGCTTCATGCGTGCGTGTCATTAATGTGTGTCCTATGACTTTTATTACAGAAATTACTTTCTTCATTTGCGCTGAAAGCCTGCAAGACCTTACGAAGCAATTTCTCATTTATTTACCATAATTAATCCTTCATCGAATTCCCTGGGGCCTCTGTCTGAGTCCATTAATTCGACCTCCGCCATATCGACGCTGTTATACGCCGGCTTTAAGATGCCCTGAAACTGATTTTTTACATTTTTATTTCTATCATATGTTTACTTTTATTTTATTAAAGTCAATATCTTAATTTCGATAATATATAAGATAATAAAAATTAGTAATTCGATATAATATAAATACAAATCAAATTTCAAGATCTAAACGTGCATGCCCATGCAAAAAAGCTAAACATAATTTGAAAAGTATATTTACCACTGGCCGGAGATCGGGATGAATCAGGATAAAACCATTGTTGGTGACGATGAAAGCATAACCATTGACGCCGAGCTGCTCCCACGTGAGAAGAATGAAAAAGAAAGAAAAGAAAAGAAATCGTATCATCGCGATTTACATTCGTCATACCGTCAATTGATGCACCGTCGGCTTCGTAAAGGCCATGATAGATATTAATAGCGGTTTCATGCCACTCTTCTTAATAGAGAGTCGTTCGGTGCCCAAAGAGGCACTTGACCTCTCATTCAAGTATCTCGTTTATCATTTTAGTATCATATTGTGAGTTTGTGCGATCACATCGTGTAACATCTATTTACAGAACACCTTAACTTTATAATCCCTAATAAATTTAATTTACATCAACGATAGCAACGATCTCAAACACGGCAGAAAAATAAAGACAGCATTAATAATATAATGAGGATTGTGTATTTTTATTTATTTCAATTATTTTCAAGAGATAATAAAAACTACTATCAATTATAATTTTTTTAATCATAGTCGTCGAATTGTAAATTTTTGACGAATTAAATTTATATTTATATTTTTAAATATTCTGAATTATATTATACTTTCGTTTCACAAATCATTAATCAGTATTGTTGCGAACAATTCATTGTGATGATAAAAATAATCTCTTATAGGAATAAAGCGAGCTTAATTTGTGCAATGTTGCTCACCATGTGTGGCATCATCAGCTTTTGGATCTCATCGATCGGTACATCCGTGCCGGCAACACCGAGGAGATTGGCGATCATCGTCTGCGCAGACAATTATTGATACATTTATTAAAGAACCTGTCGCGTTGCGTGACATTACTATCATGTCATGACAACGTTGATATGTCGAAATAAATTACGAATTATTATCATCACCAAGTCGCATAACCAGAAGCGTATCTACCTTCTCCAACAACGTTCTATCACAATGAGTTCGTCTACAGAAACACGCTTTAATATATTAAGAAACCATGTGTGCGAAAAATAATCACCCCCTCGCGTGTGTATGACAACAATGAGCATAAAATCATTTTTAATTGATGGCAAGGTATATGTTTTTTTGAGAAACGTGAATATGTTTATCCGAATTATTAAGATGTGAATAATTTTTAATTATATATTATTTTGTAAATTTTACAGAAAAATAATTATAGTAATATTTAGTAAATAGTAAATAACTTTTTTTGTAATTAGGATATCTGTTACATATGTATTGCACAAGATGAGAAATAATTGGAAAATGTATCGATATTATAAAATAAATAGATCGTAAATATTGAAGATGCATTTTTGTATTTTTATTTCGGAAATGTGTAAAAATGTGCGCGAGAGGGACGAGCAATAAAAGAGTGTAAGTCTCTTGCGATTAGACGCAATAACTAGTTCAACTACTGTCTCAATTATGTGTGATAATAATAAGAATAGTAATAACGATACACAATAAAAACTATAGTAATTAAACAACAAATTCTTTCTATGATTAATCAACAACATCGGATCAGGCTATCCTAAGTGTTAGTTCAAGTAACAATTAGCTCTGTTCTTTCAAAGTGATGACCTTTTTCTCTTTCTCTCTCTCTCTCTTTATTTTTCATTTGATAAAAAGAGGTTTGAAATATTTCGTGTGAAATATTTTAAAATATTTAAAGATTTAAAATATTTTTTTATGTGAATATATTATAGAAATAATACCAATTGTATGACTACCACATAAGAGGAAAAAAAATTTGTTTTCTTTCAATGGCATCAAAGGAATTAATTACGATAATTTTTCTCAAAGAGATAGAGATCATCGCTTGAATTAGATCTACAAATGTCTCTGACTAACGAAATCTAGCACTCAATAAACTGTCAAATTCGTATTCGTGTACGTGCGTGTCTGTTGTTACTCGCGATGGAAGGAGCAAGTGATCGGAAGAAGCAATTAGTTATCGTCATTGTATAAAATAAATTACCATGTTATTCCCCTGGAAAGTCAATGAACTTTGAACTTGAAACTTTTTTTCGAAATTCTTTACTTGCTCCTTCGATTCAATATCTTTCTCTCGTATTATAGAAATATATAGTTATAGTCACTGCAGAAACGATCTCTACGAATCAATCTTTACGAGGATTCTTTTTTCGTTGTACGCAATTCAACAGGCGGGCAGGACTTTGCCTTTTTTTTCTACTCGTCTCGACAGGGTAGACTAACGTACCTAAACCTACCTAATGACTTGAAATAATTTCAATAACTAGTATTAGAGATTAACACAAGATACCAGAGAGTCGAATGTGGACCTAAAAGAGATCTATGCGCGTCTACGACCTCGTCCATCTTTTATATCGCGATTATATGTTCTTGCTGCCATGAATATTGATGATTTAAAAATCTTCTTGCCAAAGTAGAAAAGTAAACAAATTTTGAAATATAATTGCAGTGAAATTCGAATAACACTCTTCAAAATTTGACAAATAATAAATTAAGATCCATTAAATGACAATTATAATTATTGGATGACAAAGATGAGATCGTAGGTCGTCGATCGCGCGAAAATGAAAGATAAAGATATACAGGATACACTATATGCATCATAGAGCAACGTTGCTTGAGTTTTTTGTTTTAGCTGCCAACCTCTCTTGTCTCTGTCACCCAGTACGCTTCGTTCATCAGCACCTGCCTTGTGATGTTCTGTGGACAAAGAGGGACTTAAAACAAGCAAGTGCAGGATGAATATATACCTCAAGGAAATGTGATTCGCGAGGGATTTTTATCTCATATCTATCCTTTTCGTCAACAAGCCGCATTTTTATATATTTCGAAGAATTAATGAGAATGTCGCGAAGAATATGATTCGTATATGAAAATGCAAAGAGCAGACGAGAGCAAAAAAAGAAAGAACGAATGATATTTAATAATGATTGCCGAAGAGAGACCATTTTGTTTGGACGAAACGATTCGAACTCGATCCTTTACGAACTTGATCCTTTATCGACAACGTATGAACGTACGATTGTCGCCTTTTCACCAGCCGACTTTCGACGTTGTATATCAAACGATATAATGGAAGATTAGATCGGAAACCTTACCGCGTTCTCGCGTCGATCGAACACAGGCATGCTGACCGAGGTCATCAGCTTGTATTTCTGCCATCCGTTCGTCTGATCGTGCCCTCGCTTCTGCTTCTTCACAAATCGCCGATCCTGGTATTCCATGTTAAAGAACTTCTTGTTCTGCAAGTAGTCTTTGTGGCGCAAAAAACGGTCCTTCTGGTCCTCACTTTCGCGCTGTTCCCACAGCCAATCGGTCATTTTCGGATCCGTCACGTCAGCGTAAACGGGCGTCCAAATGGTCGGATGATCCGTACGACCCAGCACCAGAGGTCTCGCCATCACCGGTACGTACTTTAACACCTAACGAATCCAAAAAGTGCACGTAATCTCATAAAGATTTAAAAAAATAAAAAAATAAATTGATAAATGACTTACCTCTTCTCTCACTTCTGCCGGGGTGCATAGATGCACGTAATATCCTCTGTTTGCACAAGCCATCCATTGTACTTCACGCACATCCGCGACTTCCCGGCCAATTAGATATGTGAATACTCTGACGGGCATGTCAGCCTTCAGCGGTTCGTCCGGATTGTCCTTCCAATTGTACGCCTCGAAGATCTCCTTGAAGTTGTATGGCACTCCGTCGGTGATCAGCATAATCGCCTGATTGCACTTGGCACCCTCTCGCTCGGTGCGAAATGTTTCAAGTAGTTCAAAGGCAGTAGTCAGAGCCAAGGAAAAGTTGGCTATCTTCTCCGTATCAAGGTCCGCGATGGCTACTTTCAGCTCGCGCACGTTCGCCAGGTTCGCCTGTACTAGAGTGTCACTGAAGCATGGCACTACCTGCAAATTCATCAATTAATTAATAATTATGATTATTTAATTTAATACTTCTCGTAAAACCGATATGCTCAGAAATTATTCTTATCATATCTAGAATATGTAATTTAAATTCTAGCTTTTTTTATATTTACAAATATTTGATATCTAACTTAAATTGATCTAATTTTAATTTATTCAACTTTTCTTACAGAGACGTTATAATCGATTTTGTCATATGTTTAAATTTTCCTGTATTAAATCTGTATTCTGTTCTATTGACATTTTGCGATATATCTTCGATTTTTTTTTATATTTTTTCAATATCTTTTCTGAATTATTATTATTATTATTTTTTTTTTATTACTATTATTTTTATTTTTATTATTTATTAAAAATGAACAGGAAAGAAATTTATTTAATGTACGATAAAATATTTTAAACTTCAACAATTTAAATAATTAATTTTTCAGTTTTCTTCGAGTATTCTATTTCTTGAATTAATATTTCTTGACTGATTCAATTCTCTCAGATTGATTCTTACCTCTTTAGTCACATTAGAGAACGTGATAATGTTGACAAAGTCGTTGTTGCCGAGAGTATCGAGGATGTTGTTAATCACGTGTCTGGCAATCTCCCGCCGCATACCCGTCATACTACCAGAAGTGTCCATCAGGATGAGAATATCCTTGGGACTAGTGGCCGCCTCGATGTACCAGCTCCTCGTCCTGCAGTCGAACAGATCCACCGGATCCATATACCAATTCATAGCGGGATACTGGCGCATGAAGCCGGACGCACTACCAAAATACTGCCAGGACAATGACGGGTCTTGCTCATAATTGTTGACGAAGATGGGATTGAGCTTTTCAGACCACTCGATCGCCCGGATGACGTCTGACGCGCGCTCGTATACATTCGTAGGCACATGCACTGTTGATGTGCTGAGATTTACGTCGCCGCCGAAATGATCACTATGTTCGAGCTCGATGCTGTTGTTCTTTGCATTAATAAACTCGTAAGATTCAGGTGGATCCATGTCCATGGACGATAGCGCTGATTGCTCTGCTGTGTCCATTATTCTCTGAAAGAGCGAAAGTAATTAATTGTCGCACTTACGGTTGTAATTTAAACAAATAAAGCGATCGACAACGATGAAGAAAAATTTCGTTCAGACATTAAATTCATGATTGGTAAAATAAGAAGATCGCACCTTGATAGCTGAGATTTTGGACTCCATCATAGTTTTGATGTCCTTAGCGATCTCGATGACGAGGGCGGCTCCGTCACGAGGCGCAACGGTCGTCGACTTGTAGCTCTCTTGAAATTTCTCCACCTTTGTCACAAATTTGCCCAACTGCGACAATTCGAAGCCCAGCTTGTGCGCCCATGTCTTCACCCTATCACGTGAAAGAAAATAATCATAATAATATAAATTATTATTATTATTATTATTATTATATAATTTTTATTGAAAAATATTCTGAAATCTAAATATATAAATTGTCATTTTATTATAATTTTATTTATAATTAAAAAATATATGCGCATTATTTTCTTTTTTTCAACAGTGCTATTTTGCAAGATCATTCGGAAAAATATTTATGTATATATCGAAAATTTATTCTATATCATATTTCTGGCTTCATCATCGATTTCTTCTCGTATCGCAGAATAATTGAAATATAATTCTAATACGGCATCTATTTACGATAGCTCACATGATAAATAAAATGCGAATTAGAAAGCAGTTTGTAGGCAATAGTAACATTGTGTGAATAGTAATCTGATTGAACATGACAACAATCCGATAAAGCAACGATGATCTCATTCGCGAAAGGAATCCACGTCATCCCTCGAAAAGAAATGATGAATATACATATGTGAGCCAAAATTATTTTCCATACACATGAATACATCAAAGAATTAGAATAACTATTTTTACATATAAATAAATCAAAGAATTAAGAATTAGAATAACTATTTTTACATATGAATAAATCAAAGAATTTGCTTCTCTCAAATATCGTAAATTTGTGTGTGAAAAGCACATAGTAATTAACTAAATTTAAATCGAATGTAATGAATACGAATAAATAATAATTTTCGCAAAAACAAGTAGCTTCGACGATCAATCACCGTAAGATTTTGCTTTATTCCTGAAAGTCCACTTTCTATAAAACGTGCCATCAGCATGACAGTCTCATCAATAGACACAGTCCTTCACGGTTGACCTAAATATCATTCGTCATCTCATTATCGTGTATATGAATATAGCAAAGCGAGGGAAATCAGCATGAAATGAACATTCTAGGTACGTACGTTTTAAAGGAAATGCTGTCGCTACGATCAGGTGCCTCGATCAGGATCAGGACGATGACGATAGGAATGAAACAGGGCCTCATAACTTCCCCTGACCACCTCTTCTGGCCACCTTGTTGGTCCGCTCCTCGGATGGAGGGATAGAGGGATTGTTCTCGCGAGGATACTGTAAACAAAACTGAAGCTCGCGTCTCACATCAATGCTCACGTCAATCGTCCTTGTCGTCGACGTCGTCGTCGGCGTCGTCGTGTACGGTTAGCACTGATTCTGTGGCGACTCACTCGGGGCTTATGCGCCTTTCGAGTTTATCGATTTTTCGACTAGGCTTGCGCACGAGATAAACTGAACGACGCGCCGACCACACCGACTATCAAATGGAATAGAATCGTTTGTCCTTCGATTGTTCGCTTGGTTGTCGAAGACGAAGAAGTTGTTAATAGTACTTGTTACTGTCATATGTGCTCTGTCAATTTGCTTCACTATACGTTAGTTAAGCAAGATCGACTTGACAGAAAATGGTTGCATTCAGCGGATTCAATGTGGACCACATTTTTAGATTTTCATATCTATTATATCTTCATATAATATATGAGAGTCTAGTAACGTACCCAACTGTTGAGTCTGTTGAATGCGGTCATCATGCGCTTGAAGCATAACGTATTATTTCCTATATATATTGTACTTTTTAATGAATGGTAATATAAGATGCTGAGTCGGAATTATTTTTAATCTTCCAATTTTCCTAATGAAGATAACCCAGGCAGGATAAAAAGGTCACGAGATATTTTAAAGATGTTTAAAAAACGGTATCTTCAAGTTATTTTTTAGATGTCCTTTAGGGATGTGTATTATCTAGGCCGAATTGTAATATCCCCATGAATAATAAATCTGTAGCAGAAAAGAATAGCAGAGAAAATTATAATAGTAATTTATATTATTATAGCTTTAAAAAATTATTTGTTTACATATAACAGTGTATGTTATAGAGAATAATTTATTACATCTGGATACTGTATGCAAATTAAAAGTTACACTGTTATAGATTTATTCAAAATTTCTAAATATTAATATGAATATTTTTATTTATTGGCATATCATTTAGTATTAGATAATTATATAGTTATTATTAATTAAATAGTTGATATAACATCACAATTTAGGAGAAAACATACTTACTTAGGTGATACTTTTCTTATTATTTTATTTTTATAACTTTTCATTATAAAACAATAATATATGTGTGCATACGTGTATGTATGTATATATGTATGTATGTATATATGTATGTATGTATATATGTATGTATCTATGTATGTGTGTATGTATGTATGAGACTAAGTTTTTATTGTCATACAAAGGCATACAGAGCCCTAAAGACGGTAATCCATAATAACAACAGGGACATCGTCAATTCAGAGGACCCTCCGCAATCGATTTCAAGTTCCAGAGGATGTTCCGTGAAGCAACTTTTCAGCCTACGCCTCTTTAAAGCATTCAGCGGAATTTTGTGACAAGGTTTGTCGGCCGTGCTATTTGTGTACTCGAGGGGTGAGATGCTGACAGGGGTTACTTCCAGTCTTTTATAGCACGTTGGATACATGCTGTTCACCACGACCAACAGGAGATTCGTATGCGTCACCTGTACATTATTGACAATTATTCTTTCGAAATTCAATTGCTATATTTTGACAAGAATTTTATATTAATAAAATTCTATTTTTAAAAAAACTATCGAAATTAATTATTAAAGAATATTGACAGAATATTTATGTATATTAATGCATTTTGATATATATACTAAAGAGAAAGAGAAAATTGGTACATAAATTCTAAGAATGTCGGTCTATTATGAAAAAATGACTCAATTGACTCGTTGAAATGTACTAAATCTTATAGTATATCTTATCCACTTATCCACTATCTTATCTACTATATCTTATCCAAATAATATAGATAATTTATGTTAAATACTTCACTGATTTGCAAATTGATTCTTTTCAGGAAAATAATATTTGCATAATATTTAGCATTTAAAAAATTATTCAATGAGCGATTCCATAATCGAATAGAATAAACAGAGTGGACAATATCTGTCAGTTGAAAAGTAAAAGATGTGAAAAGGTAAAGAGGATCGTCGACATTATAAATAAATCGAGAAACGATCTCTCGTAAGTCCATTTCAATTTTTTTCTTCAAAGCTAAAATATTTGACAAAGAAGATTTGTCGATCAGGTCTATTGACAGTACTTCATACATAAATATCATGCTACTGTTAAATACCAATTTAAACTTATAATGGACACTCTCATCTTTTTTGTCCAATACGTATAATAACGCGTATTAACTATTTTTAATTATTCATAATCTCTGCATGATAATTTGTAGTGATTTATGAATGAAATATGTTAGTTCATGTAATAATTATATAAAATTGATTATTAAAATGCACATATATTACAAGTTACTGAACGTTGAAAACTAAACTGACGCATAATGAAAGCAAAATCGAAAAACAAAATTAATATAAAAGACGTAAAATTTAATCTGTTTTTAAACATATAAAATTTTCTTTTCTTACTAATTCATATTTTCATAAAGATAATCTTTTTATTTCATAATTTAAAATGTGAGTCATAAAATGCCAACAGATATTTGATCTTCATACTCATTAAAACTTTTTTTTTTTACCATCTTTAAGATCTTTAGCAAAAACAAGATACTGGAAACCGCGCGAGATATTTATAACTATACGTGGTTTTATATTTCACACTACGTACACGGTTAAATCAGCAAAATTATATAGTCAGTTTTAGTTAAAGGAAATAAATATTTACACAGTTGGCGAAAATAAATATTTACTCTCTGAGCATAAAATGGTCTCGAGCAGTAATCGGAATGATTGGTGACGCCCTTGGCCGCGATGGTCTCATTCAGCATGTAGAGTGTCCGTTTCTGATCGCAAGGATAGTGATAGAGATAGAGAGTTGGTGGTGGTGGCGGTGCAGGCGCGTCCTCATCGTTGTGGACCTTGGCGTGGATACCGGGCAAATTTACAAATTGCGTCGCGAACCATATCAACCGCAGCAAAAACCAAACTAATAGCCTACCAACGTATCGCAACGGTTCCATCATGTTGTTGGCAGAGTTACTGATTCGCTGGAACATTACGCATTCTCTTTCTCTTATAAAAATAATACATACCCTAAAAATAACTTTACACTATCTTCCATCATCATTTTTAAAACGCATGCAGTCCGAAAAAAATATATAATAGCCTCGCTAATCTAATATTATTTTAAAATGATATTTTTTATATAGAATTAATATTAATCTAACATATAAATATAGAAACATATTATTATTTTTATTGTTATTTATATATGTAACTATTATTATTATTAAAAACCTATATTATTAATAAGTAAGAGTGAAAGTAGGAATTATTTTTGTCGCGCAAATTTTGATAAATATTAAAAAAATCGCAATTATAGGATTTAATTAAAAATTTGATTTATCAAATAAACTCTTTGGTACGAATACTTACAACCTCATGACACCAAGCTTGATAGTCATAGATGTCAAATGAGTTATAGAGACCTTGCCCGATCATGGACGTCATAATGGCGCCCTCCAGGGTGCCCATAAATTGCCCGGTATCGTTGTGTCCCCCCGAAATAACCACGTAGCCGTTCTGATCCAACAGGTAGCAATCGATCCATTTATTGCTGCAATTCATGTCGGGATTCGTCGTCACCGAAGTAAGTGCGATAAATCGTTTATAGAAATCCGCCATTGACATTTGAAAGCCCACCACAGCTGCCGGCGCTTTCTTGCCACCATCCTTAGGCGAAAGGGTCATCGACACCGTCACCACCGCATCCGTGCCCGCTTCCCAGGGTACTGTGACAAAATTTTACCTCATATAATATATATTAATAAATAATTCTATATATAGTAATTGAAACACACTGTATAATAATACATAAAAAAATATAAAGATGTCTTTAATGATTTCTGAACACTACAGATGTAAAAATTAATTATAAAAGAGTTTCTCTCATCTCATCTTTTGGCGAATGCAATTTTTACCGGATAAAAAGATGCTGTTAGGATCCATCTCGTTTTGAAAGATCGCGCCTTTGTACCAAGGTTCGTTCACCGCTCGTCTGTGAAGATCGCCGAACACAATACCGTCATCCGCATCCGCCAGTTTGCTAATATTGAGGTGATGCCATCTAGTCAGACCGCTTTGCGTCGCGATGAATCTTATGAAGATGCCGTAAAGTTCTGCTAGATTTCGGGCCTTGGGCGGCAAGTTCTCCAGGTAGTCGCCGCGGAAACTGTTATTTGTTGCCTTGGCGTCGAACACTAGCAACTGCATAAGTTCCTTGTCGCAGTAGTAATCGTCGTACTTGAGTGTTTGCCTGCCGCAATTGGGCTCCTGATCTTCGTCCGCGGGTGGATAAGCCTCGTACTGTTCGGACCAGCGCCAACCGGGTCGACTCATCAGCGCCAGGAAGTGGCGTACTTCGTCCTCCGGGCGATCGAACCGGTGAGTCTCCAAATAGTGGTAGCGACAATACACCCAGCTCGGATGCACGCGCCAGTGATCGCCCGTAAAATAGTCCGACACGTTGATATTCATATTTTGATTCCGGCGGATCTCATCGCCGACCTTAAAGAATTTAACACGCGATTACTCGAGTACGTAACATTATCATCGACAATTATTCGTCATAAAATTATAAAATTAGTTATCAATTATTTGATGGTTTATAATAATTATTTTTGATGGTGATTTAAAATATTTATTTTAATGGTTAATGCAATTAATTGCGCGCGAAGTTATTTAAGAGTGGACTAAATTACTGTTTACAACCTTGATCCAAGTCGTTCCATAATTAGGTAAGGCGACCGCGAGGCCGAACGGCGTGCCAGGCAAAGGCGCGTAAAAGTAATTGCGTTTCTCGAGAGTGACACGACGATTATCATCGTAATGTAACTTCACAGGGATCCCTTTCATGCTACCATGCTTGTGATCGACCAATGCTGATCTCAGCTCCAATATTTCAGGACCAGGGTTCCTGCGCTCATTTTAAAAAAATGAAGAAAAAAAGAATTTAAATATATATATATATATATATATATATATATATATATATATATATATACTTATTTTATGTTATTTTTTCTAAAATATAACTATAATTTTATTTTATTCCTTGATTGGATTTCTTAAAAGAAAAGAAGAAGAAAACCGGTAGTAGTATATTGAAGACGTTGCATGTTACATTACCTCGGCCCACGTCCGTCGTCAAGTATTTCGACCTCCGTGAGGTCAACACTATTATAGTTCATTTTAAGCTGGCCTTTGTAGACTGGCCGCAGATCCGGATGCAGTATCACGTAGCCGTTATTGGACACGATGAAGGCGTAGCCATTCACGCCGAGCTTGTATGGCAACGTAAGTTTGCGGATGTCATCGATTGGCACATCTGTGCCGGCCACACCGAATAACGCGTCCTCCACCACGCGTGTATTGTTGTCGCGTTGTTTATTCCTATGATCGAACACGGGCGTACCCACGGAAGTCAGCAGTCTGTATTCCTGCCAGGCAGTCGTATTCAGGATGAACGGATCCTCTTCAATGTTCTCGTCCTTGCCAAGCTATGCAGAGCGATCACAGACGATGGAGAACCGATGACATAATTCATATTACTTTTACAATTTCCATTAACAGGAGCGGATACGTCGCTAGGGTAAAACTAAAGCGAAGGGCTACGCTAATCTAATTTGCCCTCGGTCATTCTATGGTATGGGCTAAATACGTAGAGGGTGTTCTCGGAATCGAAAGGCGCAACCGAAATCTCCCAACAATCTATTGCATCGTTAAACGCACTTGTCATGTAATATTTTTAAATTGGCATAAATGTGCCATTTAGTAATTTTTTTTTTTTTTTTGAAGAATCGAGTCTTCGATTGTCCATTCGAATCAGTTTATGCAGCACCTCACACTGATCTTTAACGCTAAAGATAAATAAATAGAAAATCAAGAAACAAATAATTCGACGAAGCCCAGCTAACAAGGTACTAAACCTAGCTCCCAGCTCAGGTATTAAGTTCTCGGCTAATGACAATCAATCGCCGAGAACTATTCAACTGTGTCAATTAGTGGTGTCTCGATGCCCAGCGATTAATTGCGAATGTTTGTCCTGTTCTCCAAGTTGACAGCTCAGCGAACTAAGTGGCTAAACCTTTGGATTGCTAAGCTTGTGATTAATCTCGAGCAAGGTAATTGAAATGCTTAGTTGAATTATAATTATATAATGAAAATTGTACAATTAAAATTTGTTATAAAAATCCTCAAAAATCAATGTGTCAATTATCTAATAATTAATATGAAATGTGTTGCATCAATTTTCGATTACCTCTCGCTTGATATTACACGAATTACCAAACAGAGTTTACAAAATTGGTAAATTATAGATAAATATAAATATAAAATAAATTTTTTTTCCAATCCATTCATTCTTGAGATATATTTTTAAATAAAAAAAATGTTTTCTAAGCTGATGAACTTTATTAAAATGTTATCTTTTATAAATCTTGTATTTCCGTTTGGTATTCGAGGAACGCATGTAGCAAGGAGAGATATAATGCGATACAGATCTAAACAGAGCCTGGAAAGCCTGGAAAGTAGAGGCTGCGAGGGAGGGAAGGAATGCTTTTTGATTCTATTTCAACCTGCGTTATGTAGATTGCATCCTCGTTTATTCGCACGCCCAGCTGTTTTCCCTTGAAGTATTTTTGCAGACGCGACTTTTGATCCTCATGTTCCATCACCCGCCACAGCCAAGCGGCAAGTGCCGGATTCTGATGGAATTTACGAATGTTTATTTTATTCTCCCACTAAGCCCACTATCATTTTAACAAAATATTTTCAAAATATTGTAGGGAAACAAAAGAAAAGTTTTGTCCTTGTGGCGACAAAAAATATACAAAGAAGAATAATATTTACATAGTAAAGATTAGTTTCCTCAAACAGTAATAAGATTTTCTTACCACGAATCATGATATCTTTCGTATAAATTTCCTGTAATCGCGATTGCGTGATATTTTCCAATTAGACAAGACCCATGTCACTTTATCACTAGATTATTATTATCAAAATTATAATCTAATGATAAAAATATTCGTTGAGAAAACGAATAATCGCAATTTTTGCTTGATATTTGCACGGAATTGTAAAAAAATAAATAAATAACTAAAATTAAGAATTATAAAAGAATAAATAAATAAATTGAAATTAAAATTTTCTGAAGAATATCCTACCGTGATATCGGCGTAAACATGCGTCCACACAATGGGATGCACCACGCCCTGAATTACCAGGGGACGCGCCACAACCGGGATGTACTTGAGCACTTGCTCGCGCACTTCCTCCCGCGTATGCACGTGCTTGCATGAGCCACGGTTCAAGCATGCCATCCTTTGTATCTCGCGCACCTTGGTCACCTCCATCCCCAAAAGAAATGGAAACACTCGCACCGGTATGTGAGTACCGTTTTCTTCCCGATTCCATTTCTCGAATATCTACGACAAAGAAACAGAAAACGATAAATATTTTATTCAAAAGAATCTCAAAGTGTTTTTTGCCGTATAAATTATTGTAAGATTACTTTGAATATGAAATCATATCCAAAAAACGAATCTTTTTGAATTTTATATAAAGTTAAATTAATAATAAAAATTAATATAAAACTAATTAATAGAATTAAAAATGAGAGAATTCTTCAATTAGGAAAACAATGAATATACATAATCTTTTCGATGGTTCTTCAGATTAATTAAATATATTAATTAAATATATTGTCATAAATACTATTATATATTATATATTATTGCATCTTTTTTAAAAAAGAAAAAGCTGCTCGGACTTTGCTCAGAAAGCAGACAATTTTTCTTACGAGGTAAAAAATTAAAACAAATGGATGGATAATTAATTAATATTAATTTAAGAAATTAAGTATAAAAAAAGTATACATTAACTATGCAACATTGATAAATATATTATTTAAAAAAGCATTAAATAGTAATAAACAAATTATTAAACATTAAATTAGTTAGTCAAAGTATGCTCCATTACACAATATAATGTAATTGACAGTATGTGTAATTTTTTTTAATATAAAAAAGACAAAGAAGAAGAGAGAGATTTATTTAAAATTACATTTAACATACTTAACCAGGAATTTTGTTCAATGCTATCTTAGGATTCACTATTCAATGCTACTTTTTGAAAATACATAATTGTGTAAAATAAACATCGTTCGAAAGAGTATGTTTAAAATTGAGACATCGTAGAAAGGATAATTTATGCTAATTACGTGCTTTGTGTGTGTGATGTTCATATATCATTCTTGTATTTCATTTCATGCAGTTTTGCGTAGTTCAAAAATAATGTAATCGTATTGAAATATCGATCAGTCGAAAAAAATAGTTTTTCACAACTCAATATTTTTTTTAAGCAAATTTATATTAACAATAAAATAAAATAAAATAAGCGAATTTATTTTATCTTAACATATTATTACAATTATTATTTTTAAAAATTATCACTATAATATTATTTATTTTTAAATAATTTAAAAATTTATTTTTTATAGAAAGAAAGTTTCTCTCTAAAAAGAGAGAAATAGAGAGAATTAGTTTCATGCTTATCGCCGATGGTTATCTTCAATAGTTTTATCAGCATGTAAAATAGGTTGAAGGAAAAGAGTGATAAAAGTTCATGTAATAGTTTTGTCAAAATAAAACAATCAGTAACCTCCGTTAGATTTCCAGCAATGCCGTCTGTGACGACCATGATGAGCTGATTGCACGGCGTGTCGGCGTCGCAACCACGAGATTCCCGGTAAGTCTTAAGCAGGCTAAACGCCTTGGTGAAAGCATCCGTGAGATTTGCAGGGCCCTCCGTCTTGAGAGTGTCCAAGGATTTTTTAAATGTGTCGAGATTCTCTGGAGTGGCCTGAATTAGCATGTCCTTGAAGCACGGCACCAGCTCGGTGGTCTCGTTCGCGTACTTTAGCAACGTGACGAAGTCATTGTTCGACAGCGTATCCAGGATCGAGTTCACAGTTGTCTTCGCTGTCATAACATTGTCATTTCGATCAAACATGAAGTAATCGAAATATTACAATCCTTCAATCATAAAATTATTAATCGCGAATAGATGATTACAAAATGATAAATATTAAATTGTCACATTGAAGAAATTACATATTTTTTTCTATTTCCTTGTCACGCTCATTCAAATTTTATTAAAGTTTTCATCCATCAATTTTTCCAACTTTTCTTTTCGATCTCGCTTACCGATCGTCTTTCCCATGCCGGTCATGCTGCCGCTAACGTCTATCAGGATCACCACGTCTTTGCTGCATGTGGCTGCTTCAATAAACCAACTGCGCACCCTGCAGTCGTAGAGATCAGGCTTCTCATCAGTGTCATCATCCTCTACACTCGTTCGCCACTGCATGGCAGGATATTGTCTGAGCATGCCGGTGACTGAACCAAAGTACTGCCATGATAATGCGGGATCGGATTCGTAATTCTGACGAAACATATTATCCAACAGCTCGGTCCTCATAATATCCTCTACAACCTCTTGCGTGAGATCGAATACGTTGGTTGGTATATGAACCGACGAATGGCTTGTATTCACCGGAATATTATAAAAATGTGAATCCGCGGTTAGTTCCATGTTTCTGAAATCGTTTCGTTCATTTGTTAATTTTAATTTAACATTTAGGAAAAGGTCTCTCTCAAAATTATTCGTAATATTCCATTTGTATCATTCATTCTTCATTTCCGCCGAAAGCTATTACGACGTCAACCTGGACAACACCGTGACTAATTCTCGCCGAAGGGAACCTGAAAAAGAATAATGTACCGAGCAAATCGCGCTCACCTGTATACGCTCGCATTCTCCCTCTCGCATTGCGTGTCGTTCAGTGAACAACCGTTGACAGGGCTGCACTTGCCGGAAACGTAGGAGAAATTGCCGTCCACAAGAGGCTCGTTCCAATCTTCCGTCGCTGCTTCGGCTGCTATTCGAATGCAGGTGACAGCATCCATCTTCCGGCGCAGCATCCTACCTACATTCTCGCTGATTATGCTGACTAATTCTTCTCCGGACTTGTCCTCGACTCGTGTGTTCATGCTCCTGTATTTCTACGAGTACCATTTGCTCAGCAATCTTCCTTTCACGTTTTATTAGATTATTGAAAGAATATAAAGATATTTCAAAAAATTTAAATATAAAGAAAAGAGACGAGAAAGAAACATTATAAAAAATTATTAAAAATAATATATACTCGTTTCTATAGATGATAAATTTTCTATGATAAATTCTATATAAAAATGATACAAAATATAAAGATATATGTTATATCGCGTGAGACATGATTGAAAGATTTCTCATTAGAATCTTCATCATATGATATTTATCATATTGAGTAAATATATAAATATATGCTCACTTCCAGCAATTCCTCGGGTCGAGCAACTTCGGTTGCGAGTTCCCATAAATCGGTACCCAACTTGTCCGCCCATCTGCCCACTCTGGAAAAGAAAAATTACAAGTATTACAAGCACATCGATATGATTTGGTTTTTATATAATTTTGCAAACTTTTCTTTAATAAATTAAAATGATAAATAACAACCAAATTAAAACTAACTTTATGTCATTTAGCGTACTTTAAGCAAATCTGTTCTTGTGAAGAAAGCAAGTAAGAAGTTGATAAAGAAGCGCATACGTTAGATATAAACACAAAGTCTATGACGTTACAAAAAGATAAATAAGAATGCAAGTAATTTACTCATCATTTCGATATGTGAAACACACACACACACATGTCGTTTATTTATTAAAAGTTAGTTTAACTTATCTATAAAGCCCAATGACCAAAGCTAAATCTACACAAGAAAATGATGACGCGACAGGTCCTAGATCCTTCAAGCGCCTCATTTTATAATTTTCTTTTGACACATCGCGCGTTATCTCTTGGACCGTTATGCAGAACTCACATGTGCGCGTCTTTGGCCAGACATACAGCGAACATCAGCGCGAAATAAGAGACAAGACATTGACCTGTCGTCGTCGGCATGAACAAAACTAAGCCGCGTCCCTCTTTCCCGTCTTCTTTTCCTTCCTCCGCGATGGATATTCGTTTCCGATCAAACGTATAACGCTTCTTCGCTCTTTTTTAGAAAAGGCACGGATATTCGTGAAAGAAACCTCGCGATCAGATGGCATCTGCCACTGGGACAAGCCGGCTACGAGATTCACCTCCGGTCTGATTATTTTTGGTGCTCGAGCTGCGCCGTCTCTCTCGAGACTTTTTCTTCACTTTTTGGCATCGTCCGCGGGTATTAATAAAATCGTGCCGACCGTTCAGAGCGACGCTTCCGAGAGAGAAACTAAGGCGGGGGATTGCTAGAAATTGATTTTGACTGCAGTTGCAAATCCTTGATTCTCGAAGATCGGAAAGCAGCTTCACCAATTTCGTCATTTCTTTCAGCGCTTGTCTATTCGCTTCAAATTCATCTGTCATGAGAAACAATTAGAAAATAAACAGTTATCAGTTAAGAAATATATGTTGAAGTAATTTTTTAATATTATTTTTGACAATTGTTTGCATGGATTTTAAAATCTTCTTGGATTTCAAATCTTTTGAGAGGAAATCGTAAATGTGCACAGCTGCTTATATTTATATTTTTTATATAATATGCAATATTAGATAAGATTATAGTATAAAAGCTAGAGTAAAGAATTATAAAAACATTATACATAAGCATGCGTTATAATAACATAGCAATAATTCTTAATGTGACTTGGCTTTTCAGCAAAATAAGAAAGTGCAAAAGTTTGAAATTTAATTAATTAATTAAATTAAAATTTAATTAATTAATGATTTTCTGTATATATTAATTGAATGAATTAAAGAAGTTGCGTACGAATAACGATCTGGAACGTACTATTAAATTTCCTAGTAGATTTCAATATAAGGAAAGTCGCTACTTTCATTGTTTTCACTTTATATAAGCTGCCTCTTATTATAACATGTATCATGTGCAGAATATTATATCCAGGAATCGAGTAATGTAATAATTTCTCAGAAAATAACATCTGTAATTGTGTGCAATCCAGACGTGCTCATGCGACACGCATGAGATTCTTGTGTCACGATATTTGCGATTTTGCAATCGTTATACGCATTGAAACTAAAGGGCTCTCAGAAGCCATCGCCAGACATGACGAGGTTGTTTCCGAGGGTATTCCTTATTGAGAGGGTATTCCTTTGTCTAGGTCACGTAGGGTATCCCCAGGGATATGATTTAACGATATCTTATAATGCGAATTCCCTGCAAAAGTTTGAACGAGAAATTCGAATGAATCTGTATATATAATCGAACTGTTCAAAGCAGAAAGAAGTCAAGAATAATCTAAACAAAACTAATTAATTGTCGATCAGCTCAATCGAGAATTAAAGGCAGATTAAATAGTGTGAAAACATTAAAGAAAATTTTATTAAATTAGGATGCTATCTATGAATCTCAGAAAAACGAGAAAAAAGTAAGTTCTGAATTTCCAATTGTCAAGAATTATTGATATAAAGAAATAATTGGACATCTGTCTACGATTTTAATTATTTTTGATATATAGTATTATAATGTAAATATTATAATGTAGGTCAAAATAAGAAACATATATTGTTTTATACGTGCCCAAACGGCTGAAGCTGATCAAAATCGGAAGCGAATATTTCCAATCTTTTCCTTGTTAATTTATCATAAAGAATATTTATTATAAAACTTATTTATTTATTAATATATTTATATTAATATTTATGTATTTAAGTTTATTTATTATAAAAAATAAACGATTTTCATATATTTATTTGATATAAAATAAATATAAACCATCATTTTGGATAATATGCAAGCAATAACTTATTTATGCATTTTTACGTATTAATATACAAGTCCAAAAATTATTCTTTTCATCATAAAATATCATATATACCCAGGGTTGGGAAGTAACACGTTACTTGTAACGCCGTTACCGTTATAGTTACTTTTTTTTGGTAACAGATTGGTAACGGCGTTACATTTTTTTTTCTGTAACTGTAACGATAACGTAGTTACATTTTTTTAGTAACGATAACGAATTTAACAGTTACTTTTACCGTTACGATAACGAATTTAACAGTTACTTTTACCGTTACTTTTCATATTTTGAAAATACTTATGACATCGTATTTCTGTCATATTCAATTTTTAGTCATCGACCGACATTCATATAAAATTCGATAATATTTCGGATGAAATTTATTGCTCTGAGAGGTGTCTGTGAAGCTGACACGACAATCTACGAATTTCAAAAAAATACTAAGAGTTCTGATAGCACTTTTCATAGTTCTACAGTTCCTGATAAAAATTAAAGAGTTCCGCATTCCTTATATTAAAAAGTCGAAATCGAAAAAATGTCGTGCTAACTTTGCGAATCTACCCTGGCGAAAATAAATATCGGAGCGTAAATCGAATGTAAGGAAAGAGTAACAGAAGTGTAAACGAAGCTTCTAGGAGGCGTAAATTGAAACAACGAAACGTAAATGAAGTGTTAACACTTCGTTTACGTTTCGTTGTTTCAATTTACGCCTCCTAGAAGCTTCGTTTACACTTCTGTTACTCTTTCCTTACATTCGACTTACGCTCCGATAATTATTTTCGCCAGGGTAGCACGACACTCTTCCCTCTAAAGAACCAAAACGCGTTGAATATTATTATTTTTAGTAAGAGTTCCCAATAATTCTGCTAGTTCAGCCTATATATGCAATTTCAGACCAATATTTCAATAATTAATAATTTTTTATGAATTTTTAATGTCCTTGACCAGCACGACACTTAGTAAAAATGTGTCGTGCTGGTCGTGATGATTTTCCGTAGTTTTAACGGCAATTCTGGACAGTTCTATAAAAGTTCTATTCTTTAGAAACATTTTTCAAGCAGAGAGATGTTTTAAATAATTATTTATAAAATAGTAAACGGTCGGAATGGTCTAAATGTCATGCTGGTCTAAATGTCATACTGGTCAAGAACATTAAAATTCGTAGATTGTCGTGCCAGCTTCACAGCCACCTCTGGAGCGATTAATGACATCATTGGTCAATCACAGTTATTTCATTCGTCTGAGGAATGGATATGATTGACCAGCTTTTAAGTTTGACGTAATATCGGAGAGCACAAAAAGAATGCAAATTTAGCTGTATTTATAAATTTAATGAAAATTAAAATTTTTTTATTTATATGTGAAGTTACATGTTAAGTGCTTTAAAATCTATATCTCTAAATTTTTTACGGTTTTGTAAATTTAAAATAAAGAATTTGTTGCTTTTATATTAATATTTTAATAAAAAATATTACCGTAAAATATTAAAATATTAAAAATATTAAAGTAAATTTTTTATTTAATTCTATCTTGTTTTAACATTAAAAGTAACGGGAAAAGTAACGAATCGTTACTTTTGAAGTAACGAAAACGCTAACTAGTTACTTTTAAAAATAAGTAACTAATAACGGTAACGAGTTACTTTTTTTACTCGGTAACGAGTAACGGTAACGAGTTACTTTTAAAAAGTAACTTTCCCATCCCTGTATATACCTATTATAATTGCGGATATGTACATGTATCTTTATACCTAAATTTATTCGAAAGAAAATTTCCTTCAATTTTTTATGTAAAATTTGTTTAATTCTTTGTAATCAGAATACAAAAAGTATTTAATAAATCGAAAATAAAAAATATACTTTATTTCTAAAATACTTCTCTCTCTTTCTCTTTCTTCTCTCTATTGCACACACATATAAAATTAAAAATTTATATCCAACAAACAAAATAATTGACTACATTTGTTTATAATCAAATATTAATAGATGCATTGATTTGAAAAAGTCTCGTTAATTTACTTAATAATGAATTTTGCAACTATTTAAAAACAGTAAAAAGCGACGAGTACCTATGCATTTCTATTGTATTGTAGCATAAATTACCTTTACGTTTGAAAAAATCATTATAGCATTATTGCTGTCGTTATATGGTGGCCTGACAACTCCAACGTCATACATTCGTGCATTGTAGAGGGATAATGCTTGTCACGTGCAAATATTAAAATATTCAACGCTAACCTTACAATAGCTTTTACACAAATGTACACTCGTCCTCAAAAGTGGAAAACATTCTACAATTTTTGTATAAATTTATGTTAATTTGCAGATATAATTATTTTATTAAAGATATTTATTTATAAATATGAAAGTAGATTTGAAATATTTAAAGAAATATACATATTTCACAAATAAAAATTGTTGGAGCAAGTAAAGTTAATTAAATGTCTCTTCGTAATTATAAGGTGCTCTAAATTTTTGAATTGCATATTTAATTGCAAAATGTAATAGAAATATTACATTTCTCCTCTTCCTCTAAATATTTTCAATATTGGATTGTTTGCAATTAGAAACTTGAAGAACATCGTGTTTCGTAGTTCAATTCAAATTACTTTCGTGGATAAGTTTTCAAGTTTAATCGAAGAAAAAGATTTTTACATTATCGTTTTATCGATTTTTTCTCTTAGAGATCTGCTTTCTAAATCGCTAACAAATTCAGTGCGATCGTAAAATGAAAGAAAATGAAAAATATATACATCATTTGTGACTGTAGATTGCGAAATGACGACCAAATTGGCGACCACAGTTCCATTTTGCGGAGAGGAGAAAGAAGAGGAAGACAATGCTCCTTCTTTGCCTAAAAATGACGGATAAATTCGCTCAACCATGCGTGTTCGTGTCGAAAGAAGACCAGAAAGAAAATGAGACTCTTTCGAGCGTGCGACGCAAAGTCAAATGATAAATATTAATTATCGTTAAAAGACATTAAGGAGGACGCTACCGGTTCTCGGTATATATTCACGGACGTGTCGCGTGCGCGTCGCTTATAAGTAGAGTGTCCGTCGTCGGTTTCATCGCGCTCGGCTATCAAATTCGCGAAAGTGATCGGGAAATCGATATGGACTTGAATAATAGTAATAAATGCTGGCAAGTGAGTGGCCGACGACGGCAGGGTTACTCCGAGTGGAAAAATGCAGAGAATCACGAAGAGTTGGATTCATGGTTCATTACCAAAGATCCACTCGATATCATGCTAACTAATTATGGTATTTATAACTTAATATAATTCAATAATTCGAGAATCTTTATAACCGAAGAATCTATCTGAATATGTTATACTATTAATTCATATTCAAACTATCCATTAAAAAAAATTAGATAGGAAATAAAAATTTACAGAGTACATCAAATTTACTAGAGATTATATGCAATAAAAATGCAACTAAAATAAAATAAAATCAATTCTATATGTGTTATTTCCTTTGTATAAATATATATACATACATATATTTTAATTTGTATTAATTTATTTCAATTTAATTTTTATTAAAAGCTCACGTGCATGTAATACAATTATATAATAATAATAAATGTATTGTATTTAACATATGAAGGTCAACTGACTTCCGATAATAATACAACAGTCTACTTCCTACTATCATCAACTATTTTTAAAAGAATTCAACATACTGTTTTACATTTTCCTATATTTATATTTATTTATTTATTTATTGAATGTTTTTGTTATCGATTTTGAAGACAATACCGTATAATTATTTATCAAATAATATATAGTTTTTATGTACAGTAATTACGATAATTCTCACAATGGAGAACTTTTTTGGAATCAGCGAAAAAAATGAAAATAACCCGAGATATTGATACGAACCACGTATTGCCACGGAAGAAAATAATTTTCAATAATTTATTTAACGAAGTGTTATTATACAAAAACTCTGTCATAAATAAAAAATTATATAATTGGCAGCAAGGAAAACGCTTCTAAGATGGACTATTTATTTCAAAAGAACACACACACATCCTGTATAAAAATTATATACAATTTTAAGAGAATTCTTGTGCATATGTTTTATATTCAATAACAAGATGTATTATTGAGATAATTCGAAAACTCATTTAAGTGATTGAAGTAATTATTTTATTGTAATCTGAATATATTATAAATGTCCAGATGTGTGTGTGTGTGTGTATGTGTGTGTGTGTGTATATATATATATATTTATTTATTTATTTATACATTTATAGTTTTATTTTCGCGAGAATTACCGTGTCTATAATATATGTCTATAGTAATTATAGACGCATCTTTAATTCACACTAAAATTGTTCATTTAATCGCCAATGTGAGAAATGAATATAATCGAGTCTATTTAATGTTAAATTTATATATTAAAAAAAGTGAAGTTTGTACATATAAACTCCTATTAAGTGCACTTGAAGTCGTGACAGCTAAGTCAAGCGATAGATACTTTATTTTGCGAAGATGAGCGAGCGCGTTTCTTTCGAGATAAACATCTGACATGTGTGGCAAAGTTTTATCCTTAAATGAATGAGCAAATTTCGATGTACTGAATAATAATATGAGCTACAATAACACGAGTTTCGATCGTTCGATTTAGGCAATCAATCAAAAATCAATACCGAGTTGTTTGTCACAAATTTGGATGTTTGCTCGGTGACGTAAAATCCGAAAAACTGGCAGATATATTAATATGTATTTGGAATGTATTTTGAATGCAATGTTTTGATTTGAAAAATATTGGAGAATTCAGAACAACGTTCAATTTTAAATAATATATGCTTTCTCGAACAGTAATATATAAATTATATATTTATTACTATAATATATAAATTTTATGTAGGAGAAAAAAATTTTAATACAAGTAAAAGATATTGTAATAAAATATACCTTCTCATGATTATAAAAAAATTTATTTATAAATATTTTTAAAGATTAAATTTGATTATGCAAGAACAAGAAATAAAACTTGATTATTGGAAAAATAATTTGATTCAAAATCAATTGTCTTGTACAGTTAGAAAACCAGAGATATATGATTAGATGTAAGAATATATGCATTCTTAACACAAGGAAATTTGAATAGTATATGAATACTTATCGAAATAGCATATGCACAAATTTACATAAATATTGTACATGAATATTGGAAAAACATTGTATTCTTGTAAATAGAAATAACGTATAACTAAATTTATCTTCGACAAAATAAATAGCTCTTAATAATCTATAATAGATTAGAATTCAACCCTATTCCGTGACATACTTGTATGTAAAAGAAAAAGAAATAAGATTTTTTATATCTTTTCTATATATTACATTTGTATTCATGTGTGAAGTATCGAACCAAAAATATTTTTGTTAATTATAGGGAAAAGAATATTACTATTACGAATATTTCCCTAAATAAATAAAATAATATCCTAGGTAGCACATATTCATTTCAAAAACGTTTCACAAATGTCTCTTTGAAACGTTTCATAATCGACTCTTGAAAATGTTTTTAATTGGTTAAAATTTCCACTTGAAAAACGTTTCACAAATGTCTTTTTGAAATGTTTCATAATCGACTCTTAAAAATGTTTTTAATTGATTCAAATTTCCACTTGAAAAACGTCGAGAGATACGTTCCCTTTCTGATAAAAAAAACGTTTAAAATACGTTTTTTCCTTTTATTTATTAAACGTTTGCTTTCTCATGGAATTAATAAAACAATACATTTATACACACTCTCTAAAAATGATTCAGTACATTATTAGTGAAAATAGTGAATAGAGTCACTGATACTGGCAGTTACTCATAATTAATATCCATTTATTTGTAAATAGAAATCAATATAGTTTTCGTAATAATTATATATATATATATATATATATATATATATGTATATATGTATATATAATTTGAAATTAATTTGAAATTACTTAAAAATTAATTTTATAAAACGTATATAAAACGTATATAAACATAACGAATATAAAACATGTGCTACCTGGGTATTATTTATCAGAATTGACCAATCTATAATTTTCATAAATAATTAACTTTTCTGTCAAATTATGTCTCAAAGCAATATTCATCAAAATTTCAATCACGAATCGCTATCCTCCAATCAGCTTTCGCTTCGAATCGTCTGACACGTGTTTATATCGGATAGAGTGGGGATTCCTTGGGAACACATAGGCTGATGTCGATCTGGGAAGGGAAACTCCCCGCACCGGTGTCTATCCCGGGATTGATATTGATCGCGAGCACGCGGTGCCGGTTGCCGGGTAGTTGAAAGCTAAACGTACGTCAAGCAGGAGAGGTCGGCTCGAGTGTTGAGAGGAAAAAAAAAAGAAATGCCTCCCGAGTGCGAGGAAATCGAGATCCGCGGCATGTTGGAAAGGAATGAGTGTGCAATCAACCAAGTCGTCGTGAACAAGTCACCAAAGTTACTCGCGCTATGCGGTGTGTGTTTATTCGGGTTTCTATTCTTTCACATGGTCTTTATTCCTCGATTTTTCTATTAAATTAAAGATCCATCGCGAACTGATTTTTCGAAAGATCCCCGAAACAGTGAAGATGATATCGAGGTAGTTTAATGACGCGCGTCATCCGACAATCCACCCAACGCAAGGGTGGCCCGAGAATCGACTGCATCGAAACTGCAATTCGGAATAAAATCGCGAGATACAATTTTTAGTAGTGCATTATGTATTTATCGTAAACAGCTCGATGTATCGATACTAATTTTATAAACCGCGAATACATTTGATGCATCATAATCATGATTTGCACATATTGTGTCTCCAGTTAAAAAATGGAAAAGTTGCAAGTCCATGCATGCAGGATGTATTAGAGAAAATATTTTACAGTACAAATTACACGAAAAATACCGAAATGTATTTTTACGTATTAAATGTATTATAAATGTATTTTTATGTATTTTAAACGATTACGCGTTTTTTCATACGTCAAATATTATATATTTGAATAATTACAATACTCCTTTTTAAAAAAATATAAAACGTATATAACATTAGCGAATAAAAATATCGCGATTTCTCTTAAATATTCCACGATTACAAAAATTGTATTGTAATTTTTACAATATTTTCAATTTTACAATATTTTCTCCATGTACCGTTGCCTTATTTTGAAAATTATCAAGTTTTTTTCTAAAACTATCACTAAAACTTTGGTTAATATTTTGGACGTAGAAAATACATTAATTTAAAAGCAATTTATGTGCAAATAGAAGTAGTGTTGACTCAACTTGTGCGAAGATTGAAATATTTAAAGACATTTGAAGTCGCAAATATTATTGTTTTCCACGCCATTAATTGCGTGGAAAACAATAAACTAACAAAAATACTATCTGAATAAAAATTTATTAGCTACCTAAAAATGTGATTTTTCGATATAAAATGACAAAAAGATACATATATAATTATGTAGAGCATATCGAGAGACGTATGTGTGTATCTCGAGATATCTATATCACGCTCTCGTGCCCAACTGTCACGAAGTGCGTAATGACATCACACATACGCACTTATAATTAATAAAATTTATAACGGGAAAAATTCACAAGTACCTTAAATTGCCATTTCGGCCAAATTGACAATCGTACATTTTTAAATAATTGCATTATTTTTTATTAATCGACTTCTTCTAATGAGTTTCTCATCTAAAATGTATGTCAACGATAAATTGAAAGAAAAAAAATTTCATTGCGATTGGATGACAATTATTTCTCGGATAGTTTGCAGATATTATTCTTGAATTATTTTTTTTCTGATTGACATTAATATAAGCATGTCAAGTGTCTTTTAATACAAATCATATAAAAAGAAATCGCGAATTATGTAACACTTAGGAAATAAATAGCATGCAATAACGTGTGCAAGTATGAACAGATGAATATTTTTTCTTATCAAAGGCGCGTCATCATATATATTTAAGTTGACATTACTAATTAATGTTATTTTTATCTGCAATTAAAAATCTTAGAGATCTTCTAATAATGGAAACAAATTGGTATTCTTATAACATCGAGAAAAACTGTACGCATTATTTTTCCGATATCAATTTATGCATACAGGTGCCAATGAGTTTACATAAATGAATCCTGACTAGAAATGCGGAAACTATTGCGGATATTACCTGTGTATTTTCTCTTTCTCTCTTTTTCTCTCTCTCTCTCTCTTTCTTTCTCTCGGGTGCACTCTGGGAAGGTTATTAAAAGATCTTTATCTTTTTATTCCATCTCTGTTTCTCTCTTGATCGACGCCTACATCGATGTCTATGACGTCACTTTCGCCTCCTGCGAAAAAGCCGAACAATTATGGTTTATCTTGACGTCAATTTCTGACGTGTTATTCTCTAAAAACTTAATCTTAGAGTTTAGTTCATCATCGATAACGACCGCGAGTACATATGGTATTCCTTGGAACGGCAAAATTTGCGATTTAAAGTTTTAAGATCGTGGAAACATCAAATCGGAAATTGTCGAAAGTATAGCTCGAGTGTCTTGTTTCTGAATTTTTGTTAGAGAAAATTTCTACGTAATCAAAAAAGAAAAAATAAATAAGTAAATAGAAGAACATCTGTGAATTTTATTGGAAATGTAAACTTTACACGATCTTTCGATCGAAAATACGGAAGAATTCGGGGACTCAAACGACGGGGAATATGCACATTAATAAGGTAAATTCGAAATGAACGGTACAGGTGTCTTATTAATTGGAAACGAGAATATAGAGCTAAATTAATCCTGTTTATTGAGGAATCTAGGCCAATCTATCCCCCTCTACTTACACTTTTGTTCTCGATCTTGATTGTTTTTTCTCGTCTCAAAACTCTGTAAAAAAATATATATATGTTAGGAAGAACTAGCCAGAAATTTACGCTTTGTGCGTGACATAAACTTGCGATCTCCAAACGTATAAATTGACGTAATAATTGACTTTGCGATATAGATTTCTTGTTTAATTTCCTACTAAATATTTGTAGATTCCTACTTTCCTCTGAGAAATCAATTGTTACATATTTCGAATTCACGCTATCGCGCGCCAATTGAGTAATAATAGACTATACTACTTAACAGATGAACTTAATCAATTGCTCAGGTTACAATGCGCGACAATCTTCTATCTCCCGTACGGATCGATCGTTAGACTTTCAATAAGAACCATTAGACAAGCTATAAGTGGGCGATAAGAATTTCAACAATAGATTATAAAACTATAAAGTACAATTAAAAAGCCATTTGAAAAATTTTCAAACGCAGCTCGGAACGAGAAGAATTTTACCTAACGATCATCCCGATTCACGTCCATTTTCTTTTCTCTTTCTTTTTACAGTAGATAAAAATAATTTCGCAATCTCGCCATCTTCAGGGCTACCTGCTCATTCCAGCGCTCGGTACCGGTAGCACATAATAGACCAAGATTGTAATAAATTAACGGCGAATTAATATTGGCTGATTGACCGCACTGACGCGACCTCTCGCGCTGCAAGCGCCGGCCAATCCCCCGCTCCCTCTCTATCTCTCTCTCTCTTTCTGTTATCTCTATCTCTCTCTCTGTCTCTCTCTCCCTCCGGCCGGAGTCGTGTGAACCTCAGCATCGCGCGCGGACCAACGGGGGTTAATTAGTTCAAAGTGGTTCACCATCTGCGACGCGACGACGATGTCTGGAGGCCGATCCGCTGGACGACCCGAACACTCGAATACGTGACCGCGCATCGTTCCTCGATAAGATCGTCTCGATGCTCTCCTTCCGCGACTTCTGAAACCACTCCTACTCGCGTGATCGTAGAATACCACGGAATTACCGCGCGCGGTTGTTTTTCTTTTTTTTTTTTTATTATTATTGACGAGATACTCGTCTCTTGTTGTAGTGCGTGGATGAAACTCGATCTGCGAATAATTTTTTTAATTCTGTAAACAAGATTTTGACAGATGTAGGTTGAGAGAGAAATTACGTGAAACTTCCCTATCGACGAATGCTCATTGTTCAAAATCACGTTTAATATTTTTATCTAAAATTTCCTAAAAATTGATAGATTCGAGAAGCTAGATAATTAGAAATTAGATGTTAAATGTAATCTGAATTACTTTCGTGAACAAACAATTCATGGATATTGTATATAAATTATATAATAATATTAAGATGGTACATCGAGAGAATATCGGGATTTGAGATATTTAAATTTTGGCGCCTACATCTGGGCGTGCTCGCACATTCCGCTTATCAGATGCGGCAAATCGGATTGCGTAACATACGCTACAGCTGATGAGTAGAGTTAGGTTAGGTCAGGTTACGGTTAGATATCTTTTCGGATACATATTAGTCGTCTTCCCGTAATTGTCACTCTCAAGAATGGTGCTGTCGTTCACAGGACTACCGTCCTTGAAACGTTTACTGTTGCTCCTTTTGCAATGCTCGTTATGTAAGTCACGTGGGGAATATGCGGCTGAAATATTCTTCAGATTATCGAGATATCATTTTGCGAACGAATGGAATTCGATTGCAAATACGCTCCAATGCATAATAATTATACAATATTTATAAATATTTATAAACAGAAAACGCATGTGTTTCTTTTGATCGAGAAACACGTCCGCACTTCAGAGAGGTAAACCTTAATCTTGGATGAGAAATTGGACCTTTCACAATAATTTAATTCAAGTAATAAAATCAGCATCTCATAATCCTTATTATATATTGAATCGCTCAATTAAAAAGATTTGAGAGGCTTGAAAACTTTCTAAATAAAATTAAACAAATTAAATTTGTTCATAAGATTTGACAAATTAAATATATATATATATATATATATATATATATATATATATATATATATAATAAATAAATCAATAAATATATTTACATCTCTCTCTGGTGAAATTTTTTATGGGGTTCCATTCGAATGCGTCCAGCTTACGGTAACCGGAAATAAGTTGCGTTATACACGTCGTTCATCTGAAAATCGATCATGAATCTTTTCCCCTATCGTGAGCTCGTGAAAAATGAAAAATTTTATTGACAAATACTGAATTTGTCAATAAAATTTTTCATTTTTCACGAGTTCATGCTGGAAGAAGAGATTCATGATAGACTTCCTGAAAGGAAACGAAGGCATGCACGGGTGGCTTTTGGCATATAATTAAATTTATCAAGACATGAATCACTGAATTTATGCTCTGTTCTTCATAGCTTATTACCGCAAACTCTCTTTATTCGTTTTTCAAACTTAAAATTAGTCTTACTTATTTCGTGTCGTAGACGCGGTTCTGTTCTTTTAGCTTCCGCTCTCGATCTCTTTCTAACGCGTGTGTCCCCTCCTTTCACTTGATTACAGTACATTATTTAAAAGAAAGTACGCACTCTTATATCCTTTCTGAATAATAGATTTTATGTTCTTTTCGTTTCTTTTTCTTAATTGTGACGAATTTTAAGGCACATAATCTATAATTTTTTCCTGGAATTGCGAGAATAAAATATAATAGAGTACATTAAGTAATGTGCATTTTTTCTCCCAGGTCGACGTGCAATGGTGAGCAAGTTTTGGTGCCACGAGATCGGGCGCAGGTGGCGTCAGGGCAAACAGGAGCCACCGCAAGCACGCGTGTTGACGGAACCCAAGTGTCAGTCACACGTGGCCACCTGGTACCTATTCTACCGCTGGATCATCTTCCTCGTATGGGCTGGTTTCATAATTTGCTCTGTGTTCGAATTTGGCAGCTATAAGCCGCTATTCCAGTACGAGAAGTGGCCGATCTACTTGACCAACTGGGACGTTTTATTGGGCTTCACCCAGGCGCTGATCGGTGGTATCCTCGTGTCGAAGCGATGGCGATTGCAGAAGATACCCGGTTTCGATCCTTGCGGCCTCAAGTTGAAGTCTACCGAGCGATTGTATTGGTTCCTGTATGTTGTTACGACTAATCTGGCAATTGGTGTGACGTTCTGCTACTGGTTCACTGTATACAATCCGGAAATTCATCAGCTGGATCCGCTCAACATCATGATGCATGTGTGCAATAGCGTGCTGATGCTGGTCGACTTTGTAATCACCAGTATACCGTTCCGTCTGCGAAATTTCTGGTGGTGTCTGTCGATCGCCGTGTTCTACTGTGTATTCACAGCGATCTACTACATCGCCGGTGGACTCGATAAATACGGCTACCATTACATCTACAGAGTCATCGATTGGAAACGACCGGCGCGGACGTTACTCGTTTGTGTCGGTGGTTGCACGTTCATCACAGTGTTGCACTGCGTCAGTTGTATGCTTGCGGATGTCAGGGATCGCGTCTACCGCAAGATTGCCGAGAAACTCGGCAAACCCGCACAGACTAATAACGTTAAACCGCTTCCGGAAAAACAGCCAGAAGTAGTTTAATTAATACAAATTTATATACGATATCTTTGTCCATCCGGTATCTTGTAATCCTGGATGCGGGATATTAGTAGGGCAGATTAATATTCGACAAGGAAAAAGTTCACTTCTGATGCCTTCTTGATGTAGCTACGCTTTCGAGTAACTAGAATTCCCTCGCGAATGATTCTTAAGCTCATCTATCTTGCTAGAAAAACAAGAAAATATTAATAGGATATTAACAGGGTATTTGAGTGATATGATCGGATTAGGTAATTCCTTGCGCGACTCTGTGAACTTTTATTTTAAATTATATTTTTAAGGAGAACGATAGTTATTGTGTGATATCAAATAAGATACGATTCCATAATAACAATATCGTAGAAGCCAGATTAGTGGACGCTCGGTTATATTATAATAACCGTTCAGATTTTCCGCGTGATTAAATTTGCTATTTATATAAAAAGATAAACATCCATGTAAAATATAGAAAATATATGTATTTCCTTTCGCTAAATGTGAACATTTCACTAAGGAAGGCAAGACTATTAATTATGCAAGCATTTTTTGTACATTTAAATTATATGTAAACATTTTATGGTATTTTCGCTATGCATGACATTTGTCTCGCATTTTTTAATTATTATTTTTTAATTGAAAATATTGTATGAACGCATATTTATAAATTGATGAAAATCACCTCGCATCTAGTGCCAATCGCGCCGTTAATTGAATTAATCAAACATTGTATACAATTCAAACGCGAACGCGTTTGCCAGTATTAGCATTAATTACACGAGTTGCAGATCTTTTTTATATTTACAATAATTTGGAAATAATATAGATAATGTAAGTAAAATTAATCTTATCTTAGAAATTTAGAAATTTTAATAGAATAAATTCTCGTATAAATCTAAAGACAATTATAAATGAAATAAATGAAGAATGCATATATGTATATACATTCCAGAATGACATTAGTATACCACATAATATTGATTTAAAACTGTGAAGAGATTTGTGTCTTTAGAATCCAATGTTTGTTCATGTGTTTTAATCACATATCACATGTACGAGTGTGATTAAAATTTATAATTTATCATTATACACTAAAAATCAATAAAATTAAATTGATTACACTGGTTATACATTGGCTAAATGCTTTTTTAAAGCATTTTCGATACGTGTATGGATCAATTTCACGAGTAGAATATGAAAAGATAAAAAATTATTCTTTAATGTGTATGTGTGTAAGTCTATTTTTGTACATTTTATGTCTCTTTTTTCCATTGTTACTATTACAGTTCGCTGTAAATTTTTAGTCATGGTCCTACGATAATTTAATATATAAGTCTGTTTCAGAAAAGATATTAAATTGCATGTTTCAGATAAATCTCACGATATGGTCGTTAAATTGTATATCAAATAATGAGTGCTCTTATGAATATATGTGTAAAAAGATACAGATTAAAAATGAAATGAAAACCGAAAAACAGTAAAGTACTTGTAAACAATATATATAATTTCGAAACACGCGTCGGATAGCAATAACAATAAAATACGCAGGTAATGACTTTTATGGAAAAATATCAACGATTTATTAATAAAATAACGATTTAAAGCGATTATGAGCCGCATAGTACAAATGGATATCAGGCTGAGGCCAGCTCCTAGATCACAGATCGTATTAGAGTCACCATTTTTAAAAAAGCTATGTTTAATATAATGATCACACATCACATAGTTTAGAACGATCGTGTCAATTTTAAGCTACATTTAAAATAACAAGAATCATCATGTCATCCAAAACATACTATAGTCATTCGACCATTCGCTTATCATAAAAATTATTCGATTATCCAAGTCTCACTCACATTTATCACGAAAATCATTCGAGACCGCGCAAATTAACGGCACTCTCAAGCGGACTTGAGTCTAATAATAACACCTGATACTCAGTACCTGCCACATCGTCCTGATAGTACATCGATGGTAGTTCCTCCGTGAGCAACAGACTCTCGCTCAGATCGCTACTCGTGCCCAGCGCAATGTCCGGTGTATTTGTTACTATCGAATCCGTCAGTGTGTTTTTCTTTAGCCTGGACCAATCCGAATATGTTAGATCTGTCCTCGCAGAGCTCTGATCCGTCTTGATCGATAGCATTTCTTTATCAATTTGCTCGGTACACACATCAGTATGTAGCGATTCCGAATTCTTAGTAAGTAAATTGAAAGGAGGCGGTTCCGGTTCCGGTAGACATCGACGATCCACGCTTGATGACGAGGTACCGAGGATAACAGCATCGCACGGTGTCACCATAACCGTCTGTTCTTCCTCGATGGCGATGGGCGAAGTCGAGGGCGACTCATCTACCGTGTATAGAATGTAGTTTGCGTCGGCAACGTCCGAAGGTTTATCCAGCAAATCGTCACAATGTATATTGTGTACCTTCAGTAGGTGCTCGCGTAAGCTCGCCTCGTTTCCAATTAGATAATCGCAATTCTCTATCGGACAATGATACAACCATTCTAGTTGATTCTGAGAATTTTGGGAACGCGCACTGGTGTCACATATCATATCCGGCTTCTCAAGGTCATCTTCCTTCGTGATAGTTTCTATGACACTCGTTAATTCCGTGGATTTTCGCTTCTGTTTGGCGATCGGCTTCACTCGTGAGCAATTAGATTCTTTCGTCTTCACACGTTTCTGATCACCGGAAATGTAATCAAATTCTGTCGGCATATTATCGGCTATGCTTATATCCGTCTTGGCCTGCTGATGCTTTTTAATGTGCACATACAGGCTGCTCTTGGCAGAGAACCGGGCATCGCATACAAAACATTGGAAGAAGCGGCCTTCCTTATGTGTCAACCGATGCTCCTTTAAATGTTCCGATCGCATGAAAGCTTTGCCGCAGTCCGGTGCGTCACACATGAATTTGCGTTCGTTGGTATGTTTCTTTTGGTGGCGCTTAAGCTTACTGGACGATGAAAATGCCCATTTACAATCCTGAAACGTACAATGATAAGGTTTGCAGCCGGTATGAGAGCGCGTGTGAGCCTTGAGTCGACATGGTTTGTCGAAAACTTTGCCGCAGCCCGGCCATGAACACTTAATGTCCACTTCTTTATAGCTGTGAGATCGTTGATGCGATGTCAATGCGTTACTGCTGTAGTAACGTTTACCGCAACCTTCGTGTTGGCAAACATAAGGCGCGTGGCGTTGATCGTGCGATTTCATATGCAGTTCCAGTGCCCGCTTCGTTTGAAATTTCTCACCACAATTCGGTACCTGGCAAACAATCCGGTTTGGACGACTATGCAGTTTCTCGTGACTCCATAGATTATAAACAGTGGTGAAGCGACGGTTGCAACCCTCCACTTGGCACACGTGATCCTTGCGCTTCAGATGCGTCTCCTTGTGTCTCTTTAACTTGAACTCGGAATAAAAGGCCCAAGTGCAGCCTTCGAAGTCGCACTATAAAAATAGCGTGATCGATAAAGATAATTATAAAGAAAAATATGTTGAACAATATTAAGAAATTGTTATGAAAATATTTAATTCGATTTTATTCAAATAATCTTCAAAATTGTATCATTTATATCAGAAGGAAGAGATTAAAGGATAAAGCTAAATATATGATATTTTTCAACGTACCTTAAATGGTCTAACTCCATAATGGGCTAGCAAGTGACCTTTCAAAGTATAAAGTCTGCCAAATTGCCTGTTGCAACCGGCTCGTGGGCAGAGCCATACTTTGTCGTGTTCGGTGACGCTTACAGGTTGTAGACTGTCGTCGGTGATGCCTAGTTCCTCCAACGCATTGGATATGACAATTTCATACGAGCTACTCGGATTATTATCAATATTGTACTCAACGTTACCGTTCCAGATCGCGGCAGAAGTATCTATCTTGGGCAATTTCGGAAAATTGCCCGTTGCCTCGATCAATTCCGAAGTCTTGCCCTGATAGATCTGCTTCTCTGTGCCAGTGTTGATGACGATTTGTGTCGTGTTGGATATTTTATCGGTAGATATGGCAACTACAGCCATTACACCGTCCTGTGAATCCACATCGGTAAAATTCTTTCCATTGATGTGCTTGTCAAACTTCTTTTCCAATCGCTCCGTCATCTGTCGACGCTTTTTAATGATACGAGGTTCAAGTTTCATCCTAGTTTTCGACTTTAATTGTTCTATTATGCTATTTTGAGTATCTGCTTCTATGGAATTTGGAGATGAGTTCTCCTCCATCGGTAATGACTCGATAAAGAGTTCTGAAGAACCTCTCGAACACTGTATCATAGTTTCCTGCTCTGACTTTATATCCTCCATCTTACTCATGGTTCCTAAATTCGCTGGTATTTCATTGAGAGCAACCTGCATAGATTTCTCACAGGATACCTGACTATTCTGCTCTAAAACTTTTATTTTTGGAGTAATTTGTTCAACATCTTGATTCTCTATTTGATTTAGTATCGGTTGATTGCTCGTTGACGGCAGAATCTCACCGGCCACCATCATGTCATCAGATGAGAGGGCTGCCAGCGGATCCAGATGATCCAATTGAAATTCTGGCAGCATGAACTCGTCGACGACCTTCTCGCATGGAGGTTCTAGCAGTCGATTTTCACTCTGCGCCAGATCCTGCAGTATCGGATCATAGCCTGATGACAGATTAAGCTTCTTGGTGTCGGCCAAGTCGATATCGATGGACAAGCCATACGGATCCTTGCTTAGAAAGTAACCATGCGACAGCACCTCCTCGCCCAGATACCGATCCACGCCCTCCACCACTTTGGCTGCATCCAGATCCATGCTCGACGATACCGATGGCTCCGTGTTGCGCATTTTCAGCCATTTCTCAAAGTCGGCTACCGTCTCGACGACGTCGGCGCTCTTGCTGACCGTCGTCTGGTGCCAAGCCTCGTTCTTCCTAACTGTTCTATCCCTCTTACCGTTCCCCTCCGCTTTCGAAGGGGCAAGGAACGTGTCGGAGGACACGCATTCCGTTCCCTCGGAGCCAATCTTCTCTCGACTGCGTCGTCTCGACGTGCAAGCGATGACAGCGGCTCCTCTGCAAGACATTGGTGGTCCACTCGGTGGCCAGCACTGCGGAGGAAGCCCAGGAGCGACAACGACATTCGACAGAGCATTATTTTTTTTCTCACGGTGAGTAGCTTCGCTCCGGGAGCACGGGCGTTGCACGTGCAATTGTCGTTGCGCTTACGAGAGCGCGCTCCATTTTTCTTACCGATCACGTGCTCGACCCTCGTCTCTGTGACAGAACACCAGTCAGTCTTGAGTTACACAGTGCAATCTATCTGCTCAACTCACACCGAGCAATCGTCAACCACCGAGGATCGCGCGATGCGAGCTGACAGAATCAACATAACCTCTTACCGGATACGCCGCTCGACGAGATGGGGGGCAGGGGGGTGGGTTAGGGAGCGGTATGTCGGATCGATGCAGCGGTTATGTTCCGGTCGCCGGACTGGTCCGGTGATCGTGAGATGAGGGAGCGATCGCTTCTTCGCCGCTTGCTCGTAATCGCGAGGACGACAAAAGACGTGCGCTCTTTGTGCGCGACTCGCGAGTCCCTTTTCTTCAGGAAAAATGACGAAATGTGGAAAATGTCAACTTTTTTATCCCGCCGAACGAATTGACGCAACGGCCCGCTCGCAGCTGCCACTCAGTCACCTGGCGGCGAGTATGCTTACTTCTTGACACAAGGTTACCGACACTTCAATGGGACAATGATAATGTAGATTCTCCTGCAGCTGCATTTTTCGCGCGTTATTTTTCTTTTAATTTTTAGTCTTCTTCCTTTTTCTTTCGATGCCTGAATATGTGCTTATACTTATTTTATTCTAAGCGTGCAAAAAAAGAAATATATAAATAATATACAAAATAATTCGTCTTGTTTTCTTATTACAATCTCTCTGGTTTTAAAAAAGATTGGGAAATAATTTAAATGATATGCCGTGAAAAAGAAAAAAAATTCATCTAATTAATTATTAAGTAATTAATTATATTATTTGTTTTATTTTTATTTATCGGATTTTTCAGAATCCGGATTTATTCGTGACGCGCGTTTAAACTTTTTCTCATTCACCAAAGTTTCTAATTGTTCAATTCTCGAGAGTCTTCGTGGTTTTTCTTGTTTTATTGCTGATATTTTTGCCATCGAATTGCAAGCTTCATCCGCGCTTATCTGTGTCGATATTTGAGGCATCGATTTCTCATTATCTTCCAATTTGACGTCTCTTCGAAGTTCGACGATTCTTCGTAAATTCGAAGGCGGTTTCATTTCATCATACGGTCTTCTGGTCATTGTGAACGTTATCGTTTTAGTTTCGCATTTATTAATATTCTACAATCAATGAAACAATAAAATCATTAATACAATAAAAATTAAAAAGTATAAAACATGTCCTCAGAAATCGCATTTAGAAAATATTACTGATTTTCCGATTTCAGGAGGAATAAATTAATTAAAACTCTTTAATACCTCGTCAAAACCATCCAGTATCATCCTATTCAATAATACAGCTCTAGGCACTTTGTACATCGATGATGACTGTGACTTTAAATTTTTCGAATTCCTCGAAGATTTAATTGGTTCGATGTAGATTATGTTTCCGGTCGTCGCCTGATGACGCGAATCGCATAATCGCGGATTCTCCTTGCGACGCGTTTGTCTCTGACGATAAACCAGCCGACAGGGATTTGATAAGGATTTTTTAGGACCAAACACGTATTCCCAAAACGTCAACTTTCGTTCCGGATGGTTTTGCGCCTTGCAATTAATAATCCTTGACCGCTCCTTCGTCGGTGTTTTTCGGAAATTCAGGAAGCGCATTTTTTTTCTTTTTCCTGTCAGGACATTGTAATAATTATGTTAAAAGAGACGAATTCTTCTAGAAATTCTTTACTCTTTTTCTCAAAATTCTTTTTCTTGTATTCTTTTTTCAATTTTGTATCATATTTTATAAATTCCACAAATATTCTATTACTGTTTGTGTGATAAATCTTTTACATAATTTTTTACCATAACGTTCGAAAGCCTTCGACGTGGCCGGTGACGGTTCTTTATTGTCATCATAATGATCCTCGTTAATATTTTTTTTCAAGTACAAGACGGGCCTAGCGCAATGCCATGTTTGTTGTCGCAAGAAGAGGTTATATTTATTCTTCTGAGAATAAATTATGATTAGCAAGTGCTGTATATCTGCACAAATATTAATCGAAATAAAGTCTTACGTCTGGTACGAGCAAACTGAAAATTTGGAATTTAGTCCGGAAAAATGCCATTGAAAAAAGACACGAGTCCTTCAATTACATGCTTAAAATAATATATACCATACCTTTAACAGATATTAAGACAAATGTGCGTTACAATTCACACTGATCACTGACATTAAAGCATTAAACATTAAAGATTTTCAAAATAAATTACACAAGTGTACACATTGAAAAAAATATTTTGCTCTTAATTTTATAAAAATTATTATTTATAAATACTATTATATATTTCTCTTATATTGTATAAGAACAAAAAATTTGGCCCATGGGGGGATCGAACCCGCGACCTTCGCGTTATTAGCACGACGCTCTAACCAACTGAGCTAATGGGCCAGTTGCTTGAGTGGATCAACATTTCGATTGTACTATTAAAACTTTTTTTTTTATTTAACTATAGTTCACCCCATAAAAAGATTTTATTTGAATTTAATATATGCATACATTATATATCTATATTGTAATTATAAACTATTATATATTAATTTCGATGCTAAAATTGAAGCAAGAATAGTCATTTCAATTGGGCAGATACTAAAGGTAATTATTATAAAATATAATTTATTTTAATAACTGCCAGCAAATTGAAATATGACACGATGTATATTAATTTAATCTATATATTTTGTAATTTAAAATAGCTGCCCTTGTTTCATCTTTAATATTGAAATTAGCAATTTAGTGTGATATATGAAGATTGTAGTTATAACAAAGAACAAAAAATATGGCCCATGAGGGGATCGAACCCGCGACCTTCGCGTTATTAGCACGACGCTCTAACCAACTGAGCTAATGGGCCAGTTGCTTAGGCTGCTTAATATTTCGGTCTTAACGTATCTTTTTTATAAAATGTGATAAATATATTTTAAATACAAAGATACGTTTTCAATACAAGATGTAAAATAAATATTCAATGCATATAAAGTATAAATATTTTAAAAAATTATCTATTTTTTGGCAAATTTAAATTTGCCAAAAAATCCCTGATTTTGTTTTTCATCTCTTGTATGATTGATCCTACCTAATTGATACAATTTTTATTATATTGAAATTTCAACATTATTGTAACAAATTTATGCATGTGTTTTCACTCTTTAATATAAATAATTTTTGTAAATGACTGCAATAAAATTTACATTATTTATTTTAATACATATTTATTATCTCTTTTTTAATTTAAGAGAATGATTAGACATATACATATTTGTTAAGAAAATAAATATAAGATAAATTATTTGAATGCAGAAATACTTATAATATTATATTATTAAATATATTATATAATAAATATATATAATATTATATTATTAAATATATTATATAAATTATTATATATATATATATATATATATATATATATATACATACATAGCCCCTGCATATATAAATTATTATACAATAATTAAAGAAAAATCGAAATAAAATTTAAGAGCTTGAAATCTTGAATTTTTTGGCATTTGGTCCATAATCGTAATCTTCTTCAGATTCAGTTAAACTAGTATTGATAGGGTCATTATGTTTACATTGGATAGCTAATTCTAATATTCCATTGTTGTCTTCGCCAGAACAGACATTTACATCTGATTCTATATCGCTTTTCGGAATCTTTGAATGAGATATCTCAATATTTGAATTATCATCAAAATCATCAGTGGAATCAGAAGTGTTGTCAGCAAAAGTTTGAAAGTTTGGCAATACATTAGAATAATATAAGGAATCATTAACCTCGGATTCGCTGTTTGATAAGTCGCTGCATTTTGTAAGAATATTATTCTCACACACATTTGTTACTTCTTTGAATACTTCTGATCCTGAAATTCAATTGCTATCAACAATGCATATATATATGTATATAATATTTTAATTATTATAAACAAACCTGTATCACAGATTTGCGTTTTTGAAGTTTTGTTTTCTGTAATTTTCATACTCTTGGAACTTGGCAGATTAATGTCTGAAACTTGGATATTATTGCGTTTTCCAAACGATGCAACAAGTTGAGAACGAAATTTTATGTAAGATTCTACCTTTTGAAAACATGTTTCACACAAAACTGCATCATCTATCTTCAATATCTGAAAATAAAATCAAAAGCATAATGAGTAAAATTATTATATAAACATTATATATACATATATGTCGCATATAAATTATTATTACATGATACTTACCGTATAGCCAGTAATCAGTTCAATAGCATCTCTCAAAATCATACATTTATCAAATTCCTCATCATTTCCAATATTTCCTTGTGATTTGATCAACAATTTTTCATCGAATATATCTTTGTGATTGTCATTAGATAATTGTTTACAACAGATGCAATAGTAATTAGACTACAATGGGGACAAAATAAATGTACAATTATTCTGTATTTATCTTCAAATTTTTCTTTAGTATTGTTACTTTATTATTATTACTACGATATACTCCTCCTTATAAATTATTATTCATACAACAATCGTATTTTTAACTGAAGAAATTTTTTATTATATTTACCATTTTTTTAGTGCGACAAAAAATTGATAATAGTGATCCAAATACGGATGATATGATGTACCGGTAAATGCCAAACTTGAAAAAATTGTTGACAAGTGTTGACAAACTTTTAATAATGCGTAGAAAGATTAATTCCCAACCTCTCCTCAATTTTAAACGGAATGTCAGTCATGCGTTCTTGCAAGAAAAATACATTACGAAAACAATGACAACTTATATGTCATACGAGAAATGAAAATAAAGACGCTTTATTCATTCAATTACTCCTTCTGCTCTATTTTCTCTTCTTCTCTCTTTAAAACTCTTCTAAATATACACTAATTTCACTTCAAGTTTAGAAAGTACGGATTAAAATAGCGGCATATATGCGTAGTATTGACATCTGTCAAAATAACGCGCTATCTATATTTATTTATGCTAAATAAAAAGAGCCAACTTTACCCGACACAATCAGCAGTGTTTCAGATGGGTTCCTTTTTTCACGCACAACGAAGACATATGTGCGATAAACGCCTCAGTTTTAGCGAGATCTCGCAAAAGGCGTTAAGTAAATTAATTAATTAATATAATTTATGCATGTATTATTTTTTATTTCATGTTTTTCACTAATTTTCCAAATATTTTAAAATAAATTTTAAAAATAATTAAACGGGGGCCATAAAGGACCTCTTTTCATGAGATTTAGTTACTTTACTGATACCACATTCAATGCGCATGCGCGAGGATAGGAGCTGTCATCACTGACAACAAAATACAAGCATGCGTATCCTCCCTACGCGCTGTTGCGTCTGCAATCTAGTATCTCTGTCTGACAACTCTGGTTTGCAGAACAGAAGCGAGTGGACGGTGACAGACGTGACGAGCGAGGGCCTCTTGTCTCGGTGAGGTCAAGTTTAGGGAGCAGTAAATGGTTCGGTCGACGAAGGGTTATGGCGAACCGTAAAGTAATTGACGATTCGTACGTTAGATCCTTGTTAATGCGCAACCTGTGCTCCTCGTCGTCCGACGAGGACGATTTAACGACGACGGCGATCGCCGATGATTGCGAGGCAACGCGATGCAAGAACGATCTCGCTCGCTTGACGTCCTCGTCGTCCGACGAAGAGAAGAGGACCGTTCGTTGCCGAGACCCGTCCAGGAACAACCGTCTGTCACCGACATCGGACAATTCCAATTTCAGGAATCAACCCGTCGAACAGGCGACAGGTTAGGATTTACTGTATATCAGTTGAGTGAGATTTCAAAATTACATGAATTATTTACATATTGTCTACATTATGTTTACATTTTCTCATTTAAACCATGTAAACTGTTATAAATTAAATGTCAGAATGCAATATGAGCAATAATTATAAGATGTAATATTTATATAATATTTATATAATACAACAATAACATATATAATATTTATATAATACAATATAATCAATATAATATTTATATAATATATACTTTTTTTAATAGTATCAAATCCAGTTTATATTGAATTTGTTGATATTTTTGTGACAGCATGAAATATTAAAATTTTAATATGTTTAAACTAATTCTTAACTTCTATAACATAAATGAAGCATCTTTGATCAGCTATATTTTGTAAACTACTCATTGTTAATAATAATGACATGTTAAATATAATTTATATTATTTATGTGTAGATGTAGACTAAATAGTTTATGGATAAATGCTTAATCTTGCTATATATTATTGTTGTATCATACATTTCAATTATAAATTGTTTTACAAACTAGAGTGATCTGAAAATAATTGTTTGCTTAGGTCAGGATACCTCGTTACGTCGCGACAGTAATCCCTTCAGTTTCAAGGCCTTTCTGAAGAATGGCACACAGCAAACTAACTATCATAATACCGGGGCACGTCCCAAAGTCTACTCGTCCCCCACATCGAGTCCTGGCAGTGTTTTTGATAAAGACAGTGCCAGTAGTAGCGTTTATTCAGGCCGAAATCCAACGGAGCTGCCGGATTTTGTACAGGATCATCTGGTCATCGAACAATGTTATCTGAATCATGAAACTGATCAGCCGGTCTTGCCTGATGTAGATAATCTACCAGATTTTGCGTTGAACAGCATGGAACATAGGCAATCCCGATTACGAAATGAGACTAAGAAGAATGACCCTGAAATCTTTGGCGACGACCTACGATCGTTCGATCTCACCGAGACGCTGCACAAAGGCTCGACGCATAGAGACCATCCTGCATCGAATGCGTCAATGCACTCGAATCACTTTGACTTGCCTGTGTTTGAGGATAGGCTCGACGAAAATACACCCTATCTTCCTCGTCCTGAACACAGAGGTACCTGTGTACTGTGCATATATATGTACAATAAATTTCGTGTTTTACATTATATTCCTACAAAGTTCATAAGGATAAGTTATTTTCTGTGCAGAGTTTCCATTTGACTTACCACTACCCTTTGCCGAATCTAATCCCAATGTGAATGCGACCACACGAGACGGTAATCTGCCAGGAAGTGAAACGAGTGTCCACAAATCTTTGCCAGACTTTTTAAGCGACGGACCCATATATAATAGATCTGCAGACTCGGAACCTACCGGCGCGAGTATGATAGAATCTACAGAAAGAAGGGTAATTATTAAGAGTTAGCAGAAAAGTCTAATAAATAAGATTATATGGAAAAAAATGAAAAAAAAATATATATATTTGCAGCTTCTACTCGAAAATGAAAGGTTACATCAGCAATTAGAGACAGCTCGAAGGCAAATAAGCGAAAAGACTGAAAGGTGATTGTAGCTTACTAGAATAGTTTTGAATTTCTTGCTTATCATCGTATATCATCATTAATTACGGATTATTGCATGTCAATTGCAGAATTCGTTCATTGGAAGCAGAACTGATGTCCAAGAGAGAAGTTGAACACGAGGAAACAGCGCACTTGGAAAAAGCCATGGAACAAGTCGAGGATAACTTAAAACGAAGTACAGTAAGTACAGAAACACAATCTATTGAGTTGTGTATAAATTATAACTTCTGCATTATATTTATATACATAAAAAAACATTTGTGTTTTTAATATTATTTGTATTATCATTTGTATTATTTGTTTTATCAGAAGCGAGCAGTTAATGCTGAAAGCACTGTCACATCACTAAAGAAGAAGATTAAAGCTTTGACAGTTAGTATTTAAATATTAACACAATATCAAATAAAATGTAAGATTGATATATTGATCTTGATATATTGTTTAATTTAGACAGAAATGTCTCTACTACGATTGGAAAACGATCAACTTCGAGCTAGAACTTCGACTACTGGACAAGGCGAGTCAAATACTGGTGCCGCTAATACGAATCGTACTGTAAGAAGGCTCGCCCATGATTTATTCGCGGCTGCATCGTCGGCCGAAGTGTCTCTTAGGTAAATAATTACTTAATTTAGTAAAGTAATTTTTTTCTCATTTTCTCACCTGTAATTCAGGAAAAAGTACTATATTTTAATAAAGATATACGGAAGTTGCTGCTTCTATAAAAAATTCTAGTAAATTCTTTCTTTTTTTTACAGACAATTAATGTCCGGTGTGGATAATCTGAGAGTTCTTGCATCAACCCTCGAAAATATGAATAAAATAGAAGACTGGACCAAAGACTTTTTACCTGATTCCGACGAGGACAATGCCGCCGGCCCCGCAGTATAACTTTTTTCTCTCTTTCTATATATACATATATCCCATTTTATCACTTTTTCATATACTCCATCAATTGTAATAATTTTGCTGTGCATCTACTAATAGTTAATCCTTATGCTACAGGTTTAACATAATACATTGTGCAGCAAACGTTGCAGACGCAACGAAACGTATTACTCATCATTCGATTGTTTGTTGTTATCTATGTACGTTCAACGCAAAATTTTAAATTACCATCTTTGTTGCTGTCGTCCATACGAATATTCTAATGCAAGATCACTTTTGATCCAAATGTATAAATATACATTATTTATGAAATATTTGTCATATTTTTTTATATTTCTGTATGTAATAGTTTGTACAAAAATCTCTATTCACTCGACATCATGACGATGCAAAGATGCAGATGACGTTATTATCGGCAACTTTTCTTGTGATTAAAGAAATATATATTTTTTTAGTTATATATTGTACGTAAATACAAAAAAAGTGAATTTTAAAGATACTCGAAATATCACGTGATATTATCAAAACAGAAGCTAATAGAACTAAAAGTGATCTCTTGCATGCATTATGCAATACAGTGCATGATGTAAAAGCCAAAATATATTTTTGACAAGTGACCCTCTTACTGTGTGTGTATACATGAGGCTTTAAATAGAAATACGAAACATATGTACAGTTAGTCTGATTCCAGACCATAAATCTATCGATAAGTTACAGATTATGCGATAACATGTATATATTGCCAGTATGATATTTATTTTTTAATCAATACATGTGCAGATACATATGCAAAGTACGTTCGAATGTGTGAAATGCGTATATGTACTTTGGTATTAAAAAGTTGAATAACAATACACACACATATGTACAATTGCAGATAAGAAACATTTATGATACTTGCTTTGTTAACTTTTTTATTTGGCATTTTAAAAATAAGCTTCAAATAAAAAAGTTAAAAGATGTAAACATAATACAATTAGTCGATCTTGTTATAAATATTACGAAAACCCCAGTAATTTTCTTCAACATTATCTTATTACTTATATAATTTAATAAGAAAATTTAAAATGGATATTTTTTACAATATATTATAACAAATATATTGTAGCAGAACAATGAAGAATATGAGATAGATGGCAAGAAGATATAAAATACGTAATAAATTAATAAATCGCCAAAATGATTTTGAAAACAACTTTGTATCTATCATGTATGTCAGAGAAAAAAATAACATAGATAAATATTGAATAAAAATCAAATTAAATGCCAAAATAACAGAAAGTAAATAATACAAGCAATAAGAGCCAGTAGAAATTATTTGAAATTAATTATTAATTAACTAAAATTAATTAAAAATTAGCGAGTAAGAGCCAATGAGGCGCGATAATTAGAGCGCGAGGAAAAAGAAAAAATCTGGCTCTTATCAATTTTTAATTATTATTATTTGAACAAATTTCTTATTCTAACTTTTTATTGAAATTCTTCAAAAATATTAAGTAAATCGGTCTGTGTCTCAGTATGACTTATTTGCGTGTTTAGCCAGGATCTACAGGCTCCTATGGGAATGTTGCAATCAGTCTCGCAAATTAAAGACTTCGTTTGGGTCTCGGTAGAAACTGTAGTGTCATCGTGCGACCAAGCGGTTTGAGTTTGTATATTGGACAGTCCTAGATCAGAGGATAGCATTTCGTTGCAAGTTTGAGTACATGTATTACTGTACAACAATTGCTCCATGTTATCCAGATTATCCGTAGTTTGAGTCTCGATATTCGAACTCAAGGTAAATGATCTCGATAAAGATTCAGAATAAAAATACGAGGGGGAAAAAGCTTGTTCAGTTTGTGTTTCTATGCTGCTAAATCTATCATCAAATGTTTTCGCAGTTAGCATAGGATCTTTTCGAGATATACCGTTAGTTGAAGTGAAAGGATATCCTTCGACAACTGTTGATGCGTCCTCGACGTAAGGCAATGTCATCAGAGCCACGGAGTTCTTCGATACACACTGTATTAAAGGATTATGGCTATGCTCGTAGAGTGTCTCGAATTCCGTCTGAGTCACATTATCATTAAATGCCTCAAACATATCCTTTTCTGGTATCGTTTGTGTGCCAGACGTATTCTTCTCCCAAAAATCTTGCAAACCCACATCGTGGCAAAGCGGCAGTGGACTAAATAAATTCGTCGATGCAAAATTGTCACCAAGATTAAGGTCCTCCTTGAGCAACACATGATCCGATTGTTTCGATAATGCACGACGATATTTCTTTCCAAGATTATGTATCTTTAAAGACTCTTTGTTCGCTTGTGTCGTTTGTGTTTCCATTGATTTTCCACAGTTCTTTTCCTTAGTCAAGTTGGTCTGTGTTTGTTTGGATATTCGACGTTTTGCATTACAATGTGAGTTATTATTGAGTTTTGATGGGCTTGATATCTTTTTGCTTTTTTTGCAATCATCTGTCTGTACACCGATTTCGGATGTACTTTTCCCTGTAGTACTAACATTTTTGTCATTTGTCTCAGATTTATCTGGACTGGGTAGTATTGCGACAGGTTTACTTATAATTCTACTTGGTAAGACAATTTGAATTGTCTTGGAGTTGTTATGTCTGCAAAGATATCAGAAATACATTGATAAACTTTCTATATCATATTGCAATAATTACACTGAAAATATATAATGAATAAACATACTTTAAGCAATTTTTGTATTTCTCTGTTATGGTATGTGAGGATCGCTTTGCATGCGTAAGCAGTGCCTCATATGTAGTATAGATCTTTGAACAGGAACATTTGAACTCTATGCCACAGACCCTCGTGTGTCCTTCCTTGGTCGATTCGGTGGAGAAACTTTTACCACAGCGATCACATGCATAATTTTTTTCCGCGTGAACTTTCAGATAATGCTAAAAGAATGTTTCAATATTATTTTTTTTTATACATAATTTAATCTCAATAATTTTTTTCATCAAGCAATTACTAAGACATACATGATACGCACTTGCTTCAGATACTTCATGCTGCTGAAGTATCTCTGAGAATTGACAGCGTAGACACAAGTCTGCACCGGGCAGTGGTAGCGTACGTTCTCCTTCGCGATTTTATCCAATTTCTTACGCTGGTGCACCTTAAGATCATGCATTCGATAACGCGACATATTCGCGAAGACGAGGCTGCATTGTTCGCATCTGACATTATTCGTTATCACACTCAGTTCCTCCGGCGATGGGCAGATCATCTTCTCGCACAGCGGTGCACTGGCTGTCAATAATCCCTTCCTTGGCATTGGCGATTATCTTGGGGCGTACAATTCGCCGACAGATGATGAACTATCGTCGTGATATATATGTAATTATATTGCACGCGATATATAATGAATATCCATGACAGAAAAAATTGACAGCACGATGCGGAAAAAGTTAGGCTAGGAATACCCTGTCTCTCACATCACATTAAAATCATTGTTATTTATCAGGACAATAAATTAATAATCCAAAAATGAATGGAATATAGGCTTCTCTGTCTTCTTTCCTCGCCTAAGAACGTTTTATGAAGCGAGGAAAGATCGTGAGAAAGGTCTCGAGTCTCGCCGGCAGACTCTCTCTTCTGCGCATGCGCGAGCGTCATTGACCACGTGGTCAACAACTGTCAACGCGGCGCTGCCTGTCAAAACAAGCGCGTCGCGCTCGGCTCCCATCGACCTCGTCCGGAGAGTTCCTTCGGAGCAAGTCGGGGTCGATCGACCTCCCCTACGCGGAGAACCGGCAAGTGTTGATTCAGGTTCAGGCAACAAGAGCAGACGAAAGTGGACCGTGGCTGGGGGTATAATACGTACAACACATCAGTGCCGGTCGGTTCATTCTTCATTCGCCGACGAAAACGACGCGCTATTTAAAGAGAGAGGAAGAGAACCGCGCGTGTGAATTGCGTACATTCGATATTTTTCGAAAATCGAGATCGAATTAAACGTTTCCGGGACTCGGTCGAGATACCATCCACGCGGAAGCTATCGCTGTCATCGTCGACGGCGCCGACGTTTCCAGAGCGATTTTTCGCGGATCATCGAGCGACGATACATATATATATACATATATAGGTATGTATATACAAAGTTACGTATATACGTTGCGCGGACGGATTATTGATTTTTACCTTCGTGAGAAAAGTGTGTAATCGCACACGTACTTACACAGGTATCGCTGACCGGCTCGCGTGACAACCATCCGCGTGTGTTGTCCTTTAATCGGGTATCGTTGACGGCGGTTTGGTCTCTTCTAGAAACATTCGATTATCCAGAGCACAATGATAAGAATTGATCCACGCTTTTAATCGCGCTTTAAAACGATTTCTTTCTCTCTCTCTCCCTTTCCCTTCCCTTTGTTCATCAAACATTTACTTAGGAATTTCAAACGAAAGGTCTTTTATATATTAATTAATACCGAGATAATTAATTAAATTATACGTCGTCCTTGTGTTATAGCTGGTCCGTTATTGCGATCTAAACGTTAATCGGCCTAATTTCGATAATGCGATAAATTTAGCGCATCTGTTAATTAACATCTGTCAACGTTGAAAGTCTAGGAGAGACCTTCCGTATTAATTCTGTACGCAATTGCTAATCAATCCATTCGCTATCGTCTTCAATTTTTAGAACGCGTATATCATGTACGGAGAAGAGAGATGTAGATAAGATTCAAGATATAAACAAAAATAATCTCGATAAATAACTTCCCCGACATTTCTTATCGAATGATATTGTTCCGTGAAATTATCAATATTTTTATGACTGCACATTTTTGTCTCTAAGTAGATACTTTAATTAAGATCCTTGCATGCACACAATGCGACTGTCATAGCAACATAACGATGCAAAGAGCTTTAATAGAGCAATCAAACTGCCATATTCATTGTGCCGATCTAATAGGAATCATTGTTTTTTTTAGAGGATACATTCGAACTATTATATCGTCATCATCGTGTTGTTTAGATTAAGAAGGCATTATCAGTAAAACACATGTTTGAATCAAGTGCATTTTTTAAAATGGAGTTAACGTGTCATACATTTTATGTGTGTGTGTTTGATCAATTTTATTTATATTTATTAAAATAATAGAAAATTGTACGAAAGAATTGAAAATATATGAGTGAATTTAAAATCAGCTTGCATGTAAAAAAATTTAAAACTGTTGCTTTTTTATTTTGTAGAATACATTAGATTATTAAATAAACGCGCAATTTAATCAATTTTAAAAGCATTAGGGAAGAAGATGTACGAGATATCATTTATCTAATATCTAAATTATATTTGCAATTATATAAAGGAAGAAAAGAGGGAAAAAGAATTCTCTGTATTGCATTTTATTATCTGCGCGATGATAAGTGATAAACAGGAACTCCTGGTTTCCGTAATCTCCCGTTTCGTATTATATAAACATTCATTCAATACGATGATTATAATAGAATGATTCATGGTTAACATAAAAAATAATTCGCAATATCTTATGCAAGATTCTTGTTCTTTCGAGGACAAATTAATTTTGTAAATTTATTTCGTCGAAAAGTATAGCTTAAAATTATATTACTTGATGTGTAAATGAGAATAAAACAGGTATTTGGGATGCCAACCTCGCAAAATACGGCATTAGTTGTCATTGATCGATAGCTTATGCTCAAACATTTCAAGCGTCCTTACCTCTCATGAATTATCAAGTTCTCTCTTTTAACAGCCGACATTTCTTATTCTATTCTATTAATATTTAGAGACGCTTATTGTACGCATAAACGTAAAATGCTAAGTGCCGTACTAACATAAATTCTAAAAACAATTTTAGACATTGACATTTACATTGGTTTGATATTCATTGATTTATTAATCATTTTTTTGCCGTTTCGGAAAATGTTATATGACTTCTCGAGTGCGAGACTGTTCTTGACAATAGTTTAATTTCGTCGTCGCCTGAAATATCTCGACTGCCACGATATTTAATTTTAAAATAATTTGGGTAGCAGGGACGATTCGATTCCTTGGCTTAGAAGATATCGTGTAGTAATCATAGGTGCATGATTAACAATGATAAACAGACAACACCATAAATATAATTCGCATCGGAAGGAGGGGGGGACAGAAATTTGATTAAGAATTAGAGCGTCTGTAAAGAACTATTATGTCATTAATAGAAAAATTAGAAAAAAGAAATTAGGAACTAAGAATCTGAAATATTAAAATTTGTGTTAACAAAAAAAATCTCACGTGCTTTTTTGATAGACGCCTAATTGATTAAGGTATAAAAGACGATTTATGTGCGATAGGAAAACACATATTTTTCGTGACAGATAAAATCATGCAAATGTTCGCTATAGAAATGAAAGCTATTATGATTATATATATATAGAAATAAAACACTTTTGATAGACGTCTAATTGATCAAGGAATAAGAGGCGATTTATGTGCGATAGGAAAACACATATTTTCCGTGACAGATAAAATCGTGCAAAAATTTTCGCTATAGATACAAAATGTTCTAATCTATCGCATTATCGATCGACAGATTTAGACAAAGCCCGCTGAAAATTCACGCGAAACATCGCGAATCGCCTCGCAAAATCGTTTCCTGTAGCCTTCGCGTGACTAGGAATCGCTTTGACAAAATCTAAGGGGGGCGGAGATGATGATCACGTGTACTGAAAAATCGTTCTGTTCTGTTTCATTTTACATATAGTGGCACAGGAGAAAGAGACGATGTGCCGCACCGTTTTCCCTGGCGATCCGGACTAGAAGAGAGAAAGAGAAGAGGAGAGAAAGAAAGACAGAGAGAGAGAGAGAGAGAGAGAGAGAGTGCGCGAATCGATAGCGCACGATTTTGGTGGTGTCGGGTCAGCTGCTGGTGTTTTCCATCCCCGAACTCGTAAGACTGTGCATTTTCCCTTCCTGCTTCTCTCCCCTGGGAGAATCGCGGTCTACGCGACAGGCGGTACCGGTGTCGGTGCGCTGCTGAAGAAAGCCATCCGTTTCCGCGATGAGAGACACCGGTAACCAGGCCAAGTACGAGCAGCTCTTGGATGACGCCGGCCTCGAGATCCGCAACGACGAGAAAGAGCATAACGACGAGAATGCGACACTGAACGAGGTGAGCCCAGTCGCGGATCACGTGAAGCGCGATTTCGCAATCCTAGATAAATATATGTGTAGCCAACACATTTATTTTAGATACATATGTATATATGTGTGTATATATATATAAAGAAGCGATTATGATAACCGTGGAAAGAGATATGAATCATAGCTTCACTTTCAATAATATGTCTGTATTTTCAAAAACAACAGATACTTAGCGTATCATATATATATATATATATATATATATATATATATATATATATGTGTTTTTCTTCTATATATATACAAGGTGTTTCTTAACAAGTGCGAAAAATTTTAGATGATTCTTTGTCGAAAATTAAGGGGGGTTTTTCATATAAACATTAAAAAGTTCTAATAAAAAATAGATTTGAATAGGAGTGTTAGTTTCATCCCCTTATAATACGGAAGATTGAAAAAAATATTAATAAAGAACCTTTTTATTAATAGAAAATATCTACCTAATTTCATTTTTTCAACTTGTTCCAATTTGAGAAAAAAATAAAAACCTAATTTTTGCCCCCATTTTTGGAGGAATGTAACTCCACAGGGAGGAATGTAGGAGTATATGTTTATATGAAAAACCCACCTTAATTTTCGACAAAGAATTATCTCCTAAAATTTTTCGCACTTATTAAGAAACACCTGTATAAATCTAATTCTCTCGAAGGAAAAAATTATGCAGGATACAAGAGGGGCTCTTGGTTTTACTCGCTATTCTAATATATTTTATTTCCTCACTATTTATGAATTGATTCGATAATATTCGATAAATCAAACGAACTTGTCGCAAATCAATTAAATTCTAAATAAATAATATATTAACTTTTTACTTTCTTTTGATACTTCTGATATTCATATCTATAATGCGTATTGAATAAATGATGCGACAGATATCGTTGGGAGAGGGGGAGGAGGGGTTAAAGTTCTCGCTGAGGTAGCACGTGTGTTGAAATGTTTTAATATCGATTGACCGATTTAATGCACACGAGCTCGTATCCGAATCGTAAGAAAATTTTTTATAAGAAAACTTTGTTATAACGAATATATAAAATGCGATTTCACCAAAGAGGAAATCGATATATCTCTTTTAATCGAGGCAATCATAAATCTTATGACACACATCGCATATAAGTGAAACTCTTACTCATATATGCAAGGACGTGCAAATGAGAGCATTGCTAATAGTTTATACAAACAGTAGCAACAGCTCTAGTGGCATCAATGCATAAGATAAGATACGAATGTGACAATCATTTTGCTGTCAGCAAATAATATGCGCTTTTACTACGTGTCAGCACTTTAGAAATCTGCTAAAACCTTATTTATAAACCCGGTCGCCTTAATTAGCACTTTCCTTTCTCTTTTTATTTCAATTCCAAACGTCTGTACGAGAGAACATTCGTATTATTTTAAATGCAGTTGTACATAAAACTGCAATAAAGTCACGAACGCAAACTAATATTCGCGATCAATCAAAGTGGAATATAAATAGCATTGTATTCGTTTTATCAGTCATTTTGCTGGCGTGTTCTTTCGAGTCTGTACGTTCGTTTTGGCTGCATTTTTCACGATATCATGTCTTATTATTTTTCATAAAATTTTACGTATCCAGATTTTTATAGAATTTTACGCATCCAGATTTGAGAGCCACTGATATGTACAAACGCACACGTATACGTATATGCACAAGCACGTGTTTCCACATATGATTGATTTCGCAGGAAACTGAAATGGGACTAAAGAACGCCGAATAAAATGAAAAAAAAAGAAAAGAAAAGAAAAGAAAACCGATAAAAAGGCCGACCGATTATTTATAAAATCGCCTTCTTCTGACACAGGATACTGATAGCTTATCGATTCGACGCACAGTGTAACAAGTGAGCGATCTAAAATAATTCTTATTTTATTAGATAAATTTTTAATTATTATTTAATAATTACACGATATCGAATATTATGCTTAAACAATTATTTAAATTAACTTCTACATTACATAATAAATAATTAATTAGAATTAATAATTAAATTAAATTAAATTAATAAATAATTTAAATAAATAATTAATAATAATCGACAAATTAATAAGAATCTGATAAGTAATTTAAAAAAAAGATAATAGATAAATTAACAAATCAAAATAGATAAATTATTAGCTAAATTAATAAATTAATAAATCAAAAGGCTAATAGCATATTAAAGAAATGATATATTAATCTGTAGATTATTCATTAGTATATTAATGAATGGGATATTAATATGAGATCATTCACTGTCACTTGTCAGGCTGTGCGGCGCCGCCGAATTCCACACACACACATACATCATACATCACATACACACCAACAGAGTGGACGGAGTCGCGCGATGCAAGTCCTGTTTACGCGGTGATCGCTCGCAATTTCTCGTTGACATTTCATTTCCTCTCTAATTCGATTTTATGCCGCTTTTCTGCCGATCCGTTCTATTATTAGCGCGCGAGATATGTGACCATAATAATTCCGATATATTTATTCAAAAAGATGTATCAAGAGACTAATAGTGTCGTCGACGCTGTGAGGTTAGTATTTATAAGCGTTTTCGTTATTTTACCTCGTATATCGTTGTATGCTCGATTTATTTTGTCGGAAAGATATATTTTGGGCCGAATATATCATAAGTTTCCTGTTTTCACAGCTGTGTCGTCGGTTTTTCCTTTCTTTTTTCGCTTCGTCGTGGCTTTGACAGCGTAACGTGTACACATGTGACTCATTTTGAACTTCGCAATTGTAACAATTATAACAATTGCAATGATAATGAATGATAATTTAACATTAAAAGCACGAGCGCGTCGCGACACAAGTGTATGCCTTGACATATATTACAATTTAAACAAGTGAATTTCACATCAGTAAACACTGTTATACATTTGTTTCATATTACCTTGCATTATTTGGGAAGTTGTTTCCACACTTAACATCTCTGTCCTGCGTTAATTTCATTTTTATTCATCTTCGTTTCGACGTATATTTAAAACATATTGCAATATGTTTTACACCAAGGGTAAAGACCCCGAGATGTGGTTGACGACAGCCGAATCAGCTAGTCTCGGGGCGGAGGAGGTTGCAGCTAGATTGCACGTTGATGTACGAACTGGACTCACATGGCAGGAAGCAGATCATAGAAGACAGTTGATAGGTTTCAATGAATTTACCGTAAAGGAGGAGGATCCACCATGGAAGAAATATATCGAACAGGTATGGTTTTACCTTCTATTCACTTGTTTATTAAATATAAAGATGATCTCATGTTCAGAAGAATGTAATTTAAAGCGAATTTGCTCCATATTGTTGAATTTCTTACATATACTTTCTTCTTCAGTTCAAGAACCCATTGATTTTACTCCTACTTGCTTCTGCATTCGTCAGCATATGTATGAGGCAGTTTGATGATGCTGTTAGTATTACTGTGGTAAGTATGTTTAAATATTTTGTAAATCTCCGTTCCTTTTAAAAACTTTGGCAGGCATCATCTAACCATCGCTTATGTCACATTACATCTCTTTGTAGGCTATCATAATAGTGGTGACAGTTGCATTTGTACAAGAATACCGGTCGGAGAAATCTTTAGAGGAATTGAATAAATTGGTACCACCGATGTGCCACTGGTAAATAGATTCATGCTTCTTATTAAATGCTTTATTAACTACACATGATTCAACGTACAATGGTAAAAAATATATAATCAAGAGCCATATATAGCATGTATATACACTAAATTTACAGTACTCTTTAGAAATATGATCTTTGGAGGATATACTGACTCTTTATATATATAAAGCATTCCTCTTTTCATGTTAAAATAAAGAAAATAATTTTCATGTTAAAGTAAAGAAGATCCTCTTTTTGTATTAAAGTAAAGATGATAAAGAAGAAGATATATATCATTGCAAACTGTATATACATTGCAATCTATATGAAATTTATTTTTATAAAATATCTATAAAATCTATATTTTAAATAAAAGAAAGAGAGAGAAACATTTGCTAAAAAATTTTTGCTTTTTCTTTTTTATTAAAGATTTTCTCAGATCTTCATATTTTATTCCAATATTTTATTTCCAGCTTAAGAGAAGAATGTATAGAGACGTTTCTTGCACGCAATTTAGTTCCTGGGGATATTGTGTATTTAAATATCGGTGATAGAGTACCTGCCGATATCAGAATATTTGAAGCCACAGACTTGGCGATTGATGAAAGTAGTTTTACCGGGGAGACTGAGCCGTCACAAAAATCAACGGCTCCTCTACTCAAGAGCAATGGATTGACATCGAAAAGAAATATTGCCTTTATGGGCACTTTAGTGCGGTGCGGGAATGGCAAGGTAAATCTATTCAAATTAAATCTATATCCTTATTGGTATGACTGCGCTCTACCATCAACTTATGTTACGATATCGCGCGATACAGGGAATTGTAGTGAATACGGGAGAAAAGAGTGAATTTGGGGAGGTTTTCTCGATGATGCAGGCCGAGGAGGCGCCAAAGACTCCACTACAGCGAAGCATGGACATTTTAGGTACACAGCTGTCCTTCTATTCGTTCTGCATTATCGGTATCATCATGCTGTTGGGCTGGATCCAAGGTAAGGCTATCCTTGAGATGTTTACCATTGGTGTAAGCTTGGCAGTAGCAGCTATACCGGAAGGCTTGCCCATCGTCGTAACTGTTACATTGGCATTGGGAGTGATGAGAATGGTCAAGAGAAAAGCTATTGTGAAGAAATTACCAACTGTTGAGACTCTTGGTAAGTTGAAACACTTTAAAATGTCATCTATGTCAACAATGTATCTATTAAATATGGTTTATCAAAGAGATTTTATTTATGTTGTATACACGTGATTTAAATATAATTTCAATATTTTTTGATGTCAAAAATCACACATTAAATAAACTGAACTTTTATATCAATAAAAAAAAGAAAAAATTATATATTATATTACATAAATATTATATATATCATATTATATTTTATAATGTAATTACTGGTTTTTTTTTGTATTCTGACATTTAAATTATAATTTACATGCACACGTGAAAAAAATTTCTGTAAATTTTATATAGACAATATGAAACAATTCATGTAATACACATAACGTATATAATACATATAATAATTCATGTAACGCATATAATTTTGAAATCTATGGCACAATCTTGATTTTAATTAGTTTTAACTCTTAAAATATATTTATATAAAATTTTAAATGTGCAGAGAGAGATTTATTTTGTTTTTAGGTTGTGTAAATGTGATATGTTCTGATAAAACCGGTACAATCACGAAGAACGAGATGACTGCTACGATTCTCGTGACGTCGGAAGGTTATATCGCTGATGTTACCGGAGCGGGATACAATAGTGTGGGTGATGTACGCATACGGAAATGCGACAATACCGATTTCGCTCGTGCCGCTATCACTAACATGCTGGAAGTGGGTTGCGTGTGCAATAATGCAATCATACAAAACGATACCCTACTTGGACAACCAACGGAAGGCGCGCTTATAGCCTTGGCAATGAAGTTTGGAATGCACGGTATCGCCGATAAATATTTGCGATTGCAAGAATATCCCTTTTCTTCTGAACAAAAAATGATGGCTGTGAAATGCACGCCGAAGTTTGGCGAGGTAAATTTAAATTGGAAGACTAATCTCTTTCTGGTTAGATCATAATCAAAATAACTAGGTTCCTACCCTTGAAAATATTAAGTACAAACTCTACAATTCTATACAATTTCAGAATAGGCAAGAAATATACTTTGTAAAAGGTGCTTTAGAGAAGATTTTGCCGCAATGTACAAAGTATTATGAGAATGGTCAAGTGTATCCCCTTAGCCAGAAGAAGGATCAAGAATTCTTGACAGAAGCATACGATATCGGTCAACAAGGATTGAGAGGTAGCAGTCTTTTTTTTTAAAACAATGGATATTGGAGAAATTTCATAGATTTACATTTTTCTGCAATTTATATATACATACAAATTTATGTGTTTGCAGTGATTGGTTTGGCACGTGGCTCCTCATTACAAGACCTTATTTACGTCGGTCTGGTTGGTATTTGCGATCCACCGAGACCGCACGTACGCGAGTCTATCAGCATCTTAATAAACAGTGGCGTTAAAGTGATAATGGTGACTGGTGATGCCAAGGAAACTGCAGCTGCAATAGGTACATAAATAAATAATGTAATATATATCATATAAAGAAAGAGATTTGTTATTGCATTTCTTACACAATGGGCAAATTTTCATGATCACAGAATTTTCTTGTAAATGGTTCAATCATTTTGCAGCTAGCATAATTGGATTGGATACGCTTCACAGTCGATTACTATCGGGAGATGAAATCGACATGATGTCTGAGCATCAATTGGAACAGTGCATCAATAATGTTAGCGTATTTTATCGCGTGACACCAAAGCACAAACTTTGTATTGTAAAAGCCTTACAAAGGAATGGCAATATAGTGGGTATGACTGGTGATGGTGTAAACGACGCAGTAGCATTGAAAAAAGCTGACATAGGCATCGCCATGGGTAAAAATGGTACTGACGTGTGCAAGGAAGCGGCCGATATGATTTTAGTCGACGATGATTTCGGAACCATTATGTAAATATTTTATATTAAATATTTTTCATCTAATATTTTAGCACATATAATGATTTAATCAGACGACATTTTTACGGTTTTCATTGTTCTTGATTCTAGCGCGGCGATTGAGGAGGGAAAGGGAATTTTTCACAATATTCGTAATTTCGTAAGATTTCAGTTGAGTACTAGCATAGCCGCGCTCTCTCTGATTGCTCTCGCAACATTGATGAGTATACCAAACCCCTTAAATGCTATGCAAATACTGTGGATCAATATCATTATGGACGGTCCGCCTGCTCAAAGGTCGGATATTACTAAATATCCTTTCGTTTCATCCTTTTTCTGTATGTGCGTATATTAATTTCTCTCTTTTTTTATATGCGTAGCCTTGGAGTAGAACCGGTTGATAAAGATGTGTTGAAACAAAAACCACGTAATACAAAGGAGCCAATGATCACGCGTCACCTCATAATCAATGTTTTATTGTCGGCCAGTATCATCATTCTTGGTACTTTATGGGTATACAACAGAGAGGTACCTTCAAAAAAACAGAAATTAGTCTTCAAGAAATTGATCTATAATTATTTCCCTTGTATATATGTATGTTTTATTTCCAGATGGTTAATGGAAATACTGCGAGAGATACTACCATGACATTTACTTGCTTTGTATTCTTCGATATGTTTAATGCTCTTAGCTGTAGATCACAGGTGAGATTCTGTGTGTTTGAATTTTGATGTCAAGATGAAAAATCACTATAGTGTAATTCTCTCGCTTCTCCCTTTTTATTTCAGACAAAATCTATATTCACAATCGGATTATGGAGTAATAAAATGTTCCTTGTAGCGGTAACGTTGTCTGTCATTGGACAAATGTTCGTGATCTACTTTCCTCCGTTGCAAAGAATATTTCAGACTGAGGCTCTCACGGCGAAAGGTAGTATTTCACGCATTTTAATGATAAAGGACAATCGATACATGCTTCTACAATGCTTTTATTTTTCATTTTACAGATCTTTTATTCCTGGCAGCGTTGACATCGAGTGTCTTCGTGATCAGTGAGATAAAGAAATTCATCGAGAGACAGCTGCAAAGACGTCACGTCAACAGCCAGTATTATAACAAGTTCGAAATGGATTTTGTATGACAGTTGCAGTCTGCCGGCGAGAGCAAGGCGGACAAACATCATAACGAATAAGCACATTATTCTATTATCTCTAATTATCGGCGATATCTCGATACATATGCAATCGCATTCGCGACATTTATAATTGACATTTTACTTATAACCCACATCTACTCGATTATGCTTGCACATTCGTAACCTCGTTATATATATGCAGTTAATACGCGCAAAAAAGAATAATGATATTCTCTTGACAAAGATTCTATGTATTGATTGCGCAGTGACTGCGGGCTTTTTTACATCGTTGATATTCGATTTCTATTTTTTTTCAGTATGTCACACATATAGAAGAGAGAAACATTTCGAAATGTAGTAGATTACGTAGATTGTAGTTATTAGATTATTTCATTATCGTCTTGACAAGAGGCAGAATCACTTTATAGAAAATAGCAAAGCTACTGCACATTCCATGCACGTTTGATAGATCAAAGTGAATTTTAACAATAATATATCTATAATATAGTCATAGACTGCAGTCCAAAGCAATGTTTGCACCGAATCATTGTATCTCTCTCTGACACACTTTTCTAAATAATGTGCATAATTTTTAAGATCCATTTGTGAGAAGAAACGTCGATTCCGTCATTTATTCATTCATTGTCAGTCAATTCACGTTAGAGGAGAAGCGAATCATGCAGCATTTTACCGAGTAAGAAAAAGAAACAAACTTGTAATTAACCTCACAGTCATACAAATCGATTGCATTTAAGAATATAGTTCTCTAATCAGCGAAAATAAACGCTCTTATAATGTTCCTTATTAATTCCACAAACTGCGAAACGCGACGTATCAAGATATGAGGTAATGTCATATGTAACAAGATTTATGCGAGCCGTTTAATTGAGAGTTAGAATATTAAATTTCAATAATAGCTGGACCGAGTTCCTAATAGATTTAATTGATAGTTTGAGTCCATTTTTGAGAAAATGGGAAATGGTTTTATTTTTACTTTATATATCCTTGAACAAAGATATGACACAAAATTTTTATGAAACGTCGCATCAGCCGTTTTGGAAAAATATATCGTTACAACTTGTAATATAATATTACACTAGTCATCAATATGTGGTGGTAATTGATCATAATTCAATTCTATAACTTAAAATATCGGTAAATTACAATTCGAGATTACTATCAGAAAATTATCATTCAATAGATTTTGGGACTTCGCATACTGTTATAATCTCTGTCTACACATGGGGTTAATAATAAAAAACTGTAAACATTTCAATTATTGAAAAGCTTCCATTAAGATATATTTGGAAGGTTCTTGATAAAAAAGAATTTAATCATATTATTTTGAAAGTATTTGACATAGTTGTAATAATTTATAATGAAAAACGAGGATTTTAAAATTTTAAAACTATTGATATGATTTTGATTTATTTATCCATATGCATAAAGTCAATATCACGTTCCGTTTTTGTGAAATTCATTAACTCTTCTAAAACATTTTTAATATAACGTTTTTCGATTGTTTAGATTAAGTTTGAGTTTCAGAAAGATACTCGCATATTGTATGTACATAATTATACATGTATTCGAATCGATTTTCTCGAAAGGTGCATATCAATAACAATTTTTTAAATGTTTAAAATGTTATATCTAATATTTTTACATATATACAAGTATACATTATATTTCAAAATTTCTAAAATTTCTTTTGATTTAATGAAAAAAAAAAGAATTTCTATAAAAAATAATAATTATATAAATCGATTTCTTTAAAAAAAAGAGAAATTTATGCTAATGAATTCCTTCAAGAGGACTATAAGTTTTATATTGATACAACTCTGGTCCACCGTAACCATACAGTAACTTTCCCTTGCCATTTTCGTCGTAATAAGGATAGCGATATCTTGGCCTAAAAAAAAAAGATCATTATAACGGTATTATTCGATGCAATTTTAACGGCAACTTTTTTTCTCAGAGATTGTTACGCTTTAATGCGCAATCAAAATATTTTTCCTGCTTAATATTAGAGTAAATATTGATGAATTTGACTAACATTTGTAAATAAATGAATTATCGCGAAACGTTTGCCTCGCGATCGTCACTTACCGTTCGAAATATTGGAAATTAGGTGCTTTAGGTTCCGCGATCGTAGCTGTACTTCCATGGATTTGAACGAAAAAAATAGTAGCGAACACCATCATAATCAGCCACTACAAAATTTCGAACAAAAAAGCAAAAAAAAATATTTTTGTCCTATTTTTCATATAATATAATTTTTCAAAGAAAAAAAAAATAAAAGAAAAGTTCCACAAAAATATAATGCGATAACGCGTAAATGTATACATTAGCATAGTAATTAAAAAAATTATGATAAAGAAACGATAAATGTTTACTTAATCGAGTGTGACGATATTCGTGAAAAAAGAGCGAATACATTTTTTGTCATTTTAAATATTTTTTTATTTTTATTACTTACTGAAATAAAACCCGCCATGGCAGATGATCGCGAGTTCACTCTCTCGGTTAGTTGCAAGAAAATGATCTTGTAAATGATACAAAATAAATTTTTTTTATTTCTAACAACACGATTAAACAATTTAACAACTCGATACTACAAGATGATATCGATCACGTAGCTGCATCCGGCGTTTTAGATCCGCGCCAGAACTCGATCTGAGTTTCTTTATTCCCCTACCATCGTAATTCTTTCCTCGACATCGTGACATGGTGAAAGTTCTTGGAAACTTTGTACTACATGCAATGATTACTTCACCTGGAACGTCTGAAATACAGATATGTGAAAGTATTTGTAAAACGTGATACTTTTCGCGATAGAACAATTTCTACATGTTAAATTACTAAAAAAAGTAGGAGACTAATAGTCATGCATTTCTAATTACTTTAAACTATATGCACAGCTGTTATAATCAGTGACACAATTAAAAAAATATGTTAAAATATACTCCTTAATTAAAATATACTCCTTATTCTATTTAATTGCAAACGTGTGATCAAAATTTATTCAGCAGAATTAGTCTGCTCGTGAAAAAAAAATTGCAGCAAAGAAAATTATTTTATGTACAATTATTATTAATGACAATTGAAACGTCACATCGTGAATATTAATTATTAATAATAGAGATTGATTTTAGTTTTAAGTATATATTTAATAAATAATATTTAATAAATAAAATTAAATATAGAGTATCATGTGTTGAAAAAATTATGTTGTTAAAAGAAATTGCATTTACTCGTTAGTCTCATCTTTCAGCTTTCCACGAGCATTATTCTTCCATATGTCCATAGTCCCTAATTTGGCTATTGCATATTCTCCGAAACGTCCGTTATCCCGCTCGTACTGGATTCTCCTTTGTTTGCCGGCCTCTGGGTCAAAGTCCCAGTCTGTTGTCTATGCACCATTATGACACCATTAGAAACCACTAAAGTAAAACCATGTCAAGTATCTTTTTATGCACTTGCCTCATGGAAGACAGGTGGACCTGCGATGTTATATTGAATTAAATCACGCAGAATCTGGTAGGCCAAAGGGTCTGCGATTGATATTATTATTTCACTGTGAAGTAAGAATGCCACCAGTACGACAATCTAAAATATAATAAAAAATATAAATATAAAAACTATCGAAGAATGAAATAATTAATGAGAGATTATTGAAATTATTGTAGAACATCATAAACGCAAAAGAATCTAATCGTACTTAAATTACCTCATCAAAATTAATATTCGCTTTGTAGTTTATAATTATATGTAACATGATTTCAAACTGAATTAATTAATTGAATTAACTGAATAAATTAACTGATAAACCACTTTTCAAAATCGAAATTAGTTTGTTTTTTTAATATTTATATTTTATTAATAAACTTACCAATATTCGGCTTCGATCCATGGCTTGGTTCAGAAACGGTATATCGCTACTCCGATACGGAGTGATATCTTTTCAGAAATCCGACCTGCTTATATGAAAATGCTTTCAAGGTCTATTGTTAAGAATGGGAGTGAAAGTAAAAAACCTTTGATCGCTCGTCCACCACAACGCACGAGAGTTTGAAAAATCAGGCGTCTCATGAATGACAATTAGTTATTCATGAATCGATTACCCTGCGATCATACTCTATTCGAATCACGAATTTTTCACGAAGCGCAGGATAGGAGGACATAAAAGCCGGATGGAATCGTCGTTAGTTATTTTCCGGTGTTCTCGCAGTAAGTGTAAATCGAATGAAGCATGTACATTGATAAAGTGTTCTTAATGATCGTCTTTTGCGTGGTAAGTGATCTCGAGATTAATACGAGTTAATTCGCTTCAGATTCTCTCATTTACTCGCGAAAAGAATTTTCATATTATTCTACAATTATATTTTGTGTTAAACTACACCCCTGTATATGTGTGTTAAAGTGTTAATTTTATAACTTATCATTAAAGTAATTAATATAAATTATTTTAATTAATTTCATACGATTTTTATTACGTAGACAAGCGCGTGTTGCAGCGATCAAACGTCGATACGAAATGCCAGAACAATTGATCTGTCACCGCCGTTTCTCACATGGCCACAAACGTTGTTCGGGAATCGACTCTCAATTTTCGCGAGAAAGTTCTGGCCGAGTCAATTCCAACTCCGGGAATGGACTAGGAGTCTTCTACGCTTCCTATACTTCGGGGAAACTGACCAGGGTCCAATGCGCATCGAGTTCAGACCAGAGGACGGGCCACGCGCAGCGGAAATGTATCAACGGCGCTTCGGATATCGTGGAGAGTGGCTTATCGAGCAGTTGGGGAACGGTCTTGGTCCTGATGTTCGGTTAGGTAGATTGCAACCTGTGCCCAGTACCTTCTTGACGCCACCTTTACTTCCTTTCAAAGATGGTAGAAATTTCTTTTGATCCACAACACACGCACGCAAGTGCACTCGATACATGTAATCGATGGAACTACAAATTATATTTAATCAGTGAGATAGTTTCACTCTCTGAGTTCTTAAAAGTAGAATTAATTCTCAAGTGTACACATGTACAAATGATACTATTTATTATTTTGTTATTTATTTCGTATAAACGGGTGTAAGAAATTGTTGTTGGATAAGTGACAGTTATTTTGTGAGAAAAAAATGTGTTATAAAACATATCTATATTAAAAATATACCTAGTTAAGTGGATGAATTGTTTTGCAGGGACAAACATATTTATAATGCCCATATTTTCACATAATCCACTTTAAGGGCTGTGTCGGTGTTCCACGTGGGCTGCCAATTGTCTTTTGCTTGATAAAATTTATATGTCGCCTATAAAAAAATAATTTAATGTCGATTGTATGTAAATTTATTTATCAAAGTCTAATAAATTAAATAATACTTGGCTTTGTCTTTCGAGTGTTTTTAAATTTTATATATAAAAATTTGTGATTATATATTAAATATATATATGTCACACCTTTGCCTCGACGTTTCGCCATGGCTTAGTATAGCCACTACTCGTGACGAGATCCGGAAATTCGTGAATACCTCCAACAGCGATACCCAAAGTCAAATATGACTGCAATAAAATAATTCCATTACTTTCAATGTCAATACGAAATTCAATAAAATTATAAAACAAATCCAACGCACATCAATAAAAAAAATATAAAATTTTTCTTCTGGTTTACCTGTTTGCCAAATGCTGTACCCACAGTCTGTTGGCCGTATTCCACTCCGTCGACCTTTACTACGATGAGACCGCTGCTCCATTCGACCTCGAAGGTGTGAGCGTCGTCTGCCCAAGTCTTGCTCGATTGTCTCTTGGGTAGTTTAGACCGGTTAGTACTGTCACTCTCATTTAAGGAAGAGATGAATCCACCTGCTCTTAATATATGGCCGCTGATATCTTTGTGGTCGGGTGTTGTTAACGCCTCGTTGCCCACTGAGGATGCGATCCTAATCTCGCGATGGAGTCCAAACTCCCACGTATTCTCGGCGTTTTCCAGGGTTAACACTGTGAAATGAAATTTGCGCGATAACGTAAACGGAATAGACGGTTGAAAATGTCTAACGATAAACTTACGAGGATATACCCAATCACCACGCGGCAATCTGGCTCTTATTTCGATGCGTCCGAAGAGAAACTCGAATTTCCCCTTTGTATTAAGACGTCCCGAAATCACCGGTGGTAAGATAAACGAGCCGGTAGCTCGACGATGACAATCGCTTGTACCAACTTGTTCTGTACAACTGAAAAATATAATTAAATTTAATTTTAATGAATTCTCTTAAAGACGTTATGATATGAAAATTATCATAATTGAAAATAACATATGTAAATTCTTATATAAAATTGCATGATATTAAAAAAAGAATATAATAATAGTTTTTAAGTTTTTTAATAAATTTCTTTTTCTTGGAAAATAAATCTTATGATATAGAAAGCTCAATTCAAAGTCTATATATCTGCTTTAATATAAAATAAGTAATATCGAGTTTGTGACAGATGTGAATTTTGTAAGCGAGTAAACAACATAAATTAAATCCTCTAACGAGTCAGATTCTCTAATTTAGATTTGAAAATTCTAATTTTAATTTTAATTGTAATTCTAAGATTATCAGGCTTACCCTTCCACTTCCAATTCTCCGTTCAATGTAAATTCTCTGTTGCTGAATTTAGTCTCTAAAGGAATCGGCTTGATGCGCAGCCAACCGTTGCTTACATCCGTTACATCATTGGTCATGTAGACAACAAATTCATAATCCTGATAAAAAACAAAAATATTATTGATTGAATCACGATAGTATTGTAGAACCGGTTATTTTCCGATAAATAATTGATTATAAATACTGATGATACGCGTACCGGCGCACCGGCAAAACGTTGAATCGAATTCCAGGTTGTGGCATTGATAGTGTCAAAATGGTCTTCGAAGAGCAATTCTTGAGAACAGGCTTGCCGTCGTCCGCCATTTTTGAAGACCCATGTGACCGACGTTCTCGTGCACGACGTTTCATCTTGGTCTTGAGTTTTATTGCCGATATATATACTGCCATCAGAATTATAAAAATCTAGAAATCGCGATAAACACGATTTAATAACACTAATAATTAAAAATAGCAAATTATGTTTAATGAGGTTTTTTATAATGTATAGAAATATAGTTAGAAATAATCACAATAAAATTTAAAGTTATTCGTATAAGTATTAGTTAACATTAATCACAGTTTAATTAATTTTCTGCTTCAAAAAATGGAATTTGGAAAAGACGGAGAATTGATTCAACTTTAATTTAATAATCAGACAAAGCTTACCAATAACTCGATATGATTTATCAACTGTATTGTAACCAAGGCCCCGATATACTACGTGAACCCAATAATAAACAATGTCGTCTCTATTTAACTGAGTTTGGCGATCCTGATAAGTCCAACGTCCATTACGAACTTTGACAATATCTCTCGCTATTTGTCCCGCTTCTAAGCCATAGAAATCCTCGTTGATTTTGACGTGGAAGGCCACTAATGTAATTCCCTCTTCGTCTGTATAAGGAAGAAATTCAGATTAGAGTATGCAACTTTATCTTTTGTTTATTTATAGTAAAGGTCAACAGTATAAAAAATAACGATTGATAAATCTTAATCTTAATTTATATGTTATGGATGATGCATTAGTATGTAAAAGTTATCAACCATTTCGAAAGATAAAATTCTTGACAAGTAATTTAATGTTAAATAAAATGATACTATTTTTTAGTAAATCATTTTTTTCAGTTATATTTGCGAGTTATTGTAAATAGATAAATTACAATATAAATAATAATTATTTATAATAAATAATTATATATTTAAAGAGGATGTAAGATATTTAATGTTTTAGTTTTGCATATTTAATGAAAGAAAGTTTTGAAAAAGTTATTTTTTAGTTGTTTTATGTTGAGAAAACTCTACATCAATAGAATTGTACATTGTACCCTTAATGAGCTCGAATTTTACAAGATATAATTGCCCAAGATAACAATTATTTCATCTATAAGTTGTCTCATTCTCGATTTCTTTATTTTTTTTTATTATTCAAAATTGTTTACTGAGTAATACGCAATATTTTAAGCTAGTCTTAATTTTCAAGATAAATATTCTTTTCAATTAATATAAAACGAATGAACAAAATAAATTATCTGTATATAATTATAATTGATATATTCTAATTTATTTATATATTTTTATATATATTTACACATTTTAATTATTTTATTTAAAATGTTCTCTCATCTCTAATTGAATTGTAATTATAATCTAATTTATATTGTTTAGATTTTACCAGGAATCGACATGCGCAATCCTACGGGATGAAGCGGCTCCACTGTAACCTTTACATTATTATAAACGGCGCGATACTCGTGAATATTCACAAAGAATATGGCGAGGAAGAGAGATTTTGCGAATAAAGACCGTTTCGTCATTCCTGATCTCAGTCGTTGTCCTTGATCCTTAATTAGTCTCTTGACGAGTTTTGTCTTATCTTTTTCTCAAATTCCTCTGAATTTTTCGTTGATTCTTTGATTTTCGTATCTTTCCTCCTTTCCAGATCTATTAATAGGCAAGATTCTTGAAGGACGACCAGTTTGATAGTAAACAGAATACAGATTTGTTTGAAGCTGGATGGCTCGTGATCAGTAGTCACGCACTGACTCGCCGACGTTTCTTGCTCAGAACGTCTTTTATTCTCCCTTCTACTCGGTTTAATGAAAAACCGGAATGATGCTACGTCAGATATTGACGATGAGAATTATATACACATTTATTATTTCGTTTATTTATATAATCTCGAGCACTACTACTGATCTTTTGAAACATATCTGCTAAACATTTCTTGATTATGTAGAAAATTATGCGCACTGCTACTTTTTATTAATTTAACGTGACTTTAATTTTACAATTAAACTTATTTTTAATCACAGTAAGAAAAAATTTCACATCTCTCGATTCTAATAAAAAAAAAAGCGAAATGATCAAGATTAAGTTTTTTTTTAACTAAAATTCTTTTCTTTTATTATATAACATTACATAAAGTTATTTTTGTACTTCCTTCCTTACATCAGAACACCGAAGAATATAAAGTCATTACGGGAATGTTTTTGTTTTGCGTTCACACGGGATGATTATCAAAATTCCCGATGCGCAAAAATGCGAATATCGTTAAACGTGAGAAATATCCGAATATTCGACAAAGAAATAGTTAAAAAAACACATCGATTTATGCCACGATATTACCTATTGTAACTTTTGCTTTACTTCATCAGGTATACAATTCAAGTACCACTGATGCGACTGGCCAGGCGCGGTGGCCAGCACGCCTCTCGTGTTTGCATACGTCGTTTCCCGATTATATAAATAGCGTTCACCATGAAGATCGGTTAAGACACCACCGATCGCATGAAGAACAGCTTCAGGGGCGCAAGTGTCCCATCTTTTGCACCCGCGACTGGCAAACACATATGCGTGTGCTTTTCCCTCCAACAGGAGAATTATCTGCGAAGAAATATATATTTCGATTCAATTTAGTCGCATTATATATATCTCAAATAATTTGAAGATTATCGATATCATCATGAATATTCGCTCATGTAAATACCTTGTGTCCGGCGCCGCCTACGCGCGCCACTTCGTCAGGATTTAAGGACTTTATTGCACTCTGGACAATGCTGTCGGAATGCGAGCTGAAAATACAATGGTGATAATACAATGTATTTGATGTGATAAAATTATCACAATAAATTAAAATCGTCTGTACCGAGTGGTCGTGATTATTCTCTTCCCCTCTGGAGGTAGTTTCGGCACGAATCCTCCGAATCCCACGCCATCGATACCCCATAATGTACGACCATTTTCGATATATGTGCTGTTTTCGTCATTCTTATAATACGGCTGATGTATCACGCCTCCAATTGCCCTCTTGCCAATCGCCACACCAACCAATACTGTCACGTGTTCTACCAGTCCTTGCGTATACTCCGCTGTACCTGCAAAGCGAGTCCTTTCATGAATAATCCATGTTTTTCATTATTTTATGTCTTGGAATACAAGAATGTGTATAAAACAAAGCAGAGATACAAATGATTTTTATTTGTCACATGAAGGATTCTTTTTTTCAAGATTTAAATTAAGAAATCAATACCATCTAGAGGGTCTACCCAAACGCAGACATCCTTAGGATTAACATCTTCCAGGTGAGGTGGTAGCTTCACTTGCAATACCTCTTGATCCGCTTCCGTGATGATCCATTCAGATGGTACCTCGCAAGTGGATGGCTCTTCCTCTCCAATTATTGTTATATTTGGAAATTGATAACTCAGAGAAGTTATGATGCATCGTTGAGCGCAACGATCCGCCTCTGTTTGCAAATCATTTTTGCCCTTCTCTACTATGTTTAATCCGCCTTTATTCAACACATCTCGAATTATTTTACCAGCTTGTACAGTGGCAGACACAGAGGTTGCCATAATGCGTGTCAACAGAGCGGCACTTTGAGCCATTTTACAAAATCTTGGAACAGATGATTATAATAATGATAATGATGATGGAAATGTGTTATTGATAAGCAGTTTTCTTTCCTGAAACTCAAAGATGATATTTAAAATATATGTATACAAACACACATCATACATATTGCATATATTTAATATGCAATATAAATACAATTATCTAATAATAAGCATAAAAAATAGGTCTTACTTGTAATTAAATTTTGATATATCTGAATCGATGTAATAATAATAACTAAACTTTTCATAGATTTTAAAATAGAAAATATATTAAATGAAGTTTTATTATTTTTAAAACATATCGAAATTAATGCATAATTCAATGAATATAGAAGGAAAAGAGACAAAAAATAAGCAAATTTTTTAAAAATTTGGAATTTCGTTACGATTGCACAATTTTTAATTATGTAATACTATCCGAAATAATAACAACCAGAGAGATAACGACAGGCAAAACAGCAGGACAAGTTGAAATTAGAGGTTAGGTTATACAGCATATACTGAACAACACTAGTTAAGGTTAAGTTAAGGTTAATTTCTAAAAGATAACGTGTGGATACCGTGTATCTCTTATAAGTTTGTTTGGATTTTGTTCAATAAATTACATGTGATTCGAAATAATTTCACGAATGTTATCACCAGCCAATCGACAACATTGAATTTATGATTAAGAAGAAATGTTCTTTTTTATACAATGTATTTTGTATATTGACGGTAAACCTAACCTAACCAATTTCAATAACCGATATGCAACTATCTCTTTCATTTAAAATTGAAAACTAAAGAAAAAAAAAATTTCTTTCGTTTGGAAAGTTTTGAGGAAAAATATTCCTCCTAATTAATTTTTATAATATTTGTTAAAATGTCAGATATTTCAAAGAGGATATTTCTTTTCTTCCTATCATTACTTTAGTTGAGTTATACTTAATACTTTCACTTGAATTTTGCATTTTTGTTTTATAGTAAATTGGATGCAAAATGTTGAGCAGAAGATTCATGACAGTAGTAACTTCCTGGTTGTCAGGAAGAAATAAGCACATCTTGAAGGTATATTGCTCGACGTCAACCAGCGATACCTCTTGTGTAAAAGAAGCCAAATATAAAGATTCTACAGAGAAGAAGATAAAAGAAGTAAAATCAAAAGTAAAGAAGACGAAAACAAAATCTATATTGAATGATGAAGAGACACTCCATATTATTAACCATGTGTGCAAAATTAATCCAGATATAATTAATGTTTGTACAAATCAGTTGAAATTATATAAGACAGATGTTGATGGATTATATTTCATTGACAGAAATACTGCTGCAAAATATGTCTCTTTGATTAAAGATGATCTTTTAAAGAATACATGTTTTGTTGCTGAGTTGAGTCCTGGTTACGGTGTGTTGACTACAGAATTATTGAAAGCTGATGTACCATTGATTCATCTGTATGAAACAAAGAAGGAGTTACATCCAATACTGAATGCAATCCATAACATGTATCCCGGAAGATTAGATTTGAGAAATTTTCATCTCTTTGCAATTTACAAGTTGTTTTATAAACTTAAAGATGAGAATCAGGTACAGCAGATACTTCAAGGAGTGGAAAATAAAAAATGGGAAGACAAAACTTCCATGCAGATAGTTGGTGCAACAGCTAACAAATATTTTTTTTATAATCTTATACAAAGTTTACTATTACGCAATTGCTTTATGACTCGTGGAAGACCTGTCTTCTACTGTGCGATACCTCCATCTCTATGGAATGTTAGTATTTCATTTTTCTTCTTTTTTTAAAGAATATCTTATGTTTGATGATTATATTAAAATTTGGCTTTTTATTATGCTTTAAATAGAAATGTAGTTGTAACATAGATAACAAAAGAATGTATACTTATACAAAAGTGATATTTCAAACAATGTTCGATTATAAACTTCTGGGAACATTAAATAGAAATGCTTTCCTACCTTGGCCAAGAAAAAACAATAAACCTAAACACAATTTAAGTCGTATATGGGCCAAGCAGGATTATGAGCAAATAAATGTGGTAAAAATTGAGCCAAGAATCGATCTTTACTCGCAATTATCATTTGAAGATTGGATAACGTTTTCGTATTTTGTAAAACATCACATGCAGAAACGTTGTAACAGAGTGATACCTGAATTAGAGTGAGTATAATAACTGTGATCAAATACTTTTCTGTCGTAGATATGCATATATATATATATATAATTTTTTTATATTACAATTATGTATTCTATGTTTAGGAAATGGGTACCAGGCTGTGGAATTAGACTAATAGCTAAAGACTATACAATATTTACACAGTTTGGTGACTTAACTCCAGCACAAATAGTGGAACTATTTAAGGAATTTAAATCCTGGCCTGAATATAATGAGAGTAATTTCCTAGCTTCTATGAACGAATCAAGTGTACATAATGAATTAATAGCTGCAGAATTGGAAGATAACATGAAGATAGATGAGTGATTCTCTTTCTCTCTCTATCTCCTGAACGAGCAATGATACACTTTCTGTAAATATATGATTATAATAATAAAAGTTTTTACTTTTTCCGATACTCGAATATTATAAGATATTCTATGCTTGAAACATGTACATTCATATCATTCAAATTTTTAGTTAAATAAATAGCTCAGAAAGCTAAAATTTCAATAAAAATTGAAATTTTTATTAAAAAAAAGTTAAAAATTTCAATCTTAGAAAGATAATATCCCAGATAGCAAAGTCTGTAGAAAGCATATCATGCCAAGTGTCTGCTATCAACTAATGTTAGCAAAACGGCTACAAATTTGGTACTGAAGCTGTTATTACCAGTTGACAAATTGATGTCAAAACTCGAACAGAGTCTGCTCACAGAATCTGACGCAGATTGGTGGCAGAAATCAAGCAGAATCTGCGTGCGCGCAATTTGACTGCAGATTGACAGCAGAAGTGGAACAGGGTTTGCATGCGTGATCTGATGGCAAATTGGCAACAATCTGCATTTGATTCGATAATTCCTTCGCTTACCGCTATGTGATGTATTTTCTCGCAATCAAATTTCTGTCAGAAATATATATAAAGTCGCTATTATTAATAAAAGATCAAAAATATAGTAACTATTTCTATCACTTTAATTTCTGATATGTGATACAAGCAGATAAGATTCAGAATATTAAACTGATTGGAATCAATAGGATAAATGGATAATTATTCATTTACTGCCTATTTGAAGCATAAAGGAAGAATTTAATTCTAATGCCTGTTTCTACCAACGTCGTTTAACTTAATCTTAGCTTAACTCATTCTTTGTCTCTTTCTAAAAGAACAGTTAGAAGGAGACAAAGAGTGAGTTAAGCTAAGATTAAAGTTAAACGACGTTGGTAGAAACAGGCATAAATCAATTATATCTCAAGTTTTATAAGTTAAATTTAATTATTTTCACCATTTACTTTATTATTAATTTAATTAAATTGAGTCCTTTACTATGTGAGATATAACTACGATATAACATATTACATATTATATGTTGTATTAGAAGAAAATTGTAATTAACCGGTAACTCGCCGATAATAGTCTTATTTAACATCTGTAGTAATTAATTTTATTGTATTTATATTACTTATTTATATGAATGACCAGAAGCTGCAGATTCTGCTCGGGATCTGCTGCCAATCTGCCGTCAGATTACGCGCGCGCAGATCCTGCTCGGTTTCTGCCGACAATTTGACATCAAGTGATGTTAGCAGATCCGGTTTTTGCTAATAATCTGCTGTCAGATTCTGTGAGCAGGTTTTGCTAGCAAATCGTGAGCCTATTGCGGACATAACGGATGCCAATCTGCTAACAACTTTTGTGGAAATCTGTCGCCAATCTGCTGGCAAATTGCGCGCATTTTGCTTACCGGGATTTTACATCAACAGATCTATTAAAAAAAAATTATTTACGTTTCAGTGTTAGTTATGTCATCTTGATGCGAGATTTTCTCATTTTGAATCGTGAGAATTTCCGAGAAGCGTATCTTTCCGATAAATTCCTCTCCCCACTCTTCCTCTACTGTTTCTGTATATATACTTAATGTGATGCTGAACGGATCAAAACGTACATCTTTATGCAATCTTCTTAGTATCGTTCATCGGCTCAGTTTCGTTTAATAACAAAAATGAAGTGCTTATATATCAGTATTGTGCTTCTTATGTACAACTATATGATGATATTCGGTCAGCTTCGTTTCCACGACGAATCATCTTATATCAACGTCGACAATGGCACGGTATAATAAAAATATTAATATAAAAATTTGCGAAAAGAATTATACACTTTTCTTTATTCGTTTTTATGCAGGGGATAACGGAACGTATACCTTGGTCGTCGAGGGATTCGTACGAAGAACATCATTGTCCGAAAAACATGTCTCTTTATTCGGTTGACGATGCAATGGACGTCTGGAGATGCGAGTGTAAACGAGGATTCTTGTATTTCCCGTTGGACAATTCCTGCTACGAGGCTTACAAACAAGGTCCTTGTTCATCTAAGAATTATCTCGTTCTTCTCGAGAACGAAACAGTGGCACGTTGCGTGGAGAATCCTTGCTTGGAAGACGGCATGGTGCCGTACAATGGTACGTGTTATCATCTCAAAACTATAGGCGGCCCTTGTAGTAGAGGCAGTCCCATTGAAACATTGGACGTGGACGAAACAACCTTCCAACTGATATGTATGCCACTTCCTTATTTGGGGCCCTCTATCGTCAGTGCTTATCCCTCTTTCATCAATACTCCCATAAAAAATTGTCCATCGGGTAGTCGTAGAAGCCTAAAGAGCGGAACGTGCATAAAAGTATAAGCACATCACAATTGAATCACGTCAAATTGGAGTGAGTACATTGGTTTTAATCAAATATTTTTCTATCTCATATATATATATATATAATATATATTTTTTCTTTTTATGTTATAAATAGATACTAGACTATGGAATCTCTCAAACTAACAGCTAAAAAGTTACACAGTTTGACTTTACTCCAAGATAAATGATAGAACTTTTTAAGGATAATTTAAATCTCGGCTTAATTAAATCTATCATAAGAATAATTTTTAGCTTCTATAAATTTAAGTGCACAAATCGAAGTAATAAATTGCAAAACTAGAAGACACAAATTGAAGATAGATGAATAATCTCCTTCCACGTCACGGCCTTCCTCTCCTCTCTCCAGGGACAATCCAAATCACACACTTTTTGTAAGTATATGATATAATGTATAAAAGCTTTTACTTTTCTCAATACTCGAGTATTACAAGATATTCTAACAAGATGTTGGATTCAGCGATATATTGTATATAGTGCATACACACGGCTAGGTCGAGCAAATTTTTAATAAGCTTATTAAATAATTTGGGCATCAGTTATAGAAAGATAATATTTAACATCTTGTCGATACCAGATTAAAAAAATACGGATTATATTAAATATAAATTTTATTTAAAAAGAAAAACTACGTTTGAGTATTCGTCTAAGTCACACCTTGATGCAAGCGATTTAATTATTTTGAATCGTGATTCAAAATAATTACGCCGAAATCGGCGTTCTCACGAGTTATACGTATAGATGCTTACATAAAGACGCACTAGTATTAGAAGAACTGGTAGGAAGAGCATTATTCAAGTCGGTATAATCTTTCATATTCTTTTGTTTGATAGTGGTTAGCCTTGAAACATCATAGGTGTATTACTTCGACTCAGTATAATTATTTAAGAGAATTTTAAAACATATTTCTATATATATTCAAATTCACATCTCACGCTTGTCATGCGCGCAGTACTTTCTTTTCTATCGGAAAATAGGATATTATTGCCAAGAACATTGTAAGAAATTATCATACTATGTTTGAATATTCGTCTGCATTAAATCTTGATGTGAATCGCGCCAATTAGTACAAACCTGTGATACACAAATTAGTATATAAATTAATATATAATTAGTATATAATAGTATATAGCCAAAGAGTTACACAAGTGACTTTACTCTAGCATATAAATGATGGAACTTTTTAAGGAATTTAAATCTCAGCTTAAATATATCAAGAGAGTAATTTTTAGCTTCTATAAATATTTAAGTGCACATATATCGAAGTAACAACTTGAAGATAGACGAGTGATCCTCTTTCTTCATCGTCTTCTTTCCTCCTGAACAATTCCAATCACACTTTTTTGTAATTATGTGATTACAATTAATAAAAGCTTTTACTTTCTCCTATACTCGAGTATTACAGGGTATTCTATGTTTGATTTAGCATTGTAGTTAAACATTATAGTGCGTTCATGTGATTACGTCGATAAAAATTCTTAATAAGCTTACTAAATAGTTTGGATTTCAAAAATATAAAAAGATAATATTTATATCTCGTAAAAATGAAGAAGGTCAAAATTTCAACTTTAGAAAGATAATATTTTACATCGTCAATAAATCTATAAAAAAATTATTTATATTTCAGTGTTAATTATGTCCTCTTGGTACGAGGGATTTCCTCATCTTGAATCGTGAAAATTTCCGAGAAGCGTATCTTTCCGATAAATTCCTCTCCCCACTTTTCCCTCTACTGTTTCTGTATATATACGTAATATAATGCTAAACGGATTAAAACGTACATCTTTATGCAATCTTCTTAATACCATTTATCGGCTCAGTTTCGTTCAGTAATAGAAATGAAGTGCTATATCGGTATTGTGCTTTTTGCGTACAATTATATGATGATATCCAGCCAGGTTCTTTCCGATGATGAAGAAACATCCTATATCGGCATCAACAATGGGACGGTAATAAAAGTATTAATATAAAAATTTTAGAAGAGAATTAAACATTTCCTTATATATTCATTTTTATGCAGAAGATAACGGAATGTGTACCTGTGTCGTCGATGAATTCGTACGTAAAACATCGTTGTCCGAAAAACATGAGACTTTATCCAGTTGATATAGGAATAGACGTCTGGATATGCGATTGTAAACGAGGATTCTTGTATTTTCCATTGACCGATTCCTGCTACGAGCCCTACAGACAAGGTCCTTGTTCATCTCAGAATTACCTCGTTCTTCTCAAGAACGAAACAATGCCATGTTGTGTGAAGAATCGTTGCTTGCAAGACGGCTTGGTGCCGTACAATGATGCGTGTTATCCTCTCCAAACCATCCCTTGTAAACCCTATTTATTGAAACTGGACGTAACGATCTTTCAACTGAAATGTATGCTATTTCTTCCGCATGTTCCGGGTCTCATTAGTTTCTTTGATGATTTTCCCTCAAGATATTGTCCATTGGGTAGTCGTAGAAGCTTAAAGAGCGAAGCGTGCATAAAAGTACGTCACAATTGAATCACGTCAAATTGGAGTAAGTTCATTGGTTTTAATCAAATATTTTTCTATCTCATATATATATATATATATATATATATATATATATATATATTATATATCTTTTCTTTTTATGTTATATATAGATATCAGACTATGGAATCTCTCAAACAGCTAAAGAGTTACACAGTTTGATGATTTCACTCCAACATAAATAATGGAACTTTTTAAGGAGAAATTAAATCTCGGCTTAAATCTATCATAAGAATCATTTTTAACTTCTATAAACGATTTAAGTGCATGGATCGAATAAACTGCAAAACTGGAAGACAACTTGAAGATAGATGAGTGATTCCCCTGTAGGTCACGGCTTTCCTCTGCCCCCCCCCCCCCCCCCCCCCCACGGACAATCCAAATCACATACTTTTTTGTAAATATATGATATAATACATTAAAGCTTTTACTTTTCTTAATATTCAAGTATTACAAGATTTTCTATATTTGATTCTGCGAAATATTGTATATAGTGCGTTCACATGGCTAAGTCGAGCAGATACTTTTAATAAGCTTATTAATTAATTTGGACTTTAATTATAGAAAGATAATATTTTACATCTCGTCGATCGTCGATAGATTAAAAAATATGGATTATATTAAATATAAGTTATATTTAAAAAGAAAAACTATTTACATTTCAGTATTTGTCTAAGTCACCTTGATGCAAGGGATTTAATTATGGCACTTGTAATATTTTGAATCGTGCTTCCAAGAAGTGTATGTTTCCCAAGAATTTCTGTTCATTTTCTGTTCCTGTATGTAAATATTAAATAGCTTTTTTACGAGTTATACGTACAGATGCTTACATAAAGACGCACTGGTATAGGAAGAGGATTATTGCTCAAGTTGGTATATTCCTTCATTTTCTTTTGTTTGATAGTGGCCTTGAAACATCATAGGTGCGTTACTTCGACTCAGTATAATTATTTAAAAGAATCTTAAAGCATATTTCATTCAAGTTCACATCTCACGCGCGCAGTACCTTCTTTTTCTATCAAAAAATAGGATATTATTGCCAAAAACATTGTAAAAAATTATCATATTATGTTTGCATATCCGTCTGCATTAAATCTCGATGTAAATCGCGCCAACTAGAGCGCTTGTGATATCCCAGCAAACACAGAATATTGTAGCAACATTGCTGCAATGTTGTAATATTGCCGCAATGTTGCCGTAATATTCTGTGTTTGCTGGGATATAATTTAGTATAAATTTATTTTTACTTATATCGCATTAATAGTCATTTAGATAACTTGATAAGCTAACTTTTAAGGGGGAATTTTCCTCGGAGTATATGTATATATGTATATTTCGTTCTCTTTTTTTCTAGTTTATTATCGAAGAAGATTTGAAATAAATATCAAAACGCTTATGCGCGTTATGACGTTTATGATATCTTCATGCGCGAATGTTTTTTAAATATCATTAATGACAAATGTGCAATTAGCTCTGATTGATCTTTGCACTTGTATCGCGAAATTTTATATCACGAGTAGCCTTTTTATTTACGAATATCTGTATTTTTTCAGCAGCGCAGATTTATCCAACAGCAGAAATGAAGTGCTTATATATCGGTATTGTCTTTGTTACGTACATTTATATGATGATACCCGGCTAGGATCTGGCATTTCCGATTGATGAAGAGATCCTCGTCAGCGGCGACAATTTTACGGTAATAAAAGTATTGATGTAAAAGTTCGCGAAGGAGAGTGGGCTGTACATCTTTCTTTACTTGTTTTCGCGCAGGTGATAATGGAAGAACATATACCCGTGTCGATACCTGACAGTTGTGCGAAAAACATCCTTTTTTATCCTCTTGACGGTGACGGTGTAAAAATCACCCGACGTACGATTGTAAACCACAATTCCTGTATTTCCCATTGAACGATTCTTGCTACGAGGCCTACAGGCAAGGTCGTTGTCTAAGAATCTGTCCATCTAAGAATTATTTCGTTCTTCCCGAGAACGAAACAGTGCCACGTTGCGTGGAGAATCTTTGCTTGGAGGACGGTATGGTACCGAGATGTATTATCTCCTCGAAGAAATGGGCCCGTACAAGCTCGTAGAAATGTTAAACATGAACGAAACACGACTTTCCAATTGAAATGTATGCCAATTTTTATGGTGTACGATGTCATCGATCATTTTCCCTCAAGAAAGTGTCCAATGGGTAGTCGTAGAAGTCTGGAGAAGTGTGCAGAAAAGTACAAGCACGTCACAATTCTTAATTGAGTGACGTCAAATTAGGGTGAGTACAATGGTTTTAATTAAATATCTTTCTGTCTCATAAATGTATATGTATATATATGTATGTGGGTGTGTGTGTATGCGCGCGCACACATATCCATACATATATACATACATGAGTGTATATATATATATATATATATATATATATATATATATATATATATATATATATATATGTGTGTGTGTGTGTGTGTGTGTGTGTGTGTGTGTGTGTGTGTGTGTGTGTGTGTGTGTGTGTGTATTTTTTTTTCTCTCTTTATGTGATAAATAGATACCAGACTATGGAATCTCTTCAACTAATAGCTAAAGAGTTACATGGCTTAATGACTCCACTCCAACATAAATGATAGAATTTTTAAGTAATTTAAATCTCGACTTAAATATATTATAAAAATTATGTTGAGCTTCTATAAACGATTTAAGTGCACAGATCGAAATAATAAACTGCAAAACTGGAAGAAAATTTGAAAATAGAGGAATGATTTCCTCACCTTATCATCTTCCTTTGTCCCGGACAAACTGAATCACTTTTTTGTAAATATATGATAGTAAAAGCTTTTAGTTTTCTCAATACTCGAGTATTATAGGATATTTTATGTTCGATTCAACGCGAAACATTGTATATAGTGCGTTCACATGGTTAAATCGAACAAATTCTTAATGAGAAACAAACGACAAATTTTTGCTGAATAGTTTGCACTTCCAAATAGAAAGATAATACTTTATATCGTCAATAGATCTATTAAAAATAATTACGTTTCAGTGTTAATTATGTCATCTTGGTACGAGAGATTTCATCATCTTCAATCGTGATTTCGAATCGTATTTTTCCGATGAATTCCTCTCGCTCTAATGTTCCTATACATATATATTTATTTATTTATGCTGACACGGATCAAAACATATGACATCTTTATGCGTGATGGTTTTTTAAATGATTATTAATAACAAATATATGCAATTCTCTGAGTAATTTTTGCATTTGTATCAACGTTTTATATAACAAGTAGCCTTTTCCCATTTATAAATATTTGTATTTTCAATCTACTTAGCACAGTTCGTGATCGGCACAGTTTCATTCAATAGCAGAAATGAAGTGCTTATATATCGGTATTGTGCTTCTTACGTACAACAATATGATAATATCCGGCCAGGTTCTTTCCGATGATGAAGAAACATCCTATATCAACATCGACAATGGCACGGTAATAAAAATATTAATATAAAAATTTGCGAAAAGAATTATACACTTTTCTTTATTCCTTTTTATGCAGGGGATAACGGAACGTATACCTTGGTCGTCGAGGCATTCGTACAAAGAACATCATTGTTCGGAAAACATGTCTCTTTATTTGGTTGACGATGCATTGGACATCTGGATGTGTGACTGTTACTCACCATTCTTGTATTTCCCATTGAACGATTCCTGCTACAAGGCCTATAGACAAGGTCCTTGTTCATCTAAAAATTACTTGGTTCTTCCCGAGAACGAAACAGTGGCACGTTGCGTGGAGAATCCTTGCTTGGAGGACGGCATGGTATCGTATAACGGCACGTGTTATCTTCTCGAAACACTAGGCCCTTGCGAGCCCGGAGAGATATTGGATGTGGACGAAATTACCTTCCAACTGAAATGTAGCGAAGGTATTATGCTATTTAGTTTTATCCATACGCGCACAAGTAATTGTCCACGTAGTAGTCGTAGAAGCCTGAAATTCGGAGTATGCAGAAAAGTACGAACACGTCACAATTAGAGTAAGTATAATAATTATAAAGTTTAATATAGTTATATTTAGTTTAAATAATTTTCCTGTCTCATGTATATATCTTTTCTTTTTATGTTATAAATAGATACCAGACTATGACATCTCTCAGATTAATAGCTAAAGAGTTATACGGTTTGGTGACTTCACTCCAACATAAATGATGGAATTTTTTAAGGAGTATTTAAATCTATCATAAAAATAATTTTTAGCTTTTATAAACGATTTAAGTGCACAGATCGAAGTAATAAACTGCAAAACTGAAAGACAACTTGAAGATATATGATCCCCTCCAGGTCACGGCCTTTCTCTGCTCCCCCTACGGACAATCCGAATCACACACTTTTTTGTAAATATATGATAATAAAAGCTTTTACTTTTCTCAATACTCCAGTAATACAAGATATTCTGTGTTCGATTCAGTGAAATATTGTATATCGTGCGTTCACACAACTTGGTCGAGCAAATTCTTTTAGTAAACTTATTAAATAATTTGGGCTTCAATTATAGAAAGATATAATACCTTACATCAATAGATCTATTTAAAAAAATTATTTACGTTTTAGTGTTAATTATGTTATCTTGATGCGAGAAATTTCATCATCTTCAATCGTGATTCCGAATCGTATTTTTTCCAAAAAATTCTTCTCCCCACCTCTCCTACTACTGCTCCTGTATATACTTAATGTACTGCTTTATGCGCTTTATGTACATCTTTATGCGCGATTATTTTTAAACAATAATTAACGATAAATAAATGGCTCTTTGATCTTTGCACTTATATCAAAGTTTTATATAACTAATAGCCTTTTCCTATTTATAAGTAAATGTATTTGTATTTATAAGTAAATGTATTTGTATTTTCAATCTTCTTAATACAGTTCATCGGCTCAGTTTCGTTTAATAACAGAAATGACGTGCTTATATATTGGTATTGCGCTTCTTGTATAACTATATGATGTTATCTGGTCAGATTCTTTCCGATAAAGAAGAAACATCCTATATCAGTATCGACAATGGGACGGTAATAAAAGTAATGATATAAAGTATTAAATAGTATTAAATAGTATTAAAAGTAATAAAAGTATTAATATAAAAATTCACTAAGAGAGTTATATACACTTCCTTATATACTCATTTTTATGCAGAGGATAACGGAATGCATGCTCATGTCGTCGATGGATTCGTACGAAGAACATCGTTGTCCGAAAAACATGGCTCCTTATCTGGATGAAAGGAACGTCTGGATGTGTGAGTGTAAACCAGGATTCTTGTATTTCCCATTGAACGATTCTTGCTACGAGGCCTACAGACAAGGTCCTTGTCCACCTAAGAGTTATTTCGCTCTTCCCGAGAACGAAACAACGCCACGTTTCGTGGAGAATCCTTGCTTGGAAGACGGCGTGGTGCCGTATTATGGTGTGTGTTTTCTTCTCAAATCAAAAGGCGGCCCTTGCATGCCCGATTAGATATTTGACGTGAACATAATAACCTTCCAATTGGAATGTTTTCAAATTCGTATCTACAATGAAATCGTAGAAACGAATTTTACCTCAAGAAATTGTCCATTGGGTAGTCGTAGAAGCCTAAAGCTCGAAGCGTGCAGAAAAGTACGTTACAATTGAATCACGTCAAATTGGAGTAAGTTCATTGGTTTTAATCAAATATTTTTTTCTCATATATATCTTTCTATTCTTATAAATATCTTTTCTTTTTATGTTATAAATAGATACCAGACTATGGAATCTCTCAAACTAACAGCTAAAGAGTTACACAGTTTGACGACTTCCAAGATAAATGATAGAACTTTTTAAGGACAATTTAAATCTCAGCTTAAATCTATCATAAGAATAATTTTTAGCTTCTATAAACGATTTAAGTGCACAGATCGAAGTAATAAACTGCAAAACTGGAAGACAACTTGGAGATAGATGAGTGATCTCTCTTTCGATGTCACGGTCTTTTTCTCTTTCCCCCACGGACGATCCGAATCACACACTTTTTTGTAAATATATGATAATAAAAGTTTTTACTTTTCTCATTACTCAAGTATTACAAGATATTTTATGTTTGATTCAGCGAAATATTGTATACAGTGCGTTCACGCGGCTCGAGCAAATTCTTAGTAAGCTTATTAAATAATTTGGATTTCAATTATAGAAAGATAATATTTTACATCTCGTCGATATGAAATTAAAAAATATGAATTATATTAAATATAATATTATATTAAATATTATATTAAAAAAATTATTTACGTTTCAATATTGATCTAAGTCATACTTTGATGTGGTTTGATTATTTTGAATCGTGATTTCAAGAAGTATATTATTCCCAAGAATTGCTCTTTCTTTACTGTTCTTATATGTAAATATTAAATGGCTTTCTTATGAGTTATACGTACAGCTGCTTACATAAAGACGCACTGGTATTAAAAGAACTGGTATAGGAAGAGGAATATCGCTCAAGTCGGCACACTCTTTCATTTTCTTTTGTGTAATAGTGGTTAGCCTTGAAACATCATAGCTGTGTTACTTCGGCTCAGTATAATTATTTAAGAGAATCTTAAAACACCTCTTTCAAATTCACATCTCATTCTCACGCTTGTCACGCGCGCAGTACCTTCTATTTCTATCGGAAACTAGGATATATTATTGTCAAGAACATTGTAAGAAATTATCATATTATTTACATATTCGCCTGCATTAAATCTCGATGTGAAATGCGCCAATTAGAGCTAACTTGTGATACATAAATTAGTATATAAATTTATTTGTACTCATATATATCTCATTAATAGTCATTTAGATAACTTTTGATAGTTTATAATGGGTATTTTCCTTTGAGTATATATATATGTGTTTCGTTCTTTTTTTCTAGTTTATCATCGAAGAAGATCAGAAACGTTTGTGCGCGCCGTTCATATCTTTATGCGTTAACGATTTTTAAATAATCATTAGCAGCAAATATTTATGCGCAATTAGCTCTGATTGACCTTTGCACTTGCATTGCGAAGTTTTATATCGCCAGTAGCTTTTCAACTTTTCATTTACAAATATCTGTATTTTCTTGGCAGTACAGATTCGTCCAATAGGAAAAATGAAGTGCTTATACATCGGTATTGTTCTTTTTACGTACAATTATATGATGATACCCGGCCAGGAGCTGACATTTCCGATTGATGAAGAGATATCCCACGTCAGCGGCGGCAATTCCACGGTAACAAAAATATTGGTGTAAAAAGTTCATGCAGAAGAGTGGGCTGTATATCTTTCTTTACATACTCGTTTTCTTGCAGGTGATAACGGAACGTATACCCGTGTCGATACCGGACAGTTGCCCGAAGAACATGCTTCTTTATCCGGGTGACGGTGTAAAAAGCACCTGGGTGTGCGATTGTAAACCACGATTCTTGTATTTTCCGTTGAACGATTCCTGTCATGAGGCCTACAGACAAGGTCCTTGTCCATCTGAGAATTACGTCGTTCTTCCCGAGGACGAAGCAGTGCCACGTTGCGTGGAGAATCCTTGCTTGGAAGACGGCGTGGTGCCGTACAATGGTACGTGTTATCCTCTCAAAACCGCAGGCGGTCCTTGCGCGCCCAATGGGACAATAAGTGTGAACGAAACTACCTTCAAACTGGAATGTATGCCAATTGACGTCTCGCCCTTTGTGATAATCGAAGTTCCTAAAAGAACCAAATGTCCACCAGGTAGTCGTAGAAGCATGCTCGGAGTATGCAAAAAAATACAAAGACAAATACAATAATTTTTAATCGAGTCTCGTCGCAATTTCGATCATTTATTTATATTTGATCTTTTTTATGTATGATTTGTAACGTGCAAGATATATTTGCAATATTTATATATTGAAATTTTTCAGGATTAGATATAACATTAGCTTAGGTCAGGATATAATTTTGATATATTACATTGCAGTTTTTATATATGTAATTATAATTCATATGTAATATAAATATATTTAAATATTTTTTAAATATATATTAATATAATTTTTTAAAATTTAGGCTCCTGTAACAACTGTATATCTCTTTCAAATTATATATTCAAACAATAATCCAATGACTTCATGCATTATATATAAATAGAATCAGAATAATATAAAGAGAAATATATAAAATAAGCAGGTATATACATTAACTTTTGTTACTTATTATATTATACTATGACTATGTTTCTATTTGTTCATTACAAATAGGAATACTTATACATTGTAATATATACATTATTAACATCTATTTTTATACAAATCTTATATATCTAAAGTTATAGAAAATCGAAACTTTGAACAATATATGATGCAATACTACTAAAGAATTTATAAGAGAAAAACGGGCTAATGAGAACCAAGCATAAAAAAGCAGTACGAATAAATATCTTTGTAAAAAATCCTTAATTAAATTTTGATTCCATTTTGGACCATCTTAAATAATTGTTTACAGAATTACTTGTGTCACACATAGAAATAGTACAAAAGTGAGTAGTAAACGAATACATTTTATAAAAACCATGTGGAATCATCTTTGATGTTCATGCAATCCAGCACGATTTAAACAAAATGTGAACAAGACGAGTCCTTCAATCAGTTCCATCAAGGAATTTCACTGAGCCAACAATAAGATATTACAAAAATGTCACACATTAAGCTAAAGAAATAATATTTTCAAGTATAAAACACAGATTCTTAATAATATCATGTATTTACTATTCATTCTTGTATTATATCTATATATGATACAAATAAATTTTTCAACAATTATTGAAAATATTCTAGACAAGAAACTGAAATATTTAATTAAAAGATTTTTTATGAAGATACTTATTCGCGTTTTCTGCACCTGGTTCTCGTTTTTCTCCTTGTGTTTTATATTAAAGTCTTGTTTTAACTCTTATTATTTCATTGAAGAATACTTGTTCAATCGAAATAAGATTGTAATCTCTGCTTGTATATTTTAAAAATATTATGCTGTACATATATATATCTTGACCTTTCAATAAAAAGAATTTAACCTACTTTTTGCAAAACTAATCGATTCTGCATCAGTTTGTTTATAGAATAATATCCATTATATTAATATATTATTTCACTTGCATTAACTCTGTGCGTTTGAAAATTAATAAAAAATTACTATATGTTGTAACTGTTTATATAAATGTGTTATTTATCCTTGAGAATTAACAAACATATATTCTCAAACATATTACCCCTGAGAAACGAAAACTAGGCTACCGAATTTTAACTCGGTTCCTGCTCCTGAGTGCCGCTTGTAGTGGCTTCTATCAATTTTTGTCTCTCTCTATACATAGAGACCTTCATGTTCTCCAACTGATGATATCGTAACATTTTTAAGACAGCGAAAACCGACAAACCGACCCAAATCGATAGACTGCTCCAGATGCCAAACTGTGCAGCACCGAGCTCGATATGAAAGCCAGATGTATCGATACCATCAGCCTTGTCAATATCATTTCCAGCAGCCAGCTCACAAGATGGGAATCTCTTTGTCATACATTGACACCACGTCATAAAGCCTAAAGTAACGATAATTGCCGCGACCAGGGTGATGGTAGTGAGGATGATTGACGTGACGACGTCCACAAACGCGGAAAGAAACGAACTGTCCTCACTGCGATACATGAGCAAGGACAGTCGATAGATCTGCATCGCCGATGTTATGAGGAGTATCAGGCCCACGAATATCGTATAATTGCAGTACGCCTGTGATGCCCAGTTCACCACGAACTGGCCATCCGACTCCTGCCAGATTCCAGTCGAAAACAGGAGACAGTGTCCTCTGCAAGAAGAAAAAAATTTTAGTACATGATAGTTTGGCGTCAATTGGAAAATACATCTCTCATCTTTACCTAAACTCATCCTGGTGCAAGCTCATAGGCACGATGATGCAGATGGACAAGATGAGAGCTACGACGTAGCCTGCTATCTGACTGAGCAACAAGATATTTGTCAGTGCCATATTTCAGAACAAGGATTGTACGGTCGAGACGAGGATGTTTCTCACGGTCCAGGTGCACTGCCAAGATTCCGCAAGCAATTGTAACGAACCGTTATTAATTGGAATCCATGGATCCCGCTGTCCTCTCATTGACAGACGCTTGGAATCACTTTTAAATTGATAGAGATATATGATTCACTTGTCAAAATAATCGTCCATGGACATGCGCGAGGAATCACCCGCTGCAATCATAACAATGCGATGCGAGCGCCAGATAGTAGATATCAATGGGTGCTTTCCATTTTCTGACTCAAGTGTCATTACATTTCTCGGGCTGATTTCTAGCATGAATACAGGACTTTAAATAAACTCCCGTTTCCGCGCATGCGCGATATAATGATAGCAAAAGCCAATGGGAGCGTCCCGTTGACCACAGCCAATTATATCGATCCGTGCCTAGAGTAACTAGCAACGACTGACCAATCAGAGAGTTCTATTTTAAATTGGCCAATTGGCGACGTGGTCAATCGGGGGCCACCCGAAGCCAATCAGAACTCGCGCTGGTAGTCACAATTTTCACTTTTCGCCTATCTAATGTATTGCTTACACACTGCTTATTACCAGCGCGAGTTCTGATTGGCTTTCTGCTTTTCTGCCAAGATGTGAATGCGCCCTTATGGACACCTTGGTTTCGGCGGGATTTCGTAAAGGACAAATTAATATAATTTGTGTATATTATATTTTTTTCCTGTACGTTCTGAATTTTTCAAAAACTTCGAAATAAAAACGATTAAACAGGGGCCACACAAGAGGCCTCATTTTATAAAATTCAACTACTTCATCGCTTCTCGAGTCCGAGGAAAATCGGAAGATTTTTCATCACGAAAGATGATCTCTATTTCGTCCACAATTCGAGATTCATTTTTCCTAGGTAATTATAAATAGAAGACCGTGAAAATATTAATTCCTTTCCTTTCTTTTCATAGACTGGCTGAAGATTGTCGCGAAGAAGGATACGAATGAAAGGCAGGTGCCTCCAGGAGCGAACCCGAGCTCGCCGCTCGTTCATTCCAGGCCTTGTCGAGAGAAAGACTTCTTCTCGTGTCTCCCCATCAATTTGACTCCGATCGAGGTGGGGATACCACGCGACCGACGACGCACACGCGTGTGTGCAGTGCATCGCATCGCCATTGTTCGGTCGAGGGTATTATGTCAGGCGTCGCAGACGAGGGTGCGCGTGTCGAGGAGATGAGACTCGGTCGAGCGAATCGCCCGTTACGTTGCTAGAATACGTTCGTTGTTTAGCGGCGAGAGGAACGGAGACGATGCCCGGCGACAACGTGCCTGGCTCGACGACGACGAGATGATGATCCTCTATTTCGGACGCTAAACACGAGCGGAATTTTCCTCGGAGCAATAGACGACGCCTAACTTTCGGCGCGCGCGAAACTTCAACGTGCAAGATGTCTTGGCTCGGTTGGTCGGCGGACATCAAGAAGAGGGCCTGCAAATACCTGTTGCAACGTTACCTCGGTCATTTCCTTCACGATCTGTCGCTCGATCAGCTGACCGTCGATCTGTACAATGGCAAGGGTCAGGTCGACAATGTCTATCTCAATGTGCAGGTAGGTTAAGAGCAGGCGCTCTTTGTTGCCCTTTGTCTATCGCGCAAAGTTCCTTCCTTCCGTTAGCCAAGTTGTAAAGATAAGATTGCATTCGGTAAATATGGCACGCGTGTTAAACACTTTTACAGCGCCGCGATTATCTCGTGTTCGCACGTTGTCATTAAACAGCTGATCCGACGTAGTATTTAAAAGCCAATAAGAAACCATACGACGTCCAATGTTTTGATAAGTAAATGCAATTTCTGATGTTAGATATCACGATTTTTTAAAATATTAAATAATGATTTTATATAAAACAATTAATTAAACTATAGGCGTGTATGTGTGCAAATGTGATATATGTATGTGTAATGAATAAATATTATAGAAATTATGTACTTCTAATGAAATATTGAAATAATACATTTATTAAATGTGTAATTTCCTATCAAAAGTACTTATTTATATTATTAATAAATTTTGTTAATATAATTTTATTATATCTTTTAATTCTAATTACAGAAGCACTTACATTTTATATGAAACTGTTTATTTCTTTTCATTGTATAATAAATAGAAATTATATATTAATCTCATTTTAATATTTATCTTATTATTAATTATATTAATAACAATTTAGCACAAATACAATTGGTTGCATTCATATGTAAATTAATAAGACGCATCGAATCGTAGTGCTAGTCATTGTTAACGCTATATAATATTTTATGTGCTAATAAATGATAATTTATACAGACTATTATACTCGATAATACAATTGAGTAACTGTTTTCTTAATCAACAAATTATAGCGTGCCAATTTCTTACACTTCATAATGGCTGCTGATTGATTTGCAAACAATTTATTTTTTTTCTTTTGTTGATTTAATACTTGTAAAATACTGATGAAAACTATATTTGGTTTCTTTTTATAAAAGAATGAATATTTGTATTTTATCTAGGGCCTCAACGAAATGGGAGAGCAACAACATGTTCCATTGGAATTCGTTGATGGTTTTATATTGGAAATATCTCTTAGTATACCATGGTCGGCGTTACTTAGCCAAGCGAGTTATATGGAAGTAAAAGGTCTCAGATTTACGGTGCAACCGCGACAAAGAGTTGAGACCGGAACGTCGATGTTTGAGTCCATGTGGAGCTCCATGACGTCCAGTATGCAACTAGCACAGGAATGTTTGCAGCAAGAGGCAACCAATGCAGGAAATGCTCAGCCTTTAGAAGCAGTAGAACTGTTTGCGCAGACTATAGATTCAAGTAACATATCATTTTATTTCTATAAATGCAATATGTTTTATGCATTTATAATACAATTTGCGTACAATTATGTTTTTTAATCTGAAACTGAATTATTTTTCGTGCATTTCAGTTTTATCCAGGGTTAAAGTGAGATTCATCGATACTGTGATACGTTTGGAACACGTACCTTTGAATTCTTCCACGGGAGTGGCGGTCGAAATGTGGATACAGAATCTTGAATATTCAGATGAAGCTGGATTAGATCCTAGTAGTACGTCTCTGGATCCCGATGAATCTGCAAAGGGTTACGTCATTTCGGCATTCTCCACCAAGCGATTCTACATGGAAGGAGTGACTTTCCATACTGACGAGTTTCCGTCTCACGCGAGAACGTTTTCTAGAAGTCTAGTGGCAAGTACGTGCTCTACTCCCGATTCTAAAGTAAGTATAAACAAAGATCTAGTAAGTCGATATTACAAGTACGACTTCAAAAGAGATTTTCTCGGGATATAACTTTTTTTCTTTTCTTTGGGCAACAGAATTCGGACAGTTTGTTTATCTCCGCACAAATGTCTCCTACTCAGAGCATGCTGCACACTCCTCCAGAAGGAAATGCTGTTAACAACTCGAATGAATTAAATCCCATTATGTTTGCTAAGCTAGCGGGTAGACAAGAAATAAGATTAAAAATGAAACAAGGGGAAGGAATATCGGGACCAAAAGTAAATGAATTTTTATAAATTATTTCTAATCTCCTTTGATTCCAAGGCTATTCATAATGCTGTGTTTATCTCCAGTCTAGATTTCGTATATTTCTGTAAAATAAAGGAATGATTGTATTCTTTAGGTGGAACTAGAAATTATTCTGGGATCACTTACCTTGTTCTTGAGTCCCAGGCAGTTGCACGTTTTGTTAGAATTAGCGCATGGCCTAGCATCGCCGAATCTAGAAGACATGAGTAATGTCGTTCCAAGAAGATATGCGGAGAAACCTATGGCTAGTAGTGATTTCACTCGCATAGAACGTGAACTTATTCATCAGACGTATCCTATACAAGACTTCAAGACTACGGTAACGAGATTTATTAATGTATTTTTGCATAAATATAAGTGTTTTTTAATATAACATGTTGTGCATATATATTATAGGATTTACGATATGCTCAAGGATGGTCTACAGGATCCGTGGACGAGTCCGATAACGAAGATGAATTTTTACCGATGAAATTGCCGGGTTCTACATCGATGTGTGATTCGATTGTCAGTAATAGTTTCAGTATGGAGGGCAGCATATCGACTAGTAGCATCAGTTCGAAAAGCTCTGCGACGAACCTGCCAACGAGACATAATAGACAGAGACACAATATAGACAACGACACTTCCGCGGAAACTACTCAATTCCATATAAGGGTGTCTTCTGTCGCTCTAGTTTTGTTGCACGAAGATATACTGACGCCGTGCGTGGAACAACTCGGTCTAACTTCTAGTAGCATAAAACAAATGAAGAGTGCCGCGAAGGAATTTTTCAGACAATTGGGAACATTTGCAGTAGGCGGCTTTGGAAGTAAAGATTTCGATACAGCGTCAAAATCTCTCACAGATGCTTGTCGATTAAGTCATATCAGGTACATTAATCATTTACATTAATGATAAATTAATTTTAATTTATGTATAAACTTAAAATAAGAAAAGTAAAAAGTCAATTGGTTATAGATTACTGGCTGCACCGCTAGTGGTTGAAGGCAGTGAAAAAACTACTAGTCAGTACTCTGCGATATCGGGAAGCTTGACTCTAGCTAGTCTGGAAATTGTAGAGTGTTTGGTTGATTCCAACAATCCCAACTCGTACAGAGCATCAACAGAGTTTGTCGAGTTATTAGCGTTTACGAAGGAAAACGCGACTAATATTGGATTTTCCAATAAAATCGATTTTAAGATGCGATTTAAATATACGCAAAAGGCTGTCCGACATGCTCATATGACAAAATTTGCACATCCACGCACAGAAATCGAGTAAGTCATCTCACATTTATTTTTAAATAATGTTTAAATAACAATTTGAATACTTTACTTTATATTTTTTAAATGTTTTATAACTATCTAAAATTAATAAAAGAACTAATTATTTTTATTAATCGATGATATGCTGCAGTAATATTGCGAATAAATCACGTTAGTATTTTAAGCAATTTTATCTTCCAGTATTCAAATGGAACCTTGCAGAGGCGAAGTAGACATTACTATTGTAGATAGAATATCCGCTATACTTAATCCGCAGCCAATATGTACTTGCAATCCTGTAATAAATACTAGGGATGCTGTAAGTACATATTTTATGTATATTTTTGGAATCGTTCTTATATATTAGCCCTAATATCCTCTTATATATTTCAATTTGCGATATCAAGAGTCACAACATATCTTTCAGAATCAGCAGACATTATTTGATCAAGCTGTGGATAGTGCAACACTGCCAGATTCCAGAGTGGATATAAAAATTTCTTCATCGTCATGTATGATAAAGCTGAGGTACTATGTAAAATATCAAGTAATGAGTATTTCATGAATGCAACAAGCCTGATTTTTTTTGTTATGCAGATTTCCCGTCCCAGACTTGAGGCCATTGCACGATATGAGTCGTGCACCATGGTGGAAGAGATCCGTGAGACCCGATTACATGATAATGCAAATGACAGACGCTCAAGTTCATTCCACTATGGACAGCCGATCTCACTATCTAGCCAGGCATGAGTTGCAATGTCGCCGGTTAATGTTGTTATATATTGAAACTGAAGGCGACACGCCGATTGAGATCGGTTTAGCTACGGCTGACGAAAAGAACGATGCTGCATCGTGTCAGCAGGTCAGCGACGGCCTTGGTTGGGCGAGAGTGGTGATCATTGTGTATCCAGAACGCCTTGGTGCTCCATTAGAAGATAGTTCCGAGGAAGAACTCGAGAACGATAAAAGGATTTTGGACGATACCTTGGAGAAAACCCCGAAACATGCGCCTTCCCCGTTTACTTCTAGACGAATCATGCGCGAATCTGATACGCTTCATTCGAGATCTCACGAACATGGTGAAAAGAATGAGCAAGGGTTAGTGTTTTAAAATGTTTACAATAAATTAATATGTTTATAGATTTATAATTATTTTTTATTAATGTTCTAACAGCGACGGTGAGGAATTAATTATACCTGGCAGTCGACAAGAGATGTTGGAATTTATAGAAGAAGGTATACATGGCTCTAGATTGCAGTTGGAGATCAATCTACCTTGCGCTTCCGTCCAAATACCGTCTAAACGCATTTATGAACAACTCTATAATCGATTCAATACCGATCTATTCCTATGGGAGCCGTCAGCGCCTAGACCCAAATATACCACTCACATGGAAAGTCATATCAGCCTCGACTTGGCATCTACTCTGTTGCAGGAATCTGCTTATCCTAGGTAAATATTTCAATATTTCGGGAAAGTTTTGAAATATTTCTGAAAATTATTCGTAGATTCAGCATGTGCAAAAGCGGGATTCAATATAATTCCGATTCCGACTCGGATGAGGAAGGTATTTTCCATTCTGCGACGAACGAGAAAAATCGCAAGGATCATCAGCAGACACGAATGTCGAAGAAAGCTCAAAGCAAACTCGCAATGACTTTAAGCATCAATCAGGGTCTGCTATCAATGTACACTCCCGTACGCGATTCCATGCGTAACGTTATACCCGGACAACAAGGAGAGCTCATTGTTCGATTGGAGGATGCCACAATATTCTCCGTAACGGCGTACAAGGGAAATGTGAATCTGAGCTACGCTTGTGCCATGATGAAGAACATATCGCTCGATCATTGCGGTTTGACGACGAGCCCATCGCAAACACCACCGTTGAGGTGTATCAATAGTGTTACACCGCGACATTGCGAGAGAACAATATATCGCAGCGGCCCGGGCAGTAGCATGGCAGCGAATTCCAACGACAAGGACATGATGACAATCGCGGTGAGGATACAAGCAGCTCATCAAACGCACCGTATAAAGACGTTTCGTGTTGCGATAAGTATCAGCAATGCCACATTGAGACATCGAATGTGCAGCACCGCCACTACGTGGTTCACAGAGTTCTTAGACTGTTTAGATGTGGCGGATCATCCGGTCGCGGGTTACACACCGCCGGGTGTTTTAACCGAACTGCATTTGCATCTTTGGGATTGCGCGATCGACTACAGGCCACTTCATCTACCGTTGAGATCTATCGTGACTCTCGGCAATTTCAGCGTATCGAGCAATATCACAGCGCAGACTAACACATCGACATTGCGCTTCATCGCAGAAGACGTCGCGCTCTTTATATCGGACAGATTAATGCACGAAAAGTCAGTGGATATCAGGCGAGATTACGTGTGCGTGATGAATTTTGGTCTGTTTGAATTGTCGCTGCGCCTGAACGAGAGGATGTATGGTGGCGCGCCGCGCGTCGATCTCCGGGCGAGCAACAATGTGTTACATATACGTACGTGCTCGGATTCTGGTCGCGCTCTCATGCAATTGCTCACGTATGTTGCCAATGATGGCGATTTGCAGCAACAGCAGCAGCAACCGAGCAACAGCACGACTAGCCGCGGCAGCACCGAGAACATACCCAACACTGTGCCACCGGCATCCACGACGGGCGAGGAGAATCTTTTGGGTGTCGAAAGTATCAACACTCTAAGCAGAAGTCAGGTTGAGCGAGTCTATAGTCTGATGGAGGACGCGTTGGAAGAGACTGTGAAGGGAACGACGATAACGACTCAAAACGGGACTGAAAACGGGAAGACACCGATGACAGAGAATCGAGTTGAATTCTTTTTCCCCGATGAGTCGTGCGCTTTGCATGCTATAGAAACACGAACAAAGGTTTCGCAAGAATGTGGTAAAACAATCGTGTGCGGCGTAAACGACGACGACGACGATGACGACGAATTTTGTATCTTAGGAGAAGAGGCCGGTGCAGGAATATTACCGCGCTACGGAGTACCTGAAATTCGGTCATTGTGCCAAGAACCATTGAGGATAGTGGATAATCATTTTTCCGTGCCGGTCGGAAAAACCGATCTGTTACAGACTCCGCCAAATTATCCTGCACCAGTCCTGAAGTACACTCTCTGCGAGATGACTCTGATATGGCACATGTACGGCGGTAATGATTTTGATAGCTCCCAACCACAGTGCTCCGCGAAACACGTGACCATCAACGACAACGTTCGCAATAATATCGTGCATGGAAGGTATGAAAATTCAAAATTAAGATTAAGAGATTAAAAGAAATTTCTATAGAACTCTGCGAATATAAATTTCACTAACTCTCTCTCTTTTTATTTAATAGGAGTAGATCCGCTATAGGTGCAGTAGGCTTCAACAAATCTAGTTCGAACGAAATACACTTTGGCAGCGTGCCGAATTCGCCGCGCACAACGAGAAGCAACGAATCATTGATTGATTGGCATACGCTAGGCGGCTCGGGTCGACGGCACGACGTGCTGATGGAATTGCAATTGAGCAAGGTTCGCTTCCAACACGAGGTTTATCCTGAGAATACCCGGGAAGCATCTAGACAGGTGCTATTGGTGCACGAGATCGAAGTAAGGGATAGACTGGCGTCATCGCATATAAACAAATTCCTTTATCAGTACAGCAGCGAAGCGAAACCCAGGCAATCTCACTCCATTATGTTTACAATGAAGGCAGTTCACGTAAGGCCGGATCCCAGATTAAGTGCCCAAGAATGTTGTTTGAAACTTAGTCTACTGCCACTGCGACTGAACATAGACCAAGATAGCCTACTGTTCTTAATACAATTTTTTAACGAACTAGGCGGTGGATCGAAGCGAAGCCAAGAAAACTCTAGTACACCCAATAGCTCGCAATCCACCCCGGTATCGAATCAAGGAACACCTACACATCATCCGCCCATTATGAGCGTGAATGATGACGCATTGAAGAATGACACGATGATGAATATGTCGCAGAATAATATCATTGATCAGAATCTGTTGATACTTTTGGAAGACGAGCTGACATTCAGGGACAATAAAACCAAAACAAAGGCTGTCCATCAAGTCCACGACGATAGTCAGCCGATATATTTTAGGTATGTATCGAATTAGAATTATTATCATCAGGACAATTCATTCATAAAAATTATGTGCTATTTAGAAGCGTGGTATTCGGTCCGGAAGTTCTTATCAGATTGGATTACCATGGGAAACGTATGGATTTCACTCATGGACCGTTGGCAGGTTTGCTAATGGGTTTAGCAGAACTAAATTGCTCTGAATTAAGACTGAAAAGACTGTCGTACAGGCACGGATTACTAGGATATGATAAGCTTCTCACGTATCTAGCTTCAGAATGGTTGCAAGACATCAAGAAGAATCAACTTCCGAGTTTACTTGGCGGCGTAGGCCCGATGCATTCTGTGGTACAATTGTGTGAGTATATATATATGTATGATTTATAATTCTGATTCTTTGTGGAAATTAAATGCAGTATGAAAAGTTTCCTCATTTATAAAGTAATTTGTATAGTGTGACAAATTTATAAATACAAATAGATATATATAATTATAAATACAAATAGATTTATATATAATATATATATAAATCTATTTGTGTATTTATAATTTTATATATATACACACACATATACATACACACATACTTATAATTGATTGTATTTAATGGCACTGTTGTTATAGTTCAAGGCATACGCGATCTATTTTGGTTACCAATCGAACAGTATCAGAGAGATGGGAGAATTGTCCGTGGTTTACAGCGCGGGGCGAATAGCTTTACAACGTGTACCGCGATGGCTGCATTAGAATTGACATGCAGAATCGTGCAAGCGTTACAGACCACAGCTGAGACCGCATATGATATAGTTAGTCCCGGTCCCAGCGTGAGGTGCAAAAATAAGGGACAAAAAGGTCGTCGAAAGAGATACAGTCAGCCACTTGACATTCGAGAGGGAGTAGCTAACGCTTACACATTGGTAAAAGAGGTGAGACAATTCGGAAATTACATATGCATTACAAATACATAATAATATATAATATCTCTTATATATTTTAATCGATAAATTTTTATTCTATCTTATATCATAAACTTTTATTCTTACAAAAAAAGTACTTTCCACTTCTCATTTTTTTTTCACGTATTTATTCTTCATTTTCATATATTCTTTCTCTCCTTCACGCATCTTTCTAAATAAATCTATTTTATTTTAGCTATTTGCATTTTTGACTTCCTCTTTTCTATCTCTATAATATCCTGATTTATAATATCTATAATATTTGATTATTCAGGGTCTAGGCGAGACTGCGACTCAGTTGGTTCGGGTGGCGAGTGAGGAACACGAGCACAAGGGCACGGTCGGTGCGGTCGGCGGTGTACTGCGACAAATTCCGCCGACGGTCGTAAAACCGATTATCCTGGCCACAGAGGCGACCAGCAATGTGTTGGGCGGCATGCGATCGTCGTTGGTGCCCGATGCGCGCCGAGAGGCGGTACAGAAGTGGCGACAAAATTCCGATGCCAGTTAATCCCGGGTTATAAGAGGAAGACGGCTAAATCGGATCTCGTCAGTCAATTTCGCTCAAATAACGCTTTTTCTCGATTGCGGCTCTTTTCTCAGGCGGGCCGATTTACTTTTTATTATAACATATTCATGACACGTATAACAAAAGAAAATTCTAGATAAGAGTGCCATACGTTTTTGCGTTGCGTCTGGCGACATTGTGATTATAGCGATTTTATTCTCGCTTGATCTATATTGGGCCTCGATGGATCGACATGCGAGGAAACAATAGACCTAAAATGTAATTCATTGATGAAAGAGATAGGGAAGATGGGAGGAGTCGCCCCATTGGGTCCTAACTACGTGTGCTATACAATGTTAACGTAGTGATACCGGTTTAATTGATTTTCTTGTACATTACAGAAAAAGAGGTGCAGTACACTTGGAAAAAAAGTTACATCACTTAACTTGAAATTGTCGCTAATTTATTACAAAATGTACATATAAAAAAATGAAAAAAAAGAAAGATGCGACTTGTTATACTTATAGAATGTGAAAATAGTTACGTTCTATCGTGAAGGAATATGTTACAGCGCGCTATATTCCTTCTACATATATTTTTTGTTTTGATCATGTGAATGTTTTATACCAATGATATATGTATCGGAGGAGATTTTTATTAATAAAATTATATATAATAGAAATATATATTTATTTTCTATTTTTTTTTCTACAAATTATGTTTTAAAATAAGTGATCAGAATATGACTTCTCTTTGAACTGATTTGTCTCTTGTATACATTTGTTTATTTTAGTAGCATAATAATTACTGTCTTTCAAATCCTAATTATATTTAGCCAGAGCTTACATATTTATACTTTGTGTACTTTGTTCCGTCTCATATACATATATATCACGTAGTTGTACCCATCGTGCACTTTTTTTTACACTCCTTTTCCAAGACTCGAATTTATATCCTCCGTCTCGCTTCCAAGCGCCGTTTTAAAGGGAAAAAAAGTGCAGTGGAGTGCAGTTAAAACACAGCTGGCCGGTGACACGACACGCGTCGCGCATACATACCAACGTAATACGAGAAGATGCGACAGAACGCGTTCGATCGTTTCGCGTGACGAGTCGAAGGGACGGGGAGTGCTTGCCGCAAACAAATCCGTCCGCGTGCATCGGAAAGGAAAATTATGCAACGTCGTTCAACACGCTCGTGTTACCGAGGGATCAGATGAAGGAGGCTGACTTTCCTAATATCTCGACATCTCGAATCCGCGATCGGAATGGTTTCCCTCACGCGAATCTCTCTCGTTACGCTTCTCTATGGTAAGCGGCTGTCGGCCACGAACTCCGAAAAATGTTGCCCCTGTCCTCTCTGCGTCAAGATAAAATGCGCCACGCGATTTATTGATAATTTTGCGCGCGCGACGTAATCTTATACGATCGATATGTCGCTTGATGCTCGTCTAATTTTGATTGATACGAAATTTATGTTAATAATAATTTATATAAATAATAATAATTTATATAATATTAATTTATTTTTATAATTGTATGCACATGGAAAATGTAACGTATTTGTTTGCATTTTGATTTTATTATACATCTCTGAATTTATAAGAGCATCTGGCAAATTCTATTTGCCAGCCAAATCTGGTCATTTAATTTAATTTGGATAATTCGATTTTATTTCACAAAGAGATATCTTTACTAATTTCTTAATTAAAAAATATCTTTGTTTATCTACTTCAAATTAATTGATAAAATGTTTCACTTGAAACGTGATTCTCAATTTCATTTATATAATTTTAGTGACAGATGTATACCTTTATTTTTTAAAGCTTTTGTATCGTGTATATTCACATATAGTAAAAATATAAACTTCTACGAAACCTTATTTACATAAATAATTTGATTTAATTTACGTTATTCGATTTTTGCATAATCCTAGCGACGAGAAATATTCCTACGTAAGCTTGTTATCATCTAATTACATTTTAGCTTTTTCAGCAATTTTGATGCACACGGCAGGCTCGCGCGTAATCGAGCTAAGTGACAGGTAAGAAATCTGGCAATATTGTGTACTGTTTACCTTGAATTATAGAGGATGCTAGTCATTTAATATATTTTGTTTCTTGTAGATTTCTGGATATACACAAAGATGGACAATGGCTGGTCATGGTATATTTGATTCTTAAATATGAAATATATGCCATTCTATGTATTTAAAACATATACCTATTTCTATTTTGTAGATGTATGCACCATGGTGTGCGCATTGCAAAAGATTGGAACCGATTTGGTCTCATGTTGCTCAGCATTTGCATGCAACGTCAATACGAGTAGGACGTGTGGATTGTACTAGATTTACTAGTGTGGCGAGTTCATTCAAAATTAAAGGATTTCCCACCATTTTATTGTAAGTACACCTTTCTCTCTGGCTACTAAATATTCATACAATAATATCTTCAATTTGCAGTTTAAAGGGTGATCAAGAGTATGTATATCATGGTGACAGAACTAGAGATGAAATAGTCAAATTTGCTTTAAGACTCAGCGGTCCTCCCGTGCAAGAGGTGACGAGACCTCAGAGCTTTGACACTATAAAGAGAGAACGCGATCTCTATTTCTTATACGTCGGCGGTAGATCTGGAGTCTTATGGGTAAACTCTTTTCACAATTTTACGAAAATTTTAAGTTTGAAAAATCCATAAATTTACATATATTTACATATATATTTAAATAAATTTACATATATATTTAAATGCATTGACTAAACACAGGAACTTTATCACAAGACTGCAAATATATTTCAACCGCATGCATTCTTTTATCAATCTCATCCGAGCGTTGTAAATAAACATGCACCTGTAGAAAATGTCCCGGCATTATTCGTGTATAAGGAAAGTTCGCATTACAACTTTACTGGTGAGAGTTAATTGAAGGAAAAAAATGTATTTATTATTATTATTATCTTTAATTAATACGAATGTAATTTGATTTGCAGGGCATAATTTAAGTGACATAGAGAAAATGAACGAGACGCTTTACAAATGGGTGAATGCGGAACGTTTTCCGACGTTTCCAAAGGTGACCAGAGGAAACATAAATCAATTATTCTTAACAAATAAGAATCTTGTTTTAGCGGTAGTTGAAGAAAATCAACTAGAAGAAGTTGCGCCCGATATGTTGGAATTCAGGGACATGGTCGAATCTGTGATTAAGAGCAAACGGGAGAAATACCACGAGTACGTTTGCTTGATAGCATAAAGCATAATTCTTATAGAAGCACTGGATATAAATTAACATTATAGTTTTATTCAGTCACTTTCAGTTTGGTTGGATAGCTAGTCCCGATCTAGTCAATAGTATAGCGATGATGGTATTACCTTTACCGAGCTTAATTGTGATAAATACAACTACTAATCACCATCACATTCCCGAGGATGAAACAGAGAAACTGACTCCATACGTGATAGAATTGTTTTTAGAACAAATTCGCAATGAAAGTGCTCCGGTACACATCTTTTATTATATATTTTCTTAATAATTATGCTAAATCTTAATACTTTATGAAAAGAATAACAATAAAAACTTATTATGATTGATGAATTTTCAGCGATATGGTGGAAACAATTGGCTAGTGCGTAGTTATAGAACCTGGTTTGAATTGAAAACCACTCTGGCTTCAATGTGGAAGGGCAATCCTATTTTGATGACTGTATTGGTCGGATTACCAGTTGGATTCTTATCGTTAATATGTTATGGCATTTGTTGTCCAGATATCTTGGATGCAAATGATGAAGAAGATGGTACAATTTTTCTATCACGAAAAGAGTATTAATTTTTATAAAAAAATAATAAACATATGTAATCATTTTGTATTCTTTTCAGAAAATGCTGGAACAAGTCATATGAAGAATGACTAAAATTAATTATAGATATATACTATACAGAGATACAAGTTTCGAGATACAAATTTTTTATCATATATAGCATATATAAACATTTTTGATTATGTAATAAGTTCTTAAAAAAAAATTTGCCAAAGTTTTAAGACTATGAGAATTTTTATAATGTTAATGTTTATCGCTAACATTCCATTTTTATTTTTAAATCCATCTTTGTGTACATGTATTAATTTCTTTTATGATTATGTTATAAAAAAAATGAAGTGTATTCCACGAGACAATACAACCGAGTTAAGTACACTTGGAAAAATTTGTCTTTTAACACAGCTTTAAAAAAAGAGAGTGTAAGATATATCAAAAATTTGTATATTAGACACGATCATTCACATACGTGAAAGATCGAATTAAACATCAAATATTGTTTTTTTATATATAAGGACAAAATAATGGTAATATATTTAAAATTGTGTAAGTTGTGCGAAATTGTTGTTGTATTGTGTAGACTGCAAGTGTGATTGTGCAATTTCTATTTGAGAAAGAAAAATAATCTCTTGCGTGTTAGGCGATTGCTGAATGTATATTTATATGTACCAAATAAAAAAAAAATACAAAATAAATATTTGTTATGTTACTACACATATGGATATATGAAATATTTCACTATAGAAAGTGGGAGATAATGTTAAATAGTCTTCCCTTATATCTATACCAAAATCTGCCAAATTGGCATTGATAATTTTTATTTTTATAGCATAAAAGTAAAGTATACAACTAAGCGTAAAAGTATGTACTGTAAAAGATTACCTTCAACTGCACATTCAAATCAAGGGCAAAAATATTAAATTGTGATTAAAGTAATATTTCAGATAAAAAATTTGTACATTTGCTACAAGTCCATATCATCATCTGAATCCAAAGCTGCTCTTCTTCTATCAAACTAAAAAAATAAAGTAAAATTTTAGTATTGTTATTTTAGATTATAATATTAGATGCATAAATATTTTTTATAATATATATTATAAATATAATTTTTATAATATATATTATAAATATAATTTTTATAATATATATTATAAATATTTTTTATATAATATTAGATGCATAAATAATTTATATTGATTACTAACTTTGACAGTTGTTTTCCTTTGTGTCTGTTGATTTAAACTCTCGAGTAAATTGATTAATTGTTGCTCTCCGAGCTTCCCAGGTAGTTGACGATTTTGTGCCATATTCAGAAGCATCTCTTCTACCATTTTTCCTTTCTCTGGTTTCCCAAGACAAAGTGTGTTTACTATCGATAAATATATACATACATTATTAGCTAATATACCTATATATCACGAATATCTGTGATGTCAATCCTGTAGTGTTGCCAAAAAGTAATGCCAAAAAAAAGGGTTATATGATATAACTTACACCTCGCTCTAGCTGACTGATCCAATACTTGAGTCAATATAGTATGTTTCATCTCTTCCATACGTTGCATTCTCTCTTCCATCGCTTGTTTATTGTCGACATTATTATCCTAAAATAAGAATAAATGTGTATATATATATTTTTTTTTCTTTTGATATATATTCTTTTGTAAAATATACACATAGTAATATGTTTAATTTCAATACATTACATACACTTAGCTTTTATGTGTCAAGTGATGTACTTAAATAATTATCAAGCAGAACGTATATAATTCAAAAATTTTTTTCTGCTACAAACTCTTGTGGAATCTCGTAGCGATTACCTTATATTGAGACTGCAACTGCATCAACCGTTGCTGTCGTATCGCTTCCAATTCTGGATCTGACATATTTACGCCTTTGTGCTCTCTTGTCAGATTTTCTAGGTTCTGATGAAAATCAACCCGCGACCTGCGACTTAACGATGGCTGTTAAATCTCCCAACTGCTCCAACTTTGGACTTTGGACATTCGTCATACGTTCGATGTATGTGTGTAATGCCCTCGCATCTGAAGTTATTCACTATGGATATGTTCGTTTGGATAGTACTTTCTGCACTCTAAGTTTTCTTTCTTTTCACAACTTCGAATATATACATTCATCTTATTTCCAGTGCAAAGTCTTTCATTATTTTCGATTACAAAAGAGTTACAAAATTATAAAATTATATATAATTCAAAAATATTATTGCCGATTGTTCCCAGACTGCACTTTGCGTTATAGTAAATTTAGTAACATCAAAGTCTGCTCGTTGTCACTAGAGATCCGGAAAATGTGCCGCCATGGGATATGATGTATTACACAAGCGAGCACAAATTTAAATTAATTTCAATATATATATACACATGCGATTATTTATCAGAATTTATACATTGCAAGATTAAAAATTAAACTATTTTTTCCTCCACAAAAAATACTCAAGCTATTAATACATAAAAAAAGAAAAAAAAGAAAGAATGTGTAGCACTACATTTTTAGGATTTTTAAAAGTACAAAGAAACAAGTTTAATTCAATTAATATACTTTCTGCAATTAGTTTATAATTAAATTATTTTATTATCAAAATTTTCAATTTGGTAATTATCGCAAAAGCTGCAGGAAAATATTTCTATTTACAAGAGTTTTTCCATGAATACACTTCGACGAACAGCATTATTACAGCCTTCTTTATATTTGTACCATATTCCGTGTTTTGTTAAAATATTTTGCATTAGGGAATATCCCTTTTGCGATTTTGGAGAAATACGATTCGTCATTTTATTTTCGTTCTTATTCGTAATAATATTCCCGAAAAAATCTTTATATACCTGAAATTTTAATATAAAATGGAAGAATATTGTTTATAATTATAGTACATTATATAAATTTCAATTGTATAACATGTATTAAAAAAGATAGGCAAGAGACTTACTACTTCCTTTAACGACGTCGCACTTTTTCCTGATTTTGTGCTATTCAGTGAATTAGAAGAGTTATCCTTATTATTTTTTGTATTTTTTGTATTATCTTTATTATTTTTTGTATTTTCAGATTCCCCTGACTTTGTCGTATTTTCTAACAAGCTAACTCCACCGATTCCTGTCAAGATACTCGCCCGCTTTAAACGCTCAACTTCCAATTCTTGCGCAATTATTTGCTGTACTGCGTACGCCAGATATCGATGCGGGTTGCAATTGGGAAGGACACCGACTTCCAAAATGTTACTAAAAATATTTACGAATTTTAAATAGGATGCTGAAATATGTGTGTGTGTGTGTGTGTGTGTGTGCGCACGCGTATGCATTATTTATCATTGTCTCAATGCAACATACGGATCTAAATTATAGATGTAGCCTCCTTGAGGGTTCTTTTCTTGCACGAATGATAAGCCAAAATCAAGCATTACGTTTACTATTCTAACGAGATCAGCTTTTTCCTTCGACGAATATAAATGAGAAGGCACTATACGTAATTTGGGTGCTAGGAGATCTGGTAAAAAACCAGCAATGTCTGTAACTAGAGTAAAAGCATCGCGTCCGCATACTCTTCGTACCGCCGTTAAAATACCTATGTTTTTCGCCGATTTCTGAATTACCTGAAAGAAAATCGGAGAGGATAGCAATGTGATTAAACGTTCAAAATATATAAATCAATTATTCAGAATATATGAATATATTTTTCAGAATATATCAATTATTGTATATATGTACAAATTTTTAATCAACTTGAGTATATTTTTAAATTAAAATTTTTTCATAATTAGATAATACTTACTTCATTAATAATAGTAGGATAAGATAATTTCACTTTTTGCGTTCGCGCAAGATGCAAATGCCACGCAATAAATCCGTAATTCGTGTAAGGCATAAGTGACCAAACTTGCTTGTGTGTGACAAGCGATGTTATTAAATCGTAAAATTGAAACCATTCCAGAGACACGGATACGTTATCAAGTTTCCTATCACAAATTTCAGGATAATTGTGAAAAATTCCTTGTGCCAATTTTTCCGATTCACCTAAATAAGCGAAAAATATATTCATTTTATAAATTAATAAATATATATTTACGGTTCTAATATAATATAGGGAAATTACAATATACATTCCTATTAAAGCGCAGAAATTAATTTTATAAAATTACCGTTTTGAACTGTCTTTAATATATTCTGGATTCTTTCAGGTATAGTAATCACTCCTCCTTTGTTCATAGGAATTGTTAATATATTTTTCCACGAATCAAATAAATTTTTACGAGTATCTTTCAGGCCTAGAGATATATTATCTTTTAAATTAGCGCCACCCATATATTGTAATGCTCCTACACAAGCTCGAACATCACAACCAGATCTTTCTGCTATTTTTACAAGATCGCCAAAGTCCACACTTAACTTTTCTTTTTTTGCTATCTCCATTAAACGTTCTGCTAATCTTAAAGGACTTACTTCCGGTACCGGGATTATTATAGCAGCGGCTCTTAACGCCCTGTGAAATTCAATTCAGTTTATTTAAAATATGTCATTCATTTTTTTTAAATTCAAATATATTGTTTCTAAACTATGTGAATATTTATTTTATTTAGCGCTTTTAGCTAAGGAATCACCTTAACGTTGGTGCATATGGTTCATTACAAATGCACACTACAGGTCGTATGCAACCATCGGACGTTTTCTCCGATTGCCCCTTGCTCTTTTTATTTTTTGATATTAGTTTACCTTGAATGAATTTTAAGAGAAGTTCAATGGATGCAGCTGGTGCACCATCAATTTCATCAAAAATTAAACAATTTGGTCGGGGATCCGCGCCTATTACAGCTTTCATCTCTGTTGATGCAAGAAGGATCTGTCTGGAATAAAAATATGTAATTTTCAAATATAAGAATATCATGTGCAAATTTATGCATACCTAAATGTATCTGGACTTCTTTCATCACTCGCATTGATTTCTACGATATTATAACCAGCATGTCTGGCTGCTATATGCGCTAGAGTCGTTTTTCCTAATCCAGGTGGTCCGCTAAGTAAAGCTATTCTTTTTATTGGGTATCCTCTATTGTCCACTTCCTCGATATCTGTTTTTTCATCGATATTTTTTTTCTTTCCAAATACAGATAGTTGTTTTTTTGCTTTTATAATATTTCGATTAAATACTATTTTATCCCAAAGCTTCAGCCAATATAAGAGCTGTCTGTTAACCGTTTCATCCGAGAGTAATTCTAAATACGATCGAGGGCGATATTTATCCACCCAAAGTTCGTCATTAATTGTGTCATTAGTGTCACATAAATTCGATGGTGACTGTATTGATAACTCGTTTTTTGTCGACATCTGTAATGCAACAAAATATCATTACTATAACAAAAACAATATAAAGAAAAATTCTAAAATAGACATACAATTTTCTGCGCTTGAGCTTTTAATTGGTTGTAAGATATCGACAATAAATTAGTAATTGGCCTTTTTGTTTGTTTGATGTCGTTTTGCCTACTTCTAACTCTGATGTATAAACGCTGGGAATCATACAATCTTGTGACTGCTACAAAATTCCATGATGGAACTCGTGTAGAAATGGAATTTTTCTTGCTATATGTTGAACATAAATACAATATAGATTAAACCACATATATTCTATAATATTTGAATCATAAGCAGAGTATATTTCACTAGTTTTTCCTTACTTCTCATCATATTTTGTTTTCCTCACTGCATCTCCATCGTGTTCATGTAATAACTGTCTTGCATCCAATATTTTTTGAATGACATTTTCAGGCTGATCCCAACGAAGTTTTTTTTCTTTTGGTTCTTTGACAAGATCATCAGCTAAAAAAAATTGAAATTTCCTAAAATCCTAATAATATTCAAAGAATAATCGTATTGTAGTTTTTCATTGCATGTGATACCTGAAACATTTGTTTCTAAGAGATCAGAAATGTCACCAAACAATTCTTCATAACTGCGTTTTTTACTACTGCCAGGTATGCTATTATGATATAAATCATAACTACGTTTTTTATTACTACTAGATGCATCATTGTCAATAACTTTATCAAAATTAACAGAAATGGAGGTTTTTGCTTGATTTTTGTTCGTGTTTGTATCAGCTAAAAAATATTGAAATTTTCTAATAACATTCAAAAAAGAATCAAATTATAGTTTTTTATTGCATGCGATACCTGAAACATTTGTTCCTAAGAGATTAGAGATGTCGTCAGACAATTCTTCATAATTGCGTTTTTTACTACTGCCAGGTATACTATTATGATGTAAATCTTCATAACTGCTTTTTTTATTACTGCTAGATGCTTCAATAACTTTATCAAAGTTAACAGAAATGGAAGGCTTTGCTTGATCTTTGTTTCTCTTTGCTGTTTGCTGATATCCACTAGGACCAGGTTGTGTCAATGTCTCAAGTTCTTCACACAAATATAACCAATTATGTGATTTGAATTGAATGAAATATTCAATATGATGATATGATTCAATGATACGATGAAAATAATAAAAGAAAATACAAAGAAATATTAATTTCTTCTATTAATAAAAAATTACATTGAAGAATTTACCCTCTAATTCTCTCAGAGCTTCATAATCTGCTTGACAGATCAAATCGTACTCATCGTCCTGATCTGGGAATTCATCAGCCATATCGGGAATTTAATAGCCAGAGTCGATCACAATATAAAAAATATTTAAATGATTGACATTTTCATAATACAAAACTTTTTATATAATGTCTCTTCCCGCCTTTTATTACGTTGTATATGACAGACACGTGCGATCAGGCTTTGGTCCATATTCTGAATCCTCTTTTATCGATAAAAGTGCCTCTAAAAGTGGCTTATAAGCCTTCTGATTGGCTATAAGCCACTTTTAGAGGCACTTTTATCGATAAAAGAGGATTCAGAATATGGACCTTTAACTCTATACATAGAGTGTGTTCCACTTGTTCAAAGCGTTTGCGAGCATCAGTTATCTTTATTTAACTTGCGATGAGCAATAAGGATAAAGTGATTTTATGAGCATTACAAATATCAAGTGCAACATGGGGTACTTTCCGATTCACGCATGATGTGCATGAAGTGACAGAAAATGTATAATATGCGTGACATGAACTATACATTTTCTGTCACTTCATGCGCATCATGCGTGAATCGAAAAGTACCCAGAGACTATAATGAAATGAGCAATTATGGGGCTATATTTTATTTAGGCATTTTTGGTAGTTTAATTTAAAAATGATTTTTTTTAAAATAAATATCTAGATATATCAGTGGCATTTTTCGTATTATGTTATTATAATAGGATAGTATAAAATAAATATAGCATAGAGTAAAATAATTTTATTATACAATATTATTCTCGTTCCTTTTAAATATATTGCAACTATTATATATATTTTTTTATTAAACGTTATGTACATATATTTCTTGGATTTTAATATTTATTTTAATGGTCACAATTTTTCTTACATAGTTAACAAAATAGAAATATTTTGTAATATAAGAGCACATGAGGTTTAAAAAGTCTTGGTGCAATTTCGATTCGATGCACGAACTGTGCGAAACAAGCGTAGTAAATTTCGCAATTACTTGACATACTAAGGGCTATTTTTCCACTTTATTATATAAAAAGCGTGTATAAATTTTTCAAAATAATATCATTATTCAAAATAATATCAATAGTATTTCAAATTCATAACATATACAATAGTATTTCAAATTCATTACATACTAATTATTTGATCACATATTAATTTTTTACCTGCTCGCACAAAATAAAAAAATTACATATATGTATATAGTAAATTATACATATGTATGTGTATATATGTATGTGTGTGTGTGTGTGTGTGTATATATATATGTATATATATGTACATACACACACACACACACACACACATACATACATCACACATCTTTTTAAACAAGTATAGTAAGTTTTCTTGATTTTCAAGCACATGCATAATATGTTGGCTGCCATCTATCTCTAACAAATTAACGAATAAGAATATCATAAGTCATCTATAATAATGTAAGCTTGATTATCAGGATTTTCACGAGAAATAGAACATGTCATTAATTACTCTATAGACTCTAATTACTCTATAGAAGTCTTTCATTATTTGAGAAGAAGGAGCTGCCTACTATGTATTGTTGCCTACCATTTTATAGCTTTCTTAATATTATACCACAAATTATTATGCTTCAGAAAAGATATATAACATAAATTCAAAATAAATCAATGTAAATCTTTCAAAATCAATGCTACACAAATCTTTGGTGCTTATTTATGCTATTAATGGAAGTAAATTAAAGATATAAATTTTTTCTTAATAAGGAAGCACACATTAATACTATATTTTCTTTTCATAACATAAATTTGCTTTGAAATGACATGCTTCTTATTATTCAAAATTTTGCATGCAATAATTCTATTAATGCAGAAGTGCTGTAAATATTTTTATAAAAATGTGTAAGATATATCAAATTATATGCAATAAGATCATTTTATAAATGTTAAACTGCATGTGCTGGACTGTAGGATATCTATAATTACTTAAATACTATACATTCTTCGTTTTAAAGATATAGTTGATTGGTATAAAGCTACATCCTATATAGTACTTCCTTGACTTAAAGAATTATTCCCAAAATGTAGAGATTCAATATCAAGCTTAACATATCTGTTGGAATTGTGGTCAATATTGTAAAGATATTCCAATATTCAAATGCAATTCGTGAATGCTAATGCAATCCACTTGCTTATCTCCTATGACGTCCCAGATACGCTTTACAATTTGGACAAGTGTGATGAACATCCATGCATTCATCGATGCAACAAGGAATCAAGCAGCAACCAAACCAACATCTAATATAAAAGAAAGAATAATTTTACACATTGCACAATATAAATCTACGTGTATTTTTATAATTACCCCAATAGCGCTATTACGATTCCTGAGATATAAGCGATCGTGCCAGGTTCTGTTCTTGTTGTTGTATCTATTTCAGCATGGCAATGTGGGCATATCATGTGGGTTGAGTGCGGCCCAACCGGAACTATAGTCGTAACTATAGTGGGTCCATTTGCATCTATAAAATAATATGTATATATATATATATATATATATATATATACTAATTAATAACATTAATATAAATACAAAATATCTATATATAATTTTTATTAAGCTTACAAGCTTGTGCTGGCGTAAATGGACTGGCTGGAGGAACTCCACCTACATTCTGGGAATAAGCAGGTGGTGCATATGGAGGTGGTTCATAAGGTGGCGGTGGTCCGTTTTTATGCATATCCATCTGTCAATAAAATATGTTATATGCAAATAATTACACTAATTTTCATTAGTTTTATTAATTCAGTAATCCATCTGTCAATAAAATATGTTATATGCAAATAATTACATTAATTTTCATTAGTTTTATTAATTCAGTAATATACAGAATATGTACTTATGTACTCAAATTCTGCCAAATGATGTCAATAAATATGTAAATTGGGAAAGTATTTCCAGTTTAATCTATCTGATATAAAAAATATGCAATTTTAAAAAGCTATTATATTAAAGACAAATTGAATAAATTGGAAATTTTTATATCAAGGTTATCATCTCTGATTTAGCTTAAAATTTGCATAGAACTTTCCTTCAGCTTATAATTAAGAATTATATTTTACAACTAGGCAAATTATCAATTTTATTTTATATATTCTACATTTATATTAAAAAATTGATGAGCTGATAATTATTCAGTTTTACCATACCTAAAAAATAAACATGAGCCTCATATATTCTCAAAAAACTTTATATATAATATATATATAATCCAACCTAATCCTACTTTTATTTATGTTGGTTTTGTAAATATTTTGGTAAAATCAGGAATAAATAAAGGAATTAGGTTTCTTCGAGGAGAGATGGAATTTTTCCTCGTTCACTCATTTATTCAATAAACGAAATAAACTAAACAGTACGTTAATAAAATTTGCTTAGTTTATTCAATAAAACATCTTTTTATTTTATTTTTAATTTTATCTATCATGACATCAGATGTGCCACGTAATTCTAAGAACAGAACAGTCATCGTAGTAATCTAATGCAGAACGATAACATTCATGACGATCAGTCATTATTTCACATCTAAGCTAATCTCAAGCAAGAGAGAAAGTCCAAGGAAATAGTCTCTCGCATTAGATGGACCCATATATGACGAAATAAACGATGCGTTTTGCGTCAAATGTTCTTCTTCCATGTATTTAATTAGCCTGCTGACCCGAAAAAGGGAATGGGTGTGAAATACAGGCCGAGCCGATTATGAAATTTGACCCGCATCTCGAATAACATCCCCGCCCTTATTATAGCACTATGGCTGCTTGACACTGCTTGTAATGCTCGTTATGTCACAATCACTTGTCTACTTACTTTCGTGGAACAATAGCAAATCGATTCTTCGATCAGTTATCACGCTCCCTAGATATTTCTAATCCTTGAGTAGACACTTGACACGTAACACTATAAAAAGTCGAATCACCCGCAGCTTTGCATAAACAACAGGAGAACCGTGGAACACACACAAGTGTACAAACACATAAGAGATTGTGCAAGACACTGCGAGATGTATCCAATTTCGCTGGTTTTCATATGCATAAGGTTAACGTTGGTTTATATTGATGGCATACCGCATGGCTCGTTTTCAAAGTATTAAACGTCATTTTCATGTCGCGTACTTTATTCCTCCATCTTTCCACGTATGACGTATAAATTAAGCAAGAGAAAATAAATTTGCTTGCTTAAATTTATACATTTGCCTTCTTTAAATTGTGTTAAGAATATATAATTAATATTATATTATAAAATTTACGGATGGAAGCTTTCTGGATTCCAAATTTACTTCTTAGAACAGAGCGTTTGATTGATTAATGAGGACAAGGAAATTTTTATTTTTATTATTCTGATCAATCAATTTATTTTAAAATCCTTATTATAATATACATCGAAGAGAGATTATTGTCATTTATGTAATGACTCAATCTTTTTGTATATTGTTATATTTAATAATTCAAAGTTTAACTACTTTTTAATTTTGAAACAGCTTCCAATAATTATTACAAATAAATTTTTCCGTTTAAAATAATTAAGCACGATGATCATTACAATTATTTACGTGCAAACGTATAAAAAACAGGCAGATTGGAAACACTTGCTATGTTGTTCAAATCAGCTCCGATCTTTTAATATGTTCTAAGGTAGAATGTGCTATATCAAATGCGAAAGTATAAAAGAGAAATGATGCTATTTGCAAATTTATAATTTATGTATATTGCAAATACAGAAATTTATTAATAGATTATTTTTGTTACATAATAATATAATGCAAAAAGTTTTCTTTAATCTATTTAATATACGACAAGAGAATGGGACGATAACGAGATAATATAAGAATATATAAAAGACAGCAGTTGCTAATGTATTTTAACTTTTTTCTTTCACAATTATATACAGCGTAATAGGATACTTATAATGATATATATAAGTTTTTAAATTAGATTAAATAATATTAACATACACATATACATTATTATAGTATACATATATATATATAGTTGGATATAAATCCAGATAACTACAATCATTAAAATTGTTACACATTTCTAAATAACAATGATGGATATACTTTATACAAAAATTAAATTCTCAATAACCAAATTATAATCGAACATCAATAAAGATTCCATTTGGACAAATCATAATGTATTATGCATATTGTTTTTGTTTGCAACTATACATCTTTCTTAAAAGCAACAGATGTCAGAGAATTGGATATATATATTTAAAAAGCAAGTTTCTACTGTGAAATGTTCATTAGTTGGTAATAAGATTACCCTGTAACAATAAAATATTCTTTAACATGTGTACATTAACTCAGAAATTTAATTATAAAAGGACTTACCCATTCCCGAGCCATAACTAATATTGTTACATTATCTAATTTTGGCCCAATCAATGGATTCATTTGTGCCATGTAGCAACATAGCCAACTGTATCAAAAGTTTTATTTAAGGTTATTATATTAACGTATTAATTACATACGACACATCAAAAAATATCAAAAAAATATACTTACAACAACCAACATGTAAAGCCTGTCAATATTAACAGAACCTGAAGTACCCTGGAAGTATATATTAATAAATTTATAATTTAATTAAAATATATGTATGATATTTTAGTGAACATTGATTTATCTAAAGAATACTGTAACATTTCCTCAAAACGGTTATCGTTTCAAGATATACTCATTTTACTGTTAGATTATAAGATGTGATTCTTTATATGAGAAATATAAGAAATAAATATTCGTCGATTTTATGTATAAATAAAAATCATAACAAAGAAAAAGTAAATAATAAAGTCTATTTACCCACGATTTGGTCCCTTGGGAACGAAAAGTGGTAAAGCTACACCTAGAAATATTACGGCGCCCCAGAGTATCGTAAAAATTAGTACAGGAATTGCAGATGCGCCCATTTTATTTTTTACTTTTATGGAATTATTGTTCTTTTTTCGCAAGCAAACTCGAAATTCGAGGAATCTATCACGTACGAATCGGTTGGAGCTGTCAGAAACTGGGAGGATCACATGAGAGAATCTTCGTATTGTTCACGTGATACATCGATTAAACCATAGACGTGTAGAAATTTATAGATGGAGAAGTAAAAACAAGAACTGTGTTTTTATTGACGCCATAATTTCGGAAGCACTTCCTGACCAATCGGGACAAAGAAATCTTTACTTTGATTGGTCAATCAAATACTTAGGGCTCCGCTACATGGCCGCATTCAGCGGTCTCAACTGCTAAGTAGCAATCGAACGTGATTGGTTTATACTTTCAGATCCGACCAATCAGCGTCGAATTACATCGGAAAATCTAGTAATGTTGCTCAACTGTTGAATCTGCTGAATGCGGCCAATGAGTCGTAAGTTGTAAGTCGTGAACGAATTAACCAATGAGGGTGCAGTCCCATGGAGCGTATCGCGCGTATTGAAAATCTGATCAATCGAAACGAAACTTTCGCGAATCAAAAACAGCGGAACGTCTGCGATTGGTCAGATTTTCAATACGCGCAATCCGCGATACGCGCGATACGCTCCATGGGACTGCACCCTCATAGTCGATTATTTCAAAAATAATCAACCATAATTGGTCAAAATACTCTGCGCTCCAAATATGGCAAAAGATCGTACAATATCGCAATGTAATTAATCCTAAGCAATCTCTAGATTATTAATATTACAATGCGCCCAAAATATCGCAAAATATCGTAAAATATCGCGAAATATCGTAAAATATCGCATTGTATTTAAACTTATACTATCCCTAGATAATTAATATTACACTGTGTTCCCAAATATCGCAAAATATAGCAACAAATTAAATCTAAACTACCCTTAGGTAAAGAATAATTTGCTGCGCCCAAAATATCGAAAAATATCGTAAAATATCGCAATGCTAGAAATCCTAAACTATCCCTAGATAATTAATATTACCCTGCGCCTCAAAATATCGCAAAGTATCGCAATAAATTAAACCTAAACTACCCCTTGATACGGAATAATACTCCGCGCTACAAATATCGCAAGATATCCCCTGGCAAAAATGAGACGTTTGTTTGGCGTTTACATGAACGTTTGTGGAAGTTCGTCGAGAGTTTAAAAACGATTAGTAAAGAGTTTGTAGAACAAAAATTGCAACACTTTAGCGTTTAAAAGACGTTTGTACGTTATAGCGTAATCGTAAACGTAATCGTAATCGTAAACTTTGAAAAGTCTGAGTAAACTCTGTACACGAAGATGTATCAACGTTTACTGAACGTACTCTGAAAAATGTTACCTTAGCATTGCAAAACTTTCATATAACATTATATAAAGAGTTTGTAGAACAAAAATTGCAACACTGCAGCGTTTGATAAGCATTCAAAACCCAACAGCGTTATGTAAGTGCTCTTACAAAGTTTGAAAAGCATATAAACTCTCAGAAAACCCTCACTCAACGGTTGTTAACGCTTTATAAAGTTTCTTATTTTCGCCAGGGTCGTAAAATATCGCATTGTATTTAAACTTATACTATCCCTAAATAATTAACATTACACTGTGTTTCCAAATATCGCAAAATACCGCAATATAAATAAACCTAAACTACCAATAGATACAGAATATTACTCTACGTCCGTAAATATCGCAAAATATCGTAAAATGTCGCATTGTATTTAATCTTATACTGTCCCTAGATAATTAATATTACACTGTGCCGCAAAATATCGCAATATAAATAAACTTAAACTATCCCTATAGATACAGAGTAATACTCTGCACTCCAATTATCGCACGATATCATAAAATATTATTTGGTCTGCGAATATGTTGGATATATTTGCGATAGACTATGGGAAATATATTTTTCCAAGAAAATGATTGGTTTTTTGCTAACAAATTATAAAATATTAATAGCAGAAATGGAGCGATTGAATATTTCGATAAAGAAGTCGAGGAGCAATTATTCTACCAAAAAGTCAAGAGGAAAAGTTGATTATTTTCTTACAGATATAGTTTTAAACAATAGAGCTGATATATTATGTTTAAATGTTCGCACCATCAACCTTTCAGCACAATTTCTGGTTTTATTCCGTGCTATGTACACGAAATGCCAGTGTTAAATTTTTAATATAAACGAATTTTATAGTCCTCTCTCTCTCTCTCTCTCTCTCTCTCTCTCTCTCTCTCTATATATATATATATATATATATATATATATATATATATATATATATACACATAAAAACATAAATGTTTTGTGGTCACGGTAAATCTTGTAAAATCATCGATCTTTAATAGTATCTCGTCAGTGGATATGCTTTCGAATGTTCCACTTTATAGCAAATTTTTTATATTATTTTATTATAGTTTTCATAACATCAAAATATTTAATGCTTGATGCTTTATATATTATAATACAATGTGCTAAATTATAAAGTGTAACATAATTATATAAAGTATTACTACGCATTTTTATCCAATGTATCTTCTTCTTCAAATCTTTGCAGTGTTGTAATCTGTCGCATTCCCAAGACCATAGGGACTCGTGCTTCTTCCTTCTCTCTCTCTCTCTCTCTTCATGCTTTTATCATTCTTTTACTTTCATCTTATTCAAAAAATGTAATAATTACTAATTAACTATTATAATATAATATATTATAATATAATTATTATATTCATAATTAATAATTATTAATATAATAATTATAATTACGGGGTATCTCTCTTAGTCTGACTCTTTTTCTTTGACCTATCCGGCATGGGTGACCCTACCAATAATTAAGGTCGGTGTTCATATAGTCTTATATTTAAGATTGTTTTAAGTAAAATTTAGAAAATGTTTATTATTTCATTGAGATTGAACAGAATTTTAAGATGCGAAGACCATATTTAAGATGATTAAATATAAAAACAGATTATATAAATACCGGCCTATGTTACCGCCCCTGGCAAAAATGAGACGTTTGTTTGGCGTTTACATGAACGTTTGTGGAAGTTCGTCGAGAGTTTAAAAACGATTAGTAAAGAGTTTGTAGAACAAAAATTGCAACACTGCAGCGTTTAAAAAACGTTTGTACGTTATAGCGTAAACGTAAACGTTTGAAAAGTCTGAGTAAACTCTGTACACGAAGATGTATCAACGTTTACTGAACGTACTCTGAAAAATGTTACCTCAGCATTGCAAAACTTTCATGTAACATTATATAAAGAGTTTGTAGAACAAAAATTGCAACACTGCAGCGTTTGATAAGCATTCAAAACCCAACAGCGTTATGTAAGTGCTCTTACAAAGTTTGAAAAGCATATAAACTCTCAGAAAACTCTCACAACGGTTGTTAACGCTTTATAAAGTTTCTTATTTTCGCCAGGGGCCGGCATAGCTCTCCGGATCATTAGAGTACTCAAACCTCCTCACCCGGCAAATGCCTTCGTTAAGGTGGAGATACCATCGAGGAGGTAAAATTTTTTTATTTTATTTTCTTTTAATAGTGTAGGTTTTTCAAATTTTCCAAATAGAAAATATAATACATAGAATTTATAAAAAATATATATGTATATTATATAATTATAAAATATTATAATGTATAATTACATAGCTTGCAGTCATATAAAAATATATTACAAAATATACATTATAATTATAATACAATTTATAAATACATAAAATTTTCCGTTGAAAATATATAGTATATAATACATAATTATAACAATAATAAAAAATACATTATATATAAAACATAAAATAATACATAACAAATTGTTATATAGAATATGTACATAGCATATTTTATTATATTACACGAAAATATCAGAAATGCGTACAATTTATTAGAAATTTTTAGATTGGCGTAGCGCTGATAATCTATCGCAACCAAAAGAATCATTAATAAATTTATCGATTATGTCTTTCAATAAGAAAAAGTACCCGGAATTTTAATGCATTTTGTAAGGTTTTCTAAAAGAAATGTTCGATGACGCGAAAAGATAAGTAAAGCATCGATGTTACCCAATGATTAAATCAGAAAAAAAATCGCGGTTTAAATTTCGCGAATGTATATGATGAATAAAAAAAATTGATAAAAATAGTAATATTTAATTACAATACACATAATTTCTATAATCGGAATACAACGTGCGCACACGCAATATAATTATTATCATTTCATGTGACAATAAAAATATTGCAACATTAGAGGCGCATTTCATATAATTTGTAAATAATATACGTAAGGAATTAAACGCGGATGCAGAATCTATAATACTCGATTTCTCTCCAAATATACAATTTCATGTAAATTTCGCGATCAAAAGTATATAAAAATATATATCTTGTTTCGCGGACAATTGCAAATAGGCTAAATTTTAATGTTCCTTAAAATAATCGTTATCGCCACGTTCAATGAAGGATAACTGGCCCAACGATTAAACCAAATCAAAATCCCTCTGCCGAGTGATACGCTGGTTAATATCTAACAGAGAGAAGAACGATCTTAAAAGTGGAAAGCGACCTCAATTTGTCTTATTTCTTCTATTTCGGATCCCGCGGAATCGATCCACAAAGGAAAGTTAAGTGATTCATTGAACGTCAGAAGTCCCGCTACAGGAAGGAACGAATCCCCGATCTTCCTGATTGCTCCCAATAACAGTGATTTCGGCAGCGAATTAACGACTGTTACCCTTATTATCATTTTCAATATATGAGATTAAACTTCGCGTGAAAAAAAACATGTTCTTCCATTGTAAGAAATATCTTTTTTTACTAAAAAAATGACTGGATATAATGATTTTTATATACATGTTACAATCGAGTATATTTAGGAAAAATGAAATACATGCGCTTTTATCGTTGCTCGGTTAAATGTATGAATAATAATAACTTTAGGGTACCAAATGTGCTCGAGACAAATCAAATCCGATAACAGCGAGATTTAAAAAAAAATTCAATTTGAATATTTAGCAACATCAAATGGAAGATTATCAAGAAATTAATTTTTCTGTTGCATTTAACACTTAACACGTGACAATAATTTACAGTACCTTACTGATATCAGAGTACCCATTCGATTTGTCTCGAACTTTTTAATTACTCACACATTTTATATTATATCATGCATCATCCTAATATATTATTAAGAATAATACAAAAAAAGGGTTTTTGCAAATACATCACAATTTGCGCACATGTATTTTATTATATATACATATACACTCGTCTTATCTAAAATAAATGTAATATACTGAGATAGTGGAACGTCCAGTGCCTGCAAATGGTTTCTTAAAAGAAACCAAAAATAAAATTAATTCAAAATTAATTAATAAAATATACTTGTTTGTAACCATAATTTTTCAAATAATAAAAATTTTGCACAAAAAAGTTTGCGCAAAAACTTATTAAATTAAATTTATATTTGAAAAAGTGAATTTTATCTATTATATCCATTTATGAACTATTATTAAATATTTTCATTATTAAAATAATATTGATATTAATGGAAGAACATTTTTAATAAAAAAAAAGAAAATATATCTTCTCTCAAAGTATACTTAATGAATTTTGTATTTTATATTTAATAAAATCGATTTCAAATGTACGGTGATCGTCGTTAAATCACTGCCAAAAACATTGTTTTCAGGAACCGCCAAGAAAACCTGGGTTTAATTCCTACTCTGTAATGGAAACTTCCAATTTTCAATGAGGCACCGAACTAAGCATTGCGGATAGAGCCCACAAAAACCGACGAGAAATAACTCTCCGCAATGAAGATCGTTTCGACTCTCCGCCAGTACAAACCGCATTTGCTAGCGTCCACCTGACATGAGGGACAGCGATAAGGCTTCTTCGCCAAGATAGCGATCACGTCCAAAAACGTGAAAAGAACGCAATTGTTTGCAATATAATTTATTATAAAATCGTAAATCAATAAATCGTAAATCAATAAATATTTAACGCGATTCGAAATTTTCGAAATACATTTAATTAAAAACGATAATCAAAGAAAATTATTTTGTTTTACAGATTTTAATTTCCGCGTGATCGATAATGTTCAATATTTCGCAATATTTTATTTTCGAATATACTTACGTTTCTATAATATTAAAAGCGCGACAAATTTTACGAGTAAAAAGCTAATATCTAATTATTGGGTTAACATCGTGTTTTTCTTGATTCACTTTTATTTAATAATCTTTATATTATGTAAAAGAGTTTTTTTACGGTATTTGCGCGAGTTTCTCGAATTTATTAATAATCTTTTAATATAAAAAAATAAGCTATCCAAATATTTGAATAATTTTGCAATAAAAATATTGAAATAAAATATATCAAATGTGTTAATTAAACAAATTTTGTTATTGTACGTATTCATCTAATTTCGTGTAATGTACAATAGATTTCTTTTACATTATTACAACTAGATTATAATTTATATACAATTGCAAAGAAAATTATTAAAAATAAAAAATAATATAATTACAATTTATAGATATAATTACAATGTTAGATACAATTTAATAATTGATGCTATTAGTATCAATATTCTCAACACAAGAAAATTGCAAAATTTTTATTATTTGAAATGATTAATCAATGATAATCAATGTATATGGATTCAAATAAGTTAGAAAAAAAAATTATTTAGATTGAATTACTTTTTTCTGTCAATATTTTATCGAATCAATATTATCATATTAGATACTAATAACATTCACATTCGAATTTAAAATTGTATAATTTTCAAGAAAATACAATTTTTAAGTGATAAAATATTAATACAATTTACAAAAAATAAAATATTAAATTTAATACATGTTATACGTATAATAAAATGCAACTTAAATGTGTACATTATGTATTTAAGTTACATTTTTTACATTTTCCATACATTAATTTTTTATTTTTATTTATAGTTTTTTTTATAATTAATTTCAATTCTTTATATATAATTTATTTAATTTTACATAAAATAAATTATATATATGAAAATACTCCTAAAAATAACATATTTTTATGGTTTTTTTCCTGAAAATAAATTTAATTTTTATATGCCCTAATAGCCCTAACAAACCTAACAGTCCTAACAGACTTAATAGCCCTAACAAGCCTAATACAGACCCCTAAAAATAACATATTTTTATGTTTTTTTTTCTTGAAAATAAATTTAACTTTTATATGCCCTAATAGCCCTAACAAACCTAACAGTCCTAACAGCCCTAACAGACTTAATAGCCTTAACAGACCTAATAAAGACCTAACAGCCCTAACCGCCCTACTTGCTGGCTTACACCAGCAGAAATTCACGATAAGGTGAAATTTGGGGAACCCTAATTAGAAATCCGCGATAATGAGAAATTTAAGGAGCCCTAACCGGAAATTCGCGATAAAATTTAGGAAGCCTTAGCCGCGCAACACATCTTTTGGCCATTATTGCCAATATTGATATGTATTTTTCAAGCCAGTTATCTCTTCTTCTGGCCATATTCATTTTGACGACTAATAATTTGTTTACGATCGTACGATATTACGATCGTATTTTAACGTACGCCATTAAGTCGTCAGAAATCGCAAAATATAAATTATCATGCATATATAAAATATAATTAGCATGCATTTTAACTCTCCGTCGTCGGGTTGCTTATAAATATCTTTATCTTTTAGATTAAATATTTAGAAATTAAAAATCTATTTTTAAAAAGGCCGTTTTATAAAGGCCGATATATATAATGGAAATAAATATTTCATGTACCTCTATATCTATTGTTATTTTAAAAATATTTTTTCTTTTACTTTAATTTTTACACGCGTATTATCCCGCCAACCGAGAGTTAGAAGCAACGGACTTTTTCATGCATTTACAAATCCTTTGCTTCAAAATAAAAGGTTGTTACTTACCGGCACTGATGCGCAACAGCGGAGTTAATATTGAAGCTACGTTGTCTGTAACATACAAATATAAAATGCAAATTATATAAATGTTCAAAATAATTAATATTTTAAGAAATTATTATTGGACTCATTGAATTTTATATCCGATGCACGCAATTATAAATAAATATATAAATATGAAATAATTTTATAAGTAATTAATTTTTTTAAGTAGAAACTTTTATATAGAAAAAATTATAAAAATTTTCCCAATTTTTTCATGTTTAAATCATTCATATAAATCAAATTAATTTATTTATTTATATAAAATTAATATAAATAATAATACTCACCATCAGGTTGCTCCGCCGGTGCAAGATGCCTTTCCTAGGCCTGCTCCTCCTCTCAGATCATCTGGGTTGTTGCATCTATAACATACATATAGAAAATCCAAATTATAATAATGTCCAAAAAATTAATATTTCAAAAAATTATTATTTGTATATATTGAATTTTATATTCGATCCATATAATAATAAGCAGATTAATAAAATAATTATATAAATTTTAGAAAAAGACCACATTATTAATAATTCTTTAATAATTTTATAAAAGCTTATACCTTTACAAGATTAAAGCTTTTATTTAAAAACCTTTTCTTCAATTCTCTCTTATTTAAATCATATAAATAAAAAATCAAATTACGCGATTAATTGTTTAATTGAAATTATAATACATATATTTACTATTTAATATATAATTACAAATAAATAAATTACTTACCAGAAGGTTGCACTGCCGGAGCCCGATGCCTCTCCTAGGCCTCCTCCTCCTCTCAGTCTTGGACGCGCGATACTTTACGGCACTCCCGCACTCACGAGCGATATTTTTATCGCTATTTTCGCACTTTTACGCGCGATACTGGACGGTTTCCGCACTATTTCGATACGATAAAAAATTTTCTATTTGGTCGCGCGATGTATATACTTAATATGCATATACTTTGAACGGCACTCCCGGTTTCGGTACGAGCGAAAATCCGATTTCATTTACGAAGAATCAGCTTCGAGCCAACAGGTCAGGAATGCAACGATACAACGAGCAAAGACTAAGCCCAAACCAGAAAGAAGACGAAACGATTGACGGAAATAGAGGAAAATGAAGTTCACCAACTCTTTTTCGCGCATAATTATCCTATCTCGTACCGAACCTGGACCCGCTAAGCACGATTTCAGGTGCTTCGCCCGGAACACGAAGTTTCCCGCAATGCAGGATATGGCTACACCAGGCTGGTAGACGGCAAAAGAAGAGGATACCCACATTTTTTAAATGCTAACATTCAGCAATTTAGAAAATGGGGAGGCAACCCCTTTTACCGAGCGAAAATCGTGCCTAGGGGAATCCACTCGACTCCTCGACAGGGTTAACACACGCAATGCGTGTGGCTGTAGACGAGCAAAGAGAAGGAACCCATTGACGACCATTCCGAGCAATCGATCGAGTTCTAATTAATTCGGGCCGAATCACTTGACGAAGTACGAAGCACGAGTGTACGTTGCATAGCAACGTGTGCAAACTCGAAATCCTAGTTATTTGGCATCGGAAGTAGAGACTCGTGACAATAATGAAATTGGGATTTTTATACGAAAAGTCCAACGCGGAAGCGCGAAAACGCGATGACGCGAGAATACTATAACGCGAAAACGCGGTAACGAAGCGCTTGCCGTCCGCGGCACGTTGACGGCACCGACGACGCGAAAGGGTACTTAGCTTCCTATTCAGGCACCTTAAGATTTATCATAAATAGAAAAATTTAAGATAAACCTCAAGGCACCATCCAAGTACTAAGCCCTCCCACCGCGACAAGGTGTACCCCATGGGAGGGTTATATTATATATAATTTTATATATAATATAATACATAATTTGAAATTTATTTTGTAATATAGTACATAAATTTAAATTCGCAAATATAAACGATAAATAAAAATATAAAAGATAAAAGAGAATCTATTATATACAGCAATGTTCAAAATAATTGACTTTAAAACTAATTATTGCGCGCAATTAATTTTTACTTTTAAATAGATATATTTCAATGTTATAAATCGCGTAATTACAAAATAATTTATATTTCTTAGATATAAACTTTTAAAAATATGATAAATAAAAAAATTTCTATTTTTTTATACATGAAATATTTAAATAAATATATTAATATGAAATGTTTTATAAAATATAAGAAGTATCTGAAAATATTAATTAATAAACAATTTTATAAATGTTTTAATTATTTTAAAATAAAATGGAATATTTTTTATAAGTATATGTATTATATATGTTACAATTTAAAATCACTATTGAATCACTATCAAAGAAATAAAACGAAATGAGAAATATGTATATTTTAAATATATATACTATTGATAAATAATTTATATATTGTTGCGTCCGCGGAACGATATATGTATATCGAATCAAGCGACCAATGGATCGGTACACGTTAACGCTCGCGCACTCGTAAATAATAACGCGATTTAAGGTACACAAGAACTTTAATAAACCAATAACTTTAATGAACGAGTAACATACTAGAATTCAGAATAATCGTAAAACGGATCACAGATAGACGCGCGTCCGCACAGCTTGACAGCTGGGCTCAGACTCTCTGACAGTCGTTGTTTAACATTTTGACAACGCGCGCGGAAATGATCTTTTTCCGTTGACGTACTTCCGCCGAAAGAATTCAACGGGTGGCGAATACATCCAGGGGGGAGGGACGGGGGGACGCAACAATATAATAAATAATGAATGTGATAAATAATTTATGTTAATTTCATCACTACTTCACTGCTCAAGAGCCATCGAGCGAATGATCGTAAGTCAAGAACATTACCGCGGTACTGTTTATATCGCCAGGGTCGACTATGTAAAGAAAGAATTTGATAATATATGAAACGTCACTACTTTATTGCTCAAGGTTACTGTGCGAATGATCGTAAGTCAAAAACATTACCGCGGTTTATATCGCCAAAGTCAACTTATACTACGTTATTATTATAATTAATCGTTGAAATATTCTATGAGTGATTGCCGATTAAGAAAATTTAAAGCATTGGTCGAAATTTATTTAATTCTTAATAGATATCGTTGGAGAAATTATTATAAGAAGTATCAATAATCGAAAGATCATAACAAAATTAATTCTTTTATCCCTTTTTATGTATCCCCTGTTTCAATTTTTATTCGCAGTAATTAATGATTGCGATTCGATTTATCGTTGCGATATACAGTTTCATGTCGTTTATCATAAGTAAATTAATATTTAATTATTAATAATTATATCAAATTATGTTTCGATACTATCGTAATCGTGTTTAGAAAAAAAAATTCGACAATATGTGAAGCGTTTCGCACCACTACTTTATTGTTCGAGTGTCACCGTGCGAATGGTAAAGCTGTAACATATTAATAATAGCGCGCTACTGTTTATATTGCCAAAGTCGAACACCGTGTTATTGATAATTCAATTCCGAAATATTTTACGTACTACGATTTACATGTATATATGCGTGGAATAAATTAAATTATACGAGTATTTTAAAGTATAAATTATTTATAAACGATTAATATATCTCACAAAACTAACTATATGACTTTATCATTCGATTATTTTGTCACGCGTTCTCAATTTGAATTGTATTTAGATTATAATAGTTAGAAAGTTGAGTGAGTGAGAGAGAGAGAGAGAGAGAGAGAAAGAGAAGAGAGAGAGAGATAAAACATCGAATACACTTAATTTTTAAGTATCGTTAAAGAAATAATTATTCTTATAAAGGTCACAATAAAATGATAATTTATAATTTTAATTCTTGTCGCATACTTTTATTTTTTAACCAATACGTCAAAAATTAAATACAAATATAATCAATTAATACTCTTATAGATCTATTTTGTATAAAACCCAAAATAATTTATTTTGTAAAACTAATTATTACACGCAATCAATTGTTTGATCTTTTATCTCTGATATTAATACTTTAAATGTAAAAATTGCAAAAAAATATTTTTTTTTATAAATTTTTGAAAAATATAATTATAAAGAGAGTATGTTAATTTTCATATATGAAATATTTAAATAATTATATTATTTTAAACATATTTTATAAAATATTAAAATATTTATACATAAAAGTATTAATTAATAACAAAAATATTATAAATGCTTTATTATAGATACTTTACATGTGTTAAAATAAAACCTGGAATATTTTATACATGCATTATATTACCTGATTTTTAGAGCGAATTATATATATCATTTAGAAAATGAAAAAATAATAAGCAATATAGCTACTTTGAAAATAATACATATAAATAATACATAATTTTTATAAATTACTCACCGCATACCTCTCTGACTGCTTCAGGCTCTTTCACTGCTCTCTGAGTGTCCGATACTTTTCCAGATGTCCTTCTTTTTTCTTCTTCATCCTTTGCTGTTTCCTCATAGCACTCATATTCACTCGCGAACAATCAATTAATTATATTTAGTCATATACTATAGAAACGATCGCGAGACATTTTGCACGGCACTCCCGATCGCGGAATAATTACGAGAGACGCACTTTAATATATCGTATAAAGGATAGAGAAGTACGATTCGCTCGACGTTTTTATGAGATCAAATTAAATACTAATTCGTTACAAATGTTGTTTTCATTATTAAAATATATATGCAGTACATGTATATAATACGAATTATAGGATCGAAAGTTTAATATAATTGAAAATTATGATACAATAATCGTTTAATTAATAATTAATTTATGAATATACGACGTATTTCGCACTACTATCTTTATTGCTCGAGTGTCGCCTTGTGAATGATACCAAGAGCGTATGACTAGCGCGCTATTGTTTACATCGTCAATGCCGAACACCGTGTTATTGTCCGTTCGTCATATCGAAATATATTGTATTATATTATATTTTATATTGTAATATAATATAATATAAATATGTTAAAATACGTAAAATATTTCGATAACGAACAGACAATAATACCGACCTTGGCGTAAACAATACATATTTATATTATATTATACTATAATATATTATATTATATTATATTATATTATATTATATTATATTTTACGTATTTTAATACCGCAAATAATTTGTCGATATTGATCGCGATCGCGTCTAGAAAAGGATTTAACGGAGCGTCTTGTATACTACTACTTTACTCTTTGAGTGTCGTCGCGCGAATGATAATAGAGCGAAAAAATTAGTCGGAGAGACTGTGTTATTATTATTTTTTTATCGAAACATTTTTCAAGACTATGGCATATAAACATTAGAGCGCTATTGTTTACGCCGTCAAGGTCGGTGTTATTGTCTGTTCGTCATCGAAATATTTTACGTACTTTAACATATACACACACACACACACACACACACACACACACACACAGATATATATATACACATGTGGAATATATTAAAGTATATAGAAGTATTTTAGATTATATAGATTTTTTAATTATATGATTATTTATTAAAAGATTGTATGATGTATCATGGAGCCTTACAATATGTTAATTGTTTAGATCCACGATTCAATTATTTTACTGTGCGTCCTCATAATCCGAATTATATTTCAATAATTGAAAAATAAAACAATAAAACGTCGCAGACATATTATATTCGACTCTAAATATCTATAAATATCTGTAAATATTAAAGAAATAATTTCTGCTCGTAAAAATCGATTTCATATCGAAATAATAATTTATTATTTTAGATTTCTGTTACTATATATATATATATATATGATTCTTATTATAATTGATTAAATGAAATTGAATAAATTACGAAATATGCGATTCGAGAATTTTCGTCACGATATGTAATAGATATTAATTATGTATTATTTATAAAAGTTAATTAATCATATTGTTATATATATAATAAATAATTTTCCGATGTTAATCGCAATCGTATCTAGAGAAGAAATTTAACGGCGTATCACTATATTACTCGTTAGAAAATATTAGAGAATAACATATGAAATTATATAAATTGTTTCACAATCGACATGCAGATATTACAATGCTATCTGTATCTCATTTATATAATTTCATATGTTATTGTCTAATATTTTCTCTAATGTGTAATATTAATGTCATGTTGAAGAGATTAAAAAGATTAAAAAGATGACCAAAACGTTCATGTTTATTGCATGTATTGTGATGAATAATTTGAAATATACTAATAATTAAATATGAAATATATTAATATTGAAATATATTAATAATTAAAAGAAAGAAGAAGGTTTTTTTCGTGCTTTAATTACTGCGTCTTTTACTGACTCTTAGTTGTCAATTGTCTAATTTTTAATTATTATTATTTGAACCAATGTTTTATTTTAATTTTAATATTTATAGTATTTAATATTTAGAAATAAACTAGAATATTTTTTGTGTTATAATTTATTTTCAATGATAAATCGTAAATTATAATAAAAATGTGATAAAAATTATACTAAACTACGTAGTAATGTCGACGGTGATGATGGATGATGTGTGATTAATATATAATAAAATCGGGTAATATATTTTAATAACTAATTATACTTAATAGATAGAGAAAGAGAGAGCTCACCCAAACTTATTTACATTAGAAGTTTATTTAATATATAATATATACTTATTTACATTAGAAGTTTATTTAATATATACAAACGTTTTGCGTTAGAACATTTGTGCTGTCGACATTTCGTAGTGTTCCATGCACGTAGCATGGAACACAACCCGAAATTGTATGTTACCCACTAAAAACATTCGTAGATATTAGCTTCGTAGTTCATGTTCACGTTTTTATGTATATAGGGGATGCATCGCTTTCAGGGATCACCTAAATGCGGACCATGACATCTCTCGTTCTTCTCTTTGGCATAGCTCTCAAGTTCATTAGAGTACTCAAACCTCCTCACCCGGCAAATACCTTTGTTAAAATAGAGAAACATCGAGGAGGAAAATTTTTTTTAATTTTGTTTTTATTTTCTTTGAATACAGGGTTTAATACAAAAGTTAATGTAAAATATAAGTAATAAATATAATTCGAAATTTAATACAAAATAATTTATTACATTGAATAATTTATTACACGAAAATGTCTCTAAAATATACGTATAATATAAAATTTACTAAAAATTTTTACATAATCCAGACGAGACTGATTAGTTACGTTAGTGAATATTAATTACGCGACATTTATTATTAATAACAGATATGCAATTATAGAATTTAACAAGTTTTATATAACGTAAATAATCGTGAAAGAAGAAAAAGAGTCATTAATAAAATTATTGATCGTTTCTTCGATTGTAAAAGAAAGTATTTGCATTACTGGCGCATTTTGTGTAGATTATCAAAGGAAATATTCAAAATAAAAAAAATGAATAAACTTCGAAATCAAAAATTAAATTACTAAATAAATCACGATTTAAAATTCGCGAGAAAACGCGACGAATAAATAAATCGACAATAATCGGAATATTCGATTGCGAGATACGCATTATTTTTATAATATGATAATCGAAACCATCAATAGACACGCGTGCGATATAATTATTATCACACAAATGTTGACAGACGAAGATATTTTAGCAAACATTTGTGATCCGTATTGCTTATGAACATAAAATTCACTGTCCGATTTATTTGCGATTAATACATGACTTTATACGAATTTCACGATTGAGAATAAAATACATATCCTATTTCGCGCATGATTAGCTGAATAAGATGAAATGAGCTCTATAAGCTTTAAAATATAATTAAAAATCGCGTTGTGGTCACGTTTAATAGAAAATAACGGAACGAATGATTTTCAAAGTCCCTCTAATAATCGATATAACAGTAGAGTTTAATAATATTTAAATAACGTAAAGAATCACGATTCAAACAGTCATTAACAAAGTTATCAATCGTCTTTTAAATTATAGAAGAAAATATTTGCACTACCAGCATTTTGCACGAACTATTAAAAACAATATTCAAAGACGTGGAAAGATAAAGCTTCAATAAATAAGTCAACGATTAAATTATAATGTTAAATTATAAGATAAATCGCGATTTAAAATTCCCGAGAAAACGCGACGAATAAATAAATCGATAATATTCAAAATATTCAATTGCAGATACGCGAGTGACATACCGGTAATATCCGACAAAAAGAGGAGCGATTCTTAAAAATGGAGAACGATTAACATCTTGTTTCTACATCAGATTTCGCAAGATCAATCTGCGAAGAAAAGTTAAGTGATCCATTGAACGTCGGGAATTTCACTGTAAGAGGGAACGAATCCTGGATCTTCCGGACTATTCCCGATAGCAATGATTTCAGTATTAAATCAAAGACAATTATCCCTCGTCATTATGTTCAATTCGCGAAATTGATATTCACGTCAGAAAACATGTTCTTCCATTACTAAGAAATATATTTCTTTATTGAAAATTAAATGGATATAACCTTTGTTATTGAAATGTGATTACGAACAATTATATTTATAAATAATAAAATACATGCATTATTGGAGTTTATGTTGAATGTGCGAACACATAATTTGGGGTACCGTCGCGCGCGAGACGAATCGAACCCGATAACAGCAAGATTTAAAAAATTTCAATTCGAATAGTGTTCAAAATAAAATAAATGAAATAATTTTAAATATATAATTAATTCTAGATTAATTATCTAGATTCTTATTCTTGTAACGTTTAAATTAATAATTTTTTTCTTTTAATCAATATCTTACTGATATAGGGGTACCCATTCGATTCGTCTCTAAATTTTTAAGTATTCGCACATTTTATGTAACATTCATGTATAATTTCGCGTATATATATATATAATATATTATATTAACAAAAATTATAAAAATATTTTGGATACGTTAATTTGTGCATGTATTTTAAATAATTTTTTCAAATTAATTAATAATTAATAAAATATATTCGTTCGTAATCATTTTTATCATAAAAATTAATAAAAATTAATTAAATTATGAAATTATTTAAAAAATTAAAATTTATACACAACGCTATATCCATATTTAATCTACTATTAAATCTTTCTAGCGTTATATAGACAATAATGATACCAATCCTAATAATGAAGAACATTTTTTAACGAAGAAAAGAAAAGATACATTTCTCTCATCTAAATATATATTATTTAAATTAATTCGACGTTAAAGAAGCGTATCGTCGTTGAATTACTACCGAAATCATTGCTTTCGGAAATTGCCAGGAAAACCTGGGATTAGTTCCAATCTTACAATAAAAATTCCCAATTTTTAACAGGCCACCGAACTAGACGTCGCGAATAGATCTCACAAGAACCGGTGAGAAATAATTCTCCATGATGAAAATCGTTTCGACTTTTCGGCGGTACGAGCCACGCAATTTTTATTAACGTTTATTTAACGGAAGAAACAACGATAACTCTTTTATTAAAACGACAATCTCGTCTAAGAATGCGAAAAGAACGCGGGAAAAACACGGTGATTTCGCAACCGTAATTTATTAATTTATTTATGAATATTTTCCGATACGAAATTCGTAAGTATAAATATAACTGAAAAAACAAATTATTAAATTCATAATATTTAACTCGCGATTCTATAATATCGAAGGTGATCATTAAATTTTGTGAAGCTAATATTTAATCGTTGACTCATCACATCGAATCTTCACACTCTTATTCGATAACTCTTTATATTTAATTAGCAATATTTAGGAATATTATCTGACGAGAGAGACAGCGATAAAAATCTTTTGTTAAAACGATAATTTTGTATAAGAACTTATATTAAAAATTTTCTATTTGATCGCGCGATGTATATACTTGATATGTATACCTATACATTAGACGGCTCTCCCGGTTTCGGTACGAGCAAAAATCCCATTTCATTTATGAGAATCAACTTCGAGCCAACCGGTCAGGATTGCAACGATACAACGAGCAAGGACTAAGCCCAAACCGGAAAGAAGACGAAACGATTGACGGAAATAGAGGAAAATGAAGTTCACCAACTCTTTTTCGCGCAATTATCCTATCTCGTATCGAACCTGGACCCGCTAAGCACGATTTCAGGTGCTCCGCCCGGACATATTATGCCTCCCGCGGTTGCTATATGCTACACCAGGCTAGTAGACGGCAAAAGAAGAGGATACCCACATTTTTTAAATGCTTACATTCAGCAATTTAGAAAATGGGGAGGCAACCCCTTTTACCGAGCGAAAATCGTGCCTAGGGGAATCCACTCGACTCCTCGACAGGGTTAACACACGCAGTGCGTGTGGCTGTAGACGAGCAAAGAGAAGGGACCCATTGACGACCATTCCGAGCAATCGATCGAGTTCTAACTAATTCGGGCCGAATCATTTGACGAAGCACGAAGCAAGAGTGTACGTTGCATAGCAACGTGTGCAAACTCGAAACATCCCAGTTAGTTGGCATCGGAAGTAGAGACTCGTGACAATATAAGGAAATTGGGATTTTTATACGAAAAGTCCAACGCGGAAGCGCGAAAACGCGACGACGCGAGAATACTACAACGGGGAAACACGGTAATGCCGCCGTCCATGACATGTCGACGGCACCGACGATGGAAAGTCGATGACGCAATGTAATTCTTTTATTAAAACGACAATCTCGTCTAAGAAGAACGCGAAAAAGAACGTGGGAAAAACACGGTGTTTTTCGCAACCGTAATTTATTAATTTATTTATGAATATTTTCCGATACGGATTTCGTAAATACAAATATAACTGAAAAGCAAATTATTAAATTCATAATAATTAACTCGCGATCCTATAATAGCGAAGGTGACGCGGAGAGAACGCGGAAAGAACACGGTATTTTCGCAATCATAATTTAATAATTTATTTTAAGAATATTCAGTTCCGCGCGATATGGAATTCATAAATAGATAAATCTAACGGAAAGCATATCATTAAATTTATAATAATTGACTCGCGATTCTACATTTTATATAAAAATTTTCCGAATTTATTAATGACTCTTTGATATGAAAATATAAACAGTTATTCTTTTACGAATATTTCAAAAATATATTCTGTAGAAACAAATATGTTAATTTAACGAATTAATACTATACGTATAATCATTATACGTATACTTTCGATAATTTTTCGTGTAATTTACATAAGAATGTATGGGAATTGCCCGATTAGACACAGTACGATTAGACACAGCCAATCATATCGACCGATGCCTAGGGTAACCAGCACGATCAAGCACGATTAGCCAGTCAAAGTCAGTTGTGTCCAATTGTACTGTGTCTAATCGGAAGTGTCTCGAATGTATTCACGTAATTTACAATCGTAAATACAATTTCATGTAATATAATTATAGTTATAATTGTATTTTATACACAACTATGTCAATCATTAAAAATATCAATATTAGATTATAATTAATATACAATTATAACTATTTACAATTTGCAAAACACAATTTTTTAATTACAAAGTACGATTTACAAAATATAATTTATGATGTTATCAATATCAAATAAATGTATTCGATTTATTCAAATGTTTAATAACATAAATAATTTGATATTGATAGCATTAACATTTGGACTTAATATTATAGCTATATATTAACACATTACCGTCCTGAGACATAAAAATATGTTTTTTCTTGACTGCTCGTAAAATGTCGGAGACATATAAATAGGGTTTATCTTAAAATATGCCGGCTACACGCAAAAGTTTTCGCGCAAACAGCTCGGACCGTAATGTGTTAATTTACACATTTATATGATATACTTTTAATTTTTAAAATCAAATATAACATGCTAAAATATATCTTGAACATTTATAATTATGCAATTTGTTTAATCTTCTTGAAAATAATTTTGATAATTTAATTTAATTTTTAAAACATTTTTAAAAAGAAATTCAATTTAATTTTTGAAGAATAATTTTAAATTATTAAAAAGAATTACAAAAGTATCCAAAATATACGTATAATATAAAATTTATTAAAAATTTCTACATAGTCTAAACAAGGCTGATTAGCGATGATAAATTACGCGATATTTATTATTAATAATCGACATTTAAGAATAGAGAAATTAGTTTTATATAAATAACGCTTAAACATAAATAATGGTGATCAAAAGGGTCATTAATAAAATTATTGATAGTTTTTTCGATTGTAGAAGAAAGTATTTGCATTACTGGCGCATTTTATGTAGATTATTAATATTCAAAACGCGAAAAGATAGATCAAGCTTCGATGTAAATCAATGATTAAAGTACAAGATAAATAACGATTTAAAATTCGCGAGAGAGCGATAACGAATAAATAAATAACGAATAAATTAATAGTTGATTACGATATGCATAATTTTTGTAATATGATAATCGAAACCGCTAATAGACAGCGTGCGACATAATTATTATCAAACAAATGCGAAGATATTTCGAGACATTTGAGATTTATAATATTTGCGAATATAGAATTTATTACAAATTTTTAGAAGATAAATCGTGATTTACAATTCGCGAGAAGACGCGACAAATAAATAAATCGACAATATTCGGAATATTTGATTGCGATAGGTATAATTTTTATAATATAATCGGAGCCCCTAATAGACACGCGTGATATAATTAATAGAGAATAACGGGTTTAATAGAGAATAACGGAACGAATAATTTTATCAAAGTCTCTCTCTAATAATTTAACTATCTAACTATATCTCTAACTATCGATGTATTAGTAGAGTTTAATAAGATTTATATAATGATTTAAATAATCGCGATTTTAATCATTAATAAAATTATCGATCATCTTCTTAAATAGTAAAAAAAATATTTGCACTATTAGCGCAGACTATAAAAGACAATATTCAAAGACGTGGAAAGGTAGACAAAGTTTCGACGTATAAGTCAACGATTAAATTATAAGATAATATTAAGTTATAAGATAAATCGCGATTTACAATTCGCGAGAAGACGCGACAAATAAATAAATCGACAATATTCGGAATATTTGATTGCGATATGTACAATTTTAATAATATAATCGGAGCACCTAATAGACACGCGCGATATAATTACTATCACGCACAAGTGCAAAGATATTTCGACAGATATTTAAGGTCTGTAATATTTGCGAATTTATTTGCGATTAATACGCTATTTTATAGAAATATCGCGATTGAAAAATACATATTGAAAATACATACATCTCGCGCATGATTAGTTAAATGAAATAAAATGAATCTTAAGACTTTACAATTTTGAATATAATTAACATATAATTAAAAAATCGCGTTGTTTGCCACGTTTAATAGAGAATAACGGAACGAATAATTTTATCAAAATCCCTCTCTAATAATTTAACTATCTAACTATATCTCTAACTATCGATGTATTAGTAGAGTTTAATAAGATTTATATAATGATTTAAATAATCGCGATTAATCATTAATAAAATTATCGGTCATCTTCTTAAATAGCAAAAAAAAATATTTGCACTACTAGCGAAGACTATAAAAAACAATATTCAAAGACGCGGAAAGATAGACAAAGTTTCGACGTATAAGTCAACGATTAAATTATAAGATAAATCGCGATTTAAAATTCCCGAGAAAACGCGACGAATAAATATAATGATCGAAGCTCTCAATAGACACGAGCGCGATATAATTATTATCACGTAAGTATAAAAAATCAAAAATATTTCAACAATTATTTGAGGTCTGTAATGTTTGTGAATATACAATTCACCGACCGATTTACTTGCAAATTTTTATAAGATAAATCGCGATTTAAAATACGCGATAAACCGCGACGAATAAATAAATCGATAATATTCAAAATATTCAATTGCAGATACGCGAGTGACATACTGGTAATATCCGATAAAAAGAGGAGCGATCTTAAAAATGGAGAACGATTAACATCTTGTTTCTACATCAGATTTCGCAAGATCAATCTGCGAAGAAAAGTTAAGTGATCCATTGAACGTCGGGAATTTCACTGTAGGAGGGAACGAATCCTGGATCTTCCGGACTATTCCCGATAGCAATGATTTCAGTATTAAATCAAAGACAATTATCCCTCGTCATTATTTTCAATTCGCGAAATTGATATTCACGTCAAAAAACATGTTCTTCCATTACTAAGAAATATATTTCTTTATTGAAAATTAAATGGATATAACCTTTGTTATTGAAATGTGATTACGAACAATTATATTTATAAATAATAAAATATATGCATTATTGGAGTTTATGTTGAATGTGCGAACACATAATTTGGGGTACCGTCGCGCGCGAGACGAATCGAACCCGATAACAGCAAGATTTAAAAAATTTCAATTCGAATAGTGTTCAAAATAAAATAAATGAAATAATTTTAAATATATAATTAATTCTAGATTAATTATCTAGATTCTTATTCTTGTAACGTTTAAATTAATAATTTTTTTCTTTTAATCAATATCTTACTGATATAGGGGTACCCATTCGATTCGTCTCTAAATTTTTAAGTATTCGCACATTTTATGTAACATTCATGTATAATTTCGCGTATATATATATATATAATATATTATATTAACAAAAATTATAAAAATATTTTGGATACGTTAATTTGTGCATGTATTTTAAATAATTTTTTCAAATTAACTAATAATTAATAAAATATATTCGTTCGTAATCATTTTTATCATAAAAATTAATAAAAATTAATTAAATTATGAAATTATTTAAAAAATTAAAATTTATACACAACGCTATATCCATATTTAATCTACTATTAAATCTTTCTGGCGTTATATAGACAATAATGATACCAATCCTAATAATGAAGAACATTTTTTAACGAAGAAAAGAAAAGATACATTTCTCTCATCTAAATATATATTATTTAAATTAATTCGACGTTAAAGAAGCGTATCGTCGTTGAATTACTACCGAAATCATTGCTTTCGGAAATTGCCAGGAAAACCTGGGATTAGTTCCAATCTTACAATAAAAATTCCCAATTTTTAACAGGCCACCGAACTAGACGTCGCGAATGGATCTCACAAGAACCGGTGAGAAATAATTCTCCATGATGAAAATCGTTTCGACTTTTCGGCGTCTTACGAGTCTTTACGAGTCACGCAATTTTTATTAACGTTTATTTAACGGAAGAAACAACGATAACTCTTTTATTAAAACGACAATCTCGTCTAAGAATGCGAAAAGAACGCGGGAAAAACACGGTGATTTCGCAACCGTAACTTATTAATTTATTTATGAATATTTTCCGATACGAAATTCGTAAGTATAAATATAACTGAAGAAACAAATTATTAAATTCATAATATTTAACTCGCGATTCTATAATATCGAAGGTGATCGCTAAATTTTGTGAAGCTAATATTTAATCGTTGACTCATCACATCGAATCTTCACACTCTTATTCGATAACTCTTTATATTTAATTAGCAATATTTAGGAATATTATCTAACGAGAGGGACAGTGATAAAAATCTTTTGTTAAAACGATAATTTTGTATAAGAACTTATATTAAAAATTTTCTATTTGATCGCGCGATGTATATACTTAATATGTATACCTATACATTAGACGGCTCTCCCGGTTTCGGTACGAGCAAAAATCCCATTTCACTTATGAGAATCAACTTCGAGCCAACCGGTCGGGATTGCAACGATACAACGAGCAAGGACTAAGCCCAAACCGGAAAGAAGACGAAACGATTGACGGAAATAGAGGAAAATGAAGTTCACCAACTCTTTTTCGCGCAATTATCCTATCTCGTATCGAACCTGGACCCGCTAAGCACGATTTCAGGTGCTCCGCCCGGACATATTATGCCTCCCGCGGTTGCTATATGCTACACCAGGCTAGTAGACGGCAAAAGAAGAGGATACCCACATTTTTTAAATGCTTACATTCAGCAATTTAGAAAATGGGGAGGCAACCCCTTTTACCGAGCGAAAATCGTGCCTAGGGGAATCCACTCGACTCCTCGACAGGGTTAACACACGCAGTGCGTGTGGCTGTAGACGAGCAAAGAGAAGGGACCCATTGACGACCATTCCGAGCAATCGATCGAGTTCTAACTAATTCGGGCCGAATCACTTGACGAAGCACGAAGCAAGAGTGTACGTTGCATAGCAACGTGTGCAAACTCGAAACATCCCAGTTAGTTGGCATCGGAAGTAGAGACTCGTGACAATATAAGGAAATTGGGATTTTTATACGAAAAGTCCAACGCGGAAGCGCGAAAACGCGACGACGCGAGAATACTACAACGGGGAAACACGGTAATGCCGCCGTCCGCGACATGTCGACGGCACCGACGATGGAAAGTCGATGACGCAATGTAATTCTTTTATTAAAACGACAATCTCGTCTAAGAAGAACGCGAAAAAGAACGTGGGAAAAACATGGGTGTTTTTCGCAACCGTAATTTATTAATTTATTTATGAATATTTTCCGATACGGATTTCGTAAATACAAATATAACTGAAAAGCAAATTATTAAATTCATAATAATTAACTCGCAATCCTATAATAGCGAAGGTGATCGTTAAATTTTGTGAAGCTAATATCTAATCGTTGACTTATCACATCGAATCTTCACACTCTTATTCGATAATTCTTTATATTTAATTAGCAATATTTAGGAATATTATCTGACGAGAGGGACAGCGATAAAATTCTTTTGTTAAAACGGTAATCTTTTATAAGGATGCGAAAAGAACGCGAAAAGAACCCAGAAAGAACGCGAAAAGAACTCGGAAAGAACGCGAAAGGAATGCGGAAAAAACGCGGAAAAAACACGGAAAGAACACGGTATTTTCGCAATCATAATTTAATAATTTATTTTAAGAATATTCAGCTCCGCGCGATATGGAATTCATAAATAGATAAATCTAACGGAAAGCGTATCATTAAATTTAATAATTGACTCGCGATTTTATAACAAAGGCGTCTGTCGAATTTTATAACGCTTATATTTAATCATTAATTTAGCATCGAATTTTTACATTTTATATAAAAATTTTCCAAATTTATTAATGACTCTGATATGAAAATATAAATTGTTACTCTTTTATGAATATTTAAAAAATATATACTATAGAAATAAATATGTTAATTTAATGAATTACTATTATATAATCATTATACGTATACTTTCGATAATTTTTCGTGTAATTTACATAAGAATGAATTTACGTAATTTACAATCTTCTTAAACATTTATACATTTTGCAATTTCTTGTAGTATTCCTGAAAATAATTTTAATAATTTAAATTAATAATTTAAATATTTTCATTTTTAAAGCATTTTTAAAAATAAATTTAATTTAATTTTTTAAACTGAAATAAAGCCAAATTACAAATTTCTCTATATTATATTAGACTGCTAACACGGCCATATCTCATATGATAAAATGTAAAACAAAAGCAACCATTTATAACTGGACAGAATTTATACCGGGTATCACAAAATTTAACATAACATAACTATCGCTTTCGAAAGATGCAATTGTAATTTATATGAGTATCGCTTGTATATTTATTTTAATAATTGCTGGTTATTGCTTATATTTATTTAAATACTATATTTTAATATTTTGTAACTACTTATGTTCATTTTAATCACTATCTCATAGAAGTTTATATTTATTTTAATAAATGCCGGCAAAAATTGAAGTACGATATAATATGTATATTAATCTAATCTGTATATGTATGTCCTGCCCAAATGTAAATGATTATCCTGGCTTCAGCTGTTAGCAGCCTGGTATAATATATGAAATTCTTATAATATAAAAGTCTCTGTGCAGATTACCAATAAAAATTGATTGATATTATAATAATATATATAATTAATAAATTTTTTATAGTAATGCATAATTTAAAATAAAATAAAATTAATATGTGTATAACATTTGTCATATTACATTTATCACATTACAAGTTATTTCATTAATTAATCATTTGGCTTTACATTAAGTTTAAAAACAATATCTACAACAAATGTTGTAATGGATGAGCTAATAAGAAATTAGAGTAAGATAAGTGAATAAGATAAATGCGCGTTATAAGCGAATAAATTAGCATTAGATGTAATTGATACAGTTTTTAGTGTTCTTTATTTTTAATAAATTAGGTAAAATCTACAAAAATAATCTTTTCTCTATCTTTCTTCTTTATAATTGAAATACTGCAATATATTTTCGCAATGGATGCAATATATTTCGAACGAATTTATTAAAAGTTATTTAATTTAATCTATTCTAGCTCATCCATTTTAAGGCAACGGATTTATCTACAATCTGTATGAATCCGTTACTTTAAAATTAAATAAAAGTTTTTATCACTTACCGGAGCATTGATGTGCCACAGCGGAGTTGTCGAAGCTACGTTGTCTGTAACATACAAATATAAAATTCATTTATAACAAAACTCAAAATACAATCAATATTTCAAAAAATTATTATTGTGCGGAATTTCATATCCGGTGTGTAAAATAATAAGCAGATATAAACACGTGAAAAGATTTTATAAATTTTAAAATTACTTTTTAAATAGAAATTTTTATATATGATTTTTATAAAAATCTTTCTCTCTAATTTTCTCTTTAATTCCTTTAAATTATAAGAACGAGAATTATATTCACCATCAGGTTGCTTCGCCGATGCAAGATGCCTCTCCCAGGCCTTCTCCTCCTCTCACAATAGTTTTTGTTGGTCTGTAACATACAAAGAAGATTCAAATTGTAGTCACGGTCAAAAAATTATTATTATATGCATTTAATTTTGCGTACGATTTATAACAATTGATATACAAATAATAAATATTCACCATCAGGTTGCTTCGCCGATGCAAGATGCCTCTCCCAGGCCTCCTCCTCCTCTCACAATAGTTTTTGTTGGTCTGTAACATACAAAGAAGATTCAAATTGTAGTCACGGTCAAAAAATTATTATTATATGCATTTAATTTTATATCCGACACACATAAATAATAAGCAGATAAACAATTTTATAAATTTTGAAAAAAATTCTACTAATAAGTAATAATTTAATAATTCTATCAAAAGCTATTCGAACGTAGAAACTTTTAAATTACAGTTTTTATGTAAAAATTTCTCTCTTTTTCTCTTGTTTAAGTCATATAAATAAAAAATCAAATTACGCGATTAATTACTTAATTTAAATCGCGCGTACGCAATTAATAAATAATTATATATAAGCGATAATTTATTTACCATAGAGTTGCTTCACAGGTGCCTGATGCCTCTCCCAGGCCTCCTCCTCCTCTCATGTTGTTGACGCGCGATACTTTCAACGGCACTCCCGCACTCACGAGCGATATTTTTATATCGCTATTTCCGCTATTTTACGCGCGATACTTAACGGTATCCGCACTATTTCGGTATGATAAAAAATTTTCTATTTGATCGCGCGATGTATATACTTAATATGTATACCTTGAACGGTACTCCCGGTTTCGGTACGAGCGAAAATCCCATTTCACTTATGAGAATCAACTTCGAGCCAACCGGTCGGGATTGCAACGATACAACGAGCAAGGACTAAGCCCAAACCGGAAAGAAGACGAAACGATTGACGGAAATAGAGGAAAATGAAGTTCACCAACTCTTTTTCGCGCAATTATCCTATCTCGTATCGAACCTGGACCCGCTAAGCACGATTTCAGGTGCTCCGCCCGGACATATTATGCCTCCCGCGGTTGCTATATGCTACACCAGGCTAGTAGACGGCAAAAGAAGAGGATACCCACATTTTTTAAATGCTTACATTCAGCAATTTAGAAAATGGGGAGGCAACCCCTTTTACCGAGCGAAAATCGTGCCTAGGGGAATCCACTCGACTCCTCGACAGGGTTAACACACGCAGTGCGTGTGGCTGTAGACGAGCAAAGAGAAGGGACCCATTGACGACCATTCCGAGCAATCGATCGAGTTCTAACTAATTCGGGCCGAATCACTTGACGAAGCACGAAGCAAGAGTGTACGTTGCATAGCAACGTGTGCAAACTCGAAACATCCCAGTTAGTTGGCAACGGAAGTAGAGACTCGTGACAATAAATGAAATTGGGATTTTATATGAAAAGTCCAAAAGTTCCGCGAAAACGCGACGACGCGAGAATACTACAACGCGAAAACGCGGTAACGAAGCGCTTGCCGTCCGCGGCACGTTGACGGCACCGACGACGCGAAAGGGTACTTAGCTTCCCATTCAGGCACCTTAAGATTTATCATAAATAGAAAAATTTAAGATAAACCTCAAGGCACCATCCAAGTACTAAGCCCTCCCACCACGACAAGGTGTACCCCATGGGAGGGTTATATTATATATAATTTTATATATAATATAATACATAATTTGAAATTTATTTTGTAATATAGTACATAAATTTAAATTCGCAAATATAAACGATAAATGAAAATATAAAAGATAAAAGAAAATCTATTATATAAAGCTATGTTCAAAATAATTGATTTTAAAACTAATTATTGCGCGCAATTAATTTTTACTTTTAAATAGATATATTTTAATGTTATATATCGCGTAATTACAAAATAATTTATATTTCTTATATATAAACTTTTAAAAATATGATAAATAAAAAAATTTCTATTTTTTTATACATGAAATATTTAAATAAATATATTAATATGAAATGTTTTATAAAATATAAGAAGTATCTGAAAATATTAATTAATAAACAATTTTATAAATGTTTTAATTATTTTAAAATAAAATGGAATATTTTTTATAAGTATATGTATTATATATGTTACAATTTAAAATCACTATTGAATCACTATCAAAGAAATAAAACGAAACGAGAAATATGTATATTTTGAATATATATACTATTGATAAATAATTTATATATTGTTGCGTCCACGGAACGATATATATCGAACGCGGGTGACACAATCGGCATGCGCTGACGCTCGTGCACTCGTAAATAATAACGCGATTTAAGGTGCACAAGAATTTTAATAAATCGCGAGTAACATACAAGAATTCAGAATAATCGTAAAACGGATCACAAATAGACGCGCGTCCGCACAACTTGACAGCTAGGCTTAGACTCTCTGACAGTCGTTGTTTATAGCAATATCTTGACAACGCGCGCGAAAACGATCTTCTTCGAAAGAATTCAACGGGTGACGAATACAGTCAGCGGGACGGGACGCGGGGACGCAACAATATAATAAATAATGAATATGATAAATAATTTATATTAATGACGCAACAATATAATAAATAATGAATATGATAAATAATTTATATTAATGACTTACATCATATCTTATTGATCCATCCACTTCCAGAACCTCCTTTTTTCTTTTGCTTCCTTCGCTCTTTCCTCGTGGCACTTTAATCCTTGTTGCACTCATTTGAATTCCTCGTTGCACTTACACTTATTCACGAAAAGTTCCTCATTGCACTTGCAATTGTGTTTAGAGAAAGAATTTGATAATATATGAAACGTCTCACATCACTACTTCACTGCTCAAGAGCCACCGAGCGAATGATCGTAAGTCAAGAACATTACCGTGGTACTGTTTATATCGCCAGGGTCGACTATGTAAGGAAAGAATTTGATAATATATGAAACGTCACTACTTTATTGCTCAAGAGCCACTGAGCGAATGATCGTAAGTCAAGAACATTACCGCGGTACTGTTTATATCGTCAGGGTCGACTATGTAAAGAAAGAATTTGATAATATATGAAACGTCACTACTTTATTGCCCAAGGTTACTGTGCGAATGATCATAAATCAAAAACATTACCGCGGTACTGTTTATATCGCCAAAGTCAACTTATACTACGTTATTATTATAATTTATCGTTGAAATATTCTATAAGTGATTGCCGATTAAGAAAATTTAAAGTATTGGTTGAAATTTATTTAATTCTAATAAGTATTGTTAGGGAAATTATTATAATAAGCATCAATAATCGAAAAATCATAACAAAATTAATTCTTTTATCCCTTTTTATGTATCCCCTATTTCAATTTTTATTCGCAGTAATTAATGATTGCGATTCGATTTATCGTTGCGATATACAGTTTCATGTCGTTTATCATAAATTAATTAATTTTTAATTATTAATAATTATATCAAATTATGTTTCGATACTATCGTAATCGTGTTTAGAAAAAAAAAATTCGACAATATGTGAAGCGTTTCGCACTACTACTTTATTGCTCGAGTGTCACCGTGCAAATGATAAAACCGTAACATATTAATAATAGCGCGCTACTGTTTATATTGCCAAAGTCGAACACCGTGTTATTGATAATTCATGTATATATGCGTGGAATAAATTAAATTATACGAATATTTTAAAGTATAAATTAATTATTTATTAAACGATTAATATATCTCACAAAACTTTAACTATATGACTTTTATCATTCGATCATTTTATCACGCGTTCTCAATTTGAATTGTATTTAGATTGTTAGAAAGTTGAGTGAGAGAGAGAGAGAGAGAGAGTGAGGGAGGGAGAGAGAGGGAGGGAGAGAGAGGGAGGGAGAGAGAGAGATAAAACACTCGAATAAATACATTTAATTTTTAAGTATCGTTAAAGAAATAATTATTCTTATAAAGATCACAATAAAACGATAATTTATAATTTTAATTCTTGTCGTACACTTATATTTTTAAAACAATACGTCAAAATTTAAATACAAGTATAATCAATTAATACTCTTTATAGATCTATTCTTTATAAAACTCAAAATAATTCATTTTGTAAAACTAATTATTAAGCGCAATCAATTGTTTGATCTTTTATCTCTGATATTGATACTTTAAATGTAAAACTGGTAAAAAATATTTCTTTTATTATAAATTTTAAAAAAATGTAATTAAAAATAAAGAGAGTATGTTAATTTTTCTATATGAAATATTTAAATAATTATATTATTTTAAAAATATTTTCTAAAATATTAAAATATTTCTATATAAAAGTATTAATTAATAACAAAAATATTATAGATGCTTTATTATAGATACTTTAAATGTGTTAAAGTAAAATCTGGAATATTTTATACATGCATTATGTGATTTTTAGTGCGAATTATATATACTATCGAGAAAATGAAAAAATAATAAGCAATATATCTATTTTGAAAATAATATATATAAATAATGAATAATTTTATATATATATATATATATATATATATATATATATATATATATATATATATATATACGGTACATGTATATTAATACGAATTATAGATTCGAAAGTTTAATATAATTTAAAGTCATGATACAATAATCGTTTAATTAATAATTAATTTAACAATATATACGTATTTCTTACTACTATATCTTTACTATTCGAGTGTCGCTGTGTGAATGATACCAAGGCCGTACGACATGAACACTACCGCGCTATTGTTTACATCGTCAAGGCCGAACACCGGGCCCATTTATTGTCCATTCGTCATATCGAAATATATTTTACGTATTTTAATACAGCAAATAATTTTTCAATATCGATCGCGATCGCCTCTAGAAAAGGAATTTAACGGAGCACCATTAATTTACTCTTTGAGTGTCGTCGCGCGAATAATAATATAGCAGAAAAATTAGTCCGAAAGATCGAAAACCGTGTTATTATTATTTTTTTATAGAAACATTTTTCAAGCCTACGACATATAAACATTAGCGCGCTATTGTTTACGCCGCCAAGGTCGGTGTTATTGTCTGTTCGTCATCGAAATATTTTACGTACTTTAACATATATATACATGGAATATAATATATTAAAATATATACAAGTATTTTAGATTATATAGATTTTTTAATTATATGATTATATATTTATTTAAAGATTGATGGAGTCTTTCATTATGTTAATTGTTTAGATCCACGACTCAATTGTTTTACTGCGCGTTCTCACAATCCGAATTATATTTAAATATTTATAAATATTAAAGAAATAATTTCTGTGCTCGTAAAAATCGATTTCATATCGAAATAATAATTTATTATTTTAGATATCTGTTATTATGATTCTTAGTTGATTAAATGAATAAATTATGAAATATACGGGAAATATTTAGAATATTAATAAATATTCTAAAACACTATAATTAAGTTAGTTTTCATTAAGTATTTTTTGAGTTATGAGGCTTGAAATCATTTCTTAATTTTACATAAACCGTAAAATATCTTGTAAAATATTCATTTTTCGATTATCTTACCTTAATACTTTTACGTACAAAATAATGAGAGAAATCAATTGGTGTAAATAAAACACAGTTATTTTTACGAAAAAATATGTAATTGTTAATTGCATATGTTTTCTTTACACCAATTGATTCCTCTCATTATTTTGTACGTAAAAGTATTAAGGTAAGATAATCGAAAAATGAATATTTTACAAGATATTTTACGGTTTATGTAAAATTAAGAAATGATTTCAAGCCTCATAACTCGGAAAGTACTTAATGAAAACTAACTTAATTATAGTGTTTTAGAAAGCTCTCGAGATGAGCTACAAGAATATGTAATAAAAAATAGAAGGTTCCATTTAAAAAAATTAAGTTGATCTTGAAATCTCCTTAATGCCTTCATCTATAAAAATATCGTTTGTACCATACGATGTCCCCCTCTGTGTCAAACATCTTTTGGTATAAAAATTTTTTCATAGCTCTTCAACTTTAGCTAATATTCACATCAGTTACTTTATACGAATTACCCTGTATATAGATATTAATTATGTGTTATTTATAAAAATTAATTAATCATATTGTTATAATAAATAATTTTCCGATGTTGATCGCGATCGTATCTGTAGAAAAGAAATTTAACGGCGAATGTTGACAGACGAAGATATTTTAGCAAACATTTGTGATCCGTATTGTTTATGAACATAAAATTCACTGTCCGATTTATTTGCGATTAATATATACGCGACTTTATACGAATTTCACGATTGAGAATAAAATACATATCCTATTCCGCGCATGATTAGCTGAATAAGAAGAAATGAGCTCTATAAGTTTTAAAATATAATTAAAAATCGCGTTGTGACGTTTAATAGAAAATAACGGAACGAATGATTTTCAAAGTCCCTCTAATAATCGATGTAATAGTAGAGTTTAATAAGATTTAAATAATGTAAAGAATCACGATTAAAAAAGTCATTAATATAGTCATCGATCGTCTTTTAAATTATAGAAGAAAATATTTGCACTACCAGCATTTTGCGCGAACTATTAAAAACAATATTCAAAGACGTGGAAAGTTAACCATATTATTTTAATGTATAAGTCAACGATTAAATTATAAGATAAATCGCGATTTAAAATTCCCGAGAAAACGCGACGAATAAATATAATGATCGAAGCTCTCAATAGACACGAGCGCGATATAATTATTATCACGTAAGTATAAAAAATCAAAAATATTTCAACAATTATTTGAAGTCTGTAATGTTTGTGAATATACAATTCACCGACCGATTTACTTGCGAATTTTTATAAGATAAATCGCGATTTAAAATTCGCGATAAAACGCGACGAATAAATAAATCGATAATTCAAAATATTCAATTGCAGATACGCGAGTGACATACCGGTAATATCCGATAAAAAGAGGAGCGATCTTAAAAGTGGGAAGCGACTTCAACTTGTCTTATTTCTTCTATTTCGGAACTCGCGAAATCGATTTACAATGAAGAGTTAAGTGATTCATTAAACATCAGAAGTCCCACTATAAGAAGGAATGAATCTCCGATCTTCCTGATGGCTCCCGATAACAGTGATTTCGGCAGCGAATTAACGACTGTTACCCTTATAATTATTTTTAATATATGAGATTAAAATTCGCGTGAAAAAAAACATGTTCTTCCATTTTAAGAAATATCTTTTTTTATTAAAAAATGACTGGATATAATGATTTTTATATACATGTTACAATCGAGTATATTTAGGAAAAATGAAATACATGCGCTTTTATCGTTGCTCGGTTAAATGTGTGAATAATAATAATTTTAGGGTACCAAATGTGCTCGAGACAAATCAAATCTGATAACAGCGAGATTTAAAAAAAAATTCAATTTGAATATTTAGCAACATCAAATGAAAAAGTATCAAGGAATTAATTTTTCTGTTGCATTTAACAGTTAACACTTAGCAATAAAACGATAATTGATTTTATTGTGATTTTTATAAGAATAATTATTTCTTTAACGATACTTAAAGATTAAGTGTATTTTATTCGATATTTTATCATTCAACTTTTTAACAATCTAAATACAATTCAAATTATTATTAATTTTAATTCTTGTCACACACTTCTATTTTTAAATCAATATGTCAAAAATTAAATTCAAATATAATCAATTAATATTCTTATAGATCTATTCTTTATAAAACTCAAAATAATTTATTTTGTAAAACTAATAATTACGCGCAATCAATTTTTTTATCTTTTAAGAGAGATTTATCTCTGATATTAATACTTTAAATGTAAAACTAGCAAAAAAATGTTTCTTTATTATAAATTTTTGAAAAATATAATTATATATAGAGAGTATGTTAATTTTCATATATGAAATATTTAAATAATTATATTATTTTAAAAATATTTTATAAGATATTAAAATATTTATATATAAAAGTATTAATTAATAACAAAAATATTATAAATGTTTTATTATAGATACTTTAAATGTGTTAAAATAAAACCTGGAATATTTTATACATGCATTATATTACGTGATTTTTAGAGCGAATTATATATACCATTGAGAAAATGAAAAAATAATAAGCAATATGTCTATTTTCAAATTAATATATATTGTTGCGTCCCCGGAACGATATGTATCGAACGCGCGCGACACAATTGATCGGCACACGCTCGCTCTCGCGCACTCGAAAATAATAATACGGTTCTTTGAAACACAAGAACCACGAAACATAGAACCACGAGAAACATACAAGAACTCAGATAATTCGTAAAACGAAACACAGATTTTAACGCGCGACCGCTCAGCTTGACAGCTGGGCTCAGACTCAGCTGACCGTCGTTGATGTTAAACAATCTCTTAACAACGCGCGCGGAGACGATCTTCTTCCATCGACGTACTTCCCGACAGAATAACGGATGGCGTATACATCCACAGGAACGAGACGCGGGGACGCAACAATATAAATAATAAATAATTTTTATAAATTACTCACCGCATATCTCTCTGGCTGCTTCAGGCTCTCTCACTGTTCTCTAGCTGTCCGATACTTTTCCAGATATCCTTCTCCTTTCTTCATCCTTTGCTTGCACCTTCACAGCACTCATGTTCACTCGCGAACAAACAATTGATTATATTTAGTCATATGTAGAAACGATTGCGAGACACTTTGCACGGCACTCCCGATCACGGAATAATTACGAGAGACGCACTTTAATATATCGTATAAGGGATAGAGAAGTACGATTCGCTCGACGTTTTTATGAGATCAAATTAAATACTAATTCATTACAAATGTTGTTTTCATTATTGATATATATATGCAGTACATGTATATTAATACGAATTATAGAATCGAAAGTTTAATAAAAAAGTGAAAGTCATGATACAATAATTGTTTAATTAATAATTAATTTAAGAATATACGACGAATATATTCGCACTACGATCTTTACTGCTCGAGTGTTGCCGTGTGAATGATACCAAGACCGTATGACTAGCGCGCTATTGTTTACATCGTCAAGGCCGAACACCGTGTTATTGTCCGTTCGTCATATCGAAATATATTGTATTATATTATATTATATTTTATATTATAATATAATATAATATAAATATGTTAAAGTACGTAAAATATTTCGATGACGAACAATACAGACAATAATACCGACCTTGGCGTAAACAATACATATTTATATTATATTATATTATATTATATTATATTATATTATATTTTACGTATTTTAATACAGCATATAATTTTTCGATATTGATCGCGATCGCGTCTAGAAAAGGATTTAACGGAGCGCCTTGTACTACTACTTTACTCTTTGAGTGTCGTCGCGCGAATAATAATATAGCCGAAAAATTAGTCCGAAAGATCGAAAACCGTGTTATTATTATTTTTTTATAGAAACATTTTTCAAGCCTACGACATATAAACATTAGCGCGCTATTGTTTACGCCGCCAAGGTCGGTGTTATTGTCTGTTCGTCATCGAAATATTTTACGTACTTTAACATATATATACATGGAATATAATATATTAAAATATATACAAGTATTTTAGATTATATAGATTTTTTAATTATATGATTATATATTTATTTAAAGATTGATGGAGTCTTTCATTATGTTAATTGTTTAGATCCACGACTCAATTGTTTTACTGCGCGTTCTCACAATCCGAATTATATTTAAATATTTATAAATATTAAAGAAATAATTTCTGTGCTCGTAAAAATCGATTTCATATCGAAATAATAATTTATTATTTTAGATTTCTGTGACTATATATATATGATTCTTAGTTGATTAAATGAATAAATTATGAAATATACGATTCGAGAATTTTCGTCGCGATATACAGGGTGACTCATATAAAGTGACCGATGTGAATATTAGCTAAAGTTGAAGAGCTATGAAAAAATTTTTATACCAAAAGATGTTTGACACAGGGGGACATCGTATGGTACAAACGATATTTTTATAAATGAAGACATTAAGGAGATTTCAAGATCAACTTAATTTTTTTAAATGGAACCCCCTATTTTTTATTACATATTCTTGTAGCTCATCTTGAGAGCTTTCTAAAACACTATAATTAAGTTAGTTTTCATTAAGTACTTTCCGAGTTATGAGGCTTGAAATCATTTCTTAATTTTACATAAACCGTAAAATATCTTGTAAAATATTCATTTTTCGATTATCTTACCTTAATACTTTTACGTACAAAATAATGAGAGAAATCAATTGGTGTAAATAAAACAAATAGTTATTTTTACGAAAAAATATGTAATTGTTGATTGCAAATTACATATGTTTTCTTCGAAACAACTATATGTTTTCTTTACACCAATTGATTCCTCTCATTATTTTGTACGTAAAAGTATTAAGGTAAGATAATCGAAAAATGAATATTTTACAAGATATTTTACGGTTTATGTAAAATTAAGAAATGATTTCAAGCCTCATAACTCGGAAAGTACTTAATGAAAACTAACTTAATTATAATGTTTTGGAAAGCTCTCGAGATGAGCTACAAGAATATGTAATAAAAAATAGGAGGTTCCATTTAAAAAAATTAAGTTGATCTTGAAATCTCCTTAATGCCTTCATCTATAAAAATATCGTTTGTACCATACGATGTCCCCCTCTGTGTCAAACATCTTTTGGTATAAAAATTTTTTCATAGCTCTTCAACTTTAGCTAATATTCACATCGGTCACTTTATATGAATTACCCTGTATATAATTATTAATTATGTGTTATTTATAAAAATAAATTAATCATATTGTTATAATAAATAATTTTCCGATGTTGATCGCGATCGTATCTGTAGAAAAGAAATTTAACGTATGTTGACAGACGAAGATATTTTAGCAAACATTTGTGATTCGTATTGTTTATGAACATAAAATTCACTGTCCGATTTATTTGCGATTAATATATACGCGACTTTATACGAATTTCACGATTGAGAATAAAATACATATCCTATTCCGCGCATGATTAGCTGAATAAGAAGAAATGAGCTCTATAAGTTTTAAAATATAATTAAAAATCGCGTTGTGGCCACGTTTAATAGAAAATAACGGAACGAATGATTTTCAAAGTCCCTCTAATAATCGATGTAATAGTAGAGTTTAATAAGATTTAAATAATGTAAAGAATCACGATTAAAAAAGTCATTAATATAGTCATCGATCGTCTTTTAAATTATAGAAGAAAATATTTGCACTACCAGCATTTTGCGCGAACTAATAAAAACAATATTCAAAGACGTGGAAAGATAAACAAAGCTTTAATGTATAAGTCAACGATTAAATTATAAGATAAATCGCGATTTAAAATTCCCGAGAAAACGCGACGAATAAATATAATGATCGAAGCTCTCAATAGACACGAGCGCGATATAATTATTATCACGTAAGTATAAAAAATCAAAAATATTTCAACAATCATTTGAAGTCTGTAATGTTTGTGGATATACAATTCACCGACCGATTTACTTGCGAATTTTTATAAGATAAATCGCAATTTAAAATTCGCGATAAACCGCGACGAATAAATAAATCGATAATTCAAAATATTCAATTGCAGATACGCGAGTGACATACCGGTAATATCCGATAAAAAAAGGAGCGATCTTAAAAGTGGGAAGCGACTTCAACTTGTCTTATTTCTTCTATTTCGGAACTCGCGAAATCGATTTACAATGAAGAGTTAAGTGATTCATTAAACATCAGAAGTCCCACTATACGAAGGAATGAATTCCCGATCTTCCTGATGGCTCCCGATAACAGTGATTTCGGCAGCGATATAATAAAAAAAGATATTTCTTAAAATGGAAGAACATGTTTCTTTTCACGCGTATTTTAATCTCATATATTAAAAATGATAATAAGGGTAACGACTGTTACCCTTATTATCATTTTTAATATATGAGATTAAAATACGCGTGAAAAGAAACATGTTCTTCCATTTTAAGAAATATCTTTTTTTATTAAAAAATGACTGGATATAATGATTTTTATATACATGTTACAATCGAGTATATTTAGGAAAAATGAAATACATGCGCTTTTATCGTTGCTCAGTTAAATGTGTGAATAATAATAATTTTAGGGTACCAAATGTGCTCGAGACAAATCAAATCTGATAACAGCGAGATTTAAAAAAAAATTCAATTTGAATATTTACCAACATCAAATGAAAAAGTATCAAGGAATTAATTTTTCTGTTGCATTTAACAGTTAACACTTAGCAATGAAACGATAATTTATTTTATTGTGATTTTTATAAGAATAATTATTTCTTTAACGATACTTAAAGATTAAGTGTATTTTATTCGATATTTTATCATTCAACTTTTTAACAATCTAAATACAATTCAAATTATTATTAATTTTAATTCTTGTCACACACTTCTATTTTTAAATCAATATATCAAAAATTAAATTCAAATATAATCAATTAATATTCTTATAGATCTATTCTTTATAAAACTCAAAATAATTTATTTTGTAAAACTAATTATTACGCGCAATCAATTTTTTTATCTTTTAAGAGAGATTTATCTCTGATATTAATACTTTAAATGTAAAACTAGCAAAATAATGTTTCTTTATTATAAATTTTTGAAAAATATAATTATATAAAGAGAGCATGTTAATTTTCATATATGAAATATTTAAATAATTATATTATTTTAAAAATATTTTATAAGATATTAAAATATTTATATATAAAAGTATTAATTAATAACAAAAATATTATAAATGCTTTATTATAGATACTTTAAATGTGTTAAAATAAAACCTGGAATATTTTATACATGCATTATATTACGTGATTTTTAGAGCGAATTATATATACCATTGAGAAAATGAAAAAATAATAAGCAATATGTCTATTTTCAAATTAATATATATTGTTGCGTCCCCGGAACGATATGTATCGAACGCGCGCGACACAATTGATCGGCACACGCTCGCACTCGCGCACTCGAAAATAATAATACGGTTCTTTGAAACACAAGAACCACGAAACATAGAACCACGAGAAACATACAAGAACTCAGATAATTCGTAAAACGAAACACAGATTTTAACGCGCGACCGCTCAGCTTGACAGCTGGGCTCAGACTCAGCTGACCGTCGTTGATGTTAAACAATCTCTTAACAACGCGCGCGGAGACGATCTTCTTCCATCGACGTACTTCCCGACAGAATAACGGATGGCGTATACATCCACAGGAAAGAGACGCGGGGACACAACAATATAAATAATAAATAATTTTTATAAATTACTCACCGCATATCTCTCTGGCTGCTTCAGGCTCTCTCACTGTTCTCTGGCTGTCCGATACTTTTCCAGTTATCCTTCTCCTTTCTTCATCCTTTGCTTGCACCTTCACAGCACTCATGTTCACTCGCGAACAAACAATTGATTATATTTAGTCATATGTAGAAACGATTGCGAGACACTTTGCACGGCACTCCCGATCACGGAATAATTACGAGAGACGCACTTTAATATATCGTATAAGGGATAGAGAAGTACGATTCGCTCGACGTTTTTATGAGATCAAATTAAATACTAATTCATTACAAATGTTGTTTTCATTATTGATATATATATGCAGTACATGTATATTAATACGAATTATAGAATCGAAAGTTTAATAAAAAAGTGAAAGTCATGATACAATAATTGTTTAATTAATAATTAATTTAAGAATATACGACGAATATATTCGCACTACGATCTTTACTGCTCGAGTGTTGCCGTGTGAATGATACCAAGACCGTATGACTAGCGCGCTATTGTTTACATCGTCAAGGCCGAACACCGTGTTATTGTCCGTTCGTCATATCGAAATATATTGTATTATATTATATTATATTTTATATTATAATATAATATAATATAAATATGTTAAAGTACGTAAAATATTTCGATGACGAACAGACAATAATACCGACCTTGGCGTAAACAATACATATTTATATTATATTATATTATATTATATTATATTATATTATATTTTACGTATTTTAATACAGCATATAATTTTTCGATATTGATCGCGATCGCGTCTAGAAAAGGATTTAACGGAGCGTCTTGTATACTACTACTTTACTCTTTGAGTGTCGTCGCGCGAATGATAATAGAGCGAAAAAATTAGTCGGAAAGACTGTGTTATTATTATTTTTTATCGAAACATTTTTCAAGACTATGGCATATAAACATTAGCGCGCTAATGTTTACGCCGTCAAGGTCGGTGTTATTGTCTGTTCGTCATCGAAATATTTTACGTACTTTAACATATACACACACACACACACACACACACACACACACACACACACACACACACACACACACACACACATATACACACATGTGGAATATATTAAAGTATATAGCAACAAATATAGCAACAAATTAAATCTAAACTACCCTTAGGTAAAGAATAATTTTCTGCGCCCAAAATATCGAAAAATATCGTAAAATATCGCAATGCTAGAAATTCTAAACTATCCCTAGATAATTAATATTACCCTGCGCCTCAAAATATCGCAAAGTATCGCAATAAATTAAACCTAAACTACCCCTTGATACGGAATAATACTCCGCGCTACAAATATCGCAAGATATCGTAAAATATCGCATTGTATTTAAACTTATACTATCCCTAAATAATTAACATTACACTGCGTTCCCAAATATCGCAAAATACCGCAATATAAATAAACCTAAACTACCAATAGATACAGAATATTACTCTACGTCCGTAAATATCGCAAAATATCGTAAAATGTCGCATTGTATTTAATCTTATACTGTCCCTAGATAATTAATATTACACTGTGCCGCAAAATATCGCAATATAAATGAACTTAAACTATCCCTATAGATACAGAGTAATACTCTGCACTCCAATTATCGCACGATATCATAAAATATTATTTGGTCTGCGAATATGTTGGATATATTTGCGATAGACTATGGGAAATATATTTTTCCAAGAAAATGATTGGTTTTTTGCTAACAAATTATAAAATATTAATAGCAGAAATGGAGCGATTGAATATTTCGATAAAGAAGTCGAGGAGCAATTATTCTACCAAAAAGTCAAGAGGAAAAGTTGATTATTTTCTTACAGATATAGTTTTAAACAATAGAGCTGATATATTATGTTTAAATGTTCGCACCATCAACCTTTCAGCACAATTTCTGGTTTTATTCCGTGCTATGTACACGAAATGCCAGTGTTAAATTTTTAATATAAACGAATCTTATGGTCCTCTCTCTCTCTCTCTCTCTCTCTCTCTATATATATATATATATATATATATATATATATATATATATATATACACATAAATACATAAATATTTTGTGGTCACGGTAAATATTGTAAAATCATCGATCTTTAATAGTATCTCGTCAGTGGATATTCTTTCGAATGTTCCACTTTATAGCAAATTTTTTATATTATTTTATTATAGTTTTCATAACATCAAAATATTTAATGCTTGATGCTTTATATATTATAATACAATGTGCTAAATTATAAAGTGTAACATAATTATATAAAGTATTACTACGCATTTTTATTCAATGTATCTTCTTCTTCAAATCTTTGCAGTGTTGTAATCTGTCGCATTCCCAAGACCATAGGGACTCGTGCTTCTTCCTTCTCTCTCTCTCTCTCTCTCTCTTCATGCTTTTATCATTCTTTTACTTTCATCTTATTCAAAAAATGTAATAATTACTAATTAACGATTATAATATAATATATTATAATATAATTATTATATTCATAATTAATAATTATTAATATAATAATTATAATTACGGGGTATCTCTCTTAGTCTGACTCTTTTTCTTTGACCTATCCGGCATGGGTGACCCTACCAGTAATTAAGGTCGGTGTTCATATAGTCTTATATTTAAGATCGTTTTAAGTAAAATTTAGAAAATGTTTATTATTTCATTGAGATTGAACAGAATTTTAAGATGCGAAGACCATATTTAAGATGATTAAATATAAAAACAGATTATATAAATACCGGCCTATGTTACCGCCGGCATAGCTCTCCGGATCATTAGAGTACTCAAACCTCCTCACCCGGCAAATGCCTTCGTTAAGGTGGAGATACCATCGAGGAGGTAAAATTTTTTTATTTTATTTTCTTTTAATAGTGTAGGTTTTTCAAATTTTCCAAATAGAAAATATAATACATAGAATTTATAAAAAATATATATGTATATTATATAATTATAAAATATTATAATGTATAATTACATAGCTTGCAGTCATATAAAAATATATTACAAAATATACATTATAATTATAATACAATTTATAAATACATAAAATTTTCCGTTGAAAATATATAGTATATAATACATAATTATAACAATAATAAAAAATACATTATATATAAAACATAAAATAATACATAACAAATTGTTATATAGAATATATACATAGCATATTTTATTATATTACACGAAAATATCAGAAATGCGTACAATTTATTAGAAATTTTTAGAATGGCGTAGCGCTGATAATCTATCGCAACCAAAAGAATCATTAATAAATTTATCGATTATGTCTTTCAATAAGAAAAAGTACCCGGAATTTTAATGCATTTTGTAAGGTTTTCTAAAAGAAATGTTCGATGACGCGAAAAGATAAGTAAAGCATCGATGTTACCCAACGATTAAATCAGAAAAAAAATCGCGGTTTAAATTTCGCGAATGTATATGATGAATAAAAAAAATTGATAAAAATAGTAATATTTAATTACAATACACATAATTTCTATAATCGGAATACAACGTGCGCACACGCAATATAATTATTATCATTTCATGTGACAATAAAAATATTGCAACATTAGAGGCGCATTTCATATAATTTGTAAATAATATACGTAAGGAATTAAACGCGGATGCAGAATCTATAATACTCGATTTCTTTCCAAATATACAATTTCATGTAAATTTCGCGATCAAAAGTATATAAAAATATATATCTTGTGTCGCGGACAATTGCAAATAGGCTAAACTTTAATGTTCCTTAAAATAATCGCGTTATCGCCACGTTCAATGAAGGATAACTGGCCCAACGATTAAACCAGATCAAAATCCCTCTGCCGAGTGATACGCTGGTTAATATCTAACAGAGAGAAGAACGATCTTAAAAGTGGAAAGCGACCTCAATTTGTCTTATTTCTTCTATTTCGGATCCCGCGGAATCGATCCACAAAGGAAAGTTAAGTGATTCATTGAACGTCATAAGTCCCGCTACAGGAAGGAACGAATCCCCGATCTTCCTGATCGCTCCCAATAACAGTGATTTCGGCAGCGAATTAACGACTGTTACCCTTATTATCATTTTCAATATATGAGATTAAACTTCGCGTGAAAAAAAACATGTTCTTCCATTGTAAGAAATATCTTTTTTTACTAAAAAAATGACTGGATATAATGATTTTTATATACATGTTACAATCGAGTATATTTAGGAAAAATGAAATACATGCGCTTTTATCGTTGCTCGGTTAAATGTATGAATAATAATAACTTTAGGGTACCAAATGTGCTCGAGACAAATCAAATCCAATAACAGCGAGATTTAAAAAAAAATTCAATTTGAATATTTAGCAACATCAAATGGAAGATTATCAAGAAATTAATTTTTCTGTTGCATTTAACACTTAACACGTGACAATAATTTACAGAATCTTACTGATATCAGAGTACCCATTCGATTTGTCTCGAACTTTTTAATTACTCACACATTTTATATTATATCATGCATCATCCTAATATATTATTAAGAATAATACAAAAAAGGGTTTTTGCAAATACATCACAATTTGCGCACATGTATTTTATTATATATACATATACACTCGTCTTATCTAAAATAAATGTAATATACTGAGATAGTGGAACGTCCAGTGCCTGCAAGTGGTTTCTTAAAAGAAACCAAAAATAAAATTAATTCAAAATTAATTAATAAAATATACTTGTTTGTAACCATAATTTTTCAAATAATAAAAATTTTGCACAAAAAAGTTTGCGCAAAAACTTATTAAATTAAATTTATATTTGAAAAAGTGAATTTTATCTATTATATCCATTTTTGAACTATTATTAAATATTTTCATTATTAAAATAATATTGATATTAATGGAAGAACATTTTTAATAAAAAAAAAGAAAATATATCTTCTCTCAAAGTATACTTAATGAATTTTGTATTTTATATTTAATAAAATCGATTTCAAATGTACGGTGATCGTCGTTAAATCACTGCCAAAAACATTGTTTTCAGGAACCGCCAAGAAAACCTGGGTTTAATTCCTACTCTGTAATGGAAACTTCCAATTTTCAATGAGGCACCGAACTAAGCATTGCGGATAGAGCCCACAAAAACCGACGAGAAATAACTCTCCGCAATGAAGATCGTTTCGACTCTCCGCCAGTACAAACCGCATTTGCTAGCGTCCACCTGACATGAGGGACAGCGATAAGGCTTCTTCGCCAAGATAGCGATCACGTCCAAAAACGTGAAAAGAACGCAATTGTTTGCAATATAATTTATTATAAAATCGTAAATCAATAAATCGTAAATCAATAAATATTTAACGCGATTCGAAATTTTCGAAATACATTTAATTAAAAACGATAATCAAAGAAAATTATTTTGTTTTACAGATTTTAATTTCCGCGTGATCGATAATGTTCAATATTTCGCAATATTTTATTTTCGAATATACTTACGTTTCTATAATATTAAAAGCGCGACAAATTTTACGAGTAAAAAGCTAATATCTAATTATTGGGTTAACATCGTGTTTTTCTTGATTCACTTTTATTTAATAATCTTTATATTATGTAAAAGAGTTTTTTTACGGTATTTGCGCGAGTTTCTCGAATTTATTAATAATCTTTTAATATAAAAAAATAAGCTATCCAAATATTTGAATAATTTTGCAATAAAAATATTGAAATAAAATATATCAAATGTGTTAATTAAACAAATTTTGTTATTGTACGTATTCATCTAATTTCGTGTAATGTACAATAGATTTCTTTTACATTATTACAACTAGATTATAATTTATATACAATTGCAAAGAAAATTATTAAAAATAAAAAATAATATAATTACAATTTATAGATATAATTACAATGTTAGATACAATTTAATAATTGATGCTATTAGTATCAATATTCTCAACACAAGAAAATTGCAAAATTTTTATTATTTGAAATGATTAATCAATGATAATCAATGTATATGGATTCAAATAAGTTAGAAAAAAAAATTATTTAGATTGAATTACTTTTTTCTGTCAATATTTTATCGAATCAATATTATCATATTAGATACTAATAACATTCACATTCGAATTTAAAATTGTATAATTTTCAAGAAAATACAATTTTTAAGTGATAAAATATTAATACAATTTACAAAAAATAAAATATTAAATTTAATACATGTTATACGTATAATAAAATGCAACTTAAATGTACATTATGTATTTAAGTTACATTTTTTACATTTTCCATACATTAATTTTTTATTTTTATTTATAGTTTTTTTTATAATTAATTTCAATTCTCTTTATATATAATTTATTTAATTTTACATAAAATAAATTATATATATGAAAATAATCCTAAAAATAACATATTTTTATGGTTTTTTTCCTGAAAATAAATTTAATTTTTATATGCCCTAATAGCCCTAACAAACCTAACAGTCCTAACAGACTTAATAGCCCTAACAAGCCTAATACAGACCCCTAAAAATAACATATTTTTATGTTTTTTTTTCTTGAAAATAAATTTAACTTTTATATGCCCTAATAGCCCTAACAAACCTAACAGTCCTAACAGCCCTAACAGACTTAATAGCCTTAACAGACCTAATAAAGACCTAACAGCCCTAACCGCCCTACTTGCTGGCTTACACCAGTAGAAATTCACGATAAGGTGAAATTTGGGGAACCCTAATTAGAAATCCGCGATAATGAGAAATTTAAGGAGCCCTAACCGGAAATTCGCGATAAAATTTAGGAAGCCTTAGCCGCGCAACACATCTTTTGGCCAATATTGCCAATATTGATATGTATTTTTCAAGCCAGTTATCTCTTCTTCTGGCCATATTCATTTTGACGACTAATAATTTGTTTACGATCGTACGATATTACGATCGTATTTTAACGTACGCCATTAAGTCGTCAGAAATCGCAAAATATAAATTATCATGCATATATAAAATATAATTAGCATGCATTTTAACTCTCCGTCGTCGGGTTGCTTATAAATATCTTTATCTTTTAGATTAAATATTTAGAAATTAAAAATCTATTTTTAAAAAGGCCGTTTTATAAAGGCCGATATATATAATGGAAATAAATATTTCATGTACCTCTATATCTATTGTTATTTTAAAAATATTTTTTCTTTTACTTTAATTTTTACACGCGTATTATCCCGCCAACCGAGAGTTAGAAGCAACGGATTTTTTCATGCATTTACAAATCCTTTGCTTCAAAATAAAAGGTTGTTACTTACCGGCACTGATGCGCAACAGCGGAGTTAATATTGAAGCTACGTTGTCTGTAACATACAAATATAAAATGCAAATTATATAAATGTTCAAAATAATTAATATTTTAAGAAATTATTATTGGACTCATTGAATTTTATATCCGATGCACGCAATTATAAATAAATATATAAATATGAAATAATTTTATAAGTAATTAATTTTTTTAAGTAGAAACTTTTATATAGAAAAAATTATAAAAATTTTCCCAATTTTTTCATGTTTAAATCATTCATATAAATCAAATTAATTTATTTATTTATATAAAATTAATATAAATAATAATACTCACCATCAGGTTGCTCCGCCGGTGCAAGATGCCTTTCCTAGGCCTGCTCCTCCTCTCAGATCATCTGGGTTGTTGCATCTATAACATACATATAGAAAATCCAAATTATAATAATGTCCAAAAAATTAATATTTCAAAAAATTATTATTTGTATATATTGAATTTTATATTCGATCCATATAATAATAAGCAGATTAATAAAATAATTCTATAAATTAAAAAAAAAACATTATTAATAATTCTTTAATAACTTTATAAAAGCTTATACCTTTACAAGATTATAGCTTTTATTTAAAAATCTTATTCTTCAATTCTCTTCTTTAAATCATATAAATAAAAAATCAAATTACGCGATTAATTGTTTAATTTAAATTATAATAAATATATTTAATATTTAATATATAATTGTAAATAAATAAATTATTTACCAGAAGGTTGCTCTGCCGAAGCCCGATGCCTCTCCTAGGCCTCCTCCTCCTCTCAGTCTTAGACGCGCGATACTTTCAGCGGCACTCCCGCACTCACGTGCGATATTTTTATATCGCTACTTTCGCACTTTTACGCGCGATACTGGACGGTTCCCGCACTATTCGATACGATTAAAAATTTTCTGTTTGGTCGCGCGATGTATATATTTAATATATATATACTTTAAACGGCACTCCCGGTTTCGATACGAGCGAAAATCCCATTTCACTTACGAGAGTCATCTTCGAGTCAACAGGTTGGGAATTCAACGACATCTTACCTCCAAACAAGAGTTAAGTCCGAAACGGAAGAAAACTATCGATTGATGGAATCAACGCGAATGAAGTTCACTCGACTCTTGTTCGTGCATAATATCTCATGGCTGTTAGAACAAGAGAAGGGACCCATTAACGACGATTCCAAGCAATCGATCGAATTCTAACCGATCCGTACCGAACTGGAGCCCGAAGCAGAGCGTGACCTCAATCAGCCGAACTTGAGCAAAAGCTCAAAACCGCGCGCCCATGTACACAGTACTGGACATACGTGTGCGCGGCCGGCATCACCAAGCGTGCCGCGATGCACGAGGCGTGAGAATTTCGTTACATTCGCAACGACTCAATGAGACATCCCGGTTAGTTGACGTCGGAAGATGACAACTCGATGACAAATAAGTGAAATTGGGATTGCGAGAAAGTCCAACGCGAAAACGCGATGACGCGATGACGCGAAAAAGCTAAACGCGAAAACGCGGTAACGAGACGCCGCCGTCCGCGACACGTTGACGGCACCGACGACGAAAAGTCGACGACGCAATCTGCGTCCAGCGCATTAAATGCGCGTGCGATCCATTGCGACTCGTGGCAAATGGGTACTTAGCTTCCTCTTCAGGCTCCTTAAGATTTATCTTAAATAAAAGAATTTAAGATAAACCTCAAGGGACCATCCAAGTACTGAGCCACCCCACCTCGTCAAGGTGTACCCATGGGGGGTTATATTATATAAATTTATAATATAATTTGTGAAAGAGACAAAGAAATTTATATTATATATAATTTTACATAATTTGTGTGAAATTATATCATTCAATAATGTAATCTAAATCATTAGAGCTTCCGATTTTTATGTCACGTACGCAATAAGTGCATTTAGTTAAAATAATTTTTTTTTTCATTGTAATGTCTACTTATATATTGTTGAATAAAAAATTACACGACGATCATTCTCTTTAATAAAGAAAAATTGGAATCTAATTCACAGAGATGTTGTAATAATAAATAACAATGAGAAAATTATATAATATAAATAACAATGAGAAAATTATATAATAATTATATTGTATATAATATTATATTGTATATTATATATAATAATTATTGTCGCAATTGCTGCTCCTTAGATTTGCAACAGCGTTCATATTAATACGTGAACTGCTTAACTCTTTTTCTTATTATTTATTTCCGTTCTTACATGCGAAATGTTGACCGAGAGATAAAAGCAATCTGAATAAGAAAAATATCTAATTGTACATATAAAACACTATCTTAAACTGAATCGATGAAAATTTTATTGATTAAAAATGTAACACAACGTATCATTTAAATACACAGAAAAAAAGGACATTCTTGTTTTGAAAATATATTTAGTTTTAACATGAAAATCTTGAAATGAGATTGCGTTAATTAAAGAAAAATATAATTGCTTGAATAATTGCTTACTTGAATGAAGCCATTTTATATAGTTCAATCAAAAAAAATATATTCTTATGATTTAAGATTTAATTTTCTTGAATGGAAAAGAAACAATGTTAGAAAGAAAATAATATTTTTAAATCAAAGATTATAATTTTCTTAAAGTAGAATTAAATAATTAAATATTCTTGAGATGACAATTATAATATTAAAACAAGGCTATAATATTGTTGAAATTTAAAATTATTAAATTCTTCTAAGAAGATTATAAATTGTTGCGTATATATGAAACAATGAACGCCTTAATTTAAGTATATAAGTTTTGATTTGACACTTATTTTTTTCTGTGTAAGCATTGTGTTACATTTTTTTATAACATTCTTTGCGAATTATTTATATAGAATAATAAATGTGTTTTTAAAATCTGCAAATAATTTTTTAGAAAATATAGTTAAAATGTTTTAAATATATTTTTTTCTAAGTGCGAATCGAAATCATCAATGAATTAATATTAATGTATGTTAATTACAATACCTTACAGCTGAAAATTAAAAGAATATGTGTATATGTAAACATTTATACATGACGTATATGTAACATTTTAAATGACATTGATTGCTTTAATCGTAATATATGAATAATATATAAAGTGCGCCTTTAATAAATTGAGTTTAAAGAGAAAGTGCTCGAAACTACATTGTTATAAACGAGTGTGTAAGTAACTGAAATATATGAAATAAATTTGTGTAACTAAATTAAGCATAAATCTTATACGCGATAAGAAAGTCGATGATAGGTGGACACGTAAATCGTACATTATTTTAGTTTAGTTTTTATCTGCGTATCAAATTACAGTAGATAAAGCCGAGCCGATGCTCGCTCGAGCTTGCCCTTTAAAGGCAATTAGAGATAAGGCGAGAGAGAGAAAGATCCAAGAAGAAACGCGAATAAATATAGTATTATATGTATATGTATATATAAGTATGTGTGTGTGTGTATGGTATATTAACACGAATTAAAAGATCGAAAGATTAATCTAATTGAAAGTCATGATATAGTAATTGCTTAATTAATAATTAATTTATGCTCGCATTTTAAGCAAATTTAAAATATCGGAAATATCGAAATATATTTGACCCTGTGTGTGAACATTATTAGATAAATAATTATTATTCGTAAGGATTGATAATCGAAAAATTATAATAAAATTTATCATTTTTACCGTTATTTCCATTTTTATTTTTGCAATTATGATCTTTAATAAAGATTTATCATCGTAATAAAAAAATTCATATTGTTTATCAAAAGTTTAAATTAGATTTAAAAGTATATTATTGCCTCTTTTCGGCGATAATGATTGATTATTTCACTGTATCTATTCCGTGAATAGCTATCATTACAGAGATCGCGTATAGTTTGACAATTCAATAAAATTAATAATAAAATTCCAATAAAATTAAATACATTAGTTTATAAAATTAACTTTGTTCTACGTTGGCAAAGGTTCTTCGTTTCTTTTGGAATATATTAAAGATTCTTTTATAATTAAATTTTACGAAATATAAAATTATTAAATTTATAGTATTTAATATTTAGAAATAAATAGGTAATTAGAATATTTTGTGTTATATTTTATTTTTATGTAGCTAAATTATACGATATTATGTAAATTAATTATACGATATTATTTATTAAAAGACTAATATATCTTTTACGAATCTTTTTATTAAGTTAATTATTTAGATCTACGGGATAGAGAAGTACGATTCGCTCGACGTTTTTATGAGATCAAATTAAATACTAATTCATTACAAATGTTGTTTTCATTATTGATATATATATATGCAGTACATGTATATTAATACGAATTATAGAATCGAAAGTTTAATAAAAAAGTGAAAGTCATGATACAATAATTGTTTAATTAATAATTAATTTAAGAATATACGACGAATATATTCGCACTACGATCTTTACTGCTCGAGTGTTGCCGTGTGAATGATACCAAAACCGTATGACTAGCGCGCTATTGTTTACATCGTCAAGGCCGCACACCGTGTTATTGTCCGTTCGTCATATCGAAATATATTGTATTATATTATATTATATTTTATATTATGATATAATATAATATAAAAATGTTAAAGTACGTAAAATATTTCGATGACGAACAGACAATAATACCGACCTTGGCGTAAACAATACATATTTATATTATATTATATTATATTATAATATATTATATTATATTATATTATATTATATTATATTATATTTTACGTATTTTAATACAGCATATAATTTTTCGATATTGATCGCGATCGCGTCTAGAAAAGGATTTAACGGAGCGTCTTGTATACTACTACTTTACTCTTTGAGTGTCGTCGCGCGAATGATAATAGAGCGAAAAAATTAGTCGGAAAGACTGTGTTATTATTATTTTTTATCGAAACATTTTTCAAGACTATGGCATATAAACATTAGCGCGCTATTGTTTACGCCGTCAAGGTCGGTGTTATTGTCTGTTCGTCATCGAAATATTTTACGTACTTTAACATATACACACACACACACACACACACACACACACACACACACACACATACACATGTGGAATATATTAAAGTATATAGCAACAAATATAGCAACAAATTAAATCTAAACTACCCTTAGGTAAAGAATAATTTTCTGCGCCCAAAATATCGAAAAATATCGTAAAATATCGCAATGCTAGAAATTCTAAACTATCCCTAGATAATTAATATTACCCTGCGCCTCAAAATATCGCAAAGTATCGCAATAAATTAAACCTAAACTACCCCTTGATACGGAATAATACTCCGCGCTACAAATATCGCAAGATATCGTAAAATATCGCATTGTATTTAAACTTATACTATCCCTAAATAATTAACATTACACTGCGTTCCCAAATATCGCAAAATACCGCAATATAAATAAACCTAAACTACCAATAGATACAGAATATTACTCTACGTCCGTAAATATCGCAAAATATCGTAAAATGTCGCATTGTATTTAATCTTATACTGTCCCTAGATAATTAATATTACACTGTGCCGCAAAATATCGCAATATAAATGAACTTAAACTATCCCTATAGATACAGAGTAATACTCTGCACTCCAATTATCGCACGATATCATAAAATATTATTTGGTCTGCGAATATGTTGGATATATTTGCGATAGACTATGGGAAATATATTTTTCCAAGAAAATGATTGGTTTTTTGCTAACAAATTATAAAATATTAATAGCAGAAATGGAGCGATTGAATATTTCGATAAAGAAGTCGAGGAGCAATTATTCTACCAAAAAGTCAAGAGGAAAAGTTGATTATTTTCTTACAGATATAGTTTTAAACAATAGAGCTGATATATTATGTTTAAATGTTCGCACCATCAACCTTTCAGCACAATTTCTGGTTTTATTCCGTGCTATGTACACGAAATGCCAGTGTTAAATTTTTAATATAAACGAATCTTATGGTCCTCTCTCTCTCTCTCTCTCTCTCTCTCTCTCTCTATATATATATATATATATATATATATATATATATATATACACATAAATACATAAATATTTTGTGGTCACGGTAAATATTGTAAAATCATCGATCTTTAATAGTATCTCGTCAGTGGATATTCTTTCGAATGTTCCACTTTATAGCAAATTTTTTATATTATTTTATTATAGTTTTCATAACATCAAAATATTTAATGCTTGATGCTTTATATATTATAATACAATGTGCTAAATTATAAAGTGTAACATAATTATATAAAGTATTACTACGCATTTTTATTCAATGTATCTTCTTCTTCAAATCTTTGCAGTGTTGTAATCTGTCGCATTCCCAAGACCATAGGGACTCGTGCTTCTTCCTTCTCTCTCTCTCTCTCTCTCTCTTCATGCTTTTATCATTCTTTTACTTTCATCTTATTCAAAAAATGTAATAATTACTAATTAACGATTATAATATAATATATTATAATATAATTATTATATTCATAATTAATAATTATTAATATAATAATTATAATTACGGGGTATCTCTCTTAGTCTGACTCTTTTTCTTTGACCTATCCGGCATGGGTGACCCTACCAGTAATTAAGGTCGGTGTTCATATAGTCTTACATTTAAGATCGTTTTAAGTAAAATTTAGAAAATGTTTATTATTTCATTGAGATTGAACAGAATTTTAAGATGCGAAGACCATATTTAAGATGATTAAATATAAAAACAGATTATATAAATACCGGCCTATGTTACCGCCGGCATAGCTCTCCGGATCATTAGAGTACTCAAACCTCCTCACCCGGCAAATGCCTTCGTTAAGGTGGAGATACCATCGAGGAGGTAAAATTTTTTTATTTTATTTTCTTTTAATAGTGTAGGTTTTTCAAATTTTCCAAATAGAAAATATAATACATAGAATTTATAAAAAATATATATGTATATTATATAATTATAAAATATTATAATGTATAATTACATAGCTTGCAGTCATATAAAAATATATTACAAAATATACATTATAATTATAATACAATTTATAAATACATAAAATTTTCCGTTGAAAATATATAGTATATAATACATAATTATAACAATAATAAAAAATACATTATATATAAAACATAAAATAATACATAACAAATTGTTATATAGAATATATACATAGCATATTTTATTATATTACACGAAAATATCAGAAATGCGTACAATTTATTAGAAATTTTTAGAATGGCGTAGCGCTGATAATCTATCGCAACCAAAAGAATCATTAATAAATTTATCGATTATGTCTTTCAATAAGAAAAAGTACCCGGAATTTTAATGCATTTTGTAAGGTTTTCTAAAAGAAATGTTCGATGACGCGAAAAGATAAGTAAAGCATCGATGTTACCCAACGATTAAATCAGAAAAAAAATCGCGGTTTAAATTTCGCGAATGTATATGATGAATAAAAAAAATTGATAAAAATAGTAATATTTAATTACAATACACATAATTTCTATAATCGGAATACAACGTGCGCACACGCAATATAATTATTATCATTTCATGTGACAATAAAAATATTGCAACATTAGAGGCGCATTTCATATAATTTGTAAATAATATACGTAAGGAATTAAACGCGGATGCAGAATCTATAATACTCGATTTCTTTCCAAATATACAATTTCATGTAAATTTCGCGATCAAAAGTATATAAAAATATATATCTTGTGTCGCGGACAATTGCAAATAGGCTAAACTTTAATGTTCCTTAAAATAATCGCGTTATCGCCACGTTCAATGAAGGATAACTGGCCCAACGATTAAACCAGATCAAAATCCCTCTGCCGAGTGATACGCTGGTTAATATCTAACAGAGAGAAGAACGATCTTAAAAGTGGAAAGCGACCTCAATTTGTCTTATTTCTTCTATTTCGGATCCCGCGGAATCGATCCACAAAGGAAAGTTAAGTGATTCATTGAACGTCATAAGTCCCGCTACAGGAAGGAACGAATCCCCGATCTTCCTGATCGCTCCCAATAACAGTGATTTCGGCAGCGAATTAACGACTGTTACCCTTATTATCATTTTCAATATATGAGATTAAACTTCGCGTGAAAAAAAACATGTTCTTCCATTGTAAGAAATATCTTTTTTTACTAAAAAAATGACTGGATATAATGATTTTTATATACATGTTACAATCGAGTATATTTAGGAAAAATGAAATACATGCGCTTTTATCGTTGCTCGGTTAAATGTATGAATAATAATAACTTTAGGGTACCAAATGTGCTCGAGACAAATCAAATCCAATAACAGCGAGATTTAAAAAAAAATTCAATTTGAATATTTAGCAACATCAAATGGAAGATTATCAAGAAATTAATTTTTCTGTTGCATTTAACACTTAACACGTGACAATAATTTACAGAATCTTACTGATATCAGAGTACCCATTCGATTTGTCTCGAACTTTTTAATTACTCACACATTTTATATTATATCATGCATCATCCTAATATATTATTAAGAATAATACAAAAAAGGGTTTTTGCAAATACATCACAATTTGCGCACATGTATTTTATTATATATACATATACACTCGTCTTATCTAAAATAAATGTAATATACTGAGATAGTGGAACGTCCAGTGCCTGCAAGTGGTTTCTTAAAAGAAACCAAAAATAAAATTAATTCAAAATTAATTAATAAAATATACTTGTTTGTAACCATAATTTTTCAAATAATAAAAATTTTGCACAAAAAAGTTTGCGCAAAAACTTATTAAATTAAATTTATATTTGAAAAAGTGAATTTTATCTATTATATCCATTTTTGAACTATTATTAAATATTTTCATTATTAAAATAATATTGATATTAATGGAAGAACATTTTTAATAAAAAAAAAGAAAATATATCTTCTCTCAAAGTATACTTAATGAATTTTGTATTTTATATTTAATAAAATCGATTTCAAATGTACGGTGATCGTCGTTAAATCACTGCCAAAAACATTGTTTTCAGGAACCGCCAAGAAAACCTGGGTTTAATTCCTACTCTGTAATGGAAACTTCCAATTTTCAATGAGGCACCGAACTAAGCATTGCGGATAGAGCCCACAAAAACCGACGAGAAATAACTCTCCGCAATGAAGATCGTTTCGACTCTCCGCCAGTACAAACCGCATTTGCTAGCGTCCACCTGACATGAGGGACAGCGATAAGGCTTCTTCGCCAAGATAGCGATCACGTCCAAAAACGTGAAAAGAACGCAATTGTTTGCAATATAATTTATTATAAAATCGTAAATCAATAAATCGTAAATCAATAAATATTTAACGCGATTCGAAATTTTCGAAATACATTTAATTAAAAACGATAATCAAAGAAAATTATTTTGTTTTACAGATTTTAATTTCCGCGTGATCGATAATGTTCAATATTTCGCAATATTTTATTTTCGAATATACTTACGTTTCTATAATATTAAAAGCGCGACAAATTTTACGAGTAAAAAGCTAATATCTAATTATTGGGTTAACATCGTGTTTTTCTTGATTCACTTTTATTTAATAATCTTTATATTATGTAAAAGAGTTTTTTTACGGTATTTGCGCGAGTTTCTCGAATTTATTAATAATCTTTTAATATAAAAAAATAAGCTATCCAAATATTTGAATAATTTTGCAATAAAAATATTGAAATAAAATATATCAAATGTGTTAATTAAACAAATTTTGTTATTGTACGTATTCATCTAATTTCGTGTAATGTACAATAGATTTCTTTTACATTATTACAACTAGATTATAATTTATATACAATTGCAAAGAAAATTATTAAAAATAAAAAATAATATAATTACAATTTATAGATATAATTACAATGTTAGATACAATTTAATAATTGATGCTATTAGTATCAATATTCTCAACACAAGAAAATTGCAAAATTTTTATTATTTGAAATGATTAATCAATGATAATCAATGTATATGGATTCAAATAAGTTAGAAAAAAAAATTATTTAGATTGAATTACTTTTTTCTGTCAATATTTTATCGAATCAATATTATCATATTAGATACTAATAACATTCACATTCGAATTTAAAATTGTATAATTTTCAAGAAAATACAATTTTTAAGTGATAAAATATTAATACAATTTACAAAAAATAAAATATTAAATTTAATACATGTTATACGTATAATAAAATGCAACTTAAATGTACATTATGTATTTAAGTTACATTTTTTACATTTTCCATACATTAATTTTTTATTTTTATTTATAGTTTTTTTTATAATTAATTTCAATTCTCTTTATATATAATTTATTTAATTTTACATAAAATAAATTATATATATGAAAATAATCCTAAAAATAACATATTTTTATGGTTTTTTTCCTGAAAATAAATTTAATTTTTATATGCCCTAATAGCCCTAACAAACCTAACAGTCCTAACAGACTTAATAGCCCTAACAAGCCTAATACAGACCCCTAAAAATAACATATTTTTATGTTTTTTTTTCTTGAAAATAAATTTAACTTTTATATGCCCTAATAGCCCTAACAAACCTAACAGTCCTAACAGCCCTAACAGACTTAATAGCCTTAACAGACCTAATAAAGACCTAACAGCCCTAACCGCCCTACTTGCTGGCTTACACCAGTAGAAATTCACGATAAGGTGAAATTTGGGGAACCCTAATTAGAAATCCGCGATAATGAGAAATTTAAGGAGCCCTAACCGGAAATTCGCGATAAAATTTAGGAAGCCTTAGCCGCGCAACACATCTTTTGGCCAATATTGCCAATATTGATATGTATTTTTCAAGCCAGTTATCTCTTCTTCTGGCCATATTCATTTTGACGACTAATAATTTGTTTACGATCGTACGATATTACGATCGTATTTTAACGTACGCCATTAAGTCGTCAGAAATCGCAAAATATAAATTATCATGCATATATAAAATATAATTAGCATGCATTTTAACTCTCCGTCGTCGGGTTGCTTATAAATATCTTTATCTTTTAGATTAAATATTTAGAAATTAAAAATCTATTTTTAAAAAGGCCGTTTTATAAAGGCCGATATATATAATGGAAATAAATATTTCATGTACCTCTATATCTATTGTTATTTTAAAAATATTTTTTCTTTTACTTTAATTTTTACACGCGTATTATCCCGCCAACCGAGAGTTAGAAGCAACGGATTTTTTCATGCATTTACAAATCCTTTGCTTCAAAATAAAAGGTTGTTACTTACCGGCACTGATGCGCAACAGCGGAGTTAATATTGAAGCTACGTTGTCTGTAACATACAAATATAAAATGCAAATTATATAAATGTTCAAAATAATTAATATTTTAAGAAATTATTATTGGACTCATTGAATTTTATATCCGATGCACGCAATTATAAATAAATATATAAATATGAAATAATTTTATAAGTAATTAATTTTTTTAAGTAGAAACTTTTATATAGAAAAAATTATAAAAATTTTCCCAATTTTTTCATGTTTAAATCATTCATATAAATCAAATTAATTTATTTATTTATATAAAATTAATATAAATAATAATACTCACCATCAGGTTGCTCCGCCGGTGCAAGATGCCTTTCCTAGGCCTGCTCCTCCTCTCAGATCATCTGGGTTGTTGCATCTATAACATACATATAGAAAATCCAAATTATAATAATGTCCAAAAAATTAATATTTCAAAAAATTATTATTTGTATATATTGAATTTTATATTCGATCCATATAATAATAAGCAGATTAATAAAATAATTCTATAAATTAAAAAAAAAACATTATTAATAATTCTTTAATAACTTTATAAAAGCTTATACCTTTACAAGATTATAGCTTTTATTTAAAAATCTTATTCTTCAATTCTCTTCTTTAAATCATATAAATAAAAAATCAAATTACGCGATTAATTGTTTAATTTAAATTATAATAAATATATTTAATATTTAATATATAATTGTAAATAAATAAATTATTTACCAGAAGGTTGCTCTGCCGAAGCCCGATGCCTCTCCTAGGCCTCCTCCTCCTCTCAGTCTTAGACGCGCGATACTTTCAGCGGCACTCCCGCACTCACGTGCGATATTTTTATATCGCTACTTTCGCACTTTTACGCGCGATACTGGACGGTTCCCGCACTATTCGATACGATTAAAAATTTTCTGTTTGGTCGCGCGATGTATATATTTAATATATATATACTTTAAACGGCACTCCCGGTTTCGATACGAGCGAAAATCCCATTTCACTTACGAGAGTCATCTTCGAGTCAACAGGTTGGGAATTCAACGACATCTTACCTCCAAACAAGAGTTAAGTCCGAAACGGAAGAAAACTATCGATTGATGGAATCAACGCGAATGAAGTTCACTCGACTCTTGTTCGTGCATAATATCTCATGGCTGTTAGAACAAGAGAAGGGACCCATTAACGACGATTCCAAGCAATCGATCGAATTCTAACCGATCCGTACCGAACTGGAGCCCGAAGCAGAGCGTGACCTCAATCAGCCGAACTTGAGCAAAAGCTCAAAACCGCGCGCCCATGTACACAGTACTGGACATACGTGTGCGCGGCCGGCATCACCAAGCGTGCCGCGATGCACGAGGCGTGAGAATTTCGTTACATTCGCAACGACTCAATGAGACATCCCGGTTAGTTGACGTCGGAAGATGACAACTCGATGACAAATAAGTGAAATTGGGATTGCGAGAAAGTCCAACGCGAAAACGCGATGACGCGATGACGCGAAAAAGCTAAACGCGAAAACGCGGTAACGAGACGCCGCCGTCCGCGACACGTTGACGGCACCGACGACGAAAAGTCGACGACGCAATCTGCGTCCAGCGCATTAAATGCGCGTGCGATCCATTGCGACTCGTGGCAAATGGGTACTTAGCTTCCTCTTCAGGCTCCTTAAGATTTATCTTAAATAAAAGAATTTAAGATAAACCTCAAGGGACCATCCAAGTACTGAGCCACCCCACCTCGTCAAGGTGTACCCATGGGGGGTTATATTATATAAATTTATAATATAATTTGTGAAAGAGACAAAGAAATTTATATTATATATAATTTTACATAATTTGTGTGAAATTATATCATTCAATAATGTAATCTAAATCATTAGAGCTTCCGATTTTTATGTCACGTACGCAATAAGTGCATTTAGTTAAAATAATTTTTTTTTTCATTGTAATGTCTACTTATATATTGTTGAATAAAAAATTACACGACGATCATTCTCTTTAATAAAGAAAAATTGGAATCTAATTCACAGAGATGTTGTAATAATAAATAACAATGAGAAAATTATATAATATAAATAACAATGAGAAAATTATATAATAATTATATTGTATATAATATTATATTGTATATTATATATAATAATTATTGTCGCAATTGCTGCTCCTTAGATTTGCAACAGCGTTCATATTAATACGTGAACTGCTTAACTCTTTTTCTTATTATTTATTTCCGTTCTTACATGCGAAATGTTGACCGAGAGATAAAAGCAATCTGAATAAGAAAAATATCTAATTGTACATATAAAACACTATCTTAAACTGAATCGATGAAAATTTTATTGATTAAAAATGTAACACAACGTATCATTTAAATACACAGAAAAAAAGGACATTCTTGTTTTGAAAATATATTTAGTTTTAACATGAAAATCTTGAAATGAGATTGCGTTAATTAAAGAAAAATATAATTGCTTGAATAATTGCTTACTTGAATGAAGCCATTTTATATAGTTCAATCAAAAAAAATATATTCTTATGATTTAAGATTTAATTTTCTTGAATGGAAAAGAAACAATGTTAGAAAGAAAATAATATTTTTAAATCAAAGATTATAATTTTCTTAAAGTAGAATTAAATAATTAAATATTCTTGAGATGACAATTATAATATTAAAACAAGGCTATAATATTGTTGAAATTTAAAATTATTAAATTCTTCTAAGAAGATTATAAATTGTTGCGTATATATGAAACAATGAACGCCTTAATTTAAGTATATAAGTTTTGATTTGACACTTATTTTTTTCTGTGTAAGCATTGTGTTACATTTTTTTATAACATTCTTTGCGAATTATTTATATAGAATAATAAATGTGTTTTTAAAATCTGCAAATAATTTTTTAGAAAATATAGTTAAAATGTTTTAAATATATTTTTTTCTAAGTGCGAATCGAAATCATCAATGAATTAATATTAATGTATGTTAATTACAATACCTTACAGCTGAAAATTAAAAGAATATGTGTATATGTAAACATTTATACATGACGTATATGTAACATTTTAAATGACATTGATTGCTTTAATCGTAATATATGAATAATATATAAAGTGCGCCTTTAATAAATTGAGTTTAAAGAGAAAGTGCTCGAAACTACATTGTTATAAACGAGTGTGTAAGTAACTGAAATATATGAAATAAATTTGTGTAACTAAATTAAGCATAAATCTTATACGCGATAAGAAAGTCGATGATAGGTGGACACGTAAATCGTACATTATTTTAGTTTAGTTTTTATCTGCGTATCAAATTACAGTAGATAAAGCCGAGCCGATGCTCGCTCGAGCTTGCCCTTTAAAGGCAATTAGAGATAAGGCGAGAGAGAGAAAGATCCAAGAAGAAACGCGAATAAATATAGTATTATATGTATATGTATATATAAGTATGTGTGTGTGTGTATGGTATATTAACACGAATTAAAAGATCGAAAGATTAATCTAATTGAAAGTCATGATATAGTAATTGCTTAATTAATAATTAATTTATGCTCGCATTTTAAGCAAATTTAAAATATCGGAAATATCGAAATATATTTGACCCTGTGTGTGAACATTATTAGATAAATAATTATTATTCGTAAGGATTGATAATCGAAAAATTATAATAAAATTTATCATTTTTACCGTTATTTCCATTTTTATTTTTGCAATTATGATCTTTAATAAAGATTTATCATCGTAATAAAAAAATTCATATTGTTTATCAAAAGTTTAAATTAGATTTAAAAGTATATTATTGCCTCTTTTCGGCGATAATGATTGATTATTTCACTGTATCTATTCCGTGAATAGCTATCATTACAGAGATCGCGTATAGTTTGACAATTCAATAAAATTAATAATAAAATTCCAATAAAATTAAATACATTAGTTTATAAAATTAACTTTGTTCTACGTTGGCAAAGGTTCTTCGTTTCTTTTGGAATATATTAAAGATTCTTTTATAATTAAATTTTACGAAATATAAAATTATTAAATTTATAGTATTTAATATTTAGAAATAAATAGGTAATTAGAATATTTTGTGTTATATTTTATTTTTATGTAGCTAAATTATACGATATTATGTAAATTAATTATACGATATTATTTATTAAAAGACTAATATATCTTTTACGAATCTTTTTATTAAGTTAATTATTTAGATCTACGGGATAGAGAAGTACGATTCGCTCGACGTTTTTATGAGATCAAATTAAATACTAATTCATTACAAATGTTGTTTTCATTATTGATATATATATATGCAGTACATGTATATTAATACGAATTATAGAATCGAAAGTTTAATAAAAAAGTGAAAGTCATGATACAATAATTGTTTAATTAATAATTAATTTAAGAATATACGACGAATATATTCGCACTACGATCTTTACTGCTCGAGTGTTGCCGTGTGAATGATACCAAAACCGTATGACTAGCGCGCTATTGTTTACATCGTCAAGGCCGCACACCGTGTTATTGTCCGTTCGTCATATCGAAATATATTGTATTATATTATATTATATTTTATATTATGATATAATATAATATAAAAATGTTAAAGTACGTAAAATATTTCGATGACGAACAGACAATAATACCGACCTTGGCGTAAACAATACATATTTATATTATATTATATTATATTATAATATATTATATTATATTATATTATATTATATTATATTATATTTTACGTATTTTAATACAGCATATAATTTTTCGATATTGATCGCGATCGCGTCTAGAAAAGGATTTAACGGAGCGTCTTGTATACTACTACTTTACTCTTTGAGTGTCGTCGCGCGAATGATAATAGAGCGAAAAAATTAGTCGGAAAGACTGTGTTATTATTATTTTTTATCGAAACATTTTTCAAGACTATGGCATATAAACATTAGCGCGCTATTGTTTACGCCGTCAAGGTCGGTGTTATTGTCTGTTCGTCATCGAAATATTTTACGTACTTTAACATATACACACACACACACACACACACACACACACACACACACACACACATACACATGTGGAATATATTAAAGTATATAGCAACAAATATAGCAACAAATTAAATCTAAACTACCCTTAGGTAAAGAATAATTTTCTGCGCCCAAAATATCGAAAAATATCGTAAAATATCGCAATGCTAGAAATTCTAAACTATCCCTAGATAATTAATATTACCCTGCGCCTCAAAATATCGCAAAGTATCGCAATAAATTAAACCTAAACTACCCCTTGATACGGAATAATACTCCGCGCTACAAATATCGCAAGATATCGTAAAATATCGCATTGTATTTAAACTTATACTATCCCTAAATAATTAACATTACACTGCGTTCCCAAATATCGCAAAATACCGCAATATAAATAAACCTAAACTACCAATAGATACAGAATATTACTCTACGTCCGTAAATATCGCAAAATATCGTAAAATGTCGCATTGTATTTAATCTTATACTGTCCCTAGATAATTAATATTACACTGTGCCGCAAAATATCGCAATATAAATGAACTTAAACTATCCCTATAGATACAGAGTAATACTCTGCACTCCAATTATCGCACGATATCATAAAATATTATTTGGTCTGCGAATATGTTGGATATATTTGCGATAGACTATGGGAAATATATTTTTCCAAGAAAATGATTGGTTTTTTGCTAACAAATTATAAAATATTAATAGCAGAAATGGAGCGATTGAATATTTCGATAAAGAAGTCGAGGAGCAATTATTCTACCAAAAAGTCAAGAGGAAAAGTTGATTATTTTCTTACAGATATAGTTTTAAACAATAGAGCTGATATATTATGTTTAAATGTTCGCACCATCAACCTTTCAGCACAATTTCTGGTTTTATTCCGTGCTATGTACACGAAATGCCAGTGTTAAATTTTTAATATAAACGAATCTTATGGTCCTCTCTCTCTCTCTCTCTCTCTCTCTCTCTCTCTCTCTATATATATATATATATATATATATATATATATATACACATAAATACATAAATATTTTGTGGTCACGGTAAATATTGTAAAATCATCGATCTTTAATAGTATCTCGTCAGTGGATATTCTTTCGAATGTTCCACTTTATAGCAAATTTTTTATATTATTTTATTATAGTTTTCATAACATCAAAATATTTAATGCTTGATGCTTTATATATTATAATACAATGTGCTAAATTATAAAGTGTAACATAATTATATAAAGTATTACTACGCATTTTTATTCAATGTATCTTCTTCTTCAAATCTTTGCAGTGTTGTAATCTGTCGCATTCCCAAGACCATAGGGACTCGTGCTTCTTCCTTCTCTCTCTCTCTCTCTCTCTCTTCATGCTTTTATCATTCTTTTACTTTCATCTTATTCAAAAAATGTAATAATTACTAATTAACGATTATAATATAATATATTATAATATAATTATTATATTCATAATTAATAATTATTAATATAATAATTATAATTACGGGGTATCTCTCTTAGTCTGACTCTTTTTCTTTGACCTATCCGGCATGGGTGACCCTACCAGTAATTAAGGTCGGTGTTCATATAGTCTTATATTTAAGATCGTTTTAAGTAAAATTTAGAAAATGTTTATTATTTCATTGAGATTGAACAGAATTTTAAGATGCGAAGACCATATTTAAGATGATTAAATATAAAAACAGATTATATAAATACCGGCCTATGTTACCGCCGGCATAGCTCTCCGGATCATTAGAGTACTCAAACCTCCTCACCCGGCAAATGCCTTCGTTAAGGTGGAGATACCATCGAGGAGGTAAAATTTTTTTATTTTATTTTCTTTTAATAGTGTAGGTTTTTCAAATTTTCCAAATAGAAAATATAATACATAGAATTTATAAAAAATATATATGTATATTATATAATTATAAAATATTATAATGTATAATTACATAGCTTGCAGTCATATAAAAATATATTACAAAATATACATTATAATTATAATACAATTTATAAATACATAAAATTTTCCGTTGAAAATATATAGTATATAATACATAATTATAACAATAATAAAAAATACATTATATATAAAACATAAAATAATACATAACAAATTGTTATATAGAATATATACATAGCATATTTTATTATATTACACGAAAATATCAGAAATGCGTACAATTTATTAGAAATTTTTAGAATGGCGTAGCGCTGATAATCTATCGCAACCAAAAGAATCATTAATAAATTTATCGATTATGTCTTTCAATAAGAAAAAGTACCCGGAATTTTAATGCATTTTGTAAGGTTTTCTAAAAGAAATGTTCGATGACGCGAAAAGATAAGTAAAGCATCGATGTTACCCAACGATTAAATCAGAAAAAAAATCGCGGTTTAAATTTCGCGAATGTATATGATGAATAAAAAAAATTGATAAAAATAGTAATATTTAATTACAATACACATAATTTCTATAATCGGAATACAACGTGCGCACACGCAATATAATTATTATCATTTCATGTGACAATAAAAATATTGCAACATTAGAGGCGCATTTCATATAATTTGTAAATAATATACGTAAGGAATTAAACGCGGATGCAGAATCTATAATACTCGATTTCTTTCCAAATATACAATTTCATGTAAATTTCGCGATCAAAAGTATATAAAAATATATATCTTGTGTCGCGGACAATTGCAAATAGGCTAAACTTTAATGTTCCTTAAAATAATCGCGTTATCGCCACGTTCAATGAAGGATAACTGGCCCAACGATTAAACCAGATCAAAATCCCTCTGCCGAGTGATACGCTGGTTAATATCTAACAGAGAGAAGAACGATCTTAAAAGTGGAAAGCGACCTCAATTTGTCTTATTTCTTCTATTTCGGATCCCGCGGAATCGATCCACAAAGGAAAGTTAAGTGATTCATTGAACGTCATAAGTCCCGCTACAGGAAGGAACGAATCCCCGATCTTCCTGATCGCTCCCAATAACAGTGATTTCGGCAGCGAATTAACGACTGTTACCCTTATTATCATTTTCAATATATGAGATTAAACTTCGCGTGAAAAAAAACATGTTCTTCCATTGTAAGAAATATCTTTTTTTACTAAAAAAATGACTGGATATAATGATTTTTATATACATGTTACAATCGAGTATATTTAGGAAAAATGAAATACATGCGCTTTTATCGTTGCTCGGTTAAATGTATGAATAATAATAACTTTAGGGTACCAAATGTGCTCGAGACAAATCAAATCCAATAACAGCGAGATTTAAAAAAAAATTCAATTTGAATATTTAGCAACATCAAATGGAAGATTATCAAGAAATTAATTTTTCTGTTGCATTTAACACTTAACACGTGACAATAATTTACAGAATCTTACTGATATCAGAGTACCCATTCGATTTGTCTCGAACTTTTTAATTACTCACACATTTTATATTATATCATGCATCATCCTAATATATTATTAAGAATAATACAAAAAAGGGTTTTTGCAAATACATCACAATTTGCGCACATGTATTTTATTATATATACATATACACTCGTCTTATCTAAAATAAATGTAATATACTGAGATAGTGGAACGTCCAGTGCCTGCAAGTGGTTTCTTAAAAGAAACCAAAAATAAAATTAATTCAAAATTAATTAATAAAATATACTTGTTTGTAACCATAATTTTTCAAATAATAAAAATTTTGCACAAAAAAGTTTGCGCAAAAACTTATTAAATTAAATTTATATTTGAAAAAGTGAATTTTATCTATTATATCCATTTTTGAACTATTATTAAATATTTTCATTATTAAAATAATATTGATATTAATGGAAGAACATTTTTAATAAAAAAAAAGAAAATATATCTTCTCTCAAAGTATACTTAATGAATTTTGTATTTTATATTTAATAAAATCGATTTCAAATGTACGGTGATCGTCGTTAAATCACTGCCAAAAACATTGTTTTCAGGAACCGCCAAGAAAACCTGGGTTTAATTCCTACTCTGTAATGGAAACTTCCAATTTTCAATGAGGCACCGAACTAAGCATTGCGGATAGAGCCCACAAAAACCGACGAGAAATAACTCTCCGCAATGAAGATCGTTTCGACTCTCCGCCAGTACAAACCGCATTTGCTAGCGTCCACCTGACATGAGGGACAGCGATAAGGCTTCTTCGCCAAGATAGCGATCACGTCCAAAAACGTGAAAAGAACGCAATTGTTTGCAATATAATTTATTATAAAATCGTAAATCAATAAATCGTAAATCAATAAATATTTAACGCGATTCGAAATTTTCGAAATACATTTAATTAAAAACGATAATCAAAGAAAATTATTTTGTTTTACAGATTTTAATTTCCGCGTGATCGATAATGTTCAATATTTCGCAATATTTTATTTTCGAATATACTTACGTTTCTATAATATTAAAAGCGCGACAAATTTTACGAGTAAAAAGCTAATATCTAATTATTGGGTTAACATCGTGTTTTTCTTGATTCACTTTTATTTAATAATCTTTATATTATGTAAAAGAGTTTTTTTACGGTATTTGCGCGAGTTTCTCGAATTTATTAATAATCTTTTAATATAAAAAAATAAGCTATCCAAATATTTGAATAATTTTGCAATAAAAATATTGAAATAAAATATATCAAATGTGTTAATTAAACAAATTTTGTTATTGTACGTATTCATCTAATTTCGTGTAATGTACAATAGATTTCTTTTACATTATTACAACTAGATTATAATTTATATACAATTGCAAAGAAAATTATTAAAAATAAAAAATAATATAATTACAATTTATAGATATAATTACAATGTTAGATACAATTTAATAATTGATGCTATTAGTATCAATATTCTCAACACAAGAAAATTGCAAAATTTTTATTATTTGAAATGATTAATCAATGATAATCAATGTATATGGATTCAAATAAGTTAGAAAAAAAAATTATTTAGATTGAATTACTTTTTTCTGTCAATATTTTATCGAATCAATATTATCATATTAGATACTAATAACATTCACATTCGAATTTAAAATTGTATAATTTTCAAGAAAATACAATTTTTAAGTGATAAAATATTAATACAATTTACAAAAAATAAAATATTAAATTTAATACATGTTATACGTATAATAAAATGCAACTTAAATGTACATTATGTATTTAAGTTACATTTTTTACATTTTCCATACATTAATTTTTTATTTTTATTTATAGTTTTTTTTATAATTAATTTCAATTCTCTTTATATATAATTTATTTAATTTTACATAAAATAAATTATATATATGAAAATAATCCTAAAAATAACATATTTTTATGGTTTTTTTCCTGAAAATAAATTTAATTTTTATATGCCCTAATAGCCCTAACAAACCTAACAGTCCTAACAGACTTAATAGCCCTAACAAGCCTAATACAGACCCCTAAAAATAACATATTTTTATGTTTTTTTTTCTTGAAAATAAATTTAACTTTTATATGCCCTAATAGCCCTAACAAACCTAACAGTCCTAACAGCCCTAACAGACTTAATAGCCTTAACAGACCTAATAAAGACCTAACAGCCCTAACCGCCCTACTTGCTGGCTTACACCAGTAGAAATTCACGATAAGGTGAAATTTGGGGAACCCTAATTAGAAATCCGCGATAATGAGAAATTTAAGGAGCCCTAACCGGAAATTCGCGATAAAATTTAGGAAGCCTTAGCCGCGCAACACATCTTTTGGCCAATATTGCCAATATTGATATGTATTTTTCAAGCCAGTTATCTCTTCTTCTGGCCATATTCATTTTGACGACTAATAATTTGTTTACGATCGTACGATATTACGATCGTATTTTAACGTACGCCATTAAGTCGTCAGAAATCGCAAAATATAAATTATCATGCATATATAAAATATAATTAGCATGCATTTTAACTCTCCGTCGTCGGGTTGCTTATAAATATCTTTATCTTTTAGATTAAATATTTAGAAATTAAAAATCTATTTTTAAAAAGGCCGTTTTATAAAGGCCGATATATATAATGGAAATAAATATTTCATGTACCTCTATATCTATTGTTATTTTAAAAATATTTTTTCTTTTACTTTAATTTTTACACGCGTATTATCCCGCCAACCGAGAGTTAGAAGCAACGGATTTTTTCATGCATTTACAAATCCTTTGCTTCAAAATAAAAGGTTGTTACTTACCGGCACTGATGCGCAACAGCGGAGTTAATATTGAAGCTACGTTGTCTGTAACATACAAATATAAAATGCAAATTATATAAATGTTCAAAATAATTAATATTTTAAGAAATTATTATTGGACTCATTGAATTTTATATCCGATGCACGCAATTATAAATAAATATATAAATATGAAATAATTTTATAAGTAATTAATTTTTTTAAGTAGAAACTTTTATATAGAAAAAATTATAAAAATTTTCCCAATTTTTTCATGTTTAAATCATTCATATAAATCAAATTAATTTATTTATTTATATAAAATTAATATAAATAATAATACTCACCATCAGGTTGCTCCGCCGGTGCAAGATGCCTTTCCTAGGCCTGCTCCTCCTCTCAGATCATCTGGGTTGTTGCATCTATAACATACATATAGAAAATCCAAATTATAATAATGTCCAAAAAATTAATATTTCAAAAAATTATTATTTGTATATATTGAATTTTATATTCGATCCATATAATAATAAGCAGATTAATAAAATAATTCTATAAATTAAAAAAAAAACATTATTAATAATTCTTTAATAACTTTATAAAAGCTTATACCTTTACAAGATTATAGCTTTTATTTAAAAATCTTATTCTTCAATTCTCTTCTTTAAATCATATAAATAAAAAATCAAATTACGCGATTAATTGTTTAATTTAAATTATAATAAATATATTTAATATTTAATATATAATTGTAAATAAATAAATTATTTACCAGAAGGTTGCTCTGCCGAAGCCCGATGCCTCTCCTAGGCCTCCTCCTCCTCTCAGTCTTAGACGCGCGATACTTTCAGCGGCACTCCCGCACTCACGTGCGATATTTTTATATCGCTACTTTCGCACTTTTACGCGCGATACTGGACGGTTCCCGCACTATTCGATACGATTAAAAATTTTCTGTTTGGTCGCGCGATGTATATATTTAATATATATATACTTTAAACGGCACTCCCGGTTTCGATACGAGCGAAAATCCCATTTCACTTACGAGAGTCATCTTCGAGTCAACAGGTTGGGAATTCAACGACATCTTACCTCCAAACAAGAGTTAAGTCCGAAACGGAAGAAAACTATCGATTGATGGAATCAACGCGAATGAAGTTCACTCGACTCTTGTTCGTGCATAATATCTCATGGCTGTTAGAACAAGAGAAGGGACCCATTAACGACGATTCCAAGCAATCGATCGAATTCTAACCGATCCGTACCGAACTGGAGCCCGAAGCAGAGCGTGACCTCAATCAGCCGAACTTGAGCAAAAGCTCAAAACCGCGCGCCCATGTACACAGTACTGGACATACGTGTGCGCGGCCGGCATCACCAAGCGTGCCGCGATGCACGAGGCGTGAGAATTTCGTTACATTCGCAACGACTCAATGAGACATCCCGGTTAGTTGACGTCGGAAGATGACAACTCGATGACAAATAAGTGAAATTGGGATTGCGAGAAAGTCCAACGCGAAAACGCGATGACGCGATGACGCGAAAAAGCTAAACGCGAAAACGCGGTAACGAGACGCCGCCGTCCGCGACACGTTGACGGCACCGACGACGAAAAGTCGACGACGCAATCTGCGTCCAGCGCATTAAATGCGCGTGCGATCCATTGCGACTCGTGGCAAATGGGTACTTAGCTTCCTCTTCAGGCTCCTTAAGATTTATCTTAAATAAAAGAATTTAAGATAAACCTCAAGGGACCATCCAAGTACTGAGCCACCCCACCTCGTCAAGGTGTACCCATGGGGGGTTATATTATATAAATTTATAATATAATTTGTGAAAGAGACAAAGAAATTTATATTATATATAATTTTACATAATTTGTGTGAAATTATATCATTCAATAATGTAATCTAAATCATTAGAGCTTCCGATTTTTATGTCACGTACGCAATAAGTGCATTTAGTTAAAATAATTTTTTTTTTCATTGTAATGTCTACTTATATATTGTTGAATAAAAAATTACACGACGATCATTCTCTTTAATAAAGAAAAATTGGAATCTAATTCACAGAGATGTTGTAATAATAAATAACAATGAGAAAATTATATAATATAAATAACAATGAGAAAATTATATAATAATTATATTGTATATAATATTATATTGTATATTATATATAATAATTATTGTCGCAATTGCTGCTCCTTAGATTTGCAACAGCGTTCATATTAATACGTGAACTGCTTAACTCTTTTTCTTATTATTTATTTCCGTTCTTACATGCGAAATGTTGACCGAGAGATAAAAGCAATCTGAATAAGAAAAATATCTAATTGTACATATAAAACACTATCTTAAACTGAATCGATGAAAATTTTATTGATTAAAAATGTAACACAACGTATCATTTAAATACACAGAAAAAAAGGACATTCTTGTTTTGAAAATATATTTAGTTTTAACATGAAAATCTTGAAATGAGATTGCGTTAATTAAAGAAAAATATAATTGCTTGAATAATTGCTTACTTGAATGAAGCCATTTTATATAGTTCAATCAAAAAAAATATATTCTTATGATTTAAGATTTAATTTTCTTGAATGGAAAAGAAACAATGTTAGAAAGAAAATAATATTTTTAAATCAAAGATTATAATTTTCTTAAAGTAGAATTAAATAATTAAATATTCTTGAGATGACAATTATAATATTAAAACAAGGCTATAATATTGTTGAAATTTAAAATTATTAAATTCTTCTAAGAAGATTATAAATTGTTGCGTATATATGAAACAATGAACGCCTTAATTTAAGTATATAAGTTTTGATTTGACACTTATTTTTTTCTGTGTAAGCATTGTGTTACATTTTTTTATAACATTCTTTGCGAATTATTTATATAGAATAATAAATGTGTTTTTAAAATCTGCAAATAATTTTTTAGAAAATATAGTTAAAATGTTTTAAATATATTTTTTTCTAAGTGCGAATCGAAATCATCAATGAATTAATATTAATGTATGTTAATTACAATACCTTACAGCTGAAAATTAAAAGAATATGTGTATATGTAAACATTTATACATGACGTATATGTAACATTTTAAATGACATTGATTGCTTTAATCGTAATATATGAATAATATATAAAGTGCGCCTTTAATAAATTGAGTTTAAAGAGAAAGTGCTCGAAACTACATTGTTATAAACGAGTGTGTAAGTAACTGAAATATATGAAATAAATTTGTGTAACTAAATTAAGCATAAATCTTATACGCGATAAGAAAGTCGATGATAGGTGGACACGTAAATCGTACATTATTTTAGTTTAGTTTTTATCTGCGTATCAAATTACAGTAGATAAAGCCGAGCCGATGCTCGCTCGAGCTTGCCCTTTAAAGGCAATTAGAGATAAGGCGAGAGAGAGAAAGATCCAAGAAGAAACGCGAATAAATATAGTATTATATGTATATGTATATATAAGTATGTGTGTGTGTGTATGGTATATTAACACGAATTAAAAGATCGAAAGATTAATCTAATTGAAAGTCATGATATAGTAATTGCTTAATTAATAATTAATTTATGCTCGCATTTTAAGCAAATTTAAAATATCGGAAATATCGAAATATATTTGACCCTGTGTGTGAACATTATTAGATAAATAATTATTATTCGTAAGGATTGATAATCGAAAAATTATAATAAAATTTATCATTTTTACCGTTATTTCCATTTTTATTTTTGCAATTATGATCTTTAATAAAGATTTATCATCGTAATAAAAAAATTCATATTGTTTATCAAAAGTTTAAATTAGATTTAAAAGTATATTATTGCCTCTTTTCGGCGATAATGATTGATTATTTCACTGTATCTATTCCGTGAATAGCTATCATTACAGAGATCGCGTATAGTTTGACAATTCAATAAAATTAATAATAAAATTCCAATAAAATTAAATACATTAGTTTATAAAATTAACTTTGTTCTACGTTGGCAAAGGTTCTTCGTTTCTTTTGGAATATATTAAAGATTCTTTTATAATTAAATTTTACGAAATATAAAATTATTAAATTTATAGTATTTAATATTTAGAAATAAATAGGTAATTAGAATATTTTGTGTTATATTTTATTTTTATGTAGCTAAATTATACGATATTATGTAAATTAATTATACGATATTATTTATTAAAAGACTAATATATCTTTTACGAATCTTTTTATTAAGTTAATTATTTAGATCTACGGGATAGAGAAGTACGATTCGCTCGACGTTTTTATGAGATCAAATTAAATACTAATTCATTACAAATGTTGTTTTCATTATTGATATATATATATGCAGTACATGTATATTAATACGAATTATAGAATCGAAAGTTTAATAAAAAAGTGAAAGTCATGATACAATAATTGTTTAATTAATAATTAATTTAAGAATATACGACGAATATATTCGCACTACGATCTTTACTGCTCGAGTGTTGCCGTGTGAATGATACCAAAACCGTATGACTAGCGCGCTATTGTTTACATCGTCAAGGCCGCACACCGTGTTATTGTCCGTTCGTCATATCGAAATATATTGTATTATATTATATTATATTTTATATTATGATATAATATAATATAAAAATGTTAAAGTACGTAAAATATTTCGATGACGAACAGACAATAATACCGACCTTGGCGTAAACAATACATATTTATATTATATTATATTATATTATAATATATTATATTATATTATATTATATTATATTATATTATATTTTACGTATTTTAATACAGCATATAATTTTTCGATATTGATCGCGATCGCGTCTAGAAAAGGATTTAACGGAGCGTCTTGTATACTACTACTTTACTCTTTGAGTGTCGTCGCGCGAATGATAATAGAGCGAAAAAATTAGTCGGAAAGACTGTGTTATTATTATTTTTTATCGAAACATTTTTCAAGACTATGGCATATAAACATTAGCGCGCTATTGTTTACGCCGTCAAGGTCGGTGTTATTGTCTGTTCGTCATCGAAATATTTTACGTACTTTAACATATACACACACACACACACACACACACACACACACACACACACATACACATGTGGAATATATTAAAGTATATAGCAACAAATATAGCAACAAATTAAATCTAAACTACCCTTAGGTAAAGAATAATTTTCTGCGCCCAAAATATCGAAAAATATCGTAAAATATCGCAATGCTAGAAATTCTAAACTATCCCTAGATAATTAATATTACCCTGCGCCTCAAAATATCGCAAAGTATCGCAATAAATTAAACCTAAACTACCCCTTGATACGGAATAATACTCCGCGCTACAAATATCGCAAGATATCGTAAAATATCGCATTGTATTTAAACTTATACTATCCCTAAATAATTAACATTACACTGCGTTCCCAAATATCGCAAAATACCGCAATATAAATAAACCTAAACTACCAATAGATACAGAATATTACTCTACGTCCGTAAATATCGCAAAATATCGTAAAATGTCGCATTGTATTTAATCTTATACTGTCCCTAGATAATTAATATTACACTGTGCCGCAAAATATCGCAATATAAATGAACTTAAACTATCCCTATAGATACAGAGTAATACTCTGCACTCCAATTATCGCACGATATCATAAAATATTATTTGGTCTGCGAATATGTTGGATATATTTGCGATAGACTATGGGAAATATATTTTTCCAAGAAAATGATTGGTTTTTTGCTAACAAATTATAAAATATTAATAGCAGAAATGGAGCGATTGAATATTTCGATAAAGAAGTCGAGGAGCAATTATTCTACCAAAAAGTCAAGAGGAAAAGTTGATTATTTTCTTACAGATATAGTTTTAAACAATAGAGCTGATATATTATGTTTAAATGTTCGCACCATCAACCTTTCAGCACAATTTCTGGTTTTATTCCGTGCTATGTACACGAAATGCCAGTGTTAAATTTTTAATATAAACGAATCTTATGGTCCTCTCTCTCTCTCTCTCTCTCTCTCTCTCTCTCTATATATATATATATATATATATATATATATATATATATACACATAAATACATAAATATTTTGTGGTCACGGTAAATATTGTAAAATCATCGATCTTTAATAGTATCTCGTCAGTGGATATTCTTTCGAATGTTCCACTTTATAGCAAATTTTTTATATTATTTTATTATAGTTTTCATAACATCAAAATATTTAATGCTTGATGCTTTATATATTATAATACAATGTGCTAAATTATAAAGTGTAACATAATTATATAAAGTATTACTACGCATTTTTATTCAATGTATCTTCTTCTTCAAATCTTTGCAGTGTTGTAATCTGTCGCATTCCCAAGACCATAGGGACTCGTGCTTCTTCCTTCTCTCTCTCTCTCTCTCTCTCTTCATGCTTTTATCATTCTTTTACTTTCATCTTATTCAAAAAATGTAATAATTACTAATTAACGATTATAATATAATATATTATAATATAATTATTATATTCATAATTAATAATTATTAATATAATAATTATAATTACGGGGTATCTCTCTTAGTCTGACTCTTTTTCTTTGACCTATCCGGCATGGGTGACCCTACCAGTAATTAAGGTCGGTGTTCATATAGTCTTATATTTAAGATCGTTTTAAGTAAAATTTAGAAAATGTTTATTATTTCATTGAGATTGAACAGAATTTTAAGATGCGAAGACCATATTTAAGATGATTAAATATAAAAACAGATTATATAAATACCGGCCTATGTTACCGCCGGCATAGCTCTCCGGATCATTAGAGTACTCAAACCTCCTCACCCGGCAAATGCCTTCGTTAAGGTGGAGATACCATCGAGGAGGTAAAATTTTTTTATTTTATTTTCTTTTAATAGTGTAGGTTTTTCAAATTTTCCAAATAGAAAATATAATACATAGAATTTATAAAAAATATATATGTATATTATATAATTATAAAATATTATAATGTATAATTACATAGCTTGCAGTCATATAAAAATATATTACAAAATATACATTATAATTATAATACAATTTATAAATACATAAAATTTTCCGTTGAAAATATATAGTATATAATACATAATTATAACAATAATAAAAAATACATTATATATAAAACATAAAATAATACATAACAAATTGTTATATAGAATATATACATAGCATATTTTATTATATTACACGAAAATATCAGAAATGCGTACAATTTATTAGAAATTTTTAGAATGGCGTAGCGCTGATAATCTATCGCAACCAAAAGAATCATTAATAAATTTATCGATTATGTCTTTCAATAAGAAAAAGTACCCGGAATTTTAATGCATTTTGTAAGGTTTTCTAAAAGAAATGTTCGATGACGCGAAAAGATAAGTAAAGCATCGATGTTACCCAACGATTAAATCAGAAAAAAAATCGCGGTTTAAATTTCGCGAATGTATATGATGAATAAAAAAAATTGATAAAAATAGTAATATTTAATTACAATACACATAATTTCTATAATCGGAATACAACGTGCGCACACGCAATATAATTATTATCATTTCATGTGACAATAAAAATATTGCAACATTAGAGGCGCATTTCATATAATTTGTAAATAATATACGTAAGGAATTAAACGCGGATGCAGAATCTATAATACTCGATTTCTTTCCAAATATACAATTTCATGTAAATTTCGCGATCAAAAGTATATAAAAATATATATCTTGTGTCGCGGACAATTGCAAATAGGCTAAACTTTAATGTTCCTTAAAATAATCGCGTTATCGCCACGTTCAATGAAGGATAACTGGCCCAACGATTAAACCAGATCAAAATCCCTCTGCCGAGTGATACGCTGGTTAATATCTAACAGAGAGAAGAACGATCTTAAAAGTGGAAAGCGACCTCAATTTGTCTTATTTCTTCTATTTCGGATCCCGCGGAATCGATCCACAAAGGAAAGTTAAGTGATTCATTGAACGTCATAAGTCCCGCTACAGGAAGGAACGAATCCCCGATCTTCCTGATCGCTCCCAATAACAGTGATTTCGGCAGCGAATTAACGACTGTTACCCTTATTATCATTTTCAATATATGAGATTAAACTTCGCGTGAAAAAAAACATGTTCTTCCATTGTAAGAAATATCTTTTTTTACTAAAAAAATGACTGGATATAATGATTTTTATATACATGTTACAATCGAGTATATTTAGGAAAAATGAAATACATGCGCTTTTATCGTTGCTCGGTTAAATGTATGAATAATAATAACTTTAGGGTACCAAATGTGCTCGAGACAAATCAAATCCAATAACAGCGAGATTTAAAAAAAAATTCAATTTGAATATTTAGCAACATCAAATGGAAGATTATCAAGAAATTAATTTTTCTGTTGCATTTAACACTTAACACGTGACAATAATTTACAGAATCTTACTGATATCAGAGTACCCATTCGATTTGTCTCGAACTTTTTAATTACTCACACATTTTATATTATATCATGCATCATCCTAATATATTATTAAGAATAATACAAAAAAGGGTTTTTGCAAATACATCACAATTTGCGCACATGTATTTTATTATATATACATATACACTCGTCTTATCTAAAATAAATGTAATATACTGAGATAGTGGAACGTCCAGTGCCTGCAAGTGGTTTCTTAAAAGAAACCAAAAATAAAATTAATTCAAAATTAATTAATAAAATATACTTGTTTGTAACCATAATTTTTCAAATAATAAAAATTTTGCACAAAAAAGTTTGCGCAAAAACTTATTAAATTAAATTTATATTTGAAAAAGTGAATTTTATCTATTATATCCATTTTTGAACTATTATTAAATATTTTCATTATTAAAATAATATTGATATTAATGGAAGAACATTTTTAATAAAAAAAAAGAAAATATATCTTCTCTCAAAGTATACTTAATGAATTTTGTATTTTATATTTAATAAAATCGATTTCAAATGTACGGTGATCGTCGTTAAATCACTGCCAAAAACATTGTTTTCAGGAACCGCCAAGAAAACCTGGGTTTAATTCCTACTCTGTAATGGAAACTTCCAATTTTCAATGAGGCACCGAACTAAGCATTGCGGATAGAGCCCACAAAAACCGACGAGAAATAACTCTCCGCAATGAAGATCGTTTCGACTCTCCGCCAGTACAAACCGCATTTGCTAGCGTCCACCTGACATGAGGGACAGCGATAAGGCTTCTTCGCCAAGATAGCGATCACGTCCAAAAACGTGAAAAGAACGCAATTGTTTGCAATATAATTTATTATAAAATCGTAAATCAATAAATCGTAAATCAATAAATATTTAACGCGATTCGAAATTTTCGAAATACATTTAATTAAAAACGATAATCAAAGAAAATTATTTTGTTTTACAGATTTTAATTTCCGCGTGATCGATAATGTTCAATATTTCGCAATATTTTATTTTCGAATATACTTACGTTTCTATAATATTAAAAGCGCGACAAATTTTACGAGTAAAAAGCTAATATCTAATTATTGGGTTAACATCGTGTTTTTCTTGATTCACTTTTATTTAATAATCTTTATATTATGTAAAAGAGTTTTTTTACGGTATTTGCGCGAGTTTCTCGAATTTATTAATAATCTTTTAATATAAAAAAATAAGCTATCCAAATATTTGAATAATTTTGCAATAAAAATATTGAAATAAAATATATCAAATGTGTTAATTAAACAAATTTTGTTATTGTACGTATTCATCTAATTTCGTGTAATGTACAATAGATTTCTTTTACATTATTACAACTAGATTATAATTTATATACAATTGCAAAGAAAATTATTAAAAATAAAAAATAATATAATTACAATTTATAGATATAATTACAATGTTAGATACAATTTAATAATTGATGCTATTAGTATCAATATTCTCAACACAAGAAAATTGCAAAATTTTTATTATTTGAAATGATTAATCAATGATAATCAATGTATATGGATTCAAATAAGTTAGAAAAAAAAATTATTTAGATTGAATTACTTTTTTCTGTCAATATTTTATCGAATCAATATTATCATATTAGATACTAATAACATTCACATTCGAATTTAAAATTGTATAATTTTCAAGAAAATACAATTTTTAAGTGATAAAATATTAATACAATTTACAAAAAATAAAATATTAAATTTAATACATGTTATACGTATAATAAAATGCAACTTAAATGTACATTATGTATTTAAGTTACATTTTTTACATTTTCCATACATTAATTTTTTATTTTTATTTATAGTTTTTTTTATAATTAATTTCAATTCTCTTTATATATAATTTATTTAATTTTACATAAAATAAATTATATATATGAAAATAATCCTAAAAATAACATATTTTTATGGTTTTTTTCCTGAAAATAAATTTAATTTTTATATGCCCTAATAGCCCTAACAAACCTAACAGTCCTAACAGACTTAATAGCCCTAACAAGCCTAATACAGACCCCTAAAAATAACATATTTTTATGTTTTTTTTTCTTGAAAATAAATTTAACTTTTATATGCCCTAATAGCCCTAACAAACCTAACAGTCCTAACAGCCCTAACAGACTTAATAGCCTTAACAGACCTAATAAAGACCTAACAGCCCTAACCGCCCTACTTGCTGGCTTACACCAGTAGAAATTCACGATAAGGTGAAATTTGGGGAACCCTAATTAGAAATCCGCGATAATGAGAAATTTAAGGAGCCCTAACCGGAAATTCGCGATAAAATTTAGGAAGCCTTAGCCGCGCAACACATCTTTTGGCCAATATTGCCAATATTGATATGTATTTTTCAAGCCAGTTATCTCTTCTTCTGGCCATATTCATTTTGACGACTAATAATTTGTTTACGATCGTACGATATTACGATCGTATTTTAACGTACGCCATTAAGTCGTCAGAAATCGCAAAATATAAATTATCATGCATATATAAAATATAATTAGCATGCATTTTAACTCTCCGTCGTCGGGTTGCTTATAAATATCTTTATCTTTTAGATTAAATATTTAGAAATTAAAAATCTATTTTTAAAAAGGCCGTTTTATAAAGGCCGATATATATAATGGAAATAAATATTTCATGTACCTCTATATCTATTGTTATTTTAAAAATATTTTTTCTTTTACTTTAATTTTTACACGCGTATTATCCCGCCAACCGAGAGTTAGAAGCAACGGATTTTTTCATGCATTTACAAATCCTTTGCTTCAAAATAAAAGGTTGTTACTTACCGGCACTGATGCGCAACAGCGGAGTTAATATTGAAGCTACGTTGTCTGTAACATACAAATATAAAATGCAAATTATATAAATGTTCAAAATAATTAATATTTTAAGAAATTATTATTGGACTCATTGAATTTTATATCCGATGCACGCAATTATAAATAAATATATAAATATGAAATAATTTTATAAGTAATTAATTTTTTTAAGTAGAAACTTTTATATAGAAAAAATTATAAAAATTTTCCCAATTTTTTCATGTTTAAATCATTCATATAAATCAAATTAATTTATTTATTTATATAAAATTAATATAAATAATAATACTCACCATCAGGTTGCTCCGCCGGTGCAAGATGCCTTTCCTAGGCCTGCTCCTCCTCTCAGATCATCTGGGTTGTTGCATCTATAACATACATATAGAAAATCCAAATTATAATAATGTCCAAAAAATTAATATTTCAAAAAATTATTATTTGTATATATTGAATTTTATATTCGATCCATATAATAATAAGCAGATTAATAAAATAATTCTATAAATTAAAAAAAAAACATTATTAATAATTCTTTAATAACTTTATAAAAGCTTATACCTTTACAAGATTATAGCTTTTATTTAAAAATCTTATTCTTCAATTCTCTTCTTTAAATCATATAAATAAAAAATCAAATTACGCGATTAATTGTTTAATTTAAATTATAATAAATATATTTAATATTTAATATATAATTGTAAATAAATAAATTATTTACCAGAAGGTTGCTCTGCCGAAGCCCGATGCCTCTCCTAGGCCTCCTCCTCCTCTCAGTCTTAGACGCGCGATACTTTCAGCGGCACTCCCGCACTCACGTGCGATATTTTTATATCGCTACTTTCGCACTTTTACGCGCGATACTGGACGGTTCCCGCACTATTCGATACGATTAAAAATTTTCTGTTTGGTCGCGCGATGTATATATTTAATATATATATACTTTAAACGGCACTCCCGGTTTCGATACGAGCGAAAATCCCATTTCACTTACGAGAGTCATCTTCGAGTCAACAGGTTGGGAATTCAACGACATCTTACCTCCAAACAAGAGTTAAGTCCGAAACGGAAGAAAACTATCGATTGATGGAATCAACGCGAATGAAGTTCACTCGACTCTTGTTCGTGCATAATATCTCATGGCTGTTAGAACAAGAGAAGGGACCCATTAACGACGATTCCAAGCAATCGATCGAATTCTAACCGATCCGTACCGAACTGGAGCCCGAAGCAGAGCGTGACCTCAATCAGCCGAACTTGAGCAAAAGCTCAAAACCGCGCGCCCATGTACACAGTACTGGACATACGTGTGCGCGGCCGGCATCACCAAGCGTGCCGCGATGCACGAGGCGTGAGAATTTCGTTACATTCGCAACGACTCAATGAGACATCCCGGTTAGTTGACGTCGGAAGATGACAACTCGATGACAAATAAGTGAAATTGGGATTGCGAGAAAGTCCAACGCGAAAACGCGATGACGCGATGACGCGAAAAAGCTAAACGCGAAAACGCGGTAACGAGACGCCGCCGTCCGCGACACGTTGACGGCACCGACGACGAAAAGTCGACGACGCAATCTGCGTCCAGCGCATTAAATGCGCGTGCGATCCATTGCGACTCGTGGCAAATGGGTACTTAGCTTCCTCTTCAGGCTCCTTAAGATTTATCTTAAATAAAAGAATTTAAGATAAACCTCAAGGGACCATCCAAGTACTGAGCCACCCCACCTCGTCAAGGTGTACCCATGGGGGGTTATATTATATAAATTTATAATATAATTTGTGAAAGAGACAAAGAAATTTATATTATATATAATTTTACATAATTTGTGTGAAATTATATCATTCAATAATGTAATCTAAATCATTAGAGCTTCCGATTTTTATGTCACGTACGCAATAAGTGCATTTAGTTAAAATAATTTTTTTTTTCATTGTAATGTCTACTTATATATTGTTGAATAAAAAATTACACGACGATCATTCTCTTTAATAAAGAAAAATTGGAATCTAATTCACAGAGATGTTGTAATAATAAATAACAATGAGAAAATTATATAATATAAATAACAATGAGAAAATTATATAATAATTATATTGTATATAATATTATATTGTATATTATATATAATAATTATTGTCGCAATTGCTGCTCCTTAGATTTGCAACAGCGTTCATATTAATACGTGAACTGCTTAACTCTTTTTCTTATTATTTATTTCCGTTCTTACATGCGAAATGTTGACCGAGAGATAAAAGCAATCTGAATAAGAAAAATATCTAATTGTACATATAAAACACTATCTTAAACTGAATCGATGAAAATTTTATTGATTAAAAATGTAACACAACGTATCATTTAAATACACAGAAAAAAAGGACATTCTTGTTTTGAAAATATATTTAGTTTTAACATGAAAATCTTGAAATGAGATTGCGTTAATTAAAGAAAAATATAATTGCTTGAATAATTGCTTACTTGAATGAAGCCATTTTATATAGTTCAATCAAAAAAAATATATTCTTATGATTTAAGATTTAATTTTCTTGAATGGAAAAGAAACAATGTTAGAAAGAAAATAATATTTTTAAATCAAAGATTATAATTTTCTTAAAGTAGAATTAAATAATTAAATATTCTTGAGATGACAATTATAATATTAAAACAAGGCTATAATATTGTTGAAATTTAAAATTATTAAATTCTTCTAAGAAGATTATAAATTGTTGCGTATATATGAAACAATGAACGCCTTAATTTAAGTATATAAGTTTTGATTTGACACTTATTTTTTTCTGTGTAAGCATTGTGTTACATTTTTTTATAACATTCTTTGCGAATTATTTATATAGAATAATAAATGTGTTTTTAAAATCTGCAAATAATTTTTTAGAAAATATAGTTAAAATGTTTTAAATATATTTTTTTCTAAGTGCGAATCGAAATCATCAATGAATTAATATTAATGTATGTTAATTACAATACCTTACAGCTGAAAATTAAAAGAATATGTGTATATGTAAACATTTATACATGACGTATATGTAACATTTTAAATGACATTGATTGCTTTAATCGTAATATATGAATAATATATAAAGTGCGCCTTTAATAAATTGAGTTTAAAGAGAAAGTGCTCGAAACTACATTGTTATAAACGAGTGTGTAAGTAACTGAAATATATGAAATAAATTTGTGTAACTAAATTAAGCATAAATCTTATACGCGATAAGAAAGTCGATGATAGGTGGACACGTAAATCGTACATTATTTTAGTTTAGTTTTTATCTGCGTATCAAATTACAGTAGATAAAGCCGAGCCGATGCTCGCTCGAGCTTGCCCTTTAAAGGCAATTAGAGATAAGGCGAGAGAGAGAAAGATCCAAGAAGAAACGCGAATAAATATAGTATTATATGTATATGTATATATAAGTATGTGTGTGTGTGTATGGTATATTAACACGAATTAAAAGATCGAAAGATTAATCTAATTGAAAGTCATGATATAGTAATTGCTTAATTAATAATTAATTTATGCTCGCATTTTAAGCAAATTTAAAATATCGGAAATATCGAAATATATTTGACCCTGGGTGTGAGCATTATTAGATAAATAATTATTATTCGTAAGGATTGATAATCGAAAAATTATAATAAAATTTATAATTTTTACCGTTATTTCCATTTTTATTTTTGCAATTATGATCTTTAATAAAGATTTATCATCGTAATAAAAAAATTCATATCGTTTATCAAAAGTTTAAATTAGATTTAAAAGTATATTATTGCCTCTTTTCGGCGATAATGATTGATTATTTCACTGTATCTATTTCGTGAATAGCTATCATTACAGAGATCGCGTATAGTTTGACAATTCAATAAAATTAATAATAAAATTCCAATAAAATTAAATACATTTGTTTATAAAATTAACTTTGTTCTACGTTGGCAAAGGTTCTTCGTTTCTTTTGGAATATATTAAAGATTCTTTTATAATTAAATTTTACGAAATATAAAATTATTAAATTTATAGTATTTAATATTTAGAAATAAATAGGTAATTAGAATATTTTGTTATATTTGATTTTTATGTAGCTAAATTATACGATATTATGTAAATTAATTATACGATATTATTTATTAAAAGACTAATATATCTTTTACGAATCTTTTTGTTAAGTTAATTATTTAGATCTACGATTCGATTGTTTTACTGCGCGTTCTCAATCCGAATCATATATTTAAATGATCGAAAAATAGAACGATAAAAAATAATAAGCAATATATCTATTTTAAAAATAGTATACGTAAATAATAAATAATTTTTATAAATTACTCACCGCATATCTCTCTGGCTGCTTCAGGCTCTCTCCCTGCTCTCTGGCTATCCGATACTTTTCCAGATGTCCTTCTCCTTTCTTCTTCATCCTTTGTTGTTTCCTCGTAGCACTCACATTCACTCGCGAACAAACAATTAATTATATTTCAGTCATATATAGAAACGATCGCGAGACACTTTGCACGGCACTCCCGATCGCAAAGTAATCATACGAGATACGTATTTTTATTATATTATTATTATTTTATTATTATTGTAAGAGAGGAACACGAAAATTACAATAATTCGCTCGATATTTAAACGAAGCCAAAATCATGCATCACTCGATTCTTACACTAATTAATTATTTCTATTTGTTGATGTATAATATATGCACAATAACGCGAATCATAAGATTGAAATATTAAAGTAATGTAAAGTGATGATACAGCAATCGTTTAATTAATATAATATATATGCATGTATTTTAGGAAAGTTCAAAACATCGGGCGAAATTGAATTTAATTCTATGCAATGTTAAAGAAATAATTATTATTCGTAAAGTTCGATAATCGGAGAATATTGCAAGAAAATTTGTAATTTTTGCTCCTTTCGCTTCAATTTTTATTTGCAATAATGAAGGATCGCGTTTCGATGAATTTATCGTCGCCACAATTTCCTCTTATTTATTAAGTTAATTAATTGTTAATTGTAATAGTCGAATTATATTTCGATACTAATCGCGATCGTACTTTTAGGGAAAGAATTCGATAATACGGAGCGTTCCGTATCACTACTTTCCCGCTGGAATATCGCCGTGCGAATGATACAAGGTTGTCGAGTATGTAAACAATAGCGCGCTACGTCACAAGGCCGAACGTCGTATTATTGATAGCTCGCTGCCGAAATATTTAACGCGTACTGTGACGTATGCGAGAATTGTATTTATATACCAGTATATTTTTAGTTACACACACACACGTACACTGAGAAAAAAAAGTTGTTAACTCGACTAAACCGTTTAACTGAATTATTATTTTTTTAATTGAAATATTTAAGTTAAATAGATGTCATGTTAGATTTATAATAGGTAAATATTTCAATTAAAAAAATAATAATTTAGTTAAATGGTTTAGTTAAGTTAACAACTTTTTTTTCTCAGTGTACACACAGATTAATTATTTATTAAACCTCACGAGGTATATTAATCGTTTAATAATATAAGCGTATTTATATACAAGTATATTTTTAAAATCACACACACACACACACACACACGGATTAATTATTTATTAAACGATTAATATACTTCACGAGGTATATTAATCGTTTAATAAATAATTAATCTATGTGTACGTGTGTGTGTGTTTACGTGTGTGTACGTGTGTGTGTGTGTGTGTGTGTGTGTGTGTGTGTGTGTGTGTGTGTGTGTGTGTGTGTGTGTGTGTGTGTGTGTGACTTTAAAGATATACTTGTATATAAATACACTTGTATATAACTTTAAAAATATACTTTCCGTTATGTTAATTATCCGATTTTTATTCGATCGTTTTATTGCGCGTTCTAAGTCGAATTATACTTAGATCAAATAAATATTAGAGAGAATATTTATTTATTATATTAGAATTCTAAATGTGTGTGTGTGTGTATACATATATTAGAATAGAAACGAAATAGAAATAGAAGAATAATCATTGCTCGTAAAAATGGCAACGAAATGATAATTTATGATTTTGATTCCTGTATCATATAATCGAGTATCGTATTTCGAGAGCAATCAACTATTTATTAATAATAAAATTGTAACTTACGAATATATTCCATTTATTCCGGACAAACTTAATATCGCGACAACGATGATGAATAAACTTTTCAAAAAATCAGTATATGAAACAGTTCTACCAATCACTGATACAAAAACTGATCAATTGACCGGTTGGTAAAACTGTTTCGATACTGGGTATTTTCTTAAAAGAACTGTTGGCGTACATACATACGTGTATTATGTTTACGCGCGTCACGCGTTCGAACTAACCTTGACATTCTCGCGGGAAGACTCGAGCAGATCGTGCGTCGTTTGTCGAGATCTTTATGTTGTATGATCTTTAATAAAGATTTATCATCGTAATAAAAAAATTCATATCGTTTATCAAAAGTTTAAATTAGATTTAAAAGTATATTATTGCCTCTTTTCGGCGATAATGATTGATTATTTCACTGTATCTATTCCGTGAATAGCTATCATTACAGAGATCGCGTATAGTTTGACAATTCAATAAAATTAATAATAAAATTCCAATAAAATTAAATACTTAATTTGTTTATAAAATTAACTTTGTTCTACGTTGGCAAAGGTTCTTCGTTTCTTTTGGAATATATTAAAGATTCTTTTATAATTAAATTTTACGAAATATAAAATTATTAAATTTATAGTATTTAATATTTAGAAATAAATAGGTAATTAGAATATTTTGTGTTATATTTTATTTTTATGTAGCTAAATTATACGATATTATGTAAATTAATTATACGATATTATTTATTAAAAGACTAATATATCTTTTACGAATCTTTTTATTAAGTTAATTATTTAGATCTACGGGATAGAGAAGTACGATTCGCTCGACGTTTTTATGAGATCAAATTAAATACTAATTCATTACAAATGTTGTTTTCATTATTGATATATATATGCAGTACATGTATATTAATACGAATTATAGAATCGAAAGTTTAATAAAAAAGTGAAAGTCATGATACAATAATTGTTTAATTAATAATTAATTTAAGAATATACGACGAATATATTCGCACTACGATCTTTACTGCTCGAGTGTTGCCGTGTGAATGATACCAAAACCGTATGACTAGCGCGCTATTGTTTACATCGTCAAGGCCGAACACCGTGTTATTGTCCGTTCGTCATATCGAAATATATTGTATTATATTATATTATATTTTATATTATAATATAATATAATATAAATATGTTAAAGTACGTAAAATATTTCGATGACGAACAGACAATAATACCGACCTTGGCGTAAACAATACATATTTATATTATATTATATTATATTATATTATATTATATTATATTATATTTTACGTATATTAATACAGCATATAATTTTTCGATATTGATCGCGATCGCGTCTAGAAAAGGATTTAACGGAGCGCCTTGTACTACTATTTTACTCTTTGAGTGTCGTCGCGCGAATAATAATAGAGCCGAGAAAATTAGTCCGAAAGACCGTGTTATTATTATTTTTTTATCAAAACATTTTTCAAGACTATGGCATATAAACATTAGCGCGCTATTGTTTACGCCGCCAAGGTCGGTGTTATTATCTGTTCGTCATCGAAATATTTTACGTACTTTAACATATTATATACATGGAATATATTAAAGTATATAGAAGTACTTTAGATTATATGGATTTTTTAATTATACGATTATTTATTAAAAGATTGTATGATGTATCATGGAGCCTTACATTATGTTAATTTTGTTTAGATCCACGATTCACTTATTTAACTACGCGTCCTCATAATTCGAATTATATTTCAATGATTGAAAAATAGAACGATAAAACATCGCAGACATATTATATTCGACTCTATAAATATCTACAAAAATTAAAGAAATAATTTCTGCTCGTAAAAATCAATTTCATATCGAAATAATAATTTATTATTTTAGATTTCTGTTATTAAAATTCTTAGTTGATTAAATGAATAAATTACGAATTACCCGATTCGAGAATTTTCGTCGCGATACGTATATAGATATTAATTATGTGTTATTTATAAAAATTAATTAATCATATTGTTATAATAAATAATTTTCCGATGTTGATCGGGATCATATCTAGAAAATAAATTTAACGGCGCATCACTATATTACTCATTAGAAAATATTAGACAATAACATATGAAATATATATAATAAATAAATCGTTTCACAATCGACATGCAGATATTACAATGCTATCTGTATCTGATTTATATAATTTCATATGTTATTGTCTAATATTTTCTCTAACGTGTAGTATTAATGTCACGTTGAAGATAGATTAAAAAGATGACCAAAACGTTCGTGTTTATTGCATGTATTGTGACGAGTAATTTGAAATATACTAATATAATTAAATATGAAATATATTAATATTGAAATATATTAATAATTAAAAGAAAGAGGAAGGTTTTTTTCTCGTGCTCCAATTACAGCGCCTTTTACTGACTTTTAGTTGTTAATTGTCTAATTTTTAATTATTATTATTTGAGCCAATTTTTTATTTTAATTTTAATATTTATAGTATTTAATATTTAGAAATAAACTAGAATATTTTTTGTGTTATAATTTATTTTCAATGATAAATCGTGAATTGTAATAAAAGTGTGATAAAAATTATACTAAATTACGTACTAATGTCGATGGTGATGATGGATGATGTGTGATTAATATATAATAAAATCGGGTAATATATTTTAATAACTAATTATACTTAATAGATGGAGAGAGAGAGACCACCCAAAACTTATTTATATTAGAAGTTTATTTAATATATACAAACATTTTGCGTTAAAACATTTGTGCTGTCGACATTTCGTGCACGTAGCATGAACACAACCCGAAATTGTATGTTACCCACTGAAAACATTCGTAGATACTGGCTTCGTAGTTCATGTTCACGTTTTTATGTTTATAGAGGACGCATCGCTTTCAGGAATAACCTAAAAGCGGACCATGATATTTCTCGTTCTTCTCTCTGTTCAATCAAACACCTATGGACCAATCACAGCTATTCTTCCGAAGGATGTGCAGCCAATCGGTACGTCGGACAGAAACTCGTTTCGCGTAATTTATATTAGCTTTGACATATACCGTACATCGGTCTCCTCTGTGCAAATGCGATGCAAATGTCAATCGCGACAACACAATAATAATGGAGGCGTGCAATGCTGTCGAGCGCGAAGTGGACAAGGTTTTGTCGAAGTTCGGTGCTATAAATGAACATGCTGAAGCGGTGTTACGCGACCTGATCAATCACATTCAAACCCTGAAAAAAGATCTAGAGGAAGGTAAATATGGAGTCGAAAGATTCGCTGTGTGATGTTCTTTCCTCTCCCCAGCTACTTACCTTAATTTTCAAAGAGTTGATGATCGAAACTCTTGGGCAGCGTGTATCCTTCAATTCTCGATGGATTAAATTGATTTTTTCATAAATGGATCGTTGTTTATTAATGTATGTGGCTGTATGTATGTATTTATTAATGTATGTGGGTTTATTTTGAAGTTTGCTAACCTTCTTAAACAGAATTCTGTGATGGAGATGGCATACTTTATTTACTGAATGTCTTCACATAAATTATCATATAGTCTACATCATAAGGCAATCCAATGAGATTCAAGTATAAAGTAGAGTATTTATTTTTATATTTATTTTTGTTATTATTTCCTGTCAATATTAATATGTCACATACAATGTTAATATTTTAAATGTATTAAGATATCAAATATGTTAAATGTATAAACATATATTCTATCGTTGAAAAAAATGGTATATAAAGCTAAACTAAATTTAATCTGTCTCTCTCTCTCTCTTATGAAACAAAGGAAAGAAAATATTGTAGAATTTATATTTTACTTAAAAATTGATGCATATTTGTGTTATGTATAAAATATAATATATGTTATATCAATGATTATATCAAAATTATATATAAATTTTTGTTATATATGTATATATACATGCACATACATCGATATATATATGAATGACTCAGATGCAAAATGGTACAAATCAAAAAACAAAATTTTAAGAAACAAAGACTTTTATATTTGCAATTACATAAATACATATATAAATGATTTAACTACATAGAGCTGATTAACCTTGATAACTTTAGTGTAATTATATTAGTTTATGATAGATCATGCACTGTCTCTACCTCAAAATGTACTAATAACTCTAAAATCGAGTTTGGATGGACTGATACCACTTGGTATCTGAGATATACATATATATATGTCATTAAATTTAAAAAAGGGATGCCAAGCAGACTATAAATTACGATTTGTTTAACATAAAAATGGCTACAACTCAGAAACGACTTATATCTGGACCTATGTTTATATCTTTTATATCTTTTTTTCCTTCATTTTAAGTCCCGAATCACTTCCCGAAGTACTGTGGGCGATTTTTCGGACACTCTGTATATATATATATATCTTTTTAGTGTGATTATAAACTAACAGTTTGACTCTTTTTCATTAGCACCACCTAATCAAGAATTGACAGCTGGCCAAGTACAAATGTTAAAACAAGCAATGACAAAAGTACGCGACACTGTACAAAGATTGGCAACAGATCATCGCGATTTGCATAGTACCGTATCAAAAGTGGGTAAAGCGATAGATAGAAATTTCATTGCTGATTTTGCAAGTACAAGCAGAGAGGATGTGTTTTCTGGACCTGAAAAATCTCATCTTCTAAATCAAGTAATTTGTCAACACTTCTATCGCGAAGGGATGTTAAACATTGCAGATGAATTGGCAGCAGTAAGTTTCTTTGTTCAAATTTATATGTATGTTTAATATATATTTATAATCCAAAAATATTGATATATTATGTATTATCTATAATATAACAATAAATTTATATGTTATAATAATACAAATTAATATGTAGTATATAGTATCTTGTTATATTTTTAGAATAATAATGGTTTTACTTTTTCAATATTGCTATTCCATTATTCTCTTAGTTTCAATATTTATGTATTCTTATTATGTAATTCTACAAGACTATAAATGTGACGATATTTTCAGGAAGCAGGCATTAAAACTGAAGGTCGAAAGGAAGCATTTACAGAATTAAATTATATATTAGATTGCTTAAAACAAAAAGATCTGGAACCTGCATTAGATTGGGCTAAAAAACATAGAGAAGCACTTTTGGAACAGGTATTTTTTGACTTGTAAATATTTCATATTATTTGCACATTCTTAATATATGAATAATGTAAATCTTGTTTTGTACATTTTGTTTTAGAATTCTTCTCTCGAGTTTAAGTTACACAGACTACATTTTATAAGATTAGTTCAACAAGGACCTAGCAAACAGAGAGAGGCGATACTTTACGCCCGTCAAAATCTCACTCAATTTGTTGGACGTTATGAGAAAGAAGTACAGTCTTTAATGGGAACATTACTTTATTTGCCACATGGAATCCAATCGTCTCCCTACAGTCATTTATTAGATCCGACTTTATGGCTCGAAATACACGACGTTTTCACCAAGGAAGCATGCACATTATTAGGTTTAAGTGTTGAGAGCCCACTTTCTGTCTGGTACATATATTTTATTTACTTAAGAGGAAATTGTAGAGCTGTTTAAAACATTGCAATTTGTGCAATTATTGCAGTATCAACGCAGGATCCACTGCATTACCTGCATTATTAAACATCAAACAAGTCATGCAGCAAAGACAAGTAACTGGCATTTGGAGTGGTAAAGATGAATTGCCTGTACGTTATAATGTACCATACGTAACATATTGTCATCCTTCAATTTACAATCATAATTTTAATGATAATTTCTTTGATTAATTTGAAGTTTATTTTACTGTATTCTGGTGGTTTTTAATGATTATAAATAATTTTTATATTTTAGTATTTTTAACAGAATAAACTGATAAATCATAAAATATAAAATAATATTTAACTCTATCACTAGTAATTTTATTTTTCTATATGATATATGTATATGTGTTACATTGATAGCAAAAGATTTAAGTCAATAAATTTATAAAGGATTTATATTAAAGAAAAATAGATTCAAAATTTATCGGAGAATCCATTATTAAAATTAAGATTGTACTAGAGATATTTTGTGTATATATATTATATGATCTCTCTATGTTTATAGATTGAAATAGATTTGGGGAAGCAGAGTCGCTATCATTCAGTCTTTGCCTGTCCCATTCTTAGGCAACAAAGTACAGAAAATAATCCGCCAATGAAATTGGTTTGCGGCCACGTTATTTCCCGAGACGCGTTAAATAAACTCGCTAATACGAATAAGTAAGTTTCATATGCGGCAAGGCTAGAATACATCGGAGTGTTTTAAGTGCTGATTTAAAGTCACTTTTTAAAAGAAATCAATTTATTTCCAGATTGAAATGCCCATACTGTCCGGCGGAGCAGAATCCCGAAGATGCGAGACTTATTTACTTTTAAATTCTGTGATATAATACTATATATAGTAATATATAAATATATATATATATAATATGTGTGTATAGGAGTTATATATACACATGTAAGAAAGTTAGTTTTACAATTTCTTTGTAATGGATTATATCGAATACAGGAGAGTTTATAACACAGTATACATGCAATAACTAAAAAATTGTAAAATTCCATATTCTACATAATTCATTATCGATGAATTTTATTGTTTCAAATTTTATTTTTGTTATTATCGAGATTAATCTTACTTTTTGTTCTTCAAAATGCAAGGTTGTTAATTGCATCAATCCTTGTAATTTTTTCAAGAAGATTAGTTCTAAAATATTGAAAGAAAAGAAAAACGAAGGAATTATGATAATTTTAATATTTGTGAAATAATTGTAATTATGCAATTATATAAATATTGTGTTGGTAGACTATATATATATATTATATACATGTGTACTATTCTAAGTTTATATAAGTGACTTCAGCTTATGATGCGAGTGATAACTTAAAAGCCACACATATACATGTTTAAGACGCCTAACGAGTTTGTTACTAGATCTCCATAAGCTTATCCATTTCTCATTTCAAATGTATGTATACTGGCTTGGCTTAAATGAAGTTAATGAAGATCATTTTGTAAATACGTTTTTACATTCATTTGACATATTTTCCGCATCACTTGATGATTTTGACAGTTATATAAAGAGCAGAACATGTTATAATAATAAATAAAAATAAAAATTGATACTGAAATTCTCTCTATCAATACTAAGATTCAGATTTGAAAGAGTATTTTGAATTAATTCTTTGATACCGCGTAACATGCTATATTCGGCGTACGATAAAATCGATCAAACAAAAGTAGGAAAACGTACATTGAAGTGGTGACGACTATCATAATTCGTTTGGAAAATTGATAGAATTTATTTAGGATATATTGAAGAGAAGATATTTTCAATTCCTGATTTTTTCTGTAAACTTTACATGAGCATAATTTCATTATCTTTATTAAGAAATCTCCCTTTTGGACAACATGAATTCTAAAGGTAAACTGATATACATTGATTCAAATTTAATAGTAAAAATAGCAAAACAAAATAGAAAATAATATGGAATAATTATTAATAAAACAAAAATGTATAAAATTAAGATAAAAATATTGGCTCAAAATATAACGATTATAAAGTGGCAAAATTAGCAAGTAAGATGAAAATTGATCGAGAAATGATCCAAAACGTTCGTATTTGATGCATATATTATAACGAAAGTAAATATTTTGGAATATATCAATAAATAAAGAAGAAAACAAGGTGTCTTTTTTTTTTACGTTCCAATTACGTTCCTTGCTAATTTTATCACTTGAAAATATGTAAGAATTTTTGAATAAATTCTGTCCATTATAAGCGAGATCTAGCTCGTCAACGTTCTTCCCGTCTCTACAATCGGCAAACTGTCAAACGTTTGACGGAAAAGACGAGCTTATTCGTGATGAAAAAATTGATCCCGTTGAAATACTGCCAAGCATGGTCAATAAATTATCTATCAGTGAAAGTACAAAACGAGATATCACGAGTAAATTAATTCAAAAAGCTACAGCTCAAGAAGATATCACGGAACACAATTTAAAAAGAATGATAACATTTTCATATGACATTGACAGAATGTCTCCTGAAGAACTGTACGCTTCTTTGCGTAAAATTACAGAAAATCCACAACAGCCGTTTTCATTTTTAGCAAATATCTCCAACGAAATTGCTGACAATCAATCGTCAATAAAGACGGAGAAATCTACAGAAATTGACGTAAGAGAGATTTTGAGTTTATTTTCTTATAAGAATTATTTTCAATCATCCTTCATATTTTATTCGTTCATTTCGAAACTAATTAATTGATTTATCAATTTATTTGATAAATATTGAAACTGATTGTTAAATTAGATACAATTAGCTGCTGTAGCAAAACGTATCGAATCGAGTAAAATTTTATTGGACAAAACTAAATCTTATGTAGAAGATATACGTCTTCGCGCTAAACAAAATATTTAACCATCGTTGGAAAGAAATGGCTGTAAGTAATATATCGAAAATCTACTAATTTCTAATTAGATAATAATTTTTTGCTTGTACATTTCATTAAAATATTTTTACAGATCACGATGATAAAATTAAGATAGAGAAAGAAGAACAATTCTCTTAAATTTTTAAACCGTTTTGATTCCGTAAATTTGCAAAGAATATGAAATCTTTTGGTCAGAGATCTTTAAAAGATTATTTTTTATTCGTTGTGTTATGAAATTTAAATGTTATGTCATTATAAATAAAAAAAATCATGAAATATGTTATTCACAATAAAAATAAACATAAAATAAAAAATTTCAAAACTACACATGATTTACTACTTATACATATATAATATACAATTTTAGTCAATATATAAATGTATGAAAATTGAGTTATATATATGAATAGGATTTAATTGCTCTCCCAAAGCGTGAACTAAATTGTGTCAATTAAATATGATATCTGATGATGTCACCACAGTTTATTCCAGAAAGAAGAGTACTAGATTAACTTATTCTCTCATATGAAGAATATAAAATAAATCTGTCAATATAAAGAACGATTAATTCAAAGGTACGGACAATCAATGCGTTTAATCAAGAATATTATGTCGTTTCTTCTCGGTGGAATCGAGTGCATAAAATTTCTGGAACCATATTGACTTCGTTGTCAATCTTGCCGTACACGCGGCGATCATTGTTGACACCTGCGTCGACAATCTTGGATTGCTCTATGTCGGATTGATCGTTACAAATGTCCTGCGAGTCACCGCAATCGTTCTTGTCAATGGACCATTGCGATGCAATCTCCTTAAACGGTTGCAAGCAACTCGCATTTTGGCGTATGCTCTCCAATTCTTTGTCGCAGAGGCGCTCAACCTCCAATAGCCGCTGTTTATACGCGTCGACAAGCGCCCGTCTGTACGAGTTGTAACGTTGCTCGACTTGCTCAAAGGAATATGAGTTTTGATACTTGGCGAGATTTTTCTCGTACTCGAGTATTGCGAGCTCTCTAATACCCTGCTCCGACATGATGTCTACGATATCTACAAGTTCAATCAAAAGTTAGAATAAATATGCGGTACCGAGTAAAAATATTCCATCATTTATAGAAATAGAAAAGTTGTTACTTGAACAAAAACATATATGTATAAATATTATTAACTTATACTTCATTATTGTTTTTTTATGCTTTCATATAAAAATGAAAAATGATATAATAAATAATAACAGAAATATTAAATTTTTACTCTTTAAAGTAGCCTTCTCAATTATCTAGTAGAACTATTGTGGGATGAACTTGATGGTATTCATCAGTGGGAGTATTTACAAATATGCTGCAATCAAACATCAGTAACAACTTCGAAAAAAACTATTGTCAAGAATGCCAAGAATATGTGAAATAGAAATTGAAAGCAAAGAGAGGCCATTTTAAAGAATAAAAAATTTAATATTTTTGTCATTGTTATAATTTTCAATATTTACGTTGTTAAAGCAATAAAATAATAGTAATAACATATAATTTGGTAATATTAATATATGTTTTTGTTTATTAAAATAACAATTGTCTGTTTCTATAAAGGATGCAATGCTTTTGATCGCTCCTGTTAGAAAAAAAAATGTACAAAAAGTACAGAATACTACAGAAATATATATCGAAATTCAACAATATTATTATACTTAAATCATTCGATCACTCATTACTTAAATCACTCGAAAGTGGCGATTCGATGGCATAAGCTGCGGCTGCAGCTCGTGCGGCTGCAGTTGCCTCTTCGAATGCGAGGGCATCGCTTCTCTCACGTAAAAGCTGAAATTCTTCCCTCTCTTTTTTCCAGAGAGCCACCTCTTTGTTCAGTTTTTCCCGAAGACTCGTCATCTCTGACCAGAGCTTTTGAGCGCGCTCATGAAGAACAGATCTGTCACAAATTGTAATATTTTCTCTCTAGTATATGAATAATAATTTTAACTCCTAATTAATTAAAAATTATTTTTTTTTGTACTATTAAATATAATAAATAGATTATATTTTTTATATACATTTATATTGTTACATAACAAAAATATGTAGAGAAATAATCGTTTTTTTTAGTGTCGCCGCATTATTAAATTTATAAAAACAAATATACATTTTAAATAAAATCTTTCTCTTTAATATTAATCCAAGATTACTTATAAGAAAGGTAAAAAAGTATTTTTTATTTCTTTATATCACTTGCAAAAAATCTTTTATCACGATTAAATATTTTCTTAGGTAAAACCATCTTTGTAATTTTGGTCACAAAAAAATTCAAGAATTTATTTCGAAGATACTTTTATTTCGTGATATCTTTTCCAGATGTTTTTCTCGATTATTATTTTGAGAATATAATTTATATAAGAATGCAACTATATACGCGAATTTCTTTCCGCAGTCAACGGATGATTCTGTCGCGAGGGGATTTTCGAGATCGACTGACGACGTTCGTTCAGATGTGTTATCTTCATCCGATATTTCGGTGTAAATCGCGGCTACATTCTCAATCTGTATATTTTCTTCGTTTTGTGGACATTTCTCCGAGTAAGATTTGGAAATTTCGCAGTTTTGCAACTTTGAATCTTGAAGCGCGTCAGTCTTCGTCGAGACAACGCATTTATCGTTCATCATGTTTTGTTGAGTATTTGACAATATCGTTGACAATCGAGAAATTTTATATTTATTAAGAATCTTAAAAATCGATCTCGAAGATAAATTACATGTGCTTTCGTTTTGTTTTTGAGAAATAACATTCGCAAATGCGATCGTAGTGGCACCGATCGGTTTCTTTTACATCTCTAACGCAAATATATGGCTGAGATATCGTAAATAAATTTTTAATCGTAAAAATTTTATATAATCACAGATAAATTTTTAAACTTACGCATTGAAATGGATTTTCTAATATGCATAATGTAATCATGAAATATTCAAAATGAAAGAATATATATAAGAAAGATGCACTATGTGTTTGATGAATCAAGTAGACGAGAAATGAAAGAGAAGCATGAAAAAAGCAAGGAAAAATAAGAAAATGCATCGTACTTATATTGCATGGCGTTATATATTCATCAATGTAGTAACGTAAAAATAATTTTTACAATATGTAACAACAAAAAATTTGCACATTTAGTAATATTTATAATCACTTCTACTCGATAGAACTTGAAATGGCTAATAATGTTGTAGATGTAGATTAATCCTCAAATACCTGCGTAACGGGTAGTTCTTTCTCTTTTAGAAAGAGAAAATTAAATTTCCTACAAAAATTCAAGAATCCTCTTGTTGAAGCGTACTGAGACTAGCTCCTTCATTCTTTTCTTTCTTTTAAAAAAAAAATCACTCGTGAAAGAAAAATCGATTAAATCATATTAAACCGATGCGCAAGCATTTAAGAATTAATCCTTGTATATTAATAAGACATTTTATAATCGTGAATTGCAACGATGAATTGGCAGTATTTTATGCTATTCACAGCATCGATCGTGAGTGCTTGCTTTAAAGAAATTGGCAAAGCAATACTGAAAGAAAGAGATCGATATATATATAGTAAGCCTCGTTGACGTCTCGCGGTGGTATGTCATATACATATATATACACAATAAAATGACCGCTCCAAGTTATTATAAACATTTGAAAAAAAAATTTATAACATGTTCACGACATTACGCCCATTTGATTACCCTGCTAATCTTCCGGTCGATACGCAAAGATATATTGCAATGTTTGATTATCCATCATACTTAATTACAGAATGGCCTGAATTATATTGATCTGACTAAAATTTGTAATTTTTATGTACAAAATCCTCGATGCGATGCGCTATCAGGCCGCGACGAAATAACATCGTAGCCTATCGTTGTCGGCATCAAAGAAATACGATATAGATACATAAATTCAAATCGATCTCAGTGTCTATACCAATACTAAATTACTATGTATCTCAGTGTCGAGATCGATTAGAATCTACGCTCGAATGACATTTACATTATGTACAAAATACTCGCAGAGAGCTTCACGAATTAGTCATATTAATAGCGCAAAGAGCGACCGAAGATAAGATAACAGGAGGACGAGTAGTCTCTTTACGCTGTTTGCACTTCGTCAACGCGCATGATGCGCGCATTTCACACATCCCGACCATCTTTGAACGTTCAACGTCTAACGTGAGATTCGACTTGATATTTTTTTGAATATGGAAGATAATAAATTTTAGATTAGCCTAAACTTTAGATAAAGAAATGTCCGTCTAAAAGCCTAAACGTTTAAGATGCGTTCGTGTTGTCGGATTGGGCCCTTTGGGCTTGCCATCTCCTTGCCAACTCTTGCTCTTGTTGCGAAAGAATCTGAACTCTCTGTCGTGATTAGGATGCCTCATCGGTTTGTAATCCTGCGGCAAACAGAACTCCTTCTGCTCGCCATAAAATTTCTCGTAACCCCCTTGCAATAGATAGATCTCCGGATAAAACAGTGCTGGATAGCGTTCCTCGTTAAACTCGCGATCCATTCTACGCAAGAGCCTCGAGAGATTCGGTCCGCGTTCCCAGGAGAATTCGCAGTGGAATACAAGGATGTCGCGCTTCTCGACATCGGTCTGGATTTTGGGAACAGTGGACGTTAATGGATCGAACAGGACCTGCGCGATGAGCCCCTTGTCGTAAAGATTTAGCGATCCCGCGATGTGGCCACCTTCGTACTCGTATGGATACCGGCAATCGATGATCTTGTAGGAACCGATACGATCGGTGAACTCGCCGCGCAAGAGCGCCGCCAACGTATCGGACGTTATGGTCTTGAGATCCGGATGATGGCCCATCGTGATTGGCAGTATGCATGGTTTACTGAAGTCGCCGATGAGATCGGTGTCGGTGACGCTGCGATGAACCGCCCACTTGATGTTCGTATGCGTCTCGGTCTCGGACAGGCTTCTTTGCAGTTTCGGGCCGAGTTTCGGGCGCATCGTGGGACTCGCGAACGCCGATCTCGGCGTCGTATGAAGGTGGAAGCTAGACCTGCGCGTCTTCTTCAGCATCGACATCTCGTCCTCCGGCAATTCGTCCGGCGGTCGCTTATAGGATGACCTAATGGTATGCGGCGAAATCTCCGAAGTCTCGACGCAGAAACGTGTCGGGGAATTCTCGTCGTAACTGAACGTTCGCATTAGTCTCCTCGAGCAAGCTTCCTTCGGCGAGCGAAATAAACAGGTGCGAATCTTCGATAGTGACGGCGACTTCGGTAACGGTGACGATCTCGTATTGATCTCCCGTTTGTATATTTCCCTCTGTATCGACCAATCTTTGGTCGATGATTTTTTAGATGATCGATTGGCCCGGGACCATTCGGGAGTCGTCGAGACGTCGCAATCCATCGATGTCTCAGCCGCAACTATGTCGCCGGATAATAACTTGGAGAGATCGCTTGGTAATTGCGTCTCATCGTCCATCGTCTCCATGTCGACGAGCTCATTCACGAGTCCCTCATCCATGCTTTCGTATCCCGACGACAAGCTACGTAGAAAATTTGGCTCCGATGTCTTTAGATCACGCAGCAGAGAAGTTCGAGAATTAGGAAGCACTGGTGGTGATTGCAGCGGACTGCATAGCATTCGTCGCGCTGCTGAGGTATCGCTAGCGATACGAAATCTGTATCGCTCATCGTCTTTATTATTGATAGAGCTTCCGCTATGATTACCGCTACTGTGTTTGTAGAGCTTGCGCTTCTCCAAAGGACAGCGTACTATTTTCTTACACGCCTAAAACAGAGAAAAAATTATGACGATAAATAACAAGATTATTGCAATTTCAAAAATTTTATGAATATAATTAATAATAAAATAATAATAAAATTACTTTAATTGTAAAAGAGAGAAAACATTCGCAGAGATACTTCAAAGAAAAAATTCTCGAAAAACGCAAGGTATTTCTATATACACGTGTATAACTGACTTAAAAGCGAGTTAGTAATGCACTCTCTTCACAGAAAAATCGATGTTTCCGGTGATATCGATCGGACGAAAGTGGAAAGGAGGAAACGTAGCGCAAGTCGTAGACTTTGATCATTAAGGAAAAACAGGAGAGGGAGGGAGGGAGGGAGGGAGGGAGGGGGGAGAGAGAGAGATCGCTCAGCAGGTAGCCAATCGAATCACTGGCGGTCATAGCCGGATATGCGCAAGGTGTTGTATGTGTTATGGATAAATCAGAGACCAATAAGCGGAAGAATATCGAGGGGAGATAATATTTTTGTAACAAAAATTAGCCGCGAACCCCGCTACCGCTATCTGCGATCGACCCATGTAAATCGTAGACATTAAAAATCAATGTACTTCACTCTATGATAAGAGACAGCTGCAGGTGCCTTCTCGGAGTTGGCGAGTTGGATTTGTTATATATTTGACTTATCGCGGAAAAGACTTTATCTATCTCGGAATGCGTATAATATCCGGAATTGAATTGAATATGTATAAATTGTGCGTGGAAATCTTGCCCGATCTTGCGCTTCCTTCTCCCTCCCTTCCTCTCTCTCTCTTTCTCTTTCTCTCTGTTTCCACACACACACATCATATGGTTATAGTACAACTATTTCAAATTTAGATATCGTTATAGAAATCGGTGAGTAATCACATTGATATTTCGGTGAGTAATAAATAATTTAAATCAGATATATCATATCTTATCAATTTATCGATAAGTAATGTGTATAGTTTAAACCAGAGAACTACCTATCTATTAACTATCATATATCACTATCATAAGTATGCTTTAAAATCGATTTATATGATTTCTTATCTGACTGCTTTGATTATTGTGACCATAGATAAATTATATTTTACATATTAACATACATACACACAAAGTTATATTAAGTACATATAGATACACATATCTTAACTCGAAATTAATTAATAACAAAATTAATCATCAAACAAAATTATCACACGATGAAAATGTCATCTTTTTCATATAAAGTCTTTTCTCTCATTATCTTTATGTATAATTGAATTAAATAATAAATAGTTAATAATAAATTAAATAATAAATAGTTAATAATATTTTATTGTCAATATTATATATATTAATATATAATATTAATTATATGTATATGTTAATATATTAATTATGTATAATTAAATAATTTTATCCCACAATAATTATAAGCCATATTTTTATAATTTAATTTGATTTAATTCGATTCGATTAACAAATCTTCGTACATCTCTAATATATATATATATATTTAAAATTAATTTATTTCTATTTTTATTTCTATTAATTTATTTCTATTTTTCTAATATATATACATTTAAAATTAATTTATTTCTATTTTTAAGCTTTATCCAACATATAATAGTCATTTTATTAAATACTTTGTTATAAATTCTAATGTAATTGTCTACTTTGTTAAAGGAGTTTTTATTAATCATTATTAAATTTTTAAAAAGTTTACAAAATGCTCTTTAAAAATTCATTGCTTGATAAAATAAATATACTAACACAAAGCGTCATGCAAAAATCCCCCTAGAAAACTCCTTCTAGAAAAACCCTATTACCTTCTGCGGAGTAGGGTTGTACAAGCTGTTGGTGGCGTCGTTCTCTTTATTTTCGTTTTCACACTCGTACTCGTGTTTACGCTGTTCACGTGGGCTTAGTTGGTTCTTGCAAAAGTCCAATATGTCTGCGTTTGTCATATCGGAACGACATGCCGTTTTCGTTAGAGCATCTATAAATCTGCAAGTAAACAAGTGCAAGGCAATTTAATTAGAATCATGTGTAAATGAAACCATAAAGTCAGTCTTGTCGTATGATATTTTTTAAACAATGAATGCTACACAAATAAAAAAAAATATTACCTCTTCAAAATGTTTTCTACGAAATGAAAATATATTTTTTTTTCCTTTTTGAGAAACTTGTAACATTAATAAATTCCATAATAACAATAGTTATAACATCTAATCGCGATAATAAGAGATTATAATAATTCCTTTAATTTTCCATCGTTAAAAAATTCAATCATTGTTCCACTTTTTTATTTTTTCCAGATAAAACACATCTGATCTGTGTATTAAAATGTAAGGCTGTGGCCCATGTGGCCCACGAACACGCGTTCGGCGCGAAAACATGCCATACGACCTGAACCGGGTAACCGCTCTTTAAACACGTGACTTTTCTTGTTATAACGCTTCAATTAAATATGTACCAATTAAATCGTCAGCAATCTCTAAGAATATTATAACCATAATATAATTATAATTATACCCGTGGATCGATTGCACTTGAAATCACATATTTAACATATTTTTAGATAAATAACTTAATAATGATTCACAGCATACTCATTATACAGGGTCTTCCGATAAATAAATTTCGTGAACATGTAAAGCAGGTAAAAAATAACTTCATAAGTTCCTATAAATTTTTTTTTACAACGCATCTTTTATCATTTTATTATCATTATTTATCATAATTTATTTTCTATCGATAAAATGTGTTTCCCGAAAATATATTTAATTTGAAATGAAACAAGAATATTCTTTTTTTAGAAAAAGATGTGAAGAAAAAAAATAAAAAATTTAAAAATATAAAAGAAACCTATCGGCTTCAAAGTTTTGTAAATTAAAAAAGGTAGCTTCCCGGTATCAAGAAATTTATCACGTTATTTTAATCTTCACTTAATATAAAAATAATTATTATAAGTTATTAAAACTACAGAGTGGTACAAAAGTTATTTAAAAAATTTTTCTCAAATTTTAACTTTAAAGACAAATATCTTGATTGTAGAAAAAATTTATAGGAACTTTTGGGATTATTTTTACTCTGTCCTTTTACATGTTCACGAGAGATTACCTACATTTACACTGAAACATCCTGTATACATATACTTTTAATAAAAAAATCGCGGATGCAATATCAATATCGCTAATTTATCATCAAGTATTTTTAAGTTTATCATTGGATCGTTCATTTATCGTGACGATTACAACATTCACTTGGCGGCACAAATTTGTAACAGGCACTTTCCAGCAAAAACGTGACTTGTGAATGAATTTAATTATAAATCAGATACACAGAATCAGATCTACGCTAGCAAACGGTCACAGGCCATCGGGATACATTATTCTTTCACAATATATTGCGAGGACACTGCACTATGCAAAACGCGTCGGTCCATATCTGCATACCTTTCCAGAGCACCTATATTACATATATTTGTATCGTCACTGCCAGCGCTCCTAATCAGTGCACCCGTGGCAGGATGTTTAACCGTATGCAGGATGTCCATGACGCGATAAGACCTTAACAGTTATCGAACTATATTTTGTCGCCCAGAGACGAGCTCCCTGTGACCGGCAAAGGTCCTAGGATCACCACATCTTCCGAATGCGGGATTCGGACTGGAGTCCCGCGCGCCAAAACACGAGTTATATACGGCGGATACGAGGCAATGGTAGGGAGGTGACCAATGACAGGCCGTGAAAGGGCCCGCGTAAAAGAAAAACTTAAGGGTGAGAAGGGCGAGAGCGGCAACTTAGGGCGATCGACCGCTGTGGGGGGGCCTTTGCATGCTTTTCTCGTATGTATGAATTTCTACGCGCAAGTGCACATATGTGCACGTACGTCGTCCACGTGTATACGTTGGATTTGATCCTCGTTGATCGCTCGCCCTCGTTCCCCGAGGGCTCTCGCATAGGTCTTATTTTCTCGTGCGAAAGGGGGGCGTCGACACTTTGATATTGAGTTTATTGACATCGCGCATTATTGCTCGGGATTTTCAAGTAAGATTGAACGTCTTCAAGATCGAAACTTGATTTGTTCGGATAATATATGTAAAGATAAGCCCTTTAGATGATCTATAATTAACGATCTGTAATTAACGATCTATAATTAAAATCTGCAGGAATTTTTCATTTATAATTTTACACGTCATCTAATATAGAAAATATTTGTAGAAATAAAATTTAGCATGTATTTTTGAAGAATTTTTGTGAAAACGTTATTTCGATTATGTACAGTCGTAAGAAATCAACAAAGATGACGGTATGTTTTATAAGAGAACATATGTTAATTTTTACTTTTTTTAATAAAAGAGAGAAAAGAATGAAAGGTTCATGAAAAATGAGATCCATCTTGGAACTTGGAGACCTTCGTTGGAGAAATCCTTCGTTATGCCGATAAAAGGGAAAACGGTACCCCAGAAATGGCTATCTTATGCGTGACTGAAGTACTTTTCGTTTACATACATAAAACAAATAATTCAATTATTTTTGAAGAAAATATAAGAAAATACTCGAGTAATCTGCATAAATCGAATCAATATTATTAATACAATATAATTATTATTAATCAATAGAGCTTAAATTACAATAAACCGATTAAAGAAGAGATATTTTAGGAACAAAGACATTTCAAGAAAATAACTGACTGAAGATTCAGCTAAAAATATCTGCAGTTTTATTACAGACACATAATTGTCTAAATTTGTTGCTAGTAATCTGATTATTTCTGATCTCAGTGCTTAATATTCAGATACATTATAAAAATTCCTAGTCAATTGTTTGAATATTTTTTATTTCAGAGCCCAAACATTCAAACATCTGTCTGAATTTCTAGCCAATTCATATTCAATTACTTTCGTCTGAATTTCTAATCAATAGACTGAATAGATTTGTTTTCATGTCGAAATATTCAGATATTTCAGCTTAAATTTCTATGCAGCTATCACAATCTTAAGAAAAATACTGCATTAAATCTCATGCTCGATATTAAAAATTAATGCATCGTAGACGATTTGAAACATAAGATATATTAAGCATAAATACATAAACACAGATGCTGCCTTTACAGTAATAACTCAGTTAAAATGTAATCATGCAAAATAGAAATTATATAGATAGCACGAACAAAGTGTAGCGGTAATGCACATCAATGAAAATCAATCAATGTAACAATGATGCATGAAAACTGAGCAATAAAATTTTACGAAGAAAATTTAAGTTCTGATTATTTCCAGCGAAACAATGTATGAGATAAAAAAATTGTCATACATCTTTTTATAGAAGTTCTTTTGTCGAAAGACTTCACAATTTATTCAATATAATCTCTAATTTCATAATTAGATGTTTGTTAATATTTGTTTTATTAATTTTGTTAATATTTGTTTTATTAATTTTGACACTGCTGTCAAAATTAAAGACAGACACGTGACTCTTTTGAATCTTCCGAAAAACAATTCTGATAAAGGATAAAAATTATTTTCGGACATCCAGGGGATCTCAAAAATAACTTCTCAAAAATATGTCCAAATTTCACAGGCAATTTTTTACAATTAACTGCTTGACCTTCAGTGTATTATTGTTACTTTTGAAGTTTAAACTAATAAAGTTCTGGGACCTGGCATAACCTTAGATGTCCTAACTGAAGATTCATCTTCAAGATTCACACAGGCTTCCAGCTTATCTCACGCATTGTTAAAGGGATGGTCTTCCGTTTCTAACACATACACGCGTTTCTTGCGGTCAAAACTTAGAAGAGGCAGGTAGAAATTTGAAAAATGTTGGGTCCGCTCTTTTTTTCATTCTTTCGAATGACAATGCTTCACCTGATCGTCAAACCACCCTCGCTTTCTTGGGGGATTTTCACAGGTATATCGCAGATGCCTCGCGGGCGCGCGTGCATGTTCACATCGTCTTTCATCGTGTTTTCTATACGACTACATGAGGTCTAGATTTTTCTCGAGGTGGAAAATGGGTATAAGTATATGTCAGGGATTTTCGAGACATCAATAGGAAAAGAGAAGCGCTTTCTATTCAAATTATAGCTGTTCGATACTATTTGTCGCGGATTTATAGCATTAGGACATTCCCTGGTCGCCTCACAAGATGCGAGAATAGAATCATTAAATATATAATTGGAATAATGGAAATTCCCTATAAGTATACATTACATGTTACGTATAAAAGAATTTTTACACATTACGTAAAAGAATTTTAATGAAAATATATTAATAAGATCGATGTCTTTCTGTGAAGCGAAAAAGGAATTTGAAAAGGAATCATCTATTCTATTTCCTAAAAGAATTAGTAGTTTTTTTGTTCCTGGTTATCATTTATCGCTAAGGATTAGAAATAATTGTTTATTAAATAATTAGTTATTTTATTACATTATTATAATATTGTTTTATTTAGTTATTGAAGCCCCCATCTCTTCGAGATTTTTGAGAGGGTGGAAAGAGAGGAGACGGAGAAAAAAAAGTCCCTCCTGATTATTTTCCGTAAACATTCCAAGATATAATAATAGATAGATAAGAGAGATATATATATATAAGAATACGACTACAAAAAAATTCTGTGAAAGCACAAACCTCGATCGTTTCTCGAGTCGCGTTCTCTGTTTCAGATTCGATATTAGCGTCGGTGAATTCAACGTACTTATTGACTTATATTCTTGGGACACAGGATCAGCTGTCGTTTGACTTTATCGTACCCCTACGTGAATTCCTTTTGAGGCAACGCATGAGGGGTGGTTTCTTCGCACGTACGATTGTTCCAATCGCGAAAGAGAGAGAGAAGGAAAGCATTCGACTCCTACTCCCACAGTTCCACGCCACAAGGAACCGAAATTGCACCCCCTCCCCTTTCTTCTGCTTTGGACCGGGATGGTGGACATACGATCGTACGATCCATAATGTTATACATACGACATGCGATTACGCGGGATTCGCCAAAAGCGAGGAACATGCGCTAAAAACGATGCATGCCGGTGGCGGCCGCATGGGGTAGCTCAGCTGCTTTCTGTCGTAAAACCAGCGAATCGAGGGTCGCAGACCCCCTTGCGGACAGCTGCCAGATCGTGCACCTTCGACGTTTCGCTCGCTCGACGTTCCCCCCCGCCTCGCCCGCCCCACATGTGCCTCTCCCAGTCGTTACCCCGTCGCGGGATAACCCACCCTTTGCGCAATTTATTGCATGACGTACGGAGTAACTGCTTTCTAGCGATCGATTCCTCGCGTATCGATGCGTTGCCCTCGTCAAGTTCCTAGCTACATTTGTTAAATGAAATTGTCCGATCTCGTGAAACCTTTTCAGATTATTAAACACTTTCTATAATTAAGTATAATTTTATTTTCATATTCCATCTTTCATAGTCTTAATTAATCGTGTTCTTTATATTTCTTTCAGATTTTTATAAAAAAAAAATCTCGTGAAACCCTTTCAGATTATTAAACACTTTTTGTAATTAAGTATAATTTTATTTTTATATTTCATCTTTCATAGTCTTAATTAATCGTGTTCTTTATATTTCTTTCAGATTTTTATAAAAAAAAATCTCGTCAAACCCTTTCAGATTATTAAACACTTTTTGTAATTAAGTATAATTTTATTTTTATATTTCATCTTTCATAGTCTTAATTAATCGTGTTCTTTATATTTCTTTCAGATTTTTATTTAAAAAAATCTCGTGAAACCCTTTCAGATTAAACATTTTGTGTAATTAAGTACAAGTTTATTTTCATATTCCATCTTTCATAGTCTTAATTAATCGTGTTTTTCATGTTCCTTTCAGATTTTTATAAAAAAAAAAAAAAAAAATCTTGAAGAGAGAAAATAATAAAATACAACTCTTTCGCTTTCTCTTTTCTTCTTAATGTTAATTTCTGTGTATCAGCAAACAAGAATTGAAATTGAAGAAACATTTGATGTTAAAGTCTTTTCAACGTTATCAACGCGTCGTTATCCTTATCACCCTTATACCCAGCTGTATCCCGAGCAATGATCCGTATTCGTCCCATTGGTTCGCGTAACTCGTTTATAGAGCAGGAATGCATATCTCGTTAATTCACATTCACGCGTGTGCGTGCGAATACGTGCACGTGGGGTCCAAGTACCGGCCAAATATGTCGGTCGCGAGGCGAGACGAGGCGAGGCGGCAATGCTGGCCATCGACTTTGATTTTTCTGTGAGAAAGAGTGCAGATGGCTGTATCCATTGTGAGGGTTGGCGCGTGCCAAGGGTGTCGACGGTGTACCGCACGAGACACGGGATCTCTCTCTCTCTCTCTCTCTCCCGCCATATCTCCCTACCCTTGTGTGTGCGAGAGAACCGTGTTAAGTGCATTCGGTCGTCGCGTTCCCGCGTGCACGCACACGTGTGCACGCACGTGTGTACGTGCACGGTGATACTGCCGTGCCACCGCCGACAGGTAAGGTTCACGTGTGTATCACGGGGCACATGTACCCGCGTTGCTTCCGATCGATGCGCGGTCTGCCGGCGGCAAGCCACTTACGTAATACCTGTCACGAGGTTCTCAAACGGAGGAAATACCTACGTAAGCGCCCGGAAGTGAAATTCGGAGGATAAGATTCGATGTAATGGGAACAAATTTATCTATTGCAAAATAAATTAATTTCAAGATATATTGTGAAATTTGTAAATTGAAAAATTTACTAACGATATATATTTCCATCTAATTTTTTGACGTGAAAAAAATTTGTAGGATACGTCAGAGTAAAGTCGAAATGTTGGAGCATTTAGCAACAAATTTTGTAGAAAAATAAGAAATATAATAGTACAAGAATGAAATCAAGTTTTGGGAGAAAAGGGATAAAGAAGAATTGTAAGAGCAAAGAAAGAGAATAAGATCCCGAAAAATTTATAAAATATTTAGAGAAGAAATAAAATAAGTTCAAAGAAAGCTATAAATAATTTAGAAATCTTGTGCAATTATTAGAAATTTATCTATCAAATTATTGATGAAGATTAATTAGATTTAGAGATATTAAAACGTTATGTAAAATTTATATTTTATATGCACGACATTATTATATATTGTACAGTTTTTTGGAAAACTCTTTTTAAAAAAAACCGAAAGGCAAGAAATAAATAAATACTTATCTATCTATTATCATCATTTGCGTTACGTATTTGAAATATAATGTATAAGCAGATACTTGTACAAATCTATTAATCGAATACAATAATATTAAGATGTCAAAATAAATGTCAAAAATAAAAAAAAACCTATTAAATCATTTAAAGTATAATTTAAATATTTCATAGTTTTAAAAGACAAATATAAAAGAATACGAAGTAAATAAATTAAATGAAAAATAAATATTATACAATTGAATTAATAAGTTAATTTAATGCTCGTATTTTCACTAAATTGAATTTCGTAATATTTCTACTATTTATAACACGATAAATCATCTTCGTGAAGATCACGAATTAGCGAATGGTTTATGCGTGAAAACTTGATCGATTCCGTTCTCAAAATCGCGAGAGATTGCCCGAAAACGGTTATCGAGGTGCAACAGAAGAACCACTGGTGACGATGACCCGGTAACCGTAAGTTTACAGACGGGACGTTTCTGCAACTTCCTAAACGGGATCATCATCTGTTCCTCCGCGTGTCTCTCACCCTTATGGAGGGTACCCCGGCCGATTACACTATTCTTCCGACATACGCAGCCGCCGCGTTGCAGATGTAACGCATAAGTAAGCGGAATTCGCAATTCGTACGGTACACGTCAAAGAGCGAGACGGCGAGGAGAGACGATGGGGAAGACACATTCGGGGAGGAAAAAGTCTCAACCCCTACGGGGGATGCGAGAGAAGCAGGCGAAAGCGAAGGGGGGGGAGGGAGAGAGGTCACCGCAGTTCGACCGAGTCCTGTGAGAAGTCTCGAGCGCAATTCTTTTCGGCAGATGCTGTATTCGATCGAAGTCTAATAATTGAGATATAAGAAGATATTCCTCTCTCGACTCATTTTGCTCGGCTCGCTGCTGACCTTCTCTGCTTCTCGACTGGAATCAAGAATATTTTATGCGTTTCGCGTCCGATGCGGTGGACTAAGGGCGACAAGAGTTGCAAATTCGGGAGGAGACGAGCTCCGTCTGTCATAGATTCGTTGACTTTGAGCGATAAAGCATCTCTCTTTCTCTCTCTCTCTTTCTCTCTCGAAACGTGGTCGGCTCTGAAAAAGCTCTGATTGCCCATTGTTCGTTGCGTGCGTATGCGATGCACGCACGTGGTGCAACTATGTATCATCCGGGCAAATCAGACACACACATACATTTAACTTAGGTAAAATATTATTATTCGGGACGAAAGGATAGCAGGTATGCGCGACAGTTGAGTAAGCATTGTGTGTACGTGTACTGTACGTATATGCAAAAGAGAGTTTGATTTCGTGCCCTATATGTTCGATATAAACAACTTATTGACACCGCTTTTGAGATCGAGAAAGACTCTTGGTACGATATAAATGCGAGGTAAAGAGAGTCTTTATAAAAAAAACTTATTTTAAATAAAATATATAGGATAAAAGTCTTCGTTATTCAGATATAATGATCTTATCAATAAGTGTTATTAGTGAAATAAAAACTGAGAGTTAACAGTACATTATAATGTACAATCACCGGGAAGAACCGCACAGAATTGCTCTGAATACAAATTTATATCGAAAAATTAGAAAATCTCCAATTTTTAAAGAAAAAGATTGTAAAATTTGTTAATAAATATTTTTAATTATTTATCATTCCTATTCATAAGTAATTGTCATTATGTTTAAATATGTGCTCACTATATTTCTATAGGTATAACTTGTAAAATATAACCGGTAACAGACGTATACAAGTGTATGTTTTATTCAACATGTATGAGGATGTACTTTTCATTAAAAATGCAAAAATATCCTATTTGGAAATAATATGTCTCAACTCTATTATAAAATTTTTTTTAAATTTTTATCTAAAACAGACTATGAGCAAAATATATAAAAGAAAAACTGCAAGGGCAAAATGAAGCGAAGAGGCATTGCTAGAAGCAGTGGTGAAAGTGTTAAGGTACTACAAATTTTCAATGTTTTTTTGAAAGAAATTGAAAAAGATGCAATTCTTATAAATATTCAATTAATATGTTTGTTAAATTAAAATATAATTTTTTTTTAATTTGTTCTTATTTGACAAACATTTGAAGCCAACTTGAAATTCATAATTATACAAGTCAAAAATATCAGGTGCATTCAATGACTCGTCGCACTCAAAGAATTTGACTGTTGAAAAATGCTTCCGAAATGCCCAAATACAGTTTTTGCCCTTTGCAAAACCTTAAATCACTTTCACAAACTTATACACCGCGCACACTTTGCACTCCTTCGCACAATAGCATAAGAGATGGTGTAAGGTAAAGCTTCTCTCACACAGATTTTTCTACAACTTTACAAAGGTAGAAAATCAGACACCAACCGGCATCCTAGATATTATATGCTTACTTAGGTAGGACGAATTCCAATGCCTCGAATACTGCTCATGTCATTTTTTGAAAATCAGAATCATTTCAGAAATTTCTAGCTACAAAAAAAAGGATTCCATTATTTGGGAAATGGTCATCCCAAAATATTGTACGAATGTAAATGCCGTGAGATTCGCAAATCTATCATATACGAGAAATAATTAATAATTTATTATTATTTTTATTATTATTATAATTATTATATTATTATTATTTTTATTATTTATTATTATAATTATTTTATTATTATATTATTATTTTTATTATTTATTATTATGTTATTTATTATTACAATAATAATATCGATTTTGGATTATATCGCGCGTTCTCGGGCGCTACTTTAGATAATATTAAGCATCGTTCGTATCCGTCTAGTATGAACGGCCAGATGTTCATTATATCGATGATAAGTCTGTGAACTTTGGTGAATCATTACTATTCACTGGTGATGGCTCCGTACTCCGTTATTGATTAACTGCGAAACTCGGTCCTGTAACAGCTGCACCCGTATGTTCTGTCATGCTCATGAGCACCGAAGAATACCGCAGGGCTCTTGTATGAGTAGGGAGAAAACAAAGTTCATGGGGGCGTACGTGGGTACATGACAGAGAACGGGGTACCAAAGTACATACTGCAAGAATAGAAGTTCGATGAGAGAGACATGAATGGTCTGTCGATCGATCGAGCGTGAGTTTACACGTCAAATCGATGTGTGATAACGATAACTAGCGTCATTCGCATATGTTGGGAATTGCGAATTTTTACGCTTTAATCAACATATTCTCTCGCTCGATTTTCACAGAGATTTTCTGTTCGTTTTTATCTTTATCTTGTATTTCACTAAGAATAACATTGTGTCGAAAAAAAAATTATTAATAATTGTTCGAAATAAAATTGATAGTTGCGTTCATTCACAATTGTATTAGAAAGATTTAGAAAAAGAGAGAGAGAGAGAGAGATGTAAACTGAAATTATTATCGAGCATGAGTTTACACGTCATCAAATCAGGATAACGATAACCATGTCATATTAGAATTTTCGCTTTAGCCAACATATGTTTCTGCTCCATTTCCATGGGGATTTTCCTTTCGACTTTTATTTCTATCTTTCTATTAATTATTTCTATCTTTTTATTAATTTCACTACTTAAGAATACCATTTTGTGTCGAAAAAAAAAGAATTGTTCGAAATATAAAATTGTTAAATAATTGCATTCTTTCACGATTGCATTATAAAGTTTTAAGGATGTAAAATTGAAAATCTTGTTAGTATATTATGCATATAATGTGCACGTTAAAATTATATGTTAACAAATTAATTATATAATGTATCATATGTTTCGAGTTTGTATTAGATAAACAAATTACGATATGTAAATCTTCGCGAGGATGTCCAAGATAATTTTTCTTTGGCTAAAAGAAAGGCTTGAGTTATGAATGACGATACATGAATTGAGCAGGAAAGGATAAAAAAAGGCGTACAAAGGTGGAACAGAAGAGCGAAGAGCCAAAGTAAAGTTCAAAGTATCTCGCAAAGAAGATAGAGGAGAGAAAGAGAGAGAAGGAACGTGTCGTGCATACTTTTCTATTCATTGTTCCATCTTTATAAGACAAAAGTGAGAGATGATTGAATTCTCGTGTATTGAAAAATCGCTTAATTGCATTTCAATAATCGTCCTACAACTTCTTTTTAATCAGCTCTACGTTTATCCGTAAAAGATGATGGATAACAATAGATAAAATCAGGCGAACGTTAATATTAATTACGTAAAAATCAGAAATGCGAGATATCAATCGACTGAACAAGATGAATGGGAGATTAAGATCGAGTCTCTCTTCAGATCCTCTCGGAACCTTTGAGAGACTCTCGAACAGACCTCGCCGATACCGGACCTTCTTTCCATTTCGCGGTTGGGTATCGTCGCGCTCGCGTTCCCATGCCATGTAAAGTTCACGTCCTCTCTCCACCACCACCAAAGGGGGATTTAAATCTCAACGGTCGCGTCGGTAGTGGGCGATAGTGGGGAGAAACGACATGGTGAGACTCGCGGCCTCTTTTTCGCTCGGCGGGGAGGCGAGGGCGTGCGGAGAGAAACGAGAAACGCACAGAGAGAAAGAGAAGGAGTGAGTGAGAGAAGGACAGAGAGAAAGAGGAAGAGCGAGAGATCGGAGAGGAAAGAAACATCGGAGAGAAGTGGGAAGAGGGACAGGAGGGCAGATCAAAGGGAATGCGAAGGGAAGTGGAAACCGCGGAGACGAGGAAGAGAAAGAGAGAAGGAGACCTCTTGTGTTTGTAAACAGACAAGCGTTGGTGCGAAATGACCTTCGTGGAATTTTCCATAATAAACTAAGAAATAAGAAATCGATTGGAAATAATAACAGTTGTAAAATAGTAAAATTCATTTTATCATTTTATAATTTCCACAATAAATTTTTCCGCGTCGATCGACTTCGAATCTGTCACCGGGAAGAGAAAAACGCACCGCATCGTCTACAGAATCGCGACGTCTGCAGGTTCCCGGATACGCGAACGGGAAGCTGCGATAATTGGAGTGGATCGATACCTGTTGCGTGATCGCCGCGGGACAAAGAGTCACGAAGCGGCTTAAATTTGGCCTCTCTCGAGAAATTTGGAATGTACGGTCAACCGTACCTAGAACCGAACGAATCATGAATTCCCGTCAGCCAGTTTCCGGTTCTATCTATTAGCATTTTCATTTCTTCTTTTTTATTGGTCTTGAATCTCGCGTCGTCGATTCTACCTTCTTCGTTCTTCCCGAAATCTTTTTTCGTCATACATAAAATTAAATACACGAAGCAGAAGATGAATCTTGAAAAAGTGACATTTACCATATGTTTTTGACACACACATAAACATTTAACGCAAATTATACTTATATTTTAAACATTATCCGTGTTTCAGTGATGTAAGTCGAAACATTGCACGTATTTAGAATTAATAATAATTTCCCTGAACGAGAGAGAGAAACCGAGGAGAGGACCTGGTCTGAAATTATTCCACCCTCCGTCTCGCTTATGTCTTCTTCCCTTAGCAATCACTCGCACTCGATGGCGTTGGTGGATACGTCTCGCCGTAAAAAACGCGCGCAGTGAGCCTTTCTTCTCCGTAGACGATGATCCCGATGCGTTTCTTCGTTTCTTCTCGCTCCCCCGCCGCGTTAACGGCACCCGCGCCCGTTTCCCTCTCATTCCGCCTCTCCTCCTCCTCTCTCCGCTCTCTGCAGGTCCAGAGCTTCTCTCCCTTCCCGCTCCACCCGCCTCCCAAAAAAATCTCCTCTTCCTCTTCTATCCTTCAACGGTGCTTCAACCGCCATCGACATCGCGCGGCGTCGACGCCGCCGATGACGACGCTTCTACGGTGAACTCCCTCGTCCTCCTCGCGCGTCCTTTACCCTCCGCATAATCCCGGCATCTACCTCCTTCGCTTTGCCCTTGGACCAACGGCGCCTAGCAACACCGGACCGTCAACGAACCGCGAGGAAAATGCTCAAGTAGAAACGTATAAACGTTCCTGGCTCTTTCCTCGGTGCTTGCTCCCATCTCGTTCCTCCTCGTTTCTCTCAACTCCCATGGTTACGGAGACACGATCGTTTACAGTTACGCGAATGTTAGCGCTGGTCTGCTCTATCCTATGACGTAAAGATGCATATATGAGTGCAAAATAATTTGTTAATAATTTATCTTATTTTCTTTAGGGACGTTAAAAATATATTTACTCTCTCAGCTGCCTCATAGATCACTAGTAGAAAGTTGGAAGATCTCCAGCGCGCTATTGTAAGAGTGCTAAATTGCCTATCTAGTTATCTTTCATTCTCTCACGAACCTCCATAAAGTCGACCAGCATGCTACCCAGATTGTTCACATTATTTATTACTTTGTTTCAATTGAGCGTCTTTTTCGATTACGCTGTAAAATCCATGACCAAATTCAATTTTATAAAATTCGTCGTCGAAAAATATACACTATTCAAAAATCCAAAACATTTATGGAAGATAGAAATTAAAGAGAGACAGAAAATGGAAAATCCATTATGGACAATTTTGAGCTTTTAATATAAATCTTTAAACCGTTCACCATTTACGTTATTTTATTTATTATATTTATTTATTATATTCTATAAATCTCGTGTTGTATTTCCAGAGTCGCCAATGGACGTAAAAATTGAATGAAAACATTTGTATCTTGGAATACTTGGAGCTACCTATCGTTCATCGTTAATTCCGATTGATAAATTATTTTAATTTATATATGGAGAAGAAGATTAATACGAAAGCTCAAACTTAATGTCAAGCTTTTAATCGATATTTATAATTTGTATATTTTTATTGTATAATTTTGGCCAAACGTATCGAGTATATTTTTCAATTATATTCTATAAAATTACATGCTTAAACGAGCTTTTTATTTGTATATTATACAAGAGTTTTTTTGTATATTATTGGCAAAATAAATATTGCGTCATTCAGATATAGTCGTCATGACCAACGAATTACAACTTGCTAATGAATTTTGCAAATCCGAGTTATAATTGTGTTGTGTGTTTTCGCGAATACGCCCTTGCTCGAAGGAACGTTAACCCGCAGAACGCTTCCTTTTCTTGCAAATTATCGCTCCTTTCGCTAACAAAGCGGTCGAGAAAGGCGCGAAACCGGATGGTCGCGGTCGGTCTCGACGTTACACGCACTTCGCAAAGAGTCTCTGTCGGAACCGCCCTGATGTATAATAAGTTCGGCAAAAGTTCGACAAAGGGTTCCACCCACTCTGCCGAAACGGACCCGAAAGATCGTTGCTGGTATCGTTCTTATAGATCGAATTCGATACTCTTTATTTTCGATTGATATGACGTCGATGCGAACTGCATTATCGCACATATTTGATGATAACCAGCATATTAGATATGTTGAATTATAATTTTATCTTATCACACTTGGTTTAATATTAAATAAATCTAAGCTATCGTGTTTAAGCTCGAATTATCTTTCACTTGTAAACTTAAATTATCTTCCATTTGTAATCTTTAAACTGTAATTATCTTTTATTTGTAAACTTCAATTATGTTTCATTTTTAATCTTTTTTTTTTATTGATTTAGATTTAATCTGATGTCTACTTTATTTTGTTTTTGCTGCTTAGTTCGAAATTGTTCAAAAATTGATGGAAAAGGTAAAACTGGGAAAAAACAATATTCCAAAAAATGTTTTGCTGATGTAGGTAAATTTCTAGATGTCACAACAAAAATTTACTGCTATTTTTTCTGCTAGAATTATTTATAATGAAATAATAGAATTTATAGCAGTAAAGTCTAGTAATACCTTCTGGAAAATTTAAATTCCATTTGTGCAAATATTAATCATTGCATAAATATAAGTTTTCACAGTCAAAATGATTTTTATGAGAAATGATTTTTTTGTGTATCTCACTCAAGCTTTATAACAAGTATGATTAATCTTAACATGGATTCACAAAATCATTTTTTCTAAATTTCATTAACAATTGAGATATATATTCTGCCTTTGTCATTTAAATTGATTAAGTGCAAAATATATACGATATCATAGTATTTACCAATCATTTATCAGTTAATTTATTAATTTATTAATCTAAAAAATTATTATGATAGTTGCAAGATTATTTTTTTGAATGTAAAAATTACAGGTGTTAACAATGTTGTATATAATTGGAAAGGCTATTTAGGAATCGATGTAACGCCAGCGACGAGATATTTTAAAGATTAAAATGCATCAGACCCACACACACATACAGAGCGTTGTAGAATTTAATGAGGCCTCCTCGCATTCTCTCAGGGAATGAAAAAGAAGAGACAAAATCGTGCGCGGATTAGTCTCTCAATGTAATCTTAATCTTTTTCGTGTAGTTGGAGAAAAATCGAAGACACGCACGATATAAATGCGCATAAAATCGAGTCGATGTCAATCGACCGTAAAGCGAGCGTCATCCCGAAAGGGCCGTTGCTCCATCATCATCGAAATGGCGATGTTGCGTCTCTTCAGAATTGCATTCCTTTCTCTACGTGTCTGGGAGGTAGAAGGGTATGATATGAAGGAGGAAGAGGAAGAAGAAGAAGAAGAAAAAGAAAGATGTAGGCGAAGAAGAAGGAGAACGCGCGGAGGCCGTTGGGGGCAAAGAAGGGGGGGATGGGCGAGAAAGGGGTGGAAAGCAAAGACGGTTAATGTACCGCTACCGCTGTTCCTTTCGCGATGGATTATGGCAATGGCTTCGGAATCCTAGAAAGACGCAGGTCGCATTTTAAGTACGTTTGGAACAAAGGGATTTTCATAGAGATGTCAAACAGCAAAACAAATACCATGTGAAAATCGAGCAGGTATTTCGATCATTTCAAAAAATATTTGCACGATATTTGACGAATCTATGAATCGGAAAAATATCCACCTATGGAAATCTTCGGCAGAGATATGATATTAATGATTAAAATGAAGAAAAATAATTGAGGAAAATTAATTAAAATTTTATTAATAAAAATTTTATTAATAAAATATAAAATTTTATTAGTAAAAATTTCACGAATGAGACTCGACGTTCGCGAAAAAAATAAATTCTCCTAAATATTCGGGATACAACTTTGACCTCACTTTGATGCGATAAAACATAAAGAAACGGCAAAGGTATATATGAAAGGTGCTCGCGGAAGAAGGAATCGCGGTTGAAGTAACAAGTGGAGGAAGTGTAGGAAACTTGGTACGCGTCAGCATATGCGTGGAACGAGGATAGGGGTGTGTTGGGCTTCCTCGTACGCTACAGGTGTAATCGTTTGGAAAACCTACGGAAATTCACGCTCCGATAGCCGCCTATGGAAGATCGAGTTGCTCCGATTATCATATGGCTCTCGACACCGAATATCGTCAGATTACGCATTCGTAAGGATTAAGGCGCTCAAATTGTAAAAAGAATATCAAAATATTTTGCTCCAATTTTCGAGAAGCAAGTTTGATCGCTTTGAGGCGATTAATGACGTCGTAAACCAGGGATACTTGAATTATTAGATTAATTAATGAGGTACTTCGAGTAAGTATTTGATTGATTAATTGGAATAAAAAATTTTGTATTTTAAAGTCAAAATAGGGTCGGAATAAACGAAATATACTTTGCATTATTTATATTATATTTATATTATATTATTATTATTATATTATATTAATATTATATTATTATTATATTTATTATTAATCAGACAAAATTTATTTTTTATCGAATATGGATTTAATTGCTCTCAAAGTACTCAAACCTGAATCATTTGGAAACACGAATTTACAATAGATTATCTGGATATACATTCAATATTTTTCACAAAATTTGATTGCTTGATATTTTATACAACGAGAAATAAATGTGACCAATGATAATCGTAATATCGATGTTAGAAATAAATAAATGATTCTTATATTTCGCTTTTAATCAATCAACGCCAGGATATTTCTTCATGCCCTTCAACAAGTTCACCATGCATTTTATCCCTCGGTCCCATCTCCTTCACGAATCTCGGAATTGATCTCTTTCATTGTCCGTTAGCAATATTTCATTTTTCTTATCTCCGTTTATTTTCACACATTTTATAGCTCTTCAACGAGACGAGAATTTGGTATAAAGGCACATTCTATGCATAGCGCATCGCGTTGGAGGAGGACAGAGAGACGAGTAACTTGAACCGTAACGTACGGGCTCGCATGGTGGTCGGATAACATAAACCGTGAAGCGAAGCTCGGTATCGCGAGTCGGCGAGGGCGAGACAGGGAACTCTCGTTCCTCTAGACGAGATAGGATTTAGCGCTTAGCGATTATTTAACGATCACCTCCGCCAGCTCGACGGCGCCGAGCGAGCGAGACGGATGACCGCTACTTCTCGGCAGTTTCCCGCGCTCCCAGAAACTCCTCGTGTCTGTTCGAGAGGCTTGGCCGTCGCTGTTGCTGGGGCCCGAGAGCCTGCCACGTTGCTGGTCGAATCGAGAGAAAAGGAAAGAGAGAGAGAGAGAGAGAGAGAGAGAGAGAGAGAGAGAGAGAGAGAGAGAGAGCGCGGCTCCTCTCCTCTGACAACGTACCAAGGCGGCAGAAAGAGACGCGAAGGAAACGAGAAGAGCGAAGGAATGCGAGATGGAGCGAGAGGAATAATGTTGCGTAATTTTTAACCGTCACCGGGTAGCGAGGAATGCAGAACGAAACGTCAGCGTGCATATTGTAAGATCCAAGAGAGCCTACTAATTAGCTCCTTTAGACGCCGGGCGCTTTGCATGCTCCGTATATTTATTATGTTTGTCCACATGATGCAACGCGTGCTCAGCTTCATACTCTGTCGATTTAGAATCCATCGACAAAATATTTGAAATGCAATATTATTATTATTTTATAAATGAAAAAAAAAAGAAATCTTTTTAGTGTAAATAATTGATTAAAAATTACTTACATCAGCAAAGAAAAATCTAACGAGGATAGATGAGAGATGATGAATGTTTAAAGAGCTAAGAGACGTATGAAAGAAAATTACGTAATCAGAAAATTTGTTTACTATTAAACATACCCGATTAGGGGACTTGAATTTACTATAGGAAATATGCAATTTCTTATAATAAATTAAATTTTTTCTGAGATTCAGCTGGAACATGCAGTCTTATGCGATCCAATAAAAAACATTCGGAGCAAGTATACTTACTAATTATTTTAAAGAGAAATAGTAAGTCTAAAAAAGTTCTTTCACATTTCAACATTACTAAAAATTTATGCTTATTTAACATTAAATCATATAATTAGAGTAATACATTGAATTTTTCATAAAAAAACTAACTCTACAGAAAAAGTGTGTCTGAATATTGTGATCTCTCGATATTAAAACTCTAAAATATATTAATATAGCATAGGATATATCGATTAATATTACGAAAAGTTAATTTTAATAAAGGATATTTCCACGGACACGAAAAACTTTAAAATTTTAAATTTTCTTAATTTTTATCATGGGAAATCCAACAAGATTTGTAATATGTAGATAAAAATGAAACTAATTAGGCTCGAATTACTTTTGACTCGTGATAAAAATTTTCTTCGATAAGAACCGAAAACTGTTTCTAATTAGATTTATTATAAAAAAATCATTCTCGAAAGAGAAAAAAAAACTCTTAAGATGTATGCAATTTTGATGATTGATATTGTTGAATAGAAGTATTGATCACTTGATAAATTATATCATTATATCATTAATCTTCACAAAAATTGTCTCGTTAATTTTTCGTGAAAAGTTAGCTTCGAAACATTGCATTAAATCATTTTGTTTCACGTATTTTATTTCATTTTACAGATAATAAAATTTGAATAATCTCATCAGACATCTTTTAAATTGTTTCATAAAAATTCGTTGACGATTTGTAAAAGATGAAAGCATTAAGATAATGAAATGTTTGTCGTTTTAATTTTTATATTTTTTCTTTTTTCTAATCGCATATCTCTATAAGAGAAACATAAAAATATCATCAGATTTCTAGTAAGACGATTTAATTTTAGTAATTAATTTTGTTTTAAATCTTTTTTTATACATTATCTGGAGAATCCGCATCTTCAAAGATTCTTATTCTTATCCACATATATACATTGATATAAAAACACATGAATTATTAATCGTTAATTCATAGATATTATTCAAGAAATAAAATTTTTTCATAAAAAAAGAAGAATCTACATTTATAACGTTACTTTTTATGTAAAACAATTTTTTTCGAATAAATATGTATTACAAATTAATATTTATATATATCTTCTTACAATCGAAAAATTTATATGCGAAGAACCGGTTTGTCTAGATTATCTGTGTCTTCAAAACTTGATAATTTCTTCATTAATTTTCATAAATTAACGATCAATACTCTAGTTTATGACAGCGAATGAGCCATTTTGTCTAGTTCTTTAAAAAAGCAAAGATTTTTATCCACTTTTCCCAAAACAAAAGAAATTAGATGAACGAAGATGAAGGAAATTTCTCCGCGAAAAAAATCCTAATTTTGTCTCTATCTATCTATTTATTTATCTATCTATTCAATTTATGCATGAAATAATTATAATTCACATGCGATTTCAATCTTGCCGGAAACAATAGATGACATTCAAGGATTGAGCAAGAACACTCCTCGGTTTCATTTTCGTGAAGGGATACACGTGTGTTTGTGTTTCCTTTAACCTGCCAAACGGAAACCGAGAGTTGGTCGTAATGTGCAGGACATACAGGCACGGATACACACGTGGACCTGCCCCACCGGAAGTGCGCGCAGGGGGTGGCTTCGCTCTCATATACGCACGTTTGCGTTCCGATTCATAAAGCGAAATACGCACTGCGCAAAAGTGCGCATGGCAGGTTCCATTATTTCGACTACGTCGGCGGAATAGCGCTTGTGTATTCAATGTATTCGGAACATCCGCTGGCGGAAGGTCTTTTTCTTTTTTAATTCCCTCTTGAGCACGCGGATTCTCTCGTTTTCTTCGAGCGAACTGTCCGTTTAATCCGCTATCATGACCAAGATGTGTATTGTTTTTATAATAAACTCAATTTTTTATTGTTAAATAATAGGATATCTTCTATAGAATCTTTATAGAAATGTAAATTTTATTTTAAAATCTCGGAGAGATAATCTGGTTTTTATTTTTCTTCTCTTTTGATGGTAACCATAAATATATTGTCCCTACCCTGTTCCCGATATATATTTTCAAAATAAGCTAGATATCGCAGAAGTTAAACTTTAAATTTGATGACAGAGTCTTCAATGAATTTAAAATGCATCTTTTCGAACACAAAATTTTTAAATAAATTTAAATTAATTTTTTGCTTTAAATGTTAACTTATAAAAAATACTTAATTCTTGAAAAAATCTTTTTCATTTTAATTATTTTTATTTAAAGAAGAATCGAATTTCTAATGGGTTAAAGACACTGTCATTAAATTTAAGAGCAGGAGAATAACTTTTTGTAATATTGGAAAATATTAAAATTATAATATAATTTTTTTGTAATTGTTAATATAACCAAGAAGATTTTCATCCTTTTTTCCTTTTAGGTAATTTCAATCCTTTGCCGTGCGGCTACCAAAAAAAATTGCAAAGTATGTAAATAAGTTAATACTACCGTGCGTGCGTAAACGAAGGTACCAAGAATTATACAGTACGAGAGTAAATCCGCCCGTGTATTCCATACCGCCATCGAAATTATCTTAACATTGGGTGGCCAAAAGGAAAGAAAAAAGGGGGTGAGGGGGAGAGCACCGGACATGCCAACGTCGGCGCCTCTTTCCTTGATCCTTCTCATGAGGCCTCACGTTGTGAAACCATCAGCTGAGAAGATTTGGCTCGAAGGTTCTGAGAGGCAAGAGACCTTCAATTGGTTCTCACACATACAGAAAGTCGACAGTCCTTTATAAACCGTGTTCTCCCTGCGCCCAAGCGAATTTCGGTTACTTTCCTCTCTCTCTCTCTCCTTTTCTCTTGCTTGTGCCATTCCCGCCCGAAATATTTCCGAAGGTAAAGGATTCACTTCGAAACTTGAAATATCAGTTACCTATACACCGTGAGATCGCCACACCGTTGATTCGTTCTTTCTTCATGTATCACAATAACAGCGATAGCTTTGAGGGAATATACAGGTGATCCGGATTTTTAAAAAAGAATCAGTCTAAAATCGGTGTTTTTATAAATACGCTTCAGTTGTAGAACAAATTTATATTAAATTATTACATTTAATTATTGCATTGTTACGTAAATGTTTCTTTTAGTATGAGAAATATTTGACAAACGGATATTTGTATCGACATGTGATCTTTTCTCTACACATTTATAAAGAGAAAGAGAAAAAGAGAGTACATGGATACAAACGATACTGGGTAGGACAAAGGGCCCTTGCGGCAAACAGGCTCGATCGTTGGCACGATACTAAACGTTGAAAATCTTGACGTGGTCCGTATTAAGCGTGAAAATATTTTTTTAATCTTTTTTTATCTTAGAGTAAAACAAATATTTTTGATGCATCCTTCCTTACTTAATTCTGTTTCCTTCGGATTTAATTTTGAATAAACATTCCTTTTTACTTTTTCTACAATTTTTTAAGTAGATTAACTTTGTAATTAAAATCTAATTAAAACTTTTGCAAAGTATGACTTTTGAACCATTTATTAATTCTCGAAATTCTTCAAATTTATAGTATTTATTGTATTTGCTTTTTTATCTTTATCTTTAATTTTAATTTAATTACAATTCATACTGATTTAAAACAAAAAAGCACAAATTGCGACGATTCTCGAAAAGCCGATGAAGTTACAAATATCTCGGAATACGTTTTAACGCCGTAATAACCGTCAATTAACTACCTGACCACCGTGAAAGAGAATCAGAGGCTTCGGCGAATCGTAGGTATACATGCCCTGGCATTGAAAAAACTTTTCTTGGCTAAGGCAGCAGTCATCGTACAATTTATTTGACGCACGGGCCGTGCTCCCCTGGCGTGCCGTTTTCCCGCCAAAACCTAATCAGCTGACATTCCTTGCGCACAGCTGACGGAGACCCGACAAGGCCGGGCAAACTCGGCCATTTTTAAAACTCTCCTATACGGACCGATTTAAAAGCCCACACTACTACCAAGTAAACCGGCGACGGCGGTCCCACCCTTTGTCCTTCTTTTTTTTCTTTCGTCAGTTTCTCCCTTGGGGAATCACATATAAACGCACACGCATGCACGACGTCTAGACGAGCGGCCGAAGGGTCTCGCACGTGAAACCTATACACACACGCACACCATAGATGCCACGATCTTTGGCGAACTCGTCGTCTCACGGTTCATCCTCCGTTGAGTGCCCCCTCAACCGCGGCTCGTTTAAGCAGCAGAAGAAGAAGAACGAAACGCGCTCCATAGTTAAGAGACTCTGAAGAATCTCTGTCGTAAAAACCTCATTCCATTCTATAATATAAATGGCACAGCAAAAAGAACGTGGCCGTTCGGTATAATAGGAAATATAAGGAGGCCCAAAATTGGAATATTCAATTCTAGGCGCTTTTGGAAGAGATCGGCGGATATATTCGGTATATTGTCAAAATCGTGGCCGAAAGTGTCAATCCTGTCACGATATAGTTTCAATCTCCTAGATGATCAAAGTATTATTTCGCAAACGGAAACACGCGAGAATCGATCGAATCTTTAAAGTAGAAAGATTTAAATATATTCTACATATATCTTTTTTCGATATTTTCGAATTAAAAGTGTCCAAGTATGTATTTTGTTTCTAGCCATTCATTTAAATTGCACATGTAAGCTTTTATAAGAATTTTATTAAATTAAATTATTAAATTAAATTAAATTTATTAAATTACTTGTAGCAGACATTAGCGATTCGATTTACTTTTCAGTATTTTTTATTAAAATTATATATATTTATATTTCTTATTCGTACTATATTATATTAATTATTCTGATAGACTCTATTCAATTTTTAAATGCGAATATTAACTTAAACAAACATTAATATATATAATTTATTTTTCTTTTAATTTACTTCGATTTTTTATCTAATTTAAGACATAAAAAACTTTTTTATTTTTCATAATTTTTATATATTTCTAGAAATAAAATCAACATAAAAAATATTATTCAAATAGGAAATTATTTAAATGATTGTTTAATCGAGTAAAAATTGTTATTCATAAAAATATATCTATTAATTGCGAATTAAAAGATTATGAATTGTTTCTTTCATTTCTATCACTCGAAGAAAATTTTATCCATTTCTGATGTGAACAATAAGTCTTATATAAAGACAATAAAGAAACTCATGTGAGTAAAATACACATATATGAAAAAAATATATAGTTTTGTAAAAAAATCAGTCTTGGAGGAAATGATCGTTTCTCAAACGTCTTTTATTAAATATTGTAGACGGATGTCAACCTGTTTGCTCGCGCGTAACAAGACTCCGACTAAAAGGACTTGTGTTCGGAGGCTGGCATAATGTTTTCCACAACTAAAGGTTTCCTCCCATTTTTCTCTTTCGCGCGGGAAATGTCTAGAAAGTTTCCTTTCTTTGCAGGCCACCACTCGGCTACAGTAAAAAAAGTTATAATTTCAAGAACAAACACTTTTTTTTTTACCAATGCACCAGCCTCTACAAATTTTGCACGAGGTTTGGCATTATTTATATAACATTATTCTTAAATTTTAAAAAGCCACGACGAAACGATCCGAAATTAATAAAGATAGTCAATAAAATATATAATCAAGCTAAATCCTGATTTTATATCAAATAATAATCATTAATAAATTCACTTTTTAAAATTTCTACTGTTTTTTTAAGCCTCAAGGAATAGAAAGATATAAAGTAATGATATAAAAAAAACTAAAATAAATCGGTTACTGTTTAAGAATGAAAACAAGCTGTGTTTTTTATTAATTATTATTTTCTATAAAATCAGGTAACACAAATTTTTCCATTTGTCGAAATATAAAAACCTGAATAATTTTTATAAATGATCGAAACATGAAATGCTTCAGTCCATGATTAATCGAACTAATTTCTAATAAATATACAAGTATCTTTATTTTATAGAGACACATGGACACGATAAATCGGTTATCGATGTAAACGATCAATAGGCGCGCACAATCGATAGAAGTGCAAAACCAACACTAACAGGTACCACACAGAGAACGAGGAAGGACTGTAGATAAAAGGTACACGAACAGGCAGGTTCCTCTCTCGAGCGGATTCTGCGCCAAGCCAGCCAGGGTGAGATCTATCGTAGCGCAATATTGGGGCAGGTACCACACAAAGTGGCCGTCTTCTTCCCACACCTACCCAATCTACCTGGGAACCGACTCGAGATCGCGGTCATCCTGTCGAGAAAAGGCCGGCGGGAGAGAAAGACGGATGATTAAAAAGGGGCGGGTGAGAGGCGCGGAAAAACGCGCGGCAACTTTTGCGATCTACGGTGTATCGTGTTGCAACAATACCGCCTTAGTTCATTCAGAATAGCGGCTCGCGAGGAACGTGCTGAGAAAAATGCTCCCCTCAAGAATTTCTGTTTGGGTATCTTAGGGAATTGCTGTTGATAAAGAGGTGATCCTAATACGGTCTCGTAGAGAAGCACAATAAAATTCGGCTCCGGAATCTGACACGCGGATCTACAACATCCGTTATCGATCGTTTGTGTATATATGTTTCCTATAGCCTGAGTTGTCGTAAAAGGCGCTTGAATTCTCTTCAATAGAAGTATGAAGTTGTATTTAATTGATGAACGATTTACGAAAAGTAAGTCTGCTTAGATGACCTATAACTCGCGAAAATTCGGGGAGGAAATCTATGTGTCATAAAATAGAAAAAATTTGAAAAAGTAAAATAAAAGTATAGAAATATATGGGTTGAATTTTATATTAAATTTTGCCGTTAATTATAAATCGTCTAAAATGCACTTTACACTTCCTCTTCAAAATAGCTATTATATCATCCTCTCACTATTTAGATTATTTTTTCTCTTCTTTTTTATTATAATTTTTGTCACTAATTTTTGAAATATTATAATATTACTTCCGGAGGAAAAAGAGCTATGAATGAACATGCTGTTTTTCTCACTGCCAGTTCTCACTCCCATAACAGTTTTTGAAAAAAAAAAAAAAAAGATGGCAATAAAAAAAATGCGGTGTCCATAAAACGACGAGAAATTCGACGAGCATCGAAGAGGGCGGGCTCGAGAAGGATAGAGGAGCAAGAGAGAGGCAGAAGAAGAAAGACGTGGGAAGAAGAACGGACGCGCGTCGCGTCGCATCGACCGGCGATCAGCTGAGAAGAATCTCCCTCTCCCCCCCCCTCTTCTTCCTCCTCTTCCCTCTTTCACAAAGCTACGCGACGAAACTGGTTCCCGTTCTTGGCGGGAAACGCCGGCCAATGGTACGTCGTCGTCGGTCGCCGTTTGGAATGCCGTTCGGCGAAGCTTCGACAACGCTTCTGGGAACCAGAGAGCCAGAGAGAAGAGAGCATTTGCATTCACCGCGAGAGATGCGTGCTCGAGTATCTCTCTCTCTCTCTCTCGTGTTATCGCACGTACAGTCAAATACATCGGAGAATTATATGCGGTCTCGACTCACGGAGAGATTGTCGCGGTTCCTCGCCCTCGATTTTTCGTCTCCTCTTTCGGGGGTTACAAGGTGTCTGCTAAAATTTTATAAAAAAAATCTTCTCGCAAATTCCCCGAATTTCAGATTTTCCAGGAAACAGACATCCTGAGTTATAAACATATCGTTTCTACGAGAACCTAGAACTTGATAAATATATGTTTTCTTTTTCCATATTTTTCATAAATATATTTTCTTTTTCGATAATTATTTCTTATAGAAAATGAGGTAAACAAAGCGTAAGATAATAAAGACTGAAAGTCTGGAGATTTTCGACAAATTTCTTGTAATTTTTTCAAAGCCTTTCCTGCAAGTATAATCTATTTTTATCTATGTTTATCTATTTCTTTCTATAAAAGAAAACAATATTACGGAAAAAAGGAAAAAGGAAGTTTTCTTTGCGAAGATTTCAAAATTCTTTTAGATACTTATGAAAATTCTGGTTTAATATAAAGTTACTTAAATATTTATTTCAATAATATGCAGTTCTATTATTTTTGTAAAAAAATGTCCATTTTTATAATATGAAAATATTTATTATATTAATGAAAATATTTTATTTTATTATATTTATAGAGAATTTTTATAGATTCAATAATAAATTTCAAAAATTATATGTAAAATATTATTTCTTTTCTCTTTTCAAAGTTTTTATAGGGCGTTTAATAATAAAAATACTAAATTATAATACTAAATAAAAATACTAAACTTTTATAGGACCTTTAATAAGAAAATAAAAATATTAAATTAAAAATACACAAACTGTTTGATATTATTTTATAAATTTTCTCCTCATTCTCCTTACAAATTTATTTGTAATGACTTGAATCTACTTGTATCTCTTTCTAAATTTCCTATGCGAATTGTTTTCATGGCGCCTGCACATCTCCTTTTATTTCCTGATTAGCTCGCATGTATAAATATCGTTATCGGCGGTCTACATCATATGTTTTTATGATAGAACTTCTCGGTAAGGGCGCAGTTCAAATATCTCGATTATCGTAATACCAAGATAAGGTTTAAAGCGTGTGCGGCATCTTCTTTAATACGGATGACAAAAATGGCGCAAGTAGAATCAGCTGCTTCCTCGCATTCAGCTGGAAACGGCACAATAAACAGTATTGTTCGATAAAAAAAAGCGTTAACGAAAATTCTTCGTTGTTATTCTTTTCATGGTATTGAATAATCAATGTTTACTATTTCCGATAAAGAAGCCGTGTATAATAATTCCTGTTATCAATCGCAAATTTATTGATTTAAAAAGTCCTTTAAAAGTCCTTTTTCAACAATAAATTTGGGCAAAATTGTCCTTCTAGAGAATAATTGGTTGCAGTGTCTATCTTATTTAAAAAATTAGGATTTTAAAAATTATTTTTGGAGCGAGTAAAATTTTGGAGTAGAAATTGATTTAAAACAATTGCACATACAACTGAATATATTTTTATGAGATTGTTCTCCTGTCTTTCTCTCTTATATAATTATTACGATTCATTAAATAAAATTAATAAATTAAGCGAAAAATAAAAATAAATCATGAATTAATAATGAAAAGATCAAACGCATGCACCTATATATCAAATACTGACTAAGAAGAGATAAATTTTATACTTATCTCAGATTCTAATACCTGACCATAAAGATTTTGACCGTTAGACTGCATCTATTCGAAATACTACGAACACGTTCGACTACTACGAGAACACGTTCTACGAAAGTAGACTTTTGGTTCGTATATATTCTCTTCATACCAAGATAAATAGAAGCGATGAGGAACGTAGAAGGGACGTAGAACAAGTTGCGGGGGTAGAGGAGGTTAGTAGATGAGAAAGTAGATGCTTGGAGTCGAATCAAGAGAGGCCCTTAAAAGAAGGCGGCATACCAAGAGAAAATAAATTCCTTACTGTGGAACAAAGAAAACGGATATTTTTCCATGTTTTTTTTTTATTATAATATTTTTTTACCTTCCTGTGAATATTCTTTAATCAATTAACAAAAATATAAAAAGAAAACCTTCAAGACTTGCATTGCATCTACAAAATAATTTATGATTTCCAAATAATAAAAATCGTTATATATGAATCAATTTTTTTCTACATTTTGCGTCTCTTTTATAAAATATTTTATATTTTATTTATTTCAAATATATACTTTATATTATCGTTTCATGAACCACGTTCGTCCACAAAGAACAAAGGAAGTAGGTGTGGTTTTCGAAGATGTATACCCAGTTCTTTTTACCCATCAACGTTTCGGATAACCCACGTTATTTTACACTCTTCGTTCTTATCGAATATCTAAGACACGTAATTAAATCTGCAAGACCACCCAAAATTGTGACGCAGACAGACATGGACCTAATCGCAAGAAAAGAATTTTCGAGAGCAAGAAGGCAATTTATAAAAGATCCAATAATCCGAATAAATAATTTTCACTGTCTAGTAATACATATGTCGATCACATGTTTACTATACTACTTGTACATGTTTGCTATATTACTTTGGAGTAAAACAAAAGATATAAATCATGTATATTTTTGCTTGTAATTATTATAAATATTTTCATCTACAACTGCGCTCAGATTCTAATTCCCTCTTCAAATTTATTAATTATGTAATCAAAAGAAACTCTCTTATAGAATTGCTGCTCTTATGGAATTTCACTGTAATTTATACTTGAAGAATGTGACTTATATAACATCATATTATTAATAAACAGAGCGCAAATCTTAAAAATATAAAAAGATCACCAGCATTCTAATGTCTTACATTTAATCATGAATCGATATAATATTATAATATATTTCTTTTTATCTCGTAAAAGGATAAATATGCGTAATGCGTTTAGATCATAGATTAAGGCGGAACATTTCTTCTTCTAGTATACTAAGGAAACGTAGAAGGCATCACAGGAAGGAGCGCGAGAGGCGTAAAGGCTTAGAACGTTGTCATTTCCTGCCAGTCTTGGATTAAAAAAATACTAACAGAAAAAGAGGGAGAAACAGAGAGAAAGGGGTGGGGGAGGGAGCGAAAAAAGAAACGAGAGGGAAGTCGAGAAGCTATGAGCCGAGACTTGGTTCTGCGTCTGAGCTTGGATTTAAGCCCGGGTTTTTGAGTATATATCGTCTACTACGACGTAGGAGCAAATCTAAGGAGAGAAAGGATCCTCAGCAAGATTCAATGAATGAGCCAGAAGCATGAATGGAGCCGGTAGTGGTAGTGTAACGAGTGGAAAAGCGAAGGGTCAATTCTCACGTAACTGGCGAACAGAACGCGTTCCTACGAATTAATAATCGTACGACGCCTTTGATCGCCCGCGATGCCTTTTATTTCGAAATCAGATCAGACACGTCGCGGCACGTTCAAGAAACATCGGTGAATGCGCGATGTCGGAAGGAGTGTCGATTCAAAAATCCAGCGTCTTAAAGGGCCTTAGCAGCTCGAATAATAGCGCAAGTTATGGCCTTTGTCACGTCAAGTGTGCTTTTTTTATTATTTTTTTTTTAATTATCGCAATATTATTATATGATAATTTTCATATTTTTTCTAAGAAAATTGCAAGTTTGATAAATAAATAACGTTAATAATAAAATAACGTTTCTTGCAATACATTTTTTGATCAATTACGTGACGTTACTTTTTAATTTTTTTTTAATATTACATATTTTGATTAAAAATTGCGAATTTTGATTAAAATTAAAGCAATATTGCGATAAACATTGCAGTTGATAACGAAAAATGCTGACGAATACAACAATATAATACAGATAATTAAGATGATGGACTCACCCTTCGCTCCTCTGATCGTTCGTGTGCTGCGAGGTGCCAAAAGTACCTGAAAGCAGAGAAAGGAGAAGGTTATTAACGCTCAAGAGATCTTCAAAATCAATATTACTGGAAGAACGTATGGTCTCGAAAGAATTAAAATGACAATTGGCCGAAAAATCACAATAAATATAAAAGTCGTATTCGAAAGACGATGTGTGGATTGTCTGCGAACAAAGGACCGGTCCGTGATTACCAGGGAGAGAAACACATGTTCTCTTTCACAGAGCCGCACATGGAGCTCTCATGTCCTATTTCTCTATTCTCGCCAATTCCTTAACCGCATGCAAGAGGCAGACTTAGACGCGCGCGGATGTCATCTTGAAGACGTCGCTATGAAATCATGCGTGTCTCGCGGTCTCCTTCATTCGTTTATTTGGTTTTCATTCTTGTTTCGCGATAATAATCGGTTCGAGTGTAACCAATGCATAGATGAAACCGCGGAGGCTGATAATGATCAATTTTCTCATCCAAAAATTATCACACCGGCGGTATTATTGTCGTCATATTCTTCTATGAAATCAACTATCATCACATATATCTGTTACTCGTTCATATTTCAATTAGTGGAATTCCATTCGAATGATTCCTTGCGCGGCAAGTGCTCCCTCGGGTATTTTGAAACTCGAGAAATTTAGCTCGCATGTGCGTGCCATGTGAGGCGAAAAAAAAAAGATTTCTCCTGGCTATAAAATAATCTCCATTATTTTTCCCGGTTTGATTGTTGAAAAAAAATCAATTTTTCGAATCAAACGTGTTTGATTTAGTTTATAACATTTTTATAACATTTTGCGACACCTCTCAGATAACTAAATATTTATCATAGATAAAATATACCTTATAATATTTAGCAAGATACGTGATTTTCTTCACGTTGACTTTTATTTGCTTTCACTCGTCGCACAAAAGTCATCCCCAATCTCCTACACATATTATAAGACCAGTCTGCAGTTAGACCGGAAGAATGCGAGACGTAGAGGGACCCCAGTTTAATCGTTTCATGTCGCGCCAATAAAAAGACGAGGGATACGAAGCGTTAAACATCCTCAACAACGTTACCATGTAGCATGTGTGCTCTGTATCTTCTATCCCGCATTGTGTAATTTCGAGAAATATGATAAATTATGCAATTATAAACTATTAAAGTATTCATTTAGATATCTTTTCCGTGTTAGGTAAAGAGATTAATTAATTAATTTAAGAGATTATTTATTCAATTTATTTTATTTAAGAAATTATTTATTTATTAATTTAATTAATTAAATTCATTAATTAAATTCATTAATTAATTTATTTAAGACGTTATTTATTTAATTCATTTATTTATTTAATTTATTTATTTAAGAGGTTATTTATTTAATTCATTTATTTCATTTATATGATTTTATTTAAAATAATGCAAGAATATCGTGAGTTATTCTCTTCTTATAACAAGTGATGAGAACAGTATCACTTGAGATATGTGCGAATATTTATTTAATTACTAAAAACAGTGTAAATTGAAAAATTACTTTAAACTTAACACTTACAAAATTAATCATTTTACCTCGAATGCAAGGGCCCCTACCGCGTTTAGGATGCAAGGGCATCTCCCGCGTTGCTCCTAAATTTAGGACAACTCGCGCCGAAACGAAGGATCATACTGGACAAAAGATGGCAGATTTCGCTGCAGGAATTTTCTTCCTCGGAAATCGACCGTTGGTCGATGCTTTACGCCCCCGATTTCAGAGGATGAATGAAGCGCATCACCTTTCAAGACTGATCATCGAGACTGAATTGAGCTGAGCCAAGCACGAGTCGCATGAAAGAGCGTTCGAAGACGAGATTGAATGCAAAACGTATAAGTAAAGTTGAAGGATGCAAACCCTACCGAATGGCTCGTAAGAGGTGCAAGACTAGACGAATCGCGAGTCACATCTCTCGTGTACCTGCTTACTTACGTGACGTAGCGCACTTCCGCAGGAAGTCGAGGCACTCGCCGTGACACGCACCCTCGCAGTACGCACTCCCCGGTTAGTTTTGCCTCGCGTCGAGGCGAACGTAACGCGAGGATAGACGCGAATTTCCAGGCAAACGCCTGAAATCGACAACCTTGGCCTCGGTTCAACGTAGCGTTGTTTTCAACGTTCCTTCTCGGTCCGTTTCCCTCACATCAATACTCGCTCGTTACGTTGCCCTTTTACCTAAGCGAGGTAGCGAATTTCCTGAGCCCGTCACGCAAAAGTATCCCAACGTCAAAAGTATCGCGTGAATCTATTATAAGCCACGAATAATTGATAAAGTATCGCTTACATATTATATGAAATGCAAATTGAATTTATGACGTGGAATCAACGCGAAAGTTTTATCGTTTAATTAAATTTGATTATAAATTTTCCTCCTCGAATTTCAATTCAAACTTTGAAAATTAAATCAAAATTGTATATCTCTTTCCAAGATTTTTTATTTTATTTTATCTTTTTCTGATCTATCATTTATTGTATATTTTGATTGTCATTTTTACGAACTCTTGCTTAATCACATTTGTCAACATCTTAAAAAATGACACTTAATAACGATAGTGACAAGATAATGTGATCTTTCAATATTATTCGATATATCGTTATCAAGATAAGTGTCTAAATTAAAATAGAACAGCTCATATATTATCTCTATTTTCTTAAAATCATGTGTCAAATGCAAAATGTACATCGATTATAGCATCGACTTTTGATTAATCGAAGACTGACAAATGTTGACAGTGCAACACATGGAAAATCATTACAGGGTAAAATCGCCCATCGATCCATTCGATCTGCCGACATGTGTCAGAATGTCATAATTAATAATAATATTGCAAACGTAGCTTTATATCAATTCGTAAAGTCAACTGCGAACGACATCGACCCCCCCATCAGTGCCCCTATTAATTAACGCGACATTCCCCGGGCAGCCGCTGCGGCTGTGCAACATGTGCAAGTACGCTTCAACGGTCGTGACTCCAGTTTAGAGCAAAGCCACAGAGCAAAACGTGTGTGCATGGCAAGCAGGCACCAAATCATAATACTAATACATCGCGCGAGGGAAAGGGAGAGGAGGAAAAAGAAAGAGAAAGAGTGGCGTATCGGGAACATTTCTAATTTTAGATTGCCTCACACGCGACATCCGTTTCCTACGCAAGCAGAAACACCAGAACACCACGTACCTACTTACGCCAGCCGTTTCCCGCCAGCGGGAGGAGACACTCGTACGATCATAAGGGTACAAATCCCGCGAGTGCGGGATGTTAAAAATAAAGCTAAGCGTGTATCGCGTTCCGCGTCGAAATCCATTTCGGGACAAATTTCGTTACCCCTCCGAGATCTCGGGTGCTGGATATAGCCGACATATGTATATTTCAGCAGTTCTGTAGAGAAATATGAAGGCGAGATTGATTATTTATTGCAAATGATCGTATAAATCCTTCTCGTAAATATTAATTATAACGGATTGATAAATTATACAATTATTAAATTATACAATTATATAATTATTACATAACAATTATATAATTAAATTGTTTAGAGATCAATTTTGATACCTTTCTCTCGTGTTAATAGATATTTTATTTTAAACGAGAGAGAGAATTGTGAATATAATTCTTTTTTTAAATTAATTTGTGAGAACAGTTCTGTGGCGATTAAAAAAATGAGAGAATGTTTTTTCATTGAAGCATAAATTGAAAAATTGCTCTAAAAAAATTTTTAGCCTTTCTAGTTCTGTCTCTGGAAAAACAATAATCAACCTTTATTAATAGATTAATATAAGATAATTATATATATTAATATAATTAATTATATTAATATAAGACTATATTAATATAAGACAATTAAACTTTAATTAATACGTCAAAACTGTACCGTGGATAGATACACAACAGCTGATAAGATATATAACATTGATACATTTCTCTCTTTCTCTCTCCCTCCCTTCCTCCTATTTCATAAAGATGATTAGATTTTAAATTTCCAAATGTATTTAAATATATCATACGATTAATAATTATCTGACTAATACAGATAATGTCTACTTCATTGTAATCATATTCTTAAAAAACATTTATAAATTATTCGTAAGAGATGTTTTCTACATAAGAAAAATATTAAAAAATATTTTATATAAAAAAATGCTGTTATTTAATCTTGACACATGAAATTACTCTCCAGATGTATAGGAATAAATTAATTTCTTTCAATATGTATTTGTTTCTGTATCATTTAACAAGTAAAAACGGTTCGATTATATCTATACAGAATGGTTATAACGTTATTATCTGCGATAAAAACCGTACATTCGCACATAATGTACCCGCACGTGGCATTCGCGAGCTGGTTAACCGATAGCCTATCGACCCTCACAATGCAGAATCTCTATTGGTGGACACGAGGAAGGGCAAATATTCACTAGCTCTCACCCGAGGCTCGCCACCAAGCGAATACACATCGTCGTTGATCACAATACATTCAATCATGTGTATGTGATCACGATACAACGGCTCGTAGTAATCGATATTACAATCAGCGTATCGAACTGGGTCCGCTAGGTTCGTTGACTCTTGTCTTGTCACTGGTGTACATCGTTGCATTATGACGTGTCACGAGACATCAGAATCAGCGGCGTACGATGTGCCTACAGTTTAAACGAATATGAGAAAAATAGGGAGATGAAAGACATACGAGAAGGGGAAACACGGGAAAAGGGTAAGAAAGGTTGAGAAACCCCATTTTTTTTCACTTGCGCTATTTTGCCGATCTTTTCTCCTTCAGCTTCCTTCGCGTTTCTCCTTTCGAACATCGTCGTCGTCTATCGGGCCATCCTACGACAATGTACGTCGACACGAGCCAAGTCGAGGGGTTGGGGTCGCGCACCGTTTCGGGGTACGTAGTTACGTGTACGTATAGGGGTGGATCGGCATTCAACTTCGCTATGCGCGCCAGGTGGTGACTGCCGCCCCATGTGTGCTCATATGTCTGCCCCCCTTCCCCACCCCAAGTGGCGTTACTTTCGCTGTCGGCGATGCAATATACGTGCATACATGTATTCGTGTATGCAAAGAATATGTATAAACGCGTTCGCGTCTTTGCCGATTCCTCGGTTAACCGCCCTGATGGGGCGTGATCCTTCATCCTGCCGTATTTTTATCTTTGATGGTTCCATTCACACAGGGATAATCGGGTAGAAAGTAAGAAGCGCGTAGACTCGAGATCTCAAACTGTCCTTTTTTATTGAGACCGAAGGGGTGAAAAGAAACTTCCTCGTCTCGTTTGACAAAAAGTGTATTAAAATTAAAATTTACAGAAATTAAATGTTGGTAAGATATCTCTCGTAATTGAAGGATATCTCGCAAGGAATATCGCGTGAGACATGTGTCACATGTGTACGTGTAACCTCGAGGGACACTCGCCTATCCCCGATATCGATTAGCGAGAACCGACCGGTCCAACCGGCGCGTGCCACGATTGCAGACGCTACGAATTTCGAGCGATACGCGTGCGTGCACGCGTGTAATTGCATTTAGAGGGGACGCACATCGAGACAGAAGATCGGGAAATCTCGAGAGAGCTAGCGCTAATATGCATACCTAGAGAGAGCTCGGATGGAGAGACGGATAGGGCAACTATTGCGAGGCCATCGACATCGGCATCAGCGACTCGCCAGACGTCGCGGTGCAGCGCGGTGCAACGAGATAGAACGCGTGCACCATGTGCTATTTATTTTCAACATGCCCGCACAGGTGTAACCTACCTACCCCACCGTGTCCGTCGAGGGCGGCGGCCCTTATTTGCGTCAGAAAATGCGAACTCGTTCGTATATAATCATCTTAAAACTCGTAAAAAAGGAAACGAAGTAACTCGTACACGTATGAAAATAAAATCAATAAAACGAAAGTAATTTATGCTACATCGATGGAATATATCCTTGTATTGTATATAACAGGATATCTATTCAAATCTTATAAAAAAATTTCCTGATCTCTTCCAGATATTTTTATTCAAAATCTCAGATGAAGAGAATATTCTAAAGATTTTTTGGTGCAATTTTTTAAAATATAATTTTTTATTGCATGCATTTTTTATACTTTTCATTTATACAAAAGAAAAATACAGTTATTTAAGTTTCAAGTATTAATTGCAAATGTACTGAAAAGAAATTGATGAATAGCTTTCGTAAGATAAACATATATTACTTGCATAAGATTTTAATTTTGTTTATCACTAAAAATCAAAATAAAAAATATTAAAAATTATAATAAAAATTATAATAAAATATATAATTCATAACTTGATGGTTAACACTCTCAATAAAATTCTATAAAAAGTATTAATTTTTCAAGGTACAAAAGAAATCCCGGAGAGTTTCAGGTTCTTCATATTTTTTTCTCCGGGAGAGAGTAGACATTCTGTATAAAAATATATATATTTTTAACTCGAATAATTTTGGAGTCATGCGTACCTAGAGATATATTTATTTTTTCGTATCGATTATATTTTTTAAAAACATTAAAAAAGTTATGAGAAGTTATAAGATCGCATCTTATTTTTCATGATTAAAAATTTACTTGAAATTTTTTTCCGTTATTAAAATTTGATTCGATGGTAATAAAAGATTTGATATATTTTATAAATAAATATAGTTTATCGCCCGTCATATCGTCCAATTGAAACGTTAAAAATTATTTCGTTACAGACACAGGTATAATCGGTCTTTCTGAACATCAGCTGGGGCATCGGTCATTCGTTCCTTCTATCTCGCTGTTAATATCGTCAAATTTACCTGCGCATTATCTAACGCACTGTTAATGCAGTCGAATTTACCTGCGCGCGTCCTCCCCTTGCTGGAGGATGGACTAAACGGCAATGAGCTCTGACTAGCGTTCGTAAAAAATATGTAGGCCGTTTAAAAATGATTCGTTAGCCGGATTCATACTTCGTTGTTAGTGTCTTGTGGTTAATGTGCGTGCATCATCCCGTTATATCCCATCGTACCCCCAGGCGTGTGATTTCTAAGGGTCCTAAAGGGTGGCCGACTCTATGCAACCGTCTCGATTTTTTTTTTAATGGTGATAAGTGATAAGGGATACTCGGCCGTTGAATATTGAAAAACTAAATATGGTTTCTTTAATTTTGCGGTAACATCAAGAGCAAATAAACAAATTAATATAATGATAAATATATATTATAATAATAAATAAAAATTAATATAATAAAAATATAATAAATATAAATATATAAAAAATATAATAAATATAATAAAAATTGTAATAATTTAAATTAAATATAATTAAAATTACAACATAAAATAAAATTAATAATAACAATAAAAAAATTATAAAACATATAATGAAATAAATAATAAAAAATTAATAATGAATAAAAACTAATCAAATTAGATAGTTTCTTCGTATCAATAATGTGCGAATTGATTCGTACTAGAAACGGGAACGTTAAGCATTATTGTTAGAAAGTACAAAAGTGACTTGCATAAATATACGAGTTCTTTTTCTCAATAAAAACTTGAACAAGTACGGGTTAATTATATTCAATTGTATGGATTCGTGCTATTTAAATTGCCAGACATTGAAACCGGTATAACATATGCGAGAGGTTCAGATTCCCATGCCAAGAAAACATATTGAGATACAATTTGTATGTTTACCATTGGAAATTCGCGCACAAGATGCATTTTCCTATCTTCATCTTTGAATATCATCCTTATCGTCGCTTTCGAACGTAAAATGTACAGGAAAGCAAATATGTCGCGAAATAAACATTGAATGGTAAATGAGGAGACACGTCATCGGTGGGAAAAAAGTTGAAACCCTCGCGATTACACTGAATTGCGAGATGGGACAGGACTACCAGACATTAGGATGAGGTAAGGAAACGAGAGAGCACCTAACAGGGGGTTGGCCAACCGATTGGACGGTCTGTTCGATAACCGGGCTCTCTTCTCTGTGCTCGCCCTTCCTTCTATCTCACTTGCTTCTTCCGTCTTTCGACATTTAGCGAGGGTAAGCAACGAGGAGGGTAGTAAGACGAGGGGTAGTCGAGTCGTGCAGCCGGCACGCGCTCAACGAATTTTTCATCCAACGGATCTGCCAAGGTGCTTCTGCGAGGCAATCTCTCTCTAGAGGAAAAACTGGAATCCTCGGATGGCAACCATCCCACCGCGACGTGAATCCTATCCTACGCAATCACTATTCAGCGAACGTGTATCTCTGATAATTAGTTTCTATGAGTTGACTCCTTGAAAAATCAAAATATACCATATCAACATCATAGGTATCAATAAAGGATTCGATATAAATATTCGACAATATAATTCGCGGATTGTGCGAATGCATCCTTGTTGACCTCTTTTATTCCTCAATGTATATAAAATATAACAGTACATGTATCGCGTCGATTCTCTTTGTGACGATTTGTATTTCGTGCCTGCGACCGTTAAAGGTTGCGCTTTCGCAACCTTTCGTCTTCCGAAATATTGCGAGACCTGCTTTACCAGCCTTACAGGATATGTTAATGGCCTGGGACCCCGAGGATCCCGAAGAACCCCCAAACCTCTCTTTCTTTCATTCTCCTCCTCCCCTTTCCTTCGTCGGCCTTATCCTCTTCTTCAGCTTTGTCGTATATGGCATAAAACTTTAAGGCATTTAAATGTTGAATTTTGAAAAGCTATTGGTCAAAAAAGCAGCTCGCACTGTTCAATTTGTACTTTGACGGTTGACATCAATGTTTTTTTTTCTCTTTGTCTCTTATCATTAATATACAATTATAGCATTGATCGCTTTTCACGTGAAAAGTGGACCCACTTCTCCGGAATTCGGATTTTGTACACGCGTTAATAATTAAGATACACAGATTAGTGTATTGTTTAATTGTGTAATAATGCTGTAAACTATGATTTACACAGCTAATTCTATTATATTAAAATACAGAGAAAATTTTGAAAATAATAATATATCAAATCATCGATATATTTTTTTATTAATTAAAACTTTTGTATTAAAACTTTTTATTAATTAAAACCTGCACTTCAAATATTAATTGCATTGCATCAACTGCATTTGCTTATTTTATTGATAAGAAATACAATCTTTTACGACATTCGAGAGGGAAAAATATCGCTATATTAGTAGAGAATTTAATCGCGAATCATACATCTTCGAGCAACTCCAATTAACTTATTAAGAGTAACATTTGCAGTATTTTATTAACATGAATGGAATTATTAATTTACCTCGTTAAATTAGGAGAATAGATATGTTATATAATTAGAAATTTTACCATAGGCAATTCTGCTGAATAAAGCTAATCGGAGTTTGATCGAAATGAGCCTAGTACTATACCGAAACATACGTTGATGTAATTAAGCATCTCCCGTAATATATACAGCTTATTACTGACTTAGCCGACAGCAGCTCGTATTATTCGCAAGTTAAGAAATGAACGTCGCGTAAATAACGTGCTCATCGCCTTAGGACGATTCGCGTCTACAGGTAATTTACCTAATTTGCACGCGAGCGGCACGCTTATGGCGTATGGCATCGACCGTATCTATCTACGGTGTCTGACTATCGGGGGCACACAGACGTCTCGATATTAGAACGGCGTGTACGTACATATATGTACATATATAAGGGTGCCCTGCGTTGGGCCCCATCGTTGTACCCCTCGTACAACGGACTTTCAAGGCAACGGACGAGAACGAAGCACGCCATGTGGCGGCGAAACACTTCGTTGCGCGATTATATTCGCAACGGCAACGATAACGTCTCGATTCGTAGGTAACGAGAATGATCATCGCGAAGGATCGTCGACGTTTGTCGCGAAATGCTCCACGTTTTCCGTTGCGATCACTTCGACGCCGGTCGTCTCTCTCTCTTAATCCGACTATATAACGCGTATAATGTGGCTTTATTCCGGCTGAACCCCTATTTAAGATGTAAATGTCGTATCGATTATTCCGGTTATCACGCACAGCCTATAGCTTCTTCATATGTAAATGAAGAGAAAAATAAGAGTATGTATTATTTTTATATATTGTATATAAATTTCTCTCTCGTAGACGTACATGCTTTTTATGGAATATATACTTCTATTTTTCCCCTTATTTGCATATGAAGAAGTTAGAGGCTGTGATATCCGGAATACTCTATATATGTATATATATTTATATATTAAAACCATAAAAGTTATTCGTTGTATACATAATTATTATTTATATATTTTTATTATATATTTAATATTTGTTATATTTAATTTTATATATAATTTTATATGTTATATAAATATTTTTATATTTATACTGTTATATGTATATATACATATAGTGATATAAAAATATTATAAGTTTATTAAAAATTTTAAATATACTATTTGAATAAAATCTTGAAAATTAAATTTCCAAGTATTTAATTAAATTTAGTATTAAATTCCTCTCTTTCTTTCTTTCTCACTATTTCTTGCCGTTAAAAAAAAACAGTAATAAAAAATAAAAAATCATGTAGCAATAATAATAAATCACAGCCGTTATTGTATATCTTTTTTTATATCTTTTCGACAAAGTAAAAATTTAAATAATTAAATTCGCGTCATGCAATTTATAAAGACCCATTTATCACCTCATCGGAATACGAAACGTGCGATCGTCGTACTAATTAAGCAAATAAGACACAAGGATCGGTCAGTCACCTTTAGAGTTAAACGCGATGTTAAAGGGAGACGGAAATAAGGACCCTAGTCTTTCGCGCGAGACAGCTGTATTCTTAACGGTCTCTCAATGTGTTGACGTCTAACGAGGGTAGGTCAGTATCGGTGTATGCAGAATGCGTTTAAATATGTACTCAAATTTGATTAAATATAAGTATGATTTATTCATAAATGAAATTTATTCATTAAATGAAAATAATTAATAATATTTTTTAGTAATATTTTTCTAATTGTAAGCGCGAATTAAATTGGAGCACTATCATGATGATAAAGAAAATCGAAATTATTGAAAACATAAATATAATAAATTTTATAGTATTAATGATTAAATAGTATATTAATATTTTGTCATGATTTAATAGTATTAATATCATGATATATATAAAAATAAGAGAGAGAGAGAGAGAGAAAGAGAGAGATTGATGTTTACATGAATAATCGATTATTATATTTCTTTTAATTTTAAACAAAGTTTTAGTGACCTATAAAACTAATAAAATAATGACGACAATAATTAAATGTTTTAGTTAATATATATAATAATTAATATTAATATATATATAATAATTAAAATTAATATTTCCCAAAATGAAGGACTTTTGAATTAAGGAATTGATTTGATTACGCAAATATTGGCAAATATAATTTGTTATGACTTTATAAATAAAAAAATAAATAAATAAAAAAATACCAACTAAAAAGAAACTTTAAACATATCTCTAAAATAATGCTTTAAAGATATCGTTTATATTTGGATCATATATACATCGATGCTCATTAAAGGGAAAAGTCCAACTATCAATATCTCAATATAACGCGCCTAAAGTACCGTAAGCATCCTCGGGGTTCCGGCTCTCTCGTATCTCGTCAGAGGCAGCCGTTCGTTTGCGTTGCGAACCTCCATGGGACTTTACCGAAGGCATGAATAAAAGGGGGCGCCAAGTCTAACCAGCCACCCAACAAGGAGCAGGTGAGCACCTGGTCCTCGTAACCCTGGCACGAGCTACTTGCTTCGCAAGAGGGTGCTCAATGAATGACATCACGCGTATCAATTAATTCGATATCGATATTATTTAAAAAAAAGAAATTAAATATTATTACAGAAAAAAAGATATTGCTAATATTCAATCAAATGCGATTCGTATTTTTTGCGCAATTAATAAGGTGCTTTTTTAAATTGAATAAATTAGTAATATAATGTCACATGATCTATGCAATAATATAACAATAATAATATAGGTAATATATGCACGACGAAATTAAATATAAAAAAATTCGCGCACGAAACGTGCGAGATCGATACGAATGAGAAACACTGACATTTGAGCCTGCGAACCGAGTTCGCAGGGTTCAGACCGACGGCAGACGTTTACAGATCGTTGAAGGACGGGGAAATCCCTAGCCAGTAACCCGCCTAATTCCTTCCTGAACGCGGCACCGGGCTCTCACGTCCTGCCTTGTCAATATCCATTTTATCCATAATTAACTCGACATCCTCCGCCCATTACGAAAAAAAAAATCGTTAAGATTGCAAATTACTAGTATTATCAGAGTTGTCAATTATGAACATTGTTTAAATGTTAATTAATCTGTTTCCGAGTAACATGTGTTGTTTAAAGACATTTTATCTATTTATAATTATTCGATTTTTTATCATAATTATTTCAATATATTTTATATTATATTTTAATTATCTCATGTACGCGCATTTTTGTGTGTTTATTTTTTACTTATTCTTATATAACAATCATATCTACATTATTAACAATTACATATATTAGAGTTGCACAAGATATCAAGACTAATCTTATAATTAGTTATCTTATAATTATTTTGTATTGTCTCGAATTTTGAAACAAGATCAAGACAAGATTTTTAATTAATTATCAAGACAGAACCAAGATTAAGAGAGAAATTATTGATCTTATCAAGATTATTGATTTTTAAAAAAGCTACAACATGTATATTTATAAATTAGATGACAAAAAATTGCATTATATTATACGAACTTGAAAATTTTTATTTAATAAATAAAAACATTTATATTAATAAATTAAGGAATAATTAAGAAACAATAAACAATATTAATTTTATAATTGTTTAGCTACAAAACTTTATGTGCAGCACATACACATAGTTTTATGATTGTGTGTGTGTGTGTGAATTGCGTCTGAATTCTGATATTATTGCCTGTGTTTTATATATTTATATGTATATATTCATTATCTTTACGCTATAAATATATATAATATTTTGAAAAGTAAATATATAGTAATAATTATCTTAAATTATTATAAATATTTTGTGTTAAATATTATTTTAAACGGTATTAGATGAAAAAATTATTAATAAGATCGAGATGACAATACAAGACGAGAATTTTGTTAGCAAGATTCACTCAAAATCACGATTTATAAGTTTTCGAAAATGTTCAATACCAATACAATATTTTTATGAATATTGTCTTGAGTCTTGTGCAACCCTGAATAATATATATCAAGTTGATGTGAAAGACTTTTTTCGCACACGCGTTTATTTATTTTATATATAATACTAATTTGAATTTTTGATAAAAATTGGAATCATATTAGATCATTTTGTTGAATGAAAAAACTATATGGAAACCAAAGTAGCAATTGCTTTAATTGCAATTTTATTTCTTAAAATTTATCTTACAAGTCTTTCTCGCACATCAACCTCATAACATGCATTCACAATTGTCACTTACCTTTCGAATGCTGAAGATAACGCTTCTCTGGACCACCAGAATCCAATATCGACCTGGACAGATCATTGGTGATGTTCGACATCGGCGATACGTCCATTCCGACTGATCCCTTGTTGAACCTTGCGGGAGAGAATCTTTCCTCCATCTCAACGATGATGTTACTTTGCGTGGATATCTGACAGCACGAATTGCTCTCTTGAAAATCGGCGAATTCAGGCAAATGAAATGCGATGTCTCGAATCGATGTGTTAGGCGATGTTATTGACTTCTTGCAAGAAAGTCAAGATAGGCCTTTAATCTCTTGTAATATCCAGAGAAACCGAAGGAGATATGCCACTGAAAATATAATTAACATCTCGGTTATTTGATTATTATACAACAGGCATTTATCAATCGCCGGAAAAAAATAAATTACGCGAGGTATGAGAATAAATGAAATTTTCATGAAATTTATTATTGTAAAAGTTTATACATGTATATATATCTTTATGTTAGTATTCTCTACTAGTGCTATCTCAATTTTACGAGCGAAATAAATTATGATCGAAATAAAAATATACAATAGCTTTCTATTGGCGTCTTTTCAGGAACAGGACCCATCGTTGTTATGCGGTCTCAACTACATTGGTCATATATACAGGGTGTCCAGCCATTGTCGCATCAATGCTCAATCTTTTTAGCCGTGAAGTTTTTTTGAGAATATTGACACATAAGATAAAAATACGCTTACAATATTATTGTTGAGCTTAGTGATTTTTTTTGCATTTTACTTAATATTTTTATATTGAAAAAATGATAATTAAGGTGACAATGTTGTAAAAGAGCAAATAATAAAATATGGAATGGATATTTCTAATTGATTGCGTAGTTTTTAAGAAAGATGATTTTAGATGTAGAGCAACGTGTGTATATGTCTGATCTACATCAATGCTTGTGTGCGTCTATTGAATAGTAAGGTATTTGCCTTGTGCGACCTTCGAACTTGTTTATACGGCGCTCTTGTGATGATATTTAATATTGTTTTGATCTCAACTGATCACTGAAAATGACGAATTCTCGTAATATACATACTTCCCTGGAATTAAAAAGTTAAAATTACTAATTGTATTCTAATCATCACACAAGCATCAAATAGACAATCAAAATAATACAATTAAATAAATGCGCACAATACTTTTATATTCGAAATTATAATATAATTATATTATAATTCTTATTATATATAATTCTTTTATTAATATATATTTATTATTATTAATAATAATTGTAATAAATTCTTTCTCTCGAAAATTATACATTCAGTAAGAATAATTTAAACGATTTATCGTAACGATTGTCACAATAATTTATCGTATATTTACTTTTGCTGTTGTTAATTTAATTGTTTAAATAATGCGGCATCGGCGGGATATCCTGTAAGATAAAAATACACGCGCGTTTTGTCGAAGCCGTTGAAATCGATCTATGTGAGCAACGTTTCCCGGAAACGGACTCTCGTAGGACTTCTATACGACCTCGAAAATATACAGCGTGTGCCACAATTTGCAACCTTAGTTTTAACAGATTTTGCGAGAAAATTAAAATTATCATTTTAACGTGAAAATAACAACGTATACACATTTTTTGAATTAGAAGTAAAAAGGATTTAAAACTAAAAACTTCACTAATGTGAAAAATATAATATATGTAAATATATTGATAATTTTCTCTAATGAATAAAAAAAATTTTTTAATTGCAAAATCGAACGTTTCTTGAAGATTACTAATTGAAAAATTGTCTATATATATTATATACAAGAATTTTCACTTTCAACATAAATTAAATATCTTGTCAAAATAACATTCAATTGATATAAAAAAAAATCTATACTCAAAGAATTATTACGTGTTATTTAGATGTGACCTTGACATTGATAATCAAATTATTGTGACTGATTACGTGTCACTATTAAAACATGATTACGAGTGATTCAAAATACTATAATTCGAGAAAAATAACGCCATCATTATACCTTTTAATAATAAATTTTCGTCGAGAAACCGTCAACCATCGGTCCCTTAAAGTGCGAAAACATGCAATTTTTTTTCGATACACCTTATAACCTTCAAAACGCGGGAAAAAGAAGAAACGATAATTAATAAAGTGAAGCGGACAAACTTACGTGTCTATAAAATGTAACAGAATTTTTTAAAAACGCTCGAGATCGGCGACGTCGGAGCTTCTGCACACCACTTCACGCCAATTGATAAAGGATAATGAAATAATTGATTTGGCGGTTCACACACTTACTCGAGTGTCGCGGCAACGGCGATTATTTCCCGCGCGAGACTCGGCGATCGCGCGAGCGAAATAACCAGCAACACTCCGATGATCAACGGGTCCATGTGACGCATCTCCGGACGCACGGAGCACACTTGGGCTTCGTGATACGAGACAACTGGCCGTTCGTTTAATTTAGTCAAGTGTGATAAGCCGCTACTGCCGCGCCAACGATAGAAAGCGCGAATTGAAATGCGCGCGCGGGTGGACCGCTGAGAAAAGGCGCGAAACAGGGGGCGCCAACGTGGGAGGGAGGTGGAGGGGGAAAATGTAATGTTCGGCTATTTTGCTTCTCTTCCTGTTTTTAAAAATCAACATACATAACTATTATACTTGCCATATTTACATATGTACGAAAGTGTTATTTAAAAATGAGAATCATTTAATATATATAATAAAAATTTATATATATTTTAAATATAAAAAAATTTGAATATGTATTTTAAAAAACATAATACAAAATATTTTTTTTATTTCATATCTTTAGAATCAGATTTATTTAATAGTGTTATTTAATACATAATAATTTATATATATGTATGAAAGTGTCATTTAAAAATAAGAATGATACGAAAAATAATATAATAGTTGTATACTGTATGCGGCATATATAACTATTGTATTATTTTTTGTATCATGCTTATTTTTAAATGACCCTTTCGTACATATGTATAAATTATTATGTATTATAAATAAATCTGTGATTATAAAGATATGAAATAAAAAAAATATTTTGCATTATGTTTTTTAAAATACATATTCAAATCTTTTTATATTTAAAATATATATAAATTTTTAGCATATATATTAAATGATATCCTAAGGAATCCACGATTATAAAGAAATAAATAAAATAAAATATCCGAAATAAAAAGATAAAATAAAATATTTTATACATTTTTTAAATACCTACTAAAAATTTTCATAATTGAAATATCATATAATCAACATATGTAGTTATGTAATAGTGTTTGCATTTACCTGAGTACTTTTCATCTAGGAATAATCCAGAATTAATTCTTGTTTCTAGAAAAATTCTATATATAATTTAATTAATAATAATTAAATGCAAAAGATTGAAAACTTTTATTCTGATGCAATTTGGCCAAAAATGTTTATTATAATTTATATTGGTATTGCTCTTGCTCTAAAACATTTTTATATAATTTTATATTCTTCAATAAATCGTGTATAAAAACTAAAATCTATTATATTCATTCTCAGAGGAAAATGTAAAGGATGATATAAGGAAGATTGCTTTTTGCTACATTGAATAGTAAATGGATTAAGGACGACGCAATTACTTACAGTCAAAATACAAGAAAAGGAGACTTTTCTATAAAATTTAGAAAATTTATTAGTTTGTCTAAAATTCTCTCAGGTAGTCAAATAATACATTCAATATATTAGTACGTGTCACGAGTCTCATGTCCCATCAGTACGATACATATAATAAATTTGCTTTACATAATTCCCTCGACAATGAATATTTTCATTGTTGTAAAATAATATACGCACATTTTTGTCCAAATGCGTAAAATACAATTGTCAAAATTACTGTAGGATACAGCAGAACTATTTCAAGAAGTTGACATCACATCAATTTTTAACTTTTCAAACATTTTTATATCGCTAAAGCTTTAAAAGCTCTTCCCAGCGCACATCAATGCTCAAATAAATATAGAGTCCCTAATAATTTATACAATAAATTTCAATATTATTCAAAATGCTTCACTGTATTCTACAGGGCGTAAATGTTTTCAAAAACACATCTAATTAATAAAATTACTCGAAATATAAAACAGATCGTTTTCTTTTTTCTATTCTACTACGCTCCTCTGGAATGTATTTCTTTTTATTATTTGTTCTTATATATTTATCTAATAAGCGCATAAATTATCATCACTTGGACTTTCCTTGTTTTTTTTTTTGATCAAGAGAAACAATTTCATGGTAAAAATTCTTGGAATATAAAATATATATCGTGTATGTTTTACTATCTAATTTATTACTCTAGAACGCTATATCGTATTCATTTAACACAGTATATCATTACTATCAATATATAAATGTTATGTACAACAAAAATATAATCATTTATTTTTATCAAAATCAAAATTAATGAAATATGAAATGCAAAATCGGATACTGAACGCAATATGAATAAAATGAATACGATATATAAGAATATATAAAATAAAAGGATAAAAAGTCTTTAAAAGATCAACACATGTTATTACAAATAATACATATAAAATTTATGTATGGTAGCGTTCTAGTAGGATCAAGGTATATAGGGCAGAAAGTTTTCGCGATAAAATTTAAATCGTGGAATGCGAATGTATGATAGGAAAATGTATAAAATAGAAGAATGCGATTACTTAATAATAGCCCTACATTTTTGATCCCCACACTAGTAAACTTTGATGTGGAGAATCAACTTTTCTAATAATTCATAAACATAATAGAGATATTATTCAGGTCTCTTACCATGTCGTATTCGAAATCGTGGCATCACATAAAAAACGATGTACACTAAACATTACGTTAATTAAAAAATATTCTTCTCTTTACAGGATTCAGATTGCTTCATTCGATCACATGATTAGGCCTTTGCAGAGTTTTAGGAGACATAACATATCCGCTTTTCACATTCACGACGAGATTTTTAGGTTTCGGCGGTAAGGGTGGAGGTTTCGATAGTTTTGTGCGAGACATGTCGGTACCGTAGCTCTCCGAGCACGAAGTTTTCGATTGAGAATTGGTACAATTTTCAATGATTGTCTGATCTGCATCCACCAATGTTCTATCGCCATCTAGAGTGAATGAACTGTCGAGGCACTTATTCAAAGGTTCCGTAACCAAGGCTGAGAATCGTTCGTTCAAAACTCCGTTCGTTACGTGCGCTGGGTAGTCGTATCCACTACAACTACTTTGCTTATCCTCGCTAGAATCGTAAAACTTTGTAGTGCCCTCGCAATTGGCCGACACCACTCGAGTCCTTCGCATCTTGTTAGAATCCGACGGTTTCCCATTCTCCTTATTCTGATCAGTAATTTCATAGCTTTAAGAGTCGAAACGCATATAATGATATAGAGATTGTAAGAGCTTATGTACACACATAACTTCTGTACTGCTCTATTAAATTCCAATGAGTTAGAGTATATATTAAATATCATACATATATATAAAATGCACATATAACTGTACCTTTAAAAAATCCGGTAGTTCGAAATTAATTTCCGTTCCTCTCTGGTCTTCTAATCTCGATCGTTGCGCTCTTTTTAATCCTTCATATAAATCTGTAATGAGAAAAACAGTTACAATTAAAGTAAAACTGTCACCTTAACTTTTTTAATAAACAAAAAATTTTATCTTTCGACATTTTGATATTTCATTTATATAAGTAGTGTAATTTTTGATACTATAAATATTTTTCTTTTTATAATTATGTATATTTATTTGTTAAAATCTTTGAAATTATATAATCATTTTTCTTCTATAAGAGATATATAAAAGTAAGATTATTATCTCACCGTCTCCGTCGAATCTGCCTGGAAGTTGCAATTTTACGCCATTACGCCACTTTGCGATAAGCGGAGGATGGGATTTAACAGGTGCTCCTTCATGTACACAATCATTTGTATTACCTTTGTCAGTTGTATTGCAGTATTTAGATTTTGCCTTAGTCATGAAAAACCAGGAATATATAAGTTACACTTGTGTACACCTTATATTTAAATTTTTATTTTGAAAATATAAATTTACCTTCTTTTTTCCGTGTATTGTCGAATCTCGAAGAAAGAATTTACTAGACAATATGGAAGATCCTTCGGAGCGTTGGTCATCAGACTATAATGAAATATAAAGAATATCAAGTGACATTGAAAATAAACTGTTACATAACAGAAAATCGCATATTTTTTACTTCAGACACTGTTTTACTTACCTTACACGACCCTTCGCTATACTGATATTTATTTCTACTTTTCCCAACTAATAACTCTTCAAACACTTTATTAGTGATTTCATCCAGAGTTGGTTGTACGTGTGGTACTTCATCCAAATACTTTGCAGTATGTAACTCCCGTTGAAAATCTGTAAGAATAACAATATTTAAATTAATACTTAAATTATCATTTTATTATTTCATTATTTCATTTATTTATTTTATTATTTCATTTGTTATTGCAACAAATTATAATTTAAAGTATATATTGTAATTTAAAAAATTAAAAAATTAAAAAGAAAATGGCATAAGAGCCAACGCGCGGTAGTTGGAGCGCAGAGAAGCAACAACACTTCTTTCTTTTTTCAGTATTAGTTTATTAAAAAACACATTATAATAACAAAAAACGTACGTTATTGTAATTTAAATCATTCTCCTTATTACTTAATATATTTAATAAGTATATTTAATATGTGTATTATTTAATAATATGTGTAATATTTGCTGACACAAAAGTTGTTTTCAAAGGGAAATTTTATATATATGTATATAAATTAATATGTTTATTAATTATTAAATAATAATTATTAATATGTAATAATTAGTCTTTATTAAATATACTAACCTTCTTCATTTGCCACTACAATAAGGCGCGTAGGGGCATTGATAGCCATAATATCCATAGGAACGCAATGACCTTCACTCCAAATACTAATTAAATCTAGATTGAAGCCATATTTATTTAGAAGAGGCCTCAACACTTCTTTTAGAGTTTTACCCTTGTGAGCGATAACACTTATTATTCTTCGCGAGGGCAATTCTACCTTCAGAACTTTTGTAAGAACAACCTCTACCTCTTGGCCTGCTAATACTGATGAAAAACATTTCGTGTCTACCATCTGCAAACAAGAGAAATATAATATATTCATTGCAAATAATTCATCAATAATGCAACGATTAAAAAAATGATGACTAAAAATGTGAATTAAAAATGTGAATTCTGATGTATGTGAATTGTGATGTATGTAAATATATCAAGTATTATATTTTTTCTTGATTTAAATGCGCATGCAACGTGATACAAAACTATATATATAAAATTTTTGTTTCTTCCCCCACCAAATTACATGATATGAACGAAATAAGAAAGATACATGCATTACGCATTCGATATTTAACTTGTGCAAACTAACATTAAAAAGCACAAACAAACTACATATGTGCATTATAAACATTGCAAATATAAAAAATAAGAATATATGCATTAGGTAAGTGCATTTTTCGAAACTTGCGATTAAATAGAAGGCAACACAAACCTCATCTGTTGCTAATATCAGAACGTCATAATTAGAATATCGTAGGGCTCGCTTATCAAGGAGGCGAGTAACCACGTCTTTAATGCTCTCGGTTTGGCTAGTTGTCACTACCGTAGTGGAACCATCAGGCAATATTACTCGACACAACCCCGTACATTTGCTGCGAGCATCTCTTTTTTCGTTTGTTTGACCATCGCAAGAGGATAGAGACTACAAGTGAACACACATATTTGCTTACGCATGTGCATTTACGCACATGCATCTCAAAATCTACGCGAATTTGATACAAAAAAAGCCCAATATTGTTTCGCAATACATGATCTATATCACGCAATCTTTCAACGTCCAATTTATTTTGTCGCGTTAAAAAATCCAAAATATCTAAAGTGAAAACTATTTTGAATGGAAAGCACTCTCAACTTGTACATCAGAATTTATAGAAATATAGGATTATTGTTTAGAACATTATATACTATGAAATTTTAAGAGTTACTTATTATAACTTTCACATTTTGATGTTAGACCTTTTTTATTTAATCTTCTTAACAAACTTGTTATTAAATGCTTATGCAGTACATCTAGAATAATCTAAATGAAAGTATATAATAAAAAAAATTATAGCAACATAAATCTATAATAGTTATATATCTTGATTGGTGGAGAAATTAATGCATAACATACTATATATATTCTCTTCCATCTCATTATTATATAACGATAATAATAATCACAAAACATAAATTATTAAATGCACATTCTCTACTAAAAATAAATTTACACACAACACTCATTTTAATAACTCATAATACAACTAAAATACTAATAAAACTAATGTACCAGATAACTTGTATAAGGAATTTACCATATAACTTGTACAACAACTAAGAGAATTCACCAAAACAGTTATGTTTGAGTACTTAAATTTCCTTCAAATATTAGCATCTACAATCCGAATTAATAATTTGAATTTTTACAATCAGAGTAGTTATATATATAAAGTAACAATTTCATCAACATATGCAAATCATTTCATATTCATTAAAAATATAATTATTGGGATGCTACATTAGTTCATTAGTTACAATGGAATACTTACATGTTTGTTAAACGACTGCCGTAATGCCAAATCCCAAGATGCTAATGATGACCGACTGCTGGAGATCGATACACTATCTTCATTATTGTTACCTTCCGTGTCTCTCTTGATGGTTGTAAAACTTTTATATATAGTCTCATTTCGACTAGGGACTTTGTTGTACTCGGTTTCACCACGGTCTTTCGATTTAGACCTAAAAATATAGTAAAATAAATTAAATGTGTTGTGCAGGTAAAGTATGTGGTTTTTTGTTCAATACAGATATTCTATTTCAAATAATTCACCTGTTTTTTCTACTCCAAGGAAGAATCGATTTCCGACAACGATCCTCTGCATCGGAGTGACTCTTTTTCAATTTTACACTGGGTGAATTTGTAAGATGTAGATCACAGTCTTCTGTGTCAACTATCGTATTCCCTGCTTCCAAACAGGCACGATAAAGTTCTGATCGCAAGAATCTTGGGTAACTGTCGAACTTCATTAGGTTGAATACTTGTTTCTGAGCCTGAGACAATAATATGTTAATTAAGATATAGTTATTATATTTATAAATTCAATTATATACAATAATAAAATATACATTCACATATCATTGCATATAATTGAGAGATAAATATAAAGAAGTAATTGCATGTGAGATGTGGCGATATAATACTTAATAATTAACTTTTTGTTAGAATAATTAAATGCTCCAAAGCTAATATATACGTGTAATCATTGTAGCAAAAAAGAGAGAAAGTTATAATATTTAATACGTTTTTAACAGAAATAGCAATGATTATGTTTTACATTTTCCGTTCTCCTTTTATAAAAGATGTAAAATAACTGAATGGGTGATTGGAATATATACCTGCAGAAATAAATCCGCGGGTGCTTCATCGAGCAATTCTTGGGTAATTTGTCCTGATGCATGACTATCAACATTTACTGGCTCGGCAGCTGTATTCGATAAATGACGCTGATATATCTGACAGGCTAATCGACGGCGCATACCAGTGTCTTTAGTATCTTTATATCTCTCACAAGCAGCCCAAAAATATATGTTTTCATGACTAAACTCCTTCTTGAGAAACTCCTTGAATAAAACCAAAAACAATTTCATTAGTATACAGATAATTTAGTAATAGTTAATTTAGAAATAGATTATTTAGTAATAATAATTTAGTATAAAGATAAATATATTTAGATTAAAATACACACATAAATATATATATAAATTATCTCCAGTGAATATTTTATGTGTATTATATATATATATATATATATATATATATATATATATAATACACATAAAATATTCACTGGAGATAATTGGGCACTTACAGCAAATGTTTGCAAGCCTTTTGGATCTTCCAGCAACTTTTCAAATCCATTTGCCCACGTGTGTACTCCTTTGCAGTCATTATTCTTGTCACAGGATTCTGTACTACCGTACTGGAACAAATCAATGCAATAAATTTAATTAATGAAATGAAATTCTCAGAAATAAATTTAATCGTATAAAAATACTGTTTCTATAAATATATTTTTATAGAGTTATAAAATTTTATATCATTTTATATATCTTTAAATTTAGTCATATTAATAAAAATTTAATCTGTAACTAAACTAATAAAATACTTAATACTAAAAATTCAATAAATTACATACGATTTCTATCATTTTTTCAGCTTAATATAAGTTTAATATTAAATTCTTCTCCAAAATAAAATAAATTAAATTTTTTCCAAAATACTATCAAATAATGGAAAAGTTTCTTTGAGATAATATAGCCAGATCAATGTACAAATTTATTATAGACAAATTGAAATTTTGTATGATTTTATCTTAAACCTTAATCTTACTAATAAAAATTTAATCTATAACTTAATTAATAAAAAATTTAATAAATTCAATGAATTAAGTAAAATTTTTATTATTTTTTCAGCTTATTGCTAGTAAAAAAAAAATTACACATTTCTAAAAAATTAATCTCTCATAAAATATTATCAAATTACAGGAAGAGATAATGAAATAAGATAAACGTACAAATCGCTACAAAATAAATAACGTATTGGGAAACTTTTGTATTTCTTATCCTAATCAATTACATTATTATGCAACATTGATCTCTGTTATAATGCAATTCCGCATTTTGTCGACGAATTTGAACAAAAGAAACAATCTCGATATTTTTTTCTATTTCTCGCGCATTCCGAATTGGAATCTGCAAACACAATTCAACACCTGCCGAGCAGCAAGCAACAGGTGCGCGTTATGAGAAAACGCTTTCTTGCTTCGTATGTTCCGTTTTCCCATCCCCATATCTTCTCATATCCAAGACTAATGTGCATTCTCCACTTCCCACGTACGATTTTTCTTTCAATTGATATTATCACGTAACTGCAAGACTAATTAAATAACATCGAGATACATATTGATTTTTAGACTAGATAGTAATAATTGTGCGTGAGAGAGCAGTATTTCCGTCAACTCGACGAGAGAAAAGTAAAGAGGTTCGCGCATCTGAAGAATGCGACTTAAACGAAGGCAAACATGATTCGTCGTATTATGAGCTCACGAGCCGAAACCTCGTCATTGCCAATAATTAAGGAAACGTCTCGCGTCAGCGCATTCATTCATCGTTGGAAAAAAAGAGCGTTATAGTAAATGATTGGCAAACCAGCTCTTAATCAAGGCTTAATTAGAGGGGAGCAATCATCGCACTCTCTACAGTCGATGATTTTATCCCGCGGAATTTTATCCCGTTATTTAAATATAAATCGAGATGCAGGCTCGATGTTGATTTACATCGATCTCTCCTCTGCTCACTTTATTACCTTAATCATCTGATACAGGATATCAAATTTAATGTGATAGAAGGACATCCTGCGCACGATGGAGCTCATTTTTTTTTTGTTAACGTGCGTAAAAATTGCTTCAAGTATCTTGGTAAAAACAGAATGCATTTATCTCAAATGCAATTTTTACTCGTGCACCCTTCTCTTCCAGAGTCAATTTAAGATAATTAACACTGCGAGCAGATGACGCTTTCCCCGAGTACGAATCTGCCCCAAAACTCGAACAATGAGTCATTGAAAATATCGGCGGCATCAGAGGCGACGCGAACATCCCCGTCTTTTTCTCCTTTATTTTTTTTACGTACCGATTTCGCCTGCGCTTCCATGTCACGCTCGCAGGTCGCGCGTCTTCGCGGAAGCCTGCAGCGGCGATGACATTTATCAACCCGAATCAAGACTCGGTCCGGGTGACGATAACGATCTTGGCGAATAGATAAAGAGAGCGAGACGCTAAACGAGAGAGCTAAAACGGGCAATTCGCTTGTGCAATAACGAGGGCTCCGCCCAACGCGACGTGACAGACGACGTGACGTGACGCGACTGCGAGCTGTTGTTGCTGCTGATGACAGTGACGAGGACGGCGACGACGACGACGAGTCTCAAGCGACGCGATCATCGGGGACATGGTAGCAACCACACGCACCGCACGTCGCACGGTTACTGCTACCGTGTTCGTCCCGACGATGCTACGCAACTACTTTATGGATGCTCGAACAAGGCCCGACTTCCCTCCCTCCCCCTCCCTCGCCGTCGCTCTCGACTGATTCATTCTCATCGTCCCGACCCCCCTCTCGTCCCCCTCGTCTCTTCCGCTCTCACCGCTACCACTACCACAGGGCCTTTCCCTCTCTGTCTCCCCAGAGTTCTTCTCTCAACCTCCTTTTAACATCTATGCAGGGTCGGATGCAAGGATTCGTTGATGTAAAAGTGGAGTGTTGGGTGGTTTTAAGCGAATTGTAGACTTAAGGAATATAAATTAAAGGTTGAGAATCGATAAAAAAAATAGTCTTGCAATTGTAGCAATAATTTTCTAGGTGTGAAAGATTAATGAGATAAATAAATGATTAGCAAATACTATGATATTGCATATGTTTTGCACTTAATCAATTTAAATGACAAAGATATAATTTATATCTGAACTGTTAGTGAAATTAAAAAAAAGTGGCATCTATGTTAATCATACTTGTTATAAAATTTACTTGTGCACAGAAAAATTGTTTCTCACAAAAATTGTTCGTTGTACTATGAAAACTCATCTTTTTTATCTAATATAATAAATAATATTTGACAATGAGACTTAAATTTACCAAGATATTACTCAAATTTGCTGCTATAAATTCTACATGTTTTAACAAAATTTACAAAAATTAAATTGTTTTGATTGCTAAAAGTCTATCAGCAAAACATCTTTTTGAGTAATATGTGTATAACAAAGCAATATACTTTTATGATGTATTAATAAATGAATGTTGATGTGTGATGTTATAAATTAGCATAATTAATTTTATATGAGCCATTCATGAGAAATTCGGTTACGTAAAAATTAAGTAATTCAATAAAATAATGACAAATAATTTCAATCCTTCTGTTGTATTATATTAATACAACACATTTAAAAAGAATTGCCTGTGATGGATATAATAGAAAAAAGATGGCAAATTTTAACAACAAGGTATAATTATGCTTTATGTAACCGACCCTGCGCCTATTATCATAAAATCTATTCATGCACCTAAACGTATACGTGGTGCATCAACCTCACGAGCATTCTTTTTAATGTTACTTTAGGTACAACGTTCGCAACGTAATTGTTGGAAGCTATTTTCAACTCTGTGCCAGCGAAAGATTTAAGCGAGAGTTTCACTCTAATTTAATCAAATTACATTAAATTGTATCATTACAAATCTAAGAATGATAATGTTTTGTAGCTCGTTGCTGCGTGCTTTCCAGATAATCTTAATTAAAGCTAATTTTTCGAAATCATCAAACATTAGAACAAATTATCGCAAATTTTTAGTTTCTGATTTTATTTTCCAATTATAAATTAAATATGAAAAAAATGTAACTTTAAACCGCAATAAAAATTCAATGTAATGTTCAAACAGATCGGTTAACTTCTCATTAATTTCAATTAATTTTTCCTACGACATATGTTTGCTTGAAATTTGTTGTTGAAAAGCTCGCAGACGAGAAGAAAAGTGCAGCATCATCGATAAATATTCCATACAATTCTTGAATTTTTTCATTGCACGAATCTGATGATTCGATGACAGAATCGATTGCACCACATGTCTGTTATAATCCCTGTATGTACATTCTCCTAGAAAAGTAATAGATACCAAATAAAGTAAAGTTTGCGAGCGCGTTTGTGTCGTAATTAAAACGCGGGAATCTGGTTCGCGCAGACCTGATTTTCTGATTGTTTTGTTTTCGCTTAACCCTTCCTTGCCTGTGTGTCAGGCTACGAGCGCAAATCAGAAGCAGGAAATGCGATGACGCAGCTTGAATAACGAGTATACGAGAGGAACCGGAAATCATTCAGAAGCGACGACAAATCCGACATCCGAAACATTAATCGTTTCTGATGCACAGATTTTGATAGTGTAAGAATTGAAATTTGTAAAAACCAGAGAGAAAAAATATACGATTGGCCAATCGCTTGCGTTTCGCTAATCGATGAAAAAATACAACATCGTTTTGATAATTTACATAAAACGTGTAACGATATATTAAAATAACTATAGAGATATGTATCATTTAAAAAAAAATTCCCTTTTCTAAAAGCAAGAATATTTGGCAATAAAACTACAACATCGAAGACTTTGTTCTTGGGCGAAAAAACAATATAAATAATTATAATAAATTTTATAATAAATTGTAAGATTTAAAAGTAAAACATGAATAAATAAATTCTTTCGTTTTTTTTCAAAAGTGCCCAAGTATTTAATCATGAAAATATTTCTTGTTTTTTATTTATCCGACACACGTGAAAACTGAATTGAAAAATTCTGTGAAAAATCTGTATTATGTTATTTGCGAAAATATTTTAAATAATGCAGATTCATTAATTGCAGCCATAAAAGGCCTGAATAATTATGCCAAAAATTTGCAAATCTATCAAAATTATCATATATTACCCTATATCAAATTTACGTGAACTGACAAAAGTAAATAAGAGACTCTCTTAAGATCTAAAAAAAAATTAATTAAAAAAAGAACTCACTATGCAATTGTCCGAGACGCTGTTCCCGAAATTTCGTATCTCCTGCAGGCTTCCCCATGGACGAGGTTTGTCAGATTTGCCGGAATATGAATGACAAAAGGGCGGTCGCGCGTACTCCATGCTAGAATTGATGTCTTCCAAGCTGTGCACTAGCGATTTGGTGACCTGGCCGCAATACACTTTCGGGCTGAGTTTGTTCGTAGTATCCATGAGACGTTTTAATTTTGCCGTCGATGCCGTTTTAGACGATTCCGCAGCGTCCTCGATACCATCGAGCAACGCCGTGGTACAAACGGACGCGAGGGATCCAACGGACGTACTGGCCAATGCGTTATGGGCTGCCATAACAGGGGCAGATGTTCCGGCGCAGGTGGTGGTCGTGCCCTCCCCACTCCCCGTCACGTGTCGCATCCCTGTGAAAAGCACATTTCGTAAGTTTCCCCACCATTTCTTTTGCAGTTCGCATTTATTTAACGGCCTAAAAATAAAGCCTGAGTAATTTAGAGCAATCGTTCAATAAAAGATCTAGGTTCTATTCTCAATATTTTATCTCATTCATAAATCAAATAAATAAATAAATAAATAAATATATTATCTAGGAAAACCTTAAAAGAAAAAAAGTGAAAAAGAAAAACAACTCAAAATAAGAGAGAGATATATTGCAACAGTTTTAAAGTACAATATCAAGTTACCTTTAGAAAAATCGATGAATTTTGGTTCCTTATTCCATTTGGTTTCCGAAATCGCACGAACTGTCAATCGGTGCTCAGCAACCTCACTGGCAGATTCTCTAGACGATTGCGCATTTATATTCTGGAAATGAGAGTTGTCTGTGAGTTAAAATATAAATCATAGAATATCATGTGTTGTAGAGTAAAGTGATCAGTCTTAATAGCTTGTGTATTTAAAATATTGTTTATTTCAAATAATGCTAAATAAATTAAGAAATATGAAAAAACAAAGTATAATTATATTTCTATAAATTATTGAAAGAGTTTTTAACACAAGTATTTGAAAAATTTCAAAATGGTTTGTCTCGATAGATTTATGCTATTTCTATATTTGCCTCTTTCTCATGTAAAAGAATGTAATCAACACAAAGTATACCTTATATTGCACATTGGAAGGATGCTGCCTTCTTCGTTCGCAGTCGTTTGCCGTGTTTTGACCCGAACAACTGCCATAATCGTCTTTAAAACCAATTCCGGAATCACTATTGCTTGAATGAGCAGTCGACGTGCTAACGTTACTCGGTTGAGGAGAAGCGGCGTCCAATCGTATGCGTGCTTCATTGTATGGATTCTCTCCATTCGTGCAATCAGATATATACAATGTCTGTATGGCACCGATAAGACCTGTACAACTGTCAGGAAATTCTTGACAAACATTTAGCTCTGATGATTTTGTACACGTAAATCCAAACACGTTACACGCACTGGAATGCACTTCATGATCAATCAATTTATAATAAATAGTGAAAACGTGACACGAGTTTGAAACAATGTCGTCCGTGTTCTTCATGGATTTTGTTAGTATTCCAAAATATTGCTTGTCTTGCTCGGAAAAGGAATTACAAAATATTATTCGATACGAGGGATATTCGGCAATGACGCGATTTTCCGAATTGGTGAGTTTAATATTGGCAACGTGAATAGTGAGAAGAACAGTGGTTGGATTCCGCTTCTCTGCTTTCAGCCTTTTGATGCATTTTCTCAAAACCTGCAACGATAATAAAATATAGTATATTATAGCATTGGATTATTCAATTAAATTGATAAATAATTAAATACAAATATAAATTGATAAATTATAAATTAAAGGCTATAAAATATATATTTAAAGAACATACCTGCATCATACAAGACGGATGCAACTGATTTGGTATATCGATAGTCCCAAGATAACCCACAACTGTTCTATGCACAATCTTTTCAGTGTCACGCTTATGAGACACTGGAGGCGGAGGCGGTGGAAGCGGACTCGTCATGTTCCAACGATAATGCAGGACGGAATAATTGTACTGATCTTTACTATCAGATGCCAGATTGCCGAGCGACGCGTGAAACATAGCTCCGCTCTGCAGATCCCTAACTACTTTCGCCGCTCTACATTGCAGCTGTAAGGCACTTGCGTTAGCAACCCGTGGCTTGTGGGCGTACTTGGGCTTGGATCTTACGGTGGCCAGACCTTCCTCATCCGAGTCAGAGTAATAGTTCTCGGCGATCTGCAGCCGCAGCACTCCCTTGGAGTTCCCGATCAGCTGCACCACGTCGTCGTGTGGCACCTTGCTGACGTTGTGGCCGTTCACGGCCACCAGGTAGTCGCCGGCCCGCAGACCGGCGCTCTCGGCCGGGCTGCCCTGCACGATGCAGCTCAGGATGCATGGCTGCTGACCCGAGATCGTGAAGCCGAAGCCCTTCGCGCCGCGGATCACCTCGACCGCCCTGACACCGTAGTTCACTCGCTTCTTCTTACGTCTGTTCTGGTGCATCTCGATTTCTGGGCGCTCGTGGACTCGGGTGTTGCGTCAGGAGGGATCCCCGGGGAAGCGCGCGCGTTCACCGCCTTTGCCGAGGAGCGTCCGGCGATTCCCCGACTCCATACTTTGTTTATCTAAGGGTTACCCTGCAGCGTGCATCCTCTCCGCGATCATGCGAATCTCGCCACTGCCAGACGACTGTCACTCGGAACCTCCTCCAACAGTGTCCTCCAACAGGTACACCCACCGTTCCCGATCATTCGTAGATTATGTCGAGTCTGATGTACGTGAAGCTTGATGGAGGCGTCGTGGACAGATCGGGCTTTCCAAACATCTAGGAACGTTGCCTCACTCGTCCCGCGAACCTTGCAATTAGCAAACTCTGAGACGAATGTTTTGGAATGCTTCGATCGGCGAGGCTAGAGAAGGTGATCGACCTTCCGTATGGCAGGTATGCTTAGCTCGAGGTGGCTCAAGGCTGTTCGAATAATCATATTATAGAGCGCGCTGTCATCGGGGATCGACAATGATCGACTGTCGGTAAAGAAGTTTCGGACATTACCGTCTATCGGTAACTAATCGATATTCTTGTCAAACTTAGGATCTACTCGCATTATTTTAGTCGCGCATTTCTTTTCAAAATGTGACAGTTTATTATGTATTATTATTTTTATTATATATTTATTATTATTAATTTATTATTATTTTTGTTATATATTTTATTTTATCATAATTTATTATATTATAATTTATAATTTATTTTTTAGTTTGTGTTATAATTTATAACTTATATTATAATTTATAATTTATTATTCATACTTTTTTTCATAGAATAATTAATTATTATAATTTAATAAACTTACTAATTCAATTTTATTATAATATAAAGATGATTCATACCTGCCACGTTATTATAATTTTTAGAAAATTCTCTACAGTATATCTATATTTAAAAAATATTTTTTCTCATAAATCTCTCAAAATTATTACTTATCGTAAAAGCACTTAACTTTAATTTTTATATGACATTATCTTGGAAACTGCGTTTCAAATTTAGACTCTATTGAACTACTCGAAAAATTGTACATTTACTAGAAATGATATAACTAGAAGAATGTGAACGTAAATTTATGGCCAAGTTTAAACCGATATCGTTTGACATTCGTATCAAATGGTATATTTGAGTTGATAAGCCAATGACTGAACCGATTTGTAGTTATTTACTATTTGATATTACGTATCAAACGATTGGTATAAAATAAGCTTGGCTTATATTTTTGAATCTTTGCCAGAAATGTTCTCCCTTTTAATCACGAATTTTTCGAAAATCTTTCAAATGTCAAATGGCGCACTTCCATAAAGATAATTATTTATTATTTACGAATATTTCTTACGCGTAGTAATTCGTATCTTAATTAATACATACATTTTTTCTTTTCTATAATTTTCTTTACGTTGTAAAATTTTATTTCAAACTTTTATTTCAAACTACAGATTTATCTGGACCGCGTTTTCATTCGCGGATGAAAATTCGCACATTGCCGGAAAGGACTTCTTTTGTTATTCCGTTGTTTACTTCTATTTATTGCGTGCGTAGAAGCCATTATTCGACTTGCATGCACATATCATTCGTCGCGGGAGTCACGTAAACTCGATCGGAAAATCACCGGTGGGTCTAATACACTCCAGTTACACAACGAATAGGCTGATAACGGGCTATACCGATTATCATTATTATCGGTCGTCTCGACGACGGAAGGGGTAAACGAGATCCAGTGCGTTCCGGTGCCTCTCCTCGTCCTCTTATTCGCTCTTGATTCTCGCATTCGTGTAGGTACCCGGCAAGTGCACGCTCTGTCATGTCCCTTCTCGTCGCAAGTAATAGCAATTTCTCGGAGACTATATAATTTCTCGTGGTTGCGACACCACGTTACGCACACGCGAACATCGGTTTTGCGCTCAGATTGATCCGGGTCGCGTAAGATCCTGTTATTCGCTCGTGCATCGTCGAGCTGCTCGTTTCTCGCGAAATGTTGCTGCGTCACAGAATCGCGCTGTTCGTTGCGATCTACTGTCTGGGTACTAAATAAGACGGGAATGTTCCTTTAATTTCGTTCATTGTCTTGTTTTACCGGCGAATCGACCTAATTTCGTTTTCTAACACTCATGACATACTTGACAATTATAAGAATCGTTTCGAAAAATTGACAAGTATTATGTATTACGTGTATTATGTGTGTTTTATGTTGACCTCTCACTGCTTTCTTATCTTTTTTTTAAAAACTAGCAAAGTAATGGATTCAATATCTTGCTTCCAGGAGCTTCAGCAGTGGTATCGCAAACAGGAACACGCTTACTGTCATCCATGGCTCAGGCTTTGCAGACACACGGAGTTATACCAGATGTGGTGGATAAGGTGCCGGCAAATGTGCTGAATGTCACCTATCCCAATAATCTCTCTGTCGAAATCGGCAAGGTGCTCACTCCGACTCAGGTCAAGGATCAACCTACTGTTCAGTGGGATGGAGAGACTAATGCATTTTATACCTTGTGCATGACTGGTGTGTAGAAATATTATTATATAGATTTGTAATTAAATATTTCAGAACAAGAATGCAATCTATAATATGTAGGATTTATTTCGATGCTACAATTATATGCTATCAAGTCATAATGTAAGCTGTACATTCAAATTACTTGTAACTTATCTTTTTTTATAGTGTTTAAATACAAATATTTTAATTTTGATTTCTTTTATATAAATTATAATAATTATAGATAATAAATATATTTATAATAATTCTATTGCTTTAAAAAGAATGTTAAAAGTCATTTTGACAGAAATAACTTTAATACATTTTTCTGGAATTAAATATGCAATTGTATCTAGCAGTAAATTGCAAGCTTATTTCATTTATATCTTGGATATTTTAATAATCCAATTTGACAAATTGTTATACATATATAAATATTTATACTTTATATTCTCTCTGTTTCAACATTTAAACAGATCCTGATGCTCCGAGCAGACAGAATCCCAAATTTCGCGAATGGCATCATTGGTTGGTAGGCAATATTCCTGGATCAAATGTCTCCAAAGGAGATGTTCTGTCCCAGTATATCGGTTCCGGACCTCCGCAAGGTACAGGCCTTCATCGATATGTATTTCTGTTATACAAACAACCTGGCAAGCTCACCTTCGACGAAAAACGCCTAACCAATCGAAGTGGTGACAACCGCGGCAAATTCTCTATTAAAAACTTCGCCGCGAAATACAAACTCGGGGATCCGATTGCCGGAAATATGTATCAGGCAGAGTTTGATGATTACGTACCAATCCTTTATAAGCAACTCGAGGGTTAAATTTATACAGTTTATACAATTATAATTTCAGTGAAACATACATGTATGATATATATCAAACTATTAATATACATTTATCAATTTATTAATAAACTATTAACTAGAAATATACATAATGTATATCACACTGTTTGTTGAATAAATGCATATTAAGCGTTCTTTTCAGTATGTTGCCTTTTTTTTAATCAGGAAAATAATAGATGCAGATTTTTTATAAATATATACTTTAAATTTAGAATTGAAAGTTGCAATTTTTACAAATTTTTCAGAGTTGATAATAAATTTATTCTTATTGCCGTGAAAAATTTAAATATTTCTAATATTTTCGATGTTTCTTGAGAGATACCTTCTTTTATATTCAATATAACAAAACAAGATATAAAAAATTTTGATAATTGAAAATTGAATAATTATATATCTTGATGTTAATAATATTATAAAAATTAGTTTTTATTTTACTGAGAATAGAGAAGAGAAACTTCCGCATTCTTTGTAACAAGCTATATAATTTTGTAGGCAATTGTTTGCCTGTGCAACTGTTAGTTCAATTATGTGTGTGTTCATTTCAATTGTATGTGTATAACTGTATACATATATATGTTGAAGAAAGGCCGGCAGGATCGGCTTTCTGAGCAAACTGGTGGGGATACATCTGTAAAACCTATCTCTTATAAATCTTTCATTAATAATCGTTGCAGTTTCCTGAAGCAGTGTCATCGAGTATGAAGTATTTAATATCAGGTTCGTTATGTCTCGGTGTTGTTTATGTTATTTTATATTAATTGTGTAAAGAAAATCATGAATGTCATTTCTGTTTCAATGCAAAAATGATTACTTCTTTGATTTCACTTTTTTAACATGATAATTTAGGAATCCTTCTTTGTGCTATTGGCCTCTCATTAGGCGATGTGGAGTCGGAATTTAAAAAGGCGAAAATTGAGCCTGACATTATAGATAAGGCACCAATCGAGAAGATCGAGGTATGTATTTGTTGAAAATGTACAGATATTCGTATAAAATGAGAATTCAATTTTAGACAGATTTTTAATTTTATTCTACAGTTTTCCGAAATTTCTAATTATGTAGTTATTGCTAAATTTAAATAAAGCATTTTCATATTTATCCGAAAGATGAGATTTTCAGATTAAAATTTAGATAAAATCATTGACATTTGACAAAGAAAAAGAAATTGTCAAAGATGATTGTATCCCGGGATTATTTATTCAAGTGATTATTATTATTCAGGTAAAATATGGTGATAAGGTGGTCGACTTGGGAACCGAACTAACGCCAACTGAAACTCATGAGATACCTGAGATACATTATAAACATGAAGGCGGAGTTTTGTACACACTCGTTATGACAGGTGCGGTTTGTGTGAATCACTTGAATTATATAATTGACTCTCTAAAAATACTCCGAACGCTCATAAGCATAGATTCTTATCTTAGAATCAGAAATTTAAAAGAATCCAAGTAAGATTATTTATTTTCGTTATTTGTGATGTGTGTTCTCCACTATATAAATAACGGGATAGTCAAATGTGTTATCCTTGATCAGTTCAACTTTCACCGTCTCGGAAACCAGTTTTCTCTCGATCGTCATCGTTTGACGACGCGAGAATCCACTGGCATTTCAATTGTCAAGTTGAGGCTCATGTAAATTTAATGACAATGTGCAAATATATCTAGTATCTTATAATAGTAGAATAATATTAGAATTCCGATTTAATTAGTTTTAATATAATTACACTATTTCTTATATAATATCGGTCAAAAGTATTACATTACTTGTAGAAACAGAAATCGTTATTTTACTGGGGAAGAAATATATATTAATATTATCAATTCTATATTATAATCCAATATTCTAAAATATATTATAATTTAATATTCTAAATTATAATTTAATTCAATATTTTATTATATAATACATACTGTGTTATCTCTCTCTTATGTTTTGCTTTCAATACTGTCACACATACTCTTGGTTCTTAACAGTTTTTAAAAGTTGGTTCTGATATTTAATTCTAGCATTTTGTGAACACTTCATAATTGTTTTTGATTAATAAGCCTCATTTTTCGGACATTTCTATCAAGTTTATACCATAATTGTTGTGTTAAATTAAGATCCAATGATTGAGAAGGCTTTAAAGAATTAAAAATTTAAATATTGTACTGTAGTAATATTAGGACTAATTAAATCGAAATTAATTCTAATATGATTTCTGTTATAATTTTTTACTATTAATTTTATTTAATTTTTAATATTAGAGCATAAAATAATAGTAAAAAGATACAAATTGATAATAATATATTTATATTAATATTAATATTTATATTTGTATTCATTAATGATTTCCCTATTTCTATAAATGCAATACTTTTTACTATATAGAGATATTTTTTTGTAAAATTTTCGTGTCTAAATAAATATATTTTATACTATAGATCCTGATGCGCCGAGAAGAGGAGGATACAACCGAGAATTCCGACACTGGCTCGTGGGAAATATACCGGAGGAAAATATAGCAAAAGGCGAAATTTTAGCAGAATACGTCGGCCCTGCTCCGCCGAAAAATACTGGGAAACATCGCTACGTGTTTCTCATTTATAAACAAAATCAGGGCGCTATTACTTTTGATGAAAGAAGATTGAGTACTTGGTGAATATATCTTATAATTAATCGTTTTAGTATATTGCACAACCTTCTTGTGTATTCATACAACTGAATATTCGATATTTTTTATTTTCTTTGATTTTAGGGACGGAAGTCAACGAAAGAGATTTTCTATAAAAAAGTTTGCAGAAAAGTATAACTTGGAAGGTCCAATTGCTGGTAACTTTATGCTAGCAGAATACGATGACAATGTGCCTCTCTATCATAAGCGTCTGAATCTTTAATCATTCAATATATATGATAATATATTAAGCTTTAGATAAATACTAGTATATAAAAATATGAATTTTATACATTATCTTAAATCTTGCTATTGATACTTTTAGGAAATCTTTTGGAAAATATAAAATATTTTACTATTTTTTAAAATTATATTATAAGAATGGTGTACTACAAATCTATTTGTTGTTTAAAATGAAAAGAACATAAATGAAATTAATAGTTATTGATACTTAATTTTCATGAAAGATGAATTGCGTCTTTTAAACAAATACAATAGTGTATCTTTTTCAAAGTACAAGTGCACTTCTATAAAAGCATTATAAATGTTGCAGAAACAAACAGAAATTTAACATTTATCAGCAGAAAAGCCATTTCTTACAAATTCTATCTATGTTCGTTGCATGTCGTTTTATTGTTATAAATATAAAAGGTACATGACATTCATTACGTTCGTATCCCCGAGGTCGTTACAAGACGTTAGAGCGCCTTTACGGGCGTATCACTAGTAGTAGGTATGAATTCTTAAATTTTACGAGCTTATTCTCTACGATTAATTATTAAATACCTGCAGCTTTAGCATTACGTTATACACATTGACTAGAATATGATGAGCGCATTTCGTGATCGACATTACGATGCTGATTAACACCAATGTCCAGCATCTCAAAAAAGAATAGATAGAAGCTAGTTGGAAAGCAGAGACTAATTTCGTCATGATGTTAATATAGAGTATAGTCATCTTTATCTCTATATATCCTTGAGTTTACAATTTTATATGACTGCTTGCACTTGCATCATGGAAATTATTGGCGACATGGAAATTAAATTATTGTTTCCAATGTCTTGTCATATAGGCCTTTAGAATATTGTGATAATACATATTTAAGCTTAATCAAACACACTTGTCTATCATGTTTTCGTTCTTTAAGACTATGAAAAATTACTCTTTCGAGCGAGTACATATGTTCCATGAGCAGCAGTCCAAAACACGGTCAATTGAGGAAATGTGGCGTCTTATTATTAACGCTTTTATCACACTATTTTTACGGAAAGCGCAATGCTGAGAAAGTAAACTCCTTTTTTACCTATTGATAACATTTATCAATATGTTTCGAAAATCTTTCCTTTTCTGATTTATGCGAAATTTTCTTCGCTATTTTTCGCCAATTCATCTGCAGCGATATAGTTTTTAGTGTCTTTATTGTTTTGCATCTAACGGTACGACTTAACAGATTAATTAGCGAATTAAATATATACTGTAAAAAATCGCATTTTCTCTCAGGATAGCACCAATTTGAACTCACTGTCGAATTCTCTTTCGTCCGCTTCAATATTACGTTTCACCACGACAAAACGTTCACAAATACTTGTAAAAGAAACCTTCTATTCCTGGCAGTGACAGCGGTCTTACGATCATGATTGACAGTGACGATAATATTCATTAATTCAGCGCAACTCGAAATCGATTCATAGAACGATGGAAATTCTTTAGTCCCTCTTATTGTACCATCTTACCAAATATCCTTAAATATCCCGTAAGAACGGTATCCCGTCGAATGTATTGCTAAATTACCGTGATAGATTTACTCCAATAATCGTTCAATAATTATAGCGGTTCGTGTTACAAATTTGCTCAATACGTTAACAGAACCAAAACTTGCAATTCTAGATCTTCAAGGCAGAACTAGATCTGGGTATACAGATATATTCCAGCAAAGTTGATGATCTCGTATGTCTCCCCAACCGCCATTACCTTTGCGGAGTTTCGTCTTCTTCGCTGTTCCAGCGATCGTCAACGTTAATTGCGAAGGGAACAGATGATTGCGCGCCGCCTTTAAAACGTTTTGGACCTTTGCTATCACTGTTGTTGATTCGCAATTGTTCTTCTTATGATGCACTCCACTGTAAAGGTACATTAAATATATATTTTAATATCGTTAAATTAAATCATATCCAATAATGATAACAGAAAAATGTTATGGAGGCGAGAATTAAGATTGAATTTATATTTGATACGAAACAATATGCCGCTATACTTGCCATTCTCCGATATGGAAGACTCTGGGAGCTCTCATCGTCATCGTGATCAATCCGGATTCAGCACGAGGCGCTATTCCGGCGCCTCGACTAGGTGGTAGACATGTTTGCGCGATATACTGCAGACTCCAGTCCCAATTGTAATCGTCATATGAGCAAAACTGCGCGGCGCATTTCCGCAGTTTATTCCACGTGATGCGATTGAATGCCATGCCCATGTTATGTTTGCTGGATATCCACGGCGTCACTTCCGCCTATCTCGACAGAATAAAGGAAATTAGATGATAGTGATTTCGCACATTTTGTATCTTCTTATATAACATACAACTCTACTGAAGGATCAATACTGTATTGTGTCTACAACTAAAGCGATCAATTGAGACAAAGTCACAATTTCAGTTACAATATTTCTCGATATAATTCCAGTATTCACAATTCAAGTTTGCTATTTATTTTTGCCAAAGTTATTGTACCTTAGGATTTTAGCATATCAATTTGTACGCTTATGGTGACATCCGATCAATTACTGTGACTTTGCCATTTTATTATGTTTGTATCATCATTCGAAACATGCATTACTATGTCTCAAGAAAATGAAAATTCGTCTACAAAGGAGTCTCACCTATGTATTGTGTATTTAGCATGGATGTAAGATAACATGTTGTACAACATGGAACATTGAATCGATATTTGTCTATAAAGAATTTGAGTATTATTTTCTACAAGACAAGGAGAGCTTTCATCCCTTAACTCAACGTCAAGCAGTCGGAGCTAACACAATCGATCACAGTATGTTTTTGGATCGATGCTATGACAGAAGCCGTGCAAAATTTGGCAATGTATAAAATATCGAGGTAACGAGCAAGATACTAATCGTGTTTTCAGAGATAACACGATAAGACGAAAGGGGCAAAGCGAAAAAAAACAAAAGGAGCTGTGCGAGTAGGAGGAATCAAAGTATCTAAGGCGGCAGGCGATTTGTTGCTGCTATTCGGGCGGGATTCTCGAGAACCTTCTGATAATGATTGTAGAGGCTAGGCAGAAGTTGGAAGGCCCACGCGGACGCTGCTTGCACCGCATTCGCGTTCTGATAGTAGGTGGAGGACACGCCGCTACCGCCGCCGTTGAAGCTGCCGCCGCCTCGGCCGCCACTTCCGGTACTTCCGTTACTTCCGGTACCGACCGTGTTACCACCAGCATTATTAACGCCGTCGCTACCACCGCCATTGACGGTAGTGCCGATGCCGCCGCCGATCCCGTTGCCAATTTGCTGTCTCTGCATCAATGCCGATATCTCCTGTCGCTTTAATCCACGAAGCAACTCCTTCTGCAGAGCGCTATTGACGCCGAGGTACTAACGGATCGGATGTGCGTGAAACATCGACACAGACACACTAATAGTGAACATATGATACGTCCGATACGTTTAACTTTGTAAACGTGCAACGGTGCGACGTACGACTCGATATTTCTGCCTCGAGAACTCTGCATGTCGTGGATTAATCAAAGAGAGAGATATGCGTATCGCTTAAAAGCGAGGAAGCGCGTTTTATCGATAACACGCGTGCTAATTTTGCCAGATATTGTTATGTTACCAAGCGTTAGCAATAATATGTTGTCGTGCCGGTGAAAAAAATCATTATTCTTATCTGCTTACTTATATGATTGAGGACATAAATACGTGAATTGCTAAATAAACGCATTGCCGATGTGACTGCCTAAAAAATGCGTCTCCCGGTAACGTGAACTCCGGTAACCCGCCCGTATTCGTAATCCTTATCTCTTGTGCATGGAACATCGCGTAAAGCAAAATTAAGACTGTACCAAGACGTAAAAAAGAAGCTCTCACCTTACGACTAAGATCCGTAAAATAGTTGTACGTCTTTAAATATGTACCCAACGACAGAACATTGCATCTCTCGCAATTGAGCTTGCACGTGCGTTCCATGAGTCTGAGCACGTGTAAGAAATCTTCGGCGACATAATGATCCTCCTCGAGGAAGAGGACCATCCCCGTATGATTTCTCGTTACCGATAATTGATTGAACACCCAGTTCGCTTTCCACCACCAATGATGCTTCGTCTGCGTAAATTTAGCTTCCCTATAGTGGCCGTACAAGTCCGGATGTTTGGCGTTGGTGCATTTTAAATTTAAGGCCCTGTAAGAAGAGCATAAAATTCAATTAATTTCGATCAAGAGAGATGCGCTAGCGACGCATTATGAATAACGAAGCGATATAAATATTTGGACTCACTGTTCTTTGCGAATATTTCGTTGACAATCGTTTGGTCCTTCGCCGGGAAACGTGTGAGGATGAGTCTGTATACTATGCGGATAGAAGATCTGCATTACTCGGCAAAAATCGACGCTCTGTACGAGGTAATTAATATCCGGATGCCAGATATCGTGGCTAAATACAAGAAGAGCCTGCTCGATATCCTTGGCCTGCGCAAGCGAAACGATAAGGTGTCGCAGATAAGTGATTCGCTTATGCACTTGGATGACTATAATCGGTGCGTCATTGGCCAACGGTCCGAACGCCTCCTCATTGTACACTTTTTGCTCCGTATTTGCCCGTTCAATCTTCCGCCGGATTTCCGCAATCTCTAGTTCCGTAAGCGCTCCTGAACTAGCGTTCAAATTTGTGGAGGAATTACGTCCCTCCTTCAAAAATCTGAAATTTCAAAATATTGTCTCGTATAACTCGGAGAATATAAAATTATTACAGACATGATTATTCCTCATCAATTGAAGAGTTTCCCTTAAATGGTAGAGGTTTATAAATATAATAGTGTATCATTTTGAAAAGAAATAGATTTTTAAGAATTTTCAACTTTAAATATATTCAAAAGAAACACTTCAAATATATAGAATTTAACACTAAAACATTTAACATTAAAACAATTAAACCCATCAAAATGTGACAGATTTCAGATTTATTATTTTTAAATTACAAAAATTATTAAAGCGCTTTTGTCGGAATATATAATGTTTATATCAGTGACTCATTGTCAGATGTCAAATGAGTTTGAAAAATAAAGATTTTGCGTTGACTTTTACCATAGATATACATACATCACATAAAAATAATATATCATACACATAAAACTGAAATAATAAAATGATACACATAAAACTGAAATTTGATAAAAATGATTTAAATGAATTCAGTATAATTACTGATACATATATTGATACTGATAGATGATAGATCGCATTGTCTGTACCTCAAATTTAATAATAATTTAAAATCGAGTTTGGATGGATTTGTGTACCATTTGATTAAGCCACTCATATATTTTAGTTTATTTTCTGCAGCCTAACCATTCTAAAATTTTAAAGTTCATAGTATAGCTAAATATTTCAAAACCTGTTAAAATGAATTTAATAACTTCATATTTCACTGCAATTTATTCAGAAACTTGATAACGTGCGATCGTTAGTATGAAAATGAAACATGACAAGCAAAAATTATTTTTTAAAAGAATTTTTCAAAGAAACACTATATCTTATAAGTTAATTAACTCAATATCATATCGCGCTGCTTGCTTGCGATAAATATTGATGGGTATCGGTGATATGATATTTTGATACAAATTGAATTTAGAAAAATCATATTTTTGTTGTCAATTCGCTAAAACTCATGCGATAAATGCCTGTTATGTTAATGAAAGATATATTTTTTCTTTAGTATAATTGTTGTCAATCTGCTAAAACTCATGCAATAAATGCCTGTTATGTTAATGAAAGACATATTTTTTCTTTAGTATAATTTTATTGATTTGATATTTAATTTGAATTTTATTTTAAAAGGTGAATAAAAAAAAGAAACCGAAGAAAATATAACGATAAATGAAAATATTTCCATTGCAAAATATATTTGTGCTTTTTTATTTCCTATATGATAGAATTGGATAATTATAGAAAGAATTTCGAGAAACGTTAATATTATTGGATGTTAATATTCATACAAATAATATACCTAATATATGAATACTCTGAGTAGTTTTATTTTAATTAGGAAAAAATAAGCGTGAAATATATTAAAAATCTTTGTAACTGAGGGCTATATTAAAAAAATTAAAAGTAATAATAAATAAAATGTTTTTTATATCGGTTTTTAATACCGGTCAAATTGACAGATGTGCTAAACCAGGTATACATACAATGCTGGTTATTCTAGTATTAAAAAAAAATGTTGAGGAATTATATACATATATATACATACAATTAGTATATTCTGTGTATCAATTAAGTATATTAAGAAATATTTTTCAATTAAGCTTATTAAAGAATATTTTAATAGTAATAATATTTAGAATATTATATTATGAATCACACAATAACGACGTTTGCAATCATAATCATTGACAATTCTACAAAATTTTTGATATTACCTGTGCAATTCTTGAGGTACGAGGGAATAAAGCGTTTCATTCGATGATGATTGCCCGGAATCATCTCGACCCGTCAAACTGATCACATGAAGCTGAAGCCAGAGAAACGTAGCAAGGAAGACGAACACGAGAGTCCTCAATAGAATCCCGCGACCTGATCTCGATCCCCCGACCACCGTCGTCCCTAAATATATCAATCATATAATATATATAAACGCACCATGCGATTTCGATATTCTTTCAAATGATAGAGAATTCTTTATCTTGAAAATATGTAAATTTAAAGCATTTTTTTCCTAATATAATGAAAAATGAATTTTTTTTTATAGGCATGAGAATTTTATTGAAAAATATTGCAATTTTTTTCTTGATTCTAATAAAAAAAATTAATTCTAAAAAAAAAAAGAATTTTTACCAATTTTTTCTCTAGTATTAAGCTGGCACCTCATATCTTTGGCTCTGTTCCTTATATTTTATGATGTGCGATGATGCGCTATCACTAAATTTACCTCCCGACTTTTTCCTGCTATATAATATACAGCCAGGGTACTGCTTCGGAAAACCTTGTATGGTCGAGTCGTGACCTTTTCCTGCGCATAGAAATAATTAATGTTAAATAAATGTATGTACGATAGTGAACTAGTTTCCTGTATCGCTTAGTTTTTTTCTCTTAGATCGTATCTTTATTTTACACAATTAGAAGGAAAATTTTCACAAATAGTAGCATGAAAACGAACAGACGGAAAACTTTTATTTAAATTTTTAATAAAGATACATTATCCAACATTTATGTTATAAATTAAATGAAAAGAAGTCGTTGTTCTTTAAAAATTTATAAGCTACTTTTATTATTATAAAAAAATCGAAGAAAGTCTTAAGTATATTTTTAAAAAATATTTAATTTAAATATATATAATTGAAAATGTTTTCAAATTTTATACTTGTTTTATCTCTAGTATTAAAAATAAAATCTCTAGTATCAAAAATATGCTTGGAAGAAATGTAAGAAATTAAAACTTTTGCACAAGCGAGAAACATTTCTCTTTACATATTTATTTCTAAAAAAAAAAAAAGGAAAAAACTTATTATTTTTTTAAATAAAGATTTTTCTTTAATAGAAAAATAAATTAAATAGTTTTCCGTTTAACATTAAAATCATGTCTCTTTTAAAGGCCATAAGTCATTTGAATTAATTAGCGAATGTACAGTCGTAATATACGTATATAATTACGCAAAAGTTGTTCGCGATCGATGCTTGGGTGTATCCGCTTACAATTTCGCTAATGTAAGCCACGAGAGAGACACAACAATAGAACGACAATAGAATCGACGTGATAATAACGTTCGTATGCGACAAAAACGCCAGGCGTAAAATTTGCCACGCAAACGCGTATTTGCATTCATTGAATATTTGACTGGCAAACGGTCACATCGCCTGGAGCCGGCGACACATATCGTATAAAATTAAAACAATATATATAACGAATGGTAATGGGATTGCACTGAATAAACGAGAAATAAATTCGCGCCGCGAAATATTCGACAAACGTCAAAATGTGGCATTTATATAACGAATCTTATGTAACAAATTATGATGCGCGTTATAATAACGTTATCACTTCATTCTGCATGATGAGACACGCGCGTTGAATCGGTTCAATGGACATTCGACGACTGAATTGGATCGAAATCGTTATTTCGAGTCGCTCTTATGTAGGATGATTCATGTTGAAAGATATTATAAATTATCTTTTTTAAAAAAAGAATGATAACCTTTTTTTTTTGTATTTCAAGATTAGTTAGATTAAATTGGGAGATCTTTATGAAATACAGTCGTCGAAGTCTCCAGGGGGAATACGAGGCAATTGATTTAAATTCTTTAAATAAAGTCATGCATTTTTTCATTTTACATAGAATAATTGTTCGCATTATTCCGCACACAAAAATATCAAGGCGAAATCATTGAAAGACGAGATAAATAATTCACGTGACATTTCATTTACCTATGACTTTCAAGAAAATGCCGGATTTACGCTGTCAGTAGAGGGTCTGACAGCGTTTAGATATAGAATTTTAATAACAATAGACCATCTCTACAAAAAAAAGAAAGGTTATATTATATATCCCAAATATTTTTTCAAAGAGTAAATGTATTTAATGAAAAATATCCCACTTTAAGATTGTATGCATTATTATAAAATAAATACAATATATAACATAATAATTGCAATATAAAATATATTACTATAATTGCTTTAATATAAATACTATATAAATACTTTTTTCTTAAAAATATACTTTTTTAAAAATTCCAAAGTAATTTTGTCTTGTTTACATTTTTTTATAACATAATCATAAAAAAATTTCATTAAGTATTACGTTAACAATATTATTACAAAATAAAAAAGTACGGAGTACTTTTTACGGAGAAAAAATAATCCATGATGCGATAGGATCGGAGATTATCTATTTGAATCAAAGATCTGGAAATTCTTTTTTAAACCCGGAGATTGCGAGTTAAACTCAATTATCCCATTCATCCCGTAAAGTCCAGACAAATTTTATCGCTATGTTCATTTTCCGAGAAAAAAAACAGCACTTTACGTGGATCATATCTTATTTAACAGTTTAGAAATCGTTTCGGTTAAACTGATGTTACTGACTTATTTTTTCACTCACCTTTCATAGTGTCATTCCTAGGAAATTGTCCTGAAACAAAATTCATATAAATTTTAGCAATTATATCGAAAATTTGCGAAAGTTAAAATGGATATATTCACATATATGTAAATTAAATATATATATAATATATATTCAATGAAATCGTAAACATATTTTTGAATTCAACTAACACAAGTATATTAAGTCGCAAAATCAATCAGCAAGGAAGTGATACATATTAATTATTTATTTATAATTGCAATGAAAATAAAGTTTATTTCAATTTATTCAATTTCATTGCGACGTAATAATTTCTTATTAGCATATGCATGTATATTGTACGGAAAAAAACTCAGAGTACGTGCAGTAAAATTGAGTACAAAGTACAATGCAGAGATTGAAGATAGAAAGATTTTCTGCGACAAAACTCTGTGCAGTTGTAATAAAAATATACATATAAGCACAGGTTGTGTGAGAACGTGCAGTTTATTATAATACAGTGTGGAATACTGTGTTTTTGTGAGAGAGAAGAAAATATGTTTTGAATATAACAAGAAAAGATTTGATAATTATTATTATTTATGTAACTATTATTATTTTAACACAGATAAAAACATTCTATATATAACTTTTTATTCGTGTTAAGATAATAATAATTGCATGAATTGTTGGACGATCTTTTCCTGTTATTTCAATGTAATAACATACATGTATATTCAAAACATTTTCCTCTCTCTCTCTCTCTCATAAAAATGTATTTCCACGTTGTATTATAATAAACTGCACGTTCTCACACAATCGTGCTTATATATCTTTACTGCAATTACATAATTTATCGTGGAAAATCTTTCCATCTTAATTTCTGTATTGTATTTTGTACTCAATATGTATATATGTATATATTTACCACAATATTTGCGATGTTTTATCTACAAAATTACAGTTGTAATGCAAAAAAACTGCAAACGAAATTTTTTCTTCATTAATTGGTCTCTCTTTTCGATATATTCTGTCTAAAGACAGCTTTTCTTTTATGGCCCACATATTTGCTCGAGAAGATATTGATTACTAGTAGATGGTGGCACATGTACATATATTTTTTGCATACTCAAATTTTCTCAAAATTGTTTAATGCATATCTTTCGATAAAATCTTCGAAATATCTTAAACAGTTTTGTTGAAAATTAAACGTTATCGATAAAAATGTTTTCGATACAATTAATTACGTGATGTGTTCTTGCTTATTAAAACGTATTTAAATGAAGGAGGAAATTCGATTCTATTTTGAGTATCGTGGTATGATTGTTACTATATCAAATTGTTACTATAGCAATAATACTGTTTGTTATTTGATTAATTATTATTTAAAAATAAATATGCACGAATATCGCGCAATTAATATACACCGCAAATATTGTTCATCGTTGATTAATGCTACGATAACGCAGAGATACTATTAATAAAAGACGTGTGATATCTTATCAAGTATACATCTTTTGATATAGAGGTACAGTGCTTCATTTAAATTTAAAATGAATCATCCTGTGTACTGTGATTTGTCATGGAATGTGAAATCACACGTGTAATAAATATAAAGAGTTTTTAGGTACGATAATAGTTTCGCTTGAGATTACAAATCGAAGATAAATACGCAGCTTCCGCATGTCGGGATATTTATGATAATGTGCTGATGCAAGTATAATTCAAGGTCGTTACTTTCAAGGCGACAACAGAATCATGATAATCCATAACCATTACTGGAACCTCGTTACAGCAGTTATGTTTTCGCACATTACATGTGAATTATTTCTTTTAGAAGAAAAATATTCGATTCTTTACAGAAACAATTGCGTTTTAAAGTCTTTGCAGAAAATCCAGGCTGTAAAAAAAAGAAATTTCTAAAAATTATTATATTAAGATATCGAAAGTGTATTGTTTTTCTTTGAAAGAATAGCATAAGTTCTACTAATAAAATTTATGTAAAAAATAAATATACATATTTATATTATATATATTTATATAATATTTATATAATATTTATATAAATATAATTAATAAATTTTACCATAGGATGTTCATTCTAAGAGCAACAATGTGTCTACGCATGTAAAATAAAGTTAAAAAAACATGATACAATTGTAAGATCGAGCTGAAGAAAATTATCACATTTCAAATGAAAGCTTCTTCGTTGAATTAATTTTAACAATTTGCTGATTATTTCTTCGATATCTCAAAATAAGTCTCTTTTCGATCGATTGATTTATCAATACCGAGAAAATATCAAGTCTCTCATCTACAGGAACGATATTAAAATTCATCGAACGACATTAAAATTAATTTCCATTTGCTTATATGTACATGTATGAAAATGAACGTCTGACGAATCTGACGAGTGATATGATTGACAAAGAGATTTGAGATCTTGCGTGGGAAGAGAACTTGGTGGGAAGAACAGAATGACACAGAGATATGTTATTAGATATGATAGATTTGGGCTTTCGCGTGCAAATTTCGTGTGCTACTTCCCTCCGATTTAATCGTTATATTTATCGCGACGACAATAAAAAGCTCGCAGCTACCGATTGTGCAAGATATCGATTGCTGTGCTTACGTGTGCACGAGTCTCGAATTCCATTCGCCTATCTTTGATCCGCTTCACTTCTTTGGCAGATGTTCAACGAACTCTCCTTCAATCTGCCCGTCCTATATTCTCGAAAAACTTCTCACGATTCTATCAAATACGGTTTGACATTTCAATTGCTTTAAATTTAAAAGCCCGGCTTCCGCTAGAAAATTCTGCTAGGATCGATACAACCGCGTTAACTGAATATGACATTAAACGTTAATATTTACGCAATATAATCTACACTTACCAAGTCACCTCTTAGCTTCTATGGATGTAAAAGTGATACTTTTAAACAACAATAAATTTTTACGAACCTATAAAATCACATGTCTGACGTGTCGTTTTTGCTCAATTTAAAGACTACTGCTACATCGTAATCTCACGATGAAGTCGAATCGCGAAATAATCAAGTTACTTCAGGTCATGATTATTAGTTCTATTAAATTCACAACTTTTAGTTACACTTTCCATATTTTTTTTACACATCTTTCCCGTTTCTTTCCATTCGGAAATAAAAATTGTGTTTTAAAAAATCAAAATCCAATTAAAAAAAAAAATTGTTTTATTGCAAATCTTGGTATTTATCTATTGCTATCGCAAGCATTATCAATGGATAGCGCTATCGATAAGATGACAAAACAGTATTCATATAATCCATTCTTATATTTGAAATCACTTTATATACAATCCGAAAATGTTATATGGTCATTTCATTGGTTGAACGGAATCTTAAGATGATTTGTATTTATTGCAAATAATATTATCAATTATCATTACCTCAATGAAGAAGAATGACGCACCGTCTGGTCCTTCATTTTCACGAAATCTGAAACATACGGATATATAATAGTAAGCGAGAAATGTAGCAAATAAGATATTCATAATAAAAAAGGCACGTATTTTTAAAACTATTTATTTCCAGAAAAGTTGCAGAATAACATATATTTTTCAAGAAATAATAAAGAAATAAAATTTTTTATATGTATATTTATATGTATACACAATATGTTTTTGATAGTTTATTAATCTTTTTTACTCGATTTTTACGAGATAAAAATTTCATTATATTTTATTAACTTTTAGAATCTTGAATATTTTATGTGTTTAAAATTTATCAAATGTTTATTATGTCTCTTGTGATTATTATACACTTATTTATGAAAATTAGAAGCAAGTAAAATAAAAAAGAATGAGAAAAGATTATTTTTTATATACATAATATATAATAAAATAATTACACAAATATTTAATTCATTTCAAAAATTAAATAAATATATGAAGAATGCTATATAAATATATAAATATGGAAAGATTAATTACTGGCTTTATTGTTGCAATTAAAGTTTATACGATGTCTGTCAAGAAATTGCGTAAAAATATATATCAATGTCATACATTACACTTGAAAACAGTAGGTATGAATAATATGTCATACGATACAACCCCGGAGGTGAAATTAAGACTACGTTATGCAAACAGTACAAACTGCTCTTACACGATATCGATTCAATACCGTTCCGCTTAAATGAGCCTTTAGATAACAGTCTTTATAAATGCGACCGTGTCCGTGTATAACATGTATATTACTACATTTCTAAGTGATCTGATTATGTCATATTTTAATCGCGACCGTGAAAGTGCTCGAAAAAATGAACTTTTATCTTGTGATATTTTGCTCATTGTGGATATATAAAAGAAAATACACGAATGATTGAAAACTTTAACATATACAATATAACACATATATATAAATGATTCTTTTATATGAATCCTTTTATATAAATATTTTAAATGAATCCTTTATAAATGACGTAATTAATTATTTGAAATTACTTTTCGTATATTGCAACACATACAAAATAATTTTACTAAAAAATTTTTATTATATTTTCCATTAAAAATCGTCTTATTACGCATATACGTTTATTTATACTTAACTACTTTTAAGCGATATGTCTCTGTTATCTTCTCTTACTCATTCTTATCACGTGTAATGCGAAGTAATTTTCCAAAAAACATAGAATTTTAATTTTTTTATTATTGTTTTACTATTTTTCTTCCTACAAGAATATTTCTATAAAATATTTGTATAGAAATAAAATGCATGAAATTTCTAGTGTTTTCTTTTATATGTACAATTATAAAATTACATGATGTAAAATATTCTGCAAGATGCAGTAACTCGTTGTCAGTGCTCATTAGCGTGCATAAAACCATGGACATAATCGAATTGGAAAATATAATATTGATACAAGCTTCCATTTCCTTATAATTATCGAGACATACGGTACATCGAACTCGATATTCATAGACCACTAACAAGTTTAATCGGGCAATTCTTTCATTTAATTTCAAGTGGACTTTATTTAAAAAAATATTTCAATTATACTACGAAGTTTAATTTTAAGTGGATTTTATTTTAAAAAATATTTTAATTATACTACGAAGTTTAATTATACAACATATACAATGTGATGAGAAATTAAAAATTGATTATGAAAGTGAAAAACAATTTTTACTTAAGAAAAATATAATTTCATGAAAAAAATAGATACTTTAAATTTGAAAAAAAAGAGAATAATAATAATAATAATAATAAACAATAATTTTCTCATTATGTACCAGTCATCATCAATTCTCATTTCCGGCTATATATGATATATATTTAATTATTATTATCTATTTATTATATATATTTATTTACAAATACGCGGTATGCAAAAAATATGGTGAACGTACCACTGCGCGTTAACGTCGAAACAAAACGTTGAAAGCGGCCACTGGAAATTTGGACACCTTTATTCGCGGGTGCATGCCTCACTCTAGCGCTTTTGACGAGTGCACCGTCTATTTCTGTGTTTCTCGGAGAGAAGATGCTATACTTGTTATCGCGTCGCGCATGGCGTTGCTACCATTGGTCGCCGTTGAATAATGCATCGAATCGTCATATATGCGTGCATATCGGAGATACATATGTATCCGCGTACACACACGAACGGGGAGGGAATAGGTGGATGTTCATCGATATGTCGCTGTTTCTATTATGCAAAATATCCGTATGCGTATGTACATGTCATAGCTCACGGATATTACTGCAGTGTCCCTGAATATCGATTTACTAGTATGCATAAGCATGTGCAATAATTTTTTTTTTTTACAATCTGACGTTCCCTCATAATCGCTCTAGCCATTTCCTCGTTGGAAATTACATATTATGACAAATAACACCAACGAGACACGCTAGAAGCTTGAAAAGCATCTTGTATAAAGACATTTATTTCGATAAAACTGCACAAATATGCGATTATTACATATCGAACATTTGGCGTGAAACAGATAACAGATTCGCTTTATCGTTTCCATTTGACAGAATTGTGTCACGATCGACTATACGCATCTCATGATTATTTCAATTATTTTCTCGTTCAAATTATATGCGTAATTATATTAAATCTTCTGTAAATTTGATAATATTATGTAGAATTAATTATTAGATAGAAAGAATTTGATAAGCTCTGGAAACCGAGAGCACGAAAAATTTTCACAATATTTGACAATTTATTTCAGAGAGATATCGATCTTGTGGTCTGTCGAGAATTTTTTTACCTTTCATTTCTCTGGTTCTCGAGTCTATCAAAAAAATTTCCCCTTTTCTTCTAGTCTTGTTCGTAATCATGAAATTCAAGAGAGTTTGCGTAATAGAATAGCGTTTTTCGGATATAGCCATACACTTTAAACGTTTAGTAAATTTCAATTACACTTAACTTACTCCGATATAATATTATTAACTTACTCCAATATAATATTATTAGAATCTGTATATCAAGCAAAAAATATATATGAGCAAAAACTTCAAGAAATTAAACGCGACAAAATATTTCATTTGACTAGACACTCAAAAATATGATTTATTTATTACATATACTTATACATATAATAAAATAATCGTAATAATATAAGAAAAAAAATAAATTAGAAATATGTACACATTTTAAGATTTTAGGATTGTAAGAGTAAGCTTTAATTATCTGATTTTCCATTTATTGTACGTTCAAAAAAGATTGATAAATATTATCGATCACAAAGAAAAAAATATTTATTAATATTTGAGAATAAATATATTTTTTAAAAAGAGATAGAAATGGATATTTTTATAAATTTATAAGTTTTCTATCATATGACTAGCGCGCGATAAAAAATTAATTGCTATTAAATTATTATTATTATTGCTATTTAATTATTAAATTAATTCCTTTTCTTTTCACATGAAGAAATTTAATTGAACAATTTTAATTTAACAACGCACACATACTTAATAGAAGTTTTTACAATCATCTACCATATCCAAAACGTGCTATTGTGAAAAATCGCTACACGTTTCGGTTCAAGATATTTTCAAGTTGTTACGCATCGCGTACATGTGCACCGGAATAGACGAAATTGCACACGCGATTCGCATAGAGGATGCATTCAAATCCGCTTTTAACGAAACGCAATTTCTAACATATTTTAATCTCTGATGTGTTGTACCATGAAATATTGTTCGCTATCAAAATGACATTCGCGGTCGATATTTTTACCTAACGATCTCTATCTTTTTCTCTCTCTAATTATTTTTACCTAACGATCTCTATCTTTTTCTTTCTCTCATTATCTTTTATCACACGCTATCGTTCGCTCGTTACATTATGAATATACTGAAAGTCTCGACTTAATGGGATTCCTGACATTTTCTTCTCTACAACCGGACGCGACTCGTTTATCATTAATATTGACATGCGATCGTCAGATAATGAATCACTAAAATTTCTTGGATCATGTATGACATTACACATATATATGGCAGTTATACATAAAGTGCTCATATAATGCCCTAAAAATCCATTTCATATTTTTTGATCGATTTGAAATTTCTCCTTAGGAAAAATATCAAGAAAAATCGAAATTCTTTTGTAAATTTTCAATTTTTTTTATTGTAATTAACTGCCAAATTAGAATGCTTTAAAATAAATTTTAAAATTAATTGCAAAATGTAGTTTTATTAATTATTTAATTTCGCAAATTTTAATCTGTGAAAAGCCTTTCTTTTTCTAAATTTTTAAAAATTCGATAATTATTGATGGGCTTTTTCCATAAAACTATTTGAGTCTGGATCTTTTTATTTGATATAAAAATATTTAATTTTATATCATTATATCTTGAAAAAACAAATTACAATATTTAAAAATTAAAATAAAATATTTATTCATTAAAAATGATTATTATTAACAATACAAAAAAATTCTATATAATACGGTAGTATGAATCTTTGGAACGATAATTAGAGCGATTAAATGTGTTTACTTATTGGTCAAAATTTAATTATTTTTAGTTTATATAAATTTTACGATTAATTATTTAATTTTATAATTCATTATTTAACAAAAACAATAAAAAAATATAAAAATACGCATCGATTAAAATAAAACATCCTGCATATGTAACATTTATAAAAAATATTAAAAATATTAAATTAAAAAATATTAAATATATTAAAAATATTATAAATATATTAAAAAATATTAAATATATATAAAAAATATAAAAAATATTATATTATTAAATCAAGTCTGGATAACATTTTATTCGAAAAAAATGAATCATTAGATAAAAGCAACAATCGATGCAACTGAAGCAAATTAATTTTATTAAAGTTTAAAATCGAAGCGTAAAAAATGTCACTAAAACTACTGTGTATTGAGTAAATTACGAAGCTATTTCGTTGCAAAAATCTCGTAGGAAATCGTCGATCGGCTATAACGGCAGCGTCATACAAAACCAGTATCGCATTTTTCAGCTGGCCTCACGCGGCACGCAGAGATCGACGCAAATAAATAATTAACTCCAATCTCATGGGACCGGAAACTGCATAACGCGCTGCGGTTAACGGCGCAATGAGATTGCGGTATATTAGCGATACCGGGTGAGAGAACGGTCCATGTGCGCGAAAACGAACAAAATACATATCCGTCCGCTCCGTCCTTGTCAGGTGTATACATTTTTTTTCTGGTTTTTCGCATATTATATAGTTTTCAGAAACAGCTGTTTGCATACCTATGTGTCTGTATCCTGAGAGCACGTAAATCAAAAAGCGGCCGGATGCATCAATCGCAAAAAAGGAATAACAAGATTCATAATAAGGGAAGCATGCTCTAATGCATTATAATTATAATTGTGCAGTGATATAACCAGAGATTTACGCGCAGTATCTTGTAATATCAATTTTCCATAATAATATCATTATATATAATGTAAAAAAAAATAATTATTAGGTAACGCAGTAATCATGATTATGTATAATATCGCAAAAATTCATTTCTTCACAAAAAAATGAAAGGAGGGGGGAGAGAGAGAGAAGGAGGAAGGAAAAAAAATATAAAATTTATTTTATATCATTTTTATGGCAATGTTTGCAGATATTAAAATTGTACTGTTAAATACGGAATAACATGGGGCAATATTTTTTTAGCATTTATTAGTATGTGACTTTATTTAAGTGAGTTTATTTAATGCAGCAGTGTCAGGATGTTGGATAACAATGCGACATACAATGCGGAACTACGTATAAAATGTTCGCTAACAGAATGACCTGTGAACAGTTTTTCTTTTTCGGAAACTAAAATAATAATCTGTCAAAGCTCCATTAAATACTTATTTAATTTTTAAATACTTATTTTTTGTCAAACTAAATTTTTAGTTATATTTTTAGTTGTGATTCTCTAGATTTGAATGAATTTTATTAAAAAATAAATTCAAATATAATATGTAAAATTGCTGAGTTTTCTCTTAAAGCTCAATTTCTCAAAACTTTGTATCATTAATCATTCATATTTCTATAATCTTTCGTTAATAATAAACTTTATGTTCGCATTAATAAATAATATTTTAATTTCCATAACAAGTGCTTTACTCATCAAGTCACATTTTTAACGTAAGTGTAATACTATAAATATGACGTATAAATGAACATAGTCTACATTCTCTAACAAGATGCTAATTTAAATGCAATGTTGAAAGAAGTGTCACTAAAAATAGCCGTATATCGTAAAGCGTTAATGAATGTTAACAAAACAATTCTCACCTAAATCCCACTTAAATTAACATTTTATCAAACACCTACTTTATTTATGTACAATAAAAGCATTGTGGTCGGCCACAAAAATGATCCAAGAAATTTATTGTATAAAACAGACATGACTTTGACATTCGACAAAATAAATGCTCTTATGTATTATGGATTTGTTTCTACGAATAGTGATTCATGAATTCGCCCCGTTCGATTTTCAACGGTATAAATTGCCATTAATCGATCGCTTGTATTATGCGAAGAGTTGCGCAATAAATATCTAGTCTCTCACTGTCTCGATTTCTTCACTCTTACTTATCAAATATAAATCTAAAAATATTAACACGCGCGCATCTTGCTCGATCTCGATTGGATGAATGTCTAACTGGTTCTTACTCGTTAACTTTAGTCCTGTTGCGTGAAACAATTCTTACGCAATTTCCTATTCCGTTTTTTTTTTTATAATTTCCTCGTTAAAATAATTTTTGTTCGTCTTAAGGACAAAAATGTTTCATTAAAAATATTTTATGAGTTATTGCTTATTAAACTATTTAAAAATATTTTATGAGTTATTGCTTATTAAACTAGAAATAAATGTTATACAATTATCACATTTTCTTTTCTGTTCATCATTTTCTTCCTACATAAAATCTTTAACTGTTTTTTTTTAGTTCGATATCGTTAATTATCATTAATTAGCAGAGTAACGCTAAAAATTGCAAATTTTTCATATAGAATCTAATAATACTTCTTATATAGAAATTGACTTTCTTCTAATAAATTTAAATTAAGGATATAATTCATTATTATACGTGCACGTACACTTTAAATAAAAAAATCTTTTAATAAAAAATCCTTCTTTTCTCCCCAAGATTAGAATTTCAAAGTTTAATCAAGTTTGAAAGTTATATTCAAAAAAATCGATATCTTCCCTTTACATGTGATTACACCCTGTCTTCTACCTTCAAGTAGGAACCAAACAAGGCTGACATGATAAACCTTGTATCTTCTTTTCATCTTTTTTCTTAGGAATAAAAGAGTCTAAAGAAAAAGAATACTTTCATACATAAATTCAGGTATAAATATAATTATATAAGACAAGGTAAACTCTTTTTATATTTTAAATATTCTATAAACAAAGTTAATCAACTATATATATATGTGTATATATATATATATATATATATATATATATATAAATAAAACTATATATAATGTATATTAAATGAAATTCTGACAAAATTAAATTTCATTCGAAATTAGATCTCAATTTAAATTTATATAAGATTTTATTATCTATATATCCTTGAAATTATTTTATAGTTGATATCTCATAAATTACATCATTTTTTAAATTAATATTTAAGAAATGTTTAACATTACGATAATTTAAGATTTTTATATACCTGTATATTTCTCGTTTAAAAAAAATGTCTATAATAATATAAAAATATATAAAAAATATATAAAAATAAAAATATATAAAAATATAAAAAAATATATAAAAATATAAAAATATATAAAAAATGCGACAAGCGAATACGAGATATGAGAGATCATGCATATTAAGAGATCGATACTAATATCCTGAATCATTCAGTAATATTAATCTTAACGACTCTTGATAGATTCTAAATGCTTACTTGACTTTTTCCAGTTCTGTTTTCAACAAGATCAATGACAAATCAACATTAAGATTAATCGACGTTGATCAAACGAAATTAAGAGTCAATTTGCGAATCGTAACGTCTGGATGTAACATAAATACGAATCCTATCTACAGAATTAAAATGCTATATTTCAATGACTTTATTATTCGTGACAAACTCTTTATAAAGAAATTTTACGATACAAGTTACATAAAAAAAATCTTTTCATAATATTTATTATAAAGCAGAAAATTATATGATATTTCATTTTATTAAACTTGTAAATTATGAATTTATTCTATTATTTGCTAACAATTATGCATTTATTTATGCATAAAATTATTTCAATAATTGCAATATTTCTTTGCAAAATATAATATGTATATAATTATTGAATAAGAATATCGTGATTTTTTTTTTATTATTCGATTTTATTATTATTTTTTATTATTCGATTTCATTATTCGTGATAAACTCTTTACAAAGAAATTTTACGATACAAGTTACATAAAAAAAATCTTTTCATAATATTTATTATAAAGCAGAAAATTATATGATATTTCATTTCATTAAAATTGTAAATTATGAATTTATTCTGTTATTTGCTAACAATTATGTATTTATTTATGCATAAAAATATTTCAATAATTGCAATATTTCTTTGCAAAATATATGTATATAATTATTGAATAAAAATATGGTGATTTTTTTTTACATGTGATATTCCACGATTACAAAAATTATAAGTAAAAAAATATATTTATAATAAAATTATAAATTATACGAATGAAGAACTCAAGCCAGTTGTCGTTTTTGTCACATTTATAAGCGGAATCACAACGAAAATGAGATTAAAATGAGATTACTCTCGTGTATAATAGAAGTCTGAATTTGGCACAACCGATTTCAATTCTCCGTATGTTACGAACACCTTTATCAGTGTTAGGGCAATATATCGATCGTTCGCTGTCTCGTACCGGACTGTAACATCCGTGAGACACTATACACAATGCGGCATGGACGCGTTCCGCGATCTACTCTCTAGTATATATTTCTCCTCGTATACAGGCGCGATAAAATGGTACTTCCGTTTTCCTATACCGAGAGATCGACTCTTCCATTTTCCTATATTGACCTGTAGACCAGGCCGGGATCGAACAAGCCGACATATCGCTGTCAAAATTACGGTCACCGGCGCATGCCGACTATCTCGTTTCTCTCAATTGATTATATGTGTATAATATAATAATTATATATAATGTAATTATTATATGTATAATAATTATATAAAATATATATAATAATTATAATAATTATATAAAATATATATAATAATTATATAATATATATATTACATAATTATATAATTATATAATAAAATAATTCTATGTGTAAAATATTTAAAAGACCCACTCAGACATGTTCTCTATATTTATTGGTATTAGACGTATATATCTATGTTTGAAATGCAATTGCATTCGATGCCTATCATCGACTATGAGTTAAAAAAAAATCATGTCTAGAGAAATTCGAGTCTGCTCCATATTAAATTTCGGATTTAACTTTTGAGAATCCCGAGATTCAAATATAACACACTCGTCATCGCGTTTAGTGTCGGTTGAAACTCGACGAAGTTACATTTAAACATGTCGTACTTGGCGATTTTTTAATACATCATGATTGTGCGAAACCGGCTTTTAACATATAATGTGTGACAATCGCGAATTCAGCTCCAATTATCGCTTAGGAATGAATATTGAAACATCTGTACCCGCGAATTTAAACGTCAAACGCGCCGTGAAACTATCAGATGTTACTCGCGATACTATCAGACGTGATTGCATTCGATATTATTATCACTTGAAAATCACATAATTAGGCCAATTATAGACTTAATCACAGTCTGCAATTCAACTGTCGGGTCGTGAGATTTTATTCGCGATATGCAATACGTGTCCCCCGTGTTCAATGTCATCATTCAAAGATCTGCACAGTCAACATTTAAAAAATCTTTATTCATAAAACACACTTTGCGTCAAACGCTCGACTCGTCCCCTCGATCCCGACATTCGTGCTTATGATTATTATCGACTAAGAATTATGCACTTGGAATTTATTTACAATTATCTATTTATTTTAATCCAATTTAAAACGAACTCTCTCTCTCTCTTTCTCGCATTTGTTTCTAAGCACATTTTATTTGGTTTTAAATTTTAATTTTTTCCATTTATTTATTTAATTAAATCTATAGATGCCGAAAGGGTTCATTCCGCCCCTCCGATTATTCAAGAGAAAAATCGAGGGAGGACAAGACGCAGCGGGACGAAAATGCAAGAATGAGAGCGGAATAGGGAGGACGAGCGAAGCGTGCGAATGGTCGACGAATCGATCGCACGCGGCGTTATTTCTTGCGCGTTTCATAATTATGCGTGCGTTACTTACATAGCGCGCTCGGCTCGCCCGGCACGACGAGCTCCGTTCCGGGCGCAGCTTCCGGGGAGGCTCTGTTTCCGGTGGGGCGGATCGACGGATTGTCGTCGTCCAGCGCGCGGCAAGAAGGTGCCGATGACAGGGAACGTCGTATCCGCCACATGCAGCATTAGCATCACCACCACCACCCGCTACCCACCGTCCACCACCCACCACTCGTCACCACCACCACTGTTACTCGTCAAGATTTACTCTCGGTGAACAACACGAGAACACCCGCTTCGGCCGTTACCGGCCGTCACTCGCGGCACGCGAGTCGCACGAAACACTCCCGTAAATCTACCTTCAACGACTAACGCTCGTCTCATGTATTCGCGCGGAGTGGGGATGGTGGGGAGGTGGGGGATTTTGGTGGGGGGCGCTCGTTCCGCTGGGCGCTGGGGTCTCTAGATCCTCGAAAGCGACGCGCCCTCTGGACATAACGCGTGGATATGAACTACGATGCCATATTCACGATGTTTACAGTCGGTAATACAGAATGGGCGATTTCGGGTTGTGTTCCGTGCTATGTACATGAAATGTCGGTAACACGTGTCGTAATGCAAAACGCTTATGTATATTTAAATAAGTTTCTAATATATATAAGTCTTGTGTAGTCTCCCTTTTTTTTCCTTTCTTTTTCTCTCTCTATTATTAACATATTACCTCATATTACGTATATTAATCACACATCGTCCACCGCCATCGCCATCATCACGTAATGGTTCATATTATATCACAACGATTAATCATTGAAAATAAAGTGTAGCACAAAAAATATTTTAGTTTATTTCTAAATGTTAAGTAATATAAATATTAAAATTAAAATAAAAAATTGCCTCAAATAATAATAATTGAAAATTAATTGAAAAATTATAATATTAAGTTATTGCAGAAATCAAATTTTAATATTTTAAATAATAGGAGAAAATGGCTTATCAGATTTTGCGCTTTTTTCGCACAAATTAATTACTGCGAAATATAGCATTGTAATATCTGCATATTGATTATGAAATGATTTTTATAATTCCATATGTTATTGTCTAATATTTTCTAACGCGTAATGTAATGACATTCTGTTAAATTTTTTTCTAAGTCGCAATCAACATCGGAAAATTATTTACTATAAATACAATATGACAATGATAATTAAATTTTACAAATAACGCATTTAAATACCTATATAATAAATCGCGGTAAAAATTCTCGAACTGCGTATATTTCGCGTAATTTATTCATTTAATCAACTAAGAATCATAGTAACAGAAATCTAAAATAATAAATTTTTATTTCGATATGAAATCGATTTTTACAAGCAGAAATTATTTCTTTAATTTATAGAGTCGAATATATATAATTCATCTGCTTTATCGTTCTATTTTTCGATCATTTAAATATACATTCAGATTGCGAACGCGCAGTAAAACAATAGAATCGTAAATTTAAATAATTAACAAAATGAAAAGCTGCATGTGATACATTAATCCTTTAATAAATAATCGTAATAATTAATCTACACAATCTAAACAATACTTTTATACTTTAATATTCCGCGTAATATTATTTGTTAAAATATCCAAAATAATAAATTATCATTTTTTTTATATAGAAAATCAATTGTTATGATCAAAATATTATTTCCTAAATGATATTTCGAGTTATATAATTTAGTCACTTTATCATTTTATTTTTCGACCACATTTAAATATATAATTCGGATTAAAAACGCGTAGTAATAAAACAATGGAATCATAGATTTTAATAATTAGCATAATAAATGGCTTCGTAATACAATAATTAAAATCTATATAATTTAAAATATATATATATATATATATATATATATATATATATATAATATTATACTTCTATACTAATATTATTCCGCGTACATATTTGTTAAAGTATATAAAATATTTCGATGACGAATTAGACAATAACAGTGTTTGGCCTTGGCGGCGTACATAAACAATAGCGCGCTAGTGCTTACATACCACGGCCTCAATATTATTCGTACGACGACACTTGAACAATAAAGTAGTGGCGCGAAATACTACGCATGTGTCGAATTAATTCAATGATTACTATATCATAATTTTCAATCACATTAATTTTTCGATTTTATAATTCGTGTTAATATATATGTCAACAATGAAGATAGAATTTATAACGAATAATATTGAATTTGGCCTCGTATAAATGTCGAGCAAATTGTATCCCTGTTCTCTATCCCTTACAATACAATAAAGTACGTTTCTCGTATAATTATTTCGCGATCGGGAGTGCCGTGCAAAGTGTCTTGCAATCGTTCTATATATGACTAATTATTATTAGTCATATTTTCGTGAGTGAGTGTGAGTGCTATAAAGAAAGCGAAGGACGAACAAGGGAGAAAAAGGAGATTGGGAAAAGCATCAGGCGACATACGGAGTAACGAAATTACGCGGTAAGTGATTTATATACATTTTTTATTTATCATTCATAATATCCTTTAATTAAGAAAAAATATAATCGTGAAATTAGTAAAATTATGGTTATCCGATTGATATATCGTCACGTTTTCAACATATAATTAATGATTAATTTTTATAAATAATATGTAACTGTAATGCGATAGATTTCGCGTAATTTATCTATCGAATCTCTCTTTCTCTTTCTAAAAATCACGAATATACGAATCTAAAATAATAGATTATGCTTTATCACGAAATATATTTGACTACATTTGTATTATTAAAGAAGTAATTATTGTTCATGTACATCGTAATGACATAATCTACTTTTCGATGATTAAAATATGGAATGCATCGAAATGAAGATTCGAATAATTAGCATAACAAAAAATTCTCCACGATTGTTTAACAAATAATTATTTTAACTCAAAATACTTTTACAATTTAATATTCCGTGTACATGTACGTTATAGAGTACGTAAAATATCATCCGTAGAATTTAATAACATGGTATGGCCTTGACAGTATAAACAAGCGCTAGAGGAAAGCATGCTATTGTTTATGTAACACAACTTGTTATTATTGTAACACTCGAACAGTGAAATAATAGTGCGAAACATTTCGTTTGTATATGTGTGTGTGTGAAAGAGAGAGAGAGAAAGAGGAATTTAAATTATAAATTGTTCTACTAGGAAACATGACTATAACAATCTAAATTATAACAATCCAAGAACTAAAAGAAGAGAATATATTGAACAGGAGTGATGATTAGAAACAAGAAAACAGCTCGCAGTTGTACAAAACCTGCTAATAATAATTTTAATACTTACTTTAATAATTTTGTATTTATTTTGTAATTATATATGTTATACTTTATATAATTTAATATATTACATAGAGCGCACAGATTTTAATCATCAAAATATCATACCGTCTTAAAAATTGTAATAAGATAATGTAAAAAAGTTTACTATATTAAAGTGGAACATTTACATTTTTTATATTTATAAAGGAAGAAATATTTGGAAATATCTTACAAAATCGATTTTTGGCCTGTGCGCGCATTCTTTTAAAATAAAAATATTACAAATAAGAAAAATATATAATCAAACAAATTAACAGATAATAAATATATAATTAATAAAATTAACAGATAAAATAGAGAATACAATTTATATTAGAGAATACAATTTATATTAGAAAAATGAGAAGGTCGTAATAAAATATATATATAAAAAGTTAGAATTATTTTGCACTTTATGTCAATAATATAATACTACAATACAATCACTAAGAGGTTATATAACAACAATATGTTATAACAATAAATTATAACATTAGGAAGTTTTCTTTGCTTTAAATAGAAAGGTCTCTAAATACAAGGAATTTAATAATTTGATAATTTTATAGATAATTATTATTTCGGATTCCGTCGTTATTCTTGCCATCTTTTACAGCATTTGTCAGCAATTATTGACGAGCATTCTTCTTTTTCATATCCTCTAAACTTTTTTCAACGATCTTCTGCCATTTGTCAGGTTTATTTTGTGTATACCAATCAACTACTGCATCTATTATTTCCTTTTGCTTTTCAGTACAACTTTTGCATTTTGTTTGAATAGCTTCGCTAGCAATATCTGAAACCAAAAAAAATGTGTAAAATTTATTTTAATATTATAATGAATACAAGATTTATAGCTCTTGTTTGATTAACAACTATCAACGGAGCTTATAAAAATTATAACATGGTTGTAGAAGTAAAAATATTTAGTATATTTAATTGACAGATATATATAGAGTACGCAATATTTCCTACACACACATATACACATATCTATACAGAATATTGTATATTTCCTACTTGTACTATTTTTTTGAATGATAGATTTTTTGAATAAATTATAGAATTCTCTTTTTAAAAAAATTTAAAACATTTCATTATTGTAATATTTAGAATTTTCTTATTTTTAATATTATATATCTTTATAATTAAGGGAGAAATTAAAATTTAATGAAAGAAAATTTGTATATTTAAGAATAATTGTAAAAAAGAGAAAGAGGAAAACATGATTTCGTCACGAATATTCTTTCCTTATATTTACTTTACCAGAAACTTTCTACACACTAGTGTTGACTATATTATTAAAATACATTATAAAGATATTATATATTCATTAAAGAAAAATTGTTTCTACAAATTGACCAAAGAATTTATTGTAAGGAGAAGAAACACATGAAAATATTTTGTATATAAATAAAAAGATATACCTCTATAAAATTTTGCATCTGCTGTTAGACATGGTTCAGTTTCCATATAACAATTAAAATATTGGTCCCGTAGTTTGTCGTTATTGAGAATATTATTTACATCGATATGATCGTACTGATCGCTATAAAGTTCTTCTGCGAGAACACACGACGCAATACTAATAAGTATTATGATGCAATTTAACCGAGCCATTTTCGTTTCCACTATCTGTGAAAACGGTACTGAAGATACTTCACTCTCGAGGAAAGAATAATAGAATCGAATGCACAGTCCATTTATATATGTTTTGATGGAAATAAAAAGTTGTTGCATTATGTGCAGGATAATAACAGTAGTGCATGAATAAATCAATTGAATGATTACTTGTTTGTAACGTCAATATTTAAAAAAACTTAGCAGTTATAATTACTACTCATCGAACAGATAAATAATATATCAATTTTTATTAAAATGATAGATTACTTATGGAAACTGAGTGAAGAAAACACGTTTTTTCTATATTTGCATTATAATTTACTAATATTATGTATTACATATCTGCAGATTGTTTCCGTATAATCGGTTAAAATTTTTACGCAAATAGACAATCAACAATTCTTACAAATTATTAAAAATAAAATACTTTTCAAATTTAATGTTAAATTTATAAATAAATAATATCTTAATTATTTTTTATTTTTATTTTTATAATTTCACATAGACTTTTTCTGTGAACAATAAAAATTGTATAATATCGAAAATAGATATTCTTAAAATTGACATTTATCATATTTCTCTATATTTTCGTTTAAATTTTATACATTGGTACATTCAAAACAATTGGTAATCGCTCAAATAATTCAATTGAATGCCGACTTTATTCAAACTAGGAATTGTACACATCTAAAACTCGAACATCTCCAGTTGAAACAGTTTAAAAATTTGGATCTGTATCTGACTTTTTTTCAATTTCGAGTAAAATATGAATCTTATTAAAGATTATATATATATAAATATGTATTACTACTAAAAATATTTCTCTAGATTTTTAGACTATTAATCATGTTACACATCATTATTATTTTTATCTATATTTGTTTTATAATCCGATAAATACTATTAAATTGATTCGGAAAAATATATTGTGATAATATGATAGAAAAATATATTGTGATTATTCGCCTTGTTCTCGCGATTGAAATTTTGATTCTATATTTTGCATTGCATAAATAAAGGTATAGAATATTGAAAAATAATAATTCAATATCTTATTGCGAGACGATGAAATTCCAAGTTATAATTTCTTAATCAGATATACATTGGATTACATAAGTTATTTATATAGATTATAGATATATGGATTACATAAGTTATTTATATAGATTATAGATACATGGATTATATAAGTTATATATATATATATATATATATATATATATATATATATATATGTATATAGATATATGCTGTAACAAAATTTATTCAAAATTTTTTTTTAAAAAGAGAGAGAGAGAGAGAGAGAGAGAGAGAGAGAGAGAGAGAGAGAGAGAATTATAGATTATTTTACTAATTATAGATCAAATAATATATTATAATATTGTTTATTATGTTATATCAACACGATATCTATCATGAACTTACAATATTATATTTAATTATATATTATGCAATAATAAGGTAGTGCGATAATAAGAGAGGAAGACATAATCATCACAAGATATATGATCATCTTAAAACATCGTACATAGTTCATATTGATTAAGTTATAATAGTTTCCTAGAAATAAGTTATATAAAATATGTCGATTTTAATCAAAATATTCTCATTTGAAAATTATACATATATATAAAATGTACATATGTATTATAGACCTTATATTATAATATTATACTTCTATACTAATATTATTCCGCGTACATATTTGTTAAAGTATATAAAATATTTCGATGACGAATTAGACAATAACAGTGTTTGGCCTTGGCGGCGTACATAAACAATAGCGCGCTAGTGTTTACATACCACGGCCTCAATATTATTCGTACGACGACACTTGAGCAATAAAGTAGTGGCGCGAAATACTACGCATGTGTCGAATTAATTCAATGATTACTATATCATGATTTTCAATCACATTAATTTTTCGATTTTATAATTCGTGTTAATATATATGTCAACAATGAAGATAGAATTTATAACGAATAATATTGAATTTGACCTCGTATAAATGTCGCACAAATTGTATCCCTGTTCTCTATCCCTTACAATACAATAAAGTACGTTTCTCGTATAATTATTTCGCGATCGGGAGTGCCGTGCAAAGTGTCTTGCAATCGTTCTATATATGACTAATTATTATTAGTCATATTTTCGTGAGTGAGTGTGAGTGCTATGAAGAAAGCGAAGGACGAACAAGGGAGAAAAAGGAGATTGGGAAAAGCATCAGGCGACATACGGAGTAACGAAATTACGCGGTAAGTGATTTATATACATTTTTTATTTATCATTCATAATATCCTTTAATTAAGAAAAAATATAATCGTGAAATTAGTAAAATTATGGTTATCCGATTGATATATCGTCACGTTTTCAACATATAATTAATGATTAATTTTTATAAATAATATGTAACTGTAATGCGATAGATTTCGCGTAATTTATCTATCGAATCTCTCTTTCTCTTTCTAAAAATCACGAATATACGAATCTAAAATAATAGATTATGCTTTATCACGAAATATATTTGACTACATTTGTATTATTAAAGAAGTAATTATTGTTCATGTACATCGTAATGACATAATCTACTTTTCGATGATTAAAATATGGAATGCATCGAAATGAAGATTCGAATAATTAGCATAACAAAAAATTCTCCACGATTGTTTAACAAATAATTATTTTAACTCAAAATACTTTTACAATTTAATATTCCGTGTACATGTACGTTATAGAGTACGTAAAATATCATCCGTAGAATTTAATAACATGGTATGGCCTTGACAGTATAAACAAGCGCTAGAGGAAAGCATGCTATTGTTTATGTAACACAACTTGTTATTATTGTAACACTCGAACAGTGAAATAATAGTGCGAAACATTTCGTTTGTATATGTGTGTGTGTGAAAGAGAGAGAGAGAAAGAGGAATTTAAATTATAAATTGTTCTACTAGGAAACATGACTATAACAATCTAAATTATAACAATCCAAGAACTAAAAGAAGAGAATATATTGAACAGGAGTGATGATTAGAAACAAGAAAACAGCTCGCAGTTGTACAAAACCTGCTAATAATAATTTTAATACTTACTTTAATAATTTTGTATTTATTTTGTAATTATATATGTTATACTTTATATAATTTAATATATTACATAGAGCGCACAGATTTTAATCATCAAAATATCATACCGTCTTAAAAATTGTAATAAGATAATGTAAAAAAGTTTACTATATTAAAGTGGAACATTTACATTTTTTATATTTATAAAGGAAGAAATATTTGGAAATATCTTACAAAATCGATTTTTGGCCTGTGCGCGCATTCTTTTAAAATAAAAATATTACAAATAAGAAAAATATATAATCAAACAAATTAACAGATAATAAATATATAATTAATAAAATTAACAGATAAAATAGAGAATACAATTTATATTAGAGAATACAATTTATATTAGAAAAATGAGAAGGTCGTAATAAAATATATATATAAAAAGTTAGAATTATTTTGCACTTTATGTCAATAATATAATACTACAATACAATCACTAAGAGGTTATATAACAACAATATGTTATAACAATAAATTATAACATTAGGAAGTTTTCTTTGCTTTAAATAGAAAGGTCTCTAAATACAAGGAATTTAATAATTTGATAATTTTATAGATAATTATTATTTCGGATTCCGTCGTTATTCTTGCCATCTTTTACAGCATTTGTCAGCAATTATTGACCAGCATTCTTCTTTTTCATATCCTCTAAACTTTTTTCAACGATCTTCTGCCATTCGTCAGGTTTATTTTGTGTATACCAATCAACTACTGTATCCATCATTTCCTTTTGCTTTTCAGTACATTTTTTGCATTTTGTTTGAAAAGCTTCGCTAGCAACATCTGAAGCCAAAAAAAATGTGTAAAATTTATTTTAATATTATAATGAATACAAGATTTATAGCTCTTGTTTGATTAACAACTATGAACGGAGCTTATAAAAATTATTATGACATTTGTAGAAGCAAAAATATTTAGTATATTTAATTGACAGATATATATAAATATAGTACGAAATATTTCCTACACACATATATATACATATTTATACAGAATATTGTATATTTCCTACTTGTACTATTTTTTTGAATGATAGATTTTTTGAATAAATTATAGAATTCTCTTTTTAAGAAAATTTGAAACATATCATTATTGCAATATTTAGAATTTTCTTATTTTTAATATATCTTTATAATTAAGGGAGAAATTAAAATTTAATGAAAGAAAATTTATATATTTAAGATTAATTGTAAACAAGAGAGAGAGAGGAAAACATGATTTTGTCAACATTCTTTCCTTATATTTACTTTACCAGAAACTTTCTACACACTAGTGTTAACTATATTATTAAAATACATTTTAAAGATATTATATATTCATTAAAGAAAAATTGTTTCTACAAATTGACCAAAGAATTTATTGTAAGGAGAAGAAACACATGAAAATATTTTGTATATAAATAAAGACATACCTTTAAAAAATTTTGCATCTGCTGTTAGACATGGTTCAGTTTCCATATAACAATTAATATATTGGTTCCGTAGTTTGTCGTTACTGAGAATACTATTTACATCGATATGATCGTACTGATCGCTATAAAGTTCTTCTGCGAGAACACACGACGCAATACTAATAAGTATTATGATGCAATTTAACCGAGCCATTTTCGTTTCCACTATCTCGTGAAAAAGGTACTGAAGATACTTCACTCTCGAGGAAAGAATAATCGAATCGAATGCACAGTCTATTTATATATGTTTTGATGGAAATAAAAAGTTGCTAACATTATGTGCAAAATAATAACAGTAGTACATGAATACATCAATATAATGATTGCCTGTTTGCAAAGTCAATATTTAAAAAAAACTTAGCAGTTATAATTACTACTCTTCGAACAGATAAGTGATATACAAATTTTCATTAAAATGATAGATTACTGAAGGAATTATAATGCAGATATAAAAAACACGTTTTTCATATCTGCATTATAACTTACTAATATTATGTATTACATATCTGCAGATTGTTTCCGTATAATCGGTTAAAATTTTTACGCAAATAGAGACAATCAACAATTCTTATAAATTATTAAAAATAAAATACTTTTCAAATTTAATATTAAATTTATAAATAAATAATAATATCTTAATTATTTTTTATTTTTATTTTTATAATTTCACGTAGATTTTTTCTGTGAACAATAAAAATTGTATAATATCGAAAATAGATATTTTTAAAATTGATATTTATCATATTTCTCTATATTTTCGTTCAAATTTTATACATTGGTACATTCAAAACAATTGGTAATCGCTCAAATAATTCAATTGAATGCCGACTTTATTCAAACTAGGAATTGTACACATCTAAAACTCGAACATCTCCAGTTGAAACAGTTTAAAAATCTGGATTTGTATCTGACTTTTTTTCAATTTCAAGTAAAATATGAATCTTATTAAAGATTATATATATATAAATATGTACTACTACTAAAAATATTTCTCTAGATTTTTAGACTATTAATCATGTTACACATCATTATTATTTTTATCTATATTTGTTTTATAATCCGATAAATACTATTAAATTGATTCGGAAAAATATATTGTGATAATATGATAGAAAAATATATTGTAATTATTCGCCTTGTTCTCGCGATTGAAATTTTGATTCTATATTTTGCATTGCATAAATAAAGGTATAGAATATTGAAAAATAATAATTCAATATCTTATTGCGAGACGATGAAATTCCAAGTTATAATTTCTTAATCAGATATACATTGGATTACATAAGTTATTTATATAGATTATAGATATATGGATTACATAAGTTATTTATATAGATTATAGATACATGGATTATATAAGTTATATATATATATATATATATATATATATATATATATGTATATAGATATATGCTGTAACAAAATTTATTCAAAATTTTTTTTTAAAAAGAGAGAGAGAGAGAGAGAGAGAATTATAGATTATTTTACTAATTATAGATCAAATAATATATTATAATATTGTTTATTATGTTATATCAACACGATCTCTATCGTGAACTTACAATATTATATTTAATTATATATTATGCAATAATAAGGTAGTGCGATAATAAGAGAGGAAGACATAATCATCACAAGATATATGATCATCTTAAAACATCGCACATAGTTCATATTGATTAAGTTATAATAGTTTCCTAGAAATAAGTTATATAAAATATGTCGATTTTAATCAAAATATTCTCATTTGAAAATTATACATATATATAAAATGTACATATGTATTATAGATCTTATATTATAATATTATACTTCTATACTAATATTATTCCGCGTACATATTTGTTAAAGTATATAAAATATTTCGATGACAAATTAGACAATAACAGTGTTTGGCCTTGGCGGCGTACATAAACAATAGCGCGCTATAGTGTTTACATACCACGGCCTCAATATTATTCGTACGACGACACTTGAGCAATAAAGTAGTGGCGCGAAATACTACGCATGTGTCGAATTAATTCAATGATTACTATATCATGATTTTCAATCATATTAATTTTTCGATTTTATAATTCGTGTTAATATATATGTTAACAATGAAGATAGAATTTATAACGAATAATATTGAATTTGACCTCGTATAAATATCGAGCAAATTGTATCCCTGTTCTCTATCCCTTACAATACAATAAAGTACGTTTCTCCTATAATTATTTCGCGATCGGGAGTGCCGTGCAAAGTGTCTCGCAATCGTTCTATATATGACTAATTATTATTAGTCATATTTTCGTGAGTGAGTGTGAGTGCTATGAAGAAAGCGAAGGACGAACAAGGGAGAAAAAGGAGAAAAGCATCAGGCGACATACGGAGTAACGAAATTACGCGGTAAGTGATTTATATACATTTTTTATTTATCATTCATAATATCCTTTAATTAAGAAAAAATATAATCGTGAAATTAGCAAAATTATGGTTACCCGATTGATATATCGTCACGTTTTCAACATATAATTAATGATTAATTTTTATAAATAATATGTAACTGTATATAATGCGATAGATTTTGCGTAATTTATCTATTGAATCTCTGTTTCTCTTTCTTAAAATCACGAATATACGAATCTAAAATAATAGATTATGCTTTATCACGAAATATATTTGACTACATTTGTATTATTAAAGAAGTAATTATTGTTCATGTACATCGTAATGACATAATCTACTTTTCGATGATTAAAATATGGAATGCATCGAAATGAAGATTCGAATAATTAGCATAACAAAAAATTCTCCACGATTGTTTAACAAATAATTATTTTAACTCAAAATACTTTTACAATTTAATATTCCGTGTACATACATGTACGTTATAGAGTACGTAAAATATTATCTGTAGAATTTAATAACATGGTATAGCCTTGACAGTATAAACAAACGCTAGAGGAAAGCATGCTATGTAACACAACTTGTTATTATTGTAACACTCGAACAGTGAAATAATAGTGCGAAACATTTCGTTTGTATATGTGTGTGTGTGAAAGAGAGAGAGAGAAAGAGGAATTTAAATTATAAATTGTTCTACTAGGAAACATGACTATAACAATCTAAATTATAACAATCCAAGAACTAAAAGAAGAGAATATATTGAACAGGAGTGATGATTAGAAACAAGAAAACAGCTCGCAGTTGTACAAAACCTGCTAATAATAATTTTAATACTTACTTTAATAATTTTGTATTTATTTTGTAATTATATATGTTATACTTTATATAATTTAATATATTACATAGAGCGCACAGATTTTAATCATCAAAATATCATACCGTCTTAAAAATTGTAATAAGATAATGTAAAAAAGTTTACTATATTAAAATGGAACATTTACATTTTTTATATTTATAAAGGAAGAAATATTTGGAAATATCTTACAAAATCGATTTTTGGCCTGTGCGCGCATTCTTTTAAAATAAAAATATTACAAATAAGAAAAATATATAATCAAACAAATTAACAGATAATAAATATATAATTAATAAAATTAACAGATAACAGAGAAAATAGAGAATACAATTTATATTAGAAAAATGAGAGGGTCGTAATAAAATATATATATATAAAAAGTTAGAATTATTTTGCACTTTATGTCAATAATATAACACTACAATACAATCATTGAGAGGTTATATAACAACAATATGTTATAACAATAAATTATAACATTTGGAAGTTTTCTTTGCTTTAAATATAAAGGTTTCTAAATACAAGGAATTTAATAATTTGATAATTTTATAGATAATTATTATTTCGGATTCTGTCGTTATCTTTGCCATCTTTTACAGCATTTCTCAGTAATTATTGACCAGCATTCTTCTTTTTCATATTCTCTAAACTTTTTTCAACGATCTTCTGCCATTCGTCAGGTTTATTTTGTGTATACCAATCAACTACTGTATCCATCATTTCCTTTTGCTTTTCAGTACATCTTTTGCATCTTTGCACAATAGCTTCGCTAGCAATATCTGAAGCCAAAAAAAATGTGTAAAATTTATTTTAATATTATAATGAATACAAGATTTATAGCTCTTGTTTGATTAACAACTATGAACGGAGCTTATAAAAATTATTATGACATTTGTAGAAGTAAAAATATTTAGTATATTTAATTGACAGATATATATATATAGTACGAAATATTTCCTACACACACATATACACATATCTATACAGAATATTGTATATTTCCTACTTGTACTATTTTTTTGAATGATAGATTTTTTAAATAAATTATAGAATTCTCTTTTTAAGAAAATTTGAAACATATCATTATTGCAATATTTAGAATTTTCTTATTTTTAATATATCTTTATAATTAAGGGAGAAATTAAAATTTAATGAAAGAAAATTTATATATTTAAGATTAATTGTAAACAAGAGAGAGAGAGGAAAACATGATTTTGTCAACATTCTTTCCTTATATTTACTTTACCAGAAACTTTCTACACACTAGTGTTAACTATATTATTAAAATACATTATAAAGATATTATATATTCATTAAAGAAAAATTGTTTCTACAAATTGACCAAAGAATTTATTGTAAGGAGAAGAAATACATGAAAATATTTTGTATATAAATAAAGACATACCTTTAAAAAATTTTGCATCTGCTGTTAGACATGGTTCAGTTTCCATATAACAATTAATATATTGATTCCGTAGTTTGTCGTTACTGAGAATACTATTTACATCGATATGATCGTACTGATCGCTATAAAGTTCTTCTGCGAGAACACACGACGCAATACTAATAAGTATTATGATGCAATTTAACCGAGCCATTTTCGATTCCACTATCTCGTGGAAAAGGTACTGAAGATACTTCACTCTCGAGGAAAGAATAATCGAATCGAATGCACAGTCCATTTATATATGTTTTGATGGAAATAAAAAGTTGCTAACATTATGTGCAAAATAATAACAGTGGTACATGAATACATCAATATAATGATTGCCTGTTTGCAACGTTAATATTTAAAAAAAACTTAGCAGTTATAATTACTACTCTTCGAACAGATAAGTGATATACAAATTTTCATTAAAATGATAGATTACTGAAGGAATTATAATGCAGATATAAAAAACACGTTTTTAATAATGTTGCAGATATAAAAGACACGTTTTTTATATCTGCATTATAATTCCTTCTGCATTATAACTTACTAATATTATGTTTTTTATATCTGCATTATAACTTACTAATATTATGTATTACATATCTGCAGATTGTTTCCGTATAATCGGTTAAAATTTTTACGCAAATAGAGACAATCAACAATTCTTATAAATTATTAAAAATAAAATACTTTTCAAATTTAATATTAAATTTATAAATAAATAATAATATCTTAATTATTTTTTATTTTTATTTTTATAATTTCACGTAGATTTTTTCTGTGAACAATAAAAATTGTATAATATCGAAAATAGATATTTTTAAAATTGATATTTATCATATTTCTCTATATTTTCGTTCAAATTTTATACATTGGTACATTCAAAACAATTGGTAATCGCTCAAATAATTCAATTGAATGCCGACTTTATTCAAACTGTAGGAATTGTACAAATCTAAAACTCGAACATCTCCAGTTGAAACAGTTTAAAAATCTGGATTTGTATCTGACTTTTTTTCAATTTCAAGTAAAATATGAATCTTATTAAAGATTATATATATATATATATATATATATATATATATATATATATAAATATGTACTACACTACTAAAAATATTTCTCTAGATTTTTAGATTATTAATCATGTTACACATCATTATCATTTTTATCTATATTTGTTTTATAATCCGATAAATACTATTAAATTGCTTCAGAAAAATATATTGTGATAATATGATAGAAAAATATATTGTGATTATTCGTCTTGTTCTCGCGATTGAAATTTTAATTCTATATTTTGCATTGCAGTAAATAAAGGTATAGAATATTGAAAAATAATAATTCAATATCTTATTGCGAGACGATGAAATTCCAAGTTATAATTTCTTAATCAGATATACATAGGATTACATAAGTTATATATGTAGATATATGCTGTAACAAGATTTATTCGTTTTTTTTTTTACAGAGAGAGAGAGAGAGAGAGAGAATTACAGATTATTTTATTAATTATAGATCAAATAATATATAAAAATATTGTTTATTATGTTATATCAACACGATATCTATCGTGAACTTACAATATTATATTTAATTATATATTATGCAATAATAAGGTAGTGCGATAATAAGATAATATCGATAATAAGAGAGGAAGACATAATCATCTCAAGATATATGATCATCTTAAAACGTCACACGTAATTCATATTGATTAAGTTATAATAATTTCCTAGAAATAAGTTATATAAAATATGTCGATTTTACTCGAAATATTCTCATTTGAAAATTATACATATATATAAAATATACATATGTATAGACCTTATGTATATTGCTATAGAGAATGAAATATAAGTAATAATAATATAAATAACATAAATTTCAATAAATGTTATTGTTTTACGATTTTTTTTAAATAAATTTTATTTTACTATAACATTTGAGGCATTTGAAAGTCGAACATACATATTGTCTTATTATTTATTGTAATAATTTTAGAAATTAGTTATTAAAATATATTATTTTCGATTAAAAAAATATTTTATTTTTCGAAGTAGATATCTCTAAATCTTGAGGCAAAAAAAAAAAGATGAAGTTTCCTGGTTTGATAGGCCCTGTTTGGTTCAATGTCGGGTAATGGCCATTTTTACACACATTACTTTAGCTTTGACCAATACTCTCACACCTGCAACACGTAAGATCAGCCGTAGCTTCCCTTCTTTTCGTGAGATGGCGGAGGCTGATGGTGTTTAAGCCACGGCACTTTCTGCCACGTGTCCAGGGACCTTCCTCAGAGCTATAAGAGTTACTAGGAACTCGATTGTAGCTCCGCGGTGTTAACCCAGAGAACCTCCCGTAGGTTTATTTCGGAACAGCTATATAAAGTAAAATACGGTTCGAAGACTACTAGCGAGAAACGTGAAAATTGAAGAATATAACACATATTCTACTTAAAATATATATCTACAATATCATATTTTATTTATAGGAGATTTTTCTTCGTTAAAATAACTTTTTTGTATAAATTAATGTATATATTATCAAATAATTATAAAAACTTCAAACTTTTATATTGCCCTTAAGCCTGTATCAGACTACGCATTAAAGATTGAAGATTGCAATTTGACCAATTAAAACGAAGAAATTTTAACTTCTTTTATTGTGATTGGTCGAACTTCAATCTTTAATCTTCGTATTCAACGTAGTTTGATACAGACTTTATCCATTGAGCTCTTTTTTTACTCTCGCTTTACTCGCTGATCTATCATACACATTCCTCGTCCAGCTTTTCCCCTCCCTTTTCCAGCCATTCTGGTCCAAAGTCTCAATCATAGAATTAACATAATTCTTGCTATTCATGCCTGATAAACACATATGACGATAACGTAACGATATTATTAGCGCAAAATAAGTGAGTACGACGAAATAATCATTGTCAGGTGATCGTTAATTATTTATTTTTACGAGAGATTGAAGTCGATAGCTATTATTTGGCTGACCACTGTGCGCATCTTATCGAAATATAAATATTGGATTTGATATACGAATATTGGGTAATATATATATAAGATATAATCTACGCACATAAGATAGTTTGACATATAAAAAAATTAGCAAATTTTTATCCTTTTGCAGGAAATTCTAATAACAATATACAAAAAAATGGCATTTCGTGAATTAGTGGAAGGAGACTGTGGAGGTCCCAGCTCTTTAATGCGCCTTGCATCACATTATGTACAAGATCATGGTTTCAAGGAGGAAGGAATTCAGCCTTTTAGGCCATCCGAGACTTTTCAAGCACAGGATGCGGATCAGTTAGTTCAACAATTTTTAGAAGAGCCTGCCTGCCCACAGACATTTCGGATGGACAATTTACTACAAGAAATGAGAGATATCGATCAAAATATCCATCCTCCGATAGCAGCACCTGGAGTCGTCGAAGAATTAAGTGATTTAGATACAGCTTGGGAAAATCTATGTTTTAAGTCTGCTAAGCAATTTGAAGTAATTTCATAAAATATTCATTTGCTACATACAGTTTCTCTCTCTATATCTTTCTAGCATTTAAAATATTTAATTATTATAATAAAATATAGGAACATCATGTGGATAATATATGGAATACACCTTTAACGCAATCCACTCAGGAAGAAAACACACAGTTTCTTGAAACTAGCAAACTTGGTCTAGATTCAAAATGGGTGGAAGATTATTTGGAACATAACATAAACAGTGTACAAGATAATATTAACAAAAATAATGCACAAATTATAAAAGATGAAGATCCAAATTATGCATATTCAAGATTTATGAAATTTATGAAACAGGAAGGTGATATTCCAATAGAAGCGCAAAGAGAAATAGCCAACTTGGATGATGGAATTGAAGAATTAGAGCAATATTTTGTACATAAACAAAAACCAGAAGATAGTTCAATTGATAATATTAATTATGACGATACAGTCTTAAACAAGGTAGAAGAAGAACTAGAAGTTGCGGGTACATGGATAGACGAATTTGTAAAGGAAAATCCATCCTCAGGTATTCTTAGCCTTTCTTTGGAAATATATATTTTGTATATGTATGTGTGTAATATATTGTGATAAATATAAAAATATGATACATCTTAGAATATAAATTAGATTCATTATGGAAGCGGTTTCAAGATGAATGGGACAAAGTATCTGCAGACGGGCTCTCTTCCACACATCCATGGGTATCAGAATTTGACACATATTATGATCCATTTAACAAGGAATATGAATTTTGTGAAACAAATCCTATGAAGGATTTACCAAATGCACTGGCAGAAGGCAAGAAACGGTTAGAAGCGGGAGATTTACCAAGTGCTGTACTCTGTTTTGAAGCAGCTGTTCAGCAGGATGAAAATAATGTTGAAGCTTGGCTACTTCTTGGTAAAACACAAGCTGAGAACGAGCAGGATCCTTTAGCTATCTCTGCTTTGAATCGTTGTTTGTGCTTGGAACCATCTAACAGTGTTGCTCTCATGGCATTAGCAGCTTCTTATGCAAATGAATCCTATCAAAAACAAGCCTGTCTAACATTGAAAGAGTGGTTACTAAAAAATCAAAAATATAAGCATCTATCAATTCCAGAGTCTAATCTTACAAAAGAAGAACAACAGAATTTCAGTGTGTCTACCTTATTATATGAGTAAGTTAAAAATAAGTTTTAATGCTGAAAAAATATTATTTTCAACATAATACTTTGTTGTAGTAAAGTATATGATGAAGTCAAAGATTTATATATTCAAGCAGCGAGAATGAATCCTCGAGATGAAATTGATGCGGATGTACAGTGTGGACTAGGTATATTGTTTAATTTGTCAAGTGATTATAATAAAGCTGTAGATTGTTTCCAAGCAGCATTACAAGTACGTCCTGATGTAAGTGTAACCTACTTCTATTTTGATTTCTATTTCTATTATATTGGGCTAACCAGTATATTTTGATACTACTCGACTATATCAGTATATTTAACTATACATTTCCAAAAGGACTCCAGATTATGGAATAGATTAGGTGCCACTCTGGCTAACGGTCAGCGATCAGCAGAAGCTGTAAATGCATACCATCGTGCCTTAGAGCTATCGCCTGGATTTATTCGAGCACGTTACAATCTCGGCATATCTTGTGTTAATCTGGGAGTGTATAAGTAAATATAATTTTTTTTTAATTGTTTTTTGTTTTTTTTATAATTTTAAAATATGAAGGAAATTGCCTCATATCAATAAAATTATATGATATAGAGAAGCAGGTGAACATCTTTTGACAGCCTTAAATCAACAAGCTGCAGGAAGAGGTCCACAGGCCAACACTGTATCTCCTAAAGCAATGTCAAACACAATATGGTCTACATTAAGATTAGTTATATCATTGATGCATAAATATGAATTGATGGAAGCTGTAGAAAACAGGTAATTTTGCAGTCATTTTATTTTTTACAATTAGATAATAACCTATTAGAAGGGATTTACAACAATAATTCAAAATATGTTATTCTCTTTTTTTCAGAGATCTGTCTAAGTTAAATAAGGAATTTGAAATCATATAAATGAATGCAAATGATTTATCAAATCAAACAATCTGAAAATGAATTACACAATATGATTCATTTTTATATAAATTATTTTGTAGAGGTGAGAAATGAAAAAAATGTTTTTTCCAATATACTTTAGTAAAATATACATATAATTAGCAAAAATAAAATCTGAAATATTTTAAATAATTAAGAACAAAAAATATGCAAATATAAAAGATATATTCAAAAATATGCAAATATAAATGATATTATTGAACTTTGTCTCACATATTGATTTTTTGACCAGTTCAAATAAATATCCATTTTAATTATTTTTAGTTTATTCAATATAATTGAAATAATTCAATATAATTGAAATAATAGCTTTTTTTGATATCATGTGTATAAAATATAAAAAATTAAGAAAACTAATAATTGAAATAATATAGAAACTATTTATTATTTTAACAATATAATTATGAACACATTTGATAATATTAGGGGACAATTATATATACACACACACACACACAAAGTGAACCACAATGTTATAAGCTTATAAATCCACAATTAAAAATCCAAAAATATGTTTTCAAAAAATCTTTTTAATTATGTTAAGTTCAGGTTTCTTTAAAACAGATGGAAAGTAACTTTAAAATTTCAAATGGAACATTCTATAATTACATATTTGGATTCAAGAGGAAAAAAAATTTTACCCACAACATTGATTTGGGAAACGTTTTTATCAAAAGTTATATGTGTGTGTATTTTTATGCTTATTGTTATTGTTATTTATTTATATATCAGATTACCGTAATATTAACAAAAAATATAAATTTTAAAATATAATTTTTTTTATATTAACAGATCTATTAATGATTATTAATAACTATTGATTATCTTGTTAAGGATTGCAAAAGATATAAATAAAATATAAAAGAACAATTGCTGAATATTATGTATTTTTTAAATTTTATAATGAATTATAAATATTATTGATCAATTCTAACATAATTAGATTTACAATAAAGAAGAAATCATTCCTAAAGGCACATCAAAGTTACATATTCTGTAACACTTAAAAATTGATTACATAAAACTATTCATTAGGATCAACAGATTGATAAAAACTATTTTAATAAAATTCATCTTGCTAAAGACATATCTGTCCCAGAAGCAGAACAAATTTGATAATTATGAAAAATCTTGATACAATGCTATAATAGTTCTGTGTGCATAGTATAGTTCAAACATTTATATAATTACTTCTACATGCAATTAATTATAATATAATTACAGTAATCTTTTTAATTTTGGTTTTCATCCACATGTATTTTTATAAGCATTAATATCGCACTGTTTTCATATCATAATAGATTATAGGTAATAGATAATAACGCACACATTTATATATAACTTAACAACTTTGTGCGCGCATCTATGTTTACTCAAGCATAGTGTGTTTGAGTGCCTTTGGTGCTCAACACACTTTGCTATGATAATGAAGGTAATTTTCCTTTTGCTAGACTTTTTTTATTCTCTTCCTCATAAAATTAAAATCAACAAGATATAATTAATATATTCCGTAAATTTTACTTTTTGTAGAAGTAATATGTTTCAAATATTATTAGTTTACATTAATATTTGTCAAATTTGTATATTGAAATTATTGCACCTCTGGAACAGATTCTTTTTATATCTTTAGTCACAATATATCTATATAAAACACGATTCAACAATTAATTATAGACAAATTCTTTTTCTAGTATTTGTTTCCGAGCTTTTCTTTTTATAATTAATGACAATTATTCATTATTAAAAATGAGTGCGTTAGCACAACTATTAACTAACGAACATTAGCTTATGTGGCTACATTGATCAGGAACATATGTCTGAAACATTTGTAGAAATAGTTAATTTGCGATTATAAGTGCACATAAAGTAGTCTTTCGTAATATAATTGTTAAAACGTGATATTGGAATTTATATTTGTAATTCCTCAATCATTTTTTTGACTAGAAATTAGCTAATAAATATTTAATGAATATTCCTATCTTCACAACTTTAGAGTTGTTAAAAGTTGTTGCCCAGTTTCCATTATCAACGATTTTACGTGATCCGCGTGCATTATTTGATTGCACATTTCGGTGCATCGTTGAAACGTTGCCATGTCATCTCGAGGCAAGACGCGATGAAGACTTTTCATAGGTAACGTATGCGGCAAATAATTCAAGATCTCTATAAATTTGAGAAAAAAGATTATTTTATTATACATATATATTATTTACATATATTAACTTACCCTTCATAATCTGTGTATACAAGAGCTGTAATTCTTGTTGCATCATTGAAGCAGCAATTTTATCCTGTGTTAATTCGATAAGATATTTCCATTCAGTATCTTTTGTATATTTATCCTGAAATAGAAAAACAATTAAATATTCGGGCAAGATTCACATTTGAATCTAGAGTATTATGTATATCATAAATACCTTTGCATATTGTACTATAGCCTGTGGACAATTATCCATCAGAATTGTCGTTACTTCTTCTGTATTCTGAATGCATAAAGTCTTGAGAGATAAGCTTCCATCAATGTTTTGCGTTTCAAGGAATTGCTTGACTTCGTGCAAACATTCAACTGGTAAAAATTCACACGACAATACAGATTGCAGCTTAAACAATTCTTTAGGTATAATCTTTTCGCTTTCGGATGCATTATTAAGATTTGTCAAATCTTTAAAGTCGTTCATGTTTAAAATTTTCTGATAATCTTTAGCATATGGTGGCATTTTATTCAAATAGCTGGGTCGATACTTGGCGAACATAAAGTACTCCTTATCGTTCTTCTCCTCATCATCTTGGAAATCAGTTTTATATACTTTTGTTTGAGTTAATTTACCTAGATATGATCGCACTAACAATTTGAATGCTTCGACGAGAGCAAAGTCTGAGCGTATCTGATTTTTATTTACAACTGATGGCCACTCAATCATAGACTTCGAGCTGAAATAATCATGTAGATATTTTTCGAGAAAAACTTGCAATGTAGCAGCCGCATTGTGTCCGTCTCTTCCAACTCGTGACGGTAAATATTCCAGGAATACTTGTATGATTTGATGCAACGATAACGCACCTTCATCTTCTATTATCTGTATGAGGATATCCGCGAAAGTGGTATTTTTTATAAGCATCAATGTACCAGCAAAGTCCGAGAAAGTGGGGATCATAGGACTTCTTTTTTTCATTGCAGTTATATCGAACAGCAATTCCCAACGTGCCAGGATGATCTGCTTAATACATTGCACAGAAACTGGTTCCAGCACCTTCTCCGCTTGTTCCTGCTTGTCCGCTTGGATGTATAAGAGTGCCAGGGCAAGTTTGACAGTGTCATCGGTCTCGTGTGTTAGCAGAAGATTGATTAATTTCTCAGTAGCGTATTCCCTCAGTACAGGACTGCTGAAAATCAGTTTCAACAAATCTTCCTTCTCCAGCTTACAAATGATCTCTATAATATTATACCCTTGGAAGAGCGCATCCGCCTCGGGTCCGTTCTTCATCGTAAAAAGCGCATCCGTCAAGAACGTTAAGAGTCCTGGCGCGTCCTGACTACACTTTCTAGATAATACTTCCGAAGGCTTCAATCCAGACATCTTGTAGTAAGGAATACACAAATCCCAATCCGATTCAATCTCCGATCGTATGTAGTAATCTGCGAGCAACGCACAAGATTGATTATAGAGATTTTTCAATTTAAGATCATTTTTATGCATTGTGTCATCGAGTTCTTCATTATCCGGATCGTTAGATATATCTTTCGCCAAGCGTATCAAGGTATGTGCTTCTCCCAGCAAATGTCGATAAGTACTTGGACTGGAGGATTTATGATTTTTTGCCGCATTCAAGATGTCGAAATATATGTTCTCGAGTTTAGGTAGATTTAGAGAGTACATGGTCCAAGAATTATCAGCTTTAGCCAACAACACTATGTAAGTTTTTGTATGCAATAGTTTTTGTATTCCTAGAAACGGCCTCAAACCGATTAGACTTACCGGTTCAGTAATACTGGGGCAAGTTACTCTAACGCCGTCCATGCAGTTTGAAAGTTTTGCAATATGATGAGAAAGACGTAATGTATAGGACTCCAGACCAGCCTCGGTCAATACATGAAGTATTGTATGTTCCAATGCTACATGATGAACAGGTGCAGTGAATGGATAAGTAGTCAAACACGTCGCGTCCAGGGAATTATTGCTTGTTGCTGAAAAGTGATACAAGTATCCCTCCTGTGTAGTGCAAACGAAGCAACTTACACCCTGCAAATATCTGTACTTGTCAGATTTCAGCATAGATTTCTTCACGCCAGTAACGTTACATTCTCTCTTCATGTATAATGGTTTCAATACCAGGCATCTAAAGATATCTAAAATTCCATCTATCTTGACATTATTATTGCCAGCATTGATTTTCAGACATAACAAATTTTTTATTATATAATTTTCAGACCAACCTATGTCAGGCGAAGTTGTCTTGATGAAGATTCTTATGTCTGCTGAATTTAGGATAAAGGGACTGAGAGCATGACCTGGTCCAGCTCTTTCTGAACTTATTAATGGTAAATTCACTGTAAGTGGTTGCGAAGTGGGATCAATTATTCCATGCGTAATTAGTCTATGCATTTCATCTTTTTCGTTGCATATTAAGTGCTCCCAGTCTATATAATTTCTATCGTTACTTGATTTTGTTTTGTTGAAGTCAGCGATTTCCAATTTATACCATGCACTTCCTTTTGTGCCCTTGTGCTTTTTATCTTTGGATTTTAGATTAGTTATCACTGTCTCATTATTTTCATATGTCGTGTGTTGGTAATCTTGATCTATAGATTTGTGTTTTGTATTTGTTCCTTGCGACATATCTTCATTCCCAAGGCTATTACTATTTTCTACTAGAGATGAATCTGTGGATATGGATGTCTTATCGACGGAAGAGGAATTTGTAGAAGCTAAAGAGCTAAGTTGGTCAATATCTTCGTACATTGAATTTGTGAGACGAAAAACGGACAAATTTACATTATCCATAATTGCTATAAAATCTTCTACAATTTCCATGTGTGTCGGTGCGAACGAAAATCCCAAGGACCATGGTCTAGATTCAAAATCTATAAATTTCATTTTTGATACTTGTTGCGTTTCAATCTTGAACTCGTGTAAAACAGCAGTGTTTCCTGAGGCTACTAATAAGTTACCGGTGCTCTGACAGCAGGCGATCAATGTAGGTTGTATATTTAGAGGTAATTCTATCATCTCCAAGCTATTCAAGGGTCGATTCAAACTCGGAGTAACGCGTCCGGCGATTCTGGCTCGCATCGGCTGACTCTGGTCCTTCACCGTAGCCCAGTTCACGTAAATTCTTACAAAATTAGAAGTGATTTTATTCGCATGATTATTGCTCACAGTGTCTCTGAGATATTTTGATTCCAGTGTCACGATGTAATCTCCCTTAGCGCAATGTACCATTTGATTGATCATGTCTACTGTGGGGAAAACAGTGCGCAATTTGACATCCGAATTCATCAGTTCCCACACTTCCACACAATGCGTAGATAATGCCAGCAGAAGCATCTCTCGCCTCTGGCTGGTGGCCGTGCACGTTGCTGTGGGCTCCTCGATCTGGGTGACATTTTGCCCCAGGAAATTGTGCACTGTTATCACACGCACCATATTTGCTATACTTTTTATGCTATATTTATGTAGCGTAACACAACATTATTATAACTATATTTTTATACTTTCATTAGAGTGTTTTCGCTTCGTTGACAATTACATGTAAGCGTCATTACTGATTATTGATTACCGAGAGTATCGCATGCACATAAATATTAATAAAATGACTTAATGCCCGCAGGCTCCACGAGAAAGCGACAATTCTTTGGATGCTCTTCCGTAAAGCCTCGGACTAGCGAAGCCGCAGGTGCGTCATTCACTGACATTCCCGCAAGCGTGCATGTCACTGCAAATCAGCGTAAATACGACACTAGGAGAATAAGTGAATCGCATCAATGAGCACGACTACGTCGCTCGCACGACGCGTTTCCAGCAATCGGCATCATGCTCGAAATTTGTCTCGTTTTTAGGATTCGTAAGGTGTAATTTGAACAAATATTAGAAAGAAGAGAGACTTGAGATGCAGTTCGTTTGACATTGCACGGCATAATGCACTTGCGCGGAACGGGCTTGACAAGTCAGGTGTCAGGTTAAGCTGGTCCGCGCGCGATGAGTCAAACGTCAAATTATCCTTCGAGTAATACGTATATCGTTGACATAATTCCGGGTAAATGCGCACTCGAATATAATTAAATGTTGAAAAATAAAATTAATATATATTATATTTAAAATGAAATGTATATAATCAAGAGTTATATATGAAAGACAAAGAAAGAACAGAATTCGTTAAATATACATCTGAAAAGAAATATGCTACGCCAATGAATGGGCAACAAACATGCATGCTACGCCAATCGAATAACTGTAGAATGTCCGCAGTCATATGATAACAAAGGTAACTACGAAAATATCGAACTTATTTTATAAATATATAAGAAAAAAAATTATAAAAATTAACATTGTTTATAATTTTGAATTTGCATAAAAAAAGGAATAAATACAAACTTCGCAGATATTTATCTGCAAGCTTTCAGGTGGAATACACTGATCAATGTTCAAGTGACTGTGAAAAAAGGTGTGAGAGATTAGATATCACGCTATTACTGATATCAGCTATCAGCATTGTTGAGAAGTTTGAAGTGAGTGTTCATTGCATCTACCCAGCTGACACTTGCACTGTTGTGTTTCTGAGCATATTACCATTGTTTAACAATCATGGCATTACCATCGACATTGGAAACATTATTTAAGTATGTTTTGTGCCTTATATTTTAATTTTATATGAATGCATATATTTGCTAAGAGAGATTTTTGGATAGATTTAATTTTTGCCCTTAACTGTTATTTTTTTTCACATTTTTATAGATATATAGATGAACATAAGCAAGAATATATAAATAATTTGAAAGAAGCAGTAGCTATTAAATCTGTATCAGCATGGCCAGATCATAGAGATGAAATAATAAAAATGATGAAATGGGCAGAAGCCAAATTGAAAAATCTTGGAGCAACTACAGAATTAGTTGACATAGGCCAACAGACTCTTTCTGATGATAGCAAAATTCCGCTTCCTCCTGTACTACTTGGAGATCTTGGATCTGATCCAAAAAAGAAAACTGTACTTTTGTACGGACATTTGGATGTACAACCGGCACTAAAAGAAGATGGCTGGGATACCGAACCTTTTATTCTTATTGAAAAAGATGGAAAGCTTTTTGGACGAGGTAGTACCGATGACAAAGGGCCAGTTCTCTGTTGGATACATGCATTGCAAGCTTACAAAGCAAGTGGAATTGATATTCCTGTTAACCTCAAGGTATTTCTTAATAAGATATTTAAAAATATTCAACTTCAATATCAATTAATAGTTCTTTTGTTATTATCTTTGCATATATATACTAAGCCTTTAAAATTTTTGTATAGTTTGTTTTTGAAGGAATGGAAGAAAGTGGAAGTGAAGGTTTAGATGAGCTCCTTTGGGCAAAGAAAGACAGTTTCCTAAAGAATATAGATTATGTCTGCATATCTGATAACTATTGGCTGGGTACTAAAAAGCCATGTATTACTTATGGTCTGCGAGGTATCTGCTATTTCTTCATAGAAGTTACTTGTGCTGCCAAGGATTTGCATAGTGGTACTTTTGGTGGATGTGTACATGAAGCTATGGCAGATCTGATTTACTTAATGAATACTTTGGTTGATGTTAATGGCCATATTTTGGTAGATGGTATTTATGATGATGTAGCTAAAATAACTGAAGCTGAATTGGCCAGTTATAAAGATATAGATTTTGATGTGGGTGAATTTAAGGAAACAGTTGGAGCTAAGCAACTGTTACATAAAGAAGACAAGGTATATATATATTTATATACATATATATATATATATATATATATATATATATATATATATATATTTAGAAACATATTGGTATTTCAATTTGTATCTATTCCTGCAGATTCAGCTTTTGATGCATCGTTGGAGGCAACCCAGTTTATCCCTTCATGGAATACAGGGTGCTTTCAGTGAATCAGGAGCGAAAACTGTTATTCCGAGCAAAGTTATTGGCAAATTTTCAATCAGGATAGTACCTCATATGACTCCAGATAAAACAACCGAGAAAATAATCGCATATATCAATAAAAAATGGCAAGCCAGGGGTAGTCCAAACATCATAAATGTAAACATGTATCACGGTGGGAAACCATGGACCGAGAATCCTGAACACCCGAATTACATGGCCGGTCGAAGAGCTACTCAACATGTTTACAAAGTAGAGCCCGATCTCTCTCGTGAAGGTGGATCAATTCCAGTTACTCTCACATTCCAGGAAGTTACTGGTAAAAATGTATTGCTCCTACCAGTTGGACAAGGCGATGATGGTGCGCATTCTCAAAACGAAAAATTGAACGTACATAACTACATCCAAGGAGTAAGTATAATTGAATTAGCGCAATTTTTAAAAATCTACTAGTTCTGAATATTTTCATTTTAAAATTATAATTAATGTCTTTATTTGCAGACAAAACTACTTGGAGCTTACTTATATGAGGTTGCTCAAGTGTAATACTTTGTTGTTGAAGTTTATTTGTCAACGATATAAGTTATATGGCATTTCATATTACAAATATATATTCAGACAGTCTGACGTTCAGATGTCTGTAAATTTTTAATTATAAGTGCAAAACACTGAATTATAATGAATTTTTTAATGACCTTTTTTCTTTATAGAAATTTTTTCTTAAAGATATTATTTTGTAAAGGTTTTACATAAAAAATGTTTAAAGCTAACAAGATATTCTTAGCAAAAAAAATATACATATATATATTTCTAAAACAAATTGTTCTCTTATATAAAATATTTTATATATCACTTCTTAATCTTTAATACCCAAGCTGGTTGTCCTCTATGTGCATTAGCAGGTAAATATATTTCTAATTTATCATCGGATTGTTTCCACTAAAATTTACATAAAATTATTTTATTACATTCTTTATAAAAACTGGACAAAAGCAAAAACATACTTACAGAAATAATCGATGAATGGCCAAGTAATTGTATTTGGAAATTCTTTGAAGTTTTAAGCGAACCTAACAATAAAATATCATTTTCTGGCCATTCTAAAATTGAGGCATATAGTTGTTTTTCATCTTTACTTTGTGTGTACCAAGTGCTTTCTGTTAAGGTGTCATTCTGTACAGTCCAAGGCTTAGTATTGTAAATAGCTTCTCCATTAACTGCTAGCCAAGCACCTAGCAAAAAAAAAGTTTATATATCATAAGATTATCTAAAGATCAATATGATGTATGTAATTAATAATGAAAAATATGATAAGATACAGCAGATGCATATTTACCCATTCCATGCAGTCTTTCTTCAAATATTGGTGAGATGATCCCATCTTTTGTTGGTCCAACGTTCATCAATAAGTTTCCACCACAGCTTACAGTGATTATTAATTCTTTCACTAATTCTGCCAATGTTAAATATTCGGATAAAACAGCGTTTCTACGAAATCCCCAAGATTTTTTATCAATAGTCATACAGTTTTCCCATTTGTGTGGAAGAAGTACACCTAAAAAGAGCAAAATCTTATTAATTAAAAAAAATATATTTAATTAACTTTAATTTAATAATATCTTTTAATATTTTTTTTTTGGTACTATATAATTTTAAATTTTACTTACCAGGGTTAAAACGATCAGTACATGTAAAGAAACCACCATGATGGCATGGCATATTGCTGCCCCACCTGTCATTCACCACAACTGTGTCCTTCACAGGACTTTCATTGTATAACCATGCTAAAAATTCCTTTGATTTCCAATAAGAATCTGATGCTTCCCAATCTCCATCGGACCAAACTACTTCTGGTTTGTAAGTTTCTATTAACTCTTGTAACTCTGGTATTATTTTTTGAGTTACAAATGTATCTGTTGTAAAATTATTTTTTTTATCTGTTAAATAAAGAGGATTATACCATTCATACATAGAATGGTACAAGCCAAATTTTATATTTGTGTCATGTCGAATAGCTTCTGCTAGTTCACCTGTTTTCATCAGAAAAAATATATAAGATTTTTATATATTTAATATAACAAATTTGATTATATTTTTTGTAAATATCTATTATCTTTTATTTTACATCTATATTACCAATAAGATCCTTTCTAGGTCCCACATCCATAGAATTCCAACTAAATGAATATCTTGATGGCCATAGTGTATATCCTTCATGATGCTTGCTTGTCAGTACAACATATTTTGCACCAGATGCTTTAAATAATTCAGCCCACTCAGATGCATTGAAGAATTCAGCAGTAAAATCACGTGCAAAATCTTGATAGGTAAAATTTGGAGGATATCTTTGTCTCATAAAATCATGATATTTCGTACTTGTAGTCTCCTCTGTGCAATATTATACAATAAATATGCATAAGAAATATAGTATAATATAATATATAAGTATTAATATCATATATATATATATATATATATATATATATATATATAATATTGAATATATAAAAATTATAAACGCATTCAACCTTTCCAATTGTTCCAAAACCATTCAGAGCCAAAACTAGGTACACTGAATACACCCCAATGAATAAATATTCCAAATTTTGCTTCATCATACCAAGGTGGAAGTGGTCGACTATCTAGACTAGACCAAGTTGGAGCATATTTGGATGCTTTTGTCAAAAGCACAAAATTGATCTCATCTTTTTCCGCTATCACATTAAAGTATGCCTCCACTGATATACAAAGAATCAGCAAAGCGCACAAAATATGTACAAACAGCATCATCCTATCAACAAAAGACTTGTAATGAAAATAGTGGACATCAATGTATCATGTGTCTTTTATATCATTGGTATATTATTTTGAGATTAGATTAGATCAACGATATATTTTTGTAGACAAAGATCACATAAACTGTTTGTAATTTATATATATAACTTATATGTACACTTTTACTAAGATATGTTATTTTATATAATCGTTGAAGATTAGAATGTTTTTTTATTATTAATTTTAGAACATATTTATGCAAATATATCAGTTTTCGATCTTTGATATTTGAATTATGAAAAATATAAAAATTTACAGTAGTATATAATATAAATAAAACTTTCTCTCCAATTTTGAAAAATTTATATATTTCAAATTGATAATTGTGCAAATCTTATAATCAATAAGTTTTATTCTCATATAATTAAAAAAAAAATAAGCTAACATTTTTATTTCATAATATTGCATATAATGCAAATATTATCTCTATATCAATTACATTATCTTTTATCAGTCTGACAGATGATCACATGTTCAAGGCTCCCTACTTTTTCATTCTCATTTCACTCTATTTTTGGTATTTATCTGTATATCTAATGCATGCATTTATATACATATAATTAAAAAATCACTTGAGATGTAATCTAGTATAGAGATATAGATAAAATAAAGTTGTTTATAAAGTTGTTTGCTATATCTATTATTTATGCTAAAAGAGTATGATATATTATTACATTCTATAGAATTTTTTTCTCCTCTTCAGATAAATATCTATCTTGTGTTGCGACACATTTTTTAGCATTCTTTCTAATTCCATATATGTATCACATTATATTCTTTTATATTTGGAGACATATCTGTAAATGTCCAACAATTACACGTAGGCGAGAAATGACAGAAGGAGAAATAGATACATGCATATGTATATTGTGGGTGTCTGAAAAATAACTATACATTTATTTTATATATTAAAAAAGAAAAAACATCAAACATTATTTTAGCACAAATTAGTCTTCTTTTTACAAAAGATATGGTCTTCATGAATATGCAAACGAGCTTTAACTCGTCTTAATCTTGTTATCAAAAACTATTCTTATTGTCAATTCTCTTGGCGATATGCTTCTGCTTAGAAGAAAGAGAATTAAAGAAATAGTGCTTGATAAATGTATCTTCTAATATTTGTGAAATATAAGCGTACAGTTACTTTCCGAACACCGTGTATTATAACATTTTTCATGACCAATCGTATCGTGCGAAATATTCGCGCAACAATCCTATTTCGTGACGATGTATCGCGCGATTCGAGAACGAGATTTGACGTGACTTGACGTTTTGTTTGTCATGAAAATAGGATCGCATGAATTTAAATCAAAAAGTCTTTCTCGGCAGGGGAAACTCGTTAATAAATAGATATTTTTACCGGCGTTTCGAAGCAGAACTTCCTTCTGTCTCGCTCTTTCGAAGTATCATAATTTAATATGGCTTGGGTACCCTTAGAATCGAATTCAGAGGTGAGCGATCTTTTTGTCAAATTGTAACGAATGTTCCTCTTCGGATTTTATACGAACGTGTTTTCTGTTTTAGGTTATGACGAAGGTAAGCGCATCACGTTCAATCGATTAATCTTGTTATTTCCTCGACATCTCCAGTTTTGCGTACGATGATTCATGTTTCTCAATTAATGGTGGAAGAAGGTCGATTCGATTTCTTTTTTCGATGCAATTCTAAAATTTGTAAAATTTAGTATATGTATATATAAAACATCTATTTTTGTAGTTCCTCTACAAGTTGGGTGTTCCAAAGAAATGGGCGATCGTGGATGTATATAGTTTCGACTCTGACTTGTTGGCGATTATCCCTAGGCCTGTTCTTGCTGTTATGCTGCTTTATCCAGTTCCCGCAAAGGTATATACGCTAGAATAGATCAAAAAATAAGAGTCTCTACTTTGTTACAACTTTTATTTACAATTTGGACTTATCGTGTTAAAATAATATGTAATATAATCTTTGAGAAGATTCATGGATTGCCCTCTTGGCATAAGTTTAAAGATTCCCTCTTGGTGAAAATCTGACTCTTGATATTTAAGTCATTTTTGAATAGCATTCTGTACTGTATTATCAAGGAAACAATTCTTGTAAATTTTTCTCATGATAATGTCAGATTTTAATTTAAACATCAAATTCAGAAACTTTTGTAATCATTCGATTTAAAAATTATGGATCTCTACAGTTTGTATTTAATTCTTTTCAATTTTGATTTGTTTGGGCTGTTGAAGAAATATTTTGGAGGAAGATGATAATAATAATAGTATTCCAAATAATTCCAAATAATAGTATATAAATAAACAGACTATTATATATATATATAAATAAACAAACTACAATAAACAGACTAGATATTATTATAAAAATGATTTAAACATCAAGAGCTAGAGTTTTATCGAGAAGAAATTTTAAAACTCATGCTACAAGTGTATTAATCTTCTGGAGTGTAAGACAAGTGTATTAATCTTTTGGAAAATTATATTAAAAAGTAATTATTAGCTTATATTTTAACACAATAAGTCCATTTTATGCATAAGTGGTAAATAAACGTCATAATAAAATAGGGAATATCATTTTTGGACATATTTTAATACATATACTAAAACACTGACTTTGATAAAATTAATTTTGTCTTGTTCTTAGACTGAAAAGACCGAGGAAGGAAAGGAAGAAGAAGAAGTTAAGGACAGCAAAAGTGATGCTCCAGATTCTATTTACCATATGAAGCAATGTATTTCAAATGCATGTGGAACAATTGCGTTACTTCATAGTGTGGCCAATAATTTGGATGTGTGAGCACTTATTCATCAATTATATATAATCAAATTCACAAGTCACATATATACGTAAATGGAAATGTGTATATATTCTTTTTTTTTTATAGGATACAATTGGAGGATGGGTTTCTCAAGACATTTTTGGAACAAACGAAAGGACTCTCGTACGCTGAACGTGGGGAACGTCTAGAAAATGCACAAGAAATTATTGATACTCACATGGAATCTGCCCAGGAAGGACAAACTGAGGTACTTTGCCACTTTGTAGTTGAAAGTAATTATTGCCTCTTAAGTCGTGAATTATAAGTATACATATTTGTTTTTCTCTTTAGGCGCCAACTGAAGATATGGAAGTGTATCACCATTTTGTTGCATTTGTACATAAAGACGGTTCTCTGTATGAACTAGGTATATATATGATCTATATTGACTTTATGTTTTGGTTAAAATTTTAATAATAATAATATTGGAGAGCGATTTTATTCGCCTGCGGCATTTAAACTGATTTGGTCACAAATAGATAAATTCCATCAGTCCTTTTAATCAGAAATATATAAAATGAAACTTGATATTACCAATTATTGAGCAACAATTTCAGCATGGAGCTAACCGTCACCTTACTTAAAATGTGTTATAATAACAAAAATTTTTTAGATGGTCGGAAACCTATTCCTATCAATCACGGTCCGACTACGCCCGAAACACTGTTGGACGATGCTGCTCGTGTATGTAAGGAATACATGGAACGCGATCCGACCGAGGTGCGTTTCACAGCGATCGCCCTTACTGCCAGTGAATAAATGCCATCTCTAAATGCATTCGCCTTTAAGCTAACTTAAGAAAAATTCAAATAATTTATTTACATGTTACAATGTTATACATATTTCGCTTCGGCAACGCATTTATTTTCAGTTTTGCCAGCTTTCTCGACAACATGTAGCACGTCAATGAAAGAAATTTATATATGCAATTGTTTATTGCACCGTTTTTATTGAAAGAATCCTACAATTGAAACTTTTAATATATTTTCTCCCATATGTAATTTTTATATCAGAATTAATAATATAGAAAGTAACATGTATAATTTTTGACCGGAAAAAAATCAGAAAATACAAAGTGACATGTGTACGAGATGCTATATATGTGTACACAAAGATCTCATTTAAAACAAACTTCAAATACTGTTGGTCAAGGTCACTGAGCTTTGCATAACAAACTGAACGACTGCCAAAACGAGTTTCAATGTGCAAGTTGGAATTGATTATAAATTAGCATACATCTCATTTGGCATGGATTTAATATGCTAATATTTATTAGCATTTGCATCTTATTATTATCACTTTATATATCTCGCATACATTTTTGTTTTCATTAATAAAATTTCGACAAATAATATTTCACAAATCACGTATTTACCACGTTGAAATAATTGAATTATGCAGTTGGTAAAGATAAAGATTAACATAAAGATATAGATTAACATAAAGTAAAGATTATCAGTCGAGACAAGTTAATTAATATTACAACAAATAATTTCAAATATTTAATTTATAAGAGAAAAATACTCGTAAATTACTACGGAAACGGCTTAAAATAATCGAATTTCTGTTTTAAAATTCTAAAAAAAATTTTACTTTTTTATTTTACCGTTTATATATATTATTATTTAATTAATAATAAATATATATCGTTTAACATAAACAGAAACAATCTGAGAAATTGTTTCTCTTTGGTGATATTAATTATTTTGATGGAATAATATATCTTTTGCATAATATTTATTTATAAAAGATAGTATAGTTGATTGGAATTATTCATGTTGCAATTTCATAAATATAGCGATATGTGCACTTTTCATTATGATTAATTCAAATATTTGTTGATTGAGGATAATTCGCGTTTCTAATAAATAAAAATAATTTTTGAATATTTAATTATTTAATATACTTATATTTTTTAAAAACAAATTTAATTAAAATTACGTTTATCGAAAAATTTAAAAATATTTATTTTCCTTAATTGGAAATAACTAGGAGAATATAATAAATTAACACATCTGTTTTGCATAAATGTTCGTTTATAATTAATTTTTACAGCATTCCATTATTTTTCAAGAGAGTATATTAAATTTTTATTATATGCAAAAATTGTGTTATTGTATTATATAATATATTATATTGCACTATCATTGCAAAAACACAAACGGTCACTGACCAGCCAGCGAAAGTTATTTTGAATCCTCTTCCAAGAGATTATACATCTTGGCACGACTTTCAAAATAGTGACTTTAAAATATAAAATTAAATTATTCCCTCTCCAGTAACGCATACCGTAATATTATTCCAAAATAGAGAATGCTATTTGTAAACTTGTCTATAAAGACGCACAATAATGATAAAGATATTCTTCATAAAAATTTAGAATTCTTTATTTATATTATTTATATATATTTTTTACTTTTTATAATAATATATTATAAATGTGTGCTATGCAATTTAACGTGCACGGACAAAAAATAATTCCAAATTTTATTTTTTACTGGGATCTTTTCGTAGAAAAAACTAAAATAATTATTTCGAGCCAATCCTCTGATAAACCAAATGGTACAATCTTTAGAATTATTTATTACGTATTATTTGGAAGTATTGTGTCAAAGATATACATATCTCTCTCGAGATATTATGCGTCATTCTAGTGGAAAATTTCACCATCGACTATGTGGACTGGACCGGTTAGCATTGAGGACCGGTTATATTCTAACAAATAAGTTATGCGAAATATTATAAATTACTATGTTGTAGAAACCATAACGTTTACTGCATTAATAGTAAAATCATTATGTATTTTATTTTTCGGAGTTCTTTGATCTTGATGAAGATAATGCTCAACAAGCGTATAAGCCCATTTCATAAATTTCAAATTTGATTGTGTTATAATCTATAAAGACGGTTAAAATAACGGTTAAAATCTTAGTGAGATAAAAAAAAATCGCTCGAATCGTTGAAATACAATTAATAAATAATGATTTTGAATAATGAATATTTTGAATAATGAATATTTAATGAATAATGATTTTGAAAATTCGATTTCTGTAGAAAAAATATTGCAACGAAAAATATCTTATTATTTAGTAAAATATACATTAAATGTTCGATATTCTTTTTTAAATTAATAACGATCTTCGCAAGAAATTTATAGAGCGAAAAGAAGGAAAAATATATTTATAATATTTTTAAGTTTCATAGAAAGTAGCACATTATTTTATATTATAGTTTATGATAATTCAGAAAAATATTTGAGTCATTTCGAATTAGATAACAGACTTATCCACGTGTTACTTATTGAGTAACTTGTGCATTCGCATATCAACATTTCAAGGTGAAATCTACGATTGCGAAATAGTTTTTGTGCGGATTCTGCGTAGAATAGTTGTCTCAGTGGCTGATAAACTGATAAGCCATGAGAGAGCAGATTTATTAATCGTGCGATGGTATTATGCTTAGTAATGAAATCATTTATTATGGCAATTTAATAAAGCTTTCCGATTAACTGTAACGCGATATTTGTATTTCGTAAGAGATTTTGTAAATTTTGCGACGTAAGATTTAACGCAATTATGTTTATAAGAAAATCCTTTCAAAAAGTCAAGTATATATTCGTGCATACAGATCAACATCACATGCATTCATTTACGGCGGAATGTGTTTAAGGTCAACCCACGCATAAAATTGTATGTATGACCTCATTTTTGTATCTGTATTGTTAGATTAGAGGCAAGTTACTCATTGCTTGAATTCGCAAATTTGATATCGCTAGTTTGAATGTTACAACACTATATGCACTTCTTATCTTTCATATTGCATTTCTTTCACATCAGTTTTGTGTTCTTTCGGTTTTAGTTGCGGTTCATACACGTGCCTTGTGACTCGAATGTACTCTTACTTTTAGTGGACTAAGGGGAAAAATCTTCGTATCGGAGATACGCATCAATAGTGAGGCCGAATTTTCTCATTTTTTAAATATTACTTTAAACGTTTTTAATAGGTGCTTTCCATTTACATCAAAACTCAGATAAATCTCACTTCTGTCTTTCTTTAACATGAATGTTGAAGAAAGACAGAAGTGAGATTTATCTGAGTTTTGATGTAAATGGAAAGCACCTAATGTTACATCTTGAATTAATTACGTGTGTCGCTCGATCGAATCGTTAAATTCAACATCTTTCATTGCGAGTAGTGAACCTTTCAAAGGTTGAAAACAAAATTCGTTTTTCTGATCGATTACATTCGCGAAGTTCAAATTTTTTTTTATCATTGAAGCGAACGTATATAAGATGCTGTTATATATCAATCTTTGCAGATTGCAGACTATTGAAGATCTTTTTATACTTGTCTCAGACTCAAAATAAATGACAATATTCTTGCTTTGTTCCGACTCGTTAATCTTTAAGTGATTGCATTCACGAGAAAGTATAGGACTATTCATATATGCTTTCAAGCAATGTCTAATTTGCTCGCTTATAATCTTTCTTTAGCTCACTATAAGACTTTCTTCATTCATTTGTCCGTCTATTACACGCTAATAAATTTGCACATTCCTTTTTTAATATTTTTTATTAATTTTTTCAAAATTTAATTGTATAAAATGTGGAATTATTGTTTACGATTGAATCATTCATTATTTTTTTCATTTTTCATTTTGACGATTTTTTATCGTTTTTAATTACAATTTTGTCTTATTCAATTTGAGGAATACTTGAATGAATCTTTCATTGTTTCTTCCATGCATACTTTTTCAATAACACCTTTTTGCATCAACTCTGATAACTGATAACTTATCGGGAAAATTTACACAGTTAGTAGCTGAGAAATGGCTCGGGGTATTCCTATTAGGGGAGAGCTATTCGGACTAGTGGGATTGAGGTCAATTTTCGGTCCGTGACGAAACCGACACAGTCTCTGCTCTGGTGCCAAGAATAAAGGGACATACACGGAACGAGGCATTTTAGCACCGGGCGGTGAGTGAAGGAAGCCAGAAGGAAGTAGACAGCCTTCGGAGAGTGTTGCGGCGCGAATAGTACTACTTGATTTCGCTGACACCGTTTCAGTCGCGTGTAAGCAGCCGACCGTTGCACGTATCTGTAGGAAACGGCGACGGACACCATCCATGGGTTATCCGCGTCCCATTCTCTGGTTACGACTAATAAACTGACTAACGCGATTCCGAGAAGGTACGTTATATCTGTTTTCGTTGGCTTTCGATATGTATTTGACGTCTACATTAAACCGTCAGTTGTGTTGACCTTTCTTCGGCGCGTGTTAGGCCTCAGATTTATTATTATCGCGAACGATTCATAGTTTGTAACTATGAATAATGAATGAGTAAATTTCCTTGAAATCAATTTGACATGTATATGCACGGGGACAGTGCACTTCCAAGAATTCAATGCGTGATGTGCATAAAGATTAAAATCAAATTTTGACATATATCAATCTTGGCGCTTCAATTATATCGATACATTATGTAAGTAAATATTTTCATATTTACTTGTCATAACTGATAAGAGTAAATGCGATAATTTAGCAGTGACATTAGTTCATTAGTTCATTAGTTGTTTTGACAGGATTCGTATAGCTTTAGGTTGTTCGCTTTCAAAGCGAAATTGGAATTGTTGATATAATTTTTGCAAATATTGTAAAGTATATACTATCTTGATGACTAAACTTAATGTACGAGTTCATCGAACTGTATCGTTGCATGCAAATATTTTCATAAATAATATAATGAGAATTAAAAGTTTTCGATGACATTCAAACAATCGATTCTGCAGTTTTGTTATTGCATCAGCAATAATTTTAAATTTTAATTATATACTTATATTTTTTTATTGTACTATATTTTTATATTTTATTAATTATATATTTCATTTTGAAAGAATTTGCAAGAAACTAAATTATAATTTCTTTATGTTAAAATTACATCTATTCTATCTTATGTGGAAATATGAATCTTATTATTAATGATCATTTGCAAATATAATAATTATTGTATTCTGATTGTACGCGATTATTGTCCTCAATTTTTATTATTCATCCTTCAAGTTTTTATCACAAGATAACCGTGTAGCTTAGCGAAGGACGCTTTTTGTCTCAGACTTTGTTAACCACAAGTACGCATAATTTTTCGGAGCATTTTGCCAGCATTGAGCAAGAGACATCATTTTTTATGACAATATTTGTCATGCAAAGATAAACTTCTTTTGAGCGGTTAATATTTTTCCGCAAATAAATGTTCGTATCGAATTTTATTTTCAAAGTTCTTTTCACCAAGATCGTATTATTTGCAATTTTGTTCGGCGTAATACGATTTTCTGGCAAGTATCCATTATACGTAATGAGTTGTTAAGTTTAGCACCGAAATAAGATTTGATTACAAATACCACTCGATCCACTCGATAAGATTTATTACGCTTTTACCATTGAATGCGATTGAACAAGGATATTTGCCATCGTTTTAAAGCGCAAATAGGATTCTGTGTTCGAACGTCTCTTAGGCAATGCACCTGCATATCTTGGAATACATATCACGTGCATATCACATGATACGATTATTACGAATTACGCCAGTACACCTTTATAAATGTTGACACACGGAAAAAAGTGCCTTTTTTCGTGGAAACATATTTCAAGGATAGCAAGTGCAATAATTTAGATTGGCGATTGCGATCGCGCATCGAGGCAGGAAATAATGAAATCAACATATGACAACACGTATAATGGGAAAAAAATTTCCATTGAATAGAGATATCATTTCATCGTTTGCATTATTGAGGATTAGTTTGTGAAACATTTATTTGTCTTTATGTGAGATGGAAAGTTTTATTTTCTATTTGCATTTGATTATACATCTGATTTTTGATAAAAATAGGTCGGCCATTGGCTTATCGTGTAATGATATAGACTTATCACTGACTTATCATGTATCATATTTATACATAATATAATGCCGAATGTTTTGAAGTTGCTTCTATGAAAAGATTAGATATTAAAATGCAAAAAAATTGCTGTGCAATCGGTATGAATCGCTTAACGTTTTATAAGTGTATTATATCTTTTATAAAGATAATATTTATTTTTTACGCATCCTCTTTATCACCTTCCTCTTCCTCTCGTCAGCTTTTGTCTCATAAATTATCTTTACGATTCTCTCAAATTAGATGTATTACTATATTTGTCATATTTATTTTCGAATGCGTTTAGCTTTTAATAAAATTTTAAAATCTTGAAAACATTTTCGAAAATACTTATATACTCGGAATGCATTATTTTTCTTATTTTTTATTTGTCGTTATAAATAATTATCTAATCACGTTATTTTTCACAAGCTTAATAGAAATGCGATTACATTCACTAATCACCGATTAAATGTCGTAACTTTACGATATCTGATAAATTTTAAAAAATGCTGCTATTATTCGTGAGAAAGAATTTTTATAAGGAATCTTTTCTAAATCTTTGTTGCTCTTTCCGAAGTTTTTCCCCCATCCATCTTTTTGCAAAAACAGAAACGTTGAACATTATTGTCGCTTCAAAGGAATCTTGATTCGCGTCTAATAAAAGCACATGTAACTACTAATACATTTAAAGGAGAACCTCTATACATTTAAAGGTGAACTTCTATTTTGATAATGTAGCTAACGATAACATTGCCAAAAAAATGAACTTACATTTGTCAAAGGTGCTTCGCTTCCTCAAGTGAAAACATGTGACAGTTATCTCAGTTTTCGACTGTCTGATATATTATATCGTAGGATCATGAATTCGCAAACGACAATCGTGAATTTAATTTGATTGATAATTATATTTGATTAAAACTCGATAATCATATTACAATAATTTTTAATTTGCAATTGTCTTTATTATTATGATTTAAGAGAGCCAATTGATTGAATTGATATTTTACTTGTCTTAATAACGTTATTTTGTTCCACTTTGATCGACATAATCAAGTAATCGGCATGTCGAAAAACTTCTGACGAATTACGAGACCAATTACGACGATTGCATTAAGTTTACTAACTGAATAAGTACGTCGGCGGCATCAAATATGTATATATGAGATGAATGAAATAATATATATATAATTTCATTCATCTCATATATATACACCTTTGATATTATATGTATATCCTAGAAAAAAATACACTGTACGAAATTATCGATATTAGCATATTCATATATGCGACTTATTTGACTGTTATGTGTACTTTATTGAGCGCGATTACAACGTGCAGATATATAAATTACAATTTTAAATTCATTATTCTATATCGATGCCATGGCAAAAATTATTGACAATAACTTATAGTGAAATAGTCTAAAATTCGGAATCTTTATACAAATCTTTCCCTGAATTTTAATGTATAATATAAATATTTTGGTCAAACGAATCTTGAAAATATTTGCGATGCGCGTTTTTGCGTATTTGTGTGTAATTGTGTTTTTATGTTTATTCAAACAGGGAGAGATAAGTATAGAATTATTCCGGACATTTTATAGACTGTTTCATTGTAGTGTGATCAATAACTCTTTTAATACGACATCGGTATTGAATAACGAGTTTGTTATGTAAGTTATGATATAATAAGTAGCACTGAGAGAAAGAGAGATGTTTAATTGCAATTCTTTATGCACTGTATATTAATGTAAGAGAGCAGTATTGAAATAACCTGGCGAACAATTTTGTAATTACTCGCTGTTTTCCTATGTCAATCATCCTATGTTAATTGCGTTTTGTACAATATTTTGCTGTTATTATCTTCCATAAATAGCGCTTAATTACTGTTTTACAGATAAGGTGTATTTCGTAGATAATGATCGATTAAGTACTGCGCGTCGCAAGGTGTTATATATATGTGCTGTAAACCGTAAATAATTAGTATGTTGTTTCATTTGCGTCGATGTCAACCCCAACGCGCATATACTATATAATAATTTACATTAAGCTGAGTTGTGTGTCCTTGGAGGATTATCTCGATTAGACTCGTTTACACCATTAAAAGTAAATGGCTCAGGAAATGATTATCGTCATTTTACATGACGATTAATATATAAGGTCATTCTTTTTTATTTCTTGAAGAAAAAACGTCTTCCGCATTTACGAATCTCTTTCAAACAAGTTTAAAATATGTGGAAGCCTCGTGTCCGTTTAACAACGTAAAAATATGAATGTGAGTAAGATTAGATAGCATACAATTATTCCCGTCTTCGTCACTTTATCTGCCTAAAAAGTTTCCTATATTAGAGATATATAGGATAATTTCCCATTCGCCTCTGCTATCTTAAAAAAAAAAGAACAGAAATTGATAATGAACAGACTGTTTACTCGTGCAGATTGATTGAAACACGCGTTACAAGAATAAATCGCATGTTTTATTTTTGTGTAATTTATGTAATACAGTGCAAAATAGTGCAAAAAATTCAGGAGTAATACTATCTCAAATAAATAATTAGAAGTTTGATTGATTTATATTACATGCAAGGTATATATTCAAATCTTGTAAAAAATCTTGTTAAAAAGTTTTCAGAAAATTCTCTCATTTTCTAGGATATTTTTGTTTAAAATTCTAAATAAAGAAAAAAATTAAATTTAAAAAATGTTTTGATGCAATTTTCTAAAGTAAATTTTTTGTATGCATTTTATAATATTTTTCACTAATGCGAAAAAGAATAAAGTTAATATTTAAGTTTCAAGATAGATATGCAAATGAACCGATCAAAATGTAAATAATTTTCGTCAGATAAACATTTTTACTTTTCTATCACTAAAAATTATAATAAAGAATATTGCATACTCGATGTTTGTTAAGATATTGAATATATAAACAGAGATGTAATACTTTTTATAATAATAAATAAATATAATATATATATAATTTACAATTTGACATATCAGCAGATAGTAATCCCAACTATTTACAATATAAGAGCAAGATTATCAGAGCGAATTTCTTTAAAAGTTTTCTGAAAAATCTGAAAAAAAATAATTTTATGAGAATTATTTTCTGATTTTTCCAGGTACAAAAGAAATTCCTGAGAATTTCAGGTTTTCCAGAAACTAAACACTCTAATAAAATATCAAGCGATCATTTAAAGAAAGATAGGAACTTATTGAGGAAATTAATGTGACAATTTTTATACTTATATATTACTCTTAGTCATGATTCTGTTAGTTAAGACAGATTGTTACATTTCACATCTTATACACATGTTTTCTTCTCTTTTCAATCGATATTTCAACATGTGTATCGATCTCTGTCACGGAAAAATATTGCGCACGCTATGGTTAATTAAGAAATCAATTAATAAAGAGACTTACAGAAGGACAGTTCGTGCGTTTAATTGGCGAACGACAATACGTTGTTAATAATGGAATAATACTGAAGAAGTTGAGATAGTCTTCGATCTATGCTTATTATTTTTATATATTCAGTATAATTTTTCCTTAATATTCGCGCATCATGAGTGTTGGTTACTCGATAAATATATATATATAAATAACATTTTTAATTAATATAAATAAAAATAATATTAATTAATATATATAGTTAATAAGAAATTAATTATAATAAAATAGTAATTTTATTTTGCTTTGAAATAAGTATTAAATATATATATAGAGTTTCTCGAATAATTCAACTGTCACAATATGTCAGTATTTAAAAACAAAGCATGCAAATCGAATATACATGGGTAAATCTCCATGTATTAAGGCAATTTCGAAAATCCAAAAAATTCGATTTTTTTGCTATCGAGCAATTTTCGTGTAAAAATAATTTTACTTAAATGAAAATAATAAATTGCATCTAAAAATTATGTTTAGAAAAGCTTATCATTGTGAAGTAAGAAATATCGCTACATAGTATTTCTTTTGCAAGATCATTTTATTGTTTCATATACATACTTGGCGAGACATTACCGCGTCTCTTGACCACGTGTTTCATTCATCATGTGTCGTAATTTTGTCTAGACGGTTGGATAAAGGATTTTCGTCATGACATCTATTTGTAACGCACATTGTCATTACAGAAAAATATGCATTTGAAATTTATACGCGTACAGTATGTATTACATATATATGTAATACAAACATATACTACATATATAATTACATATACTACATATATAATTACATAATACTTATTATATTTCAGTTATGGCATGTTCACATTAATTTTTAAACGTGTTTTCACTGTCATTTTTTAATGTTTTAGATGGAATTGAACAGCAATCCTGCGATTTCTGCAAAGAACAACTCCATTCATGACGACGAGACAACATTTAAGCAATCACTTGGGTATATATATTTATAAAAACATATAAAATAGTAAATAATCAACACCTATAATAATAAATATAATAGTAAATGAAGTAATAATAATAAAAGTAAATAATGTTTCCATTAATACTTTTTAATTAATAAGATATTATAATTATTTCTTAAATGTAATTTCATCTGATTTCACTATTCATTTTGCGTATGTCATTCTTTTGATTAGTCTTCATTTTTTTAAATAAAAATATTTTTGAATGACATTAAATAATGAGTGAAAAGGAAAAAGTTTATTACGTAATCATATTGAAATTAATTAATGTAAAACGACTATGAGTAATTATAGATAATACTAATAACTGACTGCAAATTAGTATAATCACTAAGTATGCTACATTATTAATTATGTCACATCATTTATTTACCTCGTTGGGATATCAATTCATTCAGTTGTATAATTATTGCAAATGTTTGTCAAACAACATTACGATATAGCATTATATGATTTATGGTAAGCGAGTTTATAACATTTTGCCATACACGAACGATCAATCATATTATCAATTTCTTTTTATTAATTACATTTAATTAGATTTTATCTGTAAATATTGCTTCGCTAATACGTATTGAAAAGCCAACTACAAGCTTGCGCTGTGAATCATTATATATAGCGTAAATCAGATTATCAGAATAAATTGTTAGATTAAGATTAGAAAAATGTGAGATAAATCACTGCGGACGTTATTATTTCAAGTATCATATTATTATATGCTCACGTTATTTCAAGTATTATATCATTATATGATCACGTTATTTCAAGTATCATCTCATTATATGCTCACATTATTTCAAGTATCATATCATTGCCAAGAATGATGTATTGATATAATTATCATGCCTATTTATCATGCCTATTTATCGTGCCTATTTATCATGCTTATTGAATTTGGAAAATATTTCATCATTTTAAATATTATATTTCTCGTACACATTATTCTCACATAAACGTTAATTGTCGAAATTCAATTATCTCGCCTGAAAATCGCGCATACGCACATCCGATAATTAACATCATTATATGTGAAAAACTACTTAAAGTATTAGGATTGTCACATGTTAGTTTAAACTATAATTTTCTTATTCTTGGCGGTTAAATAGGACTTTACAATATGGAATGCATCTGCATCATTTCGCAGTAAAATTAATTATGTAACGACATATATCTTTAATTCTTTCTATTGACTTTTTTTTTATACAGAAATGGCGGAACCTACGGAGCTTTTCAATCGAAAGATCCCATCCTAGCGATGGAAAAGGGTAGTGATGCTATCAAGGGTGGAAATAACGAGCATGGCATCACCGTACATCATCCTACTTCGTAAGTTTAACGTTAATAAAAAGGAAAAAATTTTTCATAAGAAATAATTTATAAAATAAAACATTCATTAAAATATTAGCAAAGATATCGTATCAATAGAAAATAAAGCATATTTGGCACACATTGCATACAAGCAACAAGAATGATATCGCACACTAAAAGCAAGTAAGTAGAAAAACACAAATTCCTGTCTTAAACAAATATAATAACAGACACGTAATAAGCATGACAAATGAACGTTTGAGAGACGGAAGTGATAATATCGCTATGACATTTTGATCAAATATTTATAATTTACTATATTTCCGTGCGAAACATAACTACTTCTTTCCGGGAAGAATCATATTTTGTCATTAATGTTACGTTGTTTTGACATTGCAGACTCTCAGTTTTTTTTTAACAACGCGATGTAAAGATATATATAGGTGCACAAGTAGGACCGAGTTGCAAAAATTCACCTTTTAGCTATACTGTAAAAATAAAAGAGAAAGATATATAGACACCCGAAACAGATATTTTGGCATGAGTGCGATCGATTCGCGTAATATCTACATTTAACTCACCATTTGTCATTGGAAATCGCAAACGACTTAAACGCTAAATGTTTAAGATAAATATATTCTTACACGTTTCAAAAAATGTAATTTTTTAAATTTAAACTAATAAAATAATCGACAGTCCACATTTTTTCAAAAAATAGAGAATCTTGCAACAACCACGATAAAAATACATTCTAAAATATTATCAATTTAAATAATTAGTATTTAATTATTGATAACTTAAGACTCTATTATATTTTAATATTTTATAATCAGAGATATATATTTGTTCATGTTTATTAATATATCATCATAGTTTAATTTGTAATCTTTATCATGAAAAAAATGGCGAATAATCTTCCACTTCATATATTATTTAAATCAAAGGGTACGCATCTAAATCAATTTAATATAGTTAGATGATAAATACAGAATAAATGAACCAAAATATAGACAAGTTTATAACAACCCCGAGCGAAAATAAATAAAATCGATGACTCTGGCAGAATCCCAAAATTTCGGTCATTTTAAACGATTCTTACTTGGCACATTTGAAACGTATGTTAAAGTTTATAGCTGTACAGCTATACATTTCGGCTTTTTGTGACAACTACAATTTTGTGATGATTAAAGAATTCTGCTTATGCTTAAAAATTTGCGTTAATTGTTTTTCGACGTGTCGGAATTTCGTCTCGAGTCGAGAAAAGAAAGTCTACTGTAATAAATATACTAATGGACGAATGGACAACTGCAGGTACCTGGAAACCATGATGCATCTGTTCAAGGGTAACGTCGGCTCGGGCATCTTTGCGTTGGGAGACGCTTTTAAAAATGCCGGACTGATGTTGGCACCACCGTTAACGATTTTTCTCGGCGTCATCTGCGTACATGCTCAACATATTCTTGTACGTATATTTAATTATAATAATCACACATTATATATGTCCCATAACTATCGAATGTCTTTTTAATATAGATTTTTTAAATAGTTTGGAGACTATAATTTGAAGACTGATTGTTTTGCGATATCTTATATAAATAAAAAAAAATATATATACAAGATATATGTATAATAATTGGGCATTCTTTTCTTATATGAAAAAATATCACAGTCATAATAATTGCAATATTTTAAGTGTGTATTAAATATGTATAAATAATATCGTAATAAAAATATTAGAGCGATATATGTATATAAAATCGCTCTTGATAATTATATTAATTTTTTTTTTTAGATTAAATGTAACAAAGAGGTGACACGCCGTGTTGGCAATGACACAAACACATACGGATTCGCCGGAACCGTGGAGATGTGTTTTGCTACTGGACCTCTTGGACTTCGTAAATATTCGACTGTCATGAGGTGCGTAATTAAAGAGGAAAGGAATGAAAAACTAGAAAGCTAAATAACACGAAACATCAGCAAATATTACACAGCCATTTTATAATTCTCACTTATATATATATTTTTCAATTCATTTGTATGTATTCGCGCAAATTTTTTTCAATTTATCCACACATTTTCATTTTCCTTACACATGTCTTTTAATTATTATTTTTATGATTTTGCACATTAGTGCGCTATGAATATGCATGTCATTTATGTTGCTCTCGTGATTTTGTTGCAGAAAAATGGTTAATATATTTTTGTGTATCACGCAACTCGGATTCTGCTCTGTGTATTTCGTTTTTATTTCCACAAATATGAAGCAGGTGAGGTATCTCTTTAAATATATATCTTTTTGAATCGTAATGTTTTAATAATTTTTGATCCATTCATCACATGCTTATTTTTGATCGCAAAAATGTATGAGAATTGCTAAAAATTGCTTGAGTAAATAACACAGTTGTATATCTTTTTTATTTATAATTAATAATAATTTATTAATAAAAAAATAAGATTACAGAAAATTGTAGGTCTTGTTTCGACATATTTATATATTCAGTAATAAATTTAAAAAAAAACTTTCAACGAGAGAGACGTTTTCTTAAAAAAAGAAAGACTTTTATTAATATTGCGAATTGTGTATAATTAATTAATAGTAATTATAATTTTCTTGTCTTCTACGATAGGTGCTGGACGCGCACGGAATCGAGATGGACGTTCATCAGCACATGGCTGTGGTATTGATACCTATAATGCTTAGCACTTGGATTAGAAATCTCAAGTACCTAGTGCCGGTATCTTCGATAGCGAATTTTCTAGTGATTTCGGGTTACATCGCCACCATGTATATCATGAGCCATGACGTACCATCTATAAACGAGAGGAGATACGTTGCGGATTGGAACAATTTACCTCTGTTTTTCGGCACTGTGATATATTCCTTTGAGGGTATTACTCTAGTGAGTATAGGTATTTTATCATAATACTATTACTTCTTTTATTTTAATATTTTATCTTAATATACGAGGCCTTTGGCCTCGATTCGGATAAAATAAACCGATGTTCTCTCGATACCGATGCTATCTGACGGTGTGTTTCTAATAGGCATTAATGTACAGGTACTGCCATTGAAGAATGAAATGAAGAATCCTAATAATTTTAACAAACCGCTGGGTGTTCTCAACGTTGGTATGGTGATAGTCTGCTTTATGTTCGTCGCAATGGGTTTCCTGTCTTATTTAAAGTACGGTGACAATGTTGCCGGTTCAGTCACGCTCAATCTCACGTCAGGGGAGGTGTAAGTATTGAATCTATCTAAATGTAATTACATTTTGTGAATACAAATTTTATATCGAGATTCACTGTTTTGTCAAGATGGATTATACTATATCGATTCGATAAATAATTATCTTAGGCCAAGTCACATATGTTAGTAAAGCTCGTAGTAATAAACTATACATGATATTATTGAATTAATGTGTGATTACGGTTAAAAAATATTTTATAATTTATTTCTCTTTATGTAATCCAAAAGGATGGACGGGGCAGCTATCAGTCAATTAAGGTCTTTACCTGATATATTATTTGACGTGTTTGATAAATATTAACTAAGATAGCTTTATACGAAAACTTATGATAGAGGAATGTGTTTTGTGCATGTTTTTACTCGCGTGCATGTTTTTATTATAAATGACAAACTTATTTATATCCATACCCGCAGCCACACCCATCACACATATATATACATATACATACAGCTTTCTTTTTTTATAGAAAAGAATATAACGAGCAAATTTCCTTTAATTTTAATCTAATTTCCATTAAGCTAATTCTTTTTTAAATTGAATTTTTTTTGTAGCTTGCCGCAATGCATCAAGACTGCCATTTCATTAAGCATATTGCTTACGTATGCCTTGCAATTTTACGTCCCGATCGCAATAATGTGGCCTAGCATTGTTAATCGATACGGTCCCTTCAAATGGCCGCTTCTTGCGGAGATTATCTTCCGTTCCGTCATATGTTTAATCACATGTAAGTATCTAAGAAAGAGAGAGAGAGGAGGAGAGATTTACTAAATTATATTATTCGTACTATTATAAATTTTTATGTGACTCTTATAAAATTTATTTTATTATAAATCTATCTGTCAAATTATAAATTTTCAGAATATTTTCTATCTTCAGACGTAAGAAATATGATTAAACCCCTTCATATCACTTACATATTTAGATATTCTTGAATCACTATTAACAATTTTTTATTATTTCAAATTGTTGATATATATATATATATATATATATGCATGTAGATGTTTCGATTCAAGAGCAATTATTTCAGTTATCTTGGCGGAGGCAGTGCCGAAACTGGGTCTCTTTATATCCTTGGTTGGCGCAGTCAGTAGCACCGCGCTTGCTCTCATCTTTCCTCCTATTATTGAGATGATCGTCCGCTGGCATAACACTAATCTCGGTTTCTTTACAATCACGAAGGATATGACGATAGTGCTGATCGGTGTGTTGGGTTTCGCCACTGGAACATATGAGAGTCTGACAGCGATCATCAAGTCGTTCAGCGAATGAACTCGAACAGTCTATAAATGCGCTTTGTATAAATTATTCTTAATTTCCTTCTCGTGAAACGCGGACCATGACACCTACGATATTTCCGCGTGCGTAACTTGATTTAAATTTATACACATACATTTTTTCAGATTTGACATGTTTGTAGACACAGTGTTTTAAACACAGTTGATATTAGTCATTTTATAATAACTCATGTGTGATATTGATAGACGTAGTTGATAAAATATAATGATTGTATATAATGATCGTTATTAATAATAGTTATTATTAATAATAATCACTTAGACAACACAAACTTTTCAATTTTCATATTGCTTGGATATGGTACTTTATGTGTTCAATGAACGTTTCCATGTTTGGGCTTCCACTCGTAATAATGAATTAATACAATACGTAGTTTGCATGACATAAAAAAATAGATGAATAAAAGTGCATTGATTTCTTTTCTCACGATTATATACGCAAATTTTGCAGTAACTGAAAAAATAGAAACATATTCTCTAGTGCTTGTTATATTACATCAGATTTTAGCAAATTGTTCCTGTTTTAATAATAAAGGAAGATATAAATTAACTAGCGAGTTAACTAGTGAGAAATTAGTCAATTCAATAGTATTAGATAATTAAATATTCAATAAAGTGATAATTATATGAGTTAGGAGTATTTATGTCAATTAATACTAAATTTTACGTTAAAATGAAAGGCTTTTTCTTACAGAAGTACATGTATTAACGAATAAGATTGTATTTTCAATTTTGCATATTATTGTAAAGCAAATTCCATGATTTAAAGATAAAAATTTGTATTATCTTATTCGTGAAGTATTTGCGAAACGAAATTATTTATGACAAAAATATTTTGTCTATGTGGTGCTTTATTTTAATTGTAATCGATTATTTTAATAATGTAATTGTATGATGTATTTATTTATGTGCCTCAGGAGGCTAGTTTCACAAACATTGATCATATATTATTACTTAAATTCTTATGCTCTTTTTTTCTCTCTATGGCATGGTCAGATTTTAAAGAGAAAGAAAATAAATTGATTAAATTAATGTAGGTGAAACTAATCTCAGTTTAATCAATATTTATATATGAGAGACAAATGCAGATGAGAAAAAGTCAATGTTTCATGTATATCGTACTATAGAATAATATGTTCTCTTTATTGTTAAATTTTATATATATATGTATATGTGTATATATATATATGTATATATATATATATATATATATATATATATATATATATATATATGTATATGTATATTTATATGTATATGTATATACACACATACATACATACGTTTATGATACGAAACATAATGAACAGCAAATGACATTTTAAAAATGAATTATCGATTATCTACAGTTTTCATACCCTAATATCAATTGTTGTACTTTAATTTCTTATACTTGGAAAATCAGTAAGAATTGTTAAATTAATTTACAAATTAAACAAAAATTGATCATATAAATAATTCCCATTATTAAAATACACAGTTAAATTATTATACATTCGTCAAATATGCGAACAAATGCGCTTTCACAATTGCTCGTTTTTAATTATCAATATTAAAAAATATTTCCTATCGAAAAAATTTATATCTTTTATTCGTGATTGATTTCCGATCTCGATGTAAGTGTACATACATGTAATATTAATTAAAATTGAAAGAAAAGAAATACTCGTTAATTCAATAAATTGAGATTATCGATTTGATGTATGATGTATGAGGTATCGTATTATTGGAGTACAAATGCACTCAGGGATGCTTATAGTGAAGTAGGTATATTTTTTCTCAAATATATTTATATATAATGCAGTATATTATGCATATATATAATATTCCTCTCTTTCTTATTGTCAATGAGATATTTACAGATGATGGAAGATAAAAAGATATATAATAAACATGTGGCACAACGAATTGTCTAGTTATGTACCATGTGTTTCCATTTAACTTGAATATTTTTGTTATATTTATTTATTAAGAAGCATTTCTCAAAATAATACCGAAATGTTATTGAAAATATTTAGCAGACATACTGTTGAAATATTTTATAATTTCTGAGCAGAAAATTAATACTTTATTTTTATTTACGCTATCCTTTTGTAACAAAAGCATTTAATTACTAAAAAATGGAATAAATTAATACAAAGCATTAATTTTCTGCTTAGAAATTGCAGGATATTCAAGAGAATTGTGGCCCAAATATTTTCGCTTAAATTTTTAAGTTTAAAGACATCTCATGCCATAACAGTATATCGATAAAACTTAAAGATTAGTCACGCAATATCTGTTATAAATTGATCAATTTTAAACAATAGAACATGTATTAACCAAATTTATAATTAATTTATATTAACATAATATTATATTAATAATATTTTTATTAATAACGGAAGTAAAAAAAACAAAAATTAATATTTTTTTGAATACAAATAAATAAGATTAACTATTTTTTCTGGTTTTTTTAATTCAAAATACGATCTCATTTTTTAAAATGCTCTCTGACAATGTTGAGAAATTTGCGGTTAAATATACAAAACGAAAAGAAGAATTAATTAATAAGAGCATAGCGAGAGAAACAAAACGCGAATAAAAAAATTAAAATATTCCTAAAATATTCGTTAATTAAATATTTCGGTTTATTTCCGAATCATCCTCGGTATCTCTTCAATTTTTAACAAATATTATTCGTGTTATATAAAAATTTTACAAAAAAGAATGCATACACATATGCTAATATAAAAATTATGTGCTTCGATCTTCATATAACAATAGACAAAAAATAAACAAAACAATTTTTCAAAATGGGGGGAGGTTCTCTAGCATTACTGCTTAAAATATTTTTGTTTATAACTTAAGTTAAAGGACATTTTACATCACAACAAACACAATATATTGTATCGAGTTATAGTTAAATGTTAGTCTCTCAGTATCTCTTGTAATAAAGTGTCTGTTATAATAATATTAATCGTTCTTATCTGTTGAAATAATAGTCGTTTGATTAAAATCAGAACATTTCAAATATTATTACTGCAATATTATTATTGCAATATTTTTACTGTAATAACATAAAACTTTTAAATATTACTACAATTCTTTATCTTATTACAATAATATAGAACATACCGTAATATCAGCGCTATGGAATTTGAGGTAAAGGAAATTTATATATATATAATTTGTAAGATCCATAAAATATTCCATAAAATATTCAAACAGATGGATATATTATTCTTGCATTGACAATATTATTATGCATATATTTTAGCACATAATCCCCTTTAAGATAGAAGACAATGTATTGCTCGGCAAAGAAGATCCAATCGATGACGAGTGCATCAATATCGGAGAATTGATTTTAAATGCATTTAAATCTAGACCAGATTTCATTGGCTAAGTATGACACATGATAATAATTAACATTATTTTGCATATCAATATAAAAAAAAGCTTTATTAATTATCGATGTAAAGTCATATGATTTTATTTAATACGATGAATTATATTATTTCATTGCATTATGATTGATATGTGTGATAAGTGGATGCAACGACTGGAGAAGAAAATACATTTCTGCAGATGAGAGGACGAAGCGTAAAATGCGTGGTTTGGCTGAAAAACTTAGGTGTTGGATGTAACGATATTGTGACAGTGTGCACTTCCAATCATTTGGATACTTATATACCATACTTGGCGACTTTATATATCGACGCTATTTTATCCGTATGGCATGAAAGTTGATCGAGTTGATAAATTGATTTTTCTCTGAATTTTTATTCTATCTTTATTTTTAAGATTATATATATATATATATATATATATATATATATATATATATTGATTTATATGTAGATTGACTTATATACTAATTGTGTATGTATTATTATTTTTAGTGAATAGACATTTAAAACACTTTTTGCAAAGTAGACCAAAAGTAATTTTCGTTGATGTTGACAAAGCTTTATTAATATCTTATGTGGCAAGAATGATGAACATTCCTACGGTAATCATAGTTTTTAAAAAAGAAGACAAGAAGACAGACAAAGTAAAAAACAAATTTTTATCTGTGAAAACAATTATAAATAATTATTTTAATGAAACTGACATTAATGAATTTTCTTGTACAAAATTGAAAAGTAATAACACCGCAGTAATATTATTTTCCTCTGGTACAACTGGTGCGACTCCCAAACATGTAGCAATTCCGCATACATTTTTCACAGCTCCGTCAATTCAGCAGATACCCATTATGTTATCCGATGGTGTTGGTCTGTGGATCGAATCTTTACATTGGAATATCAGTTTGCTTTTAACAGTTCGCGCTATTCTTTCATACGTGAAAGTTGTCAAAATGAATCAATTTTCAAATCCATCATTTGAACAGTGCATTTGTGATACTATACAAAAGTATAAAGTAATTCAAAAAATATATTTTAATCTCTCTTATATTGAAAATGTGTGTATGTAATTATAAAATATTATATTTGCAATCTTATTTTTCAGGTAACTTGGGTATTTCTGAAAATTGACGTGTTACTCAACAATTCTTTTCACTACGAAATTTTTAAGAAGTACGATGTTTTTTCCTTGAAACAAATGATATTCGGCTGTAGAATTACTGTAAACTTGCTTTATGAAAATTTTGTAGCTGCGCTGCCAAACGTTTCTGTTATTCCAGTACACTGTGTGTATATTCATTACAAGTCTAATTAATAATCAATGATAGTAAAAAAAATGATGCTGATGCAATTTAATATTGTACTGATGACTTTTGTATTGTTTAAGGTCTACCTGAAACAGGTATGATCATTCATCAAAGACACACGGGGAAACTAAAATCTAGTTACGTGAATAAAAATATTCATTTGATGTGTGCTGATTTCAATACTGAGTCTCCACTGAAAGTAAATAATTATGGTGTTATCTGGTGCAAATCTCCGTCCTTGACAAATGGCTACTTTAGCATTTATAGGCCCGAATCTAAAATTCCTGTTATTGATGACAATGGTTAGTTACAACTTTATTGAATTGATTTTATTATTGTAATAAGATGGCTAAAGTAATACAAATAATTAATAAGAAAATATCGACATACATCATATAGAATCGATATATGTAATGTAGAAAATTTTTGATATTATGTAGTAATGTGTGTAGTTACATAGTTATTATGTACTTATGTAATTATGTCAGTTTTTATAAAAGTTTTTATAAAAAATATCGGAATCATCGGGTTATTTACTTTTTGTGTCATAAATCACATGTATCCCGCAATTGTTCATTATTTAATAAAGAAGGAATAGAAAAAAATATTTCGTTTTCGTTTTCAACACATATTACACAGAAATATATATATATATATGTGTGTGTAATATGTCAAGGTTTTGATGATATTCAACTTAAAGATTTCTGATAAAATATTATATGTTCCACAGGATGGTTTCATACCAATGAAGTAGGATATTACCAAGCAAATGATAATATTCAGATTCAAAATTCAAGTAGACATATTATTAGATACAAAAACTCTCGTTTTTCACCATTGGAAATTGAGAAGGTGTTACTAGATCATCCGGAGGTGAAAGGAGTTGCTGTAATACCTGTAATTAATGCTCGCGATGGCCATCATCCAATGGCGTTGATTATACCAAAGGAGGGATCAAAGGTTGAAAATATATGTATTAAATTTTGTAAAATGAAACAGATATATTAATAATAGATTGATTTATATAAATAATTTGTATTCGTTGTTGTATATAATTTGTTTTCGTTTATTGTACTTTAGGTGTCGAAGCAGGAATTCATACAATTTGTAGCGAAAAATATGGACGATTGTATGCAGCTTCACGCAGGAGTGCAGAAGTCCCTAAAATTCTCTTCCAATGGATGTCTCGATCGTGATTTTTGTATTTTGTGAGCGATTGAACATAAACATTGAAAAGAAAAGGATTAATTAATTTACAGGATTACATTTATTTTATGATCTGTAAAAATATACATATTTATATAAGTTGATATTAATATGATGTTACGCGCTCATAAATTACATTAAAATGACAAAAACTATGCATTTATAGCATATTACGGTGATATCAAGGGATTTCATATTGTTTTAGAGTTTAAAAAGTAAAGTCTGAAAGAATATGTATGACAAAGTAATTCACAATTATTATTTTATTATATAGAAATAATTGACAATATTTTTACCACAATTAGTTCATCATTTTTCAGAGAATCTTACTATTATCTTACATTGAAGAGAAATTTATTAAAATAATAAAATTATTAAATTCGAAATCTAACAATGCAATGACAAATTGTTTAAGATTGAAGACACTTTTGCACTTTTCCTCATCACTCTTTTCATACCTATTCTTTCTCTCAAGCAATGAAGTAATTCTTGATGTTGAATGTTTTACAAATTTTCTCAATTCTCGATTTTACACGTAATAAGTAAGTAAAAATATTAAGTTACTTCACTTTATAAACTTAAAAATAAGTAAGGTGTATATCAAACTGTCTTCAATATTATCGTAATAAGGAAAAATCGATTGTTTTCGTATCGAGGATTGCCGATATACAATAAAGACATATTTATGTACATAAAATTATTTCAAATAAATATCTCATTTTAATGATAACAGTTTATTTTCTCTTTTTCTTGTTTTACAATGTTTTTAAATCTGCTTAATTTATTTCATTTTGTTCATCGACTTTATTAAAAGTTTTTATGAGAATTTACACTAAAATAAATTAAAATGTGTATGCATAATTGTCGAGATTATATTGATTCTATCAAGAATCAATATATTAATCAATTAAAATGTGTATGCATAATTGTCGAGATTATATTGATTCTATCAAGAATCAATATAATCTCCAAAAATCCGTTACAGTTGAAGTTAATCAAGCAAAGAGAAAAACATGAATAAAAAGGAAAGCAACAAATAAAAAAAAAAAATTAAAATAAAAGTGATTCACGCAATGCGACTGAGTCAAATCAAAATTACAGTATTATAAAATTTAATGGTCTCTTTGAACACATATGCAAAATATTCTTGGCTGAAATTCGCATGATTGCACGTTCTTTAATTTCGTTTTCAGGAAATAGACTTTTATAATAATACTTGTATACGTGTGTGTATATATCCATATCAGAGAGAGATAGAGATAGATAGATAGGTAGAGAGAGAAATTTAAATAAATATATAAAAGATGTGTGTATATATAGAATTGTAGCATAACTCAGAACAGCTAACATTTTAATCAAAATATTTTCTCTTTACTTTTGGGCTAAAGGACATGTCATATCATAACAATATTATATCGAAATCAAAAGTTAGTCGTGCTATAACCGTTGTAACGTATAAAAGTGATATTCTCTATTAAATCAAAGCACATCCACTTAAATTAAAACACTTATTACTACTACAATAAGATAAAGAGAAACACCGATATATCAGCGTCATGGCACCTAAGGTAAAGGAAAATTATATTTATATGCTATAAGATATTTCATAAAACATAAAAAAAAATTAAAAGTATTATTCCTTGCACTAATAATATTATCGCGTATATTTTAGCTCCCCTTCAAGATAGAAAATGACATAATGATAGGGGAAGAAGAATTAATCGATGATAGTTGCATCAATACCGGAGAATTGATTTTGGACGCATTTAAATCCAGACCGGATTTCATTGGCCAAGTATGACACATAATAATAATTAGCATTATTTCTTTAATGCATGAAGAAAAAAGATTTATTAATTATTAATGTAAAATCACATGATTCTATTTAATATAATGCATTATATTATTTCATTTTGATTGATATGTGATAGGTGGATGCAATGACGGGAGAAGAAAATACATTCCAGCAAATGAGGGAACGGAGCGTAAAATGTGCATTATGGCTGAAAAAAATGGGTATTCAACGCAATGACGGCATAGTAGTGTATACTTCTAATCATTTGGATGCTTATATACCATATTTGGCGACTCTATATATCGGCGCTATTTTACATGTATGGAATATAAATGAGCCGAGTAAGTTAATTTTTTCCAGAATTTCTGTATTTTTATTTATTTTTATAATGCATATGTGTATATAGGCCAGTTGATATATTTATTTGTTAATATTTTTAGTAAATGTACTATGTCATTTGAAGGCTCATCCAAAGGTAATTTTTGCTGATGATGACAAAGCTTCTTTTATTTCCACATTCAAAATATGCGAGTCAGATATAGCTTCAATAATTATAGTCTCGATGAAAGAAAAGGACGAAAAGATGAAAGAAAAGGAGAAAGACCAGCAGAAAGAAAGAAAGGGAAACAAGAAAGAAGAAGAGAAAAACAAAGAAGAAGAGAAAATTATTTCCCTAAAATCAATTTTAAACAGTTATTTTAAAATTGAAATTGATGAATTTTCTTGTACAGAATTGAAAAGTAGTAAGGACACCGCAGTGATACTGTTTTTTGCTAGCACAACTCATGAGATGAAACATCATGTGGCACTTCCGCATGCATTCTTCACAGATCCATCGAATCAGCAGATACCCGATATGAAATCTAATGACGTTGGCCTATGGGTCGAATCGTTGCATTGGAATATCAGTTTGCTTCTGACAGTTCGCGCTATTCTTTCATACGTGAAAGCAGTCAAGATTAATATAGTTTTAAAATTTGGCAATATAATGTTAGAGTCAGATGTTAAATACTTTTGTAATGCTATACAAGAGTATAAGGTAACGTAAGAAATAGTTTTAATCTTTTGTTGAAAATGTATGAATTATAAAAAGTTTTTATTTTCGCTCTTATTTTTCAGGTAAATTGGATATTCTTAAAAAATTTGATGAGTAAATTGTTAGCTACCCGTGATAATTACCAAATGTTCAAGAAATGCGATATTTCTTCCTTGAAACACATAATAATTGGTGGTAGACAATTTTATGGCAATGTCACCTCTTTTTTTGATAGAATGGAAAAGAAAGGCGTTTCTGTTAGTAGAGTATACTGTATGTATATTCATAAAAATGTAATTTACGACCAACAATAACGAAGAACGCTCTTAATATTATTGATGATTGATTGCTCTTGTATTGTTTAAGGTTTGCCTGAAATAGGTGTGATCGCTTATCAACGACCCAAAAAATTAACTAAAGAAGAAAACTTAATTACAAAAAGGCTATCTAGCGGTTATGTGAGTAAAAATGTCTCTGTGTCAATACTTGATCCTATTACTGAAAAAACTCCGTTGAAAATAACCGAGATGGGTATAATCTGCTGCAAATCTCCGTCTTTAGCAAACAGCTACTTGTATCCTATTAATGCAAATTTAATGACAGTTACTGATAATTATGGTAAGTTATCCTTATTTAATTGATGAATTTTAATACTATAATATATAAGACGGTTAAAATAACACAAATAACTAATGAAAGAACCATCGTCATATACATATGAACATATAAAAAATCGCCTACATTAATTATTTACGTTAATCATTATAAAGAGTATTGGAATCATCGGGTTATTTTTTTTCTTGTAGATTATATATATTCTTATGCAATTTTTTATCATCGATAAAATTATAAGTAAAATAAAAACAAATAATTAAATGTTTTCTTCCTGTTTTCAACACATATGAGAATGTTTGTGTAATATGTTAAAACTCTTTTATGCATATTTAAATTACGCTTTTAATAAAATATTACGTATTTTTCAGGATGGTTCCATACTGATGATATAGGTCGCTTTGATTCAAACGGTTGTATCCACATTTTTGAGCGTTGTAGAAATCTTGTAATATACAAGAATCATTTTATTATACCAATGCATATTGAGAATATATTAAAGATGCATCCGGCGGTAAAAGACGCTTGTGTAATACCTATATATAATGAGTCTGATGGTCATCATCCATTTGCAGCCGTCGAACTATGGAAAATATTACAGGTTCAGAATTGATCATTTTTCGCCAAATTAAATAAATATATTGATCATTAATTGATTTATATTATTTTATTAATTGATTTATATGTAAAAAATGTATGTAAATTAATTCAAGTTTGTTGTACTTTAGGTAACGGAGAAGGAATTAATAGAACATGTAGCACGCGAAGCACCCACGGATTTTATGAAGCTTCGTGGGGGCGTTATGTTCACAAGTATGCCATATCTTCGCAATAGATATCCGGATCGATCAGTTATTCGTGCAAGAGCACATAATTATATAACAAGAGAAACTTAAGTCTAAAAAAACGTAATCGATTTATATTAGAAAAGCTTTTCAGAAATTCAATTGATCTGAATTAGTGCTATAAATATTTTATTGTCGGTAGAAATAGATGTTTATTTAAATAACTTGACGTAAGTCTGTAATATCGGATTATACAATATGACAAAATTTTAATGCATTTAAAATATAAATGTATGACGCATTTTCCAACAAGAGCTTTCAGTAAGAAATATACATACTATATATATTTTATATATACTATAAATATATATACTATATATATACTAATAAGTACATATATATACTATATATATATACAGGGGGTCCCATTTTAAATAATACGCTCAAATATCTCCGAAACGATGCGTTAAATAAAAAAATGTTTCAAATAAAAGTTGTATGGCTTAAAGGGGGTTATCAGATGGTGGCAATGGTTTGACCTTGGAGAGTCATTTGTAGGTCACGTGAAGATCACCGTCAATTTCTTAAACAAAACTCCTTATTTTTTATTGCATATTCTTGTAGCTTATCTCGAGGGCTTTCCAAAACACTATAATAAAATAGTTTTCCCTCAAGTACTTTTTGAGTTATAAGGCTTGAAATCATTTCTTAATTTTACATAAACCGTAAAATATCTTGTAAAATATTCATTTTTCGATTATCTTACCTTAATACTTTTATGTACAAAATAATGAGAGGAATCAACTATTACATATTTTTAAGAAAAAATATGTAATAGTTAATTGCAAATACATATTTTTTCTTCGAAACAACTATGTGTTTTCTTTACACCAATTGATCCTCTCATTATTTTGTACATAAAAGTATTAAGGTAAGATAATCGAAAAATGAATATTTTACAAGATATTTTACGGTTTATGTAAAATTAATAAATGATTTCAAGCCTTATAATTCAAAAAGTACTTGAGAGAAAACTATTTTATTATAGTGTTTTAGAAAGCCCTCGAGATAAGCTACAAGAATATGCCCCTTTAAGCCATATAACTTTTGTTTGAAACATTTCTTTATTTGACGCACCGTTTCGGAGACAGGGTGATTCTGCACAAACATTTGTCTTTAAAATATCAAATTCTTGAATGAATTCTAAGACGATTTTTCCTCTTGCAAAATTTTGCCCGGAACTTAGTTTTTAAACTATAAAGGAAAATAGTTAACTAATTATGGAACGAGTACGAGAGGTAGGCAGGGACGGCGCGATATCGTGGGGCGCTCGCCGCGATCAGCTGATTGCTATACGCGATGAGTGTAACAACCAGTGCGTGCGTGTGTGTGTGTGTGTGTGTGTGTGTGTGTGTGTGTGTGTGTGTGTGCGTGCGTGCGTGCGTGCGTGCGTGCGTGCGTGTGCGTGCGTGCGCGTGCGCACATTCTCACATATACACTGATTGCTACACTCATCGCCGTAATTAGTTAACTATTTTCCTTTGTAGTTTAAAAATTAAGCTCCGAGTAAAATTTTGCAAGAGGATAAATCGTCTTAGAATTCATTCAAGAATTTGATATTTTAAAGACAAATGTTTGTTCAGAATCACCCTGTATATATATATATATATATATATATATATATATATATACAGGGTGATTCTGAACAAACATTTGTCTTTAAAATATCAAATTCTTGAATGAATTCTAAGACGATTTATCCTCTTGCAAAATTATATATATATATATATATATATATATATATATATATATATATATATTTACATATTGAGAGTGATATAAATGTAGCGATGAACGAACATGAATGTACGAAAATTAAATTTATATGTCACTGTTTTCAACAAAATTTATCTGATTATATATGCAATTAAAAAATAATTCTAGTTACAAATGAGTATTTACGTGCGAAGTAAACACGCAAACTATACTAGAAAATTCATTAATTGTTTTTTTATGAAATTTTTATTTTTTTTCCTATTTTTGTCGATATTTCAAACATTCAATTTTATTTCTATAGACAATAGTTTTTTTTTAAGTAACAAGAAAAGAATATTTGGATTTTTCCTTTTATTATCATATATATGAAATTAATGTTTTTTAATTACAACAACTTTTGATGTCAGAACTTCAATCAAAGATATTTCGCATAATACTGTAGTATTTGATTCTGTAATATCATAATTTCTTACTAAAATAAATTGTTTTATTTAAAACATTTTGCTTTTTAAATCTCGTTTCTTGCGTCTTATTTCCTCTGTTTAATTTGAATAAATTTGTTTTAATTGTCACTTATTTAATTAATTCCTCGATATAATTTCGTTTATATTTTTGCATATATTTTTATTTATATTTCCCATTATAGAACTTACTTAATAAAGCTAATATTTACTAAATATTTACTCATTATATAACGCGATGATAATCAGTTTGTGATGTGAAGGAATAATTTCTAGAAAATTGATAGCTATTGCATGACGTAAGCGGACGTTGACAATTTAATGTTATGGATATTTCTGTGCGTGCAACATCCTGCCATGTAAAAACATGCAAAAAAATACCTGTTGCTATTATTATCACTATCTCTTGCTATATTGAACTTTATTATTACGCGGAAGCTTGTACAATCTCGGGACGCGGGCTAATGCATGATTAGGATTTTAATTACACGGAAATTTGATTTAAATTAATAAAAGTAAAATAAATAAAAAAATTAATATAAAATATAAATTATATACATTTAATTATTATTAACATTTGTTATTATTAAATTTATTGCTTCGTAAATTATTGCGTAAGTGTCAATTTAAACAACTAATCAGTATTAGGCAATTAATCGTTTGTCACAAACTTGAGTAATTGATCTGTAACATAAAGTTCGAAACTAAACGAAACTAAAAGAAAAGCTAAAATCTTTGTTAAAATTATTAAATAAAATCTTTGTATGTCAAGCAAAATGTTCGATTTTGTCAATCTTGGAAAAGCAGGAAAAATAATCGATTTTAAATAATATATATTTTGTCTTGAATATATAAAGTGTCTCATAAAGTTTGTACTAATGCTCATGAGCAGCTAGAGTGCAATAAACTGAACAGAAAAATTTTTTACTATTTTTGCAACTTTTGCAATAATTATTAAGATATTAACGAAAAAGTATTAGCAAATAAGCGCATGTTTCATGCGGCTGGACCATGGGATGTGTCATCGGTGAATGTCGGAAAGAATTGAGGTATTCATAGCCAAATTTTTTGCTGTGACATTCACCGATGGCACACTTAGAATATACATTTCATAGTCTAGCCATGCGAAATGTACGTTTATTCGCCAGTTCTTTTTCGGCTCACGAGCAATCTTTATAAGGCACTATGTATGTACATACAATTTTAAAATACTTATTTTAAAAATAGAATACGTGTTTACAAATTTTGTGACTCTTTTTTAAGAACAAACATTAAAACGTACATATAAACATACATATACAGGGTGACCCATTTTAACTTAGGCAGCCAAATAACTCGAAAAATAAGCAAGATAGAGAAAAATGTTTTAGACAAAAGTTGTATGGTTTCGAGGGGGCCATAAGATGGTATCATTGGTTTGACCTTGAAGAGTCATTTGAAGGTCACGTGAAGGTCACTTCAATTTTTTTAAATGGAACATCCTATATATTTTTGTACATTCTTGTAGCTCATCTCGAGAGCTTTCCAAAACACTATAATTAAGTACATTTTCGTTAAGTACTTTTTGAGTTATGAGGCTTGAAATAATTTCTTAATTTTACATAAACCGTAAAATATCTTGTAAAATATTCATTTTTCGATTACCTTACCTTAATAGTTTTATGTACAAAATAATGAGAGGAATCAATTGGTGTAAAGAAAACACATAGTTGTTTCGAAGAAAAAATATGTAATTTGCAATTAACAATTCCATATTTTTTCTTAAAAACAACTATGTGTTTTCTTTACACCAATTGATTCCTCTCATTATTTTGTACATAAAAGTATTAAGGTAAGATAATCGAAAAATGAATATTTTACAAGATATTTTACGGTTTATGTAAAATTAAGAAATTATTTCAAGCATCATAACTCAAAAAGTACTTAACGGAAAGGTACTTAATTATAGTGTTTTGGAAAGCTCTCGAAATAAGCTACAAGAATGTACAAAAATATATAGGGTATTCCATTTAAAAAAATTGAAGTGACCTTCACGTGACCTTCAAATGACTCTTCAAGGTCAAACCAATGATACCATCTTATGGCCCCCTCGAAACCATACAACTTTTGTCTAAAACATTTTTCTCTATCTTGCTTATTTTTCGAGTTATTTGGCTGCCTAAGTTAAAATGGGTCACCCTGTATATGTAAGTATAGATAGACTTTTATCCGTGAAAGTTAGAAAAAGAAAGTTTTTCGTAAAATTTAAAAAAATATTGCAATATGATCAGTTTTCTTATTTTCTTACGATTATTCGCGAAGCAATACCTTCGCACGTAGATAAGCGGGATTTAATATAGGTAGACGAAATTGAATCCTTATCATCTTTGATTAATTGCCATATCGCTCGCATAACAAACATAACGAGTATCATTGATATAACATAATTTTGCAGAACTTTATCCACTTGCAATTTTTAAACAGATTCCATTGCGCGTCTTGTCATAAGTGAGTAATCTCATTAATCAAAAATAAGATCGAAGGATTGTCGATCTAGGTAATTTTATCGATCAGACAACAGCTCTAACATCACTTAATCATCAATGATACGTAAAAATGAAATATAATATAATACAAAATATAGATATACGAGAGAGATAAAGAGAAATTTGTCTCGTTGAATAAGATTTCCGTCTGACGGGGAAGAATTTGCGAAAGTTTTGTCGCAAAAGGAACAATTGTATATACTTGTGAAATTAAACAAGAAAAAAATGAAGAAAATACTAAAATATATATATTCTAATATACGTGCCAATATAAAGATGACATGTAATTAGGTTTCAATTCTATGGAAAATAGATGCAATGATATAATAGTAGATAAATAGATACATATTCTGTGTAGTAAAAGTAAATAGGTGGATACATATCTCTTCTTCAGTAATTTTACAAAATTACTTTACAAAAGTCTGATGATAGAGCTAATATTGAATATGAAAAATCAAAAATGTCTGATAATAGCTGTTGCGAGGATCACACGTACATACAAAAACATAAGATTAATAATGAAACAATAGAATTTGTGAACTGTATATGGTGTATTTATACAAGTCGAAAACAGAGTAGATTGGAGAGAGGGATATTTCGTGTAACATACAACTGACTATAAGTACGACTGTAAGTACGACTATAAGTACAACTGACTATAAGAATTATGACAGTTCACATTTGTCCACGGTCAGATGTAGACTGTTGATCGTTTATCTGTTTTGCATTTATTGTTAAAAGTTGTGATTTTGAGGTAGTGTAAAAGTTTTTCTCATCTCTTTCAAACACAAAACATATGTTCTTTGTTAATGTAAATTGTGTTTTTGATTTATATTCAAATTCGAGCAACTTTTCCCAAGAGATAATTTTATTTTAACAATTGGCACTAGGTACTTTGACAATTTAGTGGCACGCTTACAAATGAAAATACAATTTAAACTGCATACATGGCAATAATACTTAATATACAATGCAATAAACTTTAATGTGCATTGACTCTATCCATGTATATTGCCGTTTATAGAATAATTCTAGCAATGACCTAGCAATGACATGTAGTATCACAATTAGAGAAATAAAACAAATCTTTCTAATAGAAAAAAATGTTGAAAAATGTTTTTTCTTTGTTATTTTCTTAATATAATATTTTCTTTGTATTTTTTTGTTAAGTATTATGAGAAATCTTTCAATGCTCTAATGTTATTAATTTAGTTTATTTTAGAAATAATTTTTTAATAGATTAAAATGAGATTTTTGCGGTAGACTATATCAAACACGACATGATTCAAATAATTTTCAGTTATAGATATGTAACAAAAATTTTTATTGTACATTAACTGAAAATTATCCGAATTATTTTATATTTAGTATTATTTTAACGACATTTTCTGATTAACCCATTAAAATTTTCAGCTCGCAAAAGATAAAATAAAAATTAATTTACATATGAGATTGATTTTTCTGCATATGCGCGTATATATAATGTATAAAATATTACATATATTAAAAATTATTTGAAAAATGTCACTTAACATTAAATATTATTGAAAAAACAAAATATTGTCTTACATTATATTTTAATTTTCAAAACATGGATTGATTCTTATGTTGATTTGAATATATATTCAAATATATATAAGAAATATATGTAAGAGAATATGCAATTATCATAAGAAATTAACGTTTATTAATTTATTAGTCATATAATCTCCGACAAAATATTATAAATATGTCAGCAGAAATTGGTTCTTTTTGGCTTTAATACCGAAATATCAAAATGTTTAATGAATGCTAAATGTTTAATGAATGCTAATTGTTTAATGAATGCTAAATGTTTAATGAATGCTAATTGTTTAATGAATGCTAAATGTACGTCGTCATTAAACCAACATGTCGGCAATCTATTAAAAAATTATTTCTAAAATAAACTAAATTAATAACATTAGAGCATTGAAAGATTTCTCATAATACTTAACAAAAAAATACAAAGAAAATATTATATTAAGAAAATAACAAAGAAAAAACATTTTTCAACGTTTTTTTCTATTAGAAAGATTTGTTTTATTTTTCTAATTGTGATACTACATGTCATTACTAGGTCATTGCTAGAATATATTGATCTCGCCTTCATTTAACATTACAGTTAGACAACCCCTTCAATTGGAGAATAATCGTGAGCCGACCTAAACTAATCCGTATTGTTCACAGTCGCTTTCCCCTGATCATATAAATTATAAATTATTTATTCTCTCCGTTACTCTCCCTGCGAACTTTTTAAATCGAATTCCTTATTTCACCCATACGTTTTTGCGCTGAAGATGGCTTAAAAATAAGCTGAAACGTCCGCTCCAACTTATTTCACGTATATGTTTTATCGATATTTTGCGTCCCAATCTGTATTTTCGCTTATATGTATCTTATTGAAGTTTTGTAAACCATTTATGATCTATTAATATATATTATTGTTACCTTCTTAACCTTGTACTTTTAGCTCTCTATGCCTTCTTAACCACTTTAATTTTTAATTACAGTTAATATTCACTTTGGAATATTTTTTTATTGGAGGAAAATTCTTTTATCTCTCTTATGTGCATTGACATACATGCATTTTAATTTAACCGACCAAAGTCATGGAATAAATGCATTTCATTAAATGCAATTATTTGTAATGTAATGATATCATCGTAATACTGCTATTGACTCGTGTCTTATACTCAAGGGATATTTGGATATTTTCAGCAAAATGGTGGCAAGTGATTTAAAGGTAAATTTAAAAACGTACACACACGCGCATATATACACATATATATATATAACTTATATTATTATAATTATAATCATTTATTTATATGATATATAAACAAGAAACAATTGTTAATATGTAGCACTAGATACAAATTAAATTAAAATTTTAAAGATTAAACTTAGAGCGCAAATTTGCTATAAGGTGTATTAATTGCTATAAGGTGTATTAATTTGTATAGAGCGCAAATTTGCTATAAGGATTTACAAGTATATTTTTTAAAACATAAATATTTATGCATAATCTAATTATTTAGAATAATACATTTCTATTATTTCTATTATTTTCAGAATTTTACTGTAGAAAATAACGTTTACAAAGGAAAAGTGTCATCTTATAGCTCTAATTACAAGAGCCTTAATGAATTAATATGGACTAAAATTAAAAGCCATGGAGATAAAATTGCATACGTAAGTCAATTTTTACATATAGAGTGTTGGGTAAAAAAAGACTTCCAAAATTTATTTCCAGTTTTACTTAATAATAAAACTGGAAATAAATTTTGGAAGTCTTTTTTTACCCAATTATTATTCAGTAAATAAAAAAAATCTTAGAATAAAAAAAGTTTTTTAATATTAATATATATATATATATATATATATATATATATATATATATATATTAATATTAAAAAACTTTTTTTATTCTAAGATTTTTTTTATTTACTGAATAATAATTGGGTAAAAAACATATTATATATATATATATATATATATATATATATATATATATATATATATATATATATATATATATATATATATATATATATATATATATATAATATGAGGGATATAAATGATATATAGAAATAGAGCAAGTATCATTAATGATCTCTCTTTTATTAGCGTGATTATAAACACAAAATAAATAAGACAATATAAATCTTTTACTAATACATATATTCTCGTAAGCAGTTAAGTAGAAAATACAATTGAATGTGAAATGAAAAATTTATTTATTACCAACTAGGCGCAATTAAGATTTAAAAAAAACTTATATAATTTTCTTTTTAAATAATTATTTTTAACTAATTGTTTTTATAAAAACATGTACTTTTTTATATCAAAATGTTTCTTATTTATCTCTATAACATTGTTTAGTTTACAGTTTATGTTCTGTTTCTAAATAATCATCTACAATTTGTTCTTTTTTTATAATCATTGTAAATGATTACTTGGAAGAAACAAAAGAATTGCAAGAGCATACAGCATAAATATCAGAATTTAGCATGATAGCTGTAAACGACACAAAGCAAGTCGCAGAGTATACAATATAGAACATAGCAATTCTATCTTTCTGGAAATGAAATAACCAATCAATATCTCAGAAAAGATGAGTCTTTTATTCATGTCTTTTTTTATTATTTCATGTCTTTTAGAGAGATATTTTGATACAGAGCTAAAAAATGAAAAATATTATTGAGAAAATAGTGAAAATGTTATATAATGCTTATAAATACTGAATAAGAGCTGTATTATAGAGTAACAATATGCGTGTCTTTCGCCATACATATATAATATACAGAGAAAAACAAGCGTAAATTTTATGCTATTATATAATAATTGCATTATTTGTTATTTACAATACATAAAGAGCAAAAAATTTATCAAAAATTATATAATTGAAGATATCTGATTATATAAATGAAAATAAAGAAAAATACAGATTTTAAAGTAATTTCAATATAATTGTCTAACTACGCAATTTTTTTCTTATGTCTTGTCTTAAATATCTATAATAAAACTGTCAATCTCTTGTTCTCAATTTTTCGAAACAAGTATATTAAAAAAAAGCAATAAATACTTTCAGACTGTTACTCATTTACGTAACTTGCAATGACATAATATTATAGGCGTCTTAAAAAGAGAATTAATATTGAGGAGAAATTGGAATAAATCTTAATACATTACCTTAAAATTAAATAAAAATTAAATTTCAAAAAATTTTAATTTTTTAAATTTAATTTTGTTCCAAACTCAATAACTAAACTCAATAAACAAAACATAGATTATATATTATATATGATAAACATAGAATTATACAAATAGATGTCATAATATTTAAAAATTAATATTAGCTAATAAATCATTAATTCATTTGCAAATTGATTTCATAATAAATATAAACACTTTGGAAAAACTATAGATATCGAAATCGAACGTTTAATGTATCATTCTAATATTAATTAAAAAATTGATAATGATCTGATAATAATGAGAATTTGACAATTATTTAAAATATAACACTCTGTATATAACATCAATAATATCGTAGTTGGATGCACGCACAGAAAATATGGTTACATATGCGGAGTTACAAGACAAAGTCGTGAGATGCGCGTTATGGTTGCAAAAACAAGGGATCAAGTCTGGCGATGTTGTCAGTCTGTGTACATGCAATCATCTAAATTCCATTGTACCCTGTTTGGCTGTGTTTTACATCAATGCAATCTTCAATCCGTGGAACGAGGATATGGATTTGCGTAAGTTCCTTTGAGTTAAAAACATTGTTACATTATATTCGATTAATAATAAGAAATAATGTAAGTTCAACGACAGCGAATATAATTTTATCTATTTTGAATTAATTAGAATTTTGATTTTTTATTTATTAATTAATTACGTCATAACATATATGTATTATTTATTTTTTTACGATTTTTATTTCATGTAGCCTTTATTAATTATGTGCTATTTGTCATTAGAAACTGCGTTGCATGTCATGCAATTGACTACTCCGAAAGTAATCTTCTGTAGCGAGAAACCCGTGAACGTTATCTTGAGCGCGATGAAAGAGAGTAATTACAATGCCATGATTGTAGTTTTCGGCAATCATCCCAACGCGATCTCATTTTCTGACATTTTAAACATGTACAGCAACGCAGAAGTAGCGAATTTTCGATTTGCCGAAGTAGGTGATATTAAAAAAACGACGTGCATCATGCACTCATCAGGCACCACGGGGATGCCGAAGGGAGTCGAAATGTCCAATTACTGTCTCTTACGCATCAGCGAGGATAAAAACTTGGATATGTCCAACGCAGTGTCAATTTGGTTCTCATCACTTTATTGGATCAGCGGGATATTGATGAACTTAAAATCGATTGTGCAAGGCGCCAAAGTGATTATATATCCGGAATTCGATGAGGAGATGACGTGTCAATTAATCGAGAAATACAAAGTAAGCATCATAAACTAAAAAATTGCAATGACACTGTTCGGGGCGAGATTTATCTACAACTTTATTTTTAAGAGATCTTTCATTAAAGAATAGTAATTTGAAAATTACGCCCTTGATTAAAAAAAAATAATAATTAATATATATCAAAATAATTTAATTTTTGCTAGAGATCATTTTATAAATAGTAAATAATATACTATGATTCTTCTTATATTTATGAATTCCATAAAATAAAATTGAATGTACTTTTTTTACAAGAAAATTAAACATTATATAAACTTATCACTCCTAGAAAAATACCATTAACTTACTATTAATATTCATTTATTATTTATTATCCGAAGACATGTTTAACAAATAATGTCTATTATTATGACAAAACATTATTACATGCTAAAAAATTTATGATGATAAAATAAATAACTAAGTTATACATATAAGTTCTAAAAAAGTCGAAAATATTTTATCTTCTTATGTATTATTATAATGCATGTTAATTAAGTAAATTGCATGATATGTTTTATACGTTTATGCATGATTAGCATATTGTATACAAAAACACGAAAACATCTTTTTTCTTATCTTGCTAGGTAACAGTAATTTTCTTAAGTACGAGTATGATTAACCGGTTTCTTAGAGCGGGTTATATAAAGAAGTATTCATTATCATGTTTGAAAGTCATTGTCTGTGGTGGTGCAATAATCAAGCCAAAAGCACAGAAAGAAATGAGATCTATTTTACCGCATGTTCAAGTGTTGCAAGGTTACGGTAGGTATCATTTTAATGTAATAAAATATTAAATAAAATATCCATATATAATAAACAAGACAATATATTTAATTAAACAAGTTTTATCGCGGAAATTCGATTATTTATCTTATTATTATATAGGAATGACGGAGCTCGGTGGAATCGCGACACTGCAACTTCCGCATCATAAAGATGGGTCTTGTGGGATAGTAGCCAAAAATGTGCAAATGAAGGTCGTAGATCCAGAAAACGGAAATGTCCTTGGCCCGAATAACTCGGGAGAATTATGGATAAAGACGGCTACCATAATGAATGGTTACTACAGGAATCCTGAAGCGACAAAAAATACTGTTGATGAAGAAGGTAAACAAACTTTTTATGCGCATGCATGCAATATTGATAATAATATGTAATTAAATTAAATTAAATTAAACTAATGTTAGGTTTATATAAACCTATGTCCCAAAAGGTTTAATTAAAGAATTATAAGTTTTTAAAAATAAACAAGCAATATTGTTTTTATAATTTTATTAAAGCTTTAAATCAAATTTAAATTATTTAATTTATTGACATAAATGAAAATATTTGTGCATAAATAATTATGTACAAATATTTTCAATAATTATATCAATAAATTAGGTAATTTAAATTTAATTAAATATGATAAAATATATTATAAAAGTAAGTTTCAATTTTTTTAGGATGGCTGCATTCGGGTGATATCGGTTATTTTGACGAAGACGGAGAACTCTTTATTATTGATAGGATAAAAGAGCTTATAAAATATAGAGGATATCAAATCTCACCTGGAGAAATTGAAGGCGTTTTAATATTACATCCAGCAGTATTGGAAGTTGCAGTACTAGCAGTGCCGCATGCAACAGACGATGAACACCCTATTGCTTATGTCACTAAAACGGCCGGATCCAAGGTACAAAATCTTATTGCAAAATTTAATAAAATCACAGGACATTATGTAATATTTTATTAATTATGAGTTAAGAAGTTTTGGGAATTATTCGAGAAATTCTTTTTAAATATTATCATGTGATAAAATTATTAATAAATTTACTTTCGAGATTTTGTGACTCTTTAAACAATAGATAGATATGTGATTGTTTTCTTGTCATATACACAGAGTGTATAATCTCTATAAATGTTGAGATTAAATTTATATAAAATGTTAATGCGATCAAGTAGATAAAAAAGGTTTATATAAACCTATGTCCAAAATGTTTCATTATAAAAATAAACAAACACTATTGTTTTTATAACTTTATTAGAACTTTAAATTATAATAGACGGAACTGCGCTGACTCGGAAATAGGTAATTTTAAATTTACATGCCTTGATTTATTTAATCTGTAGACATATTTTTCTTCTGTTAGACTTTATTTGTTCAATATACTTAATTTATATAAAATACATAAAATTAAATTTTGATATTTGGGTCATTGTGATATCATTTTTGTACTTTCTCTTATGCAATACGCATATGCAAAATTTTAGAAAGTTTAATATATATATGGGGATTAAATATTGATTATACATGTATGGCTGTTAGAAAAAAATATAGTTCTTTTTATAATTAATATTCTTTATAAATTAACATGTATAGGTGACGGAGCAAGAATTAATAGACTTGGTGGCAAATAATATGATGGATCAATATAGACTTCGTGCTGGTGTTGTATTTTTGGACGCTTTTCCCTATACAGGTTCAGGAAAAATCGCGAGGAAAGAATTGAAAGCAATGGCTAAAAAACTAGCTATCGAATAAAATAACAGTATATATATATTTATATATATTTATAATTATATATAATAATTTATATAATTGTATTTTTTCTCGATAATTACACAAAATTCATAAATTTATAGTCATTTCAGAAATTATTAGAAAAACATACATGATGAAGAGGGCTAATTTTTTGTTATAAGGCTTTTCAAATGTATCATAATTGAATTTTGAAAACTTTGCCGAAGAAAAGTGAAGAGAATGTGCTTGAAATTTTAAATAATACCTTATTAAAAATTAACAGACAGATTTTACGCTAAAAATCATCTACAATACGATCTATGCGATATCTTTAAAAATTTAAAAACATATTGTTTAAAATATTTTAAACATTATACAAATATTTTAACATATTTTTTAAAATGATAAATCCTTGCAAAGATATACAATTTACAATCTCAATAGTTATCATCGAAATTTATTTTATTAAAAATACATAATATAAAATTTTGAATTGTAGATACTTTATGGAATAAAAAATCAAATAAGCAAAAAGTTCTTGTAACAGATATTTACTAAAACATATATGCAATCTCTTAGTTTTGCTAATAGAGATACATATGTCACAAAATAACCGTATCTTTTAATATTGAATTATTTGGAATAATATTCTTAATAAATCGTAAAATACAAGTGTTATATATCAAAAAAAGTGTCTGCGCATTTTACGTTCAACAAACAATAGTTATGTAAGTTTAAGAATGAGTTTGCGTCTTACGTAAAGCAACATATATACATAATGAAAGGTTGTGTTTGATAATCACGTTTGAAAAATAACTTCTTCTTATACTGTAAATAGTTGATTAATAGATAAAATATTTCTTATTTGATTGCCTTTTTAAGTAATATATCAATTTCGTGTTTAGACTATATGTGTTGTTTATAGAGCAGAGGTAAATATAAAAGAGAGAGAAAAAGAGAGAGGAGAGAGAGAGAGAGAGAAGGAGAAAGAAAAAAAGGAAGAGAGAGAGAGAGAGAGAGAGAGAGAGAGAGAGAGAGAGAGAGAGAGAAATTAATTATAAATAATAAAACTTTTATTATTATAACATAATTGTGTGTACAAAACAGTAATTTATTATATCAATTTTTGAGCTGATAATAATGATAATCGATAATCGGTTTATTTATGTCATAATTTTAATGTGATATTGTTTGAATATTAATCATGATATTGTTTGAATATTAATCATGATATCTATAAGCGACGAAAATGGAGACAAATATTTAATACATTCAGTATATATTATGTGATGTGTATGTTTGTGTGTTTGTAATCATTTATCGCGAATATTGCTTAAGTAAGAGGAAGTTCGGAGGTTATCAATTAGAACAATGCGGAAATACTTAAATTTTTTAGTTCTGATTGTTGTTATAATAAATAATAAAATAAGATAAGTAAAATAAAATTAAAACATGCAAGTGAATAAAAATACATGTATATATTATAAGAACGATCAGAAATGTAAAATTTACCATATATGTGTTAAATTAAAATTAAAATTTTGTAGACTTCAGAATTGCTTAGACTTCATTGCCGAAGCATTTAAAATTAAATAATATGAAATAATCGAGCCAGAAATTTTATTTGTCTATTTTGATGGTTCCTCCTGTAATGATGGACCTCCGGTTCCTGGTATATTTCGCGAATCTTTATTAATTCTTTTGTGATTTTGCACAAGTGAAAAATAAGATAGCAAAAATAATAAAAAAATAATAAATAAATAAAAAATAAGATAGCAAAAATGAGAAGAAAGAGAAGAACTTTTTGAGTTTTACAGAAAAAATACAATATCCATATATATATTTACATATATTTACATATTGGTTTAATTTTTTTTGTCTCCCTCTCTGACATATTTATTCAAATCTTTTTAATAATCTTCTTAACGATCTTACGCAACAACAAAAGTAGAGGGGATGATGTATTTCTATTCTATGCAATAAATAATCTTCCAGACGCGGATAGTAGGACATAGCCAATATTCATTTCAGTGTATATAATAGTGTACAACTAGTGAGCATAATTTTTAACGTATTAATCGTATTCATTCGTTACAAAAATTTTTTTTGGGAGTATATTTTATATACTTATAAAATTATACTTATAAAATACTTATAAAATACTTATAAAATATACTATAAAAAAAGAAAAACAAGTTATTGTTGTTAATATGTAAATAGGAACGAACGATCGGTCTTCTTAAGATGCCTCAAGATTCCTAAAAAATTATTCATAACTTTGTTTTGCAGAGACTGGTATGTTTTTCTACTTTGTGACATTTTACTAATATAAACTTATTCACTAATATATCATTGCATTCTGTGTAATCCGATTTATCGAAGATAAATGTTTAATTCCATTTTAGTAATTATTGACACATACATATATGCACAAAAAATATTTATATTATATGCCAAAAAATATTTTTATTTATTCTATATTTATATCTATATTATATTTTAACTTGTAGGACAGTAAAATATCTATATTTATATTCATACAGCCTTAAGTAAAAATTTTAATTTTTGTCTATAAAACTTGTAACATAAATAATTATTTATTTCATTATTTCGAGTATTCTTCTTGAAAGTTTATACAAACGTCTATATAGTCTGTTGCATGTAATGATCCACATAATTTGCATACTATGAGCGGGAATAACATAATCCACGATTCTAACAGCAATTTTCTTATGAAATAATTTAACATTTACATGATTGTTGTAAATAGATATATTAAAAGCTTAAAACACGAGAAAAAGAGAGAGAGAGAGAGAGAGAGAGAGAGAGAGATGTATTTAATAAGAAATCTCTAAGGACTTATATCTCTGATGCTAGAGTCTTGCTTATATATCTTCTTTTATTATTTCTAATGTTAAAATCTCATTGATATTTCAATTATAGCCTGTATACTGAAATAATAGATTTTTAAAAGCATAATATGCACAACAATTTTTATATTTTTACATTTTTAATTATAAAATAAGTATAAAAGTAATAAGATAATTGAAACTAAAATAGCTTGCTGCAAGAGAATTGTATATTGCAATATCAATAAAAAATAATATATCGTTTAATGTTTCATAATAAATAGAAGAGCCAAGTTTCCTTAGTATTATAAGCTTTTTTCTTATTTTTTAATAGCTACTTTTTTACTTTTTTCAAATAGATGCCTTGGACTTTGCATATTGTAATATCTCTGTTCATAAAGCACATAGAGCAATAAAGGTATTCTTGTTATATAAATCAAAGAGTTGATTAAGTCTATTATTCACACGATCGATTCAAGCATTTATTGCGATGTTATAAATGCACATGTGTATGCATGTGTATATGTGTGTATATGGATGTTTGTCTATGAATATATTTACGCCGCTCCTTTCTTTCACGTGACTTTAGATTTAATATCACTTATTGTTATAGAGAAATAAGTTAAAAGAAAACACTTGCAATTGTTATGACGTTTGAATTTTTCAAGGCGCTCGGTAGTCAAATAATTTTGATAGCACTCCCCCGAAATCATTAACATTTCAAATGTATTTCTTCATTTAAAAAAGGCATAGTTCTTATCAAAAACGTATCAAATCATCTGTAACTTAAAAAAAATATCAGTTACTCTATGCGATAGATACGTATGCCATAAGGAGTAAGGTTACAGTGGGACAAATCATCCGTGTCTATGTTTGGCCTGTAATCCGTATGAATCTGACTCGTGTTTAATATATTTGGCTCGTAAACCACGAGTCTTACTCGATATTTTGAGAGAAGAGGTTGTGTAGTTCGAACGTCATAACAATTACAAGCATTTTTTGATTATTTCTGGATTACGGTAAGTGATATCAAATTTTTTTTCAAGTAAAAATTATTTCTTTTTAAAAGTTCTATCCAACAATACCCATGTTGCCTCATGTTACCATTCAAAATTGTACGCTATTTCCGGTATTTCCGGAAATTAAAAAAATGAAAATACTATTATCAGAAACTTCAAATAGGTTTTTATGTTAATATGTTTTCTTTAATTTTTTTTTTAAGTTAAAGGGATAGACAGATGGCTTGAAATATCTCATTACGTCTGAGAAAGACTTCTCGGCCTATTTTTTACTCAAAAAATTTTATATCTTGACGCTATAAAACATAAATTTTATTGCTATATTTTTTATTATTTATTTACGGAATATTACAAAAGAATCAATAAAAAATCGCGCATATAAAATATTTAAAAAATCGTTAAGAACAGACAAATGAAATATGTAACTCAGATTTGACAAATCCGGCTATTTAATTTTAACTTGGACATATGCTTAGGAGCTTATGTGCAATTCAAATAACATAATATAGTAACATAATATATTTTTGAATGTTATTAAAGATCATAAATTTACATGGTAAATATGCAATTTGTATGATTATGGACAACTATTGTAAAAATTATACATTTTAATTTTTTTAGTTTTATAATTTTATTAACAAAATTATTATCATAGCATGAAATATATAATAGTATCTCAGTACCGTTCTTTCTACGTAATAATTTTGAAGTAATTAAATTGCTTAAAGTTATACCTATTATCTATGTAGTATATCACAATTATTCTTGCTTTGATATTAAACTATACAATATTTATTTAAAAGAAGACATTTTTCATTTTAATGAAAAATTTAAAATTTATCTTATGCTCATTTCATTAATAATCGAATTTCGTTGAATTAATTGAGACGATCAAAATAAAAATTATTTATGATGCAGTGAATTACAATATCGTTTTTTAATTATATTCAACGCTTCATACCTAGGATCTAAAAATCAAATATTTCCGGCGAAATGGATGTCTCAAAGGTATGTAAAATGAGAGAGAGAGAATATGATCTTTTAATAATATTTAAATAAAAAACTACTGTCAATATGAAGTGAGATATGCACAGAGCATTAAAGATGAAATGCAAATTTACTATAAAAATTTGTAAAAATTTTGTAATTAATTAAAAAAATAGACATCTATTATTTTTAGAATTTTACTGTGGAAAATAATGTTTATAAAGGCAGAATATCTTATACTAATTATAAGAACCTTGGAGAAATAATATGGTCTAAAATTAAGAGCAATACAGATAAAATTGCACACGTAAGTTAACCTTTAGACATGACGTTAATATAGAATTATTAAGTAAAAAAGATTTTTTTAAGAATATAGTATTTAAGGAAGTTAGGAAACAATTTTAAAACAAAAAATATTTTTCAAGATTGTATAATACTTGTTGAGAGATATAAATAATGACGAGAATAATAGGATCTATTTACTATTAATCGCGCTTCTATCATTGTTTATAAGATATCACATATTTCTTTTTATCATTTAAAAAAAAATTAATTCTGAAAAAAACATAATATAAATTTTGTTAAGTTTGCTTAAAATTTCATTGGAAAGTTCACTTTCATAAAATTTTCATTCTTTTATATTTAATTTTATTTTAATATCGATAGAATATAGAAGATACAAATTGTATCCGTGTTTAATTTTATAATTTTCGTTATACAAACAGGCAAAATAAAATAGCTAAATAATATTGATTTAAAACCGCTTATTTTTAATATTATTGAATAAATAAAATTAGTATATTAATTTCATATCAAATAAATATTTTCGAAAATCTGCACAAGATACTTCAGATTTATTTAATGCCATTTTAATTACGACTAAATAATATACAATAAAACACACATTTGAGACACTCCTTATAATAACAATAATATCATAGTTAGATGCATGTACTGAGAAAGCAGTTACGTATGCAGAGCTACAAGACAAAATCGTGAGATGCGCATTGTGGCTTCAAAATCAAGGAATCAAATCTGGCGATGTCGTCAGCGTGTGCACAAATAATCAGCTGAATTCTATCGTGCCTTGTATGGCGTCAGTTTATATTAACGTGATCTTTAATCCATGGGACGAAAATATGGATTTGAGTGAGTTCTAACGATGACAGTATATAAAACTTTTTAAAAATTGTTACACTATATTCGATTAATAAGCAAAGATTATATAATTTCTATGAAAGCAAATTATTAAATTTTATTTATCTTGAATTAATTAAATCTGGTCTCATTTATTTAATTATATAATAATATTTATGTATTATTTATGTGTTTTGGTATTCTTTATTTTAGAAAGCCTTTATTAACTATGTGCTATTTATTATTAGAAACCTCACTGCATGTCATGCGGTTAACTACTCCGAAAATAATATTCTGCAGCGAGAAATCCGTAAACGTTATCTTGAGTACGATAAAAGAAATTGACTACAATCCCACTGTTGTGATTTTCGGCAATCATCCCGACGCAATCTCATTTTCTGATATTTTGAATATGTATATGGATACAGAAGTGGCGAATTTTCGATATATCGAGCCCGATGACATCAAGCAAACGGCATGTATCATGCATTCGTCAGGCACCACGGGGATGCCGAAGGGAGTCGAAATGTCCAATTACTCTCTATTACGCATCAGTGAGGATAAAAATATTCATATGACTAATGCGGTGTCACTTTGGTTCTCATCGCTTTATTGGTTAAGCGGAATACTAATGAATTTAAAAGCGATCACGCAGGGTGCCAAAGTTATTCTATATCCGGAATTCGATGAAGAAATGACATGTCGACTGATCGAGAAATATAAGGTAAAAGTTAAGCATAAGATAAATTAGTGGAAATTTCTTGTAAATGATAATATTAAATTGATAATAATTTCATTTATAAGATTCTTTTTTTCTCTGAAATCTTAAAAATGAATATTTTTAAATCTCTGTCTTTTTATGATTTAAAAACATATAAGTGAACAATAAATGAGACATATCAGAATTAGAATGTTATACTTTTTAATGTTAATATTAGATAAACTTATTAAAAGAAGTTTTTAATTGTTGTTAAAACTTATTTATCATCTGGAGATTTGTGTTAGTATATGAAATGTCTATTTCCACAACAAATCACATATGTGTGTTAATACTTGACAATTTAAGTTACATACAAGAGTTTTTAAAACATTGGAAATATCATCTTTTTTTACATATTTATATATTTCGATAAATTATGTAACATTTCTTTACATTTTCACGTGACCAGCATATTGCAATACAAATTTTTTTTATTTTACTATGCAGATAACATTGATTCTCTTCAGCACGAGCATGATTGGTCGGTTTCTTAAAGCGGGTTACATAAAGAAGTATTCCTTATCATCTTTAAAAGTTATAATCTGTGGTGGTGCAATATTGAAGTCAAAAATACAGGAAGAAATAAAATGTATTTTACCGCATGTTCAAATATTACAAGGTTACGGTAAGTATCATCTTAATAAAATATTATAAATACAATATCAATATATAAGAAACAAGATAATATATATAATAAATAAAATTTATCATACAAATTTGATTATTTATTTTGTATTTTTATGTAGGAATGACAGAAATCTGTGGAATTGGAACTTTGCAGCTTTGGAATAATAAGAACGGGTCTTGCGGGACAGTAGCCGAAAATATACAAATAAAGGTCGTAAACCCAGAAAACGGAAAAATCCTCGGCCCGAATAATTCAGGAGAATTGTGGATAAAAACGGAGACCTTAACGAATGGTTACTACAGGAATCCTAATGCGACAAAAAGCACCATTGATGAAGAAGGTAAAAAAACTTTTTCTCTTATGCGCACGCATGTTGATAATGTTAATAATATATATAATATATAATTAAATTGAATTAAATTAATATTATTTATGTACAAACATATTTTTAATAATTAGAGATTTGGCTCAAGTAATCAAAAAATTAAAAAGAAAATAGCATAAGAGCCAAAAACATATTTTTATTTACGTCAATAAATTAAGCAACGTTTCAATTTTATTAAATATGATATATATATAAAAGTAAGTTTGAATTTTTTTAGGATGGTTGCATTCGGGTGACATCGGTTACTTCGACGACGATGGAGAACTCTTTATTATCGATAGAATAAAAGAGCTCATAAAATATAGGGGATATCAAATCTCACCTGGAGAAATTGAAGCTGTTTTAATGTCACATCCAGCAGTGCTAGAAGCTGCAGTAATCGGGGTACCTCATGCAATGGATGATGAACACCCTATTGCTTATGTCACTAAATTGCCCGGAGCCGAGGTATAATCTTATTGCAATTATAATAAAATTGCAGAACAAAATTATATGAAATAGTAATTTAATAATTGCAAGTTGAATAATTTTGGAAATTCGAATAATTTTTCAAAATTTACGCACACATATATATAATTTTTAATAAACTTATTTCCAAGATTTTTATTTTTGATTCTTTTGATTCTTCAAATATTTTAGAAATAGACATGTGTGTAAATTTGCTTACAAAGTATCATGTGTTTGAAAAAAGTCAATTTTAAAGATTTTTTGCGCGCACTTGATTTTTATGCGTACTTAATTAACAACGAGAATCGATTCATCTCGACTTGCATTTGCATATACAAATTACATCTTTGATGTATGACGATTTTTTAAATATATATTGTTGAATAGAATAATTGTTGAATAGAATATACAATTTTTTTATTATATTCGTAGGTGACGGAGCAAGAATTGATAGATTTAGTGGCGAATAATATGATGGATCAGTATAAGCTTCGTGCTGGAGTGATATTTTTGAATACTTTTCCCTATACAGGTTCCGGAAAAATCGCCAGAAAAGAATTGAGAGCAATGGCAAAAAAACTAGCATTTGAATAAAATAATGAATTATATTTATATTTAATTATTTAACTATTATTATATTTTTAATTAAAAATTGTTATATTCATTAATATAATTATTACATTAAATTGCTAATTTGTATTAGTAATTATAAGATATTAATTTTTATTTCAATTATATAATTATAATAATTATAAAGTTTTATCTTTTTTTTCGCCAAAGGAGTGCAGAATTTACAAGTATTTAAAAATTTTTATATTAAAAAAATTACAAATATTTAAGCAGAAATAAACATCTGAGAAAAATATAAAATAATAATTCGATTTAAGACTATTGTGTGAAATATTTTTAATTCCAACGATATGAATACGATATTTTCGTCTCTTTTTCTATTAGTGTAAAATTAATTATTGCATTAAGTCGATTAGAGTTAGAAAACATGTTTAGCAATATAGTAACAATATCGTATTAGAGAACAATTATTAGAAAATGAAACAGAAAAATGGCAATCAAGAATAATTACTTCGGCAGATGAAATAAATGGTTGCCTCACTTTACATTCTCAAACAATAATCTCGATTGAGATTCAAAAAAAGACCTATGGTATTCGATTGATTCACATTCCCGCGAGAAATCGGCTTGCGTTTCTTCTAATAAGTTCCGCTTTAGCTATGATCAACAATATAAATCAGCAATGAGTTTCATAAATATGATTCAATATTCTTTTTCCAACATACGCATATATTTAAAAGTTTTGCTTGACTAAAATAAGAAGTATATTTATAACCGTTACATAATAATACACGCGCACATACACACACATACATTGATTAAAAGAGAGATAAATATGGTGACAACAAATCATTATGCATAGGAAGATTACAAAAGTTATAAGAAAATAATAATATATGCATAATGAGGTAGTTATGTAATACGTCATATCTAAATATATGTTAATATCATGTTCAAAAGATTGTGTTGTATAGTTTTATAAAGAAATAATAATATTTATTCTATCTTTTCTAAAGGTAATTCATGGGCAAAAGAATTCGATTAATATTATCGAATGCTTGAACACAATATGTAATTGTACTGTATTGCAATGCATTTATTTGTTTATTTAACAGGAATATCATTTGATGAAAAACATTATGAAATATCATTTTCGAAAAGATAAGCGAATTTTACGTATCACAAATTCTTAATAATTTTCGCTCTCTCTTTTAGAGTAACGATCAAATTATCGTTAACTATTAAATTATATTTTCCTCTATAAAATATGAACGAAAAGAAAAATACAAATAATTATAAAAAAGAATAATTATAAATATAAGAATAATTATAATTATAAAAATTGCTTCAGTTAAAATCTACATTGACATCTTGTTAAATCAACAAACAAACGCGTAATTAAAGTTTATTTAAAATGTGATTAATAAAAATAATTAAAAAGTAATTAAAAGTAATTAAAAATAATTAGTTAAAAAATATTTTTCATATTGTCATATTACTACTATCTTATCATATTACTATTTTCTTTTGCTCAATATGTCTTGCACAATATATGTATATTTGTTCAAATAATCTTATCTGGTTTCTTTATAAAAGTAGAGAAATTTTTGTTGCTTGTTAACTTGAAATAGTGCATAATGTCATGAGATATGACACCGAACAAACCGTGAATGATAGAATATTGAGAATACACGCAGTGTCATGATATATCAGTACAAATCCTTTTTAATGTTCTCTTATCACAGCATTACGGTAATGAAGAAATTTTCGTGAGTAGTATACGATTAATTTAAGAAATAAATTGATATCGTATTGTGTAAATAAAAATTAGTGAAGCTTAATTCTTTGAATATTTTAGTGTATGAAAAAGGGAGTTGTTACATCGTCGTTTAATTGTGTTCAAAAAATATTTTATATTTAAAATTTAAAACTCTCCAATTTCTCCAGTAAAATGACTACAAATGACTCAAGGGTAAGTACAAAAATCACACAATCGTGCATATATATTATGATTAATATTTTTACATAATATTTAAACAAAAAGTTACTTTAATATGTTAAGATATAGATTAAGAATACGAAATGCAAATTTGCAATAAAGACATGCAAAGATTTATACTATTTGTTCATTATCTATTATTTTCTATATAAATTTATCTACTATTTTCAGACTTTTACTGTGAAAAATAACGTTTATAAGGGAGAAATAACTACATCTAACTGCAAGAGTATTGGAGAAATGATGTGGAATAAAATTAAAAGTCATAGAGATAAAATCGTACATGTAAGTCAATCACTTATGTTGTTAATATCGAACGTTTCAGGAAAAATCAATTTTTATAGTTAAGTGTGTTAATATAAAGTAAAACAGACAAAATGTTTTTAAAAATTGTATTATAGTATAATACAATTACACTTCTTGGGGGAGAGATATATAAATAATTATGGTAATAGGGGGATCTATATGTTATATCATTAATCGATCTTTTATCAATGTGTTTATAAGATATTATTACCATAGATTTATATTGTGTAATAGATATATATTGTGTATCTTACTAAAGTATGCTCTCCTAAACAATTAATTTTTACTTTGACATATATTATTTTGTTAATTTTGATCATTACAGAAAATGACGCCACAAAAAAGATTCAATAGATTTAAAAATTTTATTTATATATATATATTTATATATAATCAAACTTTTTTGAAAATAATACTTATGTTTTGCTGTTTTTGCACTTAGCTTTTTAATTTGATACTTGTATTTAATTTATATTGTATTATTTATCATTTTACGTATCATTATTTGTATTATTAAATTTGATTAAATTTACTTGTTAGTATAATTGCAACTTTGGTTTTATAGAATTTTTACATTTTTGTTTGAGATTCTGTAATATGTTTACAGAACATATAAACTCACAAGTATCAAAATAGTTAATAATAAATATTAGTTTATTTTTTTAATATTATTGAATATTATAGTTATATAATTTACATATAAATTTTATAACAAGTAAACATTTTTGAGAAATTGAAATACGTTTAATGTCATTTTAATTAAATGATTAAATAATTTAATATAAAACGCACATTTGATGATTTAAAGACACTTTGTACAAAAACAATAATGTCATAGTTGGATGTATGCACTGAACAAGTAGTTACATATGCGGAATTACAAAACAAAGTCATAAGATGTGCGTTGTGGCTACAAGAACAAGGAATCGAATCTAGGGATGTTGTCACTGTATGCACGAGTAATCATTTTAATACCTTCGTGCCCTGCTTGGCAGCAATTTATGTTAATGCAATCTTTAATCCGTGGAACGAAAACATGGACTTACGTGAGTTCTGCTGCGATAAAAGTTAAAAATAAACGTTGTTACATTATATTCGATTAATAATCAGAGAATTCCAATGGCAGCGAATATAAGTGTCTATCTTGAATTAATTAGATTTGATCTTATTTATCATTCAGTTGTATAATAATATCTATGTTATATATATTATTTATTTTACTCAATGTTTTTTTATTTTATGTAACTTTTCTTAATTGTGCATTTTTTTTGTTATATTAGGAAACACATTGCATTTCATGCAGCTTACTACTCCGAAAGTAATATTCTGCAGCGAGAAATCCGTAAACGTTATCTTGAGCGCGATAAAAGAGAGCAATTGCAATCCTATTATTGTAATTTTCGGCGACCACTTCAATGCAATTTCGTTTTCTGATATTTTGAGCATGTACAGTGATGATAAAGTGGCGACTTTTCAATATGTCGAGTGCAACGACATGAGAAAGACAATGTGCATCATGCATTCGTCAGGCACTACGGGGATGCCGAAAGGCGTTGAATTATCCAATTACTGTTTGTTGCGTATCAGCGAGGATAAAAATATATATTTGATCGATGCAGTAGCGATTTGGTTTTCATCACTATATTGGATAACCGGGGTAATGATGAATTTGATGGCGATCGCGCAAGGTGCCAAAATAATCCTTTATCCGGAATTCGACGAAGAAGCGATATGCCCATTAATCGAAAAATATAAGGTAAAAGTCGTGAAGATGAGATTACATTAACGCTGTTTACAATAAGATTGAATTTTCACGTAAAAGATGAACAATTCTTTATATAAAGGATAAAAAACTTTTTTTATGCATAAATACGCGCGAATAATTTTAAATTTGTTTCCGGTAAAACAAAAAAAAAATGATAATTGAGATATATCAGCATAACTAGAGTTTTTGTTAAAGAATGTTTTCTAAATAATAATAATGATATTATTCTTATTAGAGAGAACTTCTTAATAAGATAATGTATTTCTTATTTAAGTAAAAAATTTAATGTTTTCAATATTGTATAAATTTATTTAAATTTATTTATCTCTCCTAGGAAAATATTTGCTATATTATCATATTTCCTGTTAAAACTTTACATCATCTGAAAACTTACATTCATGGAATATATCTATTATAATGATTAATTATTACTAAAATATTACATTATAATAATTTAAATAAACTCAAGTTATAATACCAAAAAAATATCATATTTTTTATGTTACCATTGTTAATAGTTAATATTGCTTATTAAATGATTTAATGAATGTATGCATTTTATATTTTTGCATATACATATGATAATAATATAATGTAAAACATCTTTGCCTTGCTCTTTAGATAACTATGGTTTTTCTAAGTACGAATATGATTAACCGACTTCTCAGAATGGGTCATATAAAGAAATTTTCATTATCAACTTTAAAAGTCATAGTCTTCGGTGGTGCAGTGATTAAGCCGAAGGTGCATGAAGAGATAAGATGTATTTTATCACATGTTCAAATATTACAAATGTTTGGTAAGAAATATAATTATTCTATATATATATATATCAAAAATAAGACAATATTTAGCAACAGAATATATAGTGAAAATTCAATCATTCATCTTTCGTATCTAGGAATGACAGAATTCGGATACTGCGCAATGCAGTGTTCGAATCATAAGAATGGATCTTGTGGAATAGTACTTCAGAATGTACAATTAAAAATCGTGGATGTAGAAAATGGAAAAGCTCTTGGTCCAAATAACTTGGGAGAATTGTGGATAAAAACACCGACTTTAATGAATGGTTACTACAGAAATCCGAAAGTCACAAAAAGTACAATTGATAAAGAAGGTAAAAAATGATATTAAATTCTTATATTAGTGTACTTTCCCTTTTTCCTAAATGACTTTGATTTTGACATATATTATCAAAGTTATGATTCAGAGTAATTTCTAACAAAAAGTAATCTAATAAAATATTTAATAATAATATAGTGTAATATATCTAATAAAGTATTTAATAATAAAATATCTAATAATAATAGTGTAATATATATCATGAGAATAAATTCATACTTTTTTTAGGATGGCTACATTCAGGTGACATCGGTTATATGGATGAAGATGGAGAACTTTTTATTATAGACAGGATAAAGGATCTTATAAAATACAGAGGACATCAAATTTCACCTGGAGAAATCGAGGGTGTTTTAATGTCACATCCAGCAGTACTGGAAGTTGCAGTAATAGGGGTGCCTCATGCAACAAACGATGAACATCCTATTGCTTTCGTCACTAAGATACCGGAAGCCGAGGTAAAATCTTATTACAGACATGATAAGGATATAAAGCGCGAGTATATTTATAAAATAATAAATTTTTTAATTCATTATTTATCAATTGTATCGAAATTTTAAGAATGTTGCGTGAAACTTTAAAAAATTTTATGACAAAATTTTTTAATATTCCTATCAAGATTACTCGGTTCTTTAAACTATTATTGAACTTGTAAGTTTCTATTTCCTTTAAATAATAAATTACAGATTATAATTTAAACATTAATTACATATACGTGCTGTGATAATTACTTTTATAGATTGTTTTCTAATGCAGAGTATAAAATGTTTTACCAAATGTACTATGTTACAATGATCAAATTGTGTATATAGGTGACAGAACAAGAATTAATAGACTTAGTGGCAGATAACATGATGGATCAATACAAACTTCGTGCTGGAGTGATATTTCTGAATGCATTACCACGTACAAATTCAGGAAAAATTGCGAAAAGAGAAATAAGAGCTATGGCTAAGAAATTAGTTCCAGAACAAAAGGATAAATTATAATTACATTTTTCATAATTATTATAATAATGAATTATAATTTAATTTTTTCATATAACTGGGCATCTATAAAATTTAAATATACATTGTCAGAAATTTTTTTCAAGTTATTAATAAATATTACACACACATTTAAAGACAAAAATAGAATATATGTATATATAAATATATACACATATAAATAAAGTTAATAAAATCTATATATGCACGCCTATGTTCAAATTTTTTCTCTTTATGTACTTTTTTTATCTGGTTAGATAGATCTAATCATTTCAACTTGCAAAAGAAACATTTTTCTTTACATTTAATTCGGTACTTGATCATATATTGAAAAGGAGAATTGCAAGATCTACATATGTATATACATATAGCTTGTGTAACTTATTATTTCTTCCTGTGCCGTCTCATAATTTCCACATTATAGTTTTACGCGCATTCCTCTTACAAGAGGAAATATTGTACATTTTACGTCTATAAAATATAAATGAATGCAATACAGGTGTTACTTAAGCGTTCAATATATGTTTCTTCAGCTGTTTGCGCGATTTTTCTTTCCATAAATTCTCGGAAAAATACTGTAAAGATAGTTGAGTTTGAGTCATATCGTAATAAGATACATTATTTTCTGTCTATAAAATAATCTGCGAGATTTTATTATGACAGAGATATTGACACTAGAAAAAGTTCTTGCTTTTCTAAAAGTAGATCTAACGTTTGCTTGCTGCTGGCCACTCCCAGTAAGAGCCACAAAATCTCAAAAAATCCGATACAAGATATTTCGATGGTGTTGTTGCATGAATGGTATGCTAATGTCGATATCGTTAATATATACATTATATCTCGAACATGATAATATGCTTCTTCTTATGAAAGGGGGTTGCGCGCTGACTGCCTTTCTACAAATTCCGATACAGATTACTTTATTTACGCTTCAGAGTGATCGTTTGCAAGTAAGAAACAAAAAATATATACCTTTATTTGATTGATCGTATTTTTAATTTATATCTTTTAATTTACTAAGTTTATATCGACAGAGGAAATAAACAATTCAAAATAAATTTCTCGAAAAAAAATTTAATCAAAATAAAATTTCTCAAAATTAATTCTTAAATTATTAAATTTTCTATGAATTTTTTAGTGATTTGAAAAATACTTTAACATATTGAATTTATTGAATACGTAATTTCTATTCGAATTAGCTTTTTCCTTCATCTTATACATTTATGCAGGTTATAATATACGAAATGGAAAATTATATTCAACAAGCAAAATCAGAAGAGAAGAATGTATTTCAAAAATATATTGATAAATGCAAATTATTTTACGGATTAACAATAAGCTGGATAGCTATAACTGCTATCGCTATTATTTTTGGACCACTTTTGCTACCTCAACCTTTTCCAATTGAAGTACAATACCCATTTTATGTGAGCCAGCAACCGTTAAAAACTATCATTTACCTGCATCATGCGGTGGTCGTATATCAAAGTTATATACAAGTATGTAGCAATGTCTTCGTAGCTGTTTTACTTTGGTTTATAGCTGCAAGATTTGAAATTTTATCTCACCAATTTCGGAAAGTTAGAAGTTTCTCAGAATTTAAAATCTGCATACAACTGCATCAACAGCTCTTACGGTGAGACATAAAATATCATGGTAGAGTAAATTATCATCTTTCTAAGGTTATAATTTAATACGATTGTAATGAAAGGGAATAAAAGTTTTAAAAATAAAAAATGACGTCAATAATAGTAAAAATTAATTATCTGATTAAATTTCTCTTTATTTTGAAATGTCGTACTATCTTATTAAAATTTCGTACTATTCTATTTCATTATTATTCATTATGAATTTTAAAACGAATAACTACAATAGAGAAACTAAAAATCGATTACAGATATGCGAAAGAGGTTACTAAAGCAGTCCGATATATAATATTTTCAACAATAGGATTCAGTACTGTAGCAGTAGTATTTAGCGGTCTTACCTTTTTAAGCGTAAGTTATGTTTATTTCATTTATTTATCGTATTCTGTTTACATAATATTGAACAGATTGCGCAAAAATCTGATTGAAGATATAAAACTCAAGATGCGAGCTTTTTATTTGATAAATACATTAATTAATAATAAAATTTGCTCATGTAACACACATACAACTTAAATACTATTTGTACATATAATTTATTTATGAATATAAAAATTAGCTCATTTTAGACTACAATTGTTTATAGACGCTAAATAATTTTCTCTCTTTCCTTCTTATATTGTAAATTTAATAATTTTAATTTTCTTTTATATTGCATTAGCAGAATTGCATTATTGATATTATAATATTATTTTATATAGCGACAACCATTAACTATAAAGGCCCAATTTTTGTCTGTTGGTGCATCTTCACTTATAGAAGTTTTTGTTTGCGCGTGGCCAGCTGATTATGTCTTGAGTACGGTAAGATATGACAAATATAAAAGAAAATATACAAATTTAAATTTTATATATATATATTTAAAGAAATTGTCGTATATAATAAAATTGACATCAAATATACAGCAAAACATACAAAATATATATAAATAATATATATAAATATATTTAAATAATATATATATAAATATGCGTATTTTTTTTTATCCGAAATGAAAATTACAATGATCAGCTCTATTATAGAAAAATATATTGTTATGCCACTGATTCTTATTTTCACTCAAATTTAAAATAAAAGCACTCTTATAGCATTATAATTAAAATGTAACTTTATTTTAATATTTCAGAGCAATAATGTTGGTCATGCTGCATACGAATCGTTATGGTATAAGAAAGACGTATCTTTACAGAAAGACTTAATATATGTTGAATCGCGATGTCAGCAGCCTGTATCCGTAACTGTACCATGCATGCTACCGACTCTTTCACTTAATTATTATGCTTCTGTAAGTTATATCGCATCCTACAACATTCATGGATAATTTATTGTGACATAATCCTGGGATAACTTTGGCGATAATTTAACAAATATTTCTAGCCATTTCTCTTTGCAACAAAACGCAATGCAAAAATTTCTAGTAAATACTAGTTTCTCTTCGAATTATAAATATTATTATTTATATATTTGAAAACAAATAAATTTCTGTTTATTATAGAAATATTTGTTACTTAAATTATAAAATTAAAATTATTTATATATTGGGGAAAATAATTAATTAGTTAATCTATGTATTTTCAAAAACTATATAAAAATCTAAATTTAATTATAATAAATTTTATGGAAATAATATGTATGAATTTTTGTTTTATCAAATTGAAATTCTATCTATATTTATAATAAGTATCTCTTAAATTCATATTCAATCAAAAATAAATGTGTAGGTGAAAGTGAGTTTCTTTTCCTGCACATTTCCTCATCATTTAATTTAACGCAATTTCATTTTCATTAAATTTTTAATTTTGTTAATTGTACATAATATGAATAAAAAAGACAATTATATATATATATATAATTCTCTTTTATTAATAATTGAAAAATAAATAGTTTCAACGACTTTTTGTTTTTATTGCAATCTCAGTATTTAAATTATTTTCAGAAAACATTATATCATATCGCCAAAATTGTCAAAGTTCCTCCTGTAGTGTTACTTACAATTAGTGCTTTTCTTGAGTATATTAATATATACATTTGCACACGCACATTTAAAGTAAATAATCAATGGTTTATATGTATATATATATATATATATATATATATATATATATATATTTATTTATTTATTTAAATTTGAAATTGTTAATAAATTATAGTTTTAAAGAGAGAGAGACATATATGTAATAATCGAAATTAAATATTTGTATCTGACAGTATTTATCAACTACATTTTCCTATTTAACAACTTTCCGAGTAATTTTCGAAGATGATGGGCTAGAAATATGATGGATTGTACGTATTATGGTTTTTCAATGTAAAAAAAATATATGATGTACTGTAAATATTGAGTGTGTACAACACTGTTAGGATTATTGAATTCATCTTATGCAATTGTGATATGATACGACAAAATATTCTTCTATAGATATAAACATATTTATTTTTCTGTATCGTTAAAAATTCTATATAAATGAATAAGTTTATATATAAGATGCTATAAAAGAATATTTTGTCATGTCATGCAATCCGTATTGATTTTTAAATAACAAACGTGCAACATTAGAAGTTGATAATAAACTTGTTTATGATTGTTTATGATTTTATCATGATTAATGTCATTTTTTATTTTTCACTATATATATAGTATATATATGAATCAAGACTTACACTTTTTTTTCTCTTGCTCTGTTAATATAACTTTCCTACCTAATCTATATAATTATTCTTTCCTTTATAATAATAATTATTCTTTTTTCCATTATTACTTATAATTATCATTAATATAATCAATATCAATATTTTTTTTTTACTCTTGTAATATGTTGCAAAAGACAGTTTTACGCGATGCAGAAAGAAAATTTTTTGATTTTTTATTTGATTTTAATATCTTGGTTTCATAATGGAAATTCTTTCTCGCAAACAATTAAAATCACGGATTAAACATATCGGCATTATTAAAATAGAAGAACTCGAAGAGCCCTAGCACTGACTTTATTAGATTCCACCTTTGAAGTTGAATATGAATATAAGTATATAATTATAGGTATTTTTTATATAATTTGATATATACATATATACATATATAAAAATATAATATAAACTGCTTATTTTTCTTTATATTGACTTTTTTCTAAAAAACAATGGAAAGCGTTTCAAATGATGATGTTACTTTTATATGTGCAATTAAGGACTATTATGATAAAACAGAATTAATGCGAATCATAAAATAAATGACTTTGTCATTTGAGATGTAATTATCATAAATGTACGTTTTTCTTTTTAGACTCGTTAAAATAATCGTTTCATTAGTAGCATTAATGATAATTTGATTTATATTATCTATATACACAGATGACATGCAAATACTTTGCCAATGCGCTATGTGAATCATATATTGTGTGCATTTCTTCGTGAAATTTTTGTTTTTGCAAAAAGTATTTGTGTAAATTCTGCTAAATTAAAATTGTCATATTTCCGCAATTATTGCTACATGTTGTGTCGTGCATAATTTACTACACGCTTTCATTAGAAGCAACACTTGAACCAAATATCTTCATGAAATACGACAAATTATTACATGTGTTGCATATATGTGGGTTGTTTACCACTGTTTGGCCATTAGACTCTAAAGCTGGAAAATTTAAAATTTTGTCTTATAATGTTTTGTGGTTTATTTATACATTGAATATGATAATTCAATATTATTTAGTGACTAAAAGTATATTTCCTGCATATCGAAAAGATTTCATCAATACAATGAAGACACTAGTGGAATTGATATATAACACAGAAGTAATATTTAATTTTCTTTATTGTAAAATGCAGAGAAAACGATTGCAGGTTAACATCCCGAATATTAATTCGAATTTATATTAATTTATAATATACGTGATGTGAATTGTAATTTGTGGTTTTGCAGAAATTGTTGTATGAGATAGAGCAACCTGATAAATTATGGATGCCATATGAAAAAATTGTATGGTTAAAATTTATGCATCACATACGTATGAAATACTTTTCTTTAGCGATAATATATATTATTTCTGCGTGTATACTCATTCTTTCGCCAATGATTTCGGATAGATTTTTACCGCTCAATGTCGTGTATTCTTTTCCGATATCCAAGCCTTGGATTTATTGTGCGGCTTATGTTCATCACATATTTTCAATCAAGCAGGCATCAGTTACAATAATTCTCGACTTGATGATAATCTCTACAATGTGGCATGCTACCTTTAAATTTAATTTGTTGGGTATTCAAATGAGTTCTATGCCATTTACTATTAATAAACTCCGAGCCTCCATCATAATGTATCAAAATATATTCAAGTAAGATTATTTCATAACGATTTTTTAAAATATTTTTTGGTATCATAAGGAAAAAAAATATATTACTGTCAATAAATTTTTTTAATCGAAATCACAATTTTTGAATTTAAATTAAATAATAACATTTAATTTAATTGTTATTATTTATAAATTTATACATATTTTATAATTTTTTAATTTAGTTATATACGAGAAATCGATTGTATTGCTAGTTATATACTTTTCAAATTGACGATTGTTGCTTCTATGTACGTAATCACTTGCGGTCTCCTGATTATAAATGTGAGTATATATTCCATGTGCTCTCAAATTAATATAAATTATTTTATAATCAAGCAGCGGAACTTTTATTTATCAATAACTTTTTAATAAATAATGAACGGTTAAAACTTTTTGAAGGTTATTAAAAATTGTGACCTTAACTATATATCAACATCAAAATTATTATGGAACGGGCAGGAAGAGAAGCTATACTAATATTTATCATTAAATTAAAAAGTTATATCTCAAGACTTTTTATATCATAAACCCGAATTAAAACAGTCAGTATTTAAGATTATTGGCAAGAGGACTCTTGTTGTAAATTATTATTTTTCAATTTATTCAAAAAATTTATGCGAAAAATCCAGTCAATTTGTAAAAGAGTACATTTTAAATTTTGAATGTAATATATACAGACCTTAATTAAAGTTCTTTTTTGTATTTATTCTGTAATTTAAATTTTAATTGTAATTTTAGTTATCGTAAACTCTACTATTATAATTTTATATAAATTGTAGAATGCACCTATTGTGGACATAAGTCTATTTTTGATGGTTACTTCTACTGCAATTTGGAGGCTCTTCGTCTGCTGCTGGTCAGCGCAAGCAATAACCGATATGGTTAATCTTTTAATCTTATGTAATATAAATCGTGCTAGTAAAACAAATATTTCCATATTTTTGATAAAAACAATAAAGATATAAGACGTTTGTTTTAAAAAAAGGTAGTATAATATAAATTGTGTATTATGTATTAATTAAATGATACATTAAATATATATATAATATTTTAAAAGATATAATTTTTCAAATTTATGTATCCAAAATGCTAAAATATATTTGGTCTTATTTAACTTATAAAAACAAATATTCATTAATTATATTGCTTTATTTAACTTGGAAAACACACACACACAACTGAGGGATTGATAAATGTTTATAATTTTTCTTATAGGCTTACAATATTTCTTGGCAAATTTATGATTCTTCATGGATAAATGCATCATCAAATGTACGCCGAACAATCTTTATGATTATTCAAAGGTGTCAGAAACCAATTGCGGTTAGCGGCACTAATTTTATACCCGTAGTTTCAATAAAATTTTGCGGCTCGGTAAGTGTTAATATCACATTCACAAGTGTGTGAAATTCTTATTAACATTCGAAAAATTATTGCTCTTTTTACTTTTAGGTCCTTTACGCTACATTCTCATATTTTATGGCATTACAAGCTATATTGCATGCATAATAGATTTGTAATATTTTATATACGTAGTTTCTTGATAGCGCGTAATTATCTTTAACATATGTGTAAAACAATGCTAAAGATGAAATTTTTGTAAAATTTATTTTTATTATATTAATATTTATTATATTAAATTTATTATATTTAATATTTATTATATTAAAAGAGTTATAATTATTAAATATACGTACGTATCAAATAAAAGTTGAATAAAAGTTCAAAAATATTGAAATATTACATTAATTAATTAATAAATATAAATTATGTATAAAAAAACATTTAATTTAGATATTTAAATTTATTTTATTACCATATATTTGTTTGTATTAAATACGAGTTACAAAACCAAAGGTTATGTAATTCATAATTTTTAAAATATAATTATATAACTAATAATTTTCTCTTACTTTATTATTACTTATTGTTACACATATGTACACACACATTTTTATGGTGTAATATGTATACATATATTTAATTTTTTAAAAAAATTTAGAAAATGTTAACGCTTACATATTGATTTGAAAATATTAATATTTAAAACTTAATTCAGAGAATATTCTTATATTGGAAAAATAAATAACAATATACATAAAATTATATAAATATTAACATAATGTTGATAGGAACATAGCATAATAATTCTTTTCATTATTTTCTAAAATTGTATTCTTAGAATTTGCAAGTTTACTCTAACAATAAGATTGACGTCATTTTTTAACAATTATGGCATGCACTTTCGAATACCTACGCTTTATTACGATATGTCTTTCGAATTCAAATGTTGTAAAATAAATATTTATAATATATTATAAATTTTTTCTCTGTACTAATCAAGAAGAATAATGTAATAGTCAAGAAGAGGTAGAATATCGCATTTTCTTTCTAGTAACTACATATAAGCATGTTGATAATATCGAGAGAAGATAAATATTGTATCTATGTAGTACCATTCTACAAAATTACTACTATCTTTAAGCGGAAGTAATAACTAGTAATAATAGCAAATGTATCGAATATGCTTTATTCATTGCGCATCTCTATTCCGTACAATTTCTAAGATTATAAAAAATAATAAGAGAGAAATGTTATAGACGCGTCTCTGTAGAGCTTGTTTCTGCTTTGCCTGTGAATCTTTATTATTTATTCAAGTATGTATTTAGTGCTTTCAGCAAGAAAGAACATTTGCTGCTCGTAGTATTTATTCGTATAGGATTGCGTGCATCGCTTTATATATATAATGATCGATTTATTGGGATAATGTTGAGAAAGAGAGATTATATCTATAGCAAAATGTGGTAATATTTTCTTTTTTATTTATCGCCCCCTCAAGTTTTATTCGTACGGGTGAAAATAATCCCGAGAGAGCTGTGTTCAAAGTATATGATAGTACGTGCATTTTATGAATCGGGGAGACTTACCGAAAGTATATTATGGCATGTTCTGTAACATTCGAAAAACTCATCGTTTTCTTAAGAATGCATTTGGCTTTCGCTTGCTGTTGGCCGCTACCACCCACAGCAACTAAAATGCAAATCACGTATGATAAATTTTTTCGTTTGTTCAATGGTTTGCATTCGATGCTGATGATCTGTGCGGTAGCATATAGGATTATTTCTCAGTACAACAATACGTTGGTGATAATGCAACTAGGCTGCATCTTAGGTACTTTATGTGAAGTTCCATTGCAGATATATCTGTTTACGCAACAGCACGATAATTTGCAAGTAAGAAAAGTGAACTTTATACATCTTTATATTGCTATATATTTTTATATATGTATTAATCATTAATATTAATCATATTAATCATTATGTAATCATTATGAATGTAACGGGCGTAATTATAAAGTGGATATTTTAACAATATAATATAAATATAAATATTTATATTGATATATAAAATATAAATATAGATATTTGAGATATTTTGAAAATGTTGCTTTCAAAATATGCTACGTGTGATATGTGTGCGCTATGCTTTTTTGGAAAAATCGGTCTGAAACTTTAGGTGTACAAAGACATAACAAGATATATCCAATTAGTTGAATTTAAAATGAAGTATAAGAGTTACGAAAAATTTTTTAATATACCTCATTATAATTCTTATTCTTCAGTTAAACAAAATTATTTTATGAGCATAAAGTTAAACAATATAATTGAATTAAAATAATTGTTAATAATATTGCAGACTATAATTTTGAAGATGGAAAATTACAGTAAACATGCAAATTTAACGGAAAGGAATGTAATACAGGAATATATAAATAAACATATAGTAATTTATGGCATAACACTGATATTGATGACAGTAGCTTTAGTTGCTATGATTTTAGTGCCATTGTTATTGGCTCGTCCCGTTTTAGAATTAGAGTATCCATTTTCCATTGATTACCAACCGATGAGGGGAATTATTTACTTACATCAGTCATTTGCTTTGTACCAAGTATATGTTCAAGTGTGTGCCACCGTTTTCCTTGCTCTTTTGCTTTGGTTCTCAACAGCTAGATTTGAAATTTTGGCCAATAAATTTCGCATAGCTACGGAACACTCTGACTGGAAAGCATGTATACAAGAGCATCAAGAGCTTTTAAAGTAAATCTAATATGTAATTATATATAAATTAGTTTCAACAAAATTTCAAAGTATGCTGCATTATCAAGTATACTTATATGTATTACTTATTATATATGTATATGTATGTGTATGTATATATATGTATATATATATATATATATATATATATATATAATTAAATATAATTATATTATTTATTATGTAGCTTAATAAATAATTATAGGTTTACGAGACAAATAACTTTTTCCATTTCACACATAACGTTATCATCGCTAGGTGTTAGCACTATAACGGTAGTATTCAGCGGTCTTACCTTTCTTGGTGTGTGTATCCATTTATTTTATTAACTTACTTTTTAATTAATTACTAGAGCAAGTCAAAAAGTAGAGGAACTGTTTTCCTAAACAGACTGACAAATACTAATTCTTGTATATATATATATATATATGATTTATCATAATTTCAAAGTATGTTTAGAGTTGTGGTTACTCAGCTCTTTTTATTATGATTTTATGTCAATTTAAAATGAGTACTTTTCCAATAGTTGTCCAACTAAAGTTGTCACTAAAGAAAAAATGAGAGCAGTACGTTTCCTTCATAACAATATGACAAAAATCCGACAAACTATTTACTTACTATTTTTTAAAATGATCTATTTTTAAAATGACTATTATTATAAATGAACTATTTTTAAAATGATCTATCCACCAGTAGATCTGGCAGCGATTTAGACAACTCTCAACAACAAACCACTTTGAACATATAAAAATTTGAAGTTATGATAAATTAGAGAAGTTAAGATTTTCAGCAACTTATTCGGGAAAATAAGAAAGTTCATTTATTTATTTCATATATTTACTTTTTAATTTGCCTTGATATTAATAATAAAATGCATTTTAAAAAGCAAAATTATAATTTTTTTATTGTTATTGTCGCATAACACAGCTACTTATAAAAACAAATTAATTAAAAAATTATTTGCTTTACACAAATCGATATTGATTTAAGAAGATTTTTCCATATATGTATATATAATTTCGTGCTATATCTATACTAGTGTGTATATATATGTACAACATTATATTCTATAGTTCTATTGTCTTTGAAAACAGCGATTTCCAATGTTTGTCAAAATGCAGTATTCCATCATATGTTGTTCATCATTGGCAAAAGTATTTTTATGCACTTGGCCAGCTGATCATTTAATGAGTATGGTAAGTTTCAACAAATGAAATTAAATATAAATGTATATTATGGAACATTCAAATATTAAAAAAATATTATAGAGTTGTTATGCTGGAGATGCTGCATATAATTCATTGTGGTATGAACATGAAATTGCTTCACAAAAAATTATGTTGTATATTTTACTTCGAACTCAACGGCCTGTTATTGTATCTGTTCCCGGTTTGGTCACGGCTTTATCTTTGCAACATTACGCATCTGTAAGATAGCGCATTTTGCAGTCTCACGTTAATTATTGTTAATAATATATGGTTATATGTAACAAAAAAAAAAAGTTTTATTTCTAAAAATATTTTAATTTAAATAAATAGCAGATTTATAAATATCTTTAAATATTTTTACAGTATGTATCCATGGCATTTTCTTATCTGACGTCATTTAGAGCAATGCTTTCTAATGATGTGGATTAATTGAAAATAATAAATGTACACTCTTTATTCCAAAATAAATATCTATGCAATAAAAATGCGTCAATTATGCTAATACTTTTCATATAGAAGAAAATAAATATATAAAATATCTTCTAAAACTTTGTAAATTTGATTTAAATTTCGACCTTTACATATCTTGTATTCAAATATTTTACATAAAGTTTATTATTTTAATAAAATAATAATATATGTGCAGAAACTATAAATTTTGCAGTGCTGGACAAAAAATTATTTTAAAATAATCTAAAATAAGAAAAATTGCATCTTTATAAACGTTATATATTAATATAACTATCAGTGTATTTTTTTTTATGAGCTCTTTTTTATTCTGTGAAAAGTTTTAAAAATTGTTCAATTGGTCTTTTATTAATTTGTTGATGATTGATATTTTTGTCGATCTTATTTTTTTTTTAAAGTTAATATATTTCAAAATTCATACAATAATTGCATATATTACATATATAAAAACTGCACACATTTTATCTCAACTATAAGCGACGTGTTAAAAATTAAAAAAACGAAATTAAAAAGATAGTGTAACATTTCTAAAATGTATTTATTTGTTTTTCGATTCTGCTTAAAAATATAAACAGATATAGGTGGAGAATATTTGTAAATATCTCCACGTTTATAATCCCTTTTTTTCCTCCAATCCCATTTTTACGTTCGAGAGATATGATATCTGTTAAAACACTCTCTCTCTTTTTAAATTACACAGTAGTAAACATTTTTTAGTAGTGCAGCGTTTAATGCGAATTTCGGAACACGAATTTTAATAATTACGCGCGTCTCTTTATACAGTATTATCTCAAATTAATGCAAACTACATATAATAGTTCTCACAATAATTCAAAGAAAAAATATAACTGTTAGAACGCATAGGATTGTACATCGGTAAAGAACTCTTGCCATTCTTATAATTTATTAATCCTTAGACCTACATGGCAAACGTAGAAAATGCGAAAGAAATAATAAACCCCGTAATATCTCACTTGAGGTATATTTAATACTGTGCTATGTATGAGCAATCTTACATATATTATCTTGGAGTTTCTTTCCTTAAGCTATGTCTAGTAATATCATTCTTTTTAAAATCGTGAGAAAAGCATAAGGATAGTTGCGATTTAAACGCGCATGCAAGAGAAAATGGAATAAGAGTTAATATGAAAGTTGCACCGACGTTAGATAAAATTATTGCTTTTCTTAGGGTGGATTTAATGTTTGCTTGCTGTTGGCCTCTACCACCAACTGCCACGAAGTTTCAAATAATTCGTGATAAAATGTTTCGATTCTTATCAGGCGTAAACGGTGCATTTATAATTATCGAATTGATATATTCGATCAGTAATCATCTTGATAATGTATTCCTCATTATGCAATTAGCTTGTGCATTAGGTATCTTTTGTGAGGTTCCGTTGCAGATATATTTATTTACGCAACAATATGATCGTTTACAAGTAAGAAAAAAATAATAATTTTCTTATCTATTACATTAATTATATTAATCAATAATGTGCACTGTATAGAAAATAAGAGGACCATATTAACATTTTAACAGCGTACAGAACAGATTTTTGCGCATATATATATATATATATATATATATATATATATATTGCACACATAATTTTATTGTATATATGCACATTGTAATAAAATAAAAAAATTATATTAATTATATATACATTGTATTATTACATATGCATATATGTTACATTGCACAAATAACCATATTGCATACCTCAAATAAATATAAATATTTCGAGATTATATAGGAGATACCCTCAATTATTTTAATTTTTACTTTGATATGTGTTAACGCATGACATATGTTATTTTGAGAAACCTTTTTATTTAATGAGAATAAAAATGCACACGTAAACCAACATATGTCGAACTATATAATTATAGATTTTCGTTTCGCACGCAATGAAAACACACCAGATGTTACGAAATAGACTTCGCATCGTGTATAATTGCAAATCCACATATGGAATACTGTACAATAGATCTCTATCAGTTATTTTCTTTTTATACACTAAGAAATGTTTGAAAATTGAACTTTTATTTGTTATTAACTTTTAAATAAATATTTAATGTGTCTGCTACAATCTTTTGAAGATTTATTGTCAAAGTTGTATTGTTAAAATTATAGTTATTGAAGTGGCTTTAGTAATTAAGACGAGAATCTTTATCCTTATTTTATGTACTTATGTAATATTGTGTATGCAATAATCTGTGTGCAATAATCATATATACAAAGTATATGATTTTCTTTATATACATTTTTCCATATATGTATACATACATATGTATTTATTATAGACATTATCATATTAAGATGATAGACTATTAAATTTTCTACAGATTAATGATTAATATTATATTTATATATTAATATAATATTACATTTATAATTGGAATACTTTTTATTATTAAAACTATTATGAAATTTTAACTGACAAAAATTGATATTATTCATTTTCTCTTATTGATGCGAATATAGATATGGAATATTTTCATATATAATAATAATAATAATAATAATACATATAATAATTTTTACGCTAATAATTTATGAGATATACATGGTATAAATTATTGAATCTTATCCTATCTATATTGAATAAATTGAATGTTTCCTAACCAACAATGTTTTGGTAATGTCCAGCACATAAAAAAATAATGAGTGTATCCTTTTCTTTCTCATTCGATATTTACAGAACGTAATTTGCGAAATGGAAGACTGTTATAAACGAGCAACTGCTGAAGAAAAGGATGTGTTTCAAAAATATATTAATAAATATATATTATTGTATGGAATTACTCTGACTTTTCCTGCTGTATCTTTAGTTGGCTCACTTTTAGTACCATTGATTCAATCCCATATGTTTCCGTTAGAGATAGAATATCCATTTCGCGTTGACTATCAACCGATGACAGCGATGATTTATTTTCATCAAGCACTCGGTATGTATCAAGTCTCTTGTCAAGTAAGCTCTAATGTTTTCCTCGCTCTTTTATTATGGTTTACGACGGCACGTTTCGAGATTTTGTGCAACAAATTCCGTAGTGTCACGAAGTATTCTGAATGGCAAGAATATGTACAGGAGCATCAAGAAGTTTTAAGGTAAATGTTAAAAATTGATTAAATATGACATTTCAGTGCAAAATTGATTAATCTTATACATAGAAAAAAATTTGGTATTTTGTAAATTTGTTATTTCTGTTGACTATTAAAATTATATTAGAGGTTTTTTTACGATAATCATTCTAACAATAAGTATTTTCATTGTTTCCATGATATAAAAATATGTAGCAAAAAGTACTACTTGTTTCAAAGGAATGAATCTAATGGAATTTTTAGAAATTTTTTTCAATTATTTATAATAATTAAATATTATAATATTATAATATTATAATACTTAGAAATCATAATATCAAGAAATTTAATTGATAATATTTTTACTTAGAATCATCCCAATGAAAATTTTATATTAATGTAAAATGTTTTCAATGCAATTTTTTATTACTGTTTCTTTTAATATGATTTAATTAATCACAGAATTCTTATATATTATAATAAATTGTTAATAAATGTTAGATATGCGAAAGAAATGAGTGATTCCATCGCATACATAGTGTTATCATCACTCGGTGTTAGTACTGTAGCGTTAATATTCGGTGGCGTTACATTTCTCAGCGTATGTATCTTTTTTTATTACAATTATTAATCAATTATTAATCTCTCTTAAATAAGATTTAATTGTATATTTTATCTAATATATTTATATTTTATTTTTTTAAATAGCGATTATCATCATCCATAAAGATTCAATATATAATCGTATGTTCGACATCATTGACAAAAGTATTTCTATGTGCCTGGCCAGCTGATCATCTAATGAGGACAGTAAGCCTAGATAGATAAAAATATCTAAAAATTACATAAATATACATATTACATATAATATATCTGTAATATATATTTGTGTATTTAAATCATATTTAAATCATATTTCAGAGTTCCAACATTGCTGAGGCAGCCTATGATTCATTATGGTATAATCAAAGCATTGATTCACAGAAGATTATGTTATACACCTTGCTCCGATGTCAACGAGCTGTAATTATATCTGTTCCTGGGTTGTTAAAAGCCTTATCTTTTCAACATTATGCCTCTGTAAGATAATGCATTCTAACGTCATTCTAATTACATGTTGAGTGTGCGTCATAATTCATGATACAAATAAGAAAATCATGATTACTCATACAAACAAAAATTTAATTTATAATATTTTCTTAATAATTATTTATTTATGGGATTGTAAAGGTGCGTGTGAACATTAAGCATCATGAATTGCATTCTATATTTAATTTTATACTTTCTTTTTGAATTTTACTGCTTTGGGTATATGTTTATTATGATTTCAGAGTTTATATATATAGTATTATTAGTATTATAATTTTAAGTATGATCCACTTATATATTTACAAATTAATTTATTTTATAGTACCTCTCGACGGCATTTTCGTATTTAACAACGTTTCGAATAATCCTTTCTGAAGGTGAGGAGGCATAATTCAAGGGAGTTCATTAGATTTCGTGAAGAACTACTTTTTCTCTATAGTTAACAATATAAAAGAATGCATTGTTCGTTCAGAAATGAAAAATATTAAAATAATTATGCAAATAAACTGTGATAATCATTTTCTTAACTTTATTCGCGATCTCGAACAAAAATAACAAATTCCAGCATTAGTTTAACTTTATTGTATCCTTTTATATATTCTACTTTAAATTTTTTTTTACGTTTATAGCAATAAAACAATATGTTTAACGGATTTTATATCTATATTAATTTTTATTTGAACGTTAAAGGCTTTTTTTATTTCGTATTCCAATTATCTTTATCGTTTAAATATTTAAATTTATTTTTAAAAGTCTTAGGGATATAGATTTTGTTTTACATTTTTCCACGTTTTGCGCGTTTTAATCGGATGATCATCATAAGTAGATTAAGACAAGTAGTGTGTAAAACTACAAGATATATCATATCAAATAAATTTCTATTAGAAATGGAGAAAATAAAAAATAAGTTAAAAAAGAAATAAAAAAAGATAAGAAAATAGAGATTGATGCAATAATTGTCAAGTTTCAAATACATATTTTTTATTTATCATAAATTTTAAACTATCTAATATCTCTAAAATCACTCAATCTCTTAAAATCAATAGATGTTGTCAAAAATCAAATAAAGGCATATTTACCCATAATACAATTCTTTTGTGTGTATTTCCATTTATACCATTTCAATCAACGTATAAAAATAAGAAACATTATTATGATAATAATTCAAAATAGAGAGAAAAACTGCTGCGTGTAAAATAATATGTTGCTGGTATATTTCTTGCCATCGCATATTTTATTAATCCACATATTCATGCATGAGCTCCGAAGATAGGAAAATAAGAGTAAGTAATAATCAGTAAGTATAATTATCTAAATGTGATAATATGCTTTGAGATATTTAATACTATTCTCTTAATCACTGACGCAAAATAGCGAAATAATTGGATTCTAAAGCATGTTACTTATATATTTGCTCTCTTGTGACGCACAAAATTGTATACGATAAATTGCATAAAAATTTCCTGACTAGACGCGTTTCAAGGATTGCTACTTTTCGATAAAATTAGATAACAGGAACAAAATAAGAGTGTAGTCAAAGTATCGAAAACACAAACATCGACTTTAGCAAGGATTCACTGGCATAAGATAAATTGCAGTCATCTGAAGAACGAACGATAATAAACTGTCATTTAATCACGACTTTGTGATTTTGTCGTAGAACTTCACGCTCTGCTTGATCTATCTAATTTTTTTGATGTTTGGTTCAATGATTACCGTTTTAAATGCTTCTCGTTAATCATGTCTCAGTTCTATTTTAGTAAGCGATGTGGAGTGACTTACTTGGTCAAAGTGGGACTTGCTTCTGTGTTGAAGGATATTGCTGGTTTTCGGAAGAAAATGAAAACGTTCTGCAACAGAAAAAGGTACGATTGTTAGACTTGATTAACTACTATTCAATTAATTACTAAATAATATGAAAGGCTAAATTTTTAAAAGAGTGATATTTCTTACAACATAATATACATAGGGTGTTTTCCAAAATTATCCAAAAGTTTAATTTTGCTCGTAGATTCTTTCTTAATAATAAAGAAAAAAATTTGAATAAAACTAATATTTATTACATGTTTATAATAACATGCATATACACGTGTGTGTGAAACTTAATTAACCAAGAAATATGTTGACAATCTTCAACTAAAATGTGATAAAAGGTAATAAAATTAAGATACAATTGGGAGAAACGATTGTTATCTGATTATATTTCGCCGAAATTTTCATAATATCACGGAGGTCTATTTTTAATCGTTTTATTCGAAGAAAATATGGACAATATATATATATATATATATTTAATTAAAATGAAAATTAGAAAATTATATAAATAACACATACATACACATTTAATGCAATTTTTATCATAACGTCGCCATCTATCGGATTATTCTAAAATTTCTATCGAGACTGATTAAACGTAAATAGCAGAATTCTACGATATTATAATTAATTCATGCTCGATATTATATTTACATGCATAATGACACATATTACACTTCATTGATTAATCATGCACATCAGCATCATCTCGTGAGAGTCATGATTAATAATCAAACGAACGAAATCATCCTTTCTCTCTCTTCGGTTCTTTCCGCGAAATTTATTGTAAAATTTTGTGGTAAAAAAGAGAAAGAAAGACGAGAGAGAGAGAGAGAGAGAGAGAGAAGATTGAAACTATATAATCGCATAGCATTTTCTCCTTTTCTCTACATAATTGAAATTAGGATTATACTTGCACGAAGCGAAGCGTAATTATTATTCCGCATTTTCGCGGAAAACATCTTACCTTGTTTCTTGCTTGATTAGCTTCAACGAGATGCGAGATACACGGACTTAGTTCATTGGACAAGTTCACCTGCCTGCCAGGTTTTCGACAACGGTTTACGCTTCCAACTGGTAATTACGCTTTTCCAATGGCGAAATTGGCTCCGAGAAGTCGGCCCGGCTCTTCGACGCGTTCGCCGCCACTGCCTCAATAGAAACGCGCGCGCGCGCGCGACGAGTGTTTGATTCCTGGAGCACGTCACTTCCTCGAATTATTCTCGCGCGTATTACACATCGCGGTTATCGAGAATCTAACGATGTTTCCCGCCGGTGGATTCCCGTTTCTCGGGTACGCGCCTTAAACCGATAAAGCAGCCGGGATCCCGACGATGGAAATTAAGTTAATCATCGAAGCGATATCTTAATAACGCGAAGGGATAGTTTATGCGCAGAATGAAATGCGCACCACGTTCCGTTGCGTTCCGTTCCGTTCCGTTCCATTCCATTCCGTTTCATCGAAATGGTAATTATACCTTTGCTAAATAGTTTACTAGAGAAGACGATTATAGATGGCGCTTTCGTAAATTTCTATCGACCATAAAGGGTCGTCTACAATGGCCGTAGCATAAGGTTGTAAGGCCGTAGTCGTAAGAAATTGACCAATCCCAGTTGAAGCTCAGGAGAATAATCAATTGTGATTGGTCAATTTCTTACGACTACGGCGTTACAACCTTATGCTACGGCCATTGTAGACAACCCTTAAGGGCTACTGCACACAGGACGCGGCAACGCGTAAGGCTGAGTTTCCACTGAGCGCGTCACGCGTCGCGTCATCCAGCGCGAGCCAATCAAAACATCCCATTATAATAACACGGAAAACATGTTATTACAATGGGATGTTTTGATTGGCTCACGCTGGTTGACGCGACGCGTGACGCACTCAGTGGAAACTCAGCCTAAGCCAATACAAAAGTTGGATAAGCATAAGAAAATTGATTGGTTCATTTTCTTATGCATATACTTGTGGACCAATCAATTTCCTTATCCTTATGGTTATGCGCCTATGCAAAAGCCTGTGCTCCTGGCTTAAATCAATCTCGAAATTTCATCGTCGTCTGCGCTGGCTCTTCCGGTTTCCGGTCGTAGACAATTCAAATTGCCGAAAAAGAGGAAGGTGGCTGCGTAAGATCGACAAGCGGTTGATAGACAATCGTTATTTCGAGGACGAGTTGTTCGATAATCCATTTGCAATTGCGTTGAACTGTCAAAATGACGGCGATACCTGGAGCCATAACGTTCAAAGAATCCGGCCGGCGTTATATCGTCTTGCGAAACGAGAAAGAGAAGCAGCAATGGCTCGCCAGTCAAGATGAGTTCAAGGAGGTAAGAAACCAGGACGAGGGAAACCCCGATTCGTATCGCGTCTCGATTATAATTTCGCGAGGTTTCTCTCGTGGATGACGGGATATGTTAAACCTCTCCTCGCGATGTCTTGACGATTTGCGGCTTCTCAAGAATCGGCCACGTGACATAATTAATGGCGGCATTTAGACTTGACGAATAAAAGAGAGTTTCGATTAAATTCTAGTTTTTTTCTTGTTTTTCGGATTTTGTCTTTTGATTTACACATGTAAAGGGAATGCGAATGAATTTTTTACATGTCCCATGAATAATATCCGTCCTTTGGCGGATTTGTGATCATGTAAGGCAATCTAGATTTCACCGAAATTACAGAAAGCGAGAATTACAAATTTGCGTTTTATGATACATAACTTTTCATATTTTCATTATAATTAATATTTTAATTTCTCAAGATAATAATTTTCTTTAATTTATGAAGTTCCGTTAAAGTTCCATTAAATAACATGATTTTTTTTATATAGAAAATTGAAATAAATGTAAATAGAAAAATATTTTGATTGCAGTTAAGTCGAGCTGAGGCAAGAGCTGTGGCTGGTCTTATTACAGATGCCTTGACTTATGAGGGGCTAGATAAGTTGATGATGAGTTCCGATGGAGATATCACTGTTACCAATGATGGTGCAACCATCCTAAAGAACATGGATATTGATGAAATTCGGAAAGTTATATATCAGTATCTGAAATCTCGAAATGAGGTATTTGGGCAAACTGGAATAAGTTTTGTTTCTATAATGCTGGTGGTACAAAAAAATAGATTATATACGGGAAATCATCCAATTAGAATAGCTGATGTTTTCGACATAGCAGCGAGAGACTGAACATATTTCATTATATTAAATACTTAGGCCCATATTCTGAATCCTCTTTTATCGATAAAAGTGCTCCTAAAAGCGGCCTGTAGCCAATCAGAAGGCTTATATGTCACTTTTAGAGGCACTTTTATCGATAAAAAAGGATTCAGAATATGGGCCTTAATTTCCTTATTTGACTCTTTACATCTTCTACATACTGCAGTTGTAATAAATAAATAACATGAATTTTACTTGGTGGAATCCTGGTTTTCACCAATTTTTGCTATAACATCATAATTTGTACAATCATTGCTTTTACGCTTGAATTTTACTTGTTTGTCTAATACTGTATGTCATTTGCTATAACATCATAATTGATACACTAAAAGATTATGATGTTATCTCTTACTTTTGTATTCGTGTGATGGCATGTAGGAGAGCATTTAATTTAAATACTTTTATCCTTCTTATACTTTCTGCATCTTTCAAAAAAAACTTAAAGATGTTTTTATTAATTTAATTCATTGACAGTTAACGTATGCATACTTATATATACATATATATACACACACACACACATTATTAATAAATTCATGTATGTACTAAGCATGTATTATGCTCGTGCGCGCGCGCATTACTTTTTCTATAGATTCAGAATATATTTCCGATAGCTACTTTAATAGATTATTATATATTTTTTTATGTATAGTTTTTGAGAGAAAAAGAGAAAGATAAAAATAATAAATATACACACAATTAAGTTACATCTTTTAAATATATTTTTGATTATATGAATTATTATCTTTTATTATTTATTATCTTATCTGATATGCTTAATGATAAGATAAAAACAAAAAAAGCCGTACATGACCATAATAAACGGAATATTGGCCTCACGACATCATTCTAGCAACAGGCATCGTGGATAATTGTTTAGCGCGTTTCTTCTTAAACTTCAATAAAATTTGTGATTGGAATTTATCGAATTATTCGGTTTTTATTACCAATATCGCGATATTCGATATCGATTCTTAAAAAAAAAACACATTTATTTAATATATTTTTTTTTGCGTGCTTCTCCAATAACACAGATCTTAAACAAAACAGAAGAAAGTAATATCAAATTGAAAGAGACATTTATGGTAGAACGAAAAGAATAATAAAAATTAATATATAATATATTTGTTATATTAATATATAAAAATAATAAAAAATATTTGTGGTTAAAAATGTTAAAAAGTGCAATTTGATTTTAATTATTTAAAAAATGTCTAATAACATTTCTGTCAAATTTTGAGTCAAGATATAAATAAGCAAAGTATTTGTAAACAGATTTAAACACAGAAATATTTAAAAATTTGAAAATTAATAATAATATAAACTTTCCTGCCAAATATATGTAAAATTGCCCGAAAAATAAAATATTAATATTTGCTATTAATATTTTTTAAATCACAGCAACTGTAACAGTTCTACAAGATCATAGTAAAAGAATTTCCACGCTTCTCTATTACTTTTGATGACTTTTGATACTTGTATTTTTCCCTGAAATTGTTTGTTAATAAAGGACTAAAATCCAGTAATTTTGCGAACAAATATTACAATAAGAATTCTTAATTAATATAACGCAAATCAAGACGATAAGTGTGCCTTCCACAAATAATTCAGATTTTATTTTCGATTACGCTGAAAAAAGAAAATATTGCACACTCCAAATATGTATATGTCTATGTATGTACCATATGTGTGTGTGTGTGTGTGTGTGTGTATATATATATATATATATATATATATATATATATATATATATAACAATATGAAAATCTATAAAGGATGTCTGTATAGTCTGTATTTTCAGAATTTCGATCACGAATTTGACGGTACAAAAAATTATAATGCTCACATTCTGATAATTTTGTTGTAAAACTTAAAACATATACTATACATATATTATTCTATTTTAATTTTTTTGCGTTTATAGCAAATAAAACAATATGTTTAACGGATTTTATATCTATATTAATTTTTATTTAACCGTTAAAGGCTTTTTTTATTTCGTATACCAATTATCTTTATCATTTGAATATTTAAATTTATTTTTAAAAGTCTTTTAGGGATATAGATTTTGTTGTACATTTTTCCACGTTTTTGCGCGTTTTATGAAATCGGATGATCATCATAAGTAGATTAAGACAAGTAATAAAACTACAAAATATATCATATCAAATAAATTTCGATTAGAATGGAAATAAAGAAAAAAATAAGCTAAAAAAAAGATAATAAAAGAAAAAAAAGGTTGATGTAATAATTGTCAAGTTTTAAATACACATTTTTTGTTTGTTATAAATTTTAAGTTATCTAATATTTCTAACATCATTCAATCTCTTAAAATCATTCAATAGATGTTGTCAAAAATCAAATAAAGGCATATTTACCCATAATACAATTCTTTTGTGTGTATTTCCATTTATACTATTTCAATCAACGTATAAAAGTAAGAAACATTATTGTGATAATAATTCAAGATTGAGAGAAAACTGCTGCGTGTAAAACATGCGTGTTGCTGGTATATTTCTTGCCATCGCATAATTTATTAATTCACACGTTCATGCATGAGCTCCGAAGATAGGAAAATAAGAATAAGTAATAATCAGTAAGTATAATTATCCAAATGTCATAATATGCTTTAAGATATTTTATACTATTGATATATACACATGAGGGAGTGTATTAATGATAGCTTCTTATATTTCTCTTGAATCTTTTTCATCTATAATATGAAGTTTTTTATAAAATCGTAAGAATATTGCGAGGGTATATCCTTCCGTTTGAAACAATTCAACCGGAACGCGTGATGGTCTATCGTCAAAGGCAGATTCAGTTAATATGAAGAGGATTAGAGAACGTTATTGCATTTCTGAAGGTGGATTTATTATTTGCCTGTTGTTGGCCAGTATCGCGAGACGCAACCAAATTTCAAATCGTTTGTGATAGAATATTTCGTATAATCTCAAGCTTGCACGCAATATTGGTGATGATCGAGCTAATATATACGATTATTTATCGGACTGAAAGTATTCAAATGCTTATGCAATCAACCTGCGCAGTGGGCATACTATATGAAGTCCTGCAAATATTGTTGTTTACTCTGCAACACGACCGTTTGCAAGTAAGAAATTGAAAATCATTTAGTAGTTACTAGTAATTAAATAATTATTTAAATTTATAGGGAAAGCGATATATATCTGTTAAATATTCAAATTTCAATATTTTTTCTACTTAATAGTCTTTCTCGTATTTAAGAATTTTGGATTTACCATTAAAATATTTAATGTTAGAAATTATGAGATATAGTAAAAAATGGCAATAGGTTTAATTAAAATTTAATTGAAGAAAAAGCAAATTTTTAAAAAAGTCATCAGAATATGTTGTATATGTCCTATATGTTCCAAATAATAATTACTTATATGATATTTTACTATTATTCAACATTTATTATCAAATGACGATAGAAATACAAATACGAAAGTTTAATAAGAATATAGATAAAATAATTAATGTATTTTTATTTTTAATGTTTACTGTGTTAAATTTTAACTTTTTATATTATAATAATATTATTATAATGCTTATGAATTATGGTTAATATAACATATATTTATCACAACTAATATTGTGTCACAGCTTTAATGCAGTTGAAGATTTATTTTTCATTGTTTAACTGACAAGAGATGAAAAAACGTATACGACAGTTGTATAATTTATTTAATCGTGCAACTTATGACAATCATTTTGCGTATATGAATGTATATAAGTATGTGAAATGGAAATATTTTTCAAAATTTTTGACATTTCACATTTCGAGATTTCGGAACCGAGTTTATCAATTTTATTCATATATCATTGTAATCAAAAAATCCTGTCAATGTTGTATCAAAAAATATCGTTAAAATTGTGTATTATTAATTCCTGAGATATTAATTGAAAATTATTTTTGTATTTCTCTTATATAAAATCTAATTTCAACGAAGCATATGTAAAATTTAAATTAAATATCGCCTTCCTAACTGTGTAGGTAGTAATTTTTCAAATGGAAAATTATTATCGCCTGGTGAAAGCAGAAGAAAGAAATGTATTTCAGAAATACATTGATAGATACATATATTTATATGCAACGACCTTAGGCTTAATTACCGTAGGGCTGTTTATTTTTGGATCCACTACTTCGTGGATTTGATACATTTCCGCTCGTAATAAAGTATCCATTTCCAATTGATCGGCAACTATTGCGAGCAATTGGCATTGCATTAGATTTCGAATTTAATAATTTTATTATTTTAATAAATTTCTCTTCAATGTAAGATAATAGTAAGATTCTCTGAAAAATGATGAACTAATTGTGGTAAAAATATTGTCAATTATTTCTATATAATAAAATAATAATTGTGAATTACTTTGTCATACATATTCTTTCAGACTTTACTTTTTAAACTCTAAAACAATATGAAATCCCTTGATATCCCGTAATATGCTATAAATGCATAGTTTTTGTCATTTTAATGTAATTTATGAGCACGTAACATCATATTAATATCAACTTATATAAATATGTATATTTTTACAGATCATAAAATAAATGTAATCCTATAAATTAATTAATCCTTTTCTTTTCAATGTTTATGTTCAATCGCTCACAAAATGCAAAAATCACGATCGAGACATCCATTGGAAGAGAATTTTAGGGACTTCACAAACTGCACTCCTGCGCGAAGCTGCATACAATCGTCCATATTTTTTGCTACAAATTGTATGAATTCCTGCTTCGACACCTAAAGTACAATAAACGAAAACAAATTATATACAACAACGAATACAAATTATTTATATAAATCAATCTATTATTAATATATCTGTTTCATTTTACAAAATTTAATACATATATTTTCAACCTTTGATCCCTCCTTTGGTATAATCAACGCCATTGGATGATGGCCATCGCGAGCATTAATTACAGGTATTACAGCAACTCCTTTCACCTCCGGATGATCTAGTAACACCTTCTCAATTTCCAATGGTGAAAAACGATAATTTTTGTATCTAATAACATGTCTACTTGAATCTTGAATCTGAATATTACCATTTGCTTGGTAATATTCTACTTCATTGGTATGAAACCATCCTGTGAAACATATAATATTTTATCAGAAATCTTTAAGTTGAATATCATCAAAACCTTGACATATTACACACACATATATATATATATTTCTGTGAATATGTGTTGAAAACGGAACGAAATATTTTTTTTTATTCCTTCTTTATTAAATAATGAACAATTGCGGGATACATCATTTATAACACAAGAAATAAATAACCCGATGATTTCAATACTTTTTATAAAAACTTTTATAAAAACTGACATAATTACATAACTACATAATAACTATATAACTACACACATTACTACATAATATCAAAAATTTTTTACATTACGTATATCGATTCTATATGATGTATGTCGATATTTTCTTATTAATTATTTGTATTACTTTAGCCATCTTATTACAATAACAAAATCAATTCAATAAAGTTGTAACTAACCATTGTCATCAATAACAGGAATTATAGATTCGGGCCTATAAATGCTAAAGTAGCCATTTATCAAGGACGGAGATTTGCACCAGATAACACAATAATTATTTGCTTTCAGTGAGAAACTCAGTATTGAAATCAGCAAAAATTAAATGGATATTTTTATTCATGTAACTAGATTTTAGTTTCTTCGTGTGTCTTTGATGAAAGATCATATCTGTTTCAGGCAAACCTTAAACAATACAAAAGTCATCAATACAATATTAAATTGCATCACTATCATTTTTTTTACTATCATTGATTATTAATTAAACTTGTAATGAATATACACACAGTATACTTGAATAACAGAAACGTTTGACAGCGCAGCGACAAAATTTTCATAAAGCAAGTTTATAGTAATTCTACAGCCGAATATCATTTGTTTCAAGAAAGAGACATCATACTTCTTAAAAATTTCGTAGTGAAAAAAATTGTTGAGTAACACGTCAATTTTCAGAAATACCCAAGTTACCTAATAAGTAAGATTGTAAATATAATACTTTATAATTACATACACACATTTTCAATATAAGAGAAATTAAAACAAATTTTTTGCATTACCTTATACTTTTGTACAGTATCACAAATGCAATGTTCAAATGATGGATTTGAAAATTGACTCATTTTGACAACTTCTATAATGAGAAATATAAATAAAAATATATGCAAAAGCATAGACGAAATTATATCGAGGAATTAATTAAATAAGTGACAATTAAAAAAAATTTATTCTAATTAAGCAGAGGAAGTAAGACGCAAGAAACGAGATTTAAAAAGCAAAATGTTTTAAATAAAACGATTAATTTTAGTAAGAAACTATGATATTACGGAATCAAATACTATTATGCGAAATATCTTTGATTGAAGTTTTGACATCAAAAGTTGTTGTAATTAAGAGACATTAATTTCATATATTTGATAATAAAAGGAAAAATGCAAATATTCTTTTCTTGTTACTTAAAAAGAACTGTCTACAGAAATAAAATTGAATGTTTGAAATATCGACAGGAATAGGAAAAAAAAATAAAAATTTCATAAAAAAACAATTAATGATTTTTCTAGTATATTTTGCGTGTTTACTTCGCATCTAAATACTCATTTATAACTAGAATTATTTTTTACAATTGCATATATAATTAGATAAATTTTGTTGAAAACGCTGACATATAAATTTAATTCTCGTACAGTCACGTTCGTTTCTTTCATCGCTACATTTATATCCCTCTCAATATGTAAGTATATATATATATATATATATATATATATATATATATATATATATATATGTATGTATGTATAGTATATATGTGTATATATATATATATATATATATATATATGTATAGTATATATATGTACTTATTAGTATATATATATAGTATATATATTTATAGTATATATAAAAAAAATATATAATATATATATTTCTTACTGAAAGTTCTTGTTGCGTCATACATTTATATTTTAAATGCATTAAAATTTTGTCATATTGTATAATCCGACATTACAGACTTACGTCAAGTTATTTAAATAAACATCTATTTCTACCGACAATAAAATAATTATAGCACTAATTCAGATCAATTGAATTTCTGAAAAGCTTGTCTAATATAAATCGATTACGTTCTTTTAGACTTAAGTATTTCTTGTTAAATAATTATGTACCCTTGCACGAATAACTGATCGATCCGGATATTTATTGCGAAGATATGGCATACTTGTGAACATAACGCCCCCACGAAGCTGCATATAATCCTCTTCTATAATGTTTGCTACGTGTTCTATTAATTCCTTCTCCGTTACCTAAAGTACAACAAATTTGAATTTGTTTACATAAATTTTTTACATATAAATCAATTAATAAAATAATATAAATCAATTAATAATCAATATATTTATTTAATTTGGCGAAAAATGATCAATTCTGAACCTGAAATTTTGTCCATTTTAGTTCAACAGCTGCAAATGGATGATGACCATCAGACTTATTATCTATAGATATTACACAAGCGTCTTTTATCGCCGGATGCATCTTTAATATATTCTCAATATGCATTGGTATAATAAAATGATTCTTGTATATTACAAGATTTCTACAACGCTCAAAAATGTGGATACAACCGTTTGAATCAAAGCGACCTATATCATCAGTATGGAACCATCCTGAAAAATACGTAATATTTTATTAAAAGCGTAATTTAAATATGCATAAAAGAGTTTTAACATATTACACAAACATTCTCATATGTGTTGAAAACAGGAAGAAAACATTTAATTATTTGTTTTTATTTTACTTATAATTTTATCGATGATAAAAAATTGCATAAGAATATATATAATCTACAAGAAAAAAAATAACCCGATGATTCCAATACTCTTTATAATGATTAACGTAAATAATTAATGTAGGCGATTTTTTATATGTTCATATGTATATGACGATGGTTTTTTTATTAGTTATTTGTGTTATTTTAACCGTCTTATACAGGGTGTTGAAAAAAAAAGGGTCACATATTTTGATAGCAGGTAGTATTGATCAAAACAAGAAGAAAAGGTCTAATTAACATGGGTCCTAAGACTAATATCTTCAAAGATACAAGCTATTTTGTTATTTGAGCTCTTTGTCATTTTCTTATTAGTCGTGTCATCTTTAGAATGTAATGAACAAGTGCGTGATTCTCTAAGATGTAGGGCTGAAAGATGCGTGAGAGTGAATGGCAATCACATAGAGCACCTCCTCTAATGCTGAGTCAGCATTAAAATTTTTTGTTTTTTGTAAAAAAAGAGTTTTTATTTTGTTATCATACTTCAGTTTTTTTATGGAAGATAAATGATTACATTTCATATTAAAATAAAAATTGTTTTTTTATCTCTCTTTGTTTATTTTTTATTTTTTAAGGCACCTAGAAAAAAGGTATCCCCATTGTACCCCACTCTCCCCTACTCCTTTGTTCATTACATTCTAAAGATGACACGACTAATAAGAAAATGACAAAGAGCTCAAATAACAAAATAGCTTGTATCTTTGAAGATATTAGTCTTAGGACCCATGTTAATTAGACTTTTTCTTCTTGTTTTGATCAATACTACCTGCTATCAAAATATGTGACCCTTTTTTTTCAACACCCTTTATATTATAGTATTAAAATTCATCAATTAAATAAGGATAACTTACCATAATTATCAGTAACAGTCATTAAATTTGCATTAATAGGATGCAAGTAGCTGTTTGCTAAAGACGGAGATTTGCAGCAGATTATACCCAACTCGGTTATTTCCAACGGAGTTTTTTCGGGATCAAGTATTGACACAGAGACATTTTTACTCACATAACCGCTAGATAGAATTTTTGTAATTTTGTTTTCTTCTTTAATTAATTTTTTGGGTCGTTGATAAGCGATCACACCTATTTCAGGCAAACCTTAAACAATACAAGAGCAATCAATAATATTAAGAGCGGTCTTCATTATTGTTGGTCGTAAATTACATTTTTATGAATATACATACAGTATACTCTTCTAACAGAAACGCCTTTCTCTACCATTCTGTCAATAAAAGGTTTATAATTATTGTCAGAAAGTTGTCTACCACCAATTATTATGTATTTCAAGGAAGAAATATCGCATTTCTTGAACATTTGGTAATTATCAATAAATAACAATTTACTCATCAAATTTTTTAAGAATATCCAATTTATCTGAAAAATAAGAGCGAAAATAAAAACTTTTTATAATTCATACATTTTCAACAAAAGATTAAAACTATTTTTCTTACGTTACCTTATACTCTTGTATAGCATTACAAAAGTATTTAACATCTGACTCTAACATTATATTGCCAAATTTTAAAACTATATTAATCTTGACTGCTTTCACGTATGAAAGAATAGCGCGAACTGTCAGAAGCAAACTGATATTCCAATGCAACGATTCGACCCATAGGCCAACGTCATTAGATTTCATATCGGGTATCTGCTGATTCGATGGATCTGTGAAGAATGCATGCGGAAGTGCCACATGATGTTTCATCTCATGAGTTGTGCTAGCAAAAAACAGTATCACTGCGGTGTCCTTACTACTTTTCAATTCTGTACAAGAAAATTCATCAATTTCAATTTTAAAATAACTGTTTAAAATTGATTTTAGGGAAATAATTTTCTTTTCTTTTTTGTTTTTCTCTTCTTCTTTCTTGTTTCCCTTTCTTTCTTTCTGCTGGTCTTTCTCCTTTTCTTTCATCTTTTCGTCCTTTTCTTTCATCGAGACTATAATTATTGAAGCTATATCTAACTCGCATATTTTGAATGTGGAAATAAAAGAAGCTTTGTCATCATCAGCAAAAATTACCTTTGGATGAGCCTTCAAATGACATAGTACATTTACTAAAAATATTAACAAATAAATATATCAACTGGCCTATATACACATATGCATTATAAAAATAAATAAAAATACAGAAATTCTGAAAAAAATTAACTTACTCGGCTCATTTATATTCCATACATGTAAAATAGCGCCGATATATAGAGTCGCTAAATATGGTATATAAGCATCCAAATGATTAGAAGTATACACTACTATACCGTCATTGCGTTGAATACCCATTTTTTTCAGCCATAATGCACATTTTACGCTCCGTTCCCTCATTTGCTGGAATGTATTTTCTTCTCCCGTCATTGCATCCACCTATCACATATCAATCAAAATGAAATAATATAATGCATTATATTAAATAGAATCATGTGATTTTACATTAATAATTAATAAATCTTTTTTCTTCATACATTAAAGAAATAATGCTAATTATTATTATGTGTCATACTTGGCCAATGAAATCCGGTCTGGATTTAAATGCGTCCAAAATCAATTCTCCGGTATTGACGCAACTATCATCGATTAATTCTTCTTCTCCTATCATTATGTCATTTTCTATCTTGAAGGGGAGCTAAAATATACGCGATAATATTATTAGTGCAAGGAATAATACTTTTAATTTTTTTTTACGTTTTATGAAATATCTTATAGCATATAAATATAATTTTTTTTTACCTTAGATGCCATGACGCTGATATATCGGTGTTTCTCTTTATCTTATTGTAGTAGTAATAAGTGTTTTAATTTAAGTGGATGTGCTTTGATTTAATAGAGAATATCACTTTTATACGTTACAACGGTTATAGCACGACTAACTTTTGATTTCGATATAATATTGTTATGATATGACATGTCCTTTAGCCCAAAAGTAAAGAGAAAATATTTTGATTAAAATGTTAGCTGTTCCGAGTTATGCTACAATTCTATATATACACACATCTTTTATATATTTATTTAAATTTCTCTCTCTACCTATCTATCTATCTCTATCTTTCTCTGATATGGATATATACACACACGTATACAAGTATTATTATAAAAGTCTATTTCCTGAAAACGAAATTAAAGAACGTGCAATCATGCGAATTTCAGCCAAGAATATTCTGCATATGTGTTCAAAGAGACCATTAAATTTTATAATACTGTAATTTTGATTTGACTCAGTCGCATTGCGTGAATCACTTTTATTTTAATTTTTTTTTTTATTTGTTGCTTTCCTTTTTATTCAAGTTTTTCTCTTTGCTTGATTAACTTCAACTGTAACGGATTGTTGGAGATTATATTGATTCTTGATAGAATCAATATAATCTCGACAATTATGCATACACATTTTAATTGATTAATATATTGATTCTTAATAGAATCAATATAATCTCGACAATTATGCATACACATTTTAATTTATTTTAGTGTAAATTCTCATAAAAATTTTTAATAAAGTCGATGAACAAAATGAAATAAATTAAGCAGATTTAAAAACATTGTAAAACAAGGAAAAGAGAAAATAAACTGTTATCATTAAAATGAGATATTTATTTGAAATAATTTTATGTACATAAATATGTCTTTATTGTATATCGGCAATCCTCGATACGAAAACAATCGATTTTTCCTTATTACGATAATATTGAAGACAGTTTGATATACACCTTACTTATTTTTAAGTTTATAAAGTGAAGTAACTTAATATTTTTACTTACTTGTTACGTGTAAAATCGAGAATTGAGAAAATTTGTAAAACATTCAATCAAGAATTACTTCACTGCTTGAGAGAAAGAACAGGTATGAAAAGAGTGATGAGGAAAAGTGCAAAAGTGTCTTCAATCTTAAACAATTTGTCATTGCATTGTGTATTGCCATCATATGTTCGGAATATATCAAATTTATTGTCAAGTGAGCTCTAATGTTTTTCTTGCCTTTTTACTGTGGTTCACATCAGCACGATTTGAAATCTTATCCAACAAGTTTCGTACGACTACGAAATATTCCGACTGGAAAAGATGTATCAGTGAGCATCAAGAACTTTTAAGGTATGTCGACAGTCCATATCAAAATTAAACAATTAGTCCAATCAATTAAAATTTTTTATTAACGTTTATTAATTTTTTGCTTAATGTTTATTATTATATAATTATTAAATTCTGCTTATTGAATTTTATGCTTAATATTTATTATTAATTATTGAATTTGTTATTATATAATTATTAAATTCTTTTCTACAAAGATATATATCTAATATTATATTTCAAATTCGAAAAATCATAGGATAATTAATAGCAGTAGGCTATATGAAACCATATATAATTATATGATGCTTATACACCTTTATATTATATAAAAATATTGGAGAATATGTTTACTTGTCATATTTGATTAATTAGTTACAGAGAAATACTATCATACAATATATTTACAGAAATACTATCATACAATATATTTACTATCATACAATATTGTTACAGGTTTGCGCAAGAAATAAGTTTATCAATTTCGTACGTAATATTATTGTCTCTTGGTATTAGCATCTATTCATTGGTATTTGGCGGTGTTAGCATTCTCAGCGTGTGTGTATATTTTTTATTATGATATAATTTTTTTTAATAACAAAATTAGTAACAAATTTAAGTAGTAAAATCTCCCATTTCATTCTTCGCTGTAACATATGTATATTCTTGAATGAAGAACAATTAAAATGTGGAAGAAAATTAAATGTTTAAAGAAATAAAAAAATCCTAAATAAAAGTAAAAACGAAACAAATATAGAAGAAACAATAAAATGTTCAAACAATAATATATTCAGATAGTAACATTTTATTCTATATATATTTTAAGAACAACATATTATATCGGAGACATATTTTTATTAGTTTTATCAATAGTTTTATCAATAGTTTTAAATTTTAAATAATTAACTTTTTTAAATAGCGGTTACCGTTGTCTGTGAAAGCAAAGTTCTTTATGTGTTTCATCATTGCTGAAGGTATTTTTATGCGCTTGGCCGGCTGATTATTTAATGACCATAGTAAGTTTTGACAAAACAAATCAATAAGATACTGTAGTATATTCAAAGGTTTGAAAAATATTTGCAGAGTTCAGATATCGGAGATGCTGCATATGATTCATTATGGTATGAACATGGAATTGATTCCCAGAAAATGATGTTATACATTTTGCTACGCTGTCAACGACCTATAATTATAACAGTTCTTGATTTACTAGCAGCTTTAACATTTCAACATTATATTTCTGTAAGAGAAAACATTTCAGTATTACAGTAGTTATCTTTTAGCTTGGTTTAATATGATTTTGATGATTTAATTTTATTTAATTCTTCGTACATATTTCTTCTGTGAATATTAAACTTCTTATATTTTATTTTTCTTTCTATAAGTATTGTATAATAATTTTGCTATGTGTATTTTACTTGTATTTAAAGAAGTTGCTTTAATAACTTTGCAGTACATTTCAACAACATTCTCTTTTCTGACAACATTTCGAATAATTCTTTCTGATAATACAGGATAATACGAAAAAAATTAATTTCTTTAGATTTTTTGATTATACAAGAAATAAAACGAGAAGCATTAATGTTGTATATGGTAATGAAATTTAGTATATTAATGAAAACAATTATATAGTTTCGTATATCGATAAAAGTAATTATAAGTTTTCTCGCTGTTATTTCCTTCTACGATTGTATTAAATAAGTTAGCACAAAAATATAATATCGTTGAACACTCTTAAATATGGTATGTATTGTCGATACTCGAAAATATCGAAGTGTATTTTTGTCTTTATACATAATCATATATAATTTTATATATAATTAAATATGGATAACTTTTTCTGTTTCTTTCAAGCTTAAATAAAAAAGGAACTAAAAGATATTCTTTATCCCTATTTCTAATTTTTATAATAACATATTATAATTAATTAATTTATCTCATAATTAGTGTATGAAATTTGTTTAAGTAAATATAATATTCAAACTTTTGTGTACAATTATTAATAAACTCACATATCCACAATAAAATACATCAAGCATATATCAGATAATCTTTTCAAAAGAAATTATGTACATATATAATACTAGCTTTGTACCAATATTGTGGGTGTACTGACGGTATTATTTGTGACGACGTTGTACTTTCCTTTGTTGCCCTCTAATATTTCCCATTCTGCTTCCCACATTAATTGAGATTCTAGGGAAGTAAGAAGATAATTGTACAATTACACTCAGCGTCGATACAGCATTTGCTAATTGTATAATTTATAAACTTACACATGGTTCTATCAAAAGTAAAATTATAACAGGAAATGTGCATCAAAGAAAGAAGGGATATATAAGTGCATTATATAAATTTTATGTGCTTATGACTGGTATACATACATTAAAACCTGGCATATCCTGCACGAAATGCACGAAGCACTCTCTATTGATTAAATCAGTTCGAATCATATGTACGCGTGTAACAGAATAAGAGAATAATCCTAACATTTATAATGACAGATACACTGACAATAGAGAAACTCTTGGCGTTTTTGAAAGCCAGTTTGTTATTTGCCTGTTGCTGGCCATTACCATCAACTGCTACAAAATGGGAAAAAATATGTAACAAAATATTCCGTTGTTTTTGCATCTTGCACGGATTGACCCTGGCAGTTACGATAATGTATACAATTTATACTAATCGGTCAGATTTATTTTTAATATTGAAATTATGCTGCGAGTTATGCTCCTCTTTACAGGTTCCAATACAAATAATTTGCTACTGGGTGCAACATGATCGTCTCCAGGTAAGAAATAAACAATATTATTTTAATTGACAAACACAATAATAATAAAAATAGAATTTTATATATATATATATTGCTGCGTTTTCGCGACGCTGTTTCTCTTTTACTCGCAGTTCTTTCACGCTCGTGCACATGCAAAATGTACATTTTCTTAAGAACAGAAATAACTTTATACACAACACAATTATTATGTACAGGAATACACAATTCATAAATACCCGAGCGATTAAATTCAAATTCAAATCTGAATACTAGCTGATATTAATTTTTTTCAATCACCACCGCGATTGCACATTCTTCTGTTCAAGCGGCCGATCGATATCATCGATCGGCCCGTCAGCTGACACCGAATGACAAGATTTTGATGGCGAGAATGCAACAATATATTTATTTATTTATTTATTTATTTATTATCATAGACATATAATAGTAAATAAATAAGTAAATAAATAAATAAATAAATATATATATATATGTGTGTGTGTCTGTGTTTATTACTATCTTTTGAATTAAAAAAATATGTTATTTACTATTCGATTGTTTATATCATTGTTTTACTTTTTTGTAAAAATTATACATTTTGAAATTATTAATTCTGATTCATATATAGATATATATTTTTGTACAAAAGAAAAACTAATTAATATAAAATTTAAATTATATTATTATAAAAGAACGCAACCATACTTATATCATAAACGTTGTTGTTTATCTAATATCATAATTCAATTGCAGTATGTGATTTATGAATTGGAGGATTATTGCAAGCATGCAAAACCAAAAGAGAGGAATGTTTTTCATCAATATATTGATAGTTGTAAATCAATTTATATATGTTCAATATCCGTCTTCACTGTTACTGGTCTACTGTTTCTCCTTAGTCCTATTGTAGAACCGCATCCATTTCCCGTCGATGTAGATTATCCATTTTCTGTGGACTATCAACCCTTGAAGACTATTATTTATTTACATCATACACTATTTGTATATCAAAGTTGTACGCAAGCAAGTGCAAATATTTTCGTCGCACTTCTGCTGTGGTTCGTATCAGCGAGATGTGATATCTTATCCAACAGATTTCGAGCAGTCACAGAATTTGCAGAATTACGTGCATGTATAGAAGAACATCAAAAATTACTCTGGTAAATCAATATTGTTTTTAATATATATTAAATACATTGTCTTTTTCTATCATCTCTCGTTTCATTTAATATTAAAAATATAAGAAATAGCCACGTCAAGTATTAAAAAAATACGGTAGTATTTTGTACTGAATATAAATATATGAATATAAATATATAAAATAATATGCACACACACAATAATAAAACTTTATGAGAAAAGTTACATTATAATGTTTATACGAATGACTAACTTTCACGGATGTTGATTAATGAATTAATTATTTTCTACTAAATAAGATTATCTTCAAAAAAATTTTTTTGGAATTTTACTTACATGATACTTTTTTTGTTAAAAAGATACATAAACTTTTATGTATAGGTCTATATGCTAATTGTCTAAGTTTTTATTTCATTATATTATTGATTTGTTTTAATAATTGCTTTAATAATATAAAACATTTTTATAGGCATAGTTACAAAATCTTGATTAAAATAGATATATCATTTCAGGTACGGAAAAAAAGTAACTCTTTCTAGTCGATATGTGATGTTAACGTCGGTGACTATTAGTACACTAATTATCATATTTACTGGCTGCATTTTTCTTAGTGTGAGTAAAATTAGCCTTGTCTAATGAAATGTAAATAAAAGTGTTGCAATTTTATAAAAATGTATTCTTTTATTCATCTCATTCACTAAACAAAGAACTCTTATAATATGCCATTATTACATTTCACATTATTCCAAAATGTTTATCTTTTATAACTGGACTATTCTATATAAAATAACTCATACGTATTGTATCGTACGCATCGTGTAAATTAAAAAACATATATCGTTTGATGAAGCATAAATAATGTAGAAGCTACATACTATTGCTATTGTTTATTACAATTTTCTCTTTTATTAGCGACAACCAATGTCGGTAAAATCAACATTTTTAATCTTTTTTATATCATCTCTTGCAAAAGTATACTTATGCGCGTGGCCAGCTGACCACCTACTAAGTGCAGTAAGTTACATTTATAAATGTAGAGATACGCGAAAAAAATATGATATTATAATATGCATATAATTTAATATTTTAGAGCACTAATATTGCACACGCTGCGTATGATTCAATATGGTATAACGGGAAAGTTGATTTTCAGAAGAATTTTGTACACACTTTATTACGTTGCCAACAACCTATAACTGTAAACATACCCTGCATGCTACCGACCGTTTCGTTAAATTATTATGCCTCAGTGAGTCACTGACTTTATTATAATTTTTGTTATCATATTTTTGTGCTTATGAATATATTATTTTTGCATTATTGATGAGATACATGCTTTAGATATTGTTGTATTAAATTACCCAGCACAAATATTTTTATTTGCTTTTATTTTAAAAATAGAGATAAAATAAATGTTTAGAGACAGCTCTCAAACGTATTTTTGTTAATTGTATAAATAATATATTCTATTTTCTTAACAAAAATAATATAAAAATAAATAAATCTATATTTATCTATATAATATAAATATATAAGTCTATATTTATATACTAGTTTGTTTGTGATAACATATTTATCATTTTTACTGCCATTAACAACACAATTAATTACCTAAATCCTAAATTATCAAAATCAAACATTCATAATTTTTAAATCATTTTTAGTTCGTCTCGACTGCTTTCTCCTATCTAGCCACATTTCAAGTTATACTTGAGGAAGATGACGATTGATTGAACTATGCGAATATATTTATTTATATGCAGTGCGAGTAGTTCTCATATAAAATTTCATATAAATATATCTGTCAATTATTAAAAAGTGGATTTCTGAATAAAAGTAAGATTTGCATATTATACCATTTGTTATATATTACAGTATGCTTTGTATTTTAATAGATTTTTTTATAAATACAGCGAAACCTTATATTCTTAATTTAATTTTATGCAAAACTCTTTATTCTTACAAACCTTATTTGATATTAAAAATGGAAAAATTATGTAAAAATTAGAAAATAAATTAGAAAATAAATTAAACAAATTATTTTGAAAATAATATATGTGGGCTTAAATTATATTGACGAGTCACTCGTCGTGTAATGGTTTCCGACTCTAGAATATTCTCGTCTATATTCGAATGTTTATATTTGCGATTACTTGCAAAAAGGATTGACCGAGGGCAAATTGATGGTCGAACGTTAGTCGTTTGTCGACTCACGAGAAATGTAACATATAGAAGACGATGAGCAGAAAGAGAGACTTATCGATTCATCGCGATCTTTATTCTGTTCATCAAATATATATATATATATATATATATATATATTCATAAAACAATCCTTCCATTTTATTTTATTTTATTTTACACCACAGTATTATTTGTGACGACGTTGTGCCTTCCTTCGTTGCCCTCTAACATCCCCTACTCTACGTCTATATTAATTGAAACTACGTCTAGGGAAGTAAGAAGATAATTGTACAATTACACTCAGCGTCGATACATTATTTGCTAATTAAATAATTTGTAAACATACACATGGTTCTACCAGAAGTAAAATTATAACAGGAAATGTGCATCAAAGAAAGGGGGGATATATAAGTGCATTATATAAGTTTTATGTGCTTATGGTTGATATATGTACATTAAATACCTAACGTAAGACTGCGCGAAATGCTTGAAGCACTCTCCATTGATAAAGTCAGTTCATATGTCAGAATCATATGTACACGTGTAACGATAGCAGAATAAGAAAATAATCCTAATATTTGTAATGACAGATACACTGACAATAGAGAAACTCTTGGCGTTTTTGAAAGCCGATTTGTTATTTGCTTGTTGCTGGCCATTACCACCAACTGCTACAAAATGGGAAAAAATACGTAACAAAATATTCCGTTGTTTTTCTGTCTTGCACGGATTGATCATGATAATTGCGATAATATATACAATTTATGCTAACCGGTCAGATTTATTTTTAATAATGAAATTATGCTGCGAGTTGTGCACCACTTTAGAGATTCCACTACAAATAATTTGCTTCTCGATGCAATATGATTATCTCCAGGTAAGAAATAAACAATATTATTTTAATTGACAAACACGATAATAATAAAAATAGAATTATATACATATATTTATTTATTTATTACTATCTTTTGAAAAAAATGTGTTATTTATTATTCGATTGTTTATATCATTGTTTTACTTTTTTGTAAAAATTATACATTTTGAAATTATTAATTCTGATTCATATATAGATATATATTTTTGTAAAAAAGAAAGACTAATTAATATAAAATTTAAATTATATTATTATAAAAGAACGCAACCATACTTATGTCATAAACGTTGTTGTTTATCTAATATCGTGATTCAATTGCAGTATGTGATTTATGAATTGGAGGATTATTGCAAGCATGCAAAACCAAAAGAGAGGAATGTTTTTCATCAATATATTAATAGTTGTAAATCAATTTATATATGTTCAATATCCGCCTTCACTGTTACCGGTCTGCTGCTTCTCCTTAGTCCTATTGTAGAACCACATCCATTTCCCATCGACACAGAATATCCATTTTCCGTGGATTATCAACCCTTGAAGACTATCATTTATTTACATCATATACTAATTATATATCAAAGTTACACGCAAGTATGTGCAAACATTTTCGTCGCGCTTCTGTTGTGGTTCGTGTCAGCGAGATGTGATATCTTATCCAGCAGATTTCGAGCAGTTACAGAATTTGCAGAATTACGTGCATGTATAGAAGAACATCAAGAATTGCTCTGGTAAATAATAATCAATATTGTATAATATATATATTAAATACATTGTTTTTTTTGTATTACCTTCTTTGTTTTATTTAATATTAAAAATATAAGAAATAGGCTCGCCAAATATAAAGAGAAACGGTAGTATTTTGTACTGATTATAAATATATAGAATAATATGGAATATACAATAAAGCTTTGAGAGAAACACTACAATCTTTACACAAATGACTAAATTTCTCGGATTTTAGTTAATGAATTATTTTCTAATTATTTTCTTTTAAATAAGATTAGCTTCACAAAAATGATTTTTTCCAGCAATTTTTTTAAAATTTTATTTATATGATATTTTCTGTGAAAAAAAACACAATATAAACTTTTATGTATAAGTCTATGCTAATTGTCTAATTTTTATTTTACTATATTATTGATTTACTTTAATAATATGAAACATTTTCAGGCATAATTACAAAATTTTGGTTAAAATAGATATATTATTTCAGGTATGGAAAAAAAGTAACTCTTTCTATTCGATTTGTGATGTTAGCATCGCTGACTATTAGTACAATAGTTATCATATTTACTGGTTGCACTTTTCTTAGCGTGAGTAAATTATTCTTACCTTATAAAATGCAAGTGTACATTTTATAAAAATGTATTCTTTTTATTCATTAAGAATTAAATCAAGAATTTTTATAATATTATATTTATGATATTACACATTATCATTTCACATTATTTTAAAAAGTTTTTTTTCATGATTCCACTTTTCTATATAAAATAACTCTCTCATACATATTGTATCGTATGCATCGTGTAATTTAAAAAAACATTTATATATCGTTTGATGAAGCATAAATAGTGTAGAAGCTATCTACTATTGCTATTGTTTATTACATTTTCTCTTTTATTAGCGACAACCAATGTCGGTAAAATCAACATTTTTAATCTTTTTTATATCATCTCTTGCAAAAGTATACTTATGCGCGTGGCCAGCTGACCACCTACTAAGTGCAGTAAGTTACATTTATAAATGTAGAGATACGCGAAAAAAATGTGATATTATAATATGTTTCTAATTTAATATTTTAGAGCACTAATATTGCACACGCTGCGTATGATTCAATATGGTATAACGGGAAAGTTGATTTTCAAAAGAATTTTGTACACACTTTATTACGTAGCCAACAACCTATAGCTGTAAATATACCCTGCATGCTACCGACTGTTTCGTTAAATTATTATGCCTCAGTGAGTCCCTGACTTTACTATAATTTTTGTTATCATATTTTTGTGCTTATGAATATATTATTTTTGCATTATTGATGAGATACATGCTTTAGATATTGTTGTATTAAATTACCCAGCACAAATATTTTTATTTGCTTTTATTTTAAAAATAGAGATAAAATAATTATTTAGAGATAGCTTTTTTCATACGTAGTTTTGTTAATTATATAAATAATATATTTTATTTTTTAACAAAAATAATATAAAAATAAGTAAATCTATATTTATCTATATAATATAAATATATAAGTTTATATATTTATATACTAGTTTGTTTGTGATAACATATTTATCATTTTTACTGCCATTAATAACACAATTAATTACCTAAATTATCAAAATCAAACATTCATAATTTTTAAAACATTTTTAGTACGTCTCGACTGCTTTCTCCTATCTAGCCACGTTTCGAGTTATACTTGAAGAAGATGATGATTGATTGAATGAATATTTCTTTCATATAGAATTTCATATAAATATCTGTCAATTATCAAAACGTGGATTTCTGAATAAAAGTAATTTGTATATTATAGAATTTGTTATATATTACGGTATACTTTGCATTTTAATAGATTTTTTTAGTGAATAAATATAGCGAACTCATATATTCTTAATTTAATTTTAAACAAACTTTATTCTTGCAGGCCTTATTTGATATTATAAATGGAAAAATTATGTAAAAATTAGATAATAAATTTTAAAAAATTATTTTAAAAATAATATATGATTAATATAAAATCTCTTTTGTAACAAAATTTGAAAATTCTTTTTATATGTTTGTTAAATAAACTCAAATTGCAATAAATTTTGAAATTATACAAGAATATACTTATATTTATATAAATATAGAAACTTATATGTGTGTATACGTTTTTATATGTATATAATTAATATAATTAATATTAATAACGTATAATTAATATTAATAACGATATCCATATGATTATATTATTTAATAATTTAATAAAAATATAATTTAAAAATATAAAATTTGTTTATCTAATAGCATGAAAAACGAGAATTATAACGACTTGTAACTTTGAATAACAATAACTGTAACAATTTTTTTTTAATTAATAAATAATAGTAATAAGTTACTTTCCAGAAAAAGAAATAAATAATGATAAGTCATTTCTACAAAGTATTTTTTAAGATGTACAATATAATACATATTTGTAATTGTGTATAAAAATAATGCAATTTTTTATAAATTGTATTCTTAAAAAATCTAATATTGTAATATAGTGCAATTTTTATTCAAGATTTGTCTTGTCTTATGTATCCATTAGTAATAAGAGTCAAAATAAATTAAAGAAAAAAACAAAAGTCGATTTGTGTCTGTGTAATATGTGATACGTACAATTTATAAAAAATTAAATTCAATAAATATCAATAAATTAAAAATAATTCCATAATTCCATATACATGATATCACTGTTGGTAATGACTTGAATTTGCTTCACTTTATCTAAGTCGTACACTACGTTTGTTATGATAGCTTGTCGTCAATTATCATAAGAGACTCTATAATTCCGCTTCATTGCTAATTATACTACATTGTGGTGGATTTAATTATTACTAGATAATGATATACTAATAGACTGCAATTACAGAAACGTAACGTTTCTGGAAGTGCTTTTAAGTTGAACCAACTTTAGGTTCGATATATATGATTAATTAATGACGTTTGCCTTCTTATGTGGTGGAAAAGGCAGTTCAAGATGAGGTATTTAGTCAATATCGATGAAAATTATTCTTTTGAAGATAATTTTCCAAGTAATAATTGATCGTAGCAATTTAATAAGATCGTCAGCAGTTTCTCATAAATGTTGTTTTTATGTAATTTTATAATGAAATGAAATTTCTCTCAAAGTCTCTCGATTATCTTAATGAATAATAAAATAGTGAACAATTAAAGTGCTCTACAAATAGACTTCGGTATTTCTCAAAGTAAATCAACTTTCGCAACTTCAAAAGGTATCAGTGCTGCGAATTATATTTAACATATATGACTCATATGAAAACATTGCGCAAAAATATCGAAATTAAAGAAGCTTGCAGTGAGACAAAATTTATCAGTACTTAAACACTATATTTAATTACATATTATAATTTTTTATATTATTCTATCATTTTTATATTATTTCATATTTTTATATTATATTATTTTATTTCTAACATTTTTATATTATTATTTTCACTATATATTAATATTTTTCCAATAAGTAAATTGTTAGCAGACTAGTTTGTAGAATTGTAATCAGTCTCATCCAAATAGCCTAATGTTTCTTAATAGCGTATCACGTACATTGAAAATCCCTCGAAAATCGATGCAATCTGCTGCGAATATAAAATGTAACAGGTAATGTGCCTATGTATGCTAATATCCTATGCAGCACGCATGCTTGGCGCCTTACGACGGTGTCATTACAGAGTGTTTACACGAATAAATAATCTTGTGAGGATGATTAAAGTTCGTACTATGCCTATTCTTGCATGTCTATCGTGAGTCGCCCCACTTCCGTGTGCTATTATGGAGGATAAGGTAACGCTGGGTAAAATAATCGTGTTTTTGAGAATATACTTGACGTTCGGATGCTGTTGGCCTTTGCCATCGAACGCGACGAAGCTTCAAAGATTTCTTCGTACTGCCTTTCGATATTTTTGTTGCGCGAACTCAGTGATACTTAGCGTTGCGGCGGCATGGACGCTCTACAAACACAGTGATGATGCATTACTTGTGATGAAACTAGGATGCCAATTCAGCGCCGTCTCGCAAGTCCCATTGCAGATAATACTTTTCGCATTCCAGGACAAACGTTTGCAGGTATAAGATCTTTATATATATATCTCTCGTGAGACAAAAGTTACATTCTTCATAAATTATTAATAATAATTTTTAAAAGATGCTAATTAATAATAAGATAGAAAACAAAACTGCACTTTCAAAATAGTTAAAATTATTTTTTTATCATTACCTTATTTCTAATTTTAATAATTCTTATTCTTAAAATATGTATAAGTTAAACCGTAAAATGTTGATGTGTGTAAGTACAATTAAATTTATTCGTCACGAAATAAATATTTTTTAAACATAATGATTGTATTTTTTATCTTCTGTGCATTATCTTTTGCAGTTTTAATATAATCAAACATATGAGATTGAAAAAAAGCAATAATGAAATGATTAATATTAATTTTGACAAATGTGTAGTTTATTGTTTTAGAAATGGAGAATTATTACAAACAAGCTCAAAAATATGAAAAGGAAATTTTTCAACAATATGTTGATAGATGCATGCCATTTTATGGTATGTATAATTATTTATATGTATATATATGAACATGTATAAAATTGTCTTGTCTTTAATTAGTTATGTATATCTTTCTCGCGTTAAAATGAGTTAAAAATACATTAAATAAAATATTAAAACTTTTAATCATATGTTTACAACATTAGAATAGTGTTCCAAATTTTGCTCAAATCTTGTGTATATACATTATACTCACATACATTTATGTACGTGTATGCATATTTGCAATAGGTATCATTCTTGGTTGGTTGGCAATGACAGGTGTTAGCGTGATAATCGCACCACTGTTCTCATCCCAATCGTTTCCGAGTGAAGCAGAGTATCCATTCGATGTACAACATCAACCATTGAAAACTCTCATCTATGCACATCATATATTGACTGCTTATCAAAGTGTGATACAAGTTAGCGCCAATACTTTTCCTGCTCTTCTACTTTGGTTTGTAGCCGCCAGATTCCGGATCTTGTCCACCCGATTTCGTACGATGACGAACATGAAAGAGCTTATAAAATATACGCGAGAACATTATATATTACTCAGGTGCATAAGATTATATATAAAAGAAAATATAGGATTAAAAGACAATACCGGATTAATTGTGACAATTAGAAAATATGATACATTAATTTGTAAGAACACTATACAAGGAATGGATTGAGAGTGCTTGCGATTATTAAGAATGCTATAATGCAATAATGTATAAAAAAAGGTTACAAATTATACAATTTCAATATATTAATTTTTTAAACAATATTTTAAACTAAATTTTATTTGCGCTATAAATTTTACTACATATATATTTGGGTATTTATTTAAGATTCTTAAATTTTATGAAACTCGGATATAAAAAAGAATTTTATTTTGAGTTATACCTTGTAATGATTTATTAGATAATTTTTATAGTTTTTTGTATAGTATAATAGATAATTTTTATTAGTCTTATTACATTTTTATTAAAGATATAATGTATAAGACGAAATATTGCACATACATTAATTGTACATATTAATTGTATATATTAATTGTATATATTAATTGTATATATTAATTGTATTCCACAATAATGTCAATTAAGAATTGATATAATTATATTTTCTGAAAATGAATATTCTTTTACAGATATGCAAAAGAAGTGTCGCTCGCAGTACGTTATGTAGCACTATTATGCGTAACTTTCAGTACTGGCGCTGTAATATTCGGTTATCTTACTTTTATGAGCGTAAGTAATATGTATCTTTAATGTGTGAAAATTATTTTATTCTGCATAAAAAAATTTTCGTTTTACAAAATTGCATTATTTATTCTACGGAAAGCAAATTACTTCTTTTAATTACATGTCCATAGAATGTTTGTTAAAATAAAATTTGTTTAATGTAAGTTACATAATATATATTATATTGTATATATATAAAATATTATCTTTTCCTCGGATATTTGTACATAATAGCGTCAACCATGGTCAGTGAAATGGACGTTTCTCATGATAGCTTTCTGCGGCTTTGTGGAACTCTATATGTATGCCTGGCCAGCTGATCATGTAATGAGCACGGTTAGTTATTTATATGAGAAATGGATTATATAATTGTATATTATAGATATAATTATACAGGGTGATTCAAAATAACCTATTGTTCTTAAAATGACATATTACGTCTACTGCAATCAACTAATGATAATAATGACTATGAGTAAGTGAGAGAAAGAGAGAGAGTGTGTGTGTGTTTGCATGTATGTATGTGTCTGTGCACACTATCGTGTGTCAGCTGATCACAGCAGGCGCCCTACATAAGCGCCCGCGTCTGAATCACTCTTGCTTGCCTTTTGTATTCATTGTCAGCCTGTAATAAGTTACCTGTAATAATTATTTCCTTTTATAATTTAAGAACTAAACTTCGGGCAAAATTTTTCAAAAGGAAAAGTCGTTTCAGAATTGAATCAAGAATATGTAATTTGAGGACAGCAGGTTATTTTGAATCATCCTGTATATCTATATAATTATGTATCTATAACTAGTGAGCTGTTTTATTAGAGTAGCGACATTGCGTCAGCCATCTACGATTCATTATGGTACAATGACGATTTGGCTATGCGAAAGATTATAGTACATGTTATACAAAGAAGTCAACATCCGGTCACTATTTCAGTTCCATGTGCATTACCGAATTTATCTATGAATTATTACGCGTCGGTAAGAACATATTTTTTAATAATTACTTTTTATGTATATTATATATTTTATGTATCGTACAGTTGTATCGTATGTTTATTACATTTTTATATATTGCATCATATATTTATTTATTTATTAAAAATTTATATATAATACTTAGAGAGTAAAATATATAAGAATAGATTATAAATATAAATGTTTATAATCAGGCACTTGGCGTTTTGTGCTATATTTTTATTTTTTTTATATTTGAATTTTTATATGCAAATTATTTTATACTTTTATGTTTTTATATTTTATATTTTTTCTATTTTGTTATTATCTATTTTATTCTATTTATTAATATTGCATTTTATCCCTAACAATTGCCCTGAAAAGTGATTTATTTTTAGATTTTCTAGATGAATAAGAAAAAATTACAATACATTAGGCATACTTGGGACTTTAAATCATTAATAATTAGATTTTCTTTTTTATCTTTTTAGTATATCTCAACTGTTTTTTCATACATGGCATCTGTCCGCCTTATGATGGGTCAGGAGTAAAAGAAAAAAAATCTTAACTATAGTAAAAATTTACGCAACTGTATTTTTATGAAATATCTGCTATATTATAGAATTGCAGAATTATAATAAAACTTGCACATAAAGGTATTCTGAAGATAACTTTATAATTTCCATTTCTTCTCGCCGCGCGTTTATTTAATGGCGAATTGGATAATATCTTAAAATTATTAATTCTTACGAAAATCATAAAATGATAGAAGACTTTTTCCTACTTATTGTCAGTTTAACTCATTCTACTTGTACATGACAGATGATGCGATTATTACCGGACATCCTGTATATACAATATATACTTATATATTTATAATTGTATAAGTTGATGCAATTGCATTTTTTAAAAATTAATATTCTTAAAATTTCATCTTTTGTAATTAAATTTTTATTAAATATTCGATCATTTGTTAAAATATGCAACAAAATTCAAATGAATAATAATTAAAGTTTACAAATTAAAGGCAAAACAAAATCAATTAATATATAAAATTTGTGGCCATTAAATAAAGATATAAGTATTAATTAATAATTTATAATAAGATATTTCTTTACAAGTCTACATTGTATCACTATTAAATCTAAAATCGAACTGAATTTGACCTATACACATACATATACATACACATCTCTTATCTATACTATTTTAAAGAATCTTAAAAATCATATAATTAATTGCTAGGAAGAGTCTACAATTGACTTTCACTGCTAATTGTGCTTCATTACATACTGAATTATTATTAATTATTACTGGACAATTGCCGTCAGCAATTACATAAATGCAATGTAAAGTCTAAAAGCGTTTATAGGTAGGAGATATAACGTGTTCGATACATGATTAATTAATGATCATTACCTATTTATATAGTTGGAATTGCACTCTAAGACAAGATATTTAGTCAGTATCCATAAAAATTATTTCACTGCAAACAATTTTCTAGGTAACAATCAATCTAATTAAGAACATCTCTCGCCAGTTTTACACGCTTCAACACTATACGCAAAATTTCCCTTGAATATATTCTTAATGAAATAATGAAACAATCCAAGAGAATCATATCCTACAAATAATTTCCCACATTTCCCAAAGTAAAACAACGTCTACAAACTTCGCAAAATATCAGTTTCAAATTATATATAACATATACAATTTATTATTAAATTAAGCAGTTCTTCTTAAACTATAAAAAAGTTTACAATATTAAAACTACATTTTTTTCAAAAAATGTTTTTTAATCATTTCATTTCAGCAAACATTTAACTGATTAGTTTATAAAATCAGCGGCAATAAATAAGCAGTATTAGAGTTAAATGTTAGCCTGATATCTTTTAATAGCGCGCATGTTGGAAGCCCTCGATGCATTCTATTCTCAATATAGGGTGTGCAACGCTATATCTTATGCACCGCGCGTACATTACTCGGCAATTCACGCAACAGAGTCATTATAGTGTTCGAATAAATAATCTCAGCGTTATTGATTAAAGTCCATGTGCCAGCTTGAGTTTCCGTCGTGAATTAGCACGAAGCACTTCCGTGTATTATGAAGGGAAAGGTAACACTGGATAAAGTAATTGCTTTCCTGAGAATATACTTAATGGTCGCTTGCTGTTGGCCACTATCGCCGAACGCGACGAAGCTTCAGAGACTTTTTCATGATGCCTTACGATATTTCTGCTGCACGAACACGACGATATTTATCGTTATGCTGATATGGACATTCTGTCAGCCTAACGAATACATGTTTTTGATGAAACTAGGATGTGAATTGAGCGCCGCCTTGCAAATTCTATTACAATTGATACTCTTCATAATACAGAATAAACGTTTGCAGGTAAGATTTTCATTTGTATTGATTTTTTTACGTGAAAAAATTGTATTCTAAAAATCAAAAGCAGTACAGTTTTCTCAAAAGTGATATATATAAACTAATATTAACATAAAAAATGTATAACTTTAAAATATAAATAAAATTTAAATTTTCAAAATCTTTTAATTATATAACGATATTTTATGAGCAGTCATGTAAATTTTGTATTCTAAAAATTTAACAAAATTTATAGTATGTAAGATATTTTAATTCTACTAGATGTTCTTATAATAATAGAACAATTGAAGTTGATTATTTTTCGAATAATTGGAACGAAAATGTCAAGAATTAAAATTCTATTAAAGTAAATTTTTTATTTAAAATTAATTAAAAAATTCTGTTATTTTTTTAATTTCACAGTTTATTGTTTCGGAAATGGAGGATTATTACCAGCGAGCTCAAAAATATGAAAAAGAAATTTTACAACTCTATGTTGACAAATGCAAACTGTTTTATGGTAAGTTCATACTTACATGAAAACATACTTACATAAACATGTATCATTTAATAAATATTTTGATTTTTTATGAAATTTTGATATATATATACAATTTTTATACTTCTTTAAATAAAATGAATTTCTGACTGATCCAATAAGATTCCCTTTTTTCTAAAAAAAGTACAGAAGAAAAAAAAAGTTAGAATGAATGAATGAGAGAGAGAGAGAGAGAGAGAACGTTAAATTTATATTAAATTATTATTTTTATGAAATTAACAACATATCAAAATAATTATTAAAGATATTAAATATAGTAATTTTAAATCTTTAAATGATTGTTATCATATATATCAAGAAAATATTTTTTAAATTTGATATTAAATGTCAATAGGTTGCGTTTTTTGCTTGGTAATAATGACAGCTCTCAGTATGGTAACTACACCCTTGTTTACGCCACAACCGTTTCCATGTGCGACGAAGTATCCATTTGATGTACACAATCAACCATTGAAAACTATTATCTTCGTACATCAAATATTGACTGTTTATCAAAGTATGACACAAGTTAGCGCCAATAGTTTTCCTGCTCTTTTACTTTGGTTTGTAGCTGCCAGATTTCATATTTTGTCCATTCGTTTTCGTACGATGACGAGCATGGAAGAACTCATAAAAAATATACAAGAACACTATTCATTACTCAGGTACATTTACATATAACATTTGTATTTTCTTAATTAAAATGTACATTTTTGTAAATAATTATTGCTGCAGGATTCTTTTTACTAAATTTTATTTGTACCAAAAATTCTTTTACGTGTATTCATTTGAACTCTTATCAAATTTTAGGAAAATTGGATGTAATATATGGAATTTTTTGAAAAAACATTAAAATATAATAAAATACTTTTAAGTGACAAAAAATAATTTTTTGTTAGCAGCATGTTAAGATAAAATATAACGATTAATTAATCGCGCATTAATTTTACATACAACGAGTATTATAATAATCAAGTATTTTGTGTAATGAATTATTCTGACAATGAATACTTATAGGTATGCAAAAGAAGTGACTCTTGCAATTCGTTATGTAGCGTTATTATGCGTAACCTTTAGCATTGGCGCGGTAATATTCGGTTATCTTACTGTTATAAGTGTAAGTTATAATATATGTAATTCTCTCTCTTAGATGAAAGTTGTATATTTTATATATCGTAATTATATAATAAGTTCATTTTATGTTCTTATGTATTGTTTCCGGAGAGCCAAGTACTTCCTCAAATTCTAACTCAGGAAATTTATTAAAAATATTCATTTCTTTCATTTAACATATTATACATTTATGTATATGTATGTATGTACATAGTAATATCTTTTTCTAATATATGTAGCGTCAACCATGGTCAGTGAAACTGACCTTTCTTATGATAGCTTCCGGCGCTTTTGTAGAACTCTACATGTACGCCTGGCCAGCTGATCATGTAATTAGCACGGTTAGTTATTTAATAAATAAATCGTATTATACATTATACAGATAATAAATTCATAATGTTTTAACTTTAATGTGTTCTGCAAAAAATTAGAGCAGCGACATTGCGTCAGCCGTCTACGATTCATTATGGTACAATGACGATTTGGTCATGCGAAAACTTCTAATAAATGTTATATTGAGAGGTCAACATCCGGTCACTGTTTCAGTCCCATGTGCATTACCAAGTTTGTCTATGAGTTATTACGCGTCGGTAAGAACGTATTATTTAGTGATAAGAGTATATTTTACGAATATTATGTATTATATTTTATATATTACTATTATTATCATTTTTAATTTTTTGATATGTTTATTTATCGTAAAAAGAGAAAATGTGTATGTTACTTTTAATACGTTTAACGTATAAATAGACATTCTTGAACATAAATTGTTATAGCAATCATAATACTTAATATTATTTAAGATGCGAAATCGTTAATAATGTCGCTTTTTTTCTATTTTTCAGTATGTATCGACCGTTTTTTCATACATGGCGTCTGTGCGTATCATAATGGGCCAGGAGTAAAAGAAGAGAATCACAGATCTATAATAAAAATCTGATTGTGAGTTGTATTTTTATAAAACGTTGATTGTGTTATAAAACCACAATGTTGTAATAAAAATCCACTTGTTAAAAATTATCATGCAAATGACGTATATTCTCATATACATATTTATACTTTTTATTTTTTTAAATATTCTTATATATTTATATCTTATATAATCATAAATTACAAGAATTATTTGTCTTTTATCTGTCGAAATTAATATTTTAATCCGTAAAACATAGTAAACAAGTAATATAAAAAAAATTATACTTTTTTTCTTACAAAAAATATTTACTACGTAACGTAATTAACATTTGATACATAAGCATAAATAGATACACATATTTGTTATGATCTTTAAATTATTCTTTCAATAAAATAATATGTAAGTTAAGATTAATTTGAGATTATATATCCAATATACTTTTATCTCATACATCGACTTTTTTACAGAAAGATAATCGTAATATGATTATAATAAAGAGATGCATGTTTTTATTTTATTTATGTCCACTATTATGCCCCTTAAATTCTTCTAATTGTTTAAGCTGTATATATCTTTTATCATCTTTTAATTCCTATCTAAGAATCGAAAACGAAGTGATTTATTTGGTACGTTAACCATAAGAAATCGACTTTGGATATCAGCATAATCGTACTCAATTGTAAATTCTCGTACCAACTGTAAAGAGTAAAATATGTATTTTTTTGTCAATCTTATTACTTACTTTATTGCGAGAAATGTACCTTTGCGGTGAGTAACATCATTTGTATTTCAGCCATATCTTTTCCTAGGCAGGATCGTACACCATGCCCGAAAGGTAGACATGAATATTCTTGGTAGGAATTATGCTCATGTTCGTCCTGTTTCAACCATCTTTCTGGCTGATACTTGCCAGGATCTTCAAAATGCTCCTCACGCTGTGATGTTATTTGATTCGCCATTATGATGAAAGTCTAAAATAAAAATTACTTGTTATTTTGTGTGTATATTTGAACTCTCACCTGCAACTTACTCCCTTCGGTATCGTGTATCCGTGTAGCGAAATTGCTGACGACAACAATCTCGTCAAGTAAGGAAATGCAGGTCGCAATCTTTCATATGAAAAAAACATATATAGTAATCAATTTATTATATAACATTTCTTATTCATTTTTCTACATTGGTCATTATATATATAGATAAAGTTTTCTAAATTATGAGAAAAGTTAACATAATAAAACTATTGTTTTTCCTAAATTCTGTTATACCTAAGGCTTTCCTTTATGCATGCTTTTAGATATGGCATATTTTCCAGGCTTTCTTTTGTCAGAGTTGTTTGATCTGTTTTAGGTAAAACAGAGGTGATTTCGTCATACAATCGTTTTTGTATTCTAGGATTTCTCGCTAAAAAATAAAGCAGGAATGCCTCGCAATTTATGACCTAGAAATAGAAAGAAATAAATTATTACATATATTTATATTATTATTTTGTTTGCAGCAGATTGTTGCATATTACAGCTTGGACGCCTAGAATAATCATGTCCATCAAAAGAGTAGCAATATCGTCCGAATGGATACGCTGAATCATCATCTTTTCGAGCAATGATAAATTTTTCTTTTCATTTACAGATTCTTCTTGTTTTATTAACGAAGAAGCTTGCAGCTTGTTCTGTGCTTGACGAATATATTTCCCAATAATCCTGAAAAGTAGAGATTCATGTAAATGTGTCACATTAATAAAGTATAATATTACTAAAAGTAAAAAATTTTGTGGTTAACGCACTCGAATAAAATGTTAAATAAAATTATAATTACTATTAATATAATATAATATATTTTGTATAATATAAATATATATACAAAGTGGAATAATATATTCAATAAGTTCTATCAAATTCAAAATGCTATCAAATTTTTCATTGACTTACTCGTCAAGAATGTCGCAAGCTGCAAAAAGTTTTCTAGCGAATGGAGTTTCGAAAAATCTCCACACCTGAAATCCAGTCTCACATCGAGCCATATACGTGTGAGCAGTAATTAACGCATTAATAACTTTTGTGATCTCAGACATTGATTTCGACGTGGAATCGAGAAAACCGAGGTGCCTATTGAACATCATTACATAGAAGCATTCCATACCCCATGCGGTAAGTTCCTGATGAAAATTCGATGGTACCTATTGTTCAAATAATAATTTAAATATTAATCTTGAAGCTATTATACGTTTGATTATACTATATTATCAAGCGTGATATTTACAAAAGATTGTTATATAATATTTATATAATATTATTCTACTTTTTAAATGTTATACATTTATATGTATGCGTTAAATTTAAGATAATTAACGTTAATGCACATTAAATAAGTGTTTATTAATATGTAATGTACCTCGTCCTGTCGATTGCGTATATTACGAATTCTTTTAACGAGTTCGCCACACACTGAATTCAGTTCTCCGATATAATTCGAAATTTCGTGTAAAGGCCGGTCAATTTTCTCTTTTACTTCTAACCACTCCGAACTTTGTCTAATATTTTATAAAGTTTACACTAAATTGCATTATTAAATACTTGTATAACGAATGATTTTATAAAAATTATATAAATACTTCTATGTACGAGAAAAAAATATTTTTTAAGTATATCATAAATGGATGGAGCAGCTGTAAATGGAAAAAATTAGTTTTTGATTGACAGTGTGTTATTGGCACAACCCAACATCAATAACTATACATCAATAACTATTTTTTGATGTACTTACTGATTTTCTCTCATATAAATAAATATTATTAAATTCATGCACATTTATTTAATTCAAGAAAAATGTTTTGCTTATAATATATATTTAAATGTATTTTTTGTAAATATTAATTGCATAATTAGCTTCATTATTTTTTTATATATTTCAATCTTCCTGCGTTACATATTCTATGTAAAGCTAATTATATTATACTTACCGAGAAAACGCGCCAGCAGAACGACACTTGCGATGATTGAGGTGATAGTGTTGAAGAATATCGATGCCACTACAAATAGCTAACTCGCTCTCTTGCTTGAGAACTTCTGCTATATGTTCAGGCCTAGAATAATTGATAAATTAGCTTCAAAACAGAAACATATTAATTGCAATATCTCACCTGTGAATCATAACTATATCATTCATAAAAGGACCATTAATCCGCACAATGCATCCGTATTCATCGAATAAATATTTAATTGGCGTAATATTGCGATTCCAAGATAATCGTCCTGCAAAATAATCCATGGAATGGTTTTAGAATAAAAAATACATTGTAAATTTGATGTCAAATTAGAATTAACTTAGAATTTATTTTTTATTTTAATTATTATAAGTAACTAATTTTAAGACACCTTTTTTATATTAGTTCATTAACTAAGAAAAATTAAAATAACTAAAAAATAAAAATTTAATAATTATAAAAAAATTTATATATAATATTAAAAATTTATATTATAATCTTAACATTTTCATTTAAATTATTGACATAAATTATAATAAAAACATTTAATAATTGTTTTTAATTTTTTGTTCTTTTTTTCTATTAACAGTAAATAATTTGTTTAAATATGTATCTATATATGTGTGTTTTTATAAATTCGAAAAACTTTGCACTTAATTAGACGTAGTTTTTCGAAACTAAGTCAGCGAATTTGCTTAAAATTCGTAGAGCCACAATTTATTTATTTATATTCTACGCGGTTCACAAAATTGCGTAACTTTTATTTAAGCCATGGTTAATTTAAAAATATAAAATAGCTCTTCGAATTTTAAGCAATTGAACTCTTCAAGGGATCATACCCTGGGTAAATCTGCTGATTAACAGACTGCAAAACAGTTGCGTACCCAGAAGTGGCACGTATTTCCAGTATTTTTCCCATAACTTGAGTATCATTGGGCCAGGAATATCCTCAAATGGCAACGGCGCTTTATCCACATGATCAAGTGACGCAATTTTTGATGCAGGAATTTCAAAGTCTTCCGTGACCATCTCGGGGTTTACTGTCTCCAATAATGGCATCGCTTTAGATGACGTCACAGTTGCAGTAATTGTCGGAATTGCATGTGATTGCGTCACGGTAGCAGCTGATGATAAAGGAAGTTTAAGATTATTAATATTACAACTATTGCAGGGAAGTATTTCTCTTCTTAGATTTGCAGAAGCATATTTGACGAAGCACAATTTATGATTTAAATCCACTGAAAGTTATTGAATATATATATATATACGATTAAATATCAAGTATAATTAAACACCATATTTCTTACTTATTATATCATTGGTGTTGAGTGGTGCACATTTTCCTTCCTCGTTAGCTGTCAATGTGTTTGCTAGTTTTGTTGTTAAGCGATAGAAACATGTTCCGTATATTTGCAAAGAAAGATGTCGGGCAAGGACAGTGGGTCGTCGCACTAAACAATGTATCATCTTTGGAATTAGGATATTTTTATAAGACGTTGTTTATCTACTAAATAAGAAAATTATGTTAAATATTTATACAATTATAGATATTTGTAAAATCAGACAAAAATGCAAGTAAATATAGAATAATATACAATTACAGACGCGAGTTTAAGTATATAATGTGTAATATATATATATATATATATATATATATATATATATATATATATATATTACACTAAGTATATATATATACTTAGAGATTTAAATTTTTACATACCTGTTACTAAATATACAGCTTGAAAAAATTAAAGTGATCGTGAAATATGATTGCATATAATGACAGTTAAGCCATAAATATTCGCGCCGATGAAAGAAGGAATAACAAAGTCGTTGCTATAGAAGCATATCGAAAAAATAGACAATTGTATTATCGATTATAAAAAAATTCATTCTCTGATATTAATATATATGGTTGTTTTACAATTTTGAAGATTTAATATCAAACGTTAAGGAAATCCTTTTTACGCTTATATATAAAGCATTAACGAATTTATGTCAAACCATTGGTATATACGCCAATTTTACTGTATTGTAAATTATTTTTACATGAAAAAATACTTCATATAATAAATTTCCTTTATTGTGTTATTAACTCGCTTATTATTATATATTCGCAAAATTGAACTTTAAGACATTTTTCTTTAAAAAATGAATACGCAATTATTGCACACATTATTGCTCTTACATATTTAATATACGTTATGTATTATAATAACAATTCTTCTAATGTTCAAACTTTCTCAAAAAACTTTTAAATGTATCATTAAAAAGAATCCAGAATTATTTTTTCTACATATATATATATATAAAAGTTTTATAAATCTACATCAATTTCTACGTCTTCTTCGTTTTGTTGTATCGTATCATTGACGTTGGGTTTAACTAATTTTTGCGGAATATCTTTTTGCGTAGAATCTGGACCAGCCGATGCAGCATTCTCGCTCTCTCTTGTATGTCGCCATTTCATCCGACGATTTTGAAACCAAACTTTGACCTAACAATAAAAAAAGCAAAAGCTCTATTAATTAAAATATATAAATAAATATCTCTTTTATTAATATTTCCTTAAATGCAATTTTATTTTATAAATAATATAACCTGTGCATCTGTTAAACCTAAAGTTGCTGCCAACTGTCGTCTATCTGGCTTTGTAATGTACTTTTGCAGTGAAAATCTCCTTTCTAAACCTTTCCGCTGTAGTGAGCTAAACACAGCTCTGGACCACGATCTCTTCCTTCGTGTGTTTGTTTCGGAAGAATTCATTGTTGAAGAAGATGATATAGGTGCTGAAAAATGATTGTGTTACCTAAATTTATTTAATAACTTTAATTTATTTAATAACTTTAATTAATAATTTATTTACCTGAATTTGTCTCTAAAATTTGTCTCTAAAATTTATTTTTGTTTCTGTATTATAATCATGAATATAATAAATACAGCATTTCAAAAGAACGATTGAGAAAAGAAAATTTGACGTTTGTAGCTTTCTTTTTCCACATTTTTATTTAGAGTTGAATTAAAGAGATATCAATGTATTCGCAAAAGACATTGCAATCTCTTATTAATTGTGTGGCCGTTCAATAAATTAAGATATAAGAAATCCAACATTATAATTTTTTTAATTTTATTATAATTTTTTGTATATATTTGATAATGTTAAAAATTTTATCTTAATGACACATTAGATATCTTTAATCTGCCATAAAAATAAATAAAAATACATGTATTTATTAAAAATAGAGGATTCTTTATATAAAATATTTATTACAAATATATTCTAAAACTTTTGTATTACAGAGACGAAAAAAGGGAAAAAGTAATTGTGAATTAGATGGAGAAGCGTCATGAATGATAAACGTTACTTTTGGCTCTATGGGTATCAGTTTCTACAGATCTCAATCCAAAGAAGCCTCCAAGATGGGGTACTTCGAGCTGATTTACAACCACATGAAAGTATACAACATCTGTACGTATTTAAACAGTGTGGTGCTCCCACTCAAGCTAAATCTTCGTACAAATTCGAACAGATACCTCTAACATCACAGTTATTTTGGGATTTCAATGTTAATCTCTCTTTGAGCGTATATTTCTAATTCATGAATTCCGTTACATTTCATAGATATGCATGCTATATAAAGGATTAATATAATCATTTAAGTTATTATGTTGGCATCGTATCAAAATGTAATAGAAAAAAAACGCTAGTGTAATAAAAAAGAGATTATGTGTTTCAAATATTCTTATTCTTATATTAATCACAATAAATTAATAATAATTTAAAATTAAAATATTGACTTATATATTACTTTATATCTTACATTTATATATAACTTTATTATTTTATTAATATTTATTATGAACCTTTGAAAATACAGGTTATAAGAAAATAACTTATTTAATGTGTACTTATTAGCAGATATTTTTAAAATTATTTATTATCTCTCCATTTATTTATTTATTTTACTATTTTATTTTTATTATTAAAATTTTATAACACATTAATAGCAAATAGTTATTAAGAAGGGAAAAGAAGAGTGGGAGCACGCTGTCGAATTTTATAATAATCAAAGAAAAAATGCATATTGAAACCGCCGTTTACATCATGCGTATAAACGCTCGGTGGCACTTAAGATGTCGTTTAAACACAGACAGGAAACACGAGAATACACTGACACATAAATATTTTGTTCTGCTTGCTCCTGGATATCAGAGGGACAAGACAGTGTGTCCATATGGTAACATTTGTTAATGACGTAACCTGCGACTCCCCCGGTTGAATCTTCTTAAAGTAATCTTATAAATCTACGCAAAGATTAATCATGCTCGTGTTTAAATTTAATTGATTATTATTAATTAATTATATTACGAGTAAGAAGATTTCAGCATACAATTCTCTCTTTTTCATTCAAAGTAAAGTCTATCTTTTTAATGGAATCTTTTTATGAAATATGTATTTTATCTATTTTTTTATATTAGATATCATTAATTCAAAATTTTATTATATTTACATGCTACATTTTTTATTCAATACATACACAAATATATTTATATTTAAAAATTAAAAAATTTTAAATTTAATTTTTTTTTATTTTTAAATTTGAAAAAATTATATTTTTGAAAATAATATATTTAATCATATACATATAAAAATATCACTGAATGTCTTTTTATTACAAATTTTTTAAAAAGTTTGGAATTGTAATTAATTGAGAATAAATAACAAATGACAAATTAAGTTTCCAAAAAATAAAATAGAAGACAAAATTATGTTCTTAATTCTATCAAGATTTTATTTTTCTCTTTTTCTCAGAATTTTAATTTAAAATTTGTAAAATTTTAAGAAAAATATGCAATATTAAGTTATTAGCTTATTATAACTCACTTCTCAGTATAGGACGTATTGGTGCCGGCCGATATAAAGTTCCTAACTCCATTAATCCAGTATAAGACGTAGATGCGATGCCCTCAGGTAATGATGAATGGGGGTGCGAAAATGACATGCAAGCTCTGACACTTTCGCATTGACCGCAACTTTCAATACAAGGGCAACATATTGATGGAAGTTGTATTGCAACTGGTTTAAGAATATCTATCAACGTATTAGTTTCGAAGAATTAAAATAAATTCGCTTTTTAAGAAAATGAAATATGTAATAAGCAATATTAAACGCATATAAAATAGTATATATATATATAAAATTAAGATCACAATTATGATTTTTGGTTAAATATGATAGAAAACTGATTTATATCAAATGGGTTTTTAACTAGACAAAAATATACATAACAAGATAATATATCGAATTTATTTATTTATATGCTACAAATATATATTATATATATATGTATATATATTATATATATATGTATATATATATATATATATATATATATATATTTGTAACTTTTGTTACTCTTATCAATTTTTACCTGTTTTCTTCGTGCGAATGTCATTTGATAGAATGCGATCCATGCCAAATTTCAATTGTTTTGAACAATTAGAATTATCCATGACGTGAGTACTAGTGCCAATCATCTTCTTTTTTACGAATTTGTTCACACGATGTTATCAATTACGTTCACGTCACTAGTACTTGAAAGTATACGTTACTATTTTATAAATGTTACGTCTAATCATACACAATATATATACTTCTACACTGAAAATTATTATTAAAACTAAAGTAAATTTTTTAAGTGATATTTGTGAATAACTATTAAGTTATTTTTTCACCTCAATTCACTGTATGCACTTTTTATAATACTATTTTATGCATGTGCAATTATATTGGGACTTTGATGGAGAGGAAAATTAATTTGAGCATGGACTTTAAATTACTTCATTATCAAGGAATTATCACTTTTGAAAAAAAAAATATTCGAGAGAACTGCAGAACAGCGTAAAAGTGAATGAATGAATGAGACTGTGCCATGTTAAGAGAAGATTTCTGGTTGAAAAAAAAATCACTGCTACCAGTTGTGATTTAACTGGATTAACTGGATTGGCCCACGAAAATACTGATAGGCGTGGCCACAAGAAGATTGGTCTGATCAAAATGATGTATCAGATGTGGTTGAGAATACAAGTTTCAAAATAATATTCTTCGTCGCGAGAAATGCTGTAAGAAAGTTAAAAATCAGTAATACATTTTTATAACAGCGTAATGATAGATTGTGTCTAAAATTTATATTAAATAGCTAGTTTTTTATTTTACAAATAAGTTTTTTAATTAGATATTTTTCAGAGATATTTGAGAATAAAATATCTTAGATACTTCTTAGCGTCATTAAAAGATTCTCAATTCAAGTAAAAAAATTATTAATATTATTTCATTCCTAAATTTTCTAGAATTTTAATTTTCTAGCATTAGTACACACGCATAATTAGATTTGCATAATAATTAAATATATTTAAGATTCTAATATTATTCGTCTAATTAAAAATATAAGCTGTAGATTAATTGAATGAAAATACAACAAAATAAAAAATGTTATATCTCGTGTCTACTTTTGTCGCTACTTTTGAACATGAATAATACGTAATCAGGGATGGATTGGATTCCGAAAAATTTGATATGCTACAAAAAATTGCATATATCGGTAAAACAATGTATATGTGGTCGATGATATCTCTGGAAGAGCCATATGGTTATCTTTGCGTGTAGAGGTCTGCGAAGTACACAGTCACTTAGGTGTTTATTTGAAGAGCCATGTTTGAAGCTGCCTCTCTACCCACACGCTAAGAATATTCTTCAAGATATGTACACATCGCGGTCCTCTATTCGATTTTATTAGGTTTTAGGATTTTCAAGAGTCTGTCAGATTTGCGTGATAAGCACTCTTCGAATTCAGTTAATCGATCGGCGCAAATAATTCTTATCTTTGTAAGTCAAACCACGAAAAAAAGGAACTCTTTAAAAATTAAATTATAAAACATTTAATTAATTTAGTATAAAATTCTGCTACGATGTTGTATATATGTTGATTTTATTTGTGAAATAAATATAATTAATTCAATACATAATTTTAAAAATAACACATTATTAAGATAATTATTATAAAATAATTTATATTTGTTGCCTACAGATCTATTTTATTTTTTATAAATTATTTACTATTATTGATTTACTCTATCTTAATAAATCTTATATTTTTAATAAGATTTAATAAATATAATGAACATGTATAAATGATAAATCTACCCAAAATATAATACTTTTACATAGTTTATATAGTTTGTAATCAATTATATAAGGCATAACTTCTCGAAAGCATAATCATTCCTTCATAAAGTTTGTCGGTTTCAAAATTATTCTCCATTGGATCGAATATTAAAATGTTACGCTTGGGGCGATTTAATTTCTGTAGATTTTGCAGATTCTAAAAAAATTAATTAGTAATTTAATAGTATAATCGATTAGTTGATATTTATCAAAAATCTATTTGTATTCTTATAATATATTATAATTTACGATTTCGTAAATACTACGGCGGTTTTCTGAAAAAAACCTTTTAAAAGAATAAATCACTTTTTAGAAATTTAATAATAATGCATTTAGTATATATAATAGCAGTAATAAAAATTACAACAGCAGTAATAAAAATGATCTTACCGAAAATACAACGACATTCCCGTTAGTATTATTATTGCCCATATTGCGACGAATTGCTGTTATTATAAGTGTAAGGAGATAACCGCCAAATGCGAGAAACGAAAGCGCAGTTATTGCGCTTTGAAAGATCTTTGAAATCTTAGAGTCCTTGCCTTTTTCATCGTAATGCTCCTCATATCGTCGCATAGGTTTCTTACTACTTCTTTTTAATGGCAAAGCCATTGGCATTGTCAGGGATAATCTTCTACTAGATATATCTTCGCGCGCATTTCGATCCTCATCAGTAATATCTGCAAATAACGTAAAAATAGATTAGAGAAAAAAGTCTGCTTAGTATATATTTTTAATATGATTTTTTATAATATATAATAATAACAAGTAATAAAGATATTTAAAAAAATTGCTAATATTAAATTATAAATTATATTTAACGAAGGATTTATAATGACAATAGTTTACCATTTTCCGGACTTCCAAGGGAAGATCTTATTTGGATTAATTTATTCATTGGCAATTCACTTAAACTGCGAACTTCATCCATATATAAAGATGATTGTTCTCCAGTTGCCATTTTTAAAATGCAAGATGCATAAAATATCAGCAAAGTGCAATGCATAGTTAAATCTTCTGAAATTTGTGAATAAGATAAAATATTGGGTGCCCCAGAACTCATGGTACAAACGAGAAGAAGGAATAATTCTACATAAAAAAATAAATCAAACATTTAATACGAAGAGCATAATTATGACGAAATGGGCATCACTTCAAACAAATTTTTTAAATTAATATAAAATAATGTTCTTGAGAAGTAAATATATTTTGTCTCTTATTATGTAATCTTTTGATACTGATAATCATATAAAAATATTTCATTTTACATGTTCGATTTTCTTTTTCATACAGAATATCACTTCCTTCCCATTTATACCATCACTTTTGGCATCCCGATATAAATATTTTACTTTCAACAGTAACTTCTGCTTAATATGTTAAACACTTTTCGAATAGGTTCTATAAGTAGAACGTTGATAACTATGCAAACTTGAACTGTTACTTCTAGCACCTTCGTTAGCCTTTCTACTGACTTCTAACAGAAATGTGACTAAATCACATGCTGCGAAACATGCTGCGGATGTCTCCTTGCGCTTGGCTGGCGAAGCAAGAAGAGCGACAATCGCGTAACACGCGACTCAATTGGAGCTTCGTCGGAGACGCAGCGAAATAGAAATAAACGCACAATTAACGCGAAACACCCGTTATGGTCTGCTTTAGAAAGATTCTCGATAGTCTCAGTACTGTTGGACAGTTAGCGTCAACGAAATGTCGAATATCTCGTGTCTCCTCTCTTGCATTATCTGGCTAACTATATTTGATAATGTGCAGCTCGCAAAAACCGAAGGTGAGAGCTTATTTTTCTTCTGGAAAAAACTATATAAATAATTGCTGATTGATTATTAAATGTATATATCATCAAATCATTTATCAATCATTCGCTCTCACTTCATTATAAATATGACAAAAATTTTAATAAAAAATATTACATGTACATAATGGTATTAGAAATGAATCAATATATAATATATAACATATTAATATAAAATAAAGTTTAAAATAAAAATGAGAAAAAAACAAAAATTAAGTAGAAGATAAATTTTATATATTTTTTTTGTTTGATTTAGAAAGGAAATTTTCTACGCAAAAAGATATTTTAGAAAATTAACAATTTTGTATAAATATAGAAAGTATTAGTAATTGTATAAATAATTCACACATTGTAAAAATATTCTGCAAATTATCTTAGATTAAAAATAAATTGCATTATGAAAACAATTATTATATACCTTAATTCCAGATGTTCTGCATAAGATAAAAACAGGATTGCAGTATGCAAGTAATTATTTGGAAACAGCCAAGGACATCGCTGATTTAGTATCTAAGAGTTTAGGCGGCAAACAGAAGCAGAAGCGCGGTGACGATGAAAATGATGATGCAAAACAGCCATTTGGTCCTTCAAATCTTGTCTCCGCATTCTTTCACCTCATTGGACTTGATTCGCAAAAAGTCGCAGCAATCGCAGTCAATAGCGTTATATTTCTTGCACAGATGGTAAATATTATATGCAATATTATTAAGTACCAGTACTTTTCATATTTGCATCAAATTCAATATGTTTCTCCTATTTTTCTTTTGACAGATAAGTTCGCTCTTTGGATTAAAATCACAAGAAAATATCGCCAAAAATATAGATGACAAAGTACTCGCTTGGGATCCTTTAAAATTTACTTTAGAAAATAAAAATGAAAAAGTAAGTTATTGTAAATACGAAGAACCTCTGATTTCAATTTTGATTTAAATAACAGTTCAAAAAAGATTACTTGGATTTAATTTATTCAAATTTTTATCGATTTTTAATTTATTTAAATTTTTATCAATTTTCCTAATAATCAAATCTAAGATTTGTATAATTTTAGACAAATTTTTTAGATAAATTTTACATAAATACAAAAAATTCTGTTACATGTAATTATAATTCATATAATTAACATTATATATTGTACATGTAAACTTTCTCTCTCTCCCTCTCTTCTCTCTCTCTCTCTTTGATAAGAACTTCATATTTAAAAGAGCTATAAATTTAAGTCTAAAATTAATTTATAATTAAAATATATTTATATAAGCAAATGCAATGCAATTGCAACACATTTTTTAATTCTGTTCAATAGATTCAACATTTGGTTGAGCAAGCGAAAAATCCGAATCTACCAAATCAATTGATTACAAGAATGGCTGGTCCTGATTCTGCTTGTATTAGATTACTGGTATGCAAATCATCTCCGGTAATAAAAGCGGCGCAAAATTCTCTTAATAATAAATCGCAGAATCATTTGCATCGATTAATCGCTTGGCTACCTTCTAAAGAGGAATTTGAAACAAACAGCGACGAATGCGAGGGTAATCATACCGATTGTAGTTTATTTTTGTCGTAATAACAATTATCAGTGCGAGAGAGAAAAAAATAAAATTTCTTATCAGAAAATTCAAAGATATGTGCGTAATTATATATCAAATAATTATAAGATATAATTATAAGATCTCAAATAATTATATTTTCAACAGCGCATTATTTTGATTTCAAAACGAGGAAGAAGTTGTTTTCTTTTTCCCTTTATACTACATTATATAAAACAATAATATATAAATAACAAAAAGTGATAAATATATTACATTATATAATTGTATATTCCATATAGATTTTCTATTCATATTGCTTTGTCCATTCTTTGCGCAATAATATTTAGAATTCTCATTAAAAGCTATCATTAATAATCATTTTCCATAATATATGGCACGAAAAGTTAAGTATAAAAATTTATAATACTCTCTCACATAATCTTTCTTGCGTTTGAAATACCTTTTACGTACATTTACCAAGTATCTGTTGATTAAATATTCCAAATTCGGGAAACATTTCTGTTCCTCATGATCTAAAAATAAAAATTTACTAGTAGATAATTATATCTTTTAATGAGAAAAGATTCTGTTCATTTCGACTTTTTTAACAAATTAGAAATTACATAAAGTACACAATTATTCAAGTCAACATTATATCTACATTCCAACCGTCAATTAGTCTACATCGTACATTTAATGAGATGCGATCACATCATATTGTGATATTATATACGTTATGTGGTTATATCATCATCTTTCTCTAAGAATTGTCCAAGGTCAATACATCGAAGTAATCATCGCTGGGTAAATTCGATCGACATCAAAAAATGTTTGGCATATGGGTTCAATTCTCTATTTATAATATATATAATTTACATGATGTATATATAGTGTGATGTCTATTATTTGCTAAGAGAAAGTTTTGGCATTTGAAAAATGACTGATTAAGCATAGAGGCATTTTTGCCACGATTGCGCGCGATATTCACGATAATAATAGTCTTCAAAAATAGTAGCAATATCTTACGCGTACGTCTTATCACTTTTCTTATCACGCAAGTAAAAAATGTTCATATTCAACATAAATATCCAAAATTTGGTTTACATATAAAAGAGATATAAATTATAGAAATCTATAAAGTCTTCTATAAAGTATATATTATGATAGAATGTCTATATTTTTGATTCGAGTTTCGTAAAATCACAAGTGATTCAGTAGTCATTAGAATATCGCGCACGATCAATTATAATATACGATATACCACATATTCGTCGAACGCGTTTAATAATATATAATATAGTTATATTATGTTACAACACATGTGCACACGCGCGCGCATATGTTACATATCTTAATCGAAATCTCGAAAATATACAAAGAATCAACAGACTATCGAAGAAATGGGTCGTTACATGCATTATCGTACATCATAACATGCATTGTACCGTATGAGAGAGGGATCTCTCTTTTAACTTTGATAATATATGTATATCGAAATATAATATATGTCGTATTTACAAATGCGTTCCATAAAGATCCCATTTATAGATAGGTGCCTACGCATTCATCCTACATCATTAATTTACAAGCTTTACATGTACATAGCATTATATATGTATATATAAAGTTTATTTACCGAAAATCAAAGCACATGTGTCATCGCGTATAGATATGCTTACGCTAAAGAAGAGCTGATTAAGTTCAAAACACGCTGGAAGACAAAAGAGGGAATTAACTTTTCTAGAATAATTTCTTAAGTCTCTTTGATATTATATTGAACAATATTCATTCTTTGTTTATTCACAACATTTTGTTCTAAAAAATTCAAGAAGGCAAGAGTCTCGTCACTTAAGACACTTTATTTAAATTGAATTTATTTGAATTATGCAATACCGTAGTCGATCTATAAAATTTGTGGGACTTATAATTAAATTTATTGATTAAATCGATTCAAGTTTATCAAGGAATGATTAATTAAATTCATGAAAACTCGAATAATTAAAGAACGGTGCTCTATATAAATAATTATTGGAAATTATGCATTTACATCACATTGTTCAACTTTATTCTCTTTCATACGTGAATTATTTATCGCATAATGACACGTACAATATTCTTAATAATTTTGATCGTTTCGATTCGATAACGAAGGAAACAAGATTCGGAGCAGCAAGCGAGCGCAAATTTGAAATCCGTACAAATCGGGAATGTAGATTCATATGCCGGACAGGATTATCACTTCAAAAGGATTTGACAATTTCTAATTTCTCGAGAGAATTGCAAAATTGTTTCTAGCTGATTCCTAATCATATAAAATCTACGTAAAATAAATAAATTTGAGAAGTACATTGCACAATAAGCTATTCTATAAATAAAATATTACGCTAATTGCTTATCACTAATTAAGTAATAACAATATTATACCTTCAATTAATATTTGATTCAAAGTCATATGATTAATTGAGAATAAGGATTAATTTTACAGATGAAAAGAGGTTTGGAAAAAGAGAGAATTGTTTTTCTGAACGTTTAAAGGGTTGCTTGACCCGGACTGATCAGGTCGGTGGATTCGACACGAGCTTGGCGTAGCCAATCTCTTAGGTTTCTGGTCCTTTCCATCAAATTAGAAGCGTTTCTCTCGACTGTGCCAACGCTCGTGGTAAAGCCGCTATTAGGGCCGTATTGAGCGATAATATTTTGAGTTGTGGTAGTAGGAGGTTGGGCAGCGGTTAATTGAGATAAAATGTTGGATTGTATGTTGGGCGTACCAAAGGCACCTACAAAGAAATAGACACATCTATAATATGTTTCTGACAAACAAGAACAAATAACCAGATTATAAACAAATTTCATTTATCGCACGTGTATGGGACCATTTAAAAAAATCTATGTAAATCCAATTCCGTGAAAAATATGTACAATCAATATCAAATAACATTACTTTGTATATTATTAATGGATAATTATATATAAAATTAAAATTATTTTATATTGGTTTGCAATAATATTTAAATTTTTGCATATACTATATCTGTCTTTCTTTACCTTGCATGCTGTTAGGCTGCGCGGTGAGATGATGAAACCGCAACCATCGCAAATAAGAGTACATAAGAGCCGGTGTTGGTGGTATATTGTTATCCTGACGCTTGTTCAAGACATCCCAAATTTCTCGTATTTCTGAGTTCAAGTTCTCTAAACTTGCGATGATTTCAGTAGATTCTTGATAATGATCTGGCTTATCTAGATTTCCAACAACAGACTATACAATATAACGCATATTTATGCTGTCATTCATATAATAATTATGTATCACGTTAAATACAATTTTATTTCTTTCATAATTTAAAAAAAATAAGCTATTTGATTTTTTTTTATGAAACTGATAATAATCTATGAAACAAATACAGAAATAATTACGCTAAGAAAAAAATTTATATCTTTATTATATTTTCAGTTAAATATTTATCTTTAAATAGTCGAGCCTAAAAGACTTCCGACTGACATAAGTATATACATATATTTAATGAATTGGCAAGCAAATCGCATGCACGACAATTAAGAATCATAAAGATTAAATATGAAATGATGGTTAAGTAAAATATTTTTTTATTATTGTTAATAATATTAAGACTTTATATCTTATCATTGTTTATATTATCTAAAATTTATATTTTCTACGAAATAATCTAATTTCGAAACTTTATCTGTGCAGCATACCTATAAAAGTGTCAGTTCCCAAATCAGTCGAGCTGAAACCGCTGCTGGCGCTCGACATATCGCTCAGTGTCAATTCATCATTTTTTATGGAAGACGCATCGTTTTCATTTCGCTTGTCGTTTGCCACTCGTTCCAAAGACTGTTCCAGGTGCCTTAGATGTATAACTTTTTCACCCAGAAGACTTCTGGTGCGATGCAAACTCACCTCCATGTCAGAAAGCTCGCGTTCCTCCTGCAAATAAATATTTCAAAATTTTTTTTAAACTAATAATACTATCATATTAAAGACAATCTTTCCTTCATGTTTTTTATATTATTATAAAAATAGAAATATTTAGTATAGTCGCAATAATGGTGACTAAAACTTTATATATTATTTAAATAACGTCAAAATATGAAAGACAGTTACAAATTTGAACAAGTAACTTTTAATTTGTGATAATTAACGATACCTGCACCAATTGTTCCAGAGTGGCCCTCGCGCTCCGTTGTTTCCAAGCTCTTTGCCTACCCTGAAAGGCACTTCTCTGTTGTCTCAGCGCTTCGCGAGCCCTTCTCACCGAGTCCCTCTCCACATGGATCCGATGTCGGAAGAATTCCAGCTCCGAAGAGGCATTCGCTGGCGCTGTAAGAGAAAGCATTTGCTTTCGTTTTGAAGCAGGATCTTGTTTCTAATAAAGTAGTAAGTCTTAAGCTTCATATGTTCAAAGCCTAATATGAAAATGATAGGATTTGTGAATAGAGCGTGCGAAAGCAAAACTAATGGTGCACTTACGAACAAGTCGAAAGATATAAGCCAGATTAACCAAAGTAAAGTGTATATAATCCTATGGAACAGAAAAGAAATAATATATATAAAACGTAAACGTAGATATATTTTGTCGATAGGAATAATAGATACAAACGAGATATAATATATATAATATATACTGCGGTTCAATCTAGAGGGATGAAATATTACTAATTTGCAACTAGTTTTGAAATTGAGTTATTTACACATTTATAGAATCGAGGTATTAACAATAACTGTGCCAAAAAATGAGATATTCAATGGATAATACAATCGACAAATTAATATAATCGACTAGAAATAACTGCAATATATCCATACATAGTATATTATATACATATACATATACAATATACCATTTGTACAAATCATTTCGTAATATTTTAGCAAAAACATAAGACAGCGAGAAAGAAAGAGAGAAAAGATACAAATATAAGAAACCTAGAATAATATTGATATAAAAAAGGGAGAATCTAAATATAATAAAATTATACTTATTTACAGTATGCAAATAGACAAATTTTTCCAATTATTAATTTTTTCCAATATCATAAAATGGTGTAAAACTTTATTTATATTTTTCTAAAATTTCAAACACGAATACGATATTATTTCACAATCTATTAAAAACAGCATATCTTGAAAAATAGCTAAACTCACATTAAAACTACATTCTTTAAAAAGATAATGTACAATGCTATCTACAAAACATTACAAAAAAAATTATTTTAATAAAATTGATAACTTTCTCTATAATTGTGCAGCGTTATTGAAGTCTTACATTGATAAATATATGATAATAAAATCTTGTTATATAAGTTTTATTTAAAAATGTTCAGAAAAAAAGTAAAGTCATATATGCTTCATTGGAAAGTATAAATTGTGTCGTTTCATCAACAAAGTTATATATCACTTTTTAAAAGAAAACTAAGTTTTTCAATGTGTGATCGAGACCTGATTTGACCTAGTTTTAAATCTTTAGAGGCTTTGTGAGCAAAACTTATATTGCCTCGGAAATAGACCGGAAATAACGATGCGCGAGATAGATTTAAAACAATCACCTTTATCTTGGAAAGGATATCGCACTGTATAGGCCGTTTCGTTGCTCGGCAGCTGATCGCCGAGATCTTCCAGCTTCTTTAGCTGCTTTCTGATATTCTCCACGGGGTTCTCCACAGGGTTGTTGTTACTGCCACCGCTTGAACGACCCGCGTTCGAAGCGACTTTCTTACTAAAGCTCTTCTTCTTCTTCATCATCATCATCATGTTAGTATTGGTCTCGCTGGCGGTAGTGGTATCATCAGACTCAAATTTTGTTGCGCTCTTCGAGTCAGTGACGGGGGTTGCGTGTTTCTGAAACCCCGCGGCCGCCCTCTGACTCCTCGAATTGTCCGGATCGTTTTGCTCTCTGACTTGTTCGCTCGTACTCTGCCCCTCCTGCGATTTCGCGTTTGTCACTGGGCTCGAGCTCGCGTTCTTCAGCGGAGTACTGCGAGCACGATTTAAGGCCTATAGCCAGACATTAGGGCAAATCGCATGAACATGACGAAGCACCTTCACAGTCCGTTTAATCGGAATACGCGCCGTGAGGCGCTCGGCAAATTAAAACTAATAGGTATAGACTGCGAAGGTACTAGTGAGAATGATATATTGAAAATGAACGTGCAACATTAATGTTTCGATACAGAAACTAGCGAGAATAATATATCTACAGAATATATTTACAGAATTAATTATGTTTTTTTTATACAAAGCATCTCCGAATCAGTGCACCATCTGATGTCAATAATAAATTCTTCAGGCCATTTGGAGATTATTTTTCTTCAGCGCAAATGTCGAAGTATCAATAATTTCTAAATTATAAACGATTTAAAAAGAAGAGCTTTCCGCAAACTTTATGAAAAGAGAGAGAAAGTTAAAATATTACAACAATTACATTGCTTAGTGAATTTCAGATAGAGTTTAATAGAATTTTAATTTAAAGCTTAATTATAAATATATGTATTGGCAAAATTGGAAATTTGCAAAAAATAATGACTTTCCTCGATATTTTCCCTAGGGAAAAATTTTCTCCCCCTAGGGAAAAACGATCTCAAAAATCTGCCATTAGTAAATAATACGGTGACTCTAGGATATTCTATATGTAAAGAGGTCAATTTTTCAACAAAATTGATTCCATAAAATGGTTTGTCCATTTAATACATCAATTAATATTGATAATTTTTATATAAAACATTTTTTTCTAACACATACTATTTCTGAGATATTTAAAGCTATTTTTGTCTACCTTGTATAGTTATAATATTGTTAGTATTCTAGTATTACATATATAACACTATACTATGTATATAACTATTAATTATAAAATAAACCTTTTATATAACTTTAATATTATATATCAGATGATTTCTCGCTAATTACCGTAAAAACATCAAGTAATTACATTAAGAAGGAAAATATTAATGAGATATAACATGAAATGACATGCTTGTGCTGTAAGCAAGGCGTGCTCGTATTAAAAATTATAGAAATTGATTATTATTATGACGATTATTATTATTTATGAATAAAACTGATAGAAATTTTCTTCATTATTATACAAAAAACCAAATTCAGTATGCTCGCTTAAATAGATCAGAAAACCGAGAAATATAAAAAATAATTATTATCTAATTTTCCATCTACTTTAAAATGTATATATACATATATATAAACAATTATAATAGATAATTATTATTCGTCTTTATAATATTTTTAATTATTAGCTCTCTTGTTCAATCACATATGGAAAAAAATCCTGTGAAAAATTGAGAGAAGAATTCTAGAACTCCATAAAACTAACATATATATATCAATAATATTAAAATTTCTTCTCTATATAGTTTTGTAAGCTTATTTCAACTATATAAGTATTATTGAATATATGAAATCATAAGTGTTGATTCTCTCTTCAATTACGTAAGTAAATAAAACTCACTTTTGTTCTGACGACTCGGTCCTGTCCGTCTTCGTCCTGGTGGATGTCGATCTCTCGGTTTCCGAGGCCGTCGTATATCCCTCTTTTCTCCTGCTCCTTCTCTCGACAGCGAGACGAACATCGTTCTTCAATTTCATGTACTTCTCTTTGAGCGCCGTGTACTTGTCCTGCAGCAGCCGCTTCTCGCAACGCATCTTTTCAAAATCTATGCTATCCTGAAGAATCCGCTCGTTCTGTTTCCTTGCTTCCTTTTCTGTTTCTCGCGCGAAATCCGCGCGGATTTCTTCCAATCGCTCTTTATACATCTTACGAGCGAGAGCTTCCTATAATGCCACAACAAACAAATTATCCTCAAATATTTTTTCGGTTGCGAGCATCGATCGTGATTGAAGAATATCCTTGTGAATGATCATCTCTGTGAACGTCGCTAATATCTAATTTTATGAATTACTTAGGATACACATATGCTTACAAATATTCAAATTCAGATATATTTTTTCGATTGTCATGTTGAAAAAAATATTATTTATAATTTATCTTTTATAGTTTGTTAAAAATCTACATAATTTTGAACATAAAAAGAAATATAGTAATTTATCTTATGTTATATATTATATTTTTTCCTCAGTATTCCACACGATATTTTTACTCAAGATTTATATATAATTAACAAATTCACTCATTAAAAAACAATTATAATATAGAAAATTTTAAATAAAAAGATTACAACTGTATTTGACTATTTTTTATTTTTTAACTAAATCTTACATTTTAAATATTAAAATCATGAAATAAATAATATTTACTAATCATGTATTTGAAAAGTCACACTCTATTTATACAATATTAACAATTGCACATTTCCAGGACATTGACAATAAAATAGTAAAATCTTAAAATTTATAATAAAGGGAATAAAGTATCACACATTTATATCACATATATATCTTTTTCTTTAAAGAATATAAATATTGTTAAGCAAAATATATTTTTCCAAATTTGGACTATACTTTAATACACGTATTTGGGAATTAAGTAACTAAGAATTTATAAGATACTAAAAATTTTTAATGAAATATGAGATTGTGTTTTCTTTTCATTAAAATCTTTACTCGTAATAAATCTTCTCTTTCAAAAGCCACAATGACTTTTATAGTGACTTATTAAATCTATATTTTTAGTACATCTTAATTACTCACATCCATTCTAAAATCACGAAGGATTTCAGCTAGACATTGCTCGTGATCTTCAGTGAATTTAGTAATTTTCTCTCGTTGTTGCGTTCTTAGTTCGTTTCGTAAATCTTCGAGTTCTTTTTCCAGTTCTTTCTTTAAGAGTTCGATACTTTCTGTTTGTTGCTTTCTTAGCTCATACTCATTCAGCTTTGCGAGCTTCTCCTCTCCCAGATCGCGCTCGTGCTCGTTTTCTAGTTTCCCCATTTCCTGATTCCTTAGCTCCAAAAGTTCTCTTTTTCTCTCATCAAGTTCTGTTTTCAAATTGGTTAATATCTCTTGTCTCTCTTTCTCGTAACAAACTTCCAGCTCTGTACGAACTTTTTTCAAATTCTCTATCCTAGCTTGATCCATTTCAGTAATCAATGCTTGAATTTCCTGTTCTTCCTATAAAAAAAATAGTAGTTTCTTAATGAAATCTATGAGAGAAATTTATTTTAAATTTTCATTTACTTTTTAAATTAATAAAAGAAATAAACATATCATTTTTTGGATTTTTAAAATAAAAATGTAATAAAAAAGTGTAGTTTTTAAAAAATTAACAATGGTAGTGAATTATGGTAGTGAGTTATAATATATTTGTATCAGAGAAATATCAGTCTATCTACGATAAAATCCTCTCTATCAATTCAGAAAGAAGGCATAATTCATATTATACGTTTCACGAATTTATGATATGATAAAAATAATCTAAATACCTTTTGAGCCATTTCCTGTTTCACCTCTTCTAATTTTTGATCCAAATATTGTTGTAGCAAGAGCTTCTGCTGCGCAAAATTTTCTTCAAGTTCCTTTTTCTTTTCCTGCAATTTAACTTCGAGCTCGATTTTAAAAGCTTCAATTTCTCTCTCATGTTCTCTGTTCATCTTCACTTTCATATCATCAATACTTCGAGAATATTCTAGTTTAGGTCTGACAAATCGTTCTTTCTGCGCATAGTGTTGACTGATTTTCGATATATCGGATGATTCATCGTCTTCAAGTTGCCAATTTGATAAGCGGTTCGTCACGTGTCTTGCCTTTTCAATAATCGATCTTGTTCTGCGTATCTCATCGGAATCACTGCTTTTTGCAGTACTGCAATCTGTCTCGCTTTTAGATATTAAATCAATATTTTTCACTTTTTCACTTAATTTATTAGGCAAATAATCGAGACTATTGTCCATTTCTAGACTGTTCCTCATCTGATTGTTCGTCATCTGATTATGATGCTCGTTCTCCGAAACATTCTGCACGAGGAATCTCTTTCCAACTAGCTTTGTGTTTTTCGATATGGATTCGATTTTTTCCAAAGGCAGACGCTGCTTGTTAATCTCCGAATCCATTTTATCCTGATCTTTTTCAGAATAGTCGTTCTTGTTATCGTCATTGTTGTCTTCAGAAGTTGGTTTTCGCGGTGATAAAATGGAACCAGTAATTTTATTACTGATCACGGCCGATATTCGTGGATTTTTATCTTCAGACTCGGACTCCCAATCGTCTTCGGACTCTGAATACGTAAAATTGAAGTTGATCTCCTTTTCCAAATCAAACCGCACGCTTTTACGTTCCTCATCCAATGGTCGATCGTCTATTAATAATCGAATAAAAATCGAATAATAATTGTTAATAAATTGTATTAACGCTAACTAAAAAATTCAAAATGTCACTTGAAATTTTTATATGTTTAAATTGTTACTTTTCTATCCCACTCGTCAGTATGTTCCTTAGTTTTTAAAAGAATAAAAATATTTTTTTAAGTAGATTATATATGTATTATATCTTATACAGTTATCTTATCCAAAACTATAGTAAATGTTTAAATAAAGAACTATTCTGAGAAATTATATTCTGGAATACACATCAATCTTACCATCGTCCAATTGTTTCTCTCTTAGAATGGATTTGGGTCTATCTCCGCCAGCGTTATTAATTTCATCGGAAATCATTAATGCTTGGAAGTCCTCTAATTTTCCGCCATCTTGACTAGGTGTGTTATCCCTACTCCTATTACTTTTCAGAAACATCGAACCGCCACCACTGAGAGTCAACTCCTTTTGTTGACCTAACTGGCTTGGGTGCTTTTCTTTATCGAATTTCTCAGGTCTTTCAGGCCTCGCCAATGTGCTGGCACTAAGTTTATCGATATCAATTATGTTCTCTTCAGAACTAAACTTGCTGGATAGTTGCTCCCAATCTTTCTCGTGCCACGGACTCAGCGATTCAGATCTCTTCAATACTTCTTTCAAGTCAAGCTCTTTCTTTGTAGGTACTGTTGTTGTCGCGATTGTATCTGCTTTTTCCAGCAATTTTGGACATTCATAAAACTTTGGATCTTGAAATTTCAAGTTTGTATAATCCCTGGAGGCTCGATCGCTCGACAAGGATATTATATTGTCAGATTTCGAATCACTTTCTCTTCTTGATTGAAGCCTATCGAAAGACGAAGGACGATCCCTTTTACGCGAGCCGTCGATTCTTTCGATTTTCCGTAGAGGCGCCAGTTTCATGGGAATCTTGGTACCTACTATGCCAGGTTTTGGATGGTTAGTTTCTTTAGTACTTTCCCTTGGAGTAGCAGGTTCTTTCAGAGTTTCTTTCGGCAAGGTTGCATCCTCATGAGATTCAAGATCTTTTGCTGTAGTCTTTGAATCTTCTTCTGCAGCAAAATAATTTTTTTTTATTGATTATCATTATTCGTTGTTATATTCAAACTTTGTATTAGATACAAATTATTTATATAAAAGTCATTAAATATATTAAAACAAAATTATATATATAAGACTGACCATTATAACATAGAAAAGGCGCAACATTAATGTTTGTGAGAGAATGTCTGAAGGGATACACCAAAGTTAAGGAGATCATAATTAAATTTCGAATTAATAATCCAAAATAAATACAAAATATTTATATTTAAATTTATATTCACACTTAAAAATGCTTATGTTTCGGTAATAAATAAATTTGAGGAAAAAGTACCGAAATTTACAAAAGCTAAGCTAAATATTGCGCATATTATTGCGTTTTGTAGTGTGTGTATAATCAAAGTATTTCTAAAAATAATTATATCTGTATAAAAAAAATTGAAAATACTGGATATTAAATGAGAAAAGCACTTGTGTGATAATAAAATTGAGAGACTCTGCATTAAATTCCCGCTAACAGTCGTAGCGTGATATTCATGGCCGATACTTTGCGGAAGAATCTAAAAATATGGCCACGCTTTTCGTAATTTTGACGCAAAGCCAGAGGCGCATTTCACACTGCCAAGTTGCATCATTTTACTGATTACTGATGAAGCATCTAGACTATATCGCGTTAACAATGCTGAGAGTTAGGTGGCAATTATACAGCATGTGCAATTAACACCGACTTGTAGATTAAATTAGATTAAATTACTTAATCTCCCGGGAAAACTGAAAACTGAGTCATCATTAAGATCAAAGTAACTTGTGGATAATATCATTACATTACGTTAATTGTAATAATGTCAAGGTAGTGAAATTGATCCAGCAAACGGATGGATAGAAAAAAATAATTAAGTCGCTCATAATTAAAAGAACATGTGCTTTAAATTAAAAAAGTAATTACATCTCTTTAGTATAATTCACAATAAATTATTCTAAATAAATAAGTTATTTATCATTTATTTATTTATTAATTCATGATAAATTAATTTATAATATGAAAGTTATTTTTCCTTTTAATAAAATATAGTATATATCCTCAATTATTAATAAAAATGTTAAAAAAAATAAAAACAGAATACCATAAGGGGAAAATTGTAAATAGGAAATATATGGAAATAAACATATTAAAATATATCTGCTGTGTCATAATTTCACTCGAATAAACAAATATTAAAACAGATATAAAATATTAAGATACGTACCAAGGCTCATTTGCCTCTTGTTGCCCATTCTAGCCTGCTCCACAAGTCCTCTGTAAATTGCGTCAAGGGGATGTTCCCAGGTAGTGGTGCCCGTGGATGCCTGATAATAATACCAGGCACCACTAGCTTCGTGAAAACATGGGGACCAACCTTTGGGCAAGGCCGCCATGAGACCCTCGCGGGCCAAGTCCAGAAGGTGCGGTTCCGCATCGGGATCAATTCCCAAACGTTTCGCATAATCCAACAACTCTGAAATTCCATTGTTGATTAATCGATTAGTATGCCACTAAGTACAATATAAATTAAATAATCGATATTTCTGCGAAATTATTTGATAAAGTTGGGATAAAAAAATTTTATTTAATTAATTGATTGCCTTTCTTTATATTCTTCGTTCTATATAAAAGATAATTTCTATATTAATGAACAATATATAAATGTATGAATAAAGTTTACAATAAACATACACTAAAATTTCTCCTTACTTTATAAAACAAAATCTTTTGTTGTAATTTCAATATAAAAATAATTTCCTTACTGGACAAAAGATAGAAAATTTTCGATGAGTTCAAAATATAATGTTTATTTAATTGTTTATGGAATGTAATATTATCTACAGTATACAACATATTTTATTAATAATTCCCTTGTAAACTTAAATAAGTAGAAAGTAGTTATCGCTGCTTTCTTATTATATTGAGCTCATAAATTATACAATTCATTGATCACAGGTTAAAAATATTAAAGCATGAAGTCTCTTTAACTCATTTCATGGAAAATGTTGTCAAGAAATACTCTTCTAGCCATTGATATGTTCATTATTGAAATAAAATTGTTAATACGATAGTGATTAGTTTTTTTTATAAAATAGAAAAAATAAGTATAGTAGTAATTAAATTTAATAATTGTGATTGACATATCTACTTATATTAATATTACTGACATTTTAATTTATAATAACTACATAAAAGATATAAAAATATAAAACAAAGTAAACTTTTATTGATCTTTTAAATATTAATTTTCTCAATTATCAAAATTCACAGATATTTAACACACTTGCTACACGCACAATGTGTAAAATATAATAGATAAAAATATTAAACTTAGATGTACGTATTTCTCTCGTCACAGATGAAATTTTCAATATCATGTGAATAAAAATATAAAGAAATTAATTCTGATAATTTTATATCACATTTCTCTTCGATAATTTTATTCTACACTTAACATGAAAAGTTATATCATTGATAAAATAATATTTGATTTATATTAAATAACAAACAAATATTAAATTAAAAATATTTTCGTTGTATTAATTCATTGAATGCAAAAAGAAAATATTTAATATTATATTAATTTTCAATCGGATTAAATTGAAAATTTGATTTTATAGATGATAAATTAAAATTGCAATTAAAGATACAACATAATGAAACTCTGTCTCTCTCTTTATATATATATTATATTATATTAATATGTTCTATGATATAGAACAGACAAAAAATAATTGACATTTTAGAAAATTAAAAACAAAATCAACAGGAACAAATTTTCACAAAGAACCTATTTGCGTGCGAATGACATACATTCAACTCTTTCACAAAAAACTACCATCTATCTCATAATGCCTAAAGTGCTATCCGAGTCTAAACATTCTTTGAGATTAATTAAAAACGAAAATCCTGAAAGAGGAACGAAAATGACCGCTAGTAGCTTTGGGTCAAACGCGTGAGGTCGTGGAATCATAAATGCAAGATTTTTGCTTGCTATAAGGGGTCGCGAAAGAGCGCCACAAGTGTAAAGGACCCCGATAAAAAATTCCATCAACCCCAACGGCTGGACAGGTGATGCGATGGCTGCCATATGGGGACAAGACCACAGAGCCACCATCTGCCCTCCAACTCCGCCGGTTAAAGTGTTGGTTTGCATCTCGTCGACTCGGTCGAACGTGATTCCAGCTACTCCAAAGGAAGCCGAGCCTCGCGAATGGCAATTCCGGCGGAAAAATCGCCGTTCCAGATTCCGTAAGCGGTGCGAAAAGTTTTGGCCGGTGACCAAAATTACTTTATTCGACCGGAGTGACATGGAGGCGGTCGAATGCTACGACAAAACTTTCGCCGCACTGCGAATTATTGATTTTCCAGGAGCGCGCGCGGCTGGGGAACGGGCTCGGTATTCCCGCCTGGTGCGATGTAAATAAACAAGGAAACTTCTTGCTGCCGGATCTCTTTTATACTTCCACTTCTTTTCAGACTGATTTTAAATGGCAAGTTTCTTTAAGACAAGGCGTGTTTACTTTGCCGCGAAGTTTTTTCTCCTTGTTCCTTGCGAATTTCAATGACCGATAATGCACGTAATTCTACGAAATTTAAAAACAGAGAAGAAATAAATTAAAAATTTCTTTCATAAATAAGGCATTTTTAAAAGATATAATAAATTTATAAAAATCAGGGCCAGAATTGACCACATCATGTTGACAGTAGACGACAGTTACTATGATGGCGATGTGTAAAAATTGATCACATGAAATTCATACATATATGGATAAATAGATTTCTTGGTCAAGCTTTCCGATGATATCGGGTCTGATTCGTTAGTCGAGCACGGTATATTTCAATCGTTCGTAAGAAAAACGACAGAATTCGCGCATACTCGATAAAATCCACGCAGAATTACCATATTCGAAGGACACAAGACGTTACGGGAAGAAACGACGTAACATCGATCAGTTTGACAATGAACGCCCCGTCCCTAGGTAAACGTTTCTCCGATAATCGGCGAGTTCAATCCGATCTGGATTTGCGGGGGCGAACGATCAGGTGATGCAAAAAGGGACACGCAAATTCCAATCATCTGTCACGTATATGCGTACGTACCTTCGTTCGTCGGATGAGACGTCTCGTCGAAAACCTCCCTGCACACGATGGTAGCGGCGCTGTCTTGAGAAATGCTCATGCTAACGCGACACCCCGACACCCCATGAATGCGATGTTCACATTACGTGATTACGCGCGCGACAAGGCACGAGGGATTGATGGGCCAATTCATTCTTTGATAACGTAGCGATACGTGCGCGCCTTTTGCACTGCGCGAGGCTCGCTTGTCGGCGGTCAATCGGTCAATGTTGAATTCAACTTGAACGTAGGTGGTGGTAGAAAAGGAAGAGGGGAAGAAAGAGAGAGAGAGGAAGAGAACCGCCGGCCGCGCCTCCGGTTGTCAACTAAGGAATCAGCTGGCTGATAAGGAATGCTGTCAATGATCGTAGGTGTGCGCAAAAATGCGCGAAAACATATTTATTAGCAGGTGAAGACCAGTTTATGTATGGAACAGCCTTGAAGCGCACTCTTCTGAAGGTAAACAGTTAGTAACATGATAAGATAGCGCATTCTCAATTCTGTTATTCTTATCGATAAACTAATTATACTGATAATACTGATGATATAATATGTGCAAGAAATAGAATAATGTAAAAAGATGTGAAAATAATATTTAAAATAGCTCTTTTTTGATTATACACACTATCTATAAATTTAAAGATGCATTTTAATAAGATATATTTATCGAGATAATAATTATCATATTTTCATATTGAATTTAAATACGAAATAGAAATTATAACGAATGTAAAATTCTTTCTTTTTCTTAGAATCAATATCTATATATTAGAAAAAAATTTTAATTTCTAAGATGATTATATCTCTTTTATTTTTCATGTATTCTTCTTAATATATTAATAGAAATATCTGTATGTTATTAATTATTATATATCAATATCAATATATCTGAACATCTTTATCGACTACAAATAATAAAGTTGACGGAATCAGTAAAGTTAGAGATATACCATCTTGTATTACATAGTCAATGACAAGAAAGCAGCTATATGGATATATTTGTGTAGCCAAAGTAAACAATACTTTACTTTTAATTTTAATATATGTATTTTAATTTTAGAATTTAAGTTTTTATGTTAATAAATAATTATTTAAATGGAAAAATTTTTGAGATAATTATATGTACAACATTTATATGAAAAATATTTTATTTTATAGACATTTTATTTTAAAGATATTTTGTTATATTTTATTATATAAATATTTTGAGTATTTTAAAATAATATCGGGAATATAATTTGTTTATATGTTATATTATAATTTAGAATGTGATGTATGTTGATGATAATTTAGAATGTGCGTGTGTGAATCACTACCTAATAATAGGAAAATGCAAAGAGAACTACGAGGAGAACTAGCAATATGTTTATTTTGAAAATTATACAAATGAGAAATAATTTATAAATTACTGCATATTTCATTCTATATATATATTAGGTGCTTTCCATTTACATCAAAACTCAGATAAATCTCACTTCTGTCTTTCTTCAACATTCATGTTAAAGAAAGACAAAAGTGAGATTTATCTGAGTTTTGATGTAAATGGAAAGCACCTATTATATCATAAAGAAGCCACGAATTTGCTCGACATATGGACAAGATCAAAATCATGCACATAACTATAGCAATATTACTTTTATATGTATAGTATACGCACAATAACATGAATCGTAAAATAAAAAAATTAAAGTAACATCGATATACGGCAATTAATTAATAATTAATAATTTCGTTTAATTAATAATTAACAATTCATGCTCACATTTTAGAAAAATTTAAAATATCGAACAAAGTATATTTGATAAGCGTTGTTAAAAAAATAATTATTATCTGTAAGGATCAATATTCGAAGGATCGTAACAAAATTTATAATTTTTATTTTTTCTTCTTCAATTTTTACTTTAATTTTTGCAATGATCACGTTTCGATAAAGATCGTGATATCGTCATGATACAGTTTCGTGTCACTTATCAAAAGTTAATTGTAATAATCATAGCGAATGTATCAATATTTGTCATGATCACGTTTAAAAAAGTAATTTGACAACGAACGTAGCGTTTTGCACAATTACTTTACTGTTGGAGTCGCATGAATGATAACAAGACCATCATATGTAAATAATAGCACGCATATGTCACCAAGGCCGAACATCATATTATTGTCAATTTATCACTGAAATATTTTACTTTAATCTGTATATACGCGAAAAATAAAATATAAATATATTTTAGATTATAAATTAATTATTTATTAATTGATTAATGTATCATGGAATCTTTATGGAAATTATTGGAAGCTTCGATTTTATTGTTTTATTACGCATTCTTAGTGTAAATTATATTTGATCGAAAGTCGAAAAGTAAAACGATAAGTTATCGCAAAAATATATTTGACTCTATTAAAAAAAACGTAACAAAACAATAATTTATAATTTGGATTCTTATCACACATACTTCTTGATTAATGAATAAATTATGCGAAATAAGTAGTTCAAGATATTATCTTCGAGATATATCTAATTATACATTGTATTATTTAATCATTAATCGTATTATTATAACAAATAATTTTCTGATACTGGTCATGATGTTTAGGAAAGAAATTCGATGCAGTTTCCTCTACCATATAATACTTTCCTACTCGTATGTGTCGCGTGAATAATAACTCAAGGTGCGTAAACATTAACACGCTGTATGTCACAAAAACCGAACATCGTGTTGTTATTAATTCGCTGTCGATCTTATAATTTCTGTGACGACATTCAAACAGGAAAGTAATAGTGCCAGACGCTCCGCGTATATTGTCGAATTATTTTTTTAACACGATCGCAATTAATATCGAAACGTTTGCTATGATTATTAGAATTAACGATTACTAAATTTATAATAAATGACACGAAACTATATTATAACGATAAATATAAATTAAAGCAATTATTCAATTATAACGAGTAAAAATCAAAATGGCAGGAATAAAAATTATAAGTTTTATTATGATCTTTTGATTATCGATCTTTACGAATAATAATTATTTAATCAGCTGATATTATTATAATTAACGATTACTAAACTTTTAAACCTAATTTAAACTTTTAAATAAATTAAACAATGCGAAATTATTATTGTAATGATAATCTTTATTAAAGCATGATCATTCATAATTGCAAATAAAAATGAAAGCAATAATAAAAGTTGTAAATTTCGTTACGATCAATCTCTTTACGGATAATAATTATTTATTTAAAAATTTACATACAAAATCAAATATATTTTGTTCCTGTAAATTAAATTAAATTTTCCTAAAATGAGAGCATAAATTAATTATTAATTAATTATAAATTATATGATTATTATATCATGGCTTTGAATTAGAAATTTTCGATATTATAATTTGTAATTTTAATATACTATAATTATATTTATAATTTTAATATACTATACGTGTATGAATAATAAATTTTGCCTACAATATTATTTATAATATTGAATAAGTGACGTTTGAATTTAATATCGAATTAATATGCTAACAGAAATGTAAAAATATACTTTACTGAAGTTTAAAGTATTATTATTAAAGAGAAGAAAAAATTTTAAATTCACTCCGAGATATTAAATTGTGCAGAAATGATTACATGTATATATAAATGATAAAAATATGATAAGATACTTAAAGTTTTTTATGAAATAAAAATAAATTAATTCTCATTGATGCGGAAAAAACAGCAAAATTATAGTATATATTCAGTAAATGTAATTAAATAGAAATAAACTCAAGTCATACACAAAATGGTAATAAAACAAATAATTAAGATTTAGGAAAATTATTGCATGCAATTAAATTCTTTTTTAAATATATGCTTTTATGGAATACTAAACAAAAATTAATTTTTTATTTTAATTATTAATTTTAAATTAATTATTAATTTTAATTATTAATTTTAAATAATATTAAAATATATATATGTATGTATATTTATTTATGTATATTATCATTTAATAATTTAAAGTAAAGTTTATATATAAAATACATATAGAATATTTTAATATTTCACATTGATCAAATAAATTATTATGAAGGATAAAGGCAAATAATTAATTTCACAAATAATAAAATAATAAAATAAAGGCTGCGGTCAAGGAGACGCTGAGAATATTTTGAAGCGTTTGATGATAGTTCAATCAAACGCTTCAAAGGATTCTCAGCGTCTTCTTGACCGTAGCCATAACATAATAAAATAAAACAGGTTATAAATTACTCACAAGTGCTTCGCCATCGCACGATGCGTTCGCTGAGTCGTTATTTTCATTTCTCTTGTTCAGTTTCTTCCTGCTCCTTCATGGCACTCGCTCGATATTCACTCACGAAAAAGGTAATCACGCACTAATCAGTATACGATCACCTAGCAATTTATTTAGTCACGCTTTGTACAACACTCGCGACGTTACACCACGTCTTTTGTCGTTTTGCTACGCGTCAACAATGCAATAAATCTCAAAGAATGACTCACTCGGGATCAAAATAACACGCCACTCGCTGCATAAATAAAAATCGTACGAATTAGTAATCATTAATTGCAAAAATTTTAAAGAACGATCGCGCTTTGAAGGATCTCGACAAACGACGCACGATCTGCTCGAGTCTTCCCGCGAGAATGTCAAGGTTAGTTCGAACGCGTGACGCGCGTAAACATAATACACGTATGTATGTACGCCAACAGTTCTTTTAAGAAAATACCCAGTATCGAAACAGTTTTACCAACCGGTCAATTGATCAGTTTTTGTATCAGTGATTGGTAGAACTGTTTCATATACTGATTTTTTGAAAAGTTTATTCATCATCGTTGTCGCGATATTAACGTCCGAAATAAATGGAATATATTCGTAAGTTACAATTTTATTATTAATAAATAGTTGATTGCTCGATATTCACGAAAAAGGTAATCACGCACTAATCAGCATACGATGACATAGCAATTTATTTAATCACGCTTTGTACAACATTCGCGACGTTACACCACGTCTTTTGTCATTTTGCTACGCGACAACAATGCAATAAATCTCAAAGAATGACTCACTCGGGATCAAAATAACACGTCACTCGCTGCATAAATAAAAATCGTACAAATTAGTAATCATTAATTGCAAAAATTATAAAGAACGATCGCGCTTTGAAGGATCTCGACAAACGACGCACGATCTGCTCGAGTCTTACCGCGAGAATGTCAAGGTTAGTTCGAACGCGTGACGCGCGTAAACATAATACACGTATGTATGTACGCCAACAGTTCTTTTAAGAAAATACCCAGTATCGAAACAGTTTTACCAACCGGTCAATTGATCAGTTTTTGTATCAGTGATTGGTAGAACTGTTTCATATACTGATTTTTTGAAAAGTTTATTCATCATCGTTGTCGCGATATTAACGTCCGGAATAAATGGAATATATTCGTAAGTTACAATTTTATTATTAATAAATAGTTGATTGCTCTCGAAATACGATACTCGATTATACGATACAGGAATCAAAATCATAAATTATCATTTCGTTGCCATCCTTACGAGCAATGATTATTCTTCTATTTCTATTTCGTTTCTATTCTAATATATGTATACACACACACACACATTTAGAATTCTAATATAATAAATAAATATTCGCTCTAATATTTATTTGATCTAAATATAATTCGACTTAGAACGCGCAATAAAACGATCGAATAAAAATCGGATAATTAACATAACGGAAAGTATATTTTTAAAGTTATATACAAGTGTATTTATATACAAGTATATCTTTAAAGTCACACACACACACACACACACACACACACACACACACACATATATATACACACACACACACACACGTACACATAGATTAATTATTTATTAAACGATTAATATACCTCGTGAAGTATATTAATCGTTTAATAAATAATTAATCCGTGTGTGTGTGTGTGTGTGTGTGATTTTAAAAATATACTTGTATATAAATACGCTTATATTATTAAACGATTAATATACCTCGTGAGGTTTAATAAATAATTAATCTGTGTGTACACTGAGAAAAAAAAGTTGTTAACTTAACTAAACCATTTAACTAAATTATTATTTTTTTAATTGAAATATTTACCTATTATAAATCTAACATGACATCTATTTAACTTAAATATTTCAATTAAAAAAATAATAATTCAGTTAAACGGTTTAGTCGAGTTAACAACTTTTTTTTCTCAGTGTACGTGTGTGTGTGTAACTAAAAATATACTGGTATATAAATACAATTCTCGCATACGTCACAGTACGCGTTAAATATTTCGGCAGCGAGCTATCAATAATACGACGTTCGGCCTTGTGACGTAGCGCGCTATTGTTTACATACTCGACAACCTTGTATCATTCGCACGGCGATATTCCAGCGGGAAAGTAGTGATACGGAACGCTCCGTATTATCGAATTCTTTCCCTAAAAGTACGATCGCGATTAGTATCGAAATATAATTCGACTATTACAATTAACAATTAATTAACTTAATAAATAACAGGAAATTGTGGCGATGATAAATTCATCGAAACGCGATCCTTCATTATTACAAATAAAAATTGAAGCGAAAGGAGCAAAAATTACAAATTTTCTTGCAATATTCTCCGATTATCGAACTTTACGAATAATAATTATTTCTTTAACATTGCATAGAATTAAATTCAATTTCGCCCGATGTTTTGAACTTTCCTAAAATGCATGCATATATATTATATTAATTAAACGATTGCTGTATCATCACTTTACATTACTTTAATATTTCAATCTTATGATTCGCGTTATTGTGCATATATTATACATCAACAAATAGAAATAGTTAATTAGTGTAAGAATCGAGTGATGCATGATTTTGGCTTCGTTTAAATATCGAGCGAATTATTGTAATTTTTGTGTTCCTCTCTTACAATAATAATAAAATAATAATAATATAATAAAAATACGTATCTCGTATGATTACTTTGCGATCGGGAGTGCCGTACAAAGTGTCTCGCGATCGTTTCTATATATGACTGAAATATAATTAATTGTTTGTTCGCGAGTGAATGTGAGTGCTACGAGGAAACAACAAAGGATGAAGAAGAAAGGAGAAGGACATCTGGAAAAGTATCGGATAGCCAGAGAGCAGGGAGAGAGCCTGAAGCAGCCAGAGAGATATGCGGTGAGTAATTTATAAAAAATTATTTATTATTTACGTATACTATTTTTAAAATAGATATATTGCTTATTATTTTTTATCGTTCTATTTTTCGATCATTTAAATATATGATTCGGATTGAGAACGCGCAGTAAAACAATCGAATCGTAGATCTAAATAATTAACTTAATAAAAAGATTCGTAAAAGATATATTAGTCTTTTAATAAATAATATCGTATAATTAATTTACATAATATCGTATAATTTAGCTACATAAAAATAAAATATAACACAAAATATTCTAATTACCTATTTATTTCTAAATATTAAATACTATAAATTTAATAATTTTATATTTCGTAAAATTTAATTATAAAAGAATCTTTAATATATTCCAAAAGAAACGAAGAACCTTTGCCAACGTAGAACAAAGTTAATTTTATAAACAAATGTATTTAATTTTATTGGAATTTTATTATTAATTTTATTGAATTGTCAAACTATACGCGATCTCTGTAATGATAGCTATTCACGGAATAGATACAGTGAAATAATCAATCATTATCGCCGAAAAGAGGCAATAATATACTTTTAAATCTAATTTAAACTTTTGATAAACAATATGAATTTTTTTATTACGATGATAAATCTTTATTAAAGATCATAATTGCAAAAATAAAAATGGAAATAACGGTAAAAATGATAAATTTTATTATAATTTTTCGATTATCAATCCTTACGAATAATAATTATTTATCTAATAATGTTCACACACAGGGTCAAATATATTTCGATATTTCCGATATTTTAAATTTGCTTAAAATGCGAGCATAAATTAATTATTAATTAAGCAATTACTATATCATGACTTTCAATTAGATTAATCTTTCGATCTTTTAATTCGTGTTAATATACCATACACACACACACACACACACACATACACACACATACTTATATATACATATACATATAATACTATATTTATTCGCGTTTCTTCTTGGATCTTTCTCTCTCTCGCCTTATCTCTAATTGCCTTTAAAGGGCAAGCTCGAGCGAGCATCGGCTCGGCTTTATCTACTGTAATTTGATACGCAGATAAAAACTAAACTAAAATAATGTACCGATTTACGTGTCCACCTATCATCGACTTTCTTATCGCGTATAAGATTTATGCTTAATTTAGTTACACAAATTTATTTCATATATTTCAGTTACTTACACACTCGTTTATAATGATGTAGTTTCGAGCACTTTCTCTTTAAACTCGATTAAAGGCGTACTATTAATATAAATGCCGTCAAAAAATAGAGAATTGCAATAATTTTAACAATAATCATTATATAATCAGTATATTAATAATTTTTTCATTATTATTTATTGTCGTTAAATATCTGCGAATTAGTACTAAATTTCTTTCAATTGCAAAAAATTATCAGCAACGAAATATGCGGTGTACGTCATTTATAAAGTATTTATCATTCATGTATTACTTTCAGACATTTATTATTGTTTCTTTTTCATCTTTTCGAAAGTAATTTATTCTAAATTATCATCTAATAAATAACGCATATATAAAAAATATTTCAGTTTTTATTTTAAAATATTCCAAATAATATAATAAAATAGTTTTCGTACAAATTGATATTTTAAGATATTTTATAAAATATTTCACAATAATGTAATTATTATATTCTTTATATATAAGAATTAGATATTTTTTAATAGATTGAATTTATTAAAAGTTTTATATTCAAGACGATTCTTGATATTTACAATTTACAATATTATATATCTGAAGGCAAAAAAAATTGATTGCGCGTAATAATTAATTATACAATCAATAAATTTAGATACTTAATTTTATACGAAATAGATTTATAAAAATATTAAAATTGAATGTATTTGCACTTCATTTGTGTTTGGTCTTGCGTAACGATTAATATTCGCGTCAGATGTTCAATATATCGGTAGCATCCCGAATTTTTTCTGACCTAAATAATCAATGTGGATTCGATCGATAGCCAATAATTATAGTAATTATATCCTTGATCCTTAAATCCAAAAGTAGAAAACTCGGATTTCGTCGCTCGTGAAATATCTCGCGTCTTATTCGCGTCCTATTTCTTTTCGCATCCTCGTTGCAGCCTTTTCTCTAATTGCTTTTAAAGGGCAAGCTCGAGCGAGCAGATCGGCTCGACTTTATCTGTTGTAATTTGATACGCAGATAAAAACTAAACTAAAATAATGTACCGATTTACGTGTCCACTTGTCATCATTTTCTTATCGCGTATAAGATTTGTCTTAATTTAGTTACACAAATTTATTTCATATATTTCAGTTACTTACACACTCGTTTATAACGATGTAGTTTCGAGCACTTTCTCTTTAAACTCAATTTATTAATTATTTAAAGGCGCACTTTATATATTATTCATATATTACGATTAAAGCAATCAATGTCATTTAAAATGTTACATATACGTCATGTATAAATGTTTACATATACACATATTCTTTTAATTTTCAGCTGTAAGGTATTGTAATTAACATACATTAATATTAATTCATTGATGATTTCGATTCGCACTTAGAAAAAAATATATTTAAAACATTTTAACTATATTTTCTAAAAAATTATTTGCAGATTTTAAAAACACATTTATTATTCTATATAAATAATTCGCAAAGAATGTTATAAAAAAATGTAACACAATGCTTACACAGAAAAAAATAAGTGTCAAATCAAGACTTATATACTTTAAATTAAGGCGTTCATTGTTTCGTACATACGCAACAATTTATAATCTTCTTAGAAGAATTTAATAATTTTAAATTTCAACAATATTATAGCCTTGTTTTAATATTATAATTGTCATCTCAAGAATATTTAATTATTTAATTCTACTTTAAGAAAATTATAATCTTTGATTTAAAAATATTATTTTCTATCTAACATTGTTTCTTTTCCATTCAGGAAAATTAAATCTTAAATCATAAGAATATATTTTTTTTGATTGAACTATATAAAATGGCTTCATTCAAGTAAGCAATTATTCAAGCAATTATATTTTTCTTTAATTAACGCAATCTCACTTCAAGATTTTCATGTTAAAACTAAATATATTTTCAAAACAAGAATGTCCTTTTTTTCTGTGTATTTAAATGATACGTTGTGTTACATTTTTAATCAATAATAAATTTTCATCGATTCAGTTTAAGATAGTGTTTTATATGTACAATTAGATATTTTTCTTATTCAGATTGCTTTTATCTCTCGGTCAACATTTCGCATGTAAGAACGGAAATAAATAATAAGAAAAAGAGTTAAGCAGTTCACGTATTAATATGAACGCTGTTGCAAATCTAAGGAGCAGCAATTGCGACAATAATTATTATATATAATATACAATATAATATTATATACAATATAATTATTATATAATTTTCTCATTGTTATTTATATTATATAATTTTCTCATTGTTATTTATTATTACAACATCTCTGTGAATTAGATTCCAATTTTTCTTTATTAAAGAAAATGATCGTCGTGTAATTTTTTATTCAACAATATATAAGTAGACATTACAATGAAAAAAAAAATTATTTTAACTAAATGCACTTATTGCGTACGTGACATAAAAATCGGAAGCTCTAATGATTTAGATTACATTATTGAATGATATAATTTCACACAAATTATGTAAAATTATATATAATATAAATTTCTTTGTCTCTTTCACAAATTATATTATAAATTTATATAATATAACCCCCCATGGGTACACCTTGACGAGGTGGGGTGGCTCAGTACTTGGATGGTCCCTTGAGGTTTATCTTAAATTCTTTTATTTAAGATAAATCTTAAGGAGCCTGAAGAGGAAGCTAAGTACCCATTTGCACAGCATTGCCACGAGTCGCAATGGATCGCACGCGCATTTAATGCGCTGGACGCAGATTGCGTCGTCGACTTTTCGTCGTCGGTGCCGTCAACGTGTCGCGGACGGCGGCGTCTCGTTACCGCGTTTTCGCGTTTAGCTTTTTCGCGTCATCGCGTCATCGCGTTTTCGCGTTGGACTTTCTCGCAATCCCAATTTCACTTATTTGTCATCGAGTTGTCATCTTCCGACGTCAACTAACCGGGATGTCTCATTGAGTCGTTGCGAATGTAACGAAATTCTCACGCCTCGTGCATCGCGGCACGCTTGGTGATGCCGGCCGCGCACACGTATGTCCAGTACTGTGTACATGGGCGCGCGGTTTTGAGCTTTTGCTCAAGTTCGGCTGATTGAGGTCACGCTCTGCTTCGGGCTCCAGTTCGGTACGGATCGGTTAGAATTCGATCGATTGCTTGGAATCGTCGTTAATGGGTCCCTTCTCTTGTTCTAACAGCCATGAGATATTATGCACGAACAAGAGTCGAGTGAACTTCATTCGCGTTGATTCCATCAATCGATAGTTTTCTTCCGTTTCGGACTTAACTCTTGTTTGGAGGTAAGATGTCGTTGAATTCCCAACCTGTTGACTCGAAGATGACTCTCGTAAGTGAAATGGGATTTTCGCTCGTATCGAAACCGGGAGTGCCGTTTAAAGTATATATATATTAAATATATACATCGCGCGACCAAACAGAAAATTTTTAATCGTATCGAATAGTGCGGGAACCGTCCAGTATCGCGCGTAAAAGTGCGAAAGTAGCGATATAAAAATATCGCACGTGAGTGCGGGAGTGCCGCTGAAAGTATCGCGCGTCTAAGACTGAGAGGAGGAGGAGGCCTAGGAGAGGCATCGGGCTTCGGCAGAGCAACCTTCTGGTAAATAATTTATTTATTTACAATTATATATTAAATATTAAATATATTTATTATAATTTAAATTAAACAATTAATCGCGTAATTTGATTTTTTATTTATATGATTTAAAGAAGAGAATTGAAGAATAAGATTTTTAAATAAAAGCTATAATCTTGTAAAGGTATAAGCTTTTATAAAGTTATTAAAGAATTATTAATAATGTTTTTTTTTTAATTTATAGAATTATTTTATTAATCTGCTTATTATTATATGGATCGAATATAAAATTCAATATATACAAATAATAATTTTTTGAAATATTAATTTTTTGGACATTATTATAATTTGGATTTTCTATATGTATGTTATAGATGCAACAACCCAGATGATCTGAGAGGAGGAGCAGGCCTAGGAAAGGCATCTTGCACCGGCGGAGCAACCTGATGGTGAGTATTATTATTTATATTAATTTTATATAAATAAATAAATTAATTTGATTTATATGAATGATTTAAACATGAAAAAATTGGGAAAATTTTTATAATTTTTTCTATATAAAAGTTTCTACTTAAAAAAATTAATTACTTATAAAATTATTTCATATTTATATATTTATTTATAATTGCGTGCATCGGATATAAAATTCAATGAGTCCAATAATAATTTCTTAAAATATTAATTATTTTGAACATTTATATAATTTGCATTTTATATTTGTATGTTACAGACAACGTAGCTTCAATATTAACTCCGCTGTTGCGCATCAGTGCCGGTAAGTAACAACCTTTTATTTTGAAGCAAAGGATTTGTAAATGCATGAAAAAATCCGTTGCTTCTAACTCTCGGTTGGCGGGATAATACGCGTGTAAAAATTAAAGTAAAAGAAAAAATATTTTTAAAATAACAATAGATATAGAGGTACATGAAATATTTATTTCCATTATATATATCGGCCTTTATAAAACGGCCTTTTTAAAAATAGATTTTTAATTTCTAAATATTTAATCTAAAAGATAAAGATATTTATAAGCAACCCGACGACGGAGAGTTAAAATGCATGCTAATTATATTTTATATATGCATGATAATTTATATTTTGCGATTTCTGACGACTTAATGGCGTACGTTAAAATACGATCGTAATATCGTACGATCGTAAACAAATTATTAGTCGTCAAAATGAATATGGCCAGAAGAAGAGATAACTGGCTTGAAAAATACATATCAATATTGGCAATATTGGCCAAAAGATGTGTTGCGCGGCTAAGGCTTCCTAAATTTTATCGCGAATTTCCGGTTAGGGCTCCTTAAATTTCTCATTATCGCGGATTTCTAATTAGGGTTCCCCAAATTTCACCTTATCGTGAATTTCTACTGGTGTAAGCCAGCAAGTAGGGCGGTTAGGGCTGTTAGGTCTTTATTAGGTCTGTTAAGGCTATTAAGTCTGTTAGGGCTGTTAGGACTGTTAGGTTTGTTAGGGCTATTAGGGCATATAAAAGTTAAATTTATTTTCAAGAAAAAAAAACATAAAAATATGTTATTTTTAGGGGTCTGTATTAGGCTTGTTAGGGCTATTAAGTCTGTTAGGACTGTTAGGTTTGTTAGGGCTATTAGGGCATATAAAAATTAAATTTATTTTCAGGAAAAAAACCATAAAAATATGTTATTTTTAGGATTATTTTCATATATATAATTTATTTTATGTAAAAAAAATTAAATAAATTATATATAAAGAATTGAAATTAATTATAAAAAAAACTATAAATAAAAATAAAAAATTAATGTATGGAAAATGTAAAAAATGTAACTTAAATACATAATGTACACATTTAAGTTGCATTTTATTATACGTATAACATGTATTAAATTTAATATTTTATTTTTTGTAAATTGTATTAATATTTTATCACTTAAAAATTGTATTTTCTTGAAAATTATACAATTTTAAATTCGAATGTGAATGTTATTAGTATCTAATATGATAATATTGATTCGATAAAATATTGACAGAAAAAAGTAATTCAATCTAAATAATTTTTTTTTCTAACTTATTTGAATCCATATACATTGATTATCATTGATTAATCATTTCAAATAATAAAAATTTTGCAATTTTCTTGTGTTGAGAATATTGATACTAATAGCATCAATTATTAAATTGTATCTAACATTGTAATTATATCTATAAATTGTAATTATATTATTTTTTATTTTTAATAATTTTCTTTGCAATTGTATATAAATTATAATCTAGTTGTAATAATGTAAAAGAAATCTATTGTACATTACACGAAATTAGATGAATACGTACAATAACAAAATTTGTTTAATTAACACATTTGATATATTTTATTTCAATATTTTTATTGCAAAATTATTCAAATATTTGGATAGCTTATTTTTTTATATTAAAAGATTATTAATAAATTCGAGAAACTCGCGCAAATACCGTAAAAAAACTCTTTTACATAATATAAAGATTATTAAATAAAAGTGAATCAAGAAAAACACGATGTTAACCCAATAATTAGATATTAGCTTTTTACTCGTAAAATTTGTCGCGCTTTTAATATTATAGAAACGTAAGTATATTCGAAAATAAAATATTGCGAAATATTGAACATTATCGATCACGCGGAAATTAAAATCTGTAAAACAAAATAATTTTCTTTGATTATCGTTTTTAATTAAATGTATTTCGAAAATTTCGAATCGCGTTAAATATTTATTGATTTACGATTTATTGATTTACGATTTTATAATAAATTATATTGCAAACAATTGCGTTCTTTTCACGTTTTTGGACGTGATCGCTATCTTGGCGAAGAAGCCTTATCGCTGTCCCTCATGTCAGGTGGACGCTAGCAAATGCGGTTTGTACTGGCGGAGAGTCGAAACGATCTTCATTGCGGAGAGTTATTTCTCGTCGGTTTTTGTGGGCTCTATCCGCAATGCTTAGTTCGGTGCCTCATTGAAAATTGGAAGTTTCCATTACAGAGTAGGAATTAAACCCAGGTTTTCTTGGCGGTTCCTGAAAACAATGTTTTTGGCAGTGATTTAACGATGATCACCGTATATTTGAAATCGATTTTATTAAATATAAAATACAAAATTCATTAAGTATACTTTGAGAGAAGATATATTTTCTTTTTTTTTATTAAAAATGTTCTTCCATTAATATCAATATTATTTTAATAATGAAAATATTTAATAATAGTTCAAAAATGGATATAATAGATAAAATTCACTTTTTCAAATATAAATTTAATTTAATAAGTTTTTGCGCAAACTTTTTTGTGCAAAATTTTTATTATTTGAAAAATTATGGTTACAAACAAGTATATTTTATTAATTAATTTTGAATTAATTTTATTTTTGGTTTCTTTTAAGAAACCACTTGCAGGCACTGGACGTTCCACTATCTCAGTATATTACATTTATTTTAGATAAGACGAGTGTATATGTATATATAATAAAATACATGTGCGCAAATTGTGATGTATTTGCAAAAACCCTTTTTTTGTATTATTCTTAATAATATATTAGGATGATGCATGATATAATATAAAATGTGTGAGTAATTAAAAAGTTCGAGACAAATCGAATGGGTACTCTGATATCAGTAAGATTCTGTAAATTATTGTCACGTGTTAAGTGTTAAATGCAACAGAAAAATTAATTTCTTGATAATCTTCCATTTGATGTTGCTAAATATTCAAATTGAATTTTTTTTTAAATCTCGCTGTTATTGGATTTGATTTGTCTCGAGCACATTTGGTACCCTAAAGTTATTATTATTCATACATTTAACCGAGCAACGATAAAAGCGCATGTATTTCATTTTTCCTAAATATACTCGATTGTAACATGTATATAAAAATCATTATATCCAGTCATTTTTTTAGTAAAAAAAGATATTTCTTACAATGGAAGAACATGTTTTTTTTCACGCGAAGTTTAATCTCATATATTGAAAATGATAATAAGGGTAACAGTCGTTAATTCGCTGCCGAAATCACTGTTATTGGGAGCGATCAGGAAGATCGGGGATTCGTTCCTTCCTGTAGCGGGACTTATGACGTTCAATGAATCACTTAACTTTCCTTTGTGGATCGATTCCGCGGGATCCGAAATAGAAGAAATAAGACAAATTGAGGTCGCTTTCCACTTTTAAGATCGTTCTTCTCTCTGTTAGATATTAACCAGCGTATCACTCGGCAGAGGGATTTTGATCTGGTTTAATCGTTGGGCCAGTTATCCTTCATTGAACGTGGCGATAACGCGATTATTTTAAGGAACATTAAAGTTTAGCCTATTTGCAATTGTCCGCGACACAAGATATATATTTTTATATACTTTTGATCGCGAAATTTACATGAAATTGTATATTTGGAAAGAAATCGAGTATTATAGATTCTGCATCCGCGTTTAATTCCTTACGTATATTATTTACAAATTATATGAAATGCGCCTCTAATGTTGCAATATTTTTATTGTCACATGAAATGATAATAATTATATTGCGTGTGCGCACGTTGTATTCCGATTATAGAAATTATGTGTATTGTAATTAAATATTACTATTTTTATCAATTTTTTTTATTCATCATATACATTCGCGAAATTTAAACCGCGATTTTTTTTCTGATTTAATCGTTGGGTAACATCGATGCTTTACTTATCTTTTCGCGTCATCGAACATTTCTTTTAGAAAACCTTACAAAATGCATTAAAATTCCGGGTACTTTTTCTTATTGAAAGACATAATCGATAAATTTATTAATGATTCTTTTGGTTGCGATAGATTATCAGCGCTACGCCATTCTAAAAATTTCTAATAAATTGTACGCATTTCTGATATTTTCGTGTAATATAATAAAATATGCTATGTATATATTCTATATAACAATTTGTTATGTATTATTTTATGTTTTATATATAATGTATTTTTTATTATTGTTATAATTATGTATTATATACTATATATTTTCAACGGAAAATTTTATGTATTTATAAATTGTATTATAATTATAATGTATATTTTGTAATATATTTTTATATGACTGCAAGCTATGTAATTATACATTATAATATTTTATAATTATATAATATACATATATATTTTTTATAAATTCTATGTATTATATTTTCTATTTGGAAAATTTGAAAAACCTACACTATTAAAAGAAAATAAAATAAAAAAATTTTACCTCCTCGATGGTATCTCCACCTTAACGAAGGCATTTGCCGGGTGAGGAGGTTTGAGTACTCTAATGATCCGGAGAGCTATGCCGGCGGTAACATAGGCCGGTATTTATATAATCTGTTTTTATATTTAATCATCTTAAATATGGTCTTCGCATCTTAAAATTCTGTTCAATCTCAATGAAATAATAAACATTTTCTAAATTTTACTTAAAACGATCTTAAATATAAGACTATATGAACACCGACCTTAATTACTGGTAGGGTCACCCATGCCGGATAGGTCAAAGAAAAAGAGTCAGACTAAGAGAGATACCCCGTAATTATAATTATTATATTAATAATTATTAATTATGAATATAATAATTATATTATAATATATTATATTATAATAGTTAATTAGTGATTATTACATTTTTTGAATAAGATGAAAGTAAAAGAATGATAAAAGCATGAAGAGAGAGAGAGAGAGAGAGAGAAGGAAGAAGCACGAGTCCCTATGGTCTTGGGAATGCGACAGATTACAACACTGCAAAGATTTGAAGAAGAAGATACATTGGATAAAAATGCGTAGTAATACTTTATATAATTATGTTACACTTTATAATTTAGCACATTGTATTATAATATATAAAGCATCAAGCATTAAATATTTTGATGTTATGAAAACTATAATAAAATAATATAAAAAATTTGCTATAAAGTGGAACATTCGAAAGCATATCCACTGACGAGATACTATTAAAGATCGATGATTTTACAATATTTACCGTGACCACAAAATATTTATGTATTTATGTATATATATATATATATATATATATATATATATATATATATATATAGAGAGAGAGAGAGAGAGAGAGAGAAAGAGAGAGAGAGAGAGAGAGGACCATAAGATTCGTTTATATTAAAAATTTAACACTGGCATTTCGTGTACATAGCACGGAATAAAACCAGAAATTGTACTGAAAGGTTGATGATGCGAACATTTAAACATAATATATCAGCTCTATTGTTTAAAACTATATCTGTAAGAAAATAATCAACTTTTCCTCTTGACTTTTTGGTAGAATAATTGCTCCTCGACTTCTTTATCGAAATATTCAATCGCTCCATTTCTGCTATTAATATTTTATAATTTGTTAGCAAAAAACCAATCATTTTCTTGGAAAAATATATTTCCCATAGTCTATCGCAAATATATCCAACATATTCGCAGACCAAATAATATTTTATGATATCGTGCGATAATTGGAGTGCAGAGTATTACTCTGTATCTATAGGGATAGTTTAAGTTTATTTATATTGCGATATTTTGCGGCACAGTGTAATATTAATTATCTAGGCACAGTATAAGATTAAATACAATGCGACATTTTACGATATTTTGCGATATTTATGGACGTAGAGTAATATTCTGTATCTATTGGTAGTTTAGGTTTATTTATATTGCGGTATTTTGCGATATTTGGGAACACAGTGTAATGTTAATTATTTAGGGATAGTATAAGTTTAAATACAATGCGATATTTTACGATATCTTGCGATATTTGTAGCGCGGAGTATTATTCCGTATCAAGGGGTAGTTTAGGTTTAATTTATTGCGATACTTTGCGATATTTTGAGGCGCAGGGTAATATTAATTATCTAGGGATAGTTTAGGATTTCTAGCATTGCGATATTTTACGATATTTTTCGATATTTTGGGCGCAGAAAATTATTCTTTACCTAAGGGTAGTTTAGATTTAATTTGTTGCTATATTTGTTGCTATATACTTTAATATATTCCACATGTGTGTATGTGTGTGTGTGTGTGTGTGTGTGTGTGTGTGTGTGTGTGTGTGTGTGTGTGTGTGTGTGTGTGTGTGTGTGTGTATGTTAAAGTACGTAAAATATTTCGATGACGAACAGACAATAACACCGACCTTGACGGCGTAAACAATAGCGCGCTAATGTTTATATGCCATAGTCTTGAAAAATGTTTCGATAAAAAATAATAATAACACAGTCTTTCCGACTAATTTTTTCGCTCTATTATCATTCGCGCGACGACACTCAAAGAGTAAAGTAGTAGTATACAAGACGCTCCGTTAAATCCTTTTCTAGACGCGATCGCGATCAATATCGAAAAATTATATGCTGTATTAAAATACGTAAAATATAATATAATATAATATAATATAATATAATATAATATAAATATGTATTGTTTACGCCAAGGTCGGTATTATTGTCTGTTCGTCATCGAAATATTTTACGTACTTTAACATATTTATATTATATTATATTATAATATAAAATATAATATAATATAATACAATATATTTCGATATGACGAACGGACAATAACACTGTGTTCGGCCTTGACGATGTAAACAATAGCGCGCTAGTCATACGGTTTTGGTATCATTCACACGGCAACACTCGAGCAGTAAAGATCGTAGTGCGAATATATTCGTCGTATATTCTTAAATTAATTATTAATTAAACAATTATTGTATCATGACTTTCACTTTTTTATTAAACTTTCGATTCTATAATTCGTATTAATATACATGTACTGCATATATATATCAATAATGAAAACAACATTTGTAATGAATTAGTATTTAATTTGATCTCATAAAAACGTCGAGCGAATCGTACTTCTCTATCCCGTAGATCTAAATAATTAACTTAATAAAAAGATTCGTAAAAGATATATTAGTCTTTTAATAAATAATATCGTATAATTAATTTACATAATATCGTATAATTTAGCTACATAAAAATAAAATATAACACAAAATATTCTAATTACCTATTTATTTCTAAATATTAAATACTATAAATTTAATAATTTTATATTTCGTAAAATTTAATTATAAAAGAATCTTTAATATATTCCAAAAGAAACGAAGAACCTTTGCCAACGTAGAACAAAGTTAATTTTATAAACAAATTAAGTATTTAATTTTATTGGAATTTTATTATTAATTTTATTGAATTGTCAAACTATACGCGATCTCTGTAATGATAGCTATTCACGGAATAGATACAGTGAAATAATCAATCATTATCGCCGAAAAGAGGCAATAATATACTTTTAAATCTAATTTAAACTTTTGATAAACAATATGAATTTTTTTATTACGATGATAAATCTTTATTAAAGATCATACAACATAAAGATCTCGACAAACGACGCACGATCTGTTTGAGTCTTCCCGCGAGAATGTCAAGGTTAGTTCGAACGCGTGACGCGCGTAAACATTATACACGTATGTATGTACGCCAACAGTTCTTTTAAGAAAATACCCAGTATCAAAACAGTTTTACCAACCGGTCAATTGATCAGTTTTTGTATCAGTGATTGGTAGAACTGTTTCATATACTGATTTTTTGAAAAGTTTATTCATCATCGTTGTCGCGATATTAACGTCCGGAATAAATGGAATATATTCGTAAGTTACAATTTTATTATTAATAAATAGTTGATTGCTCTCGAAATACGATACTCGATTATACGATACAGGAATCAAAATCATAAATTATCATTTCGTTGCCATTTTTACGAGCAATGATTATTCTTCTATTTCTATTTCGTTTCTATTCTAATATATGTATACACACACACACACATTTAGAATTCTAATATAATAAATAAATATTCTCTCTAATATTTATTTGATCTAAGTATAATTCGACTTAGAACGCGCAATAAAACGATCGAATAAAAATCGGATAATTAACATAACGGAAAGTATATTTTTAAAGTTATATACAAGTGTATTTATATACAAGTATATCTTTAAAGTCACACACACACACACACACACACACACACACACACACACACACACACACACACACACACACACACACACACACACGTACACACGTACACACGTACACACGTACACACGTACACACGTACACACGTACACACGTACACACGTACACACGTACACACGTACACACGTACACACGTACACACGTACACACACACACACGTACACACACACACACGTACACATAGATTAATTATTTATTAAACGATTAATATACCTCGTGAAGTATATTAATCGTTTAATAAATAATTAATCCGTGTGTGTGTGTGTGTGTGTGTGTGTGTGTGTGTGTGTGTGTGTGTGATTTTAAAAATATACTTGTATATAAATACGCTTATATTATTAAACGATTAATATACCTCGTGAGGTTTAATAAATAATTAATCTGTGTGTACACTGAGAAAAAAAAGTTGTTAACTTAACTAAACCATTTAACTAAATTATTATTTTTTTAATTGAAATATTTACCTATTATAAATCTAACATGACATCTATTTAACTTAAATATTTCAATTAAAAAAATAATAATTCAGTTAAACGGTTTAGTCGAGTTAACAACTTTTTCTTCTCAGTGTACGTGTGTGTGTGTAACTAAAAATATACTGGTATATAAATACAATTCTCGCATACGTCACAGTACGCGTTAAATATTTCGGCAGCGAGCTATCAATAATACGACGTTCGGCCTTGTGACGTAGCGCGCTATTGTTTACATACTCGACAACCTTGTATCATTCGCACGGCGATATTCCAGCGGGAAAGTAGTGATACGGAACGCTCCGTATTATCGAATTCTTTCCCTAAAAGTACGATCGCGATTAGTATCGAAATATAATTCGACTATTACAATTAACAATTAATTAACTTAATAAATAAGAGGAAATTGTGGCGACGATAAATTCATCGAAACGCGATCCTTCATTATTGCAAATAAAAATTGAAGCGAAAGGAGCAAAAATTACAAATTTTCTTGCAATATTCTCCGATTATCGAACTTTACGAATAATAATTATTTCTTTAACATTGCATAGAATTAAATTCAATTTCGCCCGATGTTTTGAACTTTCCTAAAATACATGCATATATATTATATTAATTAAACGATTGCTGTATCATCACTTTACATTACTTTAATATTTCAATCTTATGATTCGCGTTATTGTGCATATATTATACATCAACAAATAGAAATAATTAATTAGTGTAAGAATCGAGTGATGCATGATTTTGGCTTCGTTTAAATATCGAGCGAATTATTGTAATTTTCGTGTTCCTCTCTTACAATAATAATAAAATAATAATAATATAATAAAAATACGTATCTCGTATGATTACTTTGCGATCGGGAGTGCCGTGCAAAGTGTCTCGCGATCGTTTCTATATATGACTGAAATATAATTAATTGTTTGTTCGCGAGTGAATGTGAGTGCTACGAGGAAACAACAAAGGATGAAGAAGAAAGGAGAAGGACATCTGGAAAAGTATCGGATAGCCAGAGAGCAGGGAGAGAGCCTGAAGCAGCCAGAGAGATATGCGGTGAGTAATTTATAAAAATTATTTATTATTTACGTATACTATTTTTAAAATAGATATATTGCTTATTATTTTTTATCGTTCTATTTTTCGATCATTTAAATATATGATTCGGATTGAGAACGCGCAGTAAAACAATCGAATCGTAGATCTAAATAATTAATTTAACAAAAAGATTCGTAAAAGATATATTAGTCTTTTAATAAATAATATCGTATAATTAATTTACATAATATCGTATAATTTAGCTACATAAAAATCAAATATAACAAAATATTCTAATTACCTATTTATTTCTAAATATTAAATACTATAAATTTAATAATTTTATATTTCGTAAAATTTAATTATAAAAGAATCTTTAATATATTCCAAAAGAAACGAAGAACCTTTGCCAACGTAGAACAAAGTTAATTTTATAAACAAATGTATTTAATTTTATTGGAATTTTATTATTAATTTTATTGAATTGTCAAACTATACGCGATCTCTGTAATGATAGCTATTCACGAAATAGATACAGTGAAATAATCAATCATTATCGCCGAAAAGAGGCAATAATATACTTTTAAATCTAATTTAAACTTTTGATAAACGATATGAATTTTTTTATTACGATGATAAATCTTTATTAAAGATCATAATTGCAAAAATAAAAATGGAAATAACGGTAAAAATTATAAATTTTATTATAATTTTTCGATTATCAATCCTTACGAATAATAATTATTTATCTAATAATGCTCACACACAGGGTCAAATATATTTCGATATTTCCGATATTTTAAATTTGCTTAAAATGCGAGCATAAATTAATTATTAATTAAGCAATTACTATATCATGACTTTCAATTAGATTAATCTTTCGATCTTTTAATTCGTGTTAATATACCATACACACACACACACACACACACACACACACACACACACACACACACACACACACACACACACCCCCACACACACACACACATACTTATATATACATATACATATAATACTATATTTATTCGCGTTTCTTCTTGGATCTTTCTCTCTCTCGCCTTATCTCTAATTGCCTTTAAAGGGCAAGCTCGAGCGAGCATCGGCTCGGCTTTATCTACTGTAATTTGATACGCAGATAAAAACTAAACTAAAATAATGTACCGATTTACGTGTCCACCTATCATCGACTTTCTTATCGCGTATAAGATTTATGCTTAATTTAGTTACACAAATTTATTTCATATATTTCAGTTACTTACACACTCGTTTATAACGATGTAGTTTCGAGCACTTTCTCTTTAAACTCAATTTATTAATTATTTAAAGGCGCACTTTATATATTATTCATATATTACGATTAAAGCAATCAATGTCATTTAAAATGTTACATATACGTCATGTATAAATGTTTACATATACACATATTCTTTTAATTTTCAGCTGTAAGGTATTGTAATTAACATACATTAATATTAATTCATTGATGATTTCGATTCGCACTTAGAAAAAAATATATTTAAAACATTTTAACTATATTTTCTAAAAAATTATTTGCAGATTTTAAAAACACATTTATTATTCTATATAAATAATTCGCAAAGAATGTTATAAAAAAATGTAACACAATGCTTACACAGAAAAAAATAAGTGTCAAATCAAGACTTATATACTTTAAATTAAGGCGTTCATTGTTTCGTACATACGCAACAATTTATAATCTTCTTAGAAGAATTTAATAATTTTAAATTTCAACAATATTATAGCCTTGTTTTAATATTATAATTGTCATCTCAAGAATATTTAATTATTTAATTCTACTTTAAGAAAATTATAATCTTTGATTTAAAAATATTATTTTCTATCTAACATTGTTTCTTTTCCATTCAGGAAAATTAAATCTTAAATCATAAGAATATATTTTTTTTGATTGAACTATATAAAATGGCTTCATTCAAGTAAGCAATTATTCAAGCAATTATATTTTTCTTTAATTAACGCAATCTCACTTCAAGATTTTCATGTTAAAACTAAATATATTTTCAAAACAAGAATGTCCTTTTTTTCTGTGTATTTAAATAATACGTTGTGTTACATTTTTAATCAATAAAATTTTCATCGATTCAGTTTAAGATAGTATGTTTTATATGTACAATTAGATATTTTTCTTATTCAGATTGCTTTTATCTCTCGGTCAACATTTCGCATGTAAGAACGGAAATAAATAATAAGAAAAAGAGTTAAGCAGTTCACGTATTAATATGAACGCTGTTGCAAATCTAAGGAGCAGCAATTGCGACAATAATTATTATATATAATATACAATATAATATTATATACAATATAATTATTATATAATTTTCTCATTGTTATTTATATTATATAATTTTCTCATTGTTATTTATTATTACAACATCTCTGTGAATTAGATTCCAATTTTTCTTTATTAAAGAAAATGATCGTCGTGTAATTTTTTATTCAACAATATATAAGTAGACATTACAATGAAAAAAAAAATTATTTTAACTAAATGCACTTATTGCGTACGTGACATAAAAATCGGAAGCTCTAATGATTTAGATTACATTATTGAATGATATAATTTCACACAAATTATGTAAAATTATATATAATATAAATTTCTTTGTCTCTTTCACAAATTATATTATAAATTTATATAATATAACCCCCCATGGGTACACCTTGACGAGGTGGGGTGGCTCAGTACTTGGATGGTCCCTTGAGGTTTATCTTAAATTCTTTTATTTAAGATAAATCTTAAGGAGCCTGAAGAGGAAGCTAAGTACCCATTTGCACAGCATTGCCACGAGTCGCAATGGATCGCACGCGCATTTAATGCGCTGGACGCAGATTGCGTCGTCGACTTTTCGTCGTCGGTGCCGTCAACGTGTCGCGGACGGCGGCGTCTCGTTACCGCGTTTTCGCGTTTAGCTTTTTCGCGTCATCGCGTCATCGCGTTTTCGCGTTGGACTTTCTCGCAATCCCAATTTCACTTATTTGTCATCGAGTTGTCATCTTCCGACGTCAACTAACCGGGATGTCTCATTGAGTCGTTGCGAATGTAACGAAATTCTCACGCCTCGTGCATCGCGGCACGCTTGGTGATGCCGGCCGCGCACACGTATGTCCAGTACTGTGTACATGGGCGCGCGGTTTTGAGCTTTTGCTCAAGTTCGGCTGATTGAGGTCACGCTCTGCTTCGGGCTCCAGTTCGGTACGGATCGGTTAGAATTCGATCGATTGCTTGGAATCGTCGTTAATGGGTCCCTTCTCTTGTTCTAACAGCCATGAGATATTATGCACGAACAAGAGTCGAGTGAACTTCATTCGCGTTGATTCCATCAATCGATAGTTTTCTTCCGTTTCGGACTTAACTCTTGTTTGGAGGTAAGATGTCGTTGAATTCCCAACCTGTTGACTCGAAGATGACTCTCGTAAGTGAAATGGGATTTTCGCTCGTATCGAAACCGGGAGTGCCGTTTAAAGTATATATATATTAAATATATACATCGCGCGACCAAACAGAAAATTTTTAATCGTATCGAATAGTGCGGGAACCGTCCAGTATCGCGCGTAAAAGTGCGAAAGTAGCGATATAAAAATATCGCACGTGAGTGCGGGAGTGCCGCTGAAAGTATCGCGCGTCTAAGACTGAGAGGAGGAGGAGGCCTAGGAGAGGCATCGGGCTTCGGCAGAGCAACCTTCTGGTAAATAATTTATTTATTTACAATTATATATTAAATATTAAATATATTTATTATAATTTAAATTAAACAATTAATCGCGTAATTTGATTTTTTATTTATATGATTTAAAGAAGAGAATTGAAGAATAAGATTTTTAAATAAAAGCTATAATCTTGTAAAGGTATAAGCTTTTATAAAGTTATTAAAGAATTATTAATAATGTTTTTTTTTTAATTTATAGAATTATTTTATTAATCTGCTTATTATTATATGGATCGAATATAAAATTCAATATATACAAATAATAATTTTTTGAAATATTAATTTTTTGGACATTATTATAATTTGGATTTTCTATATGTATGTTATAGATGCAACAACCCAGATGATCTGAGAGGAGGAGCAGGCCTAGGAAAGGCATCTTGCACCGGCGGAGCAACCTGATGGTGAGTATTATTATTTATATTAATTTTATATAAATAAATAAATTAATTTGATTTATATGAATGATTTAAACATGAAAAAATTGGGAAAATTTTTATAATTTTTTCTATATAAAAGTTTCTACTTAAAAAAATTAATTACTTATAAAATTATTTCATATTTATATATTTATTTATAATTGCGTGCATCGGATATAAAATTCAATGAGTCCAATAATAATTTCTTAAAATATTAATTATTTTGAACATTTATATAATTTGCATTTTATATTTGTATGTTACAGACAACGTAGCTTCAATATTAACTCCGCTGTTGCGCATCAGTGCCGGTAAGTAACAACCTTTTATTTTGAAGCAAAGGATTTGTAAATGCATGAAAAAATCCGTTGCTTCTAACTCTCGGTTGGCGGGATAATACGCGTGTAAAAATTAAAGTAAAAGAAAAAATATTTTTAAAATAACAATAGATATAGAGGTACATGAAATATTTATTTCCATTATATATATCGGCCTTTATAAAACGGCCTTTTTAAAAATAGATTTTTAATTTCTAAATATTTAATCTAAAAGATAAAGATATTTATAAGCAACCCGACGACGGAGAGTTAAAATGCATGCTAATTATATTTTATATATGCATGATAATTTATATTTTGCGATTTCTGACGACTTAATGGCGTACGTTAAAATACGATCGTAATATCGTACGATCGTAAACAAATTATTAGTCGTCAAAATGAATATGGCCAGAAGAAGAGATAACTGGCTTGAAAAATACATATCAATATTGGCAATATTGGCCAAAAGATGTGTTGCGCGGCTAAGGCTTCCTAAATTTTATCGCGAATTTCCGGTTAGGGCTCCTTAAATTTCTCATTATCGCGGATTTCTAATTAGGGTTCCCCAAATTTCACCTTATCGTGAATTTCTACTGGTGTAAGCCAGCAAGTAGGGCGGTTAGGGCTGTTAGGTCTTTATTAGGTCTGTTAAGGCTATTAAGTCTGTTAGGGCTGTTAGGACTGTTAGGTTTGTTAGGGCTATTAGGGCATATAAAAGTTAAATTTATTTTCAAGAAAAAAAAACATAAAAATATGTTATTTTTAGGGGTCTGTATTAGGCTTGTTAGGGCTATTAAGTCTGTTAGGACTGTTAGGTTTGTTAGGGCTATTAGGGCATATAAAAATTAAATTTATTTTCAGGAAAAAAACCATAAAAATATGTTATTTTTAGGATTATTTTCATATATATAATTTATTTTATGTAAAAAAAATTAAATAAATTATATATAAAGAATTGAAATTAATTATAAAAAAAACTATAAATAAAAATAAAAAATTAATGTATGGAAAATGTAAAAAATGTAACTTAAATACATAATGTACACATTTAAGTTGCATTTTATTATACGTATAACATGTATTAAATTTAATATTTTATTTTTTGTAAATTGTATTAATATTTTATCACTTAAAAATTGTATTTTCTTGAAAATTATACAATTTTAAATTCGAATGTGAATGTTATTAGTATCTAATATGATAATATTGATTCGATAAAATATTGACAGAAAAAAGTAATTCAATCTAAATAATTTTTTTTTCTAACTTATTTGAATCCATATACATTGATTATCATTGATTAATCATTTCAAATAATAAAAATTTTGCAATTTTCTTGTGTTGAGAATATTGATACTAATAGCATCAATTATTAAATTGTATCTAACATTGTAATTATATCTATAAATTGTAATTATATTATTTTTTATTTTTAATAATTTTCTTTGCAATTGTATATAAATTATAATCTAGTTGTAATAATGTAAAAGAAATCTATTGTACATTACACGAAATTAGATGAATACGTACAATAACAAAATTTGTTTAATTAACACATTTGATATATTTTATTTCAATATTTTTATTGCAAAATTATTCAAATATTTGGATAGCTTATTTTTTTATATTAAAAGATTATTAATAAATTCGAGAAACTCGCGCAAATACCGTAAAAAAACTCTTTTACATAATATAAAGATTATTAAATAAAAGTGAATCAAGAAAAACACGATGTTAACCCAATAATTAGATATTAGCTTTTTACTCGTAAAATTTGTCGCGCTTTTAATATTATAGAAACGTAAGTATATTCGAAAATAAAATATTGCGAAATATTGAACATTATCGATCACGCGGAAATTAAAATCTGTAAAACAAAATAATTTTCTTTGATTATCGTTTTTAATTAAATGTATTTCGAAAATTTCGAATCGCGTTAAATATTTATTGATTTACGATTTATTGATTTACGATTTTATAATAAATTATATTGCAAACAATTGCGTTCTTTTCACGTTTTTGGACGTGATCGCTATCTTGGCGAAGAAGCCTTATCGCTGTCCCTCATGTCAGGTGGACGCTAGCAAATGCGGTTTGTACTGGCGGAGAGTCGAAACGATCTTCATTGCGGAGAGTTATTTCTCGTCGGTTTTTGTGGGCTCTATCCGCAATGCTTAGTTCGGTGCCTCATTGAAAATTGGAAGTTTCCATTACAGAGTAGGAATTAAACCCAGGTTTTCTTGGCGGTTCCTGAAAACAATGTTTTTGGCAGTGATTTAACGATGATCACCGTATATTTGAAATCGATTTTATTAAATATAAAATACAAAATTCATTAAGTATACTTTGAGAGAAGATATATTTTCTTTTTTTTTATTAAAAATGTTCTTCCATTAATATCAATATTATTTTAATAATGAAAATATTTAATAATAGTTCAAAAATGGATATAATAGATAAAATTCACTTTTTCAAATATAAATTTAATTTAATAAGTTTTTGCGCAAACTTTTTTGTGCAAAATTTTTATTATTTGAAAAATTATGGTTACAAACAAGTATATTTTATTAATTAATTTTGAATTAATTTTATTTTTGGTTTCTTTTAAGAAACCACTTGCAGGCACTGGACGTTCCACTATCTCAGTATATTACATTTATTTTAGATAAGACGAGTGTATATGTATATATAATAAAATACATGTGCGCAAATATTTGCAAAAACCCTTTTTTTGTATTATTCTTAATAATATATTAGGATGATGCATGATATAATATAAAATGTGTGAGTAATTAAAAAGTTCGAGACAAATCGAATGGGTACTCTGATATCAGTAAGATTCTGTAAATTATTGTCACGTGTTAAGTGTTAAATGCAACAGAAAAATTAATTTCTTGATAATCTTCCATTTGATGTTGCTAAATATTCAAATTGAATTTTTTTTTAAATCTCGCTGTTATTGGATTTGATTTGTCTCGAGCACATTTGGTACCCTAAAGTTATTATTATTCATACATTTAACCGAGCAACGATAAAAGCGCATGTATTTCATTTTTCCTAAATATACTCGATTGTAACATGTATATAAAAATCATTATATCCAGTCATTTTTTTAGTAAAAAAAGATATTTCTTACAATGGAAGAACATGTTTTTTTTCACGCGAAGTTTAATCTCATATATTGAAAATGATAATAAGGGTAACAGTCGTTAATTCGCTGCCGAAATCACTGTTATTGGGAGCGATCAGGAAGATCGGGGATTCGTTCCTTCCTGTAGCGGGACTTATGACGTTCAATGAATCACTTAACTTTCCTTTGTGGATCGATTCCGCGGGATCCGAAATAGAAGAAATAAGACAAATTGAGGTCGCTTTCCACTTTTAAGATCGTTCTTCTCTCTGTTAGATATTAACCAGCGTATCACTCGGCAGAGGGATTTTGATCTGGTTTAATCGTTGGGCCAGTTATCCTTCATTGAACGTGGCGATAACGCGATTATTTTAAGGAACATTAAAGTTTAGCCTATTTGCAATTGTCCGCGACACAAGATATATATTTTTATATACTTTTGATCGCGAAATTTACATGAAATTGTATATTTGGAAAGAAATCGAGTATTATAGATTCTGCATCCGCGTTTAATTCCTTACGTATATTATTTACAAATTATATGAAATGCGCCTCTAATGTTGCAATATTTTTATTGTCACATGAAATGATAATAATTATATTGCGTGTGCGCACGTTGTATTCCGATTATAGAAATTATGTGTATTGTAATTAAATATTACTATTTTTATCAATTTTTTTTATTCATCATATACATTCGCGAAATTTAAACCGCGATTTTTTTTCTGATTTAATCGTTGGGTAACATCGATGCTTTACTTATCTTTTCGCGTCATCGAACATTTCTTTTAGAAAACCTTACAAAATGCATTAAAATTCCGGGTACTTTTTCTTATTGAAAGACATAATCGATAAATTTATTAATGATTCTTTTGGTTGCGATAGATTATCAGCGCTACGCCATTCTAAAAATTTCTAATAAATTGTACGCATTTCTGATATTTTCGTGTAATATAATAAAATATGCTATGTATATATTCTATATAACAATTTGTTATGTATTATTTTATGTTTTATATATAATGTATTTTTTATTATTGTTATAATTATGTATTATATACTATATATTTTCAACGGAAAATTTTATGTATTTATAAATTGTATTATAATTATAATGTATATTTTGTAATATATTTTTATATGACTGCAAGCTATGTAATTATACATTATAATATTTTATAATTATATAATATACATATATATTTTTTATAAATTCTATGTATTATATTTTCTATTTGGAAAATTTGAAAAACCTACACTATTAAAAGAAAATAAAATAAAAAAATTTTACCTCCTCGATGGTATCTCCACCTTAACGAAGGCATTTGCCGGGTGAGGAGGTTTGAGTACTCTAATGATCCGGAGAGCTATGCCGGCGGTAACATAGGCCGGTATTTATATAATCTGTTTTTATATTTAATCATCTTAAATATGGTCTTCGCATCTTAAAATTCTGTTCAATCTCAATGAAATAATAAACATTTTCTAAATTTTACTTAAAACGATCTTAAATATAAGACTATATGAACACCGACCTTAATTACTGGTAGGGTCACCCATGCCGGATAGGTCAAAGAAAAAGAGTCAGACTAAGAGAGATACCCCGTAATTATAATTATTATATTAATAATTATTAATTATGAATATAATAATTATATTATAATATATTATATTATAATCGTTAATTAGTAATTATTACATTTTTTGAATAAGATGAAAGTAAAAGAATGATAAAAGCATGAAGAGAGAGAGAGAGAGAGAGAGAGAGAGAGAAGGAAGAAGCACGAGTCCCTATGGTCTTGGGAATGCGACAGATTACAACACTGCAAAGATTTGAAGAGGAAGATACATTGAATAAAAATGCGTAGTAATACTTTATATAATTATGTTACACTTTATAATTTAGCACATTGTATTATAATATATAAAGCATCAAGCATTAAATATTTTGATGTTATGAAAACTATAATAAAATAATATAAAAAATTTGCTATAAAGTGGAACATTCGAAAGAATATCCACTGACGAGATACTATTAAAGATCGATGATTTTACAATATTTACCGTGACCACAAAATATTTATGTATTTATGTGTGTATATATATATATATATATATATATATATAGAGAGAGAGAGAGAGAGAGAGAGGACCATAAGATTCGTTTATATTAAAAATTTAACACTGGCATTTCGTGTACATAGCACGGAATAAAACCAGAAATTGTGCTGAAAGGTTGATGGTGCGAACATTTAAACATAATATATCAGCTCTATTGTTTAAAACTATATCTGTAAGAAAATAATCAACTTTTCCTCTTGACTTTTTGGTAGAATAATTGCTCCTCGACTTCTTTATCGAAATATTCAATCGCTCCATTTCTGCTATTAATATTTTATAATTTGTTAGCAAAAAACCAATCATTTTCTTGGAAAAATATATTTCCCATAGTCTATCGCAAATATATCCAACATATTCGCAGACCAAATAATATTTTATGATATCGTGCGATAATTGGAGTGCAGAGTATTACTCTGTATCTATAGGGATAATTTAAGTTCATTTATATTGCGATATTTTGCGGCACAGTGTAATATTAATTATCTAGGGACAGTATAAGATTAAATACAATGCGACATTTTACGATATTTTGCGATATTTACGGACGTAGAGTAATATTCTGTATCTATTGGTAGTTTAGGTTTATTTATATTGCGGTATTTTGCGATATTTGGGAACACAGTGTAATGTTAATTATTTAGGGATAGTATAAGTTTAAATACAATGCGATATTTTACGATATCTTGCGATATTTGTAGCGCGGAGTATTATTCCGTATCAAGGGGTAGTTTAGGTTTAATTTATTGCGATACTTTGCGATATTTTGAGGCGCAGGGTAATATTAATTATCTAGGGATAGTTTAGGATTTCTAGCATTGCGATATTTTACGATATTTTTCGATATTTTGGGCGCAGAAAATTATTCTTTACCTAAGGGTAGTTTAGATTTAATTTGTTGCTATATTTGTTGCTATATACTTTAATATATTCCACATGTGTATATGTGTGTGTGTGTGTGTGTGTGTGTATATGTCAAAGTACGTAAAATATTTCGATGACGAACAGACAATAACACCGACCTTGACGGCGTAAACAATAGCGCGCTAATGTTTATATGCCATAGTCTTGAAAAATGTTTCGATAAAAAATAATAATAACACAGTCTTTCCGACTAATTTTTTCGCTCTATTATCATTCGCGCGACGACACTCAAAGAGTAAAGTAGTAGTATACAAGACGCTCCGTTAAATCCTTTTCTAGACGCGATCGCGATCAATATCGAAAAATTATATGCTGTATTAAAATACGTAAAATATAATATAATATAATATAATATAATATAATATAATATAATAAAATAATATAAATATAAATATGTATTGTTTACGCCAAGGTCGGTATTATTGTCTGTTCGTCATCGAAATATTTTACGTACTTTAACATATTTATATTATATTATATTATAATATAAAATATAATATAATATAATACAATATATTTCGATATGACGAATGGACAATAACACGGTGTTCGGCCTTGACGATGTAAACAATAGCGCGCTAGTCATACGGTTTTGGTATCATTCACACGGCAACACTCGAGCAGTAAAGATCGTAGTGCGAATATATTCGTCGTATATTCTTAAATTAATTATTAATTAAACAATTATTGTATCATGACTTTCACTTTTTTATTAAACTTTCGATTCTATAATTCGTATTAATATACATGTACTGCATATATATATCAATAATGAAAACAACATTTGTAATGAATTAGTATTTAATTTGATCTCATAAAAACGTCGAGCGAATCGTACTTCTCTATCCCGTAGATCTAAATAATTAACTTAATAAAAAGATTCGTAAAAGATATATTAGTCTTTTAATAAATAATATCGTATAATTAATTTACATAATATCGTATAATTTAGCTACATAAAAATAAAATATAACACAAAATATTCTAATTACCTATTTATTTCTAAATATTAAATACTATAAATTTAATAATTTTATATTTCGTAAAATTTAATTATAAAAGAATCTTTAATATATTCCAAAAGAAACGAAGAACCTTTGCCAACGTAGAACAAAGTTAATTTTATAAACTAATGTATTTAATTTTATTGGAATTTTATTATTAATTTTATTGAATTGTCAAACTATACGCGATCTCTGTAATGATAGCTATTCACGGAATAGATACAGTGAAATAATCAATCATTATCGCCGAAAAGAGGCAATAATATACTTTTAAATCTAATTTAAACTTTTGATAAACAATATGAATTTTTTTATTACGATGATAAATCTTTATTAAAGATCATAATTGCAAAAATAAAAATGGAAATAACGGTAAAAAAATGATAAATTTTATTATAATTTTTCGATTATCAATCCTTACGAATATAATAATTATTTATCTAATAATGTTCACACACAGGGTCAAATATATTTCGATATTTCCGATATTTTAAATTTGCTTAAAATGCGAGCATAAATTAATTATTAATTAAGCAATTACTATATCATGACTTTCAATTAGATTAATCTTTCGATCTTTTAATTCGTGTTAATATACCATACACACACACACATACTTATATATACATATACATATAATACTATATTTATTCGCGTTTCTTCTTGGATCTTTCTCTCTCTCGCCTTATCTCTAATTGCCTTTAAAGGGCAAGCTCGAGCAAGCATCGGCTCGGCTTTATCTACTGTAATTTGATACGCAGATAAAAACTAAACTAAAATAATGTACGATTTACGTGTCCACCTATCATCGACTTTCTTATCGCGTATATGATTTATGCTTAATTTAGTTACACAAATTTATTTCATATATTTCAGTTACTTACACACTCGTTTATAATTATGTAGTTTCGAGCACTTTCTCTTTAAACTCGATTAAAGGCGTACTATTAATATAAATGCCGTTAAAAAATAGAGAATTGCAATAATTTTAACAATAATCATTATATAGTATATTAATAATTTTTTTTATATATTAATAATTTTTTATTATTTATTGTCGTTAAATATTTGCGAATTAGTACTAAATTTCTTTCAATTGCAAAAAATTATCAGCAACGAAATATGCGGTGTACGTCATTTATAAAGTATTTATCATTCATATATTACTTTCAGACATTTATTATTGTTTCTTTTTCATCTTTTCGAAAGTAATTTATTCTAAATTATCATCTAATAAATAACGCATATATAAAAAATATTTCAGTTTTTATTTTAAAATATTCCAAATAATATAATAAAATAGTTTTCGTACAAATTGATATTTTAAGATATTTTATAAAATATTTCACAATAATGTAATTATTATATTCTTTATATATAAGAATTAGATATTTTTTAATAGATTGAATTTATTAAAAGTTTTATATTCAAGACGATTCTTGATATTTACAATTTACAATATTATATATCTGAAGGCAAAAAAAATTGATTGCGCGTAATAATTAATTATACAATCAATAAATTTAGATACTTAATTTTATACGAAATAGATTTATAAAAATATTAAAATTGAATGTATTTGCACTTCATTTGTGTTTGGTCTTGCGTAACGATTAATATTCGCGTCAGATGTTCAATATATCGGTAGCATCCCGAATTTTTTCTGACCTAAATAATCAATGTGGATTCGATCGATAGCCAATAATTATAGTAATTATATCCTTGATCCTTAAATCCAAAAGTAGAAAACTCGGATTTCGTCGCTCGTGAAATATCTCGCGTCTTATTCGCGTCCTATTTCTTTTCGCATCCTCGTTGCAGCCTTTTCTCTAATTGCTTTTAAAGGGCAAGCTCGAGCGAGCAGATCTGCTCGACTTTATCTGTTGTAATTTGATACGCAGATAAAAACTAAACTAAAATAATGTACCGATTTACGTGTCCACTTGTCATCATTTTCTTATCGCGTATAAGATTTGTCTTAATTTAGTTACACAAATTTATTTCATATATTTCAGTTACTTACACACTCGTTTATAACGATGTAGTTTCGAGCACTTTCTCTTTAAACTCAATTTATTAAAGGCGCACTTTATATATTATTCATATATTACGATTAAAGCAATCAATGTCATTTAAAATGTTACATATACGTCATGTATAAATGTTTACATATACACATATTCTTTTAATTTTCAGCTGTAAGGTATTGTAATTAACATACATTAATATTAATTCATTGATGATTTCGATTCGCACTTAGAAAAAAATATATTTAAAACATTTTAACTATATTTTCTAAAAAATTATTTGCAGATTTTAAAAACACATTTATTATTCTATATAAATAATTCGCAAAGAATGTTATAAAAAAATGTAACACAATGCTTACACAGAAAAAAATAAGTGTCAAATCAAGACTTATATACTTTAAATTAAGGCGTTCATTGTTTCGTACATACGCAACAATTTATAATCTTCTTAGAAGAATTTAATAATTTTAAATTTCAACAATATTATAGCCTTGTTTTAATATTATAATTGTCATCTCAAGAATATTTAATTATTTAATTCTACTTTAAGAAAATTATAATCTTTGATTTAAAAATATTATTTTCTATCTAACATTGTTTCTTTTCCATTCAGGAAAATTAAATCTTAAATCATAAGAATATATTTTTTTTGATTGAACTATATAAAATGGCTTCATTCAAGTAAGCAATTATTCAAGCAATTATATTTTTCTTTAATTAACGCAATCTCACTTCAAGATTTTCATGTTAAAACTAAATATATTTTCAAAACAAGAATGTCCTTTTTTTCTGTGTATTTAAATGATACGTTGTGTTACATTTTTAATCAATAAAATTTTCATCGATTCAGTTTAAGATAGTATGTTTTATATGTACAATTAGATATTTTTCTTATTCAGATTGCTTTTATCTCTCGGTCAACATTTCGCATGTAAGAACGGAAATAAATAATAAGAAAAAGAGTTAAGCAGTTCACGTATTAATATGAACGCTGTTGCAAATCTAAGGAGCAGCAATTGCGACAATAATTATTATATATAATATACAATATAATATTATATACAATATAATTATTATATAATTTTCTCATTGTTATTTATATTATATAATTTTCTCATTGTTATTTATTATTACAACATCTCTGTGAATTAGATTCCAATTTTTCTTTATTAAAGAAAATGATCGTCGTGTAATTTTTTATTCAATAATATATAAGTAGACATTACAATGAGAAAAATATTGTTATTTTAACTAAATGCACTTATTGCATACATGACATAAAAATCGGAAGCGCTAATGATCCAGATTACATTATTGAATGATATAATAAATTCCACATAAATTATATAAAATTATATATAATATAAATTTCTCTTTCTCTTTCATAAATTATATTATAAATTTATATAATATAACCCCCTATGGGTACACCTTGACGAGGTGGGGTGGCTCAGTACTTGGATGGTCCCTTGAGGTTTATCTTAAATTCTTTTATTTAAGATAAATCTTAAGGAGCCTGAAGAGGAAGCTAAGTACCCATTTGCACAGCATTGCCACGAGTCGCAATGGATCTCACGCGCATTTAATGCGCTGGACGCAGATTGCGTCGTCAACTTTTCGTCGTCGGTGCCATCAACGTGTCGCGGACGGCGGCGTCTCGTTACCGCGTTTTCGCGTTTAGCTTTTTCGCGTCATCGCGTCATCGCGTTTTCGCGTTGGACTTTCTCGCAATCCCAATTTCACTTATTTGTCATCGAGTTGTCATCTTCCGACGTCAACTAACCGGGATGTCTCATTGAGTCGTTGCGAATGTAACGAAATTCTCACGCCTCGTGCATCGCGGCACTTGGTGATGCCGGCCGCGCACACGTATGTCCAGTACTGTGTACATGGGCGCGCGGTTTTGAGCTTTTGCTCAAGTTCGGATGATTGAGGTCACGCTCTGCTTCGGGCTCCAGTTCGGTACGGATCGGTTAGAATTCGATCGATTGCTTGGAATCGTCGTTAATGGGTCCCTTCTCTTGTTCTAACAGCCATGAGATATTATGCACGAACAAGAGTCGAGTGAACTTCATTCGCGTTGATTCCATCAATCGATAGTTTTCTTCCGTTTCGGACTTAACTCTTGTTTGGAGGTAAGATGTCGTTGAATTCCCAACCTGTTGACTCGAAGATGACTCTCGTAAGTGAAATGGGATTTTCGCTCGTATCGAAACCGGGAGTGCCGTTTAAAGTATATATATATTAAATATATACATCGCGCGACCAAACAGAAAATTTTTAATCGTATCGAATAGTGCGGGAACCGTCCAGTATCGCGCGTAAAAGTGCGAAAGTAGCGATATAAAAATATCGCACGTGAGTGCGGGAGTGCCGCTGAAAGTATCGCGCGTCTAAGACTGAGAGGAGGAGGAGGCCTAGGAGAGGCATCGGGCTTCGGTAGAGCAACCTTCTGGTAAATAATTTATTTATTTACAATTATATATTAAATATTAAATATATTTATTATAATTTAAATTAAACAATTAATCGCGTAATTTGATTTTTTATTTATATGATTTAAAGAAGAGAATTGAAGAATAAGATTTTTAAATAAAAGCTATAATCTTGTAAAGGTATAAGCTTTTATAAAGTTATTAAAGAATTATTAATAGTTTTTTTTTATTTAATTTATAGAATTATTTTATTAATCTGCTTATTATTATATGGATCGAATATAAAATTCAATACATACAATAATAATTTTTTGAAATATTAATTATTTTGAACGTTATTACAATTTAGATTTTCTTTTTGTATGTTATAGATCGACGCAGCAACCTTGACGATCTGAGAGGAGGAGCAGGCCTAGGAGAGGCATCCTGCACCGGCGGAACAACCTGATGGTGAGTATTATTATTTATATTGTTATCTATAAATTGCGTACATATATTAATTTGATTCATTTATTTGAATGATTCAAACAAGAAAAAATTAGGAAAAAGTTTTATAAAAATTCTTTCTATAAAAGTTTCTACTTAAAAATTAACTATTTATAAAATTATTTCATATTTATATATTTATTTATAATTACGTATAAAATTCAATGCATATATAATAATAATTTCTTAAAATATTAATTATTTTAAGCGCTATTATAATTTGGATTTTATATTTGTATGTTACAGACAACATAGCTTCAATATTAACAACTCCGCTGTTGCGCATCGATACCGGTGAGTAACAAAATTTTTATTTTGAAGCAGTGGATTTATATAAATGCACGTTGCTTCTAACTCTCGGGTGGCTATTTTATTTTATATATGTTTCATTTAAGTAAATAAGATTTAAAAAAAATTATAATTTATATAACAATACAAATTTCTTTTTCAAATTTACGAAATTTCAATCTATTTATGTATTAATACATTTTGAAATTAGTGAATTAACTTTATTTTATTGTCAGCTGGTAAAAATGTTGTGCTTCACTGTTTCTGAGCTTAACACATAGAGGAAGCAACTGTACGGTTTGCGTATTAAAATTATTATGCTGAATAAAGTGTGCTCGAAAAGTATTTTCTTATATTTTAACATATTATAATAACGAAATTAATATAATAATATGAAATATATATAATAATATGAAATAGTTACAGCAATTTTTGAAAGTTCTATAAAAAATATTAAAAGAGAAAAAATATAAAAAAGATTAATATTAAGAAACCATAATACTTAAAGAACAAAAAATGTTAACATAAAAGTATTAATGATTTTTGATGTTTATATTTTAACGTCATTTATAAATATAACAATGTATTTTTGTGTGTGTGTGTGTGTGTATATATACATATAATATATTATAAAATATATATATATATATATATATATATATATATATATATATATATAATTGATATATAATTTATATATTTATTACTTACATTAGATAAGTTATATACATTTTGTTACTTTATTTGTATATGACGTTAATACGTATTACTTTATTAAGTTTTTATACATTTATGTATCAACAAAATTTATCGTTTTTATTATCTTTAATTTTATCTTTTGAGTTCAAATTTTTTTATATTTGTCGAATAATTTTAGCTTAATAAAACATTTCTTGCTATTTTTGAAATTAGATTAATTATTAATACTTTTATGTATGTATATGTGCGCGCGTGCACTCGTAATTACAAATAACAAATACAAAATAATTCTTTTAAAGTGTGGAGATATCAGGTAAGAATAATGAATACAAATTATAATAAATATTATTAAAGATGCAATATTGATTTTCTATTAATGTATACTTTAAATTTGATTAAATTTTAAATTTATTAAATTTTAATTCTATTAAAATGTATCTGCAGTTGCATGATCAATATAATATATTGTCTTTCTAAATTTATTAATAAAAAGAAATAAAATAATATAATAAAAATAATATATGTCCCAATATTACTTTTTATCTATTTTTTGAGAAAAATTAAATTAAAAACAAATTAAAGTAAAATTAATATGTAAAAATATATTTAAACAAAAAAGGACATATGTATATATCTATATATATCTTGAAAATAATGAGTTGAAACAATATTTAACACACTATCCCAATATAACAAAATAATCAAATAAAACAATTTCTTCTTATTTGAAAATGAAATCGATCAAACAATCATATTTTTATATCTGTCCATTATTACTGCCTCTTTTATTTATAACTCATCACGTATACAACCTTATTAAAATTAAATATTTTAACATTTTCAGGAAAAATTTCTGTCGAGACTACCGTGCTTATTGTTCCGAAATATTATTTTTCTCGCGACTAACTTTGCGATATCCAATCATTTTAGGAGCAAACTTTTTCTTAACGAACGGCAGCCTGCTTTCACGGTTCTCAAACGATAGGGATGAAAATAATAATCAGAAGGCAGATATTATTCGCCTGGGAAACCGCGCGCACAATACGCGCGCGTTCATAGAAATGTTCATTAAAATAATAAAAACTCGACTTGTGTTCGCAGTAAGAACGGGGATACCAATTTCAAAACGCTCGCTAGCCGATAAAAATAATGATCAGATATCGGGCGACCATCGATCACAGGGATATTTAAATTTCACGCGCGGCGGCAAACAACGAAATGTCACCGTCGATCTGCGGTGTTAACGATTGTGACGAGAAAACGTGAAAATTAAATGATAATGATATATCTTAACATATTATTCCCGGTCTCGAAACAAGATATTTTTTATTCCGCGTCTCCTTTTCCTCTGTTTCTTTCGTTTCTCCATATCTTCAATTCTTTTATATTAAATTATACTCATCAATCAAAAATATTCCCTGTTTCAATCAATTTTTTCTATCAATTAATTAATTTAATCAATTTTTCAAGAGAAATCTACAATGTAGAGATCTTGATTTAAAATTATTTTTTTTAATTATTAAAAATTGTTGTTGCGTCACAAGCCGGTTGAAAGGCATACTTGATAATTTTTAATTGTTGATTGTACGAAAGTTAAAATTGTTAATTTATACTTATAACTAGAAATCACATAATATATACATATAGTATATTTGGAAGATATTGAGAGATGAGAGAAAACTTAATTTTTCTCAATCTATAATATTTAATCAATACAGAAGAGTTTAAAGATTTTTCAATATCCATTATTCCTTTGAAGGAGCAATGAATTATACAGTCCAAATGCATTTAATATATTAGAAGTGATAAGATGTAGATTAGAAGTGATATAATAAATAATTGATTAAAAATGATATAATAAATAATCTTCCTTTAAATTATATACAATTATAATTCTCTCTCTCTCTCTCTCTCTCTCTCTCTCTCTCTCTCTCTCTCTTATTTAATAAACGATAAGATAATAAAGAAGCGGTCAAAATGTCATGTTTTAAGAAAATCACTTTAAATTTTGCTTCTAAAAGGGAAAACGAAAATGTACATTATTATAAAAAGAGAGTCAATATAAAAATACAAAATATATGATAAAAGTAATTCGATTACAAACATATATACAATATATATAAATATATAAACGATTGCAATTTGTCTTAGAAATAATTAACGTATCATTTCTCTCAATAATTATAAGCATTAAATTAATTTGCTACAAAAATTCTTTTCTGAAAATTAAAACTTCAACATATGTTGTAAAGAATAATAAGTATAAGCAACACAATTCAAATGTATGATACAACAAGATCCGTTAGTAGCCATCGTGAGAAATCGTTGCAGCTGAAAATTGCGCACACGCTACCAGTAATAATAAATCCTATTGGTCGTTAGAGCCTCGAATTCACATCGAGGGATCCCCTAATACGACCTAACAACTTAACACCGTTACCTTGTTAAATAAATGTCACACTGCGAAGGGTGCCCAGGGGGTAGAATACTGGACCTATGGTAGATCAACCCTTCGAAAATGGGACAGCGCCCGTATCGTTCAAAATGGTGGACGTTGACAATACAAATTATACATGAAACAACAATAAAGAAAGAGAGAGAAAGAAAGGAAAAGAACTAATATATGTACATACGTGGAAGCATAACAAAAGAAAGACATTTGAAACATGTCAATAAATTCGGCAACTTATGTTTTATTTATCTCAAACCAGATTTTCATTAAAACAATTATATTAAATATGATTTGTATGGGGTTTTTCTAATAAAAAAATTATGCATTTATATATAATTATATAGTACATAATTATAAATGAAAACAATGATTTGTGTAACACATACTTGTTTCTTCAAGGCGAGAAACTTTATTACAAATTTTTCATCTGTAAATTGAAAATAATATCTAAATAATAGTTCGTTAAACTAAATATCTATCTAAATAATAAGTTTTTTAACTTTCTTTGAAGATAATATTCTTTTCTTTTTAAACATTTTTATTATTAATTATTCCTTCATTAATATGATTTTTAATATTACAAATATAATTTATTATTCATTCAAATTAATACTGATAATACTGATTAAATAAAAAATTAATACTGATAATTAATGCAGTTTTTTTACGTATTATTTAAAACGAATTTGCGTTTAATTATCAATGTAATTAGTCATGCAGTTTCCAAAGTTTTTCAAAAAATTCCTATTTTCACATAAAATTTTTAACCGAAAGAGAGGGGCAGAACAACTACAGCTTTATCATCGCATCGCTTTAATATTTATCAAGAATAATCTCGAAATCGCTGACAGCGTTTTTCACGGCTCGAAATAATGATGTACGAGGTTTTGTTAGTCACTGAAGATGCTTATCTCAAAATACCGCTCATGGCGGCCATTGCCAGCAGATGTCCGCTTCTCACGCATATAACAATCGAGATTCCAATCTGCATCTCTTGCTCGGCTTTCGATTTGAGATTTTTACGGGATAAAAACCGCGCTAATATCTATTAAATGAAGTGTACAAATTCAATCAACAGCAACATTATGTTGTACTACTTAAAACTTTAAAATGTTAAAAGATTAAATCAATCATTGAACATAATTGCAATTAATTCTTGATATAAAAATATAGGAGAAAATTAGTTTTAAATTTTTCAAATTTTAAAACACTTGTCCTTTTCTTGTTATTTTGATAGATTCTCTAGTAATTTTATATTAAAGTTTTATACGTCATAATAATTTGATTTTCAATATAAATTAAAAAGGCCAAATCAAAATATCCAAAATACAAAATATGTATAAAAGAAATCACAATTTTATATATTTTAATTTTGATTAATTGCATATAAGATTCAGCATTTAAGATGTTTTCATTTATAATTCTAATATTATTGATATTGTAGTTAACTGCCAGAAATCGTTATTTCCTAAAAATTCAATAAATTTTGCTAAATGAAATTAGAGATATTATTCTCTTATTAGAGAGATACTATTAGACATTAAAAATAGAGAAAACTATTAAAACAGCAAATGCCAATATATGTGGCGGATATTCTGAACATTATGTTTGAAACTATTATTGAAAAGAATATGCAAAAGTGCAAGAAAATCCTTAATTAAAACGTTTAAAGAAATCTAAAAATCACTTAATAATCGCTTAAAAACTAATTTGCTTTTTGTGCTAATATTTTTTATATGTTCATAAATTCTTATGTAGTATAATAATAGAAAATATGTAGTATATGATAGAATTTATGCAAAGAGAGAGAGAGAAAGAGAGAGAGAAAAAGAAAGAGAGAAAGAGAGAGAGAGAAATCTAAACGCACAATCGTTTTTAATTTTCGTTCACAGCAAGCATCTTTTGATCATGATATGATGATTTCTCTCTTCTTCAATTCCCCTTTTTTTTTGAAATTTGCATTATGTTAATAATTCGAAGTTCACGAATTGGTGCCATTTACTTAATATTCCTTTTTTCTAATGGCAAATCTAACAGCTACTCTAATACTATTTGGGAATTATGTTCTGTATGAGCGGAGCAAAAAATTGTACACGCGGTTAAAAAAAAGATAGTGAAGAGAAAAGCGGAATTGATTTGTCACGTTGACGATGAAGGCAAAAATTTTATAGTTTCAACAATTTTACGGGGAGCAAAAAATAATTGTGAGATCCGTCGGAAGCAAGATGGAGCGAGGGAGTATTGCTTTGCCAAAGCTTCGAGCAATTTTTTTTGCCGGGCGCGAAAAGACACATGCACCAGGAGAAGGCGAGATTTTAATTAAATTTATTACGCATTTCCCGGCGCGCGGCGAAAATCCAATTATCGTTTAAAAACTAGAATAAAATCTATTCAGTAATTATATATATACATATATATAATTATTAATTGTGGAAAAATTTAACTTGATAATAATAATAAATTTTAATAAACAAAAGCATATTTGAATGTGCGAATCTATCTTTGAAGAACAATTCCTAGCACAATTAATTCAAAATTAATTTTGTATTATTAATGTACTTTAAAAAAGTTTCTTTTTTATTATTAGAAATATTTTTAGATATTAATTTGTTTGAAAGAAAAACCTATTGATATATAGAAAGATATTATTTGAAAATAAATCTTATATAATATATTACGTGTTCCAAGACTGATCTCACAATCAGTAATGAAATATCATCGGCGGGGGAGCTGTCAACCAGCACAGTCGGATCGATGGCTAGCGCCGATATTGAAGCTGACATGTTTTGAAACATACCTCTTCTCTTTCATCGGGTACCAGTTCTGAATTTCTATTACGAGAATGCATTTACTCTCTTTAGCCGGTTTCTTCCCACGTGCTTGCGTAGAAGGGATACGTGTCGTATTACGGCGTTTTGTATGTGGCTCGCGACCACCGGAAGAAATTTTGACCGCGAGAAATCTGAGACACACAGAAAAGGATCCTCAATCTTGGATCACGGTCCATATCGAGATCACGTCAATCGACAATCAATGCGGAAGGATTATGTAAAGCTTCTGTGAGCAATTTCCGGTCGAAGATTTTATTTCGAAAAAAATCACGTGTGTGGTCTTCTGAAACCAACGAAATCCAAAATTAGAGCAGTAGCTACTAGTATAACGAATCTGAAGGATAGTTTTATATATAATGAATAAATTATTATAAAGATGATTGTCATGGATAATCTAATAACAATGTACTACGCAAAATAATATCGTACGGCGCAGAAAGAAGAAATTTTTATAATTAAAAATATATTCAATCAGATATACATATGAGAAAAAAATTAATATTAGATAATATAATATTTTCATTATTATTTATTATATTGATAACTGAACATATAATAAATATCTTTTATGTTAAATATTTTAAAATGCACTTATTGCATGAATTAGTAAATTAATACATTTAGACCAAATACAGACAGCGAAGTTGCAATCATGTCAGAAAGTTTAATCTGATAATAATGAATATTACTATTTTATCCCTGATTTATTTTAATATTTACTATGTTTCACTTTTTTTAAATTTTATGGAAAAATATTTCTATATTTTTCTATATTTTTCTATTAAATAATATTAAATTATCGCTCAATATTAAAATTTTATTTTATAATACTGAACATTATTTTTTAATCAATCGTAATAAAATCGTAAATAATAAATGGGGTATAAAATGGGGTATAAAATAAATGGGGTAATAAAATCGTAAATAATAAATGGGGTATATATATCGAAAAATATGTCAATTGAATTTTTGTGTATCTTCAACACATATATTTTTTATACCTAGTCATTTATAAAATTCAAAGCATTGAACATCTTGAAGGCTAGCACCCTGGCAAAGTAAATTTTTACAAATTCATACAGAGGAGATTTCCGATATCGTTCATAAGACAATCGATGATGTGTGGAGTGTTCTGATATAATACAGGATCATCGTGTGACCTGCCACGTATCTCAAGAGATCCATTTAAACGTCCGCGACTCTGACATTACATATCCGGTCCCAAATATTCTTTGAATAAGTTAATTAGAACAGGTACGGCTTTTACTTTGAATCGAAACAAAAGCTCACTAGCGAACTTAACCAAAATAAAAACTATTCAAGCAGCTATGACATTCACACTTTGCTTGGTCGCAAAGTAAAACCTTTTTTATTAAAAAAATATATACTTTTATAAAAAATATATATATTCTAAATATATATGTGCAATATATCTTTTGCGGCATATCATTGGGTTTCCTGTAAAATTAGTTTCTGATATAAAAATACTTCTACTCTCAAAATCAAAGAGTTTTATTTTGAGAAATGGTGATTTCTCTATATTTTAAATAAAGAAGTTCACATTTATCATTTTTTTCATATTAAAGAAATTATTACACCTATAATTTTTTATAAAAAGATTTAAACATATTTGTCAAAAGAACGATTTCGAGAGCACGAGAAACAAAATGTTCATAAAATCGCAAAATTTGCATTGAAACACACATTTCTGTACAATAAGATCTTTTCTGAATCTCTCGCGTGCGTGCACACATTTTTGAAAGCGAGATATAGTAGGGGGTGTCTAAGACGGTTCTTTTCACGTTAAATGAAAAAGCTGATGTCACGAGTGGAAGCGGCACATCAAAGCGGACGCGCAATGTCTCATCGCGCAAATAAAATAATAACCGACGTCTCAATTTTAATGAGATGGCTGTTGCTTCCCTTGGCAATGCATCATAAGGATTTCGTTAATTTCTTTTGCAAGCGTATGCAGACAATAAGTAGCGCAGGTCATCGTACAACACATTCATTTTCATACGACTGTTCATTAATGAAAAAATACGATAATTAATGCGTCAAGACATTTTGAAATTTTCTGCACAGTAAAAATACATTTATTATTCTGCTTTATACACATTCATTGTTGTTTTATAGACAAAATTTCATTATTTATAATATTTAGTTTGAATATAATATGAATTAAGTAATTATACTGTTCAAGAGATAACTTTTTCGAATATAAGAAATAGAATCATCATCTTTTCTAGTATTTTGTGTGTATTAAATATGATTCCGCGGTCTTCAAATTGCTCACTCACATGTCATAGTTTCGAAGAATTTGTCATTAAAATCATAAAAAAGATATTTTAATGTATTTCAGTTAAGATTTGTGACGTGTTGACAAAATTTTGCAGTCAAAATTAATATATATTGTTAACTCTCAAAAGGAATTCATTATGTCAATTATTGATATAAATAATTATAAATAAATATTTAATCAGATCTCCATATGACTTCCGGTTGATATATGTTATCAAGGCTTTTGATCATTAAGGGTTTACGAAACATTTTTTAATTATGTGTATTTAAACTTAGGTTCTTAAATATGAATTTGATATTAAAATTGACAAATTTAAGGTGATGAAATCAATATGACAGAATCAATATGATATCAAAATTTATAAAAAATGTTTCAAATTTTTACAAAAGTTTTATGTGCAGATTTTGTACCGAAATGTACAATTCTGATTTGTATATTTAATATAGATTATATATACAGATACACATACATATACACTTATTATATATAAAAGCACGAAAAACATTATTTACACAATATGTATTATATATTATACATATACATATATACAATAGTTATACATTAAAATATAATCAACGATGACATGAATTAATAATGACAATAAGAATAGACATATAAAAGAATAGAACTCCCAGATTATTGAATAATATCGTAAAATAAAAATTTTATTTCCAATGTTTAGAATTATTCGCACATTTCTCTAAGATGAAGTAATTTTTATAGAACCTTCTTATAATTATAATTATGAATATAATTATAATTCTAAAGTGTTGTATATATATATAATCTTAAGTATAATAACCAATTCCATTAGAATATTGAAAAAAAATTATCGGAAGATAACTGTACATAAGAACTTATTATTTAATACTTATACACATACATTTATATTGTATTTTTTGATAATTACATAATATATGTAAATAACAGTATATTTAAATATGATATATTTTTATTGTATTTTATAATAATCGTTTAAAAGGAATATTATAGAGATATTATAGATACAAAATTAAGTCTGATTTACTTCTCTCTTTAACTTACAATTAGTTAACAATATTGATATACAAAGCACATATACATATACGCAAACACACGTTATAATTTATTTCTAATACACACATATAAAAATTGGATACACTATTAACAAGAAATAATTTTTTTACTAGGATAAAAACCGGTTAACATCTATTTAGCAGCTTATACATGAAAAAATAATCAAGTTTAATCTATAGTTCATGGTTATCTTAAGATTTATTAATTCATAATTAGTTTAGACAATTCTTCTTTCAATTTTAATTCAATTTTTTTAACTATCAACTCGTTCTCAAATTATTTCTTGCCGTTCAATTTCTTATTACCCAAGATAGGAAACTATGATTATATACCTTTCCCGAGAAAAAGCATCTTAGTATTGTCGCGTTGCATCGCCGTCGATAAATCGCGGAGACAGTCGTGTGTGACACATAACGTATAATCGAAATGCCCGGGTATTTTGCAGCATAGCTTAGTGTATGTGTACATCCGTGTATCTCGCTCGTGCCGTTGCATACATTATCCGCCTACCTCCGCCCATCCGCACTTCACCATCCGACTTCTTCATCGCACCCATCGACGTTCTCGTCGGTACCTCGTACCAGCCCCCGCGCTGGGCTTTCTGCTGGGCGCCCATGCGAAGACGAGCACAGAAAAATGCGCGTTATAAAGGGAAAAATTTTTCTTTGCCCTGCGATTGGCGGTTGCCGTGGCAACACCCGGGCCACCTCGGCTTCTAATTATTTCCAGACACTGAGAATCGAACGAGCTCTCCTACGAACCGCCAGAATAGCTCGGCACACACATTTTTCCCGTATCTCTCGGTCTCCCTGTCCTCGCTATCCAACAACCATCTTCGTTTCCCCCCGTTTCGTTTTCCCTTCCTCACCCTTCCCGCGCCATCCTCGCGTTTTCGAGGGTGTTGATTGTTGATGGTCGAGACACGAGGCGAAACTCTGCGTGAGGATATGTGTGCGTTTGCGAGAAAGAGAAGAAGAAGCGAAGAAGGGAAAGAGAAAAAGGAAGAGAAGAGAGAGAGAGAGAGAGAGAGAGAGAGAGAGAGAGAGAGAGAGAGAGAGAGATGGGGAAAGGGAAATAAATACATGGAAGAATTCACTGATTCACGTCAAGGATCAAGATGATCCACCGGCGGAAATTGTGATCCGGAAACTGCTAATGGCAACGCGACGATTTTAACAGTTGGCTACGTTTCGAATTGATTCTTAAACGACGCTGAATAAAATCATTTGGCTCTTGTTAGCAATGAATGGAGGCAAACGCTTCCATTAATTTTTGGTTGGAATATGTAAATAACACGGATATATAAATTTCCTATTTCATTAGTAAAATTCACAGATTGATTATATTAAAGTTAGTTTTATAGTTTGCTAATGCTAAAGGTAACGCGAATAATGATTGCGTTAATAATAGCGTAATACTCTCTCATATTAATATATATTATTAAAATATTATTAAAATGCAATCTTTTGTATCTATTCTCTCCATTATGTGAGTCTCTAAGAAAAATTTCATGTTCATATTCTTATTCATATTCATATATTACGCTCATATTATTAAAAAAACTGCATAACTGCATGATTATTTCTGTAAAGAAATATTAATTTTATATTAGTTTTCATTATAATTCACATATTACTATAATAATCGCATATTTTTATTTGTAACATATGCTCATTATAAGTATACATGTTTTTCAAATATTAAAAATTTATTAATTAGATTTATATAAAGTACCAAATTTAATTTCCTGCTCGTTCTTTTTAATACACATTTTCGCGTATAAAATAATTGTTATTTTTTTATTAAGTTAATCTTTATTTTTATTAAATATTAGAAGCATGCACTATCAGAAGTCAAATTGATCAGTTTCACTTTTTGCAAATTTCTTAATTTTAGTAACATTATTAATATTTTAGGATAAAAAATAAAATTTAGAAATTGTGATAGGAATATAAATATGAATATGAATAAAAATATGAACATGAAATTTTTTTTAAAGACTCATATAATGGAGAGAGTAGATACAAAAGATTGCACTTGCAAATCTTTTATTGTGCAACCAAGACAGAAAATTTATTAAGTAGACTAACGAATGAAATAACAGACTAAATGGGAAAATTAAAAATATCTAAAAATATCTAAAAAGTATCTAAAAAATACTTCTAAAGAGTGTTTGAAAAAATGGGATACCATGATAGTCGAGTTTGTGTCATTTGATTAAGTGCATTCTTCATCACGTATGATGATGCTCTTCTTTGCCCAAATATTGCGACGAGTACGTTCGCTATTTGAAGGCGATAACACGAATTTCATTTTTACGAGACAGCAGTAATTACCCCATCGCCCACGTACACGATACGAAATAAGTTCGCGGAGCTCACGAGCAACAAGCTTCGCGCTCGAGGCCCGGCGGCGAATCCGATGAACGTTCCGCGGGCGCAAATATACTTTTCGAGTCGCGTACATTTGCAATTTACTTTGCACTTCCAATTCGCTTCTCAGGTAGCGACGAGATAAACACTCCCAGGCGATGCAGGCGAACGAGGTGCAACAACGGACCCGTTGTTTTCCTCGACTCCTGACGCGCTTGTCAGAAAAGATGAGAGAGAGAGAGAGGAAGAAAGAGAACAAGAAGGTGGATCGAAAGTAAGTACAAGATTGCATGCCAAAGAAAAACGAGTTTTACAAAACTGAGGGAGTAAAAGGAGGAATGTTAACACGATAAAGTCGATGAACGAGTCTAAGACATGACAAGTGCAATGTGTGTTCATTGCAACGCACCTCGCGGGCATGAAAAAACAGCATCTAGAGGCAATTTTCCTTTCCTTTCCCGTATTACGCGAATAGCGCGTGAACACATTGTTCCCTAAAGAATGTGCGTCTGCTCGAGCAACGTTCCCCTCGAATCTCGCAAAAGAGCCCGGAAGCTAAAGCAGAATGTTAGGAAAAAGATATCGTGAATATTTATGCCTTAAATATTTAAATATTCAAATTTTATTAATTATTAATTTAAAATATTAATTTAAATAATTATTAAATTAATAATTGAAATCAGGTTATACTTTATTAGAATGCTTTATTAGAATGCTATATTTATGTTGTTATATGTATGTATATTATCATTATAATTACTTCTATTATTGCTATTTGCTATTACTGTTACTATTATTATTATTTTTATTGTTATTATTGTAAAATATTTCCGATAAGATAGCATTGATGAGGACAAGCTCGTCAATTGATGCTTACAACAGATCGAGTGAAAAAACATGTTACCGTCTTGCCACAAATAAGAGGAAAGAAAACGTCAAATTTCAAAAATATATATATCCCACAAACACGGTGGATCAAGCATTTCATACAACAATGAATGGTGAACGTGAGCTAAAGTGAAAAGATGCCTTGACAAGTTCTAGAGGCGCTCGGTTTTCGTAGCCAGCTAGATCTCACGTTTCGAAACTCAATTCTTCTACAAATTAGCTCATGTATAAGATAGAGCTCTCGGCCGACAGGGCCGTTTTTATTAGATTATTCGCGAAACTTTTGTATTGCGCATTTGAATTGATCGATAGAAGAGAGGAGAGAGAGAGGGGGAAAGGAAGGGAGGGAAGGAGAAAGAGAAAGAAATGCCAATGTCAAATGAAAAGCACGTTTGCTGCATAATCCTGAATACAAGACGACAATGAAACAAGGATTCGAATTTCTGGTTTTCGAACAAACTTGTAAGTCGCAGAACAAATTTGACTTTCTTGACACATAATTTTCACAGTACACTATTTGCAACTAATAATTTATCTATTTACATATGCATTACGATAATGTTTAAGAGTATAATTGCATAGGATGTGAATATCGACGAATTTTATATAAGTTATTTCAATAATATCATCTTGAAAAATTTTAACTATCCATTTAATCTATTATTACAAATAAAATATTTTATTTTAATTAATAAATGAAATTAAATATCAGAAATTTAATAGAAGAGAAAGAAAAAAATTTTGAATATAGATCATTAAAAGTATCTTAAGCATTATATTTTCTGTTACCTGACAAAGCGTAAAAATTAAAATTTTCTTCTTTTCACACATTATAAATGTAAATAAAAAAATTATATTGTGTATTGCAATTATATTATTTTTTTTACTCGTTTTATCTCGTGCAGTAATCCTGTAATAATGTATAAAAACTTGAATAATATTTTTAATAATATAAATACATTTCTGCACTCCTTCAATTATTTTATCAGTAATTTCATTATATTTTTATCATTTTTTTTATTATGAAATAGTTCTAGTATATAATTCAGATTACAATATAATAACTTGAATTTTGTCGAGAAGGAAATTTGTCGAATTCCACAGTAATGCGATAAATTATGAATCGTAGGGCAGGAATGCAATTTCGCGCAAATTGCGTTTCGCAGTATCGAGACTGATCGCAAGTTCCGGCTGACGACATAAATCCACAACGAAATCACGTCTCCTCGTTGCAACGCGACATGTCTCGATAGGAAAATTGGGAAATTGAATTTTGTCGTTTCGTACAGCGCAAAAAAATAAGATATCGAGATGGCTTTCAGCAGGAGCTTATCAAAATCCTTTCTCATAGAAAATGCCAATTTTTTAATATCAACTTATAATTTCCTATGATATCTGTTAATATAATTGTTAGTTTAAGTTATATTTTTTATGACCAATAATAGCTTATTAAACACTCTTGCAGGTATTTAAGATTTTAACAGTCGCAATTTATTTTAGATAATTTGAAAAAACTGTTATGTGCATCACACATCTATAAAAATTTTTAAAAACAATATAAATGAATATTCTCAAGAGCTATTCATATTTTATAACAGCATTGAATGTACACAGAATATCAAGAATAATAATATGTAACAATTGAATTATATAATCATGCAAAAATGCATTGTTTCGCCTCTTCTTAATCCATATTTTACAGAATACATACATACATTTATATAATTGTGATGTTCACAAATACTGTTAATAAGCTCAATTAGTGTAAAAAGTGATTTTCATCCTTATCACGCTCGATTTTTAAAATATTTTTAATATCATTAATTAGGAAAAAAATCTCTTGATCCAAAAAAAATTGATGTTAATATTATTCATTTAAAATGCATTTGTAAAATGTATTTAAACATTGGCAGCGATTACAAATGCTGTTGCGAAATTGTTATTTGTATCAGACAAAGTTTATCTGACAATCAAAAGATGACATTGACATGACAAGGAGCAAAGAAATACAAATGGATTAATTTAACGAAATCATTGTTAGTAGTTTTATGAATTCGTTGCTCTATTTTCAACATATAAACGTTCATTATTAAATGCTGTTTATATGTATTTGTTGATTATATAATAGAGGGAGAGAGAGAGAAGGAAAATAGAGGTAAACGGGAAAGTGCAGTTATGTGCCGACGGCAAACGAGTGCCGTCGCATAACTTTTCATCGTCTAACTAATCTAAGTTTCTTCCTTGAACCAAAAATTTTCTTTGTAAATTATTGAATTCATACTACATTTTGCGCGTATGCGCTCAATCATTACAATACATATAAAATTAAAAGTTAAATGCTACGCAAGCTTTCAATAGATTGCTCATGATAATCTATCGAAGATTTGATTGTTTATTTTTGAATAAAATATGCATATAATAAATGCAATTGATTAATCATGTTATTTTAGCACAAATTTATAAAAGTTTCTACTTTATACATTTAAATTTGCGACAAAGTACATTGACATCTAATCACATGATAGTCAGGTCATCATTAAATATTTCAAAGAGATTTATTAATCATTATTATACATATAAATTTTATTGTATTTTAAATAAGATCTGGTTTGTTAGAACGTTACACATTATCAAACATTATTTTTCCTTGGATATAAAAACTAAAAAAAATATATACATGTGTTACATGTATTTCATAAAATGTATTATTGATACAATAAAATTGCTCCTTATGATAAAAAAATATCTAATATAATATCTTCGCTTATTTATAGCTAGTGTTAAAATATTCATGGGGATAAAACATTTGCAAAAATTTAATTCGTAGTTTTTCAACAATAATTAACAAATAAATACTTAACAAATAAGTAATTAACATGATAAGTATAAAACTTGAACAAAAATCTAATTCTTTCATACATATCTTTTTTATTATATATAATTATCTCTTCAATTTATTATAGAGTTTATTGTAAATAAAAGTAATTCTTTTAATCATCATGTCAAAGAATTACTTCTTTAAATTAACTGGAAAATCAGAAATTTAAATATTCATCTCTCTTTCTCTCTCTTTCTCTCTCTCTCTCTCTTTCTACGATCCTTGAATAATTTAATATTATTAAAACATCACTATACAACTAGTTCACGTATAATGCTTGTTAAATACATCGAAAATTTTCCAATACTCTTCAGCAAAACGTCACACCTTTCTCCAACACAGAGAGCGTTTCGGATTTTCATATTTACGACATATTCCATTATGCTTTTCGGAGTTTGAGTGGAGGCGTCCGCATTGAAATCCCAATGGACAAAAGTTACGTGTCGTCGGCGACATGTCCAAACATTGTCGAGAGCAGATGTCTCGTTCGCCTTTTTACTATCGCGTCGTTCCATTCAGCAACGCGCTCGCGTTGTGCGAAAAGTTTTTGAAATACGCCAAAACGCGTTTTAACATCCGTAAAAACTAGCGTTTGATAGCTCGTTTCTTTCTTCAAAAAAGAATCTCTTCTTTACTTCACTTCGTACTCGTTATGCATCGCAACAATTGATTTAATTATATATACGTTTAACTGTGTTTATAACACAGTTATATTAATTAACGTATATGTAATGCATATGATGAAATTTTTAGTAAATTTAAATTACTTTAAATCGAGAAAAATTTGTGACTTGCATTGATAACATGATATTGAATGGCATTCTGCATCTATTAAACAGATGTTCATTTTATGGAGCATTATAGGTTTCAAGCTTTTTTATATTGTTGTATATTTCTTTTTTAGTAGTAAGTTTATACAAGTAAGAAAAAAAAAGATCTTTTTTTAATTTTGCCTTATTCTGTTGGTCACATACACTTATGAAAGTAGCCAGTGCAGTCTAAATAAATTTTACTTTAAAGTTTGAATTTGCACATAATAGCACAAATAAAATACAAAATATTATAGTTTCATGAAATATTTATTAATATTGTACTTATATTTATATATATTTGATTTTCCTATATTTAATTTTTCTGTTATTCTCAAGTTTAGATTTGATGAAAAGTGCGGGAAAACTTCGTGATACAGAAATACAGAAATATAAATACAGAAAGCAGAAATACGTATAAAGGAAACAGATGAAATAAACATAAAATACGTACCGATTTTCTCGCAGGGCTCCGTATCGGGCGTCGATCGATGATATCGAACCTCATCCAGGTATAGGGAGGAGAGATAAAGGGGCGATGCAAAGGGCAAAAAGAGGCAGAGAGTGTATTTAAACTGTCATGTAAACTGCGTAATCTGATGCCACGCACTCTTGGCAAAAAACTAAACGCAGAAAAGGACAGGGCCTGTCGCGGTGAACGCAAACTATTTCGAAAACCATGTTCCTCCATACACATGTACGATTCTTTTCTTTCCCCCTCCCCTTCCCTTCACTCTTTCTTCCGCAGCTTCACCTTCTCTCATTCCATTTTATATCTCTCTCTCTCATTTAAATCCGCTTCCCTCTAGTTTGATCTCCGTTTATTCTTCTCTTTTTCTCCTTCCTTTCCCCGTCTCATTTCCATCACTCAGCACATTATCTTCTTTCCTCGTCAGTTTTTCTGCTTCTCTCTCTCTTTCTGTCCTCAAGTTTTTCAATCTGTTTGTCTTTCTTCTTCCATCGCGCGCGCTTTGCGCGGATTGATATTAGAGAGGGTACCCCTCTCTCTCGAGACGAGTCCCGCTCATGCATGTATTTACGCACGTTAATGTGCACTCGCGCGCGCTTGCACAAACACATACATGCATGATAGATGCTAATGCGCGTACGAGAGGCGGAGATGGTAACCGCGTAAATTTCGAGGAGAAGAGAGGGGAATACATCGGGTAGGTAGCAGAGGAGAAAAGAGGAGGGTAAAACGATAAAGGAAGAAGAAGGAAGAAGAGGGAGAAAGAGGGGGAGAACGGAAGGGAAGAAAGACAGAGAGATAGTCGCGCGTCTGCAAAGGAGAAATCATTAAAAAAGTCTGAAAACAAAGGAGAAGGGGCGTGCCTGCTGCCAAGATGGCCGTGCCACCGGTGGAGGTAGGAGCTTTTAATTAATGCAAAAAAAGCGCGGGGTGGGACGCTAAGAGTGCCAGTAGGGGTGACGAGAATCCATGGTTCGCGCCTCCTGCGATTTTTGCGAATTTTTTCCCACCTGTAACACCAATCTCAGATCTGTGATATCTACTTATAATATTTTTCACGATATTTTAGATACTGATATTGAATGAAATTTTGAAGGAGATCCATAATTAGAGATAACGAGAAATCAGAGATGCTGATCGTCGCTGATTTCTTTGCATGGACTGTACAATAATGGGATAGATGGGTGTTTTGTACCAATCATTGGGGAGGACTACAAGAATGGGGTACATAAACGAGAGGGGTGGGCACATTTGTAATACTCTGACTAGAGACTCTGTATTAGTAGATTTGCATGCAAAGTGCATAAGAAAAACTAACAAAAAAACGTGCAATAAGGGGTAAAATGTAAAAATTTTATTTACTTTTCAAAAAAAATGTGGTGACAGTTTACTAAAAATTTAAAACAACAATTAAAAAAATATCATTCTCTAATTTTGCATAATAAAAATTAAAGATGCAAATTATATATAGATAGGTTAGATAGTATAGATACATGTTAGCGTGCATATATTTATTTATATTAGATAAACTACAGGTAAAATGATGGAGCAAGACTGTAGATTACGATAAAATTCATTAAATAAAAATCAACATTTTTTGTAATAAAATTTAATATAGACCACGTAAATTGTATAGCTCATTATTTCTTATAAAATTTGCAAATAAATAAATAAAAGTATTGCAAAAAATTCTAATCAGAATTTAAAATAAATTGAAAATATAATTTTATTATATATAATTTTTCGCAACGACTCGCGAAGGAGATCTTCGCATAGAGAGCCTCTAAAGCTCCTGTGCAAAAATCAACATGGCAGGAAGAATGCGGATTACTATGGCGGCTTCGGGCTTGCTTCGTCTTCTTGCTATGGCAGGCTAACCCCGCGCGCCGTTGGCAAACGCGATTATCGGATTTAAATGTCAAATGGCGAAGACCGCGATTACTCGAGGACCCGAAACTATGTGCGAGGCTGGGTGGGTGAGCGTAAATCGCTTCTAAATAACGAGCTAACGAGCCGACTTACGAGGGAATTCTTCGTTCGCGGTGAACGGTGACTTTGGCGACGCCGAGGGTGTCGCGATGCGAACCATTTGCATGAAGTCGTCGCAAAAGCGACTTCCAACTTTTGTTCCGAAATTTTCGATTTTATCACTTAACACCTGCCAGATGTTTAATCCAATTTTCTTCCTCTCTTGGAATGTTATTTTATTCTGGCACTATTTGAAAATTCGGTACGTCCAAAATTATTCGGTGCGTTCTCATTGGATATTTAAAACTCGTCATCTAATTTAAAATTCTGTACAGAAGATAAATTATTGTACGGTTTATTGAACGTGTATTTTATAAAAAAATTCCTTGTACGTATTATATATATATATATTCTAATTTTTTGAAAATCAAAGACAATATATTGAAATATAGTGTCAGTTTTACCATTGTATTTTTCCTTCTCTCTCTGTTTGTAATAAAATATTTATTTTAGTTTAATAAATTTATAACAATTTATATCAATTTATTTAAAAATGATATAAATGATTATGACAATATTTTTCAAAAAAATAAATCGAAAATTAATATACATATATCTTTTCTGACTCTATTATATAATATATTGATATTTGCTTGTCTGACGAAATTAGGATATAATTTTCTTAATAATGGAATCACAATTGCAATCAGACTGCACTTTTTTAGTATTTTTTGTTTTTATGCCAATTTATTTCTTTTTTTTTTATTGTAACCTCAATAACTAATGACTTTTTCCATATATATACATATACACATACATTTACATTACAGCACATTGTATAAATTTATACGAAATAATTTTTTCTTTGCTCACAATTAATTCCTTTAATTTTAATTTAACAAATTATAATCAGAAAAGTCATTAAATTAAAAATTAAAAATACAGAAATAATAATATTTACTTGCATTAGCATATACACATAAATTTTAATTTTAATAGATTACGTTAAATTAGGATTGCATTGAGTGTTTTAGATATATTAAAAAATTAATGAAAAATTTATGTAGAAAAATTTGATTGAATCCAATGATTTGATTCAATTTAATTGAAATTTATTTTGATTGTAACATACCTATGCACATTTATTTAATACAGAATATTCGATATTTCTAATTAACACTGAACATGTGAATAAACAAGATTCAATTTTAAATTAACACATATTGTTTGATTATTATTTTATGGATGACGTAAAAAACAATTCTGCATCATGTAAAAAAATCTTTTAGAATTCTCTCTCTCTTTCCCTTGTGTGTGTATATATGTATATTTAAAAAAAATCTTTGTATTTTTGATTCTAGTTTCTACAAAATAATTTTTTTATTATCTTTTAAAAAATAGCTAAATGTTTTTAATATTACTTTCTAAATTTGCATGAAAATAATTTTTCTGAAAATGAAAATAATTATCAAGGTATCTAATAATTATGATGCCGCGTTATCCGAGAAATACCTGCAATTATGGTGAAGCGCCGGGGGACAAATGTCTTCCGTAGGCGGTCCACCGTCCTCCATCTTTCTTTTCCTACTAAAAGCGAACGTTCACCGGATTATAGACTCTC